>NC_139390.1:136099500-137406000 GCF_054392235.1 Sus scrofa
TAAACCCACGCACCTACAGCCAACTAATCTACGACAAAGGAGGCAAGAATATACAATGGAGAAAGGACAGCTTGCTCAAGAAGTGGTGCTGGGAAAACTGGACAGCCACATGGAAAAGAATGAAATTAGAACACTCCCTAACACCATGCAAAAAAATAAACTCAAAATGGATTAAGGACCTAGATATAAGACCAGATACCATAAAACTCTTAGAGGGAAACATAGGCCAAAAACTCTCTGACATAAATGACAGCAATATCTTCTCAGATCCATTTCTGAGAGTATTGACAATAAAAACAAAAATAAACAAATGTAACCTAATCAAGCTTCAAAGTTTCTGCACAGCAAAGGAAACTCTAAACAACACAAAATGACAACCCACAAAATGGGAGAAAATCTTTGCAAGTGAATCAACTGACAAGGGATTAATCTCCAAAATTTATAAACACCTTCTGCAGCTCCATACCAAAAAAACAAACAACCCCATCCAAAAATGGGTAGAAGTTCTAAACAGACAGTTCTCCAAAGAAGACATACAGATGGCCAAAAAACACATGAAAAGGTGTTCAACATCACTCATTATTAGAGAAATGCAAATCAAAACCACGATGAGGGACCACCTTATACCAGCCAGAATGGCCATCATCAAAAAGTCTGTAAACAATAAATGCTAGAGAGGGTGTGGAGCAAAAGGAACCCTCTTACACTGTTGGTGGGATTGTAAATTGGTGCAACCACTGTGGAAAGGAGTATGGAGATTCTTCAGAAAACTAAAAATAGAACTACCATTTGATCCAGCATTCCCACTCCTGGGCATCTATCCAGAGAAATCCATGACTCGCAAAGACACATGTACACCGATGTTCATTGCAGTAGTATTTACAATAGCGAAGACATGGAAACAACCTAAATGTCCATCGACAGAGGAGTGGATCAAGAAGAGGTAGTACATATACACAATGAACTATTACTCAGCCATTAAAAAGAATGAAATACCAGCATTTTTAGCAACATGGATGGACCTAGAAATTAGCATGCTAAGTGAAGTCAGCCATACAATGAGACACCAACGTCAAATGCTTTCACTGACATGTGGAATCTGAAAAAAGGACACAATGAACTTCTTTGCAGAACAGATGCTGACTCACAGACATTGAAAAACTTATGGTCTCCAGAGGAGACAGTTTGGGGGAGTGGGGGGATGTGCCTGGGCTGTGGGATGGACATCCTGTGAAATAAAATTGTTATGATCATTATACAACTACATATGTGATAAATTCATTTGAGTAATAAAAAAAAAACCGATCTGTTGATAATAAACTCCATTTTGTTTAAAAAAAAAGAAAAAGAAACATCCTGCCATAACCAAACCAGAGATGGACAAATTGGCAAAATGAAGAACTCACAGGCCAGGGAGTCCTGTCATATCATGGACATCAGGACCAGTCATCCCTATATGATGTGTCCTCTTCTTCCAAGAAGTTTTCATTTCACTCGTTTCTTACTGCTCCACTGTATGCTTACATGTGCTCCATATGGTAAGTGTCCATTTAGCCATTATTTAGTGCATCGTGAGAAATTGTATTTGGACCTAAGAAAAGGAAAGCACCTCACCTAGGGTCAACTGTTCGCTCTCTGAAGAGCTCGCCCAAATAACTTGTTGCTGAAACAATTTATTGCTTACCACTGTAAAAGAAACCACCCACGGGTATTAGTAGCATTTCAGAATAACAAGGTCAAAGGTTAGGGGTTTGTTCTCTGATTTATTATATCTGCGGATATTCTGTGTGAAAGACAGATAAAGACTGGGCCAAGTGTGTTATATAATAATTTGGGATTGGTGAACCCAAAGGGGAACGTTTTGAATCAAGACCGAAGAATGATCAGAGGGGAGTGATAATGAGATACCCTCGTGAGGGCAAGTTGAGGAAAGCTATTTGCCACTTCCTCTTCCGGAGAAGACTCCCTGGCAATTATGCAGTCACCCAAAGACAAAGCCTGTCTGTGTAGACCATAGGCTCTGTGATTATACACGGTTTTGATTTTTATCAGAGTTCAGAAAATCTGGATTCAATAACTGAATCAATCCTTAGATTGTGTTTACTGAGATGAGGTGTGTACTTATTCTGTGTAAGCTTAGGCATGTTTTAAACCATGGAAAACATGGTGGAAAGAAGAGTGTGCATGGCTATTGGGCACCCTGAGGAGGAGGCTAAAGTGGGCATTTTGTTTGTCTCCAGAACAATTTCCCTTTTTCTAGTAGTGGCAGATTTCCATCTGGGACCCACATAGTTGTAGGGAAGCTACTTCTCTCCCAGAGTCCAGGAGTGGACAATAACCAAGTGATTAATACACTTTATTCCCTTCCTGGTATCAGATGCTCACGCTGACTGGTTTGGGTCTGTGACCAGAGCCTGTCTCATTAGAATGGATGTGGGACACTTGCAGGAATGTTAAGACATTCTATCTTGGTCTGGATGGTGTAGTTTTGGCTGTGAGCTAAGAGAACAGCTTCAGCCATTTGGCTAGCCTGAGGGAAGCCAGGGTAAGGACGAGGGCACCAACTTGGAGAGAAGGACAGAGCAGACAGAACCCCTGAGAAATGCAGACAAAGCCTCTGATTCTTGGATTCTTTCAAAATTATTTCAGTGCTTCAGATGGTGACCCAGCAGTACCAATGACAGAGCAAGGACATCCAAACCAGACTGCTGTGGTTTGTTTTCCTCTTTCTCCCTTGGTTCCTTCACTGAAGCACAAGAAGCACTTTCTACCTCGTCCTGTGTGATGAGAACTGCCATGACCTCAGAACCTTCCTTCAATCTACTGAGTGTCTTGTAGTAAAACACTATGACATGAGTCATATGTAGGTGTCTTGATATGTGAAAGGAAAGTATTAGAATTCCAAGAAAAACTTTTCTTTCATTAAAAACTCTGGTATTCAAGGCAATTGTTCTACTGAGTGCTCAAAAAATGTCTAATGTGACATTCAAAGCTGAGCAATGATTTCTCCATGTTAGGTACTGTCTGCACTCACCCAGAAACAATGGAAACCTAGTCAATGGATGGGGTATCCAGGACAGTATAGATGACGGGGTTTCAAAATACATTCTTTTTTTATTCTGCCTTAATCCAATTTCCCTCTCCACCCCCACCTCTGATAACCACACATCTGATTTTTTTTCTAAGTTTGTTTGTTTTTGAGGTATAGTAAGTGATTATCACTTATATGTGGAATCTAAAATATAGCACAAATGAACCTATATACAAAGCAGAAACAGACTCACAGACATAGAAAATAGATCTGTGGTTTCCAAGGCGGGGGGGAGGGAGCAGGATGGATGGACAGGGAATTTGGGTTGGGAGATGCAAACTATTACATTTAGAATCAATTAAGAAACGAGGTCCTGCTGTACCTCACAGGGAACTATGTCCAGTCTCTTGGAATAGAACATGATGGAAGATTGTATGAGAAAAAGTCATATATATGTACGTATTTATATATTTATATATGTATGTATTTATATATTTATATATATAAATATGACTGGGTCACTATGCAAAAAATAAATAACTAAGTAAAAAACCCACAATACTATGTTAGTTCCTGATACACAACATGGAGATTCTATATTTCTATAGTCATTTCAAATGACTACCATGGTAAGTCCAGTTACCGTCTGTCACCATGCAGATATTACATAATTATTGGCTATATTCCCCACAATGTACATTTCATACCCATGACTCACTGATTTTGTACCTTGAACTTTATACCCTTTAATCTTCCTCACCTATTTTCTTCTTTTAGAATATATTCTTTTTTTATTTTGAAAATAACCCTCTTATAAAGTCACATAACATGATCAGAAAATATAAATCATCCCTGTCCCAGTTGTGACAATCAAAAATGCCTCCAGACATTGGTAGAACCACCCTGGTTGAGAAACCCTGCTTTAGTTTCCAGGTTACATATCACATCCTTAGGGAATATCTTTCCGGCCCCTTCACCCTCACACATTTACTTGTGCTGTTCTGTCATGCAGTACTCATGCCAATTTGTAATAAAATCTACTTGAGGGTGACTATTTGTTTACTTTCACTCCCTTCCAATAGACTATAAACTTGTTGAATGCAGAGACTGTGAATGTTCCTTTCTTTTCTTTTTTAAATTACCATTTACTAAGCAGATCCTCTTGATAACATAGTTATGTGTTAACATTTATTATCAAATAAATGCTTAATAAATGAATAAAAGAGGAGATGGCGAAATTAAAAAAAAACACACACACAAAGACATCCCATGTCTGATAGTTATAAGTCTGAACTCACCATCTTCTCATATACTTATTAAGGGACAAGGAGAGAGGAAAGGAAAGGAAAGAAGAAAAGGAGGGAGTGGAGGGAGGGAGTGGAGGAAGAGAGAGAGGAACAAAAACCAAAAGTACCAGTGAACGCAGCAGGTCCAGGGAACTAGGTCTTGCCAGAATAAATGGCATTATTGAGGAATAGGACCATAGCATCTTATTTCCAGGTATGAATATGTCACATTCTGAAACAGACATTTGTTTGTGTGTCTGACTTTCCTAAGGTCAGAAATCTGTTGAATCATATGTGAAACCTTCTCCAGACCCTTCCTGCCCTGCATGTTCTTGTATTCATAGCTACTCTCTGTGCAGCCTTAAATTCATTAATAGCTATCTTTGGAAGTTCCTACTTCCCTCTAACTCCTCCTTAGTTGTAAAAATAATTAATAAGATACTGAAATCATCACACTGTTCCAGAGAATTTGTATTGTTGTCTGGAGTTCTATGTAGATCATCTCTGGACATTCTAAGAATATTAAGAGATACTTCAGTCTTGCCCACAAAGATATAACATCTTCTGTGGTGGTTATGCTATGGTTTCTAGTCAAAAAGGAGACAACTATTTAAAATCACATTCAGAAAATGTTAGATATTAAGGCATCACATTTCCTGTTTTCAAAATATATTACAAGGCCATTGTAATCAAAACAGTGTGGCACTGGCATAAAGCAGATTCCTAGACCAATAGAATAGAATTGAGACCCCAGAAATAAATCCTTTCATTTATAGTCAAATAATCTTTGACAAAGGTACCAAGAACACACGATGGGGTAAGGATAGTCTCTTCAATAAACAGTGTTGAGAAAACCAGGTATTCACATGCAAAACAATGAAATCGAACCCTTACTTTATGCTATATACAAAAATTAATTCAAAATGAGATAAAGAGTTAAATGTTATATCTGAACCATAAAACTAGAATAAAACATAGGAACAAAGCTCCACAACACTGGTCTTGGCAATTTTTTTTTTTGGAATGTCCCAAAAGAAAGGTAACAAAAGCCAACAAAATAAACAAAAGGGGCTATATCAAACTAAAAAGCTTCTGAGCCACAAAGGAAACAATCAACAAAATCAGAAGGCAATCTATGGAATGGGAGAAAATATTTACAAATCATATCTTTTAAGGGTTAATATCCAAAGCACATAAGGAAGACATACAACTCAACAGCAAAACAAAACCAAATAAAATAAAACAAAACACACACAGACGTTCCCATCATGGCTCAGTGGTAACGAACCCAACTAGTATCCTGAGAACGCGGGTAGGATTCCTGGCCTTGTTCAGTGGATTAAGGATCCAGCATTGCTGTGGCTGTGGTGTAGGCTGGCAGCTGCAGCTCCAATGTAACCCCTAGCCTGGGAACGACCATATGACACAGATGAGGCTCTAAAAAGATAAAACACACACACACACACACCGGTTAAAAAATAGGCAAAGGACCTGAACAGAAATTTTTCCAAAGAAAACTTACAAATGGTCAACAGATACATGAAAAGTGCTCAACATCACTGATGATCAGGGGAACGCAAGTCAAAACCACAGTGAGATAGCACCTCACGCCTATAAGAGTGGCTATTATCAATCAGACATGAGATAACAAGGGTTGGCACAGGCGTGGGGTAAAGGGAACCCTTGTACCCTGTTGGTGGGAATATAAATTGGTGCAGCCACTGAAAAACAGGATGGAGATCCTTCAAAAAAATTAAAAATAAAACTACCGTATGATACAGAAATCCCACTTCTGGGTATAAATCCAAATGATATATAAAATCAGTATCTCAAAGAGACATGGGAACTACTACATTCACAATAGCCAAGGTATGGAAAAAAACTCAAGAGTCTGTTAGTGAATGGATGAATGAATAAAGAAACTGTGAGATAGGTACATCTCACATTTCTCATATTCATATATATTCATATATATATTAATGAATATTGTGAGCTTTAAAAAAGAAGAAAATCTTGCCATTTGCAATATCATAGATGCACCTGGACAACATTGTGCCAAGTGAAATAGGCCAGACACAGAAAGATAATGTATGATCTCACTTATGTATGAAATCTAAAAAAAAAAATCTAACTCAGAAGAATAGAAAGTAGAATTGTTGCCAGGTTGTAGGGTTGGGGGAGGTTGGGAAATGGAGAGAGAGTAGTCAAAGGGTACAATTTTCATTAATAACATGAATAAGTTCTGAGGGGTCTGACATATAGCATGGGGACTATAGGTAACAACAATGTATTTTATACTTGAAATTTGCTAAGAGGATAGTTCTTAAGTGTTCTCAGTACACAAAAGGTAAATATATGATATGACAGATGTGTTAATTACCTCAATTTTGGTAATCATTTCACAATGTATGTATCTATCAAATCACTGTTTGACACCTTAAATACTTACTATTTTTTATCAATTATACCTCAGTAAAGCTGTGATAAAAAAAAGGAAAAAAATGACAAATTTAACCCATGCTTGCCTGCTCAATGCAAAGAATCTCATTCACACACAATAGAAGAAAAACAGAGCAAAATCACCCATTTAAAAAAAATTAAAGATAATCACTTCTTTGGGTGTATGACTGTACTTTTAAGAGATATTTTTTATTGAAGATGCCTAAGTATTGCTTGGAAACAGCTTTTATTTGTTTCCAGGTAACTGTTTATGGTCCTGTCAAGTTCAAAATTTTTTGTTATTTAAATACACGGTGATGCCTGATGACTAAATCCCAGGCATCTCATGGTCAATAATGGACGTTAACACTCTATGTAGCTTTAAGATAGTCTAGACAAATACCACATGATCACTCCTATCTGGAATCTAATATACAGCACAAATGAACCTTTCCACAGAAAAGAAAATCATGGACATGGAGAACAGACTTGTGGTTGCCAAGGGGGGAGGGGGAGGGAGTGGGATGGACTGGGAATTTGGGGTTAATAGATGCAAACTGTTGCTTTTGGAATAGAGCAGCAATGAGATCCTGCTGCAGAGCACAGAGAACTATGTCTACTCACTTATGATGGAGCACGATAATGCGACCAGCTATAATGGAAAAAATAAAAATCATATAAAAAATTTTTTTAAAAATAAAATAAAAAAAAATAAAAATCATTATAAATGGAAAAAATTAAAGAAATAAACGAAGATAGTCTAGAGACAATTATGACCTTATTAATAATGTTAGACTCAAATAAGGTGGTATTAGACATTAAAAAGGATTCCGAATCAAACAAGAAATCCCAAAGAACCGAGCTGCTTTCAATTCTGCTAACTTGGGTTTTCAAATTCTGCAAAGGTGGACTGGACAAGTTTCCACAGCTACACTCCTGTATTCAATACTCCCTTACTCTCAGGCTACCACTCACCAGCTGCTTAAAATTCCCACAAATAGTTCTACTCTTAGATGAGTTTATTTTCTTTCACCTACCCATACATTCTATGTTGTTGATCAAAACTATTGTAATGGAAAAACTGAAGTCCTTCTAATTCATCCAAAGTACTTTCCTGATGCATAAATTTCAGATCTTTTGTAATATAATTAACTTGGGAGTATGTGCCAAACATTTTATTTGATTGTGCTTAACATGAGAATACACTCAGTTTGATCTTCTTTAGAAAACACTCAGGCTCATAAAAAAATCCTTTGTTTATATCAACAAATAATTCTTCTCTGAGCTTATGCAAAGAAATTTGACATTATGGTATCACTAATAATTTTAAGGATTGAAATAATTTTTATACATCTTTTTATAGTCTTATATTTTTGCTTAATGTTTTTAAAACCCCTGTTGCTATTGCTGTTTTTAAATTCACTCTTTTCATCATATTTGTGACTTTGGCAATCAAGGGCTCGTTGGGTTATAATTGCCTCATTCCCTTTTTCTCTATTTGAAAATGAATACTATTATCTTATCTAGCTTGTACATGAAATTTCACACATAAGTAATTAGTCCTCTCCTGCAGGTATTTTTTGTAAGTCTTAATCATAATTAAAAGATTACTGACTTCATTTCCATAAGCCATTCACTCTAAGTAGTTAATTATAAAAGTGAATTCATAAGGCATCTGCCATTAAACCCTATTGATAAGAAACGGAACACAGCAAAGATTATGCAGGACAGGATCTACGGCATTGTAGAGCAATGCTTTTATCTGTTCATTCTGTAAATAAATTTCCCCTAGCCATTTTCTTCCAATTTTGTTCTGTCTTTAGATTTCTGAGATGGGGTGTTTTTTTTGCCACTAGAGGTCGCACCTATCTTGAGAACACGTTCACCTTTGTTGAGAGTTTTGCTGTTTGGGGCCTGCCCGAATGCATCCAACATTTATCCATCCTTCTAGACACTGATTCACTAATTCACCCAGCATTTGCTCATCACTGCTCTGATGCTACTTTCAAAGGAGGAGAGAGTTGTGAGTTTCTTCTATCTGCTTCTTTCCCTCTCCTTCCTTGTATGTAAGACTCTACCTCCCATCTCGCCATCAGGCATTCCATCCTGGAGGCTCTCAGGCATCACCTACCTCTCTACATCCAACTTTTGCCTCTCATCTTTGTTCTCCACTCATTAGAATGAAAACGTGCCAACAAGGCCCCCATCCTAACCTCTGGTCTTCCTCTGGCAACCCTTCTAGGTCTCACCACCCATCCAGAGATGAGGTCTCACAGGGTTATCACTGTGTCCACTGTCGCCTCCCGTTGCTCCTTCCATTGCAACTGTCCTAAGAAAACGGCTGCATCCTCGATGCTTCCTTTCTTTCTGCCTAAACAAAATTTATTCCTGACTCCTGAGGCCCTATCTCTTTAATAGTTCCAGAATCTGACCGCTCTCCTCCTTTTCTCACCTTCCTTCAGGCCCTGATCTCTCCTCATCTAAATTATACCCACAACCTCTAACTGGCCTCATAGCCTCAACCTTGTTGCCCTCCAACATTCTGAACCCCCCCCTGCCGGTGCTCTTACGAAAGCACATCCAACCCTGCCACCACCTCACTAAGATCGTTCCATCATTCCATACACCTTAAGATGATGCCCAAATCCTTAGCAAAGACAAGAGCGGCCCATCACAGGCTTCCTCTTACCTCTACCCCCATTCCTCTCCATCTCTCTCTTCCCCCAGACCTTCACACATGCACTTCGGGTACACTGTCCTTGCTCCTTGGGTTGCCACTGATTTTGCACCCACTCTTTTCTTCTGTGTTGAATTTCATCGTTTAGAGTACTTTCTTCACAATTCTGTGGTTGATAAACACTTGGTCTTTGTATTTCTTAAAGTGGGCTTTTTTTTCATTCTCACCTGTGAATGTAACTTCTCTGAGAACAGAATTCTAGCCTGACAGGTATTTTCCACACTCCTTGGAAGAGAAGATGCTAATGTTTTCTAACATATATCATTGTTACCCAGTTATTATTCCTCAGTAAATAACCTATTGTCTTCTCTTTTTGGTGGTTTTTCAATTTTCAGGTTTTCCTTATTGCTCTGCAGTTTCATGCTTATGTATGCGTGTGATTTGTTTTTAGTTTTACGGATGAGAACAAAGTATGACCTTGTACAATGTGAGGGTTCCATTCAATCCTGGAAAAGTCTCGGCTTTTATGTTTCCCCCATTCTTTCTGTTCTTGCCTCCTTTTACTATAACTAAACATATGTAGAAGTTGATCATATTAGCCTGCCTCTTGGCTTTCTTACTCCATGTTTTCATCTCTTTAGCACTCACTCCAATATACTGTACATGAGCATCTCAAATCTATCTTCCAACTCACTTTCTTTCTTTCCTCTGCTATGTCTGTGCTATTGCTTAAACTCACCTCTCTAAGTCTTCTTGAAACCTAAACCTGAATTAAGTTTTCTATCCCTGGGTCATTGTAGGTCCGTGTAAGACCAAGCTATAGTACATTTTATAATTTAACTTTCTGTGTATGTCTATCACTCTCGTTTCAAATTCCCTATTTTTGTTAAGGGAAGAACTGAGTCTTATTTTTACACCCCCTGCATTTGCTACTGTGCCTGTAACATAAAGACCATTGTGTAAATATTGATTATTTCCCACCTTTAGGGTCAGTATGCACATCTGTCTGGTAGAACTGATATTTTATTTCGCTCTATATCTATTTATACTCCTTCCCCACTCGATTCTTTAAGGGCAAGAACTGTATTTATTTTGTGCACTATGATATTCCCTGTGTTTAATACATAAGAAACACCCAAATGTATCTATGTTTTCTTTATAATGTGCTTGTCATTACCTTCAAAGGCAGTGGTCTGTGATTTGAAAATATTTGCAATATCACTGGGAACGTGGGGGCCATTGAAGGCTCTGTATTGTAAAACACAGACTTCTCCTGACTTTTCTTTGACAGTTAATGGGCTAGTTCCCAGTTTTATATTTTTGAACAATCATTTATAGCCCAAGTATACTGACTGATTTTTTTTTTTTTACTTCTGTGGGTTTGCTGAAAGCAAAAGTAAAAATTCCAAATATCTGAGATCTATGACTTTTAACCAAAAGAAAAAAAAAATTCAAGAGAGGGATAATATAGATATCACTAGGGGAAAATGCTTCTTCCCCATTCCTGTGTGTTATTCTATGTGAAGAAGTATCTATTATAGAATAACACTGCCAGTCTCTCTCCATCCTCTCACCACAAATTCCTCTATACCCACCTCAATTGCTCCCACCCACTTCCAAGAAGAAAAACATGTTATTTGTGAATTTGGAAGGAGAAACTGGATGAGTAACCCAGCTCCTTCCTCTTTCCTTATTCTGGGAGGTGGCAATTCTTCTCTGCTTCTCTGGGAACTCATGCTGCTCCTGCTGGGAGAAATTTGCTGTGACCCAGTATTGCTTTGTAGATACATGTGCCTAATTTGGGGTTTCAGCATTAGATAACTGACTTGCCTATAGACATAAGCTTGTTCTTCCACTGGTTCTTCCAGAAAGGTGATATTTTGTCCTCTTCCTGCTGAAACTTGGTTTTATGTATCAGTTGCTTTAGACCTAAACCAAACAGGGGGTGATTTATTGATGCCCCCTCAAAGATACAAACACATTTCAACAGAAGTTGGTAGCCCATGTTATTATGACTCAAAGCACTCTTTTCTGCCACTGTCACAAAATAGAAATGGATTCAGTTAGTCATTCAATTCGACAAATACCTGTTGAACATCTATAACGTACTAGGTCCTAAGGGTACATCAGCGAACAAAACAGTCAAAATTCCTTTCCTCATAGAGTTCATATTCTAGTGGAAGAGGAAAAGAAAGCTATAATAATAAGTGCTGTGGGAAAAAAAGTGGGTTAAGGAGATTGAGAGTAGGGAGGTAAAGGGCAGACTCATTGAGAACATAACATTTGAAACATTTGCACAAAAAATTGAAAAAAGTTGGAAAGTACGTGATGGAGATACCTGAGATAGAGGAAACATCCCCTGAGGCAGGAAGAGGGGGGAGACCAATGGCGCTGGAGAAGGGGGAGTGGAGGAAAGGAGAGGGGGAATTCGTGAGCTAGGTGATGAAAGAGGTGATTAGGAGAGGGAAGCAAGTCATGCAGAACAGTGAAGGCTGTAGTTACAATTCGTGCTTTCATTCAGTGACGTGTTCTGCCATTTGTAGGGTTTAAGCAGAGGAACAGTAACTGGCTTATGTTTTTGAGGGATTTCTCTCGCTGCTGTATTGAGAATGAACCAAGAGGGAGCAGTATAGAAACATGGAAATCAGGAGACTATGGCAACAATCCAAGTGAGAGGGGATGGTGTCCTGGAAGAATGGGTGCAGAAATGGTAAGAAGTTGTCAGATTCTGGATATATTTTGCAGATTGAGCCAAGAGGAATTCATAGGTGAATACGAAAACCTGTGCTATTAACTACTTTCCAGGGTAACTGCGTCTTAAGAAATACTCATTATGGACTCCTTTGCTGTGCAAAAACATTTAGGCTTAATTAGGTCCCATTTGTTCATTTTTATTTTTATTTTCATTACCCTAGGAGGTGGATCTGAGAAGATATTACAAAATGAAACAACACACAGAATGGAGAATATATTTTCAAATGAAGCAACAGACAAAGGTTTAATTTCTAAAATATACAGACACCACCTGCAGCTCAATATCAAAAAAATAAACAACCCAATCAAAAAAATGGGCAGAAGGTCTAAATAGACATTTCTCCAAAGACAAAAAGATGGCAAAAACATACATGAAAAGATGCTCAACATCACTGATTATTAGAGAAATGCAAGTCAAAACTACCATGAGATACCACCTTACACCAGCCAGAATGGCCATCATCAAAAACTCTACAAACAATAAATGCTGGAGAAGGTGTGGGAAAAAAGAAACCCTCTTACACTGTTGCTGAGAATGTGAATTGGTACAACCACTATGGAAAACAGTATTGAGGTTTCTCAAAAAACTGAAAATAGAAATACCATTTGATCCAGCAATCCCACTTCTGAGCATCTATCCAGAGAAAGCCATAATTCAAAAAGATGCATGCATCCCAATGTTCACTGTAGCACTATTTACAATAGCCAAGACATGGAAGCAACCTAAATGTCCATCAACAGAGGCACAGATAAAGAATATGTGGTACATATATACAATGGAATATAACTCAGCCATAAAAAAAGGATGAAATAATGTCATTTGCAGCAATATGGTTGGACCTAGAAACTATCACACTAAGTGAAGTTACTCAGATAGTGAAAGACAAACATCATTCGATACCACTTATATGTGGAATCTAAAAAAAAAGGATACAAGTGAACTTATTTGCAGAACAGAAATAGACTCACAGACTTTGAAAAACTTATGGTTACCAAAGGGGACAGGTGGGGGATGGAGAGGGATATACCGGGGGTTTGGGACTGGCACATGCACACTGAGGTATATGAAGTGATTGGCTAATGGGAACATACTGTATAGCACAGATAACTCAACCCAGTATTCTGTGATAATCTATGTAGGAAGAGAATCTGAACGAGAATGGATATGTGTATATGTATGACCAAATCACTTTGTTGTACAGCAGAAAATACCTTGTAAATCAACTATACTTCAACAAAAGTTAAACAAATAATAAACTATTATTAATAAAAATATTACTTAACCTAAAAAAAGAAGTACTGAATAAGCCTCATAAAGTTCATCAGCAATTCCTGCCTATATGTGAGTCATATTTCAATAAGTTAAAACGGAGCTTTTGCAACTCTATTTACTCTTAATGTAACTGGGAAGTGAAGTGAGGTCTAGAAAGATTCACTCGGATATATCACTTGGTAGGGAAATTAAATTAAAATTCTTGCTTTCCTAATATCAATAAACCCTTTTTAGAATATGGCATACATATAGTTCTAATAAGAAAATCTGTTGATAACTCAATATCCAGCCTCATATCCAATGGTAATTGCTAAAAGAACATCTCCTATGGACCACATTTCTTTTTATTCATTTATTTTTTATTTTTTAATAGTTATTTCCTCAATATATTTTTTTCTACTGTACAGCATGGTGACCCAGTTACATGTATACATTCTATTTTCACACATTATCATGCTCCATCATAAGTGACTAGACATAGTTCCCAGTGCTACACAGCAGGATCTCATTGCTAATCCATTCCAAAAGCAATAGTTTGTATCTATTAACCCCAAGCTTCCCAACCACTCCACTCCCTCCCCCTCCCCCTTGGCAACCACAAGTCTATTCTCCAAGTCCATGATTTTCTTTTCTGTGGAAAGGTTCATTTGTGCCATAAATTAGATTCCAGATGTAAGTGATATCATATGGTATTTGTCTTTCTCTTTCTGACTTACTTCACTCAGTATGAGAGTCTCTAGTTCCATCCATGTTGCTGCAAATGGCATTATTTCATTCTTTTTTATGGCTGAGTAGTATTCCATTGTGTATATATACCACATCTTCCTGATCCAATCATCTGTCGATGGATATTTGGGTTGTTTCCATGTCTTGGCTATTGTGAATAGAGCTGCAATGAACGTGTGGGATGCATGTGTCTTTTTTAAGGAAAGTTTTGTCCGGATATATGCCCAAGAGTGGGATTCCTGGGTCATATGGTAGTTCTATGTATAGTTTTCTAAGGCATCTCCATACTGTTTTCCATAGTGGTTGTACCAATTTACATTCCCACCAACAGTGCAGGAGGGTTCCCTTTTTGCCACACCCCTGCCAGCATTTGTTATTTGTGGACTTATTAATGATGGCCATTTTGACTGGTATGAGGTGATACCTCATAGTAGCTTTGATTTGCATTTCTCTAATAATCAGGGATGTTGAGCATTTTTTCATGTACTTGTTGGCCACCTGTACATCTTCCTTGGAGAAATGTCTATTTAGACCTTCTGCCCATTTTTCTATTGGGTTGTTGGCTTTTTTGTTGTTTGGTTGTATAAGTTGATTGTATATTCTAGAGATTAAGCCCTTGTCAGTTGCATCATTTGAAACTAGTTTCTCCCATTCTATAAGTTGTCTTTTTGTTTTCATTTTGCTTTCCTTTGGTGTGCAAAAGCTTGTCAGTTTGATTAGGTCCCACTGGTTTATTTTTGCATTTATTTCTGTTGCTTTGGGAGACTGACCTGAGAAAACATTTGTAAGGTTGATGTCAGAGAATGTTTTGCCTATGTTCTCTTCCAGGAGTTTGATGTTGTCTTGTCTTATATTTAAGTCTTTCGGCCATTTTAAGTTTATTTTCATGCATGGTATGAGGGTGTGTTCTAGTTTCATTGATTTGCATGCAGCTGTCCAGGTTTCCCAGCAATACTTGCTAAATAGACTGTTTTTTTCCCATTTTATGTTCTTGCCTCCTATGTCAAAGATTAATTGACCATAGGTGTCTGGGTTTATTTCTGGGTTCTCTATTCTATTCCATTGGTCTGTATGTGTGTTTTGGTACCAGTACCACACTGTCTTGATGACTGCAGCTTTATAATATTGTCCTATAGATCACATTTAAAGTCTAGTAAAAAGAAACAATGGGTTTGATAGTTTGTGAAATTCTGTTTGATTAAAATCTTTATATATTTTTCAGGAGCACTGGGAAAATGCATCATTCCTCTGCTTTTTATAGCTTTTGCTTAAAAGACCAATGTTTCAGCTAATAAACAGGAACATATTAAAAGATTTTTTTTTTAATTTGCAGGCCATTTAAGTCAAGTATGATCTAAGGAACTTAAACTATAAATGATGATTCCAACAAGATTATGAAATAAAACATCATAGACATTATTTGCTGGTTTTACCCACAGCATTCATTATGTTTCCAGCACAGGGATTGAGCCTGCACCACAGCAGCGACCTGAGCCACTTCAATGACAACACCACATCCTTAACCCACTGAGCCACCAGGGAACTCCAACATTCTTTGAAAGACTACATTTCCTCATACTCTACTGTCTCAGGTAAGGTTATAAAACTATCAATTTACCAAGATAGTAATAAAATGACCAATCATCTATATTTTTCCTAAGTATCATTCAAATGTAACGAGGTGAGTCAAAAATAGCACTGTCCTCACAACAGTACAGTGAACATTTGTTGGGAACAAAAGGAAAATGCTAATGCTTAATTAATATTTGCATAAAGGTATCAAAATTACAACATGATGGAAAATAGAGTCACAAATGTATATAAATAAGGTAATCTCTCTTCCCATTGATAACTGCCAGCCATGCCAAGGCCACATGTCATTTCCTTTTATCTGCTACCTTTCTGTGTTTGAAGAAACATCCAAGCATCAAGGCACTCCTACCTTCAGGCAAAGGTAACAAAGTGGATGTCAGCATCTCCCTAGATGAACGGGAAGAATGTCAAGGACTTGTTTTCACAACAGAGTAATCTGGGGACTTTTTCATTCCAAGATTCTATTGTTTTTTCCACTGCCATCTGTAACAAAACAGGGAAATGAGGTTTTAAAAAAAATCAATGCTCAATGTAAACAAATCATTTGGGCTCCACTTGGCTCCATAGTGTTTTATGTTTACTTTACAGAAGTAACCTTTCCAGGCATTGGTCAATTCTGGTGTGATAAATAAAATTATCTTTAAAATTGGAGGGAGTATGACGTCACCACAAATAGTATGATGGAAACAAAGATATAGCCAGTGCCCATTTATCCAGAACGACAGGAAACTGGATAATTGAATAGTCTTATTAGGTAAGAATTATTGTACAAAAATTACCAATTTTCCAACAAACAGAATAAAAATAGAATATTTTTAAACTATAGTAAATACAAGTTAACCTATTTGGTTCACAGCAGTAACCATGCCATGCTAGTAATTCTGAATACCAATTTAGGCTGATATTGGGTTGAACCAATGCTAGTTTTCTAATTTGACCCAACAGTTACTGCTTTCAACAAATATCTGGCATCTAAATATATCATTATTATTTTCTTTCTTATAGAGGTATACAAATGTACATTTTTATAACTCCTATTATTTGAGCTTTTAAAATTTTTATTTCAGAGAAAGAAAGAAAAGGAAAGAAAATCACTAGGATAATCCTCCCATAAGAATCACATGTTCTAATTACTAATCGTATAGTATAATTCCCATAGCTTAAAATATTTCAAAATTCTGGTCAAATTTGCAAAAAAATTCTTTAAGCTGTATACCCTTGTCCTACACTGGCTATTGTATTGTAACAAGAATAAACATTCTACTCTGAATAGCTGAATTTGGAGCTTAATAAATATGAATACAAAACATCCTGGGAATACTTTTTCCTGCTTTTGGAAACTGATCAGGGAACATATGCTTTTCAAATCCAAAGATCAATCTTACCTGTATTTTGTGCATATTAAAGTTTCAAGTTCTGTATTCCACATGGAATTATATTTTGATATGAACCAAAAGCTCTCTGTTCATCTGAATTTTACCAGCCCCTCAGCAGTGAAAACATCCTCAGTTTCTGTTGTCTTTGAAGGGTCCGCAGCGTCCCAGGAATGCAGGCAATTTACAGCAGAGCAGAGTCCACTTTATTCTAAGAGGAAGGAAAGTCTGAGGAGATTCAGGCACCAGAAGCATCCTTGCCCACTAGGCAAACCAGGAGTGAACATGAGGAAGACTCAGCGTGAGGCCGTAGTGGACACCACACCTGCCAAATCCCTTCCAACCCACTTTCCCAACATCCACCCTCTTCTGATTGCGCTGTTGCTAACAGCTGATCCTATGACTTTCTGAGGCTCACCCTTGTGTCCTGGAGTGACCTTGCCTGCAAGTGCCTGGTAGGTTAGATCTCCACATACACAGACTACCAGGTCTACCTGTAGCTGATGAGTTGATTCTTAGGAGGATACAAAATCCCCACTCCTTTGCCTCCAGATAAGACCATCTCTGAAATACAATTCATACTCTAGAGCCCCCTGTGGGATCAGGCTGAGTCTGGAGCTACATCTGACATCACACTATTCCTTGGCTTCTTCTCCTTACTTCCCCTCACTTGTTTCTCCAGGACACCCTCTTCCCTAAATTACTTGCACCTGAATCTTTAATTAAATGTTCTACTTTGGAGAGAGCTTGGTCTACAACAGAGGCAAAACTCAGTACACGAGTCACAACCACAGTATCTTGGTTCAGATAAATAAGTATCCAAGATAGAAAGTCGCTGCAGAAAGAGGGAATTGGGGGCAAGTGACCTTCACATCAGGATCTGGGGCTGAAAGGCAGCATCAAGGAATTCTAATGGTCATTATCAAAAACAATTGCTATTCAGGGGCAGAACTCAGTTCTTTCTGTGGAGAATAGGAAGAAGAACCAATACAGAGGTCTAGCTATAAAAAAGTATAGCAAACATTTTAATTTTCCACACCTTTTTTTGTCCTTGCACCTGGAATTCTTACTCCCAATCTCCCCACATTGCCTTCTGTTGAATCTGAAAATTTGAAAACAAAGCTCTGTATCTTCTCTATAAAGCCTTTCCAGCACCCATAACATGGGCATAAACACTTTTCCTTCTCTGCCACCTCTATAATGGGTGCATAATGGGGCAATTATATCCTATATTATTGTTAATGTTTTGTTCTTCTCCCTTTATAGATTTTGACATTTTTACTCATCATTTCATCCCTAGAACCTGTCATGATGTCGAAAGCACCTGTCATGAAATTGACAGGAATAGCTCCTAGAACAATGCAGAATCCCAGTTACAGGACTAGGGTAAAGCACAAATGCACATGGGAGCTGCTCAAACAGGTCCCGTCACACCTGGGCTGGCAGGTCAGGTCAAGGCAAGCGGTTGAGAACTATAAGGCTCACCTGAGGGATGGAGAATTGTGGTGACTATTGTGGGGCAAAGAACCAGACTGGGTCCGAGAAGCATTTATTTCTGGGTCCATGCCTTTCATACTCACAAATTAATTAATTACATAAATATCTTAATTTGTTCTCCTACACCAGAAAGATCAATTTTCTCTTATATTTGAAAAAACTAAATATTAGGATCCTATCAAGTAAATATTTATCTTCTTTTCCTTCCCTCATCTTGTGTTATTATGTTTGATAGTTGAAGAAATGAAATATAAATCCTATTTGCTACCCAGTTGTATGAACAGATTTATTAAAGAAATAGTCTAATTACCAAAGAACGATGATTTTAAATTATGAGTATTTTATTCAGGACATCTCTTCCCCTATAACTTTAGAAAGTAGATGGTTGTTTGTATTGAAAATTCTATCAGTGTTTTGGTATCTTAATTCATATGATTATAATCAGTTTATCAACTTACAATAAAAAGTAAACCCCATTGAATGGCACTTAATCTAGTCCCTGCTTCAACAAATATGGAAATAAAAATGATTATAGTTCACTCAGATTTCTGTTTTACAAACCCTCAGCCTTTAGGAAGCATGGTACAGTCAGACTTTCACAGCTAATTTTATGGTGTAATCATAAATTCGAACAATAGACTTAGTTTTCTTTTTCTCACTGTCATGATTCTCCTTCTTAGCAATGCAACTTCTCAGTGTTAAATGGAGTAAGACAAGTATTACACAACACACAGACTCTGACTCTCATTGACTGCAAAACAGCTCATCCTTAAGGACCTGAAGCTTGAAGTATATTCCGAGAGAACAGCATTATTCAATCTGTGCTCTCACCCATTACTCCTGTTTCTTATAGCCAAAAGGGGGTCCTGAGTTGGTTCCACCATCTCTTTCATCCTGAGTTGGTTCCATCATCTCTTTCCTCTTTGGCAAGTGCCAGTGAACTGGAGCCTTCCAATGGTGCAAGCTTCAGCTCACCCCAACACTCGAGTAAGTACAAATACAAATCCCTGTTTGTATTTACTTACACCCCAACTATCCACATGGGTTGATCCTTCTCTCCGTGTCTAGTATTCTGTCTTCCTCTCTTCCACTGTAGTGAATTCACTAGTTCAGTGTTTCATTGTTTTTATTTGGAGCTGTTATCATAGGCTTCTTACTGGATTTCCTCCCTGTACCCTACTCCATCAAGCTTATCTTCCTAAAACACAAATGATTATGTTCACTGAAACACTTTGTGTTTCTTATTGCTTTTTATCAGAGTAAGCCTATTGCCACCTTTCTTGGTAGTTTAAGCTACTACTTTCCTTGAGCACTGTCCTTACAGTAGAACACTTGCCAATCAGTCTCTAAGACAGCAAGCATTTCTTTCCATCCCTCTTTGTATTTACTTACTCCCACAACCTAGAACCTTTTTTAAAGTATTAAATGCATTTTATTTATTTTGTTTTATTTAGTATAGCTGATTTACAATGCTGGATTAGTTTCACGTGCATAGCAAACTGATTCAGTTTTATATATATGTATAATTTATGTAGATATTCTTTTTCAGATTCCTTTCCACTATAGGTTATTATAAGATATTAAATACAGCTCCCTGTGCTACACAATATGTCCTAGAATACACTTTCTCCCACTCAGATTCCTATTCATGCCTCAAGACCCTTCTCAAATGCCATCGTCTCTATTAACTGCTCCCCTTTGAGTTTTCTAAGCAGAATTTATTACACATTTCATGAGTATCCTAAATTGCAAGGACTGTGTCTGACTCAATTTTGTCATAATTATCCAATGCTGAAAATGATAACTGACCTATAAAGCATGTTCCATTAATGTTTAATTAAAGAGTTTTCTGAATTTTCTGTCTTGGAAAATTGTAAAGTCCAACTTATAGTCTCCAGTCTGATCCTCCTTAAATCTAAACTTTAAACCACGGCTAGGATTACTTAGCTAAGACTTAAATGAGCTTGCCGTTCCAATTATTATATAGTGGTCCTCTGTCATTCATCCAAGCCAGTCAATAAATGTTCTTGGAGGACCTAGTGTATGATAGGCACTAGGAATAAAAGTGTAAGCAGAATGGACATCTTCCCACCTTCATGGAGATGATGGTTTTAATGAGAAAGACCTCATTAAAACACACACACTTGCACATACAAATACAGATTATCATAGCCACTTAAAAGGAAGTACAAGATGCATAAGAGAGAACAACATGTGGAGTTCCCGTTGTGGTGCAGTGGTTAACGAATCCAACTAGGAACCATGAGGTTGCAGGTTCAATCCCTGGCTTTGCTCAGTGGGTTAAGGATCCAGCATCGCCATTAGCTGCGGTGTAGGTTGCAGACTCGGCTCGGATCCCGCATTGCTGTGGCTCAGGTGTAGGCCGGTGGCTACAGCTCCGCTTAGACCCCTAGCCTGGAACCTCCATATGTCGCAGAAGCAGCCCTAGAAAAAGGCAAAAAAAAAAGAGAGAGAGAGAACAACAAGCAATCTGGACCTATTTCATTTGTCTTTTAATCTCCAGTGCCTGAAAAACTACACCCAAAGCTTATTATAAGTATTCTGAACCAACTAGAATTTTTCCTGCTTTGCTGTTACATAACATCGAACAAATGTCAGGGAAACTGTCAAGAGGCCTATTCATCTCAGTTTATCTTTTTAGTTCATCAGAGGTGAAAAGGTTTCCACATTGCTCATACAGATACAGATAAACACATCTATGCAAAAAATTCTTAGACATTTACATGAATCCCAAATTTAAATTTAAATGTAGGTGGAAATTGGAGCAAATGTGGAAAATGTGGGAAAACGTGGCACAGAGATAAGTGATGAGGAGCTAGAAACAATAGTAAAAGGAGGCAGGGAATATAAGTAAATTATAAAGAGAAGAAGAAAACTGGAGTGGGTTATACATGAAAATTTCTTTCCTACTTATCCCCACACTTGCAAAGTTTTACTCAGCACTGGCATTTTTCATGTTCCCTTATCAACACCGAAGAACTAAAATGAATTGCATGTTAAAACAGATGTGATTTCTTTACAGTTTTTTTTTAATAGTTATAGATACCAGAACCATGTCTTAGTTTTTTCTTTAAAAGATCAAATAAATATTTGTATCTTACCAGAATTTTTTTGTGGGCCATATAATCACTATCAAAACTACTTGCGTCCCCTGGGGAGAGTGAGGGGAGCTACAGACAACACATAAACAAATGGGTGTGCTTGTGTTCTAATAAAACTTTATTTACAAAAACAGATACCCAACCTGTGGACTATCATTTGCCAACCCCTAGCTTAGAGTAGAACGTACTATCGAATACACAGAGACACTTCTATGCCAAGTGCCATGTGTATGTTTTGGTTATAGAATGTGTCCTTCATATGAATAAGGGTACAGTTTAGTCTAGGGTTCAGGCTGCATTAAATTATCTATGCAGGATGAAGCATACTTCAAATGTAATCTTCATCCTTCACTTTTTATGAGACACTATCTGATTCATATATAAACTAATCTTTGCTTTTTATGATCCTCGGTTTTTGGTAATCAATGATTTTTTTTATATAATTCTTCTTTGTAATACTGCCTTAAGGCAAACAGCAAAGCAAGTTTGATACGTTTGTGCATGTATGTGTACTATAGAAACTAATCACTTCTTGCCCACTCCAACTCTGTAACTGTATGAATGTTATTTGGTAGAAACAGTTTCAGCCCCCTAAGCTCTCAAATTTATTGTTTTCCTCTTTGAGAGTTATGCCCTCTCGATAGGCCAATAGCAATCTTTTTTCCTAGAGAAATATACCACTGGGTAGTTATTGGTGTCCCCTTTCTAGGAGACGATGCAGGCATTTCCAGGAGAGTTGCTTTAATAGAAAATGTTTCATGTCTTTTTTCCAGAGAGATTTTAAGAGGAAACATGTACTTACTTGCCCGAAGGAGGCCAGTGGCTGGCCCATTATCTTCGGCTCTACCCATTTTCCCGATTGAGAACAATACCAGAATTCAGCAGAGGACCCGACTCCTTTCTTCTTACCCAGCTCAGCAGGTAGGGGCCGTGACTTAGTCACCGCGGCCCTTTCGCCGGTGTGCATGGCAGGACTAGAGGCCAAGCAAAGATACCTTTAAGACGGTAAAGATGGCTGGATATTTAGAGAATGAAAGTCAAAATTGTGTACTGCAGAAAAGTGAGAGGGAGTTCAGGTATCTCATTTACAGAAACAGGCACAATGCCAAATTCATTTCTTCTGAAACTGAGGTTTGTGTTACATGGTCATTAAGTCTGAACGCACAGAAATGACACTGACAGCTAAATTATAGGCCGAAGTCACGGGTAAGTACTGATCTCATAGCCTTTACTCACCAGTCTATGTACGGAGCTATTTCGGTGTTTGATGTGTTAATCTGATCCTGCCGCTCTACCCAGGTGGAGCTCCCGATGAAGCCTGAGAAATCAATGAAAGAATTGTCCATGGACAGGATTCAGGCAGGCAGGAAAGCTGGGTGGGGCTCCGGGCCCCTGGAAAGACAGCAGGCTTGAATTGGGCCTTTGATATTACATCAATTAAGCCTGACCAGCATGACAGCCAACAACATTCTTGCCCTGAATTTGTGGACTGAGCTAAGTTTCTTCTAACCACAGAGTGAAGGAACACAAGGCGGCCTTTTCTTCAGTTACGGCAAATAGCTGGTTGATCAAGTTATACGTAAGATATATACACACAAGGTGAATAACACGGCTGGGCCATCTCTAAGTTTAGCAGTCATACTAAATGTATTACCCTTACTTCCGTTTTTAAATCTCCTTTCTGCATGCACTCTTAGCCAGAAAACCAGATTTAGCAATGCAAGCTAAATTCGAATTTCAGTGAGACAATGAATAATGCTCTGAAGGATACCCTCTGCAATAGTTGGGACATATATATTCATTTTTTGTATGAAATGCAAATTTATCTGGGCACCTTGCATTTATATGGCAGCTCTAATTCTTAGTAAACCATAAAAGATGGGAAAAGGTTGATGTTTATATGAGAATATTAATTATTGGATGGATAAATTGACACTGAAGTTTTCCATGCTATGGTTCATTACAGATCAGGCGAGATCAGTTCATTGTCTCTTATATAGACACATTTAATTCAGAATAACTGGAGAAGGCCAGTCTGAAATGGTGAAATCTTTTAAAGTAAATGATACAATTCAAGGAAAGGAATCTTACAGAATGTAGTCAATAGCCCGGCACTCAAAAATATTTATTGAAAGAATTACGTGAGATAAATTTTCCATTATCATACAGTTGGTATGGCTGTTAATTATTTCCAACTGAGGTTGATAGAGTAGTTTAGTCCCTTGAAGAAAACAGATAATTGTCATTTAAAGCCCCTTGAGGATTGGACAGCAACACAAAAAAGAAGAGATAATTAAAGATTATTAGACAAAGATTAAAGAAAAAAACTCTCTTCTTAAAATTATCACAAGATAATAATAGCTTGTACTTTATTGAATACTGCCTATTGATCATATGTCTGGGTTGCACATTTTGCTAAGCCCTTTATATACATCAGCTCATTTTGTCTTTTAATCCTCACAGTATCTCTATAAGGAAGATACTCTCACAGTCCCCATCTTACAGATAAGGACATCAGGGCTTAAGACTGATTAAGAAAAGTTACACAAAACCAGATCTGAGTGCTTAATCCAGATTTCACTAATACGGTAAAATTCCATGCTCCTAGCCATTAAGTAATATCAACCCCAACAAGTGAAAGACCAATCTGATTATATTTGAAAATAGGATATAGTTCAGAATAAAATAATAAGGTACCCAAGGTTGGCTGGAAGACTCAGAAATCAGAAGACATACAAGCACGGAAAATGTAAATAAAGAAGACAAATTAAGAACTTGTCAGTCTGTTTTCTGATCTAACTGAGGATTACTCTGACCATAAGGTGGCTAGAATCTTGTGGTAGGGAAGGGAAAGATGCTACTGTGTAGTTGATAAAAGCCCCCAAAGGGGATCAGATAAATCCTGCTAGTGGAGAATGACTGATAAGGACAGATGCGCTTTCCTAATACATACAAGTGATTCATTAGGCCACCATATGTTGGGAATATTAATTGAGACATAGGGTTGAATGTGATAGGAAAAGAACTGTTGTCATTCATTACCGCTGTGGAAACTGGCTTCCAATTTGGGTGGCTACCAAGGACTCATAGGGCATAGAGAGAGCCCATGTTAGGAAAGCATCCTTTTGTAAAAATAGAATACTTTATTATGATTGCTAACGGCTTAATCAGCTATACAGTGTCAGGAGGAAATAAAAATTTGAGTATTCAAAAGGATCACGACAAGAAAGGAAGAAACATCTACATGTAATAGTATACCTTCATAAAGTGCCTAATTGCTTCGAAACTAAAATTCTAGTGCTTTGCATGAGTTGTAGCTCCCAAGATTTAGGGAGTCACAAAGTAGCACTCTTCTCTTCCACTCTTGGGTTCAAAACCATCAGAGAAAAAGCACAAATATCAGAGATGGATATTAAAATATAAGCTCTATTATAATATATTTCTGCATGGAAAGCATGACTTATGAAGATTTATGGCCACAACAGGCTTCCTCTACTCCATCCTTAAATTACACAAATGTGTCCAGGCGGTAACAAACTGCTCTGGGCAATCAAAGTTCTGATCCTGAAGGTTTATTAACACAGAGGGGTTGAGAATTAATAACTTCCTATGGGCAAGTTGCATCCAAAAGTGAAAGAGCTTTGAAGGTATAGCATGGCATGTTCTAAGCTATTTTTCCAAACTCACTCAATAAACAAGACACTCCCCTTCCTTGGGGACAGTGAGTAAGGGGCTGGGAAGAGGCCACAAGTGTCTCTGGAACTTAAAAAAAAAAAATAGAGAGATTTTCCCAAAAGATAGACTTTTCTCTATCTTTTTCTAGTGAAGCCTCAGTTGCTGAAATTACCCAGCAGCTTCTAAGAGTCTCAAAGAAACCAGAAACTTTGGAATCACTAATTGAATTTTACAGTAAAAATAACTATGGCTGGAACACTTATTTAATACTTATCATACGACGGGTCCTGTTCTAAACTCCTTACATATATACATTAATTCATTTCTTCCAATTATCCTATGAGGGAGATTCAATTATGATCCACATTTTACAGTTGGGGAAACTAAGGCACATAGTGGTTAAAAATAATCCTCCATAATTTTGCTGGTGGTCCATCTACTGTAAGTCCCCTTGCCTTCCACCTGTGCTAGATCAGAGACACGGGAAATGTTAGCACACTTTTCTGTATTTTTTTCTTTAGGCAATAAGACTTCATTTGGTTCCCATCCTCAAATGTTCCATCCAGCATAGGACTGGATAAGGCTTAGGGCTTTTCTAAACCAAACAGCCTCCTTCCCTGGTCCTTGTACCCATCATTCCATAGATGCTCCAGTTGATAAAACTTTCCTCAACAGAGAGGCAGAAAGGCTGTCTTCTTTCTAATCTTTTCTGCATTCACCAATCTAATTTTGCTAGATTTCTTCTCCTCAGCCATCCGCTCAGATCATCTGCAAATTTCTCAGGTGAATGGTGACCCCCCAACAAACCATCAGGGAATATGAAGCAACTCTTTTCTATCTATTAGGCATGATGCCAATCCCACTGCATTTAAAATTTAAAACAGGTGCCCTACCTTTCCTTCCACTGAATTTGAGTCTCTAAATGTACACATTTTAAAAATCTAAATGTACTTGCTTCCTGAATTTGTTTTTTCTCTGTCTCACCTTGATTCGAACTTCTGTCTCTACTCTGTTAAGAAGTTTCTAATACCAATTTTGGTCCTTAGTTCTTCCTTCTTGGTGTGGTCCATGCCTATCCATAGACTGGTAATCCCGTCTTTCCCTCTAGACCAGTGTCTTTTAAAGGGCAGTCCTCAAACTGCCTTTAGGCATAGCCAGCTTTTAAAAATGTAGAATATAATTCAATGGAGTAATGTGTAACAGAATACAATTCTCGTAATAATTATATTTGGGGTGACTTTTTTTTTCCAGGTGTGTATATATGTATGTGCCTTAGAGACCTGAAGGTAAGTTCTGGGTGAGACATTTGCTAGCCCAAAAGGTCGTTCAGGCAGAGAAGCACAGCTATATGATAGGCAAATAGAAGGAGGTCCAGGGCAATATTCTTCTCCCCATTGGAAGGAAATAATATCAGGGAAAATCCATGTTCCAAGCTGGAGTAAGGGGATGGGGCAAAGCTACTCAGATCTAAAGATACTGAGTCACAGAGGAAGGAAAGTGAGTCCCAGTGACCTCGAACTTCATGTAAAATGATTTAGGTCATATGTTCGAAGCCTTGAATATAATAAGTAGGGCATTTTGAAAAAGTCTGAGAGAACTAACTTCCAAACCATTAGCAATTCAAGAAGGCTGGGTTTTTTAAAGGCTTGCTGATTACAGTGACTGTTCGTTTGAAATTAGTATGGAGTGACTCAGTATAGCTATGGCAACCCTCATCAACACTGGTGACCCTAGAAAAGAACTAAGAAAGTGGTAGCTCAAGACTGGTCACAAGAGGACATGGTTAAAAAAAAAAAAAAAAACAACTGGGTTACAGGTGAGGGAGTCCAGCAAGTTGGGAGGCAGCTAGTATTATACAAAGTCTGCTCAATTCCAGGGAGAAGGGCACTGGGAAAGCTGTCCGCCAGGGGCAGGCTATGTATCTGTCGACAATGAGAAGCAAGAGAGCATCCTAGGAGAGTAATCTGCAACATTCTTGAGATTGATAAATTTAATACATATTAATAAATAGGATGCCTGAGGCAAATCAGTCAAGCATAGGTTTAGGTATCCTTACTTAAAGTTCCTTCCTCAATTTCTGAGCTCTGGTTCTCCTTAAATAAATTGACTATCTAACACCAACTTAGCTGATGGAAGAGGATGGGAAGTTGAAAGTGAGTTGTAATTCTGAAACAAAGATTCCTCTTCCTTCACTTTATAGTAATTCTTGAATCTTCTTTCTGCTTCTGTTCTTTTACAATAGGCTTAATTGATTAATGTCTTTTGAATATATGCAAAAGTGGAATTGATCAAATCTTAAAAATCATCCTGAAATAAAAAAGATTAGCTTATTCATTATTATTGTTTCATCTTCCCAACACTTAGTGCCTTAAAATGATTAATTTTAACAAGCAGGGCTCAGTGGTGGCATTTTGACTCTGCTCTACTCAGCCTCAGCAGTAGTTGCTCCAAGACTGGGATCTGGAATCACGTGAGGATTTGTCTGGTCCCATGTCTTTCAGTCAGTGTTGGCTGTTGACTGGGACCTCAGCTGGGACTGGCTACCAGAACATCTACATGTGGCCTTTCCTTGTGGCCTGGGCTTCTAACAACATTCTGGTTGAATTCATAGGGCAAGCCCTCCAAAAGAGAGAGAACCGATGGACTCTGTATCACTTTTTATGACGGAGCCTCAGAAGCATCACTTATGCTGCATTTCATTCATGGGGCAGTCACGAAGGTCCACCCAAGTTCAAGAGCAAAGAGAAAAGAAATAGACATGCTAAGTTACTTATATACCACATTCTTTTCATCTAGGCAGGCACGAAGGTCTGCCAGGTTTCAAAGGGAAGAGAAGTAGACTTCTTGATGAGGGAGTGACAAAGGGCACAGCGCTGGCCCTGGGGATATTGCTTTGGCCATTTGGGGAAAATATAGTTCTCCACATTTAGCAAACTTATTTTCAAAAATTAAAAAAAAAGTATGAAAAGTAAGGTCCAATTTTATCTAGTTACAGAGAAAAGAACGTCCAAAATCTTTATCAAATGGAGCAGAGAGAAAGGCATTGTTGCCTTTCTTCCGCAAACCACAGATTTCCTGAGGTTTTGCGTCAAGGCGAATTTTATCCTAGCAGTCAAAGGCATGATTTGACTCTAGAATTCTTATGAGTGTGTCTTAGAGCAGAATCTGAGGATATAAGTAAAATGCTCTTCTGCTTGAAGCTTATTTTAGAAATAAGTAATGGATGAATCATTAAGTAGCTTATGGTTATGTTTTTATTGATTTATGACTCACCATGTACTCCCATCTTTCAGGAAAAAATAATGTCTTTTCATGTAGGTGATTTGCTTTATTAGACTTCATGGGGGAAAAGTGTTCTTTGCTGTATGTTTTACTCTGACAAGGTAATGGCTCTTGTCCTGCTCTTGAGATGTGACTAAGATGTTCACTTGGGAAGATGCATTAACTTTCAAGCTATATAAATTCCATTTATGAAATTAAGTCTACTTGGGATTACCTAAAAGAGTCAATGCTCTTTCTCAGCATATGGAATTTACTGCTAAGACTCACACCTCCCATACACAGGGTGTCACAAAAGGGAGATTATGGATCCACTCTGAGAAGTTGTGCTCAAGACCAGGAAAATGGGTCAGATGACCTCCAAAGTTCCTGAGCATTTTTGTCCATTGTCAGAAGTACAGGATGACTCCCTAAATCTCATGGCTTTGCACTTTTATTCACACCATTTCCTAGCTGCTGAGAGAATCCTACTTCCAGCTCAACCATTGTCATATCCATGAATCCACTGAAACCCTCTCCATGTTTCTTCAACATTTTAGTTACTCTAAGTCTATCCTAATGAACTCAGCATCAGATTTAACTACTTATTTCTTAATTCAGTGTAGTACTTTGTATATCATTTCTTTTTTAGCACTTAATACAATCTGTTAAATTAGTCTTTATTTTCCTTTCCCATTGGATACATTGATAATCATTATTCCTCTGATCCCCAAATTAATCCTGCCAGACAGAACTGGGCTTTCCAACACTGAATTCATGTTAGAATCCTTAAGGCACTTTTTGAAAATACCAACCCCTGAAAACTCATCCCAAACCAATTAAATCAGAATCTGAGGGGGAAATCCAGGCATCAGGATTTTTTTAAAAAGCTTTCCTGGGTAATCCAGTGGTCAATCAAGGTGGAGAATTACCAACATAGGGAATATCCAATGGTGTTTTCCCAAATAAGGTTTGTCTATTGAGTTGTAAGTCCCTATTAAAGATCCATGAATTACCTGCATTCTACAAAATGTAAGAAACCTGGTTGATGTGTTCAGTAAGTACTTTCCTTTTCCCTAAGCTATAGCAATGTAGGAACTTTGAATATGTTTCAAGCCATTCTACATGAAGGGTTTTTTCCTACAGTACAAAAGTTTGGGTAACAATTTAACCTGATATGGAAAAAGGAATTAAAGATTCTCTAGATGTTAAAATGGCCAATGTGTGGTTAATTATAAAATAGAATAATCTAGGCCATAGTTTTCAATTTGTTTTAAGGAGAAATGTTTAAGCCGAATTCCATGATTTGTATGGATCTGTATACAGTTGACCCTTGAACAACACAGTATTAAACTGTGCAGGTCCACTTATACAAGGATGCTTTTCAAAATTAAGTATAATACTGCAAGGTCCGGTTGAATCCATGGATATGGAGTGAACCACAGGGGCCAACTATAAATTATATGAAGATTAATTCCCCCCATGTTCAAGGGTAAACTCATACTTTATATAGCTCAAATATGCCATATACCTAACTTAACATATTGGTGAGTATTAACACATTAAGACATGTTGGTGGTTAAAATTACTTTTGTGGTACTTTTGCCATACATATGCATGTACACATGCATATATACACACAAGTGTCTTTCTTGGAAATCACACTTGCTTAGGTTTGTTCAGATAAAACATGCAAGAGACTTCATTACTAAAGCCTATGAGCACTACTCTCAGCTATATGCTGGCAAGATTTAGGAGTCCTAGCTTAGAGTTTGTAGTTCTCCTGACCAAAAAAAAAAAAAAAAAAAAAATCTGTTGTGCAATAACAATGCACAATGTATCACACTGCAATAATTTAAGGTCATAGATACTTTAATACATTTACGTTTTAGGTGCTCCTTTTTAGACTTTCAGGTTATAGGGAATTGCAAGCATCGTTAAATATCATTGGTGATATAGTTTTGCACAAACATACCAAATGTTGCATTTTCATGCTTCTAGATCATTTCAGTTAAGAAGTATCTGACATTTTTAAAGTGATCTTTTTTTTAACAATGATCACTCACCCTTTGACAACTACTTACTTTTGTGAATCCAGTATATACAACTAAAATTGTATTAAATAAATCGTATGTATGTAATAAAATGCAGCAATTCCCATCTGTTACTATAGATTTTATTAGCAAATTTGTCTTTAATACATGAAATAATACATTGATTTCAGTCATTGAGTTTATTATAAGTAAATATATAGTTGAACTTATATATTACATTTATTAACCAAATAAAAAACGCATATTTTATATGTATTTCAGATGTTTTCTTAGAGAGGTAAAAGATTTAAATGCTTTAAAAGTGAACAAAAAACCTTGAGAATTTACTGGAATTTAAAGACTGTAATGCTGGAGAGGTTGTGGAGGAAAATGTACCCTCCTCCACTGTTTGTGGGAGTGCAAATAGGTACAACCACTACGGAAAACAGTATGGAGGTACCTCAGAAAACTAAATATAGAGCTACTATATGATCCAGCAATTCCACTGCTGGGCATATATATATCCAGACAAAACTTTCACCGAAAAAGATGCATGCACCCCTATTGTTCATAGCAGCACTAATCACAATAGCCAAGACATGGAAACAACCTAAATGTCCATCAACAGATGAATGGATTAAGAAGATGTGGCACATATATACAATGGAATATTACTCAGCCATAAAAAAGACAAACTAATGCTATTCACAGCAACATGGATGGATCTAGGAACTCTCCTACTAAGTGATGTAAGCCAGAAAGAGAAAGACAAATACCATATGATATCACTTATTATGAAATATAAAATATTGAACAGATGATCCTACCTAAAAATAACTAACGAACAAACAGAAATAGATCATGGACAAGAAGAGCAGACTTGGAGTTTCCCCGGGGTGGCAGGGAGAAGGAGAGGAAGTAAGATGGATGGGCATTTGGGGTATTTTTTGGAATAGATGGGCAATGGGATCCTACTTTACAGCACAGGGAAATGTGTGTGTGATTGGGTCACTTTGCTGTACAATGGAACTTGACAAAACAGTGTAAATAAACTATACTTTAATAATAATAAAAAAAGAAAAAATAAATATTTTTTAAAAGACTGAAACAAAATCTTTCTCAAATTTCTCCTCTCCTTCTCATCCTCCTTACAAAAACTTTGCTTCTGTTCAACACTGACTCTCCCCTCATCTAATCCAATAATCTCTTACCTGCTCACATTGCCTCCAAGATAACCACCAGAATTCCTGCCTCCGACTGCCGTCTCAGTGATCTTTCTAAAATTTTGATGTTATCATGTCACTCCACTGAGTACAAACTTTGGTGTCTCTCCATGATGGAAAAGTCAAATCTGAATGTGGTTAGCATGGCATTCAAGACCCTTCAAGTTTCCTTTTCTGAATTTCCACCCCCAATAATTCATCACATGTCCCCTCAGCCTTCGCTTTATAGGGTTTCTCTGCCACATCTCCGTGCTTGACTCAAGGCACTCCTCTCCCCGGAATGTTATCCTTCTTCTTTCTTCCTCAAATCCACCTAGAGAACACAAATTTTGTCTTCAAGGCCCTACTTAAGTGCAGCTTCCTCTCTAAAGCTTTCCTTGAGCTCTTAAACCCTTTTATTTTTTTTAAAAAAAATTTATTATAGTTGATTTACAATGTTCCTTCAATTTCTGTTGTACAGCAAAGGGAGCCAGTCATACATATATGCACATTCTTTTTTAATATACTAGCTTCCATCATGTTCTAACCCAAGAGAATGACATAGTTCTCTGTGTTATACAGTAGGACCTCATTGCTTATCCATTCCAAATGGAACAATTTGCATCTACCAACCCCAGACTCCCCATCCATCCCACTCCCTCCCCCTCCCCTGGCAACCACAAGCCTGCTCTCATGTCTGTGATCTGTTTGTGTTAAACCCTTTTATTTATGTGATTCTGTTTCCCTTGCTAAAACTAGGCAATATCTAACCTAATTTAGTGTAGTAACTACAGCAAATTATGCACTGCTTAGTATACAGTACGTACTCAGTATAGGTTAAAGCAAGCTCCATTGTGATTCTCCAGTGGCTCTACTACTAGTCCTTGTGGGATATTTACAAATCAATTCTCAGTGTGAAGCAGATCTAAATTTCTGTAATGGTACTTCACTTGGTATAAGTACATTATTACTGGAGATTTCCTAGGGCTCTCAAAAAATTAAAGATACGGCACCCCAAATCAGAAATATTGCTTGCTACTTCAAACACACATGGTTGGCTCTTGTAATGAGAAATATGTATGGCAAGTGGATTATTCTAGGAAAAGTAGATTCTTCTAGGAAAAGTAGATTACCAGATTGAGACTCTAAGGGTTCATTTGGAATTTCAATAAAGTTCAATCAACTTCTATAGTGTGTTTCTGGGAACTGTGTTTTCTCAGAAAAGCTAAACCTCCTGCTTAGTAAGACAGAATTTTATCAGCTACATCTCAGGGAGGATGGGAAATGCCACTAACATGAATATCAGCACTGAAAATCATGTTTAAAATTGGAGCCAATTGAGATACTTTCCATCTTATTAGACTGCAAGTGTAATGTTTATTAGTTGCACATTGTGTAACCAGTACACCTGCAAACCTGAGATCTGTGTGCAGGAGAGATAGTGGGAGACATATCTGCTTGGCCAGCCATAGTCTCCTTGACATATTTCCTGAGGATGTCGACTCTTAGGGATCCGAGTTCACTTAGTGAACCCCTAAATAAGTAGGCAAGTTAGGAAAAATAATAATAATACATTAATGGTCTGCAGCCAAATCAACCCCAAATAATTCTCCTGTCTTTTCATGAGGCAGGAAGGGAAGGGGGATCCGGAGCAGAATTTAGCAGCCATTAGCCATTAGAAATAAATTTGCGCATCAAAATATCTCAAGTTTGGCTTGACTCTGAGGGCTGTTAGATTTAAATGCTTTTTTACTAAGGACCTGGGCAGTTCTAGTTCAGCATAGCGCACTACTCTATCAGGCTCCTAAAAGCATCACTGACAATTTTGGGAAATGAGGAAGACTGGGCTTACCAGAAGCTGCCCTCACATTTAGTAGGTAGAATGAGAGAAATACTGCAGAGAGTTCCTTAGAGGGATTGGCGGAGGAACCCTGTCCTCCTCCTCAAAAAAAAAAAGATGATGTTAGGAGGATGAGGCAGATGAGCTGCAGATCTTGGCTTTGGTTCCCAGGAGACTCCTTCTCTGCCCTTTGTTCGAGCAGCAGAACTCAGAGCACCCGAGGAATCCCTGCTGGGCCACGTGTCTATGTGGAAGGAACAGGATGCTAAGCACATGACTTAACCTCTCCTATCCTCTACTCCCTTATCTGAAAACAGCAGAATATTCACCATAGCTATGTTGAGATTAAATGGATTAATATTCATTAGATACATAGAACAGAACCTGGCAAAAGTAAGCCCTCAATTAATTGCAGCTTCTTGAAAACCTTCAGGAACATTAGTTCCAAAAAAAAAAAAAAAAACCAGTTCCAAATTAATATATAGCTAAAGAGGCCCACCAGCCTCTATGCTTATCTAGCCTTGTCTTTGGTATTTTACCATTGTCACTTTTATTGCACTTTTTACATTTTTAAAGGTGAAAGACAAAGTAACTATAAATAAGTTGTATAGATCACAAATCTGGAAATTAAATGCATTCCCCTTCTTGGAGAAGGTCAGCCAGTTGTGCTTAGAAGCATGAGAAAAGCATTTCTTCTTGAGAATACATTCCTCCTCCTCAACATTTTTTTTCTGAACACCAGACCTAGATAAACTGTTGAATTCTCTGAAGTACTGATTTGAAAGTCTCAGTTTGTAATTCTTCCAGGGGAACTCTTTGCTCATGTTCCTTCAACCTGCCACCCAAGCCCAGCTCTGTAGGATGGGCAGCAAGTATCTCTGACTTTGGGGATCCATGTCTTTAATTTCTCAGTAACACCAAAGGCAGCCAACACTAATGTCCCGTCCATTTGTCGCATTACACTGCAAAGCCATGACAGCTATAAAGTTGCCCAATGATGGAAACTGAAAAACTCTTGCAAAAGTTGGCAAGCAAGATAAGCTGCTCTCAGCAGTCATTTTGCAAAAGCTGAAAATATATCTATAAAATGAGATTATCTGTCTCATGCTTTAAAGGATGTAGTATATTCATTATTCCATTATTTAGAAGGATTCTCAAAGGCAAAATGAAGTCAATATGTGAGATTTCGTTAAATATTTTATTTAATAAATAAAATAAAACATTTTTGCTTTCCCAGGTATTGTGTTACGTGCTAGATATAGTGCAGGGAATAAGACAGACATGAATCCCAAGTTCAGAGAACTTAAGCATGTAGTTTTGTATTTAAGGGGGATTAGAATTATTCAGGAAGTGTGTTCAAAATGTAGGTTCTCAGGACTTGAATTCTGATTTAGGGGACCTGGAGAAGCCCTGAATGTTGCATTTTTCACAGGTGTCCGCATGATGCGGATCAGATCACCCAAGAACCAGGTACTGAGAACTGGAGCAGGAGAGGACCCAGGCAAACCTTGTTAAGAAAATAAAGGTTTGCGATGAAATTTTTAGAGTGGTTATTTATGATGAAGGGACACAGAAGGTGTGTCAGCCTTTCAGATCCTCTCACGAGCAGAGACAAAGCATATCCATAAGTGGAAAAAACAAGAGTCCATTTCACAGGGAAAGTTTGCAAAGACACAAGCTTTGTTATTCAGGCTCTTCCCGGCACCCCATCTTCCAGCTGTGACCAAGTCTCTCAGGACTCTCAGCGCGTGTTCAACCTCTTTCCCAAGTCTCTCTGATACTCATCCAGCTGTTCAGAGAACAAGCCAACTGAATCAACACGAGCTATATTTACCTCAAGTGAAAGACTATCAATCCTTGAGATAGCAGCAGGGAATTCTGACATCTGGTAGCACCAGATGATTAAGAAAGCCATTTGGCAAATCAGAATAGGTGAAGCTTAGGAAAGACAGCTGCTTTCTGGGATCAGGATTAAACCAAGCTGGTGAAAGGAAGCACTGTCTTGGGTAATAACAGAGCTGTCTGCCAATGTGCAAAACTTCTCATTTCCCCAGGGTATTATCCTCATAGATACCTATAGGCAGCAGTTTGTATTCTTGCATATTATTTTATATAAATAAACAGCAGGTAAAATTGGCTTCCCATTCATAGATTATCTTTCTTTGCCCGAAGATCTAAAAGGAGCATTTCTTAGCAATACTGAGAAACTTTGAACAGCTTTCATCAGTCAATTTTTTATTTTGTTTTGTTTTGGTTTGGTTTGGTTTTTGGTGAGAACTTTAATTTACTCATCCTTCTGGGGGAGGGGCCATAAACAAATAATGTGCCCAGTGAAGGTGCAACTTTTAGCAAGACAAGGAAGGCACACTTCTCAGTTTCTAAGTCAGCCTGCTCAATGATCCTGAATGATCCTTCCATGAAATAGAGAAATTCCATGCCATTCTCCTGTTTGAGTTAATATTGATGTCTCTGTTTGAAATGCTGATGATATTTTCTATACATGGGAGCTCAAGCAACACAGAACAGGGAAGAGGTCTGGAGTTAAAGATCAAGGGGAAAACAAACCTTGTGCAGCAAAAAGACAGAAGATTTGCATCACAGTAGCCCCTCATCAAGTTTCAGAGACCCAGCTGGTGGAGATGTGAGATTAAGGGGAGGAAATTCCCCCTGAGGTTGATGGGGAAAGGGAAAGGGAAAAGGGGTGGTTCAGTGTTTACTGACATGATGTTGGGGGCTGTGTCCTTAGGATTTGCCTACTCTTCATTCTGGCATTTATTCTTTCCTTTAGTAAGCATTTCCCGAAAATGCCCCAAATGTGTTCCGCTCAGTGCTTGGTGTGGGGACGTCAAAGGGAGCCAAGCCATAAACTCCTACACCCTGCCCTGCTTTTCCTGGCTCCCTCAAAACCAGCAGACTGTGCTAGATGGATGATTCACTACTTAGGACAATGAGGGAAGTATGACTGTGATGCCACAGCCTCCCTGAAATCTTCTGACTTGCTTAGGCATCTTACCTTTTGTCTCTGTGCTAATTAACAAGCATTCACTTCAGTGAGCTTCTCAAAAACACATCCATTTTTTTAAAAAAGCAGATTAGAGCCATTAAATAATTATGAAGCGATTTAGCATAGCTTCAAGTACTTTAACTAAGGATAGTTAATAACCTTACAGACAGTTTCAAACCAAGTTTTCCCATTACCCTGGCAGACTACGAGTTAGTTATTAGAGAAGAATATTAACTCTTCTAATGCCACTAATTGGCAATAATGTGGAATTAATACATTACAGAACATTCTCATGTGTCAATGATAATTTTGAAATGCATGCTGTGTAAAAGAGCTGATTTATTTTAAAGTTTGTCTTATCAGTGATGGTTCTCTACTAATTTAAAGAGTTCAAATATTCTTTTTTAGGTGTTGTTTACTTTCATTGCTGCCTTCCATTATAAACTCTCTGTAGAAATTATTTTCAAGGTTATCTCAATAGAAGAAATGGAGGGATCTGGAAAGGCATCTATATTCGATCTCCTTGTGTGTTATCTAAGCTTCCTACTGTCCCAATTCTCAGTTATTAGAAACAGCAATGACTATGTGCTAAATGCCAAAACATGCCAGGCATCATGCTAGCATGTTGCCAAGACTTATGTGCCAGGGTGGTGACTTCACAGGCCATTGTGGCATTGGCGTCAAGTCCACCTATGGGCAAAAATTTGATGATAAGAATGTCATCCCGAAGCATATGGGTCCTGGCATCTTGTCCATGGCAAATGCTGGTCCCAACACAAATGGTTCGCAGTTTTTCATCTGCACAGTCAAGACCAAGTGGTTGGATGGCAAACATGTGGTCTTTGCAAGGTGAAAGAGGCTGCGACTACTGTAGCATCCAGGAAGCGCTCTGGGAATGGCAAAACCAGCAAGGAGGGAGATCACCGCTGCTGACTCGGGTGGGCAACGCCTGCATAAAGCATTTCCTCATTAGCACCTGCATCAGTTCTGTCAAGTCAGGTCTTACTCCACTTTTGTAGTTAACCAAGGTTTAGAGGGGTGGAGTTTACAGAGCTACTGAGCAAAAGTGACAGATCCCAGCCAGGGGGGATAAAACTCCTACGTGTGTTCCCTCCACCCCACACCAACACACCAGCGCCTGGGTAAAGCTAGTTTTCAAGGACATGAGTAAATTTTGTAAACGCCCCAAAGTCAGTCAAGGAAAAAAACTTATAGTCTCTGTTTTTCATGTATGGAAATAGACATGGATATAATTAATGTGTTCATTTTAGTATTGAAATTCTTTGTATGGGATGGGGTTAAAATACAGCATCTTGGCACACTGAGTATTTTAAGCTGAAGGAGTTTGAGAACGTAGCAGAGGCAGGAAGGTCACCCTGACATTCCCCCTCAATCCACCCCCCCTTCTCTGAAACAATCAAAACCCCCATGTGATGGGTGCCCTCCCCACACCAGAGGAAAGCACTGTCCTTATCTCCAAAGATGAAGAATACCAGGAAGAGCCCACACAGGCTAATTTTCCCTCACTTTACCACACTTAGCTCGCATTCCTTAACCTCTCATATTCCTCCAAGACCTCCTACTTTTCATTAACCTTAGCACAAAAATACCCACATCTGTTTCCTGAGATCTTCCTTTCCTTATGAAGAGTCCCATGCCACATAAAACTTTTATTTATTTTTATGGCTGAACCCATGGCATATGAAGTTCCTGGGCCAGGGATCGACTCCAAGCCACAGCTATGAACCATGCCACAGCTACAGTAACACCAGATTCTTAACCCACTGCTCTGGGCCTGGGATCAAACTTGCACCTCTGCAGCGACCAGAGCTGCTTAACCCACTATGCCACAGTGGGAACTCCTGTCACATAAAACTTATAATAAATAAATGTATATGTTTTTCTCTTGTTCATCTGTCTTTGACAGTTTAATTCTCAGATGTAGCCAGAAACTCTAAGATGGTGGAGGAAAATTTTTCCCTCTCTTGCCTATTTTTAGTTATTCTTTGGCTATTTGGTGAATTCTCTCAAGAGATAAAATGTGCTTTAAGCTCATTTGATCTTAAAATATAAAACTTTTTCAGCTTAGAATTTTTTTCTTCCTGTTGTTTCATGAGTTATTGCTCTCCCTCTATCTGTTCCTTTTTTCTCCTTTTAAACATTTTATTATTTGCATATTAAAATACCTGGATCTAGCTACTTTATTTCTTATCTTTTAAATCATGATTCCCATTTCTTAGTACTTTTTGCTCCAGAGTGTGAAGTTGTATATCAGTTTGATCTTCCAGATTACTAATTCAACTGAGCAAGATCCATTCTCTTTTCAATTTCTCTGTTATTTTTTTAAATCACATATTCATTCAACAACTATTGGGCATCCATAGTGGTCCCAGCACTGGTCTAGGCTCTTGGGGCCTCTGGATGAATGAAGTGGAATGAATAACTATCTCTCCTATGCAAAACTCATAATCTAGTGGGGAAAGACAGACGTCAACAATAAACATAATGATTAAGTTAATTATGTTATATATTAAAAAGTGATAAATGCTATGGAAGAGAAGAAAAAATAAAGTAGGGGAAGGGAGACTAAGAATGCAGGGAGGTGGGTAAGCTATTATGCATGAAGGGGATAAACAAATAAGGACTTTCTATACGGCACAGAGAACAATATTCAATGTCTTATGATAAACCATAATGGAAAAGAATATTTTAAAAGTGCATCTCTCTCTCTCTCGATATAGAGACATATCTATATATATAACTGAATCAGTTGCTGTATAGCAGAAATTTACACAGCATTGTAAATCAACAATATTTCAATAAAATAATTTTTTTTTAAAAAATTGAGAAAGGTGGGTACAAATGGCTGTGTTGCTAGGCAGAGGAGGCCTCACTGAGAAAGGGATATTTGAGTGCAGGAGGTGAGGTAGTTAGCGGCACTAATATCTGTGGGGAGAGCTTTGTAGGCAGGGGGACCTATAAGGAAACAGACCTTCATCTTAAGATGGAAGAGTGTCTAGTTTAGGTACCAGTATTGCTGGAGCAGAGTGAGTGATAGGAGGAGTAACAGGAAATGAAGTCAGAAATAGTGGCAATAAGTGGAGCAGGTCATCAAAGACCTTGTGGTCCCCTCTGATGCCTTCTATTCTCAGTGAAACAGGAAGGCACAGCAGGACTTTGCGCAGATGAGTCATATGACATGACATGTTTAAGAGGCTCACTCCATCCACTCTGTTGAAAAAGGACTAAGGGTCAAGTATTGGAAAAGGTAGGCTCGTAGGGAGGGTAGTTCACTAATTCTGGTGAAAGATGATGATTTGGAAATCTGCAGATATCTGGGGGAAGAATAAGAATTCTGTTTTAAACACGCTAGGTCAAAATGTCTATTAAATATCTAAATGACGATGCCAGTTGGCAATTGAGTATTACACTGGTTTTCTATTACCATTGATAAAGGATAGAACCCACACAAATCCCTGGAGGATATAAGATAAAGAGAGGAATCAAGCACAACCCAAGGTTTTAGGCCTGGAAAATACTGTTGTCACTGAGATGTGGAAGTCTGCAGATATTTGGGGGAAGAATAAGAATTCCGTTTTAAACATGCTAGTTGAAAATGTCTATTAAATATCTAAATGGAGATGTCAAGCTGGGAGTTGAATATTACATTAGTTTTCTTTTGCTATTTTGTAACAAATTAGTAGTTTGAAACAACATATACTCATTCTCTTAAATTCTATAGGTCAGAAGTCCAACATGCATCTTATTGGGTTGACATTAGAGTATTGGCAGGGCTGAATTTTTTTTTAATTTTATGGCTATACCTGGAGCATATGGAAGTTTCTGGATTGGGACTGAATCTGAGCCACAGCTGTGATCTGAACCATGGCTGCAGGAATGCTGGCTCTTGTACCCCACTGCTCCAGGCCAGGGATCAAACACACACCCCATCAGTGACCCAGGCCACTGCAGTCAGATTCTTAATCCACTGTGCCATGGCGGGAACTCCAAGGGCTGCATTTCTTTCTGGAGGCTCTGGGCAAGAAATCAGCTTCTGAAAATTTGCTGTTGGTAGAATTCAGTTTCTTGCAGTTGTAGGAGTAAGATTCGTGTTTTCTTCCTGGCTATTATCTGAGGGTCGTTCCCAGCTCCTGGAGGCCATTATTCACAGTCCTTGATTTATCTGTTTCTCCCTCCATCTTCAAAGGTGACAAAGGTTGGTAGAGTCCTTCCCATCCTTGAAATCTTTCCTCCTTCTTTAACCCAGTTCCTCTGCGTTCCTCTTTAACCTCTAAGGACTCATGTGATTAGATTGAACCTACCTGGATAATCCAGGATACTCTCTCCATCTCAAGGTTCTTAATTACATCCACAAAGCTCCTTCTGTGTGTAAAGCAGTACACTCACAGGTTCTGAAGATTAAGGCGTGGACATCTTTGGGAGGTCATTACTCTGCCTACACAAACTATGCGCCTACCTAGATGGATAGACTAGGTAGACCTAGTCTGAACCTAGTCTGAACCTAGGGTTCAGGAGAGACGTTTAGGCTGAGGATGTAAATTTTGGAGCAGTGGGAATACAGATGTGTCCCATAGCAGGGTAAGTTTAGATAAAGAAGACAAAGGTATAAGCTCTGGGAGAAGAGACATCCATCAAGAGAGACTAAGCAAAAAAAGTTAATGCAGCAGAAGGATAAACAAGAGAGTGTGGTTTTCCGGAAGTCAAGTGAAGACATTGTTCCTTTGATTCCAGAATGTTCTTTTTGTTTTCTCTCAGTAATCTTACCTCCTTTAGAATTTTCCTTTCTTTAGCTTAATGTGCTTCTGTGGCTACTAATTAATTCTGCTTAAGTAGCAGTCCTCTATTCTGATGATTGAACTTGGTCTTCCCCCATTAAGTTGCTGGGCATCTTAAAAAATGTGTGCCATTCCTTTGCCTCTTTATATCAGGGCATATGGTTACATCAACACCTGTGAAGGCCAATCTAAAAATGGATTTGCAGACACTATAGTTAAAATAGAAGTTTCTTTTTCAGTGGAAGGATAAGTAAGCAAACTGAGGTCTCTCTTGAGGCATGGAGGTGATGTTCAAATTACTCTGGGTGCAAAGCAAGGGTGGGATGAGTTCTCATGGAATCTTTGAAGCAGGACAGTTTAACTTAACAATGCAGGTGCCCCTCTAAAGCTGCCAGCATCTTTGGGATCATCAGGCCTTCCTGAAGGAGATTAGAGTGATAACTCTATTCTGGGTTCAGAAGTGAATTGTCACCTTTTGCTGGAGACCCTCTCTGGAAGGCTAATCACCTTCGCCCCAGATTCTGCTAGAAAGGCAAGTCTTACCTAAAGTGCATGGACTCTTATTACCCCCTTCATGTTATAAACAATTTGTCCCAACACAGACTTTTTCTTTCCGGGATGCTAAGGAACTTATACTCAGCTTCAGTTCCACGACTGAACCAGTCTTACATCACCCAAGCAGAGAGTTGGGAAGGAAAAGAGATCACAGACAAGCCTGCAGGCTGCCATTCAGCTTGCAGCTTTAAAATAACACCATTTCTGATCTCATTAAAGTATTAAAAAACTCCATCTCCAGCATAACCGTCTCACCCCATCTGAAAAACTGCAGCGAATATCTTCTATCTTATAGTCCTCAGACCAATCTCAGAATCCAAACCACAGAGCTGATTGAGGATACAGGCCTTAAAGACATGCATGTGGCACTTATTTCTTGTAGAATATCTGGGATGCCTGAGGATGGACGTCTCACTCACCCAGCTCCATAAGGAACACACAGATATTCCCTGGGTTTTTCTCGACATTTCAACCTGGCCAACAGGTAGACACTTCATCAGAATACCCTGAAACAATGAGTTGGGAACTGAAAATGGCAAAGGAGAGTCTCTTCAGGGGAAGAGGAAATAATTTCCCCCTTTGCTTCTGAATACTTGACTGAGACTCTTTTTTTTATTTTAATTTTTTTAATTACTTAATGAATTTTATTACATTTATAGGTATACAACAATCATCACAACCAAAAACATAAACACGTGGTGACTAAACGACATGCTACTTAACAACCAATGGATCACTGAAGAAATCAAAGAGGAAATTAAAAAATACCAAGAAGCAAATGACAACAAAAATACGACACTCCAAAACCTATGGGCTGCTGCAAAACAGTTGTAAGAGACTCTTGTAATAAGAGAGATATTAACAGATGAAAACAAACAGCAGTTTGTTAATATGTATGCCTCATGCTACATGGAAGATACCCAGGGTAAGTCTCCAAGGTAGCTTAGAACTTCAGCTAAAATACCATGATCAAAGACCCAAAAAGAAAGGTGTGGAAAAGGCCGTGCTGGAGAGGTTACCAGGGAAAATGCCGGTAAGTAAGTGTAAGGTTTCGTTATACAGATTTAAGTGGGTGCCTTCTTGTCATTTAATCATTCTTCTCTTCCCGGCACACAGAGAGAGACAAACTTACATATGGAGATTGCCTCTACCAATGTACATTTCCCTTGCAAAAGGCTAACTTCTACTCTGTTTTTTAGAGCTTCTACTTTGTCTGATGTTCATCAAAATCATCCTAATGCCAATGGCATGTCTGGGGTGGCCTCTTCTGCTACGTGACACGTCTTCACTGCACAGGAGCAGCCTGTCTCCCAAATGAGGACCCCAAGGAGGCCTGGGAAGCGGCTCTCCACCAGGAAGGATACCTACCGTATTTCTTTTAATTCTTCATAGGGTAAATTTCTGTATGTTTCCGTTAAACACTTAATTTTCTTTAATTGTACATTTTAGACCTTTTCCATCAATCCCCGTCTCACTGTGATGCCCACAAAGCAGGCCAGATTCAGCTTTAGTGGAGGTAGAACCTAATACAATGAAGGGGGGAATTGGGCTCTTTAAGGAAAACAATATAGATACATAAATGCAAAATTAAAATGAATCTATTTATTTAAAAACATTCATACCCTTATCTTCTAAAATTCCTTTAAGGCAATTTACCAGAAGTGCTCATATAGGAGTTGTTTCTGGTGGTAGCGTGACTTTCCCTCCCATCTAGAACATTCTAGAACTTCAAACACTCCTAGGACTCAAAAGTTTAAATTCATGTTAAATCTTTCACTGTTACTTGTGATTGCTACTGGCCCAATTTACCCATGATTTTTCACATTAAGAAGCCATTTACAGAGATCCCATTGTGGTGCAGCAGAAAAGAATCTGACTAGGAACCATGAGGTTGTGGGTTTGATCCCTGGCCTCACTCAGTGGGTTAAGGATCTGGCGTTGCTGTGAGCTGTGGTATAGGTCGCAGATGTAGCTTGGATTCTGCGTTGCTGTGGCTGTGGTGTAGGCTGGCAGCAACAGCTCTGCTTGGACCCCTAACCTGGGAACCTCCATATGACACTGGTATAGCCCTAAAAAAACCAAAAAAAAAAAAACCAAAAAAAAAAAAAAAAGCCATTTACTACCTTGGAGTTTACCATTGCTAGAAGGTTAATTTTATAGAATCAACTGGTTATTTTTAAGTTATTTGTTCTTGATTTTTGGCATTGTTGAGGGATAGGTTTTGAATACCCAGTTGACAGAACATAATACCCTATAATATTATAATTAAGATTTTTATGAGGGTTACTCACTAATGCATGTAAGCAACTGAAGGCAGTTTGTCTTACTCATCTCTGAATTTTTATGACCAAACAACATGCCTGGTATAGATGTTAAAAAACTTTTTTGAACAAAGTGCTAATTTCAACATGTGTTTCTTATTGCTTTGCATAATGGTAAAATTGCAGAGAACTGAAATGGTAGAACAGACACATACTTGAGAAGAGCCTGCTGAAAATCCACTCAAGAGAAATAAGGAATAAACATAACAGACTTTCCTTCAGCGGTATTATTAAGTGAAAAGTGAAAACAACTTCATTCTATATGTTTCCCTAGTATTAAAATTAGTGTGTTATAGGATTTTCACTTGCTGTTCTTTGATTTTTCAGCAAACAGAAAACAAATTGATGTCTTTTTTAATCTCTTGATGTCAGTCTTTCAGCAGGGGTTTCTTAGACTGGAAGGCGCAGTTTCTCATCATACTTGGATTATTGTACTGTTCTTTTGCTTTTCATATATTAATATCTCTTATATACTTCAGCAATTTTAGCAAAATATTATTAAAGTCAGGTTTTTTGTGTTTTCTTGGCTTTATTTTATTTATTTTTTGGGGGGGTGGGAGACGTAGGAGCTGCTCATTTGTACCTTGATTTTTGCTTTGTAGGCACTCGAAAGGTAAAAATGCTTTTTTCCTTCCCCTAAGACAAGAGCCAGTTCTCTTTGTTCTAAGCAGCTTCTCAAAGAAAATCCCCCTGAGGGCTAGACAGGCTATGTAACTGAATGATGAGGACAAGGTGTCTGTGAGGATGAAATGGCATGTTTTTTCTCAACAAGATGGCAGCTATTTAGCTCCAACTCTGCAGGAATACAGCCCAGTTTCCACACACCACATCTTCCAGTTTTCCATGAGAAGCCAGAAATATCTTTGGTTTTGTTTTAGTGGGGTATTTTTTAATTTATTTCAGTTTTATTGAGGTATAATTGACCTATGAAATTATATTTAATGTGTACCTCATGGTGATTTGATATATGCGTAGACTGTGAAAGGACTTCTCCAGCAAGTTAACCAACCCATCCATCACCTCACGTATTCATCTTACATAACACAGCGTTATCAACTATAGTCACAATGTTTTCCTTTAGCTTCTTAGACCTATTTATATAATAGTTAGACGTTTGAACCTTTTTACCAAACTCTCCTATTTCCCCCACTCCAGCCCCCTTTTACTCTTCTATTCAGTATTTCTATGAGTTTAACCTTTTTTCTGATTCTACATGTGTGTGATACAATACAGCATTTGTCTTTCTGTCTGTCTTATTTTATGGTGTATGTCTTCGAGAAGATCTATCCATGTTGTCACAAATGGCAGGATTTCCTTCTTTCTAATGGCTGTGTATATGCCATTGTGATATATATATCACACACACACAAATATATAGTGATATATATATCTCACAAATTTATCTATACTTTTTAAATAAATAGATTCATTTTAATCTTGCATTTATGTATCTATATTGTTTTCCTTAAAGAGCCCAATATTTAATATATTATACATATATTATCCACATATATATATCTCATATTTATCAACATATTTATATATATATCATATATATCTCTCACATATTTTTATTTGTGCATTTGTGCATTAATGAACACTTAAGTTCTTTCCATGTCTTGTCAATTGTTAACAATGCTGCAATGAAAATGAGAGTGCAGCTATCTACTTGATGTCTTATTTTTATTTTGTTTGAATGTATACCCAGAAGTGGGATTACTGGATCATATGGAGTTTACTGGATTGTATTTTTTTTCTTTAGTATTGGTAACTCAATTTAACAACAGCTCCCCCTACACAGGAAAAAAAAAGTAAATAAACAAAAAACAAAACACAAACAAACAAAATACATCAGTGGATGCAATCTGTCCATACCTGCTGGTTTGTGACATCCAGTTCAATGACTTTAATTTTTAATCCTGGGAGAAAGGAAAACTCATTTTTTTAAATTTTCTAGAACAATAATGGAAGAGCCTAGAGTCCTTCTACTGGGCCCAGAACCAAACTATCTGCTGAGGATGACTGATCTGACTGTATGGATAGATTGATGTCCATGCAATGAACACAAATATAGTGGAGCAACCTATCCTCAGGTGGACCGTGCAGACATGACAACAATTGTCTAAGTGATGACCACACTGGGCCTCAATCTAGAAGACAGTATCTAATTTCTTCAATTACAAAATCAGAGGGACTTCTAGCTATACCCTGTGTTCCTCTTACTCCCATAGTGATAGAATTTTTAGTAAGGCAGATGTCCACCCAAGCACAGCTACTGCTACTGAGTTTCTGGGCAAACAGCTGTGGCCCTATGACCATCTTCTGGCCATTTAAGAATCATGAGTATGCCCTGATCATACCCATAAAAGAAGTTTCCCAGACTAAGAATTGAAAATCTTGCATCCCTAAAAATAAAATAAAATACTTAGGAATAAACCTGACCATGGATGTGAAAAATATATGCTGAAAAATATAAAATATTAATAAAGAAAATTAAGATGGTTTAAATAAATGGAAAGGTATCCCATATTCTTGGATTGGAAGAATTAATATTGATAAAATGGCCATACTACTCAAAGCAATCTATAGATTTAATGTAATCCCTATCAAATGACACATGACATTTTTTTTTTTACAGAACTGGAAAATATCCTAAAATGTATATGGAACCATAAAAGACCCAGAATTGCCAAAGCAATCTTGAATAAAAAGAACTAAGCAGGAGGCATAGCCCTCCCAGACTTCAGACAATACTACAAAGCTACAGTAATCAAAACAACCTGGTATTGGCACAAAAACAGACACATGGTTCAATGGAACAGAACAGAGAGGCCAGAAATAAACCCACACACTTATGGTCAATTAATCTTTAACAAAGGAGGAAAGAATAAACAATGGAAAAAAGTCAGTCTCTTCAACAAGTTGTGTTGGTAAAGTTGGACAGCTGTATATAAATCAGTGAAATTAGAACACAGCATCTCACCATACACAAAAGTAAATTCAAAATGGCTTAAAGACGTAAACATAAGACATGATACTATAAAATTCTTAGAAGAAATGGTAGGCAAAACATTCTCTGACATAAATAATATCAATGTTTTCTTAGGTCAGTCTTCTGAGGCAATAGAAATAAATAAAAACAAAAATAACAAAAATTGCCCTAATCAAACGAAAGATTTTTTAGAGCAAAGGAAACAATAAATAAGATGAAAAGACAATGTAGAGAATGAGAGAATATATTTGCAAATAAAGGGCCACAAGGGATTAATCTCCAAAGTATACAAACCACTCATACAACTCAACAACAACAACAAATAAACAAACAACCCAATCAAAAAATGGGCAGAAGACCTAAATAGACATTTTTCCAAAGAAAAACAAATGCCCAATAGGCACATGGAAAAAAAAATGCTCAGCATCGCTAATTGTTAGAGAAATGCACATCAAAAATATAAGGTAGTACCACCTCATACCTGCCAGAATTCCATTATTAAAAAGTCTACAAATAACAAATGCTAGAGAGGATGTGGAGAAAAGGGAACCCTCCCACACTGTTAATGGGCCTATAAGTTGGTATAGCCACTGTGGAAAACAGTATGGAGGTGTCTCTGAAAACTAAGGCTAAAGTTACCATATGATCCAGCAATCCAACTCTTGTGCATATACCCAGACAAAACTATAAATCAAAAAGATACATGCGGAGCTCCTGTCTGGCTCAGCGGAAGTGAATCTGACTAGCACCAATGAAGATGCAGGTTTGATCCCTGGCCTCACTCAGTGGGTTAAGGATCCAGTGTTGCCGTGAGCTGTGGTATAGGTTGCAGATGCAGCTTGGATCTGGCATTGCTGTGGCTGTGGTATAGGCCCACGGCTACAGCTCCAATTTGACCCCTAGCCTGGGAACCTCCATATGCTGTGGGTGTGGCCCTAAAAAGACAAAATTAAAAAAAAATAAAAAAGATACATGCATCCCTATATCCATACCAGTACTGTTCACAAGAGTCAATACATGGAAGCAACCTAAATGTCCATGGATAAATTAATGGAAAAAGAAAATGCAGTACCTATATACAATGCAATATACTCAGCCATAAAAATGAATGAAATAATGCCATTTATAACAACATGGTTGGACCTAGAGATTATCATACTAAGTGAAGTAAGTCAGAAAGAGAAAGACAAATACCATATGATATCATTTACTGTGGAATTTAAAATATGACCCAAATGAACTTACCTACAAAGCAGAAACAGACTCATGGACAAGAAGAATAAATTGTGCTTGCCAAGGGAGAGAGGGTTGAGCAAGGGATGGAGCAGGAAGTTGGGGTTAGCAGATGTAAGCTATTATTCACAGAGGGAATTAAAAAACAAGTCCCTTTTTTTCTACAGAGAACTATATTTAGTGTCCTATGATAAACCATAACGGAAAAGAATATCTTATGAAAAGAATGTATGTAAATATATATATATATATTATATATGTAACTGAATCACCTTGCTGTACAGCAGAATTAACAAAATGATGTAAACCAACTATACTTCAATAAAAAATAAATAATAAAAACAGCCAAAAAAAGAATTGAAAACCTTCAATTAAGAAAAGCAAATCAACAATACAGAAAGAAATCCTGACAACCCTTGGCCACCTACCCAGAATTTTATGTGTGAGAGAAATTTTTTTTTTTGACTTGTTGTCTTTTTAGGGCCACACCCACAGCATATGGAGGTTCCCAGGCTAGGGGTCTAATCCGAGCTGTAGCCGCCAGCCTACACCACAGCCACAGCAACGCAAGATCCTAGCCGTGTCTGCGACCTACACCACAGCTCACGGCAACACCGGATCCTCAACTCACTGAGCGAGGCCAGGGATCGAATCTGCAACCTCATGGTTCCTAGTCGGATTTGTCTTCTCTGTGCCACAACGGGAACTCTGAGAAATGTTTTTACTTTGTATAAGGCATTGGATTTATAGGTCTGTCTGTTACTTTAGCCTAAATTATGCCCTAATGAATTCAAGAGGCCCTGGAGTTTTTATAAGAACCCAAGAGTGTACCTTATCTCCCAGGGAGGAAGGAAGAAAGGAAAGAAAGAAAGAAAGAAAGAAAGAAAGAAAGAAAGAAAGAAAGAAAGAAAGAAAGAAAGAAAGAAAGAAAGAAAGAAAGAAAGAAAGAAAGAAAGAAAGAAAGAAAGAAGGAAGGAAGGAAGGAAGGAAGGAAGGAAGGAAGGAAGGAAGGAAGGAAGGAAGGAAGGGAAAGGAAGAAAAGGAGAGAAAGGAAGGAAGGAAGGAAGGAAGGAAGGAAGGAAGGAAGGAAGGAAGGAAAGAAGGAAGGAAGGAAGGAAAGAAGGAAGGAAGGAAGGAAGGAAAGAAGGAAGAAAGGGAGGGAGGATGGATTTGTGCTTAAGTGATTCCAAAAGCCAGAAGGAGGGACTCAGTATTAGATTTAATTTTACTTAGAAATGTACATTCACATGCCTAAATGTTATGGAATAATTTGTGTTGATTACATGTTTTTTCCCCTGGAAGAAGAATAAAGCTAAGTGACTTGTCTTAGCACTCTAGCCTTGAAATATTGTCTTTACCGTCCGCCACAGCTAAGGTCTGTGTCGTTGGGGATGTGGTCCACGAGGATGATGGAAGTTTTCCCACAACGCATCTATTCCTACATGCAAAGAAAGTGTCATATATACTTTTAGGCAGCGGTAACGTGTTTGGATGACTAGTACGGACTGATTTGTGCTTTGAATACTTTGGACTGTGGCCTGACATGTTTCTAAACAGTAAACAGCTAAAGGAAAATAATTTACTGTCTCTCATACATAAATTTAGGCACATGGATTTTTTTTAATCCGCCTACTTCCTTAATGCTTTTTATTCTCCTTTTTAAAATGATACCCCCAAAATTATTTTATTTAGTAGATGAAATAGGAGAAAATAGGTAGAAACTCAGTTCAGTAAAAGAACCTGGGGTGGTCTGAGATCACTTCCGACAAACTCAACTTATTACTAGATTATCATTTATGATGGCAAGCCTCAATGGTACAAAGAAGCCCAATATAATATTAGAATGATCATCAACCATCCCGTTAAGATATTTTACAACCCTTATCAGAGCCAAAAATATTGCAGTGCAGGGAGTTTTGTTATCGTTGTTGTTCTAAGGCCTAGAGAACATTTCCCTTTATGGAAGAAATAAGACCCAGAGTCAATTTCCTTCCTTAAGAGGCCTTCTAGCCTATAGAAAGATACATTACAAAAGCAGGCAGTTCTTCTGCATCAACAAATACATAAATGAATGCTCAAAGCCTGTGCTAAGAGTGGTTAAATAAGTCATCTCTGCCAAAACATTCTCAGTAGCTGACACTGTGTCCTGCATTCCTTCCTTAGTCCCTGTGGTCTGGGACAGTCTCACATAACAAGCATCTTTCCCAGGAAGCCCTCATTAACATCTGTGGAATAAATAATGAACGCCAAACAAAATTTCCATCAAGTTAAAATATGAACCACCTGCATGTAGCAACTGACTTGGATTGAATTATTTTGTTTAATGCATCTCCTTTCTTATCAAAATTCCTCTTCCAAATCCGGAGACCATTTGTAAGTTTGCCAAGAAAAGTGTCCAGGAATCACCACATCTGGGTCCTCAGAGATGCATAACAGGGCACAATCGGGCATTAAAATCTACATGGAAAGCTGGAGTATACATTGAGAGAAAAACACATGGACTATGTTAGGTTTATAATGCCTAACTAGGCATTTCCTGAACTGCAAAATGCCTAGAAGACAGGAATATATTATGGAATATGGCCCTGGAGGAATAAAGTTGGGGACACTGTAGACCAACACCATCCAATGGAAATAGGATACATACCACACAGGCAAACTACACACATCATTTTAAATGTGGTAGTAGTCACATTAAAAAAAGGTGAAGGGAAACAAGTGAAATTAATTTTACTGATATACTTTATTTAGCTCAATGTGTACAAGTTATTTCACTTCAGTTTATCACCAATAGCAAAATGATTCATGAGTATTTTACATATTTTGCACACTAAGTCTTGAAAATCTTGAGTGTACTTCACACTTAAAGAAGATGTCAGTTTGGCCTAGGCATACACGGGCGCTCAATGGACCCCCGAGGCCAGCAGCGACCCTACTGAGCCCCAGAGAGAATTTGGTACTTTTCCTTCTATTCTGAGTGATCCGTTTTGCAGAGAGTGGCAGAGACAGACCATCCTCATTTTGTGTTTTTGTTTTGTGCAAAAGCATTGTTAATGTCTAAAACACTAGACCCTAAACACTCCAAAGTCAAACAGAAGTTATTTGGAAGTTTCGCAAATGTTCATGCTGCGTGACCATTAAAAGTCAAAACCCAAAGGAGGCAAACTACATTGCACCCACAAAATGCAGATTTATAAACTGTAATTAAAATTTACAGAACTGTCTCATACTTAATCCCATGCTTCTTGATTTCATTAGGTGAAATTATGCTCTGATCTTGACTTCTGAATCTATGGCTCTGGGCTTTCTGCCCTGTTGTACAGGAGAACGAACATGGCTTTGGAATCAAATACTAGACTTACATTTGACTAATGCCTCCAGCTCGCCTTTTGTAAAATGGAGCTAGGAAAACCAAGGTTCAGAGTTTTTCCATATCAAGTGGGATAATATAGGCAAATTGCTTTTTTCTTTCCTCAATCCCTGCAATTTGTTTTCATTGCCTTTTATTTGCTCACTTTGAATTAACTGCTCTCAACCATCATCAACCCTGCATGTGCTTTAGAACCCTTCCGGGCTATGCCCAGTGCTGTAGGAACGGTTCCTCTGGTTGCCAGCGGACTCAGCCCAAGATGGTGCTTCCACCACACCCCCGGTCACACAAAGTTATTTCCTCCCACTCGCCAGGACAAAGGACAGGACAAGGACAGCGTGTTAGGTGGCAATTGTCCAATTTCTACTTCAGCTACACCTTTTCCTTATTTTTCTCATTCCCGCTGCTTACTCTTCGTCATTATTTCATTTCCCATTAGCACCTACCGCACTGAGGAGCCAAGAATGAAAAGCAGTGAACATGACTCAGTCTATTTTAGACATTAACAAGATCACTTTAAAATACTACGTAATGAAGGGCGCGCTCACTGTTGAGAAAAGTAATTGCACTCGGGCGATGGCTCAGAAATGCGTCACATCGCAGGATGGAAACCACGGGCATGATTTGTAAGATAAGGTGGAACAGGAGCCCAGCTGATGGTTTCCAACCAATGGAGGAGACGTCCTGTTAGCCCAGGCCATCGAGAGAATAAGCAGAGGAAAACCTGGGTGTCACAAGGAATACAACTCTTACATCTTCACTTATCCTCGTCAGGTTTCAGACCCCCCTACTCGCCAAAAATTTGTTCCATCGTCGTGTGTACGTGCACATGCGCACCTGTGTGTCCATGCATTTTAAGGTTGGTATAGGAAAAAAAATGGACATTTTTATATAGCATTCAGTGAGTAAATATTCAACATGCTGGGTTTTGTATTTATTTCCTTTTTATGGAAGTATAATTAGCTTACAATATTATGTTAGTTGCAGCATAGTGATTAGATATTTTCATGCTACAAAATGATCACCACAACAACTTTCGTTACCATCTGTCACCACAAAAAGTTATTACGTTATTACTGACTACATTTTATAAGCTGTATGTTTATTGCAGTCCTGTGGCTTATTTATTTTATAACTGCAATTTCATACCTCTTAATACGCTTCACCCATTTCACACAGCCTCTCACCTCCTTCCCCACTGGCAACCATTAGTTTGTTCTATCTGTGAGAATTTTTCTCTTTTGTTATATTTGTTTGATTGCTTTTTTTTTAGGTTCCATACGTAAGTGAAATCATATGATAAATGCCCTTCTCCATCTGACTTATTTACTTCGCATAATGCCTTCTAGCTCCATCCATGTTGTGAATGTCAACAATTCATTATTTTTATGACTGAATAGTAATGTTACATCATATATGTATAAATATGTAATACTGAGTTGTATAAGTTCTTTATTTGGGGGGATATTAACAGCTTATCAGATGCGAATATCTTTTCCCACTCAGTAGATGGCCTTCTTGTTTTGCTGATTTCCTTCACTGTGCAAAAGCTTTGTTAAATGACGTGGTTCCATCTGTCTATTTTTGCCTTTGCTGCCCTTGCCTAAGGATACAGATTCAAAAAAAATGTATTTCTAAGACAAAGAACGTATTGGCTGTTTTCTTCTAGAAGTTGTATTGGTTTAGTTCTTACACCTAAGTTATTAATCCATTGGAGTTTATTTTTGATGTGAGAAAGTAGTGCAGTCTGACCCCTTGCATGCACTGTCCGGTTTTCACAAAACTGTTTATTGAAGAGACTGTCTTTCCTCCATGGTATATTCTTGGCTCTTTTGTCATAAACTAATTGATCGTATAAGTGTGAGTTCGTTATTGGGCTCTCTATTGTGTTCCATTGATCTAGTGTCTGTTTTTTGTGCCAATACTATACTATTTTGATTACTGTACCTCTGTAGCATAAAGTCCGGGAATGTGATACCACCATCCTTGCCCTTTCTCAAGATTTCGTTGGCTTTTCAGGGCTTTGTGTGTGTGTGTGTGTTTCAATAAATATTTTAGGGTCATTTGTTCTAGTCATTGAAAAATTACATGGGTATCTTGATAGAAATTACACTGAATTTGTAGATTGCTTCGAGTAGTACAGACACTTTAATATTAATTCTTCCACTCCATGAGTGTGGTATATCTTTCCATTTATTTACGTTATGTTCAGTTTCTTCTATCAATGCTTTATAGTGTTCAGAATAAAGGTCTTTTGGTGAGATTCATTCCTAGGCATTTTACTCTTTTTGTTGCAACTGTAGATGAGATTGTTTTCTTAGTTTTTTTTTTTTTTATAGTTTGTTGTTGGTGTACAGAAATGCAACAGAATTGTATGTATTTGTATCCTAAGACTTTACTGAATTCATGTATTAGTTCTAGTGGATTTTTGGTGGAATCTCTGGGGTCTTCCATATATAGCATCATATCATCTGCAAATGGCAACAGATTTATTTCTTCCATTTTAATTTGGATGCATATTATTTCTCCTTTTTTTTTTTTTTCCTGGTTGCTATGGCTAGGAATTCTATATTGAATAAAAGTAGTGAGAGTGCCATCCTTGTCTTGTCTGATCTTAGAGGAAAAGCTTTCATCTTTTTGTTATTAACTAATCCATGTTAGCTGTGTGTTTGCTGTATACAGCCTTTATCATGTTGAGATATGTTTCCTTCATACACTCCTTGTTGAGAATGTTTATGATAAATGAGTACTGAATTTTGTCAACTGCTTTTATTGACTATTGATGCAATAATAGAATTAGGAATAGAATTAGGAATAATTCTAGAATAATAGAATTAGGAATATTGGCCTGTACTTTTTTAATATTTTTTTGTAGTGTCTTTGTCTGGTTTGGATATCAGGGTAATGCTGGCATGCTGGCTCAATAAAATGAGTTTGGAAGCATTCTATTCTCTTAAATTTTTTGGAATAGTTTGAGAAGGATAGGCGTAAACTCTTAAGGTATGGTAAAATTCATTGTAGAGTAGTCTGGTTCTGGACTTTGTTGGGGTTTTTTGATTACTGATTTAACTTCTACACTAGTAATCGATTGGTTCAGATTATCTATTTCTTCCTGATTAGTCTTACAAGCTTGTATGTTTCTAGGAATTTATCCATTTCTTCTAGGTTGTCAGATTTGTTGAAGTATAGCTGCTAATAGTAGTCTTTTATAATTTGTTGTATTTTTGTGGTATAAGTTGTAACTTATTCTCTTTAATTTCTAATTTTTTTTATTTGGGCCCTCTCCCTTTTTTCTTGATGAGTCTGACTGAAGGTTTATCAATTTGGTTCATCTTTTCAAAAAACAACTCTTAGATTCATTGATTTTTTTCTATTGACTTTTAGTCTCCATTTTGTTTATTTCTACTCTGATCTTTATTATTTCCTTCTTTCTCATAAATTTGGGACTTTTTTATTCTTATCTTTGTAGTTCCTTTAGGTGTAGGCTATCTTATTTCTTGGGGGTAGGACTATATCTCTATGAATTTCCACCTCGGAACTGATTTTGTATCATCCCATTGATTTTGGAAAGTTGAAGTTTCATTTTCTTTTGTCTCAAGTTATTGTTTATTTTCTCATTGATTTCTCTGTTGACTCCTGTCTTGTTTAGAAGCATGTTGTTTAGTCTTCATATATTTGTTGGCTTTTTCAGTTTTTTTCCTTGTAATTGATTTCTAGTTTCATGTCATTGTGATTAGAAAAAATGTTTGATATTATTTCAATCTTCTTAAAGTTACTGAGACTTTTTTGAGGTCTACATCTGATTGATCCTATGGGTGCTTTAAAAGAATGTTATTTTGCAGTTTTGAAAGGAATGTTCTGTATAGATCTATTAAAAGTATCTGACCTAATGTGTCCTTTAAGGCCAAAGTTTCCTCATTAATTCTCCATCTGAATGTATATCCATTGATGTAATGGGGTATTAAATCCTCCAAATATTATTGTATTACTGTTAAGGTCTCCATTTATGTCTATTAATATTTGCTTATCTATTTAGGTGATCCTCTATTAGGTGCATACATATTTATAATTCTTTTCCTTTTCCTGAATTGTTGCTTTTTCATTGTTATGCTCTTCTTTGTCTTTTTTACAGTCTTTGTTTTAAAGTCTTTTTTGTCTGAGTATTGCTACCCTAACTTTCTTTTCATTTCCATTTGCATGGATTATCTTTTTCCATCCTTTCATTTTTCAGTCTGAGTGTGACTTATCTCTGAAATGAGTCTCTTATAGATAGCCTACAGATGGGTCTTTTTTCAACTCCTACAGTCACCCTTTGTCTTTTGACTGGAGGATTTAGTCTAATTACATTTAAAATGATTACTGATACATATATACATATTGCCATTTTGTTAATTGTTTTCTGGGTATGTTGTAGTTGTTTGTTCCCTTCTTGTTCTCTTGGTCTCTTTTCTTGCGGTGTGATGACTTTCTTTAGTGTTATATTTGGTTTCCTTTCTCTCTCTCTCTCTTTTAGCATTTTTTTAAAATTGGTTTCCTTTCTCTTTTTTGTGTGTATCTAGTGTAGGTTTTGGGTTTTCCATACTATGAGGTTCACAAATATCAACCTATATTTATAGCTGCTTATTTTAAGCTGAGTCATTTAAGTTCAAACATATTCCAAAAGCACCACATTTTTATTCTCCTCCAGCCACATTTTGTGTTTTGACATCATATTTTTACACCTCTTTTGCTAGGTATCACTTAACTACTTATTGTAATAATGGTTGGCTGTACTACTTTTGTCTTTTAGCTTTCATACTAGCTTTTCAAGTGGCTGACTTACTGCTTTTACTATATATTTGCCTTTACCAGTAAGATTTTTTTCTTTCATACATTTTCTCATTTCTGGTTATAGCTTTTTCTTTTCCACTTAAAGAAGACCCTTTAACATTCTTGTAAGGCTGGCTTAGTGGTAATGGATGCTTTTAGTTTTTGCTAAATATGGGAAACTACTTATTGCTTCTCCAATTCTGAATTATAAACTTCTGCATAGAGTATTCTTGGTTGTAAGGTTTTGTTTTATTTTGTTTTGTTTTGTTTTGTTCTGTTTTCTCTTCAGCTCTTTAAATATATCATGCCACACTCTTCTGATCCACAAATTTTCTGCTGAAAAATCAGCTTATAGCCTTATGGATGTTCATTTTTTTGGTGAATAGTTGGTTTTCCTTTGCGTCCTTTAAAATTCTCTTTAACTTTTGTTATTTTAACTATGATGTCATGGTGTAGATCTTTTTGAGTTTAAATTGTTTGGTATTCTCCGTGATTCCTGAGCCTGGACATCCTTCCCTGGATTAAGGAAGTTTTCAGCCATTATTTCTTCAAATAAAACTTCTCCTCCTTTCTCTCTCTCTCTCTTTTAATTAAATCCTTCTTGTGAGAATATTAGTATATTTGATGCTATCCTAAAAGTCCTTTAAACTACCCTCATTTTTTTCAAACTTTTTTTTCTTCTTGGTGTTCTGATTGGGTCGTTTCCATGACTTTATCTTTTAGATCATTGGTCAATTCTTCTGTATGACTTAATCTTGATTCCCTCTAGTATATTTTCCATTTCAGTTATTGTATTCTTCAGCACTAATTAGTTCTTTCTTATATTTCCTAACTCCTTGTTGAATTTCTCACTGTGTTCTTCTATTCTCCAGAGTTCAGTGAGCATATTTCTGACCATTACTTTGAAACATTTAACAGATAAATTATTTATTACCATTCCATTAGTTTTTTTCCTGGGGTACTATCTTGTTATTTTGTTTGAAACATATTCCACCGTCTCCTCATTTGTGTGACTTTTTGTTTGTTTCTATGATTTCGGTGAAAGAGCTTCTTCTTCTATGGCCTTATTAAGATTGTCCCTTGTATAGATTGCATTTGACAGGCAACTTTGGCAGGCTGGCTGGATCTGAAGTGGGCACAGACAAGGGTGACTTAGAGCACACTCTCACAGCTACCTTGGAAAGACTGATGGAGCTGAAGCAGGTATGAGTTGAGGGGGTCCCTAGGCACACTTGGGCTACCTTGGTGGAACATCTGGAGCTATGATGTGAGCAAATCAGGAGGTCCTGGGATGTGATGCACCAAGCCCCTTGACAGAATGGCTGGAGCTGGAGTAACATGTGTCAATAGGTTCCTGGGGCACATCTCAACAGGGCCACCTTGATTGTCAGCTAGAGCCAGAGTAGGGCAGGCTTTTTCAAGGCCACCATGACAGGACAGCTGGAGTGTGCATGGGCCAGGAGGTCCTAGAGTGTGCTATGCCAGGGCCACCTTGATAGAATAATTGGAGCAGGGGAGTGCAGGTGGGGAGCCCAGGGCTGCCTTGAGGAGACAGCTGTAGCTACTGTGGGCCAGGGAACTTGGCAGGTGGGCTAGAGCACCTGGAACATATTCTTGTCCACATTATCAAGGTTGAAGGGGAATGTAAAAAATAGCACTCTTTTGTGCCTCTGACCCTGAAGACCATTCCAGCAGTTCCTTGCCTGTTTGGCAGCACTCTAGGGTTAGTAAATGGATTTGCTTCAAGTAGAGTCTAGGTGCCCTTTAAATTGCTATTTTTTCACTGTGATCCAGGGTGAGAGAGTCTGCAGGTGGGCTTCTTAGTGATATCCCTCCCCAAGACAGGTTGCTGCATCAGTCATGGAGCCTCTGTAGATACCATGTCTTTGTCTCTCTGACCCAACTCCATGTGTTCTCTCTATCACTTGTTTTGCAGAAGATGTTCAATCAGCCCTGTCTTTTTCAGGAGAAATTGCTCTAGACGTAGATGTAAAGTCAGTGTGTCTATAGGAGGAGGTGAGTTAAAGTTCTTTCTGAGCCACCATCTTGGGCCATCTTCTTCTAAATTTGGTGTTTTCAATTAAACATATTAATATAATTCTGTTGTCTAAAAGTACCATGTAAAATTTAAAATATTTCTAGAATTTCAAAATAGGGTAAGCCTGTCATATTCAGGCAAAATAATAAGGTGGATATTATCATTGATAATATAAATAACTGACTGAAAAAAATCCAGTTTCAGCCTGTGTTTTATTTAAGTGTTTATGAATACTGGAAGACTAAACAGGGCCTACCCTAGAAGACCTTGGAGCCAAGCCAGGGGAAAAAAAAAACCCTCACCCATATAGAATAATCCAGAGACAATAACACTAAGTTTAAAACAGCAACATTTAACATCAAATGTTTAGATTAATTTTTTCTAGCCTATCCCAGACTTAGATTGAGACAACTTTATTTTTAGTATTAACTCTGTCATTTACTAGCTGTATAATTTACATAGCATCTTTGAGCCAACTTGCCTACATTATACAAATAGAATACACTCTTTTTTCTCAGTTTTTGTTAGCTTTAAATTCTGAAACACCCATTTCATTTTCTAAAATGGTGTATCATGGTTTACATTTTAAAAAAATTAAATTGAAATTGCTGATACAATATAAAAATTCAGGATGAGGATAAGAGACCCAATTGTATTAGAGAAATTAAAATTTTTAAGTATCAAAATCTTCACATTTCTTGGAAACTAAAGCAAGTAGAACAAAAATAAGGTATAACTCTTACTGTCTGATGAGGCAGTTTCTCCTTTATGTGGAAAAACTCAAAGAAACATTTTACATAAGATAATATTATTTATGAAGTCATCATGCTCAATAAATTCAACACCAGCAATTTCTAATAATTGCCATTGTAGAAAATGCAATTACTCCTTCCTATTATCAGGTTCACGTGAAATCTCCACATAAATTCAGAGGAACTGAATTTAGTATGGTATATCTATCTGACTTTCAAGTTATTATTAGCCCAGAAATAGAGATTGTTCTTTGGATTTTTACAGTCTACAGGATGAGGAAAATAATTTGACTAACAATAACCTACACATGAAGAAACAAGTCTTGCCAATTTTTTTTTTCCTTTAAGAAAAATTTTAAGTTAATCTAACTTTTAAAAAAAATGTATCTACATTTTTGGTTAGGATTTATGATAACTTTCATAACTTTCTTTCTTTCTTTTTTTTTTTTTTTTTTTTTTTTTTTTTTTTTTTTTTGCTTTTTTAGGGCTGTACCTATGGTATATGGAAGTTCCCAGGCTAGGAGTCATATCAGAGCTGTAGCTGCAGGCCTATGTCACAGCCACAGCAATGCCAGATTTGAGCTGCATCTGTGACCTACATCACAGCTCACTGATGCTGGATACTTGACTCACTGAGCTAGGCTAGGGATTGAACCTGCATCCTCATGGATTCTAGTAGGGTTCATTTCCACTGCACCACAACGGGAACTCCAGTGATAAATTTTAATGAGTTCAGTTTTTCTGGAATATATGGCATGGGGTGACAGAGTAGCCATATTCTAGTTCCTTCATAGTCTATAAAGAGCCATGGAGGAATCAAGAGAGAGGAGTTCTTTATACACTGAGAATAGGGGTCTCCTTGCTGTCATGGCTGTCCTCTCTGACAACAGTACTAACCCTTGCACTAAAAAGGCACTTGATTTCAACTCAGTCTGCATAAAAAAAATGTATCCTTTCTTACAAAAGAAAAATCTGAATCAAGGTATACCTGAGAAGGAAAGTAATTGCACAATACTGAACTGAAGCACATAATACTAGCAAGGATCATGATATAAACTTCTCTTTCTATACTTGTGGCTTGAGCCTTGCTCTAATCTTACAATCAATATGCAAACCTAAACTCAATGTTTGTGAATCTTTTTGGTTCAAAATATTTTCTCCTCTCATGCTAAACAGAAAGAGCCCATGAGTTGGGAGAAGGCCAAATTTCAGGTGTGAACGAATGGCTGATGAGGTGTTTTGGTAGCAGGCTAGAAATTAAAATGAAAAATGCTTCCTACACTTCTTAAAGTTCTACCAATCCAAAATGCATTGATAGACTTAATTATTCCTTCTTAACTAGATTTTAAAAATTTTCAATCAAGTACAGTTTAGTCTTGATCTGCCAGGTACCACCTCCAGATTTCTTACTTTCCAATATTGATAGGAAAAAGATCACATCTCTTCAGGTGGTTTGTTTCAATACTATGCAGCAAAGGGATGAAAAATGCCTAACTACTTCCTTTTTTCAGTATTCTTATTTAGCAACTCTCCTCAACAACTTTTGCACCCCATTAAAGCCCCCAGCCCACAGATTTCATAGCTTTTTCACTACCTATTATCCCCCTCCTGTGCTGACTTCCCTTGTTAGCTAGAATGTAGTTTTCATGGTCCATCATTAAAATAATTGACTGCCAAATGCTATTTCTCCCATTTCTCTCTGCATCACATTCTCTTGGCAAAATTCCAGTCCTCATTAAACTCAGCTAATACACCGAGTCTCAACCTACAACCAGTTTCTCCAGGAGAAAACCACACACTTACTGAGTTTGAATGTATTGTATGACGAACTCAAAGGGAGATACAACACTGCTCAGAAATTCTGATTATTGTGTGACTCTTTAAAAGGGCTATATCTTGCATTGCTATGTTCATTTCTACCTTCCTTCTCTTTTCTTTCTCATCTGACAACCTTGCCTCATAATTAGCCCCAAAATAGAAATATCAGACAATGTCTCATGTACCTTTATACTTTGAACTAACCAGTCTACCCATATCCATACCTTTTTATTCTATCTTTCCCAGAACCTGCCAGTGATGGAAAGGTAACTAGTATCTGTATAGTGGCTGTTGTTTCCATATTGTTGCTCAGAAGGCCAAGAAGCTATCTCTTTTGCTTTCTCTCTGCTGCCTTGTTCTTTCTTTGTCTCAGAGACTTGCAGGAAGTAGGTGTCTTGTTTTAATTTTCCCATTGAGCTTCATCGTCAGGACTTAGGAAGTACAAATCCCTGGGTCTGCACTGGGAAATCAAGAGATGTGTATAACACAGAGGACAAGAACGAGGGCCTATGAACTGCACACACTCGTAATTACCCAACACCTTCCACACCAGTCCATGACTTTGAACCTCTCTTCCGAATCAACATTTTTCTCAGTATAAATTCCTTTCTTACGGGTTTCTCATACTCACAGAATAGACTTCTAGAAAGTTTATCTTCTCAGACATGCCTACAAGCCAAAACCTGCCTTGAGTTTAAAATGAACCTCTCTCAGCTGGAAACCAAAATATGCAGCTTACCTCCCTTGAATTACAAATAATTCTCCTACAGCTGTTATGTTTTTAACTAGTTCAAAGAATTATAGAACCTATAAACACAAAAGAAAAATGTCTATGCTTGATATTGTCTTTTCCGATGGAGGCAAAAAAAAAAAAAAAGAGTAAATGTCGACATTGCCTTTTGGGCTTTTCCTATAATACACTTGTATAGCTAAAACGTTAATATAAACATAATTTATAACTTGATATTCTAAATGAAGATGTCATGTTTTTCATTCTTTAAAGTTTTGTTGAAGTATGGCTGATTTACAGTGTCGTGACAATTCCTGCTGTACCAGATAGTGATTCAGTTACACACATCCATTCTCCTTTAGATTCTTTTCCCACATAGATTATTACAGAATATTGGGTAGAGTTCTCTGTGCTATACAGCAGGTCCCTGTTGGCCAGTCATTTGAGATGTAATTGATTTTAACTGAAGGCAGTTATACCCTTCTAGGGACTTTTCAATGTTTTCCTGGTGGCCTATGACAGGACATTTAGACGTGCAGTTTTCTTCAAATGAGACTTTTGCCTAATTACCATTGCTAAATCCAGTGAGCCATTTTACCGTGAAATCTGCAACATTGCTTATTCTCAGCTGTTGGTACTTCTTATTCTTCAAGATTCTGCTCTGACCATTTGTTTATTTGTTTGTTTGTTCCTATATGCAGTCTACTTGAGTGAAATCATCTTTGATGCTTTCTCTTGCTACCTGTCTTTAGATGATGGTCACATCTACATTTCTTAACTCTCTCTTCCACCATAGCCTCATTTTATTCTAAATTCATTCAACTTATTTTATTGCCTATGCTTATACCACTCAGGCTAAATCAAACCAAATTTACCTCCCAGCCTTCATAGCCAAACTTGACTGTGTCAGTTACACCATCACAATGACTACACCAGGAGTCTGGTTGAATATTCCTATTTCACTTTATTTTTTCTTTCTCCAACCAGTAGTTAAATCCTATAGATTCTTCTTTAGAAACATTTCTGTATTTGTCCTCTCTTTTCAGTTCATGCTGTCATAATGCCATAGCCAACTTCCTTCTATTATTGCCAAAACAAGTGCTCCATCCCTCTACCCTCTAATTTACCTGATAGCCTATTGCCAAGTGAGTCTTCCTAAAATTTCCTTCCCTTATACCATTACAAGGAAGGGAAAGAGAGGACATTAAATGCATTGAGCATCTAAGCATGACCTTGGAACTTTACATATGTTACCTATGATGTTCCCTCACCCAATACTATAAGGAAGGTATCAGGATTCCTGTTGAACAGATGATGAGAGTTAGGGTCAAAAGGTTAGCAGATTGCTCACCATCACCCAGAGCTAATCATCAGTGAAGCTCCAAGTCCCCCTGCTGACTCTATACCTTTCAATTGCTCCTCATTATCTAGCACACTTCTCCTTGAACGTTTACGTTTTGAACATCTATAGTGTATGAAGAACTTCATGGAAAACAAAGATCAGTAAGAAAAAAGACCCTCCCTCCAGGAGTTTAACAGACTAGGAGAAATGACAGTACATGAAAATGACTAATTGTGGGAATTTTTATCTGTTTTAGCCCCTGTTGTATCTCCAAAATCCAGAATAGTTGTGTATTAGTTTCCTAGGGCTGGTGTAATAAATGACCCCAAATGAGGTGGCTTCACACAAGACAAATTTAGTCTCTCATAGTTCTGGAGACTAGAAATTCAAAATCAAGAGGTTAATAGGTTAGTTCCTTCCGGATGCTCTGAGAATCTGTTTCATGTATCTATCTCTTCATGCTTCTGGCATTGCTTAGTTTAGACCTGCAATGTTCCAATCTCTCCTTCCATCATCACATAGCCCTCTTCCCTAAGTATCTCTTTGCCTCTATGTCCCCAAATATTCCTCTCCTTAAAAGGGCAATTGTCATTGGATTTAGAGCCCCATTCCAGCCCAGTATGACTGCATCTTTGCATTGGCAAAGACCCTGTTTCCAAATAAGGTCACATTTGCAGGTTACAAATAAACATGAATTTGGGGGTAGACACTATTCAACCAACCTACCACAGTACCTAATACATAATAGCCACTCATATATTTGCTGAATAAAGAAATAGTATAAAATAGGCCCTGTTATGAGGGAGAGAGGAATTTTTAAAAATCACATTGGTATTTCTGAATAGCTTTAAAAGTTCTCCATAATTGTCTTAGCCCTATAAATTCAACCTTATCATTCACTCTACTCCAACACAAAACTTATGTGTCAGTTGATCTAATTTCCTCCCTAACCTTCATGTTCCCAATCCCAATCCCCTGATTCCACTCATGAATGACTTATTTTGCTCACTCAAGTTTATGTGTTTATGTTGCTTCTTTAGCTTAGATGCTGACTTCTTCCCCTCCAGCTATTAAAGTCGTATTTATCTTTAAATGCAGTGGTCTAAATGTGTCCCTCCAAAATCCATTATTGAATCCTAACCCCCCAAAGGTGATGGTGTTAGGAGTAGAGTCTTTGAGAGGTGATTAAGCCACGCGGGTGGAGTCCTCGTGAGTGGGATAAGCAATTTTATAAACAAGCCTCCAGACAGACCCCTACGCCTTCCAGCATTTAAAGACACAGTAAGAAGGGGCTGGCTATGAACCAGGAAGAGGGCCCTCACCTGACCATGCCAGCACCTTGATCTTGGACTCCCCAACCTACAGAATGGTGAGAAATACATTTCTGTTTTTAATAAGCTACCCCCATGTGTGGTATTTTGTTATAGCAGCCCAAACTAAGATATCTTGCAACGTCACAAGATGCCACATCATTTGAGAAGCCTTTCCTGACCATCCCATGGCCCCACTGCCTTTCTCTCAACCTCAAAAACAATTGCTCTTTGCTCTGCTCACTTGGAGTTTCAGTTACCTATTGATCTGTAACAAATGACTCCTAAACTCAGTGTCTAACAACAGCAGACTCCTGTTTGCCATGGTTCTTTAAATGGACCGGCTGGGCTCACTCACGTGGAGCACCACCTTTGCTGTGGGTTGCACAGAAGGATCGAAGATGACCTCACCCACATGTCCAACAGGTGATACTGGTATTGGCTAGGGCACCTTCATTTTCCTCCGTGGGCCTTTTATCCTCCCGTAGGCTAGACCCTCTGTGCCCGTCCTTGTTCAGAGTTCCGAGAGTATTCTGGTGGAAGCTGCAGTGTCTCCCAAGAGGTATACTCGGAACTTAAAAGAACATCACTTCTGCCACATGCTATTATCAAAATGTCACAAAGCCAGCCCAGACTCAGAGTTCAGGGAAACAGTCTCCATCTCTCAGTGGGATAAGCCACAACGTCATATTGCAGAGAAGAATGGGAGGCGAAGAGAGGCTGTGCTCCTCTTTGAAAACAATATGCAACGCTTGTATTGTTCTCAGATTACAAGCGTGTTAATATAACTGGTTCTCAAATTATAAGTTCCTTGACATCAAAGTTCAAAACACAGAGTTCTCCTGAAATTTCTTCAAAGCTTAATGCAGATCTAGGCACATACTGTGTTTGTGATTGATATTTATAATATTAATTATGTAGCACTTTGCAAAACACTGTTTTAGGAATGGAAAGTCATTTAATTCTAAGTATGTTAAGTAACTTAATTCTCGCAGTGACTATGAGATAGGTATATTTTTAGCCCCATTTTATAAAGAGGGAAACTGAGGCACGGTGTGGCTAGGCACCTTTCAGTGTCCACGACTACCAGGGGTAAGGCTGGTAATTAAGCCCAGGCATTCTGGTTCCCGATTTCATGTATTGATATTAAGATGATACAAATTATCATCATTATTTTATATCCATACAAATATATTTCACTCAAAACTACCTAGAAAATATTTCAGTATCATTGATATAATGAACAGACAGAAAAGTCAAAAGATGTTCTTTCAGACAGAATGGTTTTCTATCCAAAGTACTGAGCCATTTTTGAAGAAATATATACAAATAAGTCTACTTATCTCTGAAATCATTTTTTTCTCACCCTAAAATCTTCCATCCCGATGTGAACACCTGGTCTTTTCTGATATATTTACAGGACAAACTTCCATTTAGCCATCTCCTCAACAAACAATATCTTATCTGAGCAGGGGTAATACCCTCTGTTCTTGACATTCGCAAGAGTTTAGCATATGTCACAAATAAGACCCATACCCACATGGGTCTGTCAACAAGCCACCACTTCATCTTCCCAACCTGCTTGCCCTTAGTCACAAGCAGGATATGAGATGAGAGACTAGAATAAACCTTTCCCCTACATCATTGCTTCTGCCAAAAACCCTCAAAATGCCTACATTTATAGGAGGAGAATTTTTAACACATTCAGACCCTAAGTATGTGGTGTGTTAACCATGTGAGGTAGCAGAAACCTGATGCTATGGATGCCAGAGCCTGAGTGAACCCAGAAAATATAACCCTTCTGAGTCTTCTTCCTTCTTTTGTGGATATTCAACATAACATGTTTTTCTGAAGAAAAAAAAATTAGTGTCAACCTGTCAGATATTTTTCTAGTAGATATCCAAATTTTTCTGTGGTTTCCAAATAACTGAGAAGTCCCTGAGGCAGCTTACCTTATGATTTCTCACTTATAAGCAAGGGTTCATGTAATAATAAAATCTAGGTAATTTAAGACGTTTGATGCATGACATGCAGGATTTGGGAGGAGCCTTTAGCATTTATAATGAAGTGGGTAATAATTCTCTAAATCAGGCACAGACAAGGCTATGGTCTAACTCTCTTGGCATGGTTTAAGTGATATTCTCAATAAAATCAAAGGTCTCCTAATATGGTTGTCTTGGGTTGAATTGCGTCCCCACAAAAGATGTCAAGTCCTAACTCCCATACCTGTGGATGTGATCTTATTTGCAGATGATCAAGTTAAGAGAGGTTGTTAGGATGGACCTGAAGCAGTGAGGCTTTGTCTTTAAAAGAAAGAGGAAATTCTGACACAAAGACAGACCTGCAGAAAGGAACAGTGATGTGAAGGCACAGGGACGTGAGGACCACCTCCAGGGCAAGGAACACCCAAGGCTGCCAGCAAACCCCCAGAAGGCAGGAGGGAAGAATGGCGTGGACCCTCCTTCACAGCCCTCGGAAGGCACCAGCTCTGCTGACACCTTGATTTCAGACTTCTAGCCTCCGGAACTGTGAGAACATACGTTTGTGTTGTTGGAGCCATCTAGTTTGTGGTAATTGGTTGTCATAGCCCTGGAAGAGGAACAATAGACTTCATACACTCTTTGTTACTTTAGGCGCCTGGTGGCTCTAACTAGGATTACGTTCTGGCACCAGTAACAAGGTACAGATCATTTAGAAAACAAAGAAACCATTTATCGCAGGAAGAAGGATGATTTTCTTAACCTTCCATTCATGTAAGTCATGGCTCAACTCCTATTTTGAGGAAGAACAATTTTCCATGGGAATCATTTAATGTGCTTATCACTTTACTTAATATTTGCTTTATATCCCACACTTCCTTGATAAATATGTAAAAAAGTGAAAATAAAATTCCGTCTTTAAAGAGTTTATAATTAGTTGGGGGTAGGCAAGATAGTGACCAAATTAAAAATCAATAAAAGGCAATGCTTAATGGATTTCTAAATTGAACAGCATAAGAGTACTTACTATAAAACTCAATGCTAGTATGAAAATCTCATAGGGAAACCATCTTCTTAAATTATATTTTTAATATGTGCAAGCATAATAATTAATGCTTAAAAAAAGAAATATGCTTTTTACATCGAATTTATTTTAAAAGTTTTACTTACTCAGTCTCCACTCTCAGCTACCAGCGTCTTGACTGCAATTGTGATTCGATGTCCTCACTGTCTAAATATCTACCCACAATATCTTGAGAGACGCTGGACTTAACTCAGCTAACAAGAAGGGGTAACTGAAAACCACGAAAGCTGTGATGTGGAATGTGAATTATATGTGGTTTTACTTTTTTCAGCAATTTGTTATATTACATATTATTATATATTAATTACTGTATCATATATATCAAACCACAAGTAATATATTCACCATAGGTTCCTTAAAGGCACAGGATATGTCTTATTCCCAGATAGGGTCTGAACCTTTCAAAAATATTGGTTGAATAAACAAACAAAAGAAGTGGGCTTCCAAGATTAACTCTTCACCAAGAAACATATTTACACTCTAAGCCACTTGTTCTGGCACAATATATGTTTCCTTCTTCTTGTGTTGATTAATTTGTATTGATTCTCTAGTGTGTGGCCCACATGGCTCTTGTCTCACACCATTCAGTGCTGGGTTATTGATTCCCTGCATCAGGACGCTTATAATATTTGCAGGAAATTCTGTCTTTGCTGATGTGCTAGTTCAAAGTTCACTTTAAGTACAGTACTAATACCAATTACACTTCAGGGGAGGCTCTGCTCCTCTCCAGTATTCTTCACCACAAAGTTTGTTTGTTTGCTTTTTTCTTTTGTGTGTGTGTGGGTGTGTGTGTGTGTTTTGGTAACTGCAAGTCAATGCCAATTGCAGTGTTAAGAAATTAACCCAGCGGGTTGAAAAACAGCTATTTTGGAAAGAAGGGGGTGGAGTGGAGAAAAGAAAGAAAAAGATGGGAAGGAAAGAGTGCATCCACCCTACAGGTAAATACTGCCTTATAAAAACTGCTATATGTCTTGCTTAGGACCAAAGTGGAAAAAAAAATTTAAGCTACTGTCTAATACTACTCTCCATCAGCAACTTTTGGCCATGGAATAATTTGTTTTCATTTTCTCTTGACCCCATTACTTTGGCTGCTTTGAGTTTCTTGAGCTTGCATGCAGCTGTCCCTGAATTCTGCTCTCTCTGCATCACTGGCAGTTATACGTGTATCTTTTTGACAAGAATGATTTCCAGAATATGGCCACTTTGAGAATGACCCCCCACATTGCTTGGGACACCTAGATCCAAGAATCTCATGTAATTTGCTATATAATTCCTAGTAGATGACACAAGCCCTGGACAGGTGACAGAGTAGACATACTGTTTTATACTCTGTCCCTGCTCTTGGGCACAATCCTAGCAAGTACCCACTTGCTATCTATTGGGCTCAGGAATCTGAGCACTTAAAGTGTCCTATGAACTAAGTCCCTACCGATCAGATGATAAATTCAGTATTACATGGCAAACTCTACCAACTAAATTTTAATAAATGTAGAATGACCCTGCTAAGACTAAACAAAAGGTTCTGCTGAGCCCCCAACAGGGAAAAGGTCCCCAAATCAGCTGGATGTGACCAGCTTATTCCTGAGGTGCCTAAAGTTATGACTCCAAAGTCACCAGTGGTGAGCCCAGGACTGGAGCCCAGTAATTACTGAGACGGTAAGGACGTTGGCTCAATGAGTGTGTGATTCTGAGGAGGACACAGACACTCACTCCTGTCTGATGGTGTGGGAGGTGAGACCCAGATCCTGGCACTGAAGTCAGTCCTCCCCCTACCCTCGCTCTATGGGACAGCACTGCTCCTTAAAGATTTTTAAAACGAAAATAATACCTGCCCTCCTTTTACTCACTGAAAGCTTTCAGTAAGTGAAATAAGAGGATTCAAGTAAAAGACCAATGTGACTTCTCTGTGTGGTGACTTAAAAGCTGGGCGTTCCTTTAGCGCCACACCTATTCAGATTTACTGCTCTCTATTTCCACTCATCAATTCAAAACAAATTCCCAAAACACCTGTGAGTGCACAGTGCTAGGGGCTCTATACCTGCCCTCAGGGGCCTTACTCTCTAGTATGGGAAACAGGTATTAAATGAGTAAACTGCAAAAGGAAATATATATATACATACACACATACATATATAAAATAATGTACATTATATATATACACATATATATATAAATATAAAATACTGCATACTTATGTGTGTGGGGGTGTGTGTGTGTGGAGAGAGAAAGAGGGAGAGAGGGAACCATGGGCAACAGGGGATGGAGTTTACTGGGGATTAAGTCATAATGGGTTATGTTTAACTTGAAACCTAAATGATAAGAATAAGCCATTTTTTGTCATAATGGGTTATGTTTAACTTGAAACCCAAATGATAAGGACAAGCCATTTTTTGATCTATTTGAAGGTAGAGGAAGAGTCTTGCTGTCAGTGGAGGGCAAGGAAGAGCTTAGCTAGCTAAAGGAATGGAAGGAGACATTGCAGAAATGGCTGGGACAGAGACAGCCATGAGGGAATGGGAGGAGAGGAACCTGGGGGAAGAGGTAGGAGTGCTAATACAGGGCCTTACAGGATAAGAAATTCAGATTTTATTCTCAATGCAATGTGGGAGTTCCTGTTGTGGCTCAGCAGAAATGAACCTGACTAGTATCCTTGAGGATGTGGGTTCAATCTCTGACCCCACTCAGTGGGTTAAGGATCCAGTGTTGCCATAAGCTGTGGTGTAGGTCACAGATGTGGCTCAGATCTGGCATTGCTGTGGCTGTGGTGCAGACTGTCAGCTGCAACTCCAATTCAACCCTTAGCCTAGGAACTTCCATTTGCTGCTGGTACAACTCTAAAAAGACAAAAAAAAAAAAAAAAAAAAAAAGCAATGTGAAGCCATAAAAGGGCCTTTGGCAAGAGAAGAACATAAGACTGAATTTCTTTAAAAACCACTCTCAGTGTGGTGAGGTGAATGGGTTGGAGATAGGGACGAATGACGGATTTATTTCTGTTTTTATTGGCATTGCTCTAGAAGGTAGATCTGAGAAGATACTGCTGTGGTTTATGTCAGAGAATGTTTGGTCTATGTTTTCCTATGTGGTACATATATACAATGGAATATTACCCAGCCATAAAAAAGAATGAAATAATGCCATTTGGAGCAACATGGATGGACCTAGAAACAATCACACTAAGTAAACTTAGACAGTGAAAGACAAGCATCATATGATATCACCTGTATGTGGAATATAAAAAAAAATAATAATAAGGTACAATGGAACTTATTTGCAGAACAGACTCACAGACTTAAAAAACTTATCGTTACCAGAGGGGACCGGTGGGGAGGTGGGAGGGATGGACTTGAGGTTTGGAATTGGCATATGCAAACTGAGGTCTATGGAATGACTGGTCAACAGGGGGGACCTATGAATAGCACAGAGAACTCTACCCAGTATTCTCTGATAATCTATGTGGAAAAAGAATCTGAGAGAGAAAGGATGTGTGTATACGTATGACTGGGTCACTTTGCTGTACAGCAGAAAATATCACAGCCTTGTAAATTAACTGTACTTCAATAAAACCATAAAAAGGTAGATTGACTAAATTCTGTGATTAATTTTATTTAGGAAAAAGAAGATGGAGGGATTAATAATGACTTCAAAGATTTTGATTTTAAAATCTGGGTGGATGATTATAGTGACAGATGGAAAGATGAGGAGAGTCACAGGCTTTAGGGAGAAAATGAAGAGTTTGGTATGGAGCAGGGGAATGGAACAACCTCAAGCAGACTTAAAAAGTAGATAGGTAGAGGGCAGGGACAGAGACTCTGAAAGGACATTGGCTGGGATCATGCTGCTATCTCTGCTGCCCACATAGGTGCTGGAGCCCTGGCCACCCCCAAATGAGGAGATGTGGTCAGCCAAAGGAAATTCGATATTTTATTTAATCAAATCACACACACTTGATTGCATTTGACTTGGCAACTCTGAGATGAACTGCTGCCAAGTCAAATTTTTAGCCAGATAATGAGCTGTATCTATTGCAACCACATCTGCTTCCTGTTTTGTAGGAAGCAGAAAAGTTACCACCAGGTAGAAGAATAGAGGCTATTAAGAATGGGAAACAGCTGGTATTGGTTGCTCCACTAGCAAGAAGAATTCTGAGATGGGAAGACTATATGAAAAATCAAAAAAGCCAGAGGACTAAGATGTAAAGTAAGAAGGTACCCACCGTCACATTTTTCAGGGAATATCAGTCAGTCAGCGTTGAGAAGGAAGCCAGAGATCTGAGGCTGTGATTGATGAGAGGTCAAAAGAACAAAGAACAGAGCCACTGGTACACATCGGAACCCCCTAGGGACCCAGACTCCTCTGTCTTCTGTTAATATCTAGGGACAGCTGTCCTGGTCTCCCCCCAGCACAATGTATCTCTTTTTCAGAGGGACATTAAAGCATTTGGACAACTGATCCAAAAGGAGGCCACTTGGTGTCTTTGAGCTTGCATTGCGTTACAGCTGAGTAGAAACATTCAACACAGTCTACTTAACTCTTGCCATGTCCCTATATTACTTTAAACCTAAATTATTGGAGGTGCAGAGAGGCTAAGAAACATGTCCAAGGTTATACATCTGGTGAAGAGCGGGGGTAGAATTTAATCCAAGTTGATCTGATTTTCACACCACAGTGCTACTAATGAGAATGTTTCAAATGAATTTGAGTAGGAAATTAAAGAATAACTAGAGCCTTATTCAAGAAATTTCCTGTGATTTTTCAGTTTAGTAGCCACTTATAAAATGTAGTTTTAATATTAATAATGCATACCCACTCAATCAAAATCCAGAACAAATATGATTAAACACTTCACAAAGACTAAATACATGGAAAAACATTCTTCCCAAGATGCAAAGGACAAAGGTCAAGGGAATATATAAACAGGAAATGCACTTTAAATTAGGTGACATCATGCTTATTTGTCACCTATATTGAAGAATAAGGTGGATACATTGCTTATTTTTTAAGACTATACCAAAATTAACATATCTTTTCCCATAAATAAAGACGGAAGTGAAGACATTTCAAGATGATACCCTGAGGCAGTTTATATTTCAGTCCAATTGGTCTATTTGCCATTTTCTGAACTCATGATATACTCTGATACCTTTGTTTGTGTTCAAACCATTTCTTCATCCTCTAATGCCCAAAGGTCTCCTTTTACTTTTTATATCCTTGTACCAAAATCCCAGCCATTCACAAGGATAGCTCAAATAAGACTTGTCCCATGAATGCTTCTACTAGTAAAGGAAATAAAAGAAATCCCTATTATCTTTTGTACCTTTTCATAACACCTCATATTATATCTGTCTTGACCATCCCCTCTAGTTTAAAAGCCTCTTGAGAGCAGAGGCTGTATCTTACGCGTTTTTGTGTCCTTCCCCTTTCATCCAAATGCTAGTCATGCTTCACCAGAGATGGAATTCAAAGAGTTCAGCCCATGAAATCATCTCATAAAAGCTTGAAACGTTCTCAAAACTAGTAGAGAAAGCAGGTTTTTTTCCAGGAAGACTCTCAGACTCTCATTAAAACTAGTATCACTGCTCTCCTGAAGAAGCAATATAGCCTTGAGTCCCCTAAATTATCCTGATATAAATTTAACTTGCTCTACCCATCTTTCTTAGATAAATTTTGGAGCAAGGCTCCATCAAGGATTCGGAGAATCCCCCCTTAGGTTTGTAGAAAGACCTATGCAGAGATAACCAGAGTATAGAAGGCATCCAGTTCCCATTATTTAACCTGAGAACTATCCCCTTTCTCTGCTATTCCTATTCCCCTTTAAAGGATCAAAGGCAAAACAAACTATTCATCAAAATTAAAATTTAAAACAGTAAAAATAATGGCTATTAGCTACAACCGCTCCGACTTGATAAACAAAATCACTGCAAAGCGACTGACAAAATCCTTTATGTGAATTAGAAATCCGTAAATAAAATAGACTACATCCCGACGGGCACATGAGGTTTAATTCAGGATTTAGGCATCATAGGTGATGATCCTCAAAGACCGATGTTCTTGGTCAGAAAGAAACTACCAGCAGAGTCCTGACCCTGGAGACATGCAAACTTAACGACAGCAGCACCCTTGGAACTGGTGAGCCGGAGGACTTCATACCTTGGCCAGTGGAGAGGCGGACTAAGTGGAAAATGGTAATGGGGGGAGGTGGAAGCATTGGGGATAAAAGTAACTGCTGACACGCATTGAGCTTTACTGTGTGCTGAGTGCTGGGCTAAGGGCTTTATTTGCATCATGTCATTTAATTCTCATAACAACTTTATAAGAGAGGTCCTATTTTCATTCCTTCTTTAATTAAAGAGAACGAGGTTTAGAGAGATGGTGCAGCTCTCACAAGGTCAGCATCTAGCAAGTACTGGCACCGGAACGAAGCCCCCAGTAGGTCTGGTACACTAGGAAATTGGCCCGCAGTTAAAATCATTATGCCCAGCCAGGATTAATTATGGTGGCAAATACCTAAGTGAGTTTCCCAGAAGGAGCAGGACTCACACTGCAGCAGGGCGAAGATGGTACCTCGGTCTCCAGGAGTCTGTCTGGTATAAAACCCAGTTTCCTGGGAGTGAAAGTACTAAAAGGGTTTCCCAGGTGAGTTACGGCTGCCAAGGTTCTTGGCTAGGTTCAACGGGCAGCAAGGAGCTGGCAGGTGGAGCAGAGGTTTTGTGTCTCTCTACCCCTTTCCTTGACCCACCAGAATTTCAGCTGTGCCAAGGCGATCCACCCCCACACCCACAGCCATTATCCCACCTCTGTGCTCACTGGGCCTCTCCACTGTGCTGCCTCAGGGCTCTTTCCCTGAAGCCTCAGGTGCTCACTCGGTCTGCTCAGGGCAGCCCAGAAGTGCAGAAAGTTAGTCCCCAAGGACAGTCCTCAGTCAGCTGGGATGCAGGTTGCCCCAGCCTCCCATGATGAGGAGCTGCAACCCCAAGGCAATTCTCAAGGTTCCTCAGAGGGCCCTGGAGAGCTTCAGCCCCAGTGGCTCAGAGCAGTAACCATCCCAATGACACACCCAGTGATGGCTGTACTTTCTAACCTGTCTCACTATCCTGGTGCCTCACTCCCACCTCCTGGGCCACTTCCAGTAAAGTGACTTCACAACAGCTCTTAACAGAGGATCAGCTTTGGGAGGTACCGAAACTAAGACAGAGGGCTAACTAGGGAACTAAGGGAGAAAGTATGCCTAGAATTCTGGTCAAATATGACAGGCAATGAGAGAAATGGTTGAAGTGAGGTAAGAGCAGGCCTGGGCGCCAAGCCCCTGCCACCTCTCACCTGCATTACAATAGTAGCCACTTAACGTGCCTCTCCTTTCATTTCCCCTGATAACTCATTCCCCTTAGAGAAGCCTGAGTGACTCTTTAAACGTTATCATCCTATCAAAATCCTCCAAAGCCTTCCAACCACATATGGAATAAAATCCCAAGTCAGTACCATGGCCTAAAGGCATGTAGGATCTTTTTCCAGATGCCTCCAAATTCATCTTCTGCTACTGTTTTCAAATTCTACAATCTTGGTGAGATTTTCTGCATGGTCTTTTCCAAATTAGCAATTCTTCCACCCTCTCTCCCCTAACTATCTACATAGCATTTACCACTACCTGACATTGTATTATATAGAGCCGATTCTTGCTACTCATGGCAATTATGCATTATGAAGTCACTGTGAATGCTGAATTAGCAGATACGGATCCATTACTCCTAAGGGAAATACATGGTTGGGTTCCTGTGAGCCTCTGGACATAACGCTTTCACCAGCTGTGAATACATAACCTCGTTTATGTGTGCTTCTGCTCAAAGACACCTTATTCAATACATATTGTGGATTCATTAACATTGAACTCACAGCCAACAGCACCACAGCTCATGCACAAACAAAGCTTGTCTAATACACATTTTCTCCATCAGAATCATCATCATTTCCTTAAGCTTAGGAAGACTAGGAAGTACTATCTTTGAGTACTTTGAGGACTTGGACACAGAAAAATCATCCCCCAAAACACACAAAACATGTAGAAAGCCGTGGCACAAAGCAGACCATGAAAAGGACACATTTACAGGAGAACAGAAATAAGAGAAACATCACCTTGTCTGGCTTCAGCTGAGAGCAGACACATAGGGCAACTCAAATTTTTTGCCGCTTATCACATAACTGTGAAGGACTGCAAAAGTGCTGCAAATATTGATTTAGGGGGTTACAAATATATTTTGGCAAGTAGGCAAATTCCCAAATAGAGAATCACGAATAATGAGGATGAACCACATTTATTTGTATTCTCTCTCTCCTCTTCCTGATATCTTAGCTCTTGTAAAAGAAAAGGCTTTTTCTGGTTATCGGTTTGTTTTTTTCAATTTTTCCTCAGCATCTAGACCAGCACTGTCCACTAGAAGTGTAATGTGAGCTGTAAATATGAGCTAGGTATGTAATTATTTAAAAAATGAAAAATTATTTTAAAAAAGAAAAATAAAATGTCATAATGTATTAATTTACCATAATATATACAAAATATTGTAGCAAAATACAAAAATTCACCTGATAGTTTACATTCTTTGTTTATTCATTCTGAAGCTTTGAAATCAGCATATATTTTTTACTTATAGCACATTTCCATTTGGACTAACCACCTTTCAATTGCTCAATGGTCACATGTGGTCGAAGGCTACCATATTAGTTCAGGTCCAGAACAATGACTGGTACATAGTAAGTCCCAATAAACGTTGCTGGGTGGGGCATTCCCATTATGGCACAGCAGAAACAAATCCCCGACTGGTGTCCATGTGCATGCAGGTTTGATCCCTGGCCTCGCTCAATGGGTTAGGGATCCAGCATTGCTATGGTTGTGGCATAGCCCGGCAGCTATAGCTCCAATTCGACCCCTGGCCTGGGAACTTCAATATGCTGCATCTTGGCCCTAAAAAAAGCAAAAAATAAATAAAAATAAAAATAAAGCATTGCTGAGTGAATTCACTTCCTCATTGCTTTCTGCGTTCCAGACACTGAGCCAAGAAGGTTGCATCCTTTAGATTGCTTAGTTCACACAACTCTGTCATTAGCTGTTGTTATCCTCTTTTTACAATTCATACCTGAGACACACTAACTTGCCCACAGTCACAAAGAATTCCATAACAAGGACCTGAGTACCCGACCATCTGACCAAATCTAATGCCTCCAAATATACCTTCATTAAAAGATACTAATACAGTTTTACTTAAAATATCCATTAAGGTATTAGCCAGAAGATGTTTGACTGTAAGAAAAACTGCATGCTGCTGAAAGCATTTCAGGTTTGGCTAAATATAGCATGCATATTTTACCTTTTTAAGAACCAGGAAATGCTAATTAAAATAATGGTTATATGTCTGAGTGATTAAGCACACTGTCACCCCAAAGCTGGTCTATCAGCTGTCCTTTTAACTTGCCAGAAGCTCACTGGGAGGGCTGGTGGCACCACTGGCCAGGCCTTGGGGCATGAAGCATCAGGCATCTTCCTATTGTTACTGACAATATCAGAAAAAAAGCATTGTTACCTTGAAACCATATGATTTCCCTCATTTTCCTATTGTGTAGAACTCTGGCTATTTTTTTCCTCTGTGAAGCAAACATTACTGCATTTTTACACAAACATCTGCGGTTAAAAAAAAAAAAGAAAGAAAGAAAGAAAAGAAAAAGCTTCATGACAGCTATAGCATGGCAATGTAATAATCAATTCATAATATTTACCATCTTATGATTCCAGAAAGGACTTTAGGGTGGCTTAATCAATTCACAGGAACACTACATGACTGATTAACACAAACTATTTTTTTCTGCTCAAATTCTGCTCATGTAAAAATCTGCAAGATTAATCAGAGGTAATTTGTTGCAGAGCAAAAATAGAGACAAGAGAAGGTTATTCAGTCAGAGCAGTTGTACAATAATAAAACTCATTTTGATTCTGAAAAAAAACTGAAGAGCCCTCAGTATCAGAGTACAAACTGCAAATCATGTTTTCAACATTCCTGAAATTCCAGACTCTGATTACAGCCAATATGGCACCACTGTATCCTTTCAGTTTAGAGTGTGTTACCTACACACTCGTAAAGAAAGAAATCTGGATACACTAGTCCATGGTGAGGGTACTAGAAGCCAGCATTCCATGATGTGGCTGCTACAGACGTATAAGTATGTTCTCTGTATAATATTTTCCTACAGAGACAGTTTTCCAACAGACAGATAACCAGCACTTTTTTTAATCCACCTATGATTTCCAGGATTTTCTGTTGTTCAAAGTCTCTGGGTATGAAATTCTCAAGGAAAAAAAGCCACACATATGCAACAGATACCATCACAGACTAACTAGAACTGAACCACATATTATCCTTGGGGTTATAAAATTTTAAAATGGTGAGAGAAAAAATGCCCCCATCTTCTCCAAGAGGGCCCTCATGTGTGGGGGAAACACACGAGAAACAAATGGCTGGAGTTGCTTCTGTCTCAATGCAAACATGAGAGGTGTGCATGTAGAGGTGGTGATGCTGAAAACAAATCAATCTAATATCAATTGTACCTTGAGCCTGCTGGTTTTAAAAAGTCCTCAGAAACCACAGCAGCAAATCCCACAGAAGTTGCTTTAAAAAAAAATCAAAATTTCTTTGGGAAGCCACAAAAGCAGTGCTCAGAGGGAAATTCATAGCAATACAGGCCTTCTTCAAAAATATAAGAAAAATCTCAAACTCACAACTTAACCCACTACCTAAATGAATTAGAAAAAGAAGAATAAACAAAGCCTAAAGTTAGCAGAAGGAAGGAAATCATAAAGATCAGAGAGGAAATCAATAAAACAGATTCAAAAAACAATAGAAAAAATCAATAAAACCAAGGGCTAGTTCTCTCAAAAGGTAAACAAAATTGACAAACCTCTGGCCTTATTCACCAAGAAGAGGAGAGAAAAAACCCAAATAAACAAAATAAGAACTGAAAAGGGGAGTTCCCATCGTGGCACAGTGGTTAACGAATCGGACTAGGAACCATGAGGTTGTGGGTTCGGTCCCTGCCCTTGCTCAGTGGGTTAACGATCCGGTGTTGCCGTGAGCTGTGGTGTAGGTTGCAGACGCGGCTCGGATCCCGCATTGCTGTGGCTCTGGCGTAGGCCGGTGGCTACAGCTCCGATTCAACCCCTAGCCTGGGAACCTCCACATGCCGTGGGAGCAGCCCAAGAAATAGCAACAACAACAACAACAACAATGACAAAAAAAAAAAGAAATGAAATGAAAAGGAAGAAATCACAACATATACTGCAGAAATACAAAAAAAACATAAGAGAATACTATGAAGAACAATGATATGCCAACAAATTTGACAACCTAAAAGAAATGGACAACTTTCTAGAGATTTACAGCTTGCCAAAACAGAATCAAGAAGAAATAGATCAACTGAACAGACCAATGGCTAGAAATGAAATGGAATATGTAATAAAAAACACTCCCTACAAATAAAAGTCCAGGACCAGATGGCTTCACAGGCAAATTCTACCAAACATACAAAGAGGAACTTATACCCATCCTCGCTAAACTTTTCCAAAAGTTTGAAGAAGAAAGAACACTCCCAAAGACATTCTACGAAGCCACCATCACCCTAATAATGAAACCAGACAAAGATACAACCAAAAAAGAAAACCATAGGCCAATACCTTTGATGAATATAGATGCAAAAATTCTCAACAAAATTTTAGCCAACTGAATCCAACAACATATAAAAAAAATCATACAGCATGACCAAGTGGGATTCATCCCAGGTTCACAAGGATGGTTTGACATACACAAACCAATCAACATCATACACCACATTAACAAAGGAAAAGTCAAAAACCATATGATCATCTCAATAGATGCAGAAAAATCATCTGACAAAGTCTAACATCCATTCATGATCAGAACTCTTGCCCAAGTGGGTATAGAGGGAACATACCTTAACATAATAAAAGCTATTTATGAAAAACCAACAACAAATATAATACTCAATGGAGAAAAGCTGAAAGCCTTCCCACTAAAATCTGGAAAAAGGCAAGGATGCCCACTGTTACTCAACATAGTATTGGAAGTCCTAGCCACAGCAATCAGACAAACAAAAGAAACAAAAGGTATCCAAATTGGAAGAGAAGAGGTAAAATTGTCACTGTATGCAGATGACATGATACTATATATAGAAAACCCTAAGGACTCAACCCAAAAACTAGTCAAACTGATCAATGAATTCAGCAAAGTGGCAGGATATAAGATTCACATTCAGAAATGTCACATGTCTGCATATCAACAATGAAATGTTAGAAAAGGAAGACAAAAACACAATACCTTTTACAATTGCACCCCCCAAAATAAAATACCTGGAAATAAACCTGACCAAGGAGGTGAAAGACTTATATGCTGAGAACTATAAAACATTCATCAAGGAAATGAAAGAGGATGCAAAGAAATGGAAAGATATTCCATGCTCCTGGGTTGGAAAAATTAATAGTGTAAAAATGGCCATACTACCCAAAGCAATCTACAGATTCAATGAAATGCCTATAAAATTACCCATGACATTTTTCACAGAACTAGAACAAAAAATCCAAAAATTTATATAGAACCACAAAAAACCCAGAATTGCCAAAGCAATCCTGAGTAACAAAAACCAAGCAGGAGGCATAACTCTCCCAGACTTCAGGCAATGGTACAAAGCCACAGTCATCAAGACAGTGTGGTACCGGTACCAAAACAGACAGAGAGACCAATGGAACAGAATAGAGAACCCAGAAATAAACCCTGACACCTATGGACAATTAATCTTCGACAAAGGAGGCAAGAATATAAAATGGGGAAAAGACAGTCTTTTCAGCAAGTGCTGCTGGGAAAACTGGACAGCTGCATGTAAATCAATGAAACTGGAACACACCCTCACACCATGCATGAAAATAAACTCAAAATGCCTGAAAGACTTAAATAGAGGACAAGGCACCATCAAACTCCTAGAAAAGAACATAGGCAAAACATTCCCTTATATCAACTTTACAAATATTTTCTCAGCTCAGTCTCCCAAGGCAACAGGAAAAAAGCAAAAATAAACAAATGGGACCTAATTAAACTGATAAGCTTTTGCACAGCAAAGGAAACCATAAAAAAAAAATACAATTTACAGAATGGGAGAAAACAGTTTCAAACAATGCAACTGACAAGGGCTTAATCTCTAAAATATACAAACAATATATACAACTCAACAGCAAAAAAGCTAACAATCCAATTGAAAAATGGGCAAAAGACATGAATAGACATTTCTTCAAAGAAGCCATGGAGACGGCCAACAAGCACATGAAAAAATGCCCAACATCACTGATTATTAGAGAAATGCAAATCAAAACCAACATGAGATACCACCTCACACCAGTCAGAATGGCCATCATTAATAAATCCACAAATAACCAATGCCAGAGAGGGTTTGGAAAAAAGGGAACCCTCCTACACTGTTGGTGAGAATGTAAATTGGTACAACCACTATGGAAAACTGTCCAGAGGTACCTTAGAAAACTATACCTAGAACTGCCATACGACCCAGCAATCTTACTTTTGGGCATATATCAGGGCATATATCCGAAACTTTCTTTGGAAAAGACACATGCACCTGCATATTCATTACAGCACTATTCACAATAGCCAAGACATGAAAAAAACCCAAATGTCCATCAACAGATGATTGGATTAAGAAGATGTGGTGTATATACACAATGGAATACTACTGAGCTATATAAAAGAATAATGCTATTTGCAGCAACATGGATGGAACTAGAGATTCTCATATTAAGTGAAGTAAGTCAGAAAAAGAAAGACAAATACCATATGATATCACTTATATCTGGAATCTAATTTGTGGCACAAATGAACCTTTCCACAGAAAAGAAAATCATGGACATGGAGAACAGACTTGTGGTTGCCAAAGGGGGAAGTGGGATGGATTGGGAATTTGGGGTTAAAAGATACAAACTATTGCCTTTGTAATGGATAAGCAATGAGATCTTGATGTACAGCAATGCAATCTAGTCACTTATGATGGAACATGATGATGTGAGAAAAAAGAATGTATATATGTACGTGTGAATGGGTCACCTTGCTGTACAGTAGAAAATGAACAGAACACTGTAAACCAGCTATCATGGAAAAAATAAAAATCATTATAAAATAAAAAAAATCAAAATTGCACAGGGTAGCACAATAGATGCTCTAGTGTGACTTTTAATCCAATTGGCAATTTTAGAAGAGTCCCAAAAGAGGAAGAAAATTGTTCCTCCAAAGGTCAGAGAGTGAAGATGGAGAGGAAAGACTGGCTGGCATGGGCTGAGGCTACAGGGAGACAGAAGGGGAATGAAAATAAGCAGCCCTGGGAAGATCAGCTCTTAAATCTGCAACAGCTTTGGCAGCAGAGTGACTGGCTACATTGCGACGTGACAGAATGGCCAGTCTGTGTTCCCCAATACAAAGTGGTGCTGGTGACAGTCTTCACTTGACGATATGTCTTTGGATATTCCTCACCTCCTATAAGACCTCCTGCGGTATCTTCCCTAAGTCGTCTCTGTCAAAGTTATGATGGTCCCTGTGTGGGATAATTGTATGTGCCAACCTGACTGGGCAAGGGAGTGCCCAGACAGCTGGTGAAGCATTATTTCTAGGTGTGTCCGAGAGGGTGTCATCGGACGATATCAGCATTTGAATCCTCAGACTGAGTAAAGATGGCCCTCACCAGTCCATTGAGGGCCTGAATAGGACGAAATGATGAAGGAAGGCAAAGGTGGCTTGAACCAGGACCTCTGTCTTCTCCCCAACTTAGACATCTGCCTTTCCAGTTTTCCAGCCTCTGGTCTCAGGCCAGGATTTATGTCACTGCCCCCTCGAAGTCTTCAGATTCAGATTGAATCACACCACTGGCTTTCCTAACTCTCCAGCTGGCAGAAAGCAGACTGTGCATCCTAGCCCCTGCACAACCATCTAAGGCAATCCTTATAACAAATCTCCTCTTATATCTATCAATCTGTCTGGCTGTCTGTCTGTCTATCTGTCTGCCTATCTGTCTACCTATCTATCTCCCACTGAGTCTGTTTCTCTGGAGAACCTAGACTACCACGGTCTTCATGCATATAGTTGAGACTAGAGAAGCTTTACTGAAAACATAAATTTGAGACTTTCTATCACTCATTTATTCGCTCCCTCCCTCCTTTATCAAACACGTATTTATTGAAAAGCCTACTGTGTGCCAGGCACTGTCCCAGGGTAGGGTATACAGTCATTTATGCATCTAACAAATCCCTTGACATCCTGGAACTTTATTTCTAGCTGGGGAGGATAGGAATTAAATAAGACAAATGTAGATAATAGAATTTCAGACAAAAAGCAGGGTAAAGAGTGAAAACCAGATGGTGAAGACTTGAGCACAGCCCAGAATAGCTAACATTCTTTTGCATTGCTTATAGGCCTTGAGGTTTCCTACCTGGCTGTAACATGGATTAGGGTTCACCTGATCTAACCTATACATCTAGATCCTGAATGTCCATGCCAAGCCTAAGAAAATGCTGACTCCGAGTGACAGTAAGATGCAGGGCAACCCTGATGTATGACAGCATTGTCAGGGACAGGAGAAAGAGTGGTAAGGGACAGGAGAGTGACCAGGTTGATCGTATTCTAAGTAGGGCAGCCAAGGAAGGCTTCTGAAATACCGTACTTGAGCAGAAGCCTCGTGGTGCAGAAGCAGAGGGAAGACTCTGAGCCCACATAGCGTTTCAGGTATTCGAGGAACTGTAAGAAAGGCAGTGTGTTTAGAATAGGGTGATCAAGGCACTCAGCCACAGGAGATGAGGTCAGAAGGCTAGCAGAAGATCAAAAGGATTCTGTCGACCTTGTTAAGAAGTTTGGGGGTTATTTCAAATGCAGTGGCGTGTCGTTGGAGAGCACTAAAGCCAGAGTAAGTTGATGTGATTCAAAACTGTTAAACTCTTCAGAGGAAGACAGCACAAAAAGAAGACATCATCTGCAATCAGTTCTCTGTTTCTAGTGGGCACAGGCCCTGAAGAAGAGGCAATCAAAACAGGGAGTAGGCAGGATCTGATCAATGGTGCAGCAGGTAAAGGATCCAGTCACTGCTATGGCTAAGGTTCAGTATCTGGCCAGGGAACTTCCAAGCGCTGTGGCCAAAATGAGAAAAAGATGAAATAAAGTAAAAAAATAAACAAAAAACTGGTGACTTAGGCCACCTTGGGGAATTACTCACTTTGGAAGTTCCATTATGGTGCAGCAGATTAAGAATCTGGCATTGTCACTGAAGCAGCTCAGGTCACTGTTGTGGCACAGGTTCAATCCCTGGCCCAGGAACTTCCACGTGCCATAAATACATACATACATACATACATAAAGTTAAGAACCCACTTAATATAGAAAGGATGATAAGAAGGGAAAAAAAATAGAGATCTGAAGAGCCAACCTACAAATAAATTCTGGGTGTTACTAAAGAACAAATATGAACAAATGGAACTATAACAATAATAAACAGAGGAAATTTTTGCTACATTGAACCAAAGCATTGGAAGGTACAATGAAAGTTTTCATTGTATTTTATAAATAATTAATTTTAAAATAGAGATATGTTGGAAATTTTAATTACAAGGATAAAGAAGGACGTTAATAGTCATCCAAGGGGAAAAATTGTCTACGTACAAAAATGCAGAAATCAGGCTAACTTCAGACCACTTAAGAGCAACATTGAATGTGATGAAGAAACTCTCATCTTTGACTTTGTCAGGTGACATTATCTTTCCCAGTAGCTTTCCTCAGTTGATCGTTTGCTGGCCATATTCGGGTGAGTGTGACACCCCATGTACCACGCTCAGCCCACTAACCCAAACCGCTTGGCTCCTCATCCCCAGAACCTCCTTGGGGTTTTTACTATAATTGCACCCCTGGAGACCACTCAGCCTCCCCAGGCTGTCACATGACCCTGAAGCCCCTGAACAGCCCTGTTTCACCAAAGGTCACTCTGTCAGGTCACTAACTCCTTCTGTCCCCTCAAACATACCAGAGTTAAAATATAACAGGAAAACGGTCTCATATTCCCTGTTACAAAATCCCCCCAAGATTAATATGCTTAGCAGACCCCTAAATTTAAAAGAATCACCAAAGGAAAAAAATGAGGTAACTCAAAAGAAACAAGCAATACATGTAGTAGCTAATTGTCATATAAAATGTAATCGCTCTTACTAGAAATTAAATAAACGTACATCAAGTGGAAATTATGTTTCTCCCTGTCATTTGTAATGATATAAAGAATATGTTATATATCCTCAAAACTGCTCTTGGAAGTGGATTTTGTGACAAAATTTTAAAACTTAATTTGATTTCCTTCATCAACACCTGAATAATTCTACGTCCAGCAATCACATCTAATAACGTGAGATACAAGCCAATATTTAGGTACAAAGATGTTCATTATTAAGTTACATATCACAGTTTTTTAAAAAAAGGAAGCAATGTGAACATCTAAAATCAAAAAAAAAGCTTCAAGTAAATGATCATCCACAATTACAATGGAGTAGTGTACAGCCTTTAAAATAATATCATGAGAAGTTTAAATGACAAGAAAGTGCTTCGATAGTAGAATCTGATGTTAAAGGAGGCAGAAGGACATAAAGCTATCTAGCCACCTATGCATATGTAGTAAGTGTGTGTACGCACATATGTGCACATTTTATTAGTAATCATTGGTTTAAACTGCAGGAAAGAATATACCAGAATATTATCTAATACAAGAACACAACAGACCTTTTTTGATTTCCAAATTTTTATGCTTTCCTGTACTCTCAAATTATGTTATGTTATCTTTTATTTTTTGGTGGCACCCAAGCATATGGAAGTTCCCGGGCCAGGAATCACATCTGAGCCAGAGTTGTAACCTACGCCACAGCTGCAGCAAAAGCTGGATCCTTAACTCAAGGCAACCAGTCAGGGATTGAAAGGGTGCCACTGCAGAGACAAGCCAGATCATTAACCCACTGCACCGCAGTGGGAACTCCTCAAGTTATTTTAAAAGAAGTATATGCTCACTCCATAATCAAATATGCAAAATTTCCACCTATTTATTTCATAAAGTTTTTGGATATTTCTAAAAGGATAATACTGAGAAAGTCCTCATAAAACAGTAGTTGCCAACTGGTTACCTAAGGGTGAGATGGAGACTTCTGTTCTGGTTATGTGTGGCCCACAGTGTGTTTTTGTAAATCGATTCGTCACCAGCATTGACATGTGGGGAAATTGCATATAAAGATCTAGATATCTGGTCTACTTGAAAAGCCCAAAGATCCCATGAGGCTGGGCCCACCTTCCCACGAGAGCTGAGGTCCTCTTGGCAGGGCACAAGCTTCTCCCATGACTTGCTCTGATTCTTGTAAGCATTTGGCTCTGCTGAGAATACTTCAGTGATGTAAAGTGTTATTAAAACCACAGCACTCTACAGAGTGAATGTCACGTCCCTGCCCGAGACCACTGAACTCAGCTGCTTGGCAGCCTGGAGTGGAGCACATTCATTCCCACAAGGTCTTTGCAGTAGAACAAGTGTGCTCTCCTGACCTCAAGACTCCCAAGCGGCTCGGCCATCTGCCTCTCTTCACCACCATCAGTATTTGTTACACAGCATCAACACAGCCGGCTCTGTGCTGTGCTGGAGCCCGTCATCCTCTGCTTCTTCTGTCTCTTGATGTGCTCCATTTTCTGCTTCTTAAACGTGTAATTCTTTCTGAAATATTTTTCAGTTTTTGTGTAAATAGGCTTTCCTATGGTTACATTTATATTAATATATATTTCTATGTAAACGGGCTTTTGTAGATCTCATTCATTCAACAGATGGCTAGTAACATGACAGTGTTAGGAAATAGCTGTGAACAGACAGACAAGCCCCCTCCTGCCCCCACCTCTGGTGCAATTATATTTCAGTAAGAGAGATACAGTCAACTAAGAAGTGAACAAATAAGATCACTGCAGAGGGTGATCCAGGCTGTAAAAGCCAAATAAAACAGTGTGCTATGTTAACAACACAAAGGACTATTTTAGATTGACTGGGGAAGGAAGGTCGAAGGCAGTGACTTTCGAGCCAAATGACAAGAGACAGTAAGTCAGAACTGGGAGGATGGTATTGCAGGACGAGACACGAGCCAATTGAAGGCAGTAAAGCAGGAAGGTGCCTGGCATGGCAGAGCATCAGAAATGCAAGGGGGTCTGGCCAGTTCAGTTCAAGAAGGTGGAACTTAAAAAAAAAAAAAAAGAAAAAAAGTAGTTCTCATTGTCATTTAGCAGTAAGTAACCTGACTCGTATCCATGAGGATGCAGGTTCAATCCCTGGCCTTGCTCAATGGGTTAAAGATCCGGCATCACTGTAAGCTGTGGTGTAGGTTGCAGATGCAGCTCTGATCCGGTGATGCTGTGACTGTGGTGTAAGCCGGCAGCAGCCATAGCTCCGATTAGACCCCTAGCCTGGGAACTTCCATACGCTTCACAAACAAAAAATAAAACAAGGTGGAACTTGCAGACTTGACTTAAAAATTTAGATTTTCTTCTAAATGCGATGGGAAGCCAATGAAGAGTTTGCAGGGAAACCACTTAGGAGACTATTGCAATAGTCCCAGTGGAGATGACAGTGGTTTGGACCAGTGTAGTAATAATGGGATTCATATAAAGTGATCTTTAGATTTTTCTCAACTATAGTCATTTTCTCCTGGGTCCTCTGTGGCTGTTTTTTTTGCTACCAAAGATTTTTTTTCCCCCCTAACTATACAGACATAAGTGTATAATCACTATTGAAGTCAAAAAGTTATGGAAGACTGGGTTTTGAATTGCTCATGTTTCACTGTACTTAAGGGAATAAATTACTGCGCTTCCTTGACTCTAATATGTCATTATTTGAAGATGCATCATTATTTTATGCAGAGTACTATTAAGAAAAAAATGTTCTCAATTAAACTATGACACAAGACTTTCCTATATAGAAACTTTGTTTCACAAATATTAAAAGAATCCTTTCAGCATTATCTAGACATGATTTTTGAGTTGTTTTATGTATTTTACATATATATGATAAATTTTCAATGTAAAGTCAGAGCTTTCAAGTCTTCTTTTTGGAGCGATTTAAACTGCAATTAAAATCAACAGGTGTGATACCAACGATACACATAACTCAACAATGACAGTGGCCATGACAATACATCAAGCTATTTCCACATTCCTACATTTAAAGGCAATGATGACAGGTCGTAACTGGCCCCTGCAACAATAGATGGAAGACATTATTATTATTATAACATCTGATTTTATAGATGTTAAAATATACCGAAAGTGTACTTTACATAACTGATGATATAAAGTAGTAATCAGAAAAAACTTCTTAGTAACCAAAAATAAAAAGAGCTAGAGTTAAACTTTTTGATTAATTGCTGCTCCACTCTGCAATTTATCATTCCAATAACAGAAAAAATGCATCTACTACAAATTTCTCACATACAAATGTATACACACACAGACTTATATGTATGCTCACATGCATATAAATTCATATCACAATATAAAGTGTTCTAAAAATGTGAGGCTAGATAAAAAAGTCAATTCTCCTTCTTCCTCGCTTATTTCAAGAGCCCACTGAGGCCCCACCTCAATGTCTCACCATTTGTCTTTATATGTGTCTTTCTTAAAGCCGTTCAGCCTTGCCAGTTAAGTTTTCCCACTCTGTTCCCAACTTCAGCAGGGAAGACAGATGGCCCTGGGATGGTCCGTGATGTTTTTCATCTTTCAGATCACTCTCAAGAGATTCTTGGTGTTATAGGTATTAAAAGTATCTTAAATGGATCAGAATTGACACGATGGCCCCCAGATGTCCTTCCTTCTCTTGGAAAACAAGCTTCCTTAACTGCTAAAGAATTCAATATTTGCCTGGGGGTCAGGAGAACTGTTCAATAAAAATGCAACCCTCTGTAGAGCAGACATAGAAGACTGTGTCTGATCTATGTACTCAGGGAGGGAGGGAGCAATTCAGGAGAAACACAGGAGTTCCTAAAGGAAAAATTAACCAAAAAATACAAAGGAAATGTTAATACTGTGGGGTGGAAATCAGGAGGAGACGAAGCTCTGGGGTCCTCAACAGGTTCATGCCTTGCTTCTGGCTCCTGGGGCAATTTGCTCTTTAGGAATCTAAGAATTATGATTTGGAAAAAAATTAAAGAAATAACTCCATTACCAGGAACCCAAGCAAGGCTTCTGTTTGTTCATTCGTCTGTTTATTTTGCGAGGTGCTTCCTCTAAAAGAGTGAGACATAATAAGGAAAAGTTTTCCCTACATGGGAAAGAAAAATGAGCTGAACAAAGGATGCTCATAGGTGGTCAGCAGAAAGCTCTGCAGGAGCAGACGTGGTACATCTGGAGAGCTCAGTGTGTGCTGTGGGTTCCATCGTGCCCCCCACCACAAAGACATGGTCAAGTTCTGACCCTCCATACCTATGATTGTCATCTTACTTGGAAGCAGACTCTTTGCAGATGTTATCAAGTTGAGATCACACTGGATTGGGACAGGGCCTAATCTAATGACTAATGTCCTTCCAAGGAGGGGACAAACTTGGACACAGACACAGAGAGAATGCCATGTGAGTACAGAGGCAGAGAGAGGAAGCATGGGAAAGCCAAGGACTGCCAGCAGCCCCCAGAAGCTGGGAGCCAAGGATGATTGTTCCATAGAACCTCCAGAGAGACCATGACCCTGCGGACAGCATGATTTTGAGTTTCCAGCCTCTAGAAGTGTGAGATGATAAACGGTGTTATTTCAGGCCCTCCAAGTTTACAGTAATTTGTGATGGTGACTCTAGGCAACTAATACAGAGTATAAAGAAATCTCTTTCCTCCTGGATAGGAAGGCCAGCTGGAGCCTGGGCAGCACAGATGGGCCTCACAGTGCAGAAAATCACCTGAGCAACCTTCTGGTTTGTCTAGAGGAGGAGGGCAGCCAGTGTGGACAGCCACCCAAAAGGGGCAAGAGTAAAACCCACATGGCAGTGGAGTTGCCAAGCGACAAGGGGCAGCTCTAAATTCATGCTTAAAGACTTGCTATTCCTCCCCAGGACTGAGCTAAAACAGGATCTCCCCAAACAGGATTTAATAAGCATTCCCCCCTTTACCACATTGCTGTCTGTTTTGGCACCTGACTTTTTACTTAGCAAGTCCCAGATTGTAACGTTTGTTTCCTCTCTGGTTTTTTAGACTATAAATTCCGTAAGGGAAAAGGTCAGCCTCGTCTTATCCATTATTGATCTCCACCATATAGGAAAATATCTGAAAATTCACATATGCTCAAAAGGCATCTCTTGAATTAATGAATAAGCGAATGAAGGAGGCTTGAGAAAGAATGACACTTCCATCCTATGTCTTGGCAGATGGAGTCCTATTGGTTCACAATATTAGGAAAGCCTAGAGGATATTGGCAAATTCTTCTTATGTCAGACTGCCCTACCACTCCTGGAGTCCAAGTTTATCTGACAGCAGACTTTCAGAAGGGTAGGTGCAAAATGGATCACAGGTAGTGGCGAGGGCTGAGGGAAGACTGAATGATAGCATGGATGCCATGAAGATAAGGAAAATCTGAGAAATTAGAGAGTTGAGATTATGATAATTGGCTTCAAACATTCAAAGACCATTAATGTAGAAGATGCAGTAGTTTTGTTTGGATTTGATCTGATTGGGTTTTTGCCTTTGTCCTCAGAGAGCAAAACAGATAAGTAGAATTTATAAGGAAGCAGACTTTGGTAGAATTTTCAAGCAGCTAACTGTAGTTAGCCAAGTGTGTGTCACTAGAGGTATTTTAGTTGATACTAAACAATCTCTGTCAGAGTTCCCTCTGTGGTACAGTGGGTTAAGGACCTGATGTTGCCACAGGTGTGGTGCAGGTCACAGCTGCGGCTCAGATCTGATCCCCGGACTGGGGAACCTCCATATGCTGTGGGTGGAGCCAATCAATCAATCAATAATCTCTTGTCAAGGTAACATGGAAAGGATTAAAGTATTCAATCAGAATAAGATGGAGAAAATAGTTGAATTAAATAGTTTCCAAAGTCCCTTCCACTCTTATGAATTCATGCACTTATAAAAACAGAGAATAGTCTCTTGAGTATACCTGGATTATTTTATTTAAAAAGTAAAAATGGACCCTGGATTTGTTGGGGGAATGGGTTGAACATTTATCACATTTGTTTTCAAATCTTTAGAGTTTAGTATCAGTTGATTATCTTTTTAAAGTACTTTTCTCCTCCAACATTTATGAAGTTTTGCCTCCATAATACAACTTTAATGGAGTTCTTTTGCACTGTGCTATTTTATTGCCAAACATGTGATGTTACTTGCAAAGCACAAAGTACTTAAGGTTTATTTTAGAGAGAACTGCATTGAGGTCAGGAAGTAACCCACTTAATAAATGAAGCTACACGGTAGTTTAATGACTTACAAACATGGCTTAGTGAGTATTAAGTGGGGCTGGGATTAGAATCTGTGTCTGCAGACCTTCTGTATGCTGCAAGCTTTCTTTGAAGAGGAGGGAGTCTGGTTGACTTGCCAATTTCACGGGATCGTGAAAATGATAAAGTCACAGGAAAGAATGGCATGAAATTTTCATTTACCAGTTTTCAGAGAGCACATCTGGAGGATCCTGAAAGTAAACCTATCACTTGGCAAAAAATGAAATAAAATCAAGATGTTCTGAGAAATTATGAAATTTCCTCTAACAGAAAAAGGAATAACAGAATAAAAATGATGACTGCCCTAATTATCTTAAAATGGAGAAAATAGCGCATTATTTTTTTAAATAGTGCATTTTAGGAATGTAATAGATTTAAGATGCATTCTTGGGAGTTCCCACTGTGGGTTAACCATCCGGCCTGTCTTTGTGGTGGCACCAGTTTAATTCTGGGCCCAGTGCAGTAGATTAAGGATCTGGCATTGCCACTGCTGTGGCTGGGATTCAAGCCCTGGCCTGGGAACTTCCACATGCCACAGGTGTGGCCCAAAAAGAAAAAGAAGAACATGCATTCTTAGTCTACAACCACATTTTATTAGTCATATGAAGTATAGCTTATAGAACCATACAATGCTTGCTATAGAGAACATTACAGAGATAGGCTTAACGTTATTGGGAAGTTTTGACCTTGATATTGGATATAAACCCAAATCATCACTAGACTTCCTCTGTGTCTTTTTGTTCCCATATAACTGGGGAGGGACTCAAATCCTCTTCACCAAGACATGCTTGCAGTTGAACATGTAAACAACTGTGTGGTGCCCAAGGGCACACAGAGCCTTCCTGGCAGAACGGGGATATGGGTGGTAGGTAAAGGAGGATGATACAAGTAAAACATGAAAAACAGCCATCTACAAAGTCTACACATACCAAAAATGTCAATTCATGAATTATCACCTCCTGGAAATCTCACTTCAAACTAAAGTCCCCCTGGCTATTTACTGATTCTGATTTTTTTTTTTTTTTTGACTACAAATATTAGAGAATCATTTCCCAAATAAAGTCACCTCTCTTTGCTGTTTTTAACAACCACCATGAAATAAATACGATGTCATGACTACCCACTTCAGGCAAGTCCCAGCCCGTCATTTGATTAGTAAGTTTTTGGGTGGTCAAGCCCACATATGAAGGCATATGAAGGTTCCCAGGCCAGGGATTAAATCTGAGCCACAGCTGCAGCAACGCCGGGTCCTTAACCTACTGTACCTGACTGGGGATCGAACCCCTACCTCCACAGCAACCCAAGCCACTGAAGTGGGATTCTTAAATGACTGCACCACAGTGGCAACTCCCAACTAGTACCTTTCAAACAAAATTAAACCCCAGTAATTAATTCAAAATAATTTATCATATGTAAACAATGCTGAGCCAACAGCAGTGTGGGCCTGCAGCATTACTGTAGCTTTATAGAAATAACCACAGCAAGGCTCACGTCACTGAGACACAAAAGGTTATTTGTTGTCATCATTTCCTGAGTGAGTTTCTTAGCTACTTATGGATTTCGGTGGGCCATGCCGTAAATCTTTGGGATGGAAACGATAACTGATAAGATGGCGGAGTCATATTTATTTCAAAACCAGTTATCGTGATTTATACTTAGGAAGCAAATATAATAAAGGGAAGCGCTCCCAATTCACCATCCCTCCCAACCATAAATTTTAGTTAGTTGTTATTATTTTGATTCAAAATGCAATGAAAGAACTTACATATTTTCTCAAGGCTCTGTGTACTTATCAAAATCTAATACAACATGTTAAAATATTCTCTGAGGCAGAGCTTTATTCTGAAAACACAATTCAGTAATGTGATTAAATCAAGTTAATTAGCTGAGCACCAGCTCAGAAGCAAGACCTTTAATTGTCAGTAACAGAGATTCTTCCTATGTGAATGCTAAGCTCTTAGATCTGTTTAAATTTTGTGTTGATTCAAAATGATTTTTTAAAAAATCTTCCCTTTGGCTTGAGCCATTTATACTTGATATAGCAGAGAAATATGTTTTTTTTTTTAATGTGATTCACTCATTTAGAGAACATTATTGAGCAACTGCTATTTCTCAGAAATTGTTTCGACTTAACGGTATTAAGGATGAAAACAAAAGCACCCTTGAGGTTTTCACGTCTAAATTCAGGAGAAATGAGATATTCTAGAACAGAGGCATATATGTTGCCCTATGGGAGCACAAAACCACAAACAGGAGAGTAAGAGCTAAATATAGGCTGATGGCCCTTAATTACCTCCAAGTCTCCATTTGAAGCCTTATATTTGAGGGGCCATATGGACATCCAATTCCAGAAATTCTTGGTGCCCACTGATGACTTAGTCTGCAGGGACTGTCATACAAAATACCATCGATTGGTAGGCTTAAACAATAGAAATGTATCTTTTACAATTCTGGAGGCTGAGAAGTCCAAGATTAAGGTGCTGGCAAGATTGGTTTCATCCTGAAGTCTTTTCTTTTGGCTGGCAGGGAGCTGTCTTCTTGCTGCAACCTCACAAAGTGGGAAGAGGAAGTTCGGGGGTCTCTTCCTCTTCTTGTAAAGACACTAATCCCATGACAGGGCCTCTACACCCCTGACTTTATACAAACCTGATTACCTCCCAAAGACTCTGCCTCCTAATAGCATCACATTGGGGCTTCATCACTTGAATCTGGGTGGGACACAAACATACAGTCCATAACAACTGGTCTAACACATGGGTGTTAGGAAAAAAAAAAAAAAGGATGCCAAACATATAGCATTAAAATTAAAATGCTGAGGAGTTCCCATTACGGCTTAGTGGGTTACAAACCCAACTAGTATCCAAGATGATGCAGATTCCATCCCTGGCCTCACTCATTGGTTAAGGATCCAGCATTTCTGTGAGCAGTGGCATAGATCTGGCATTGCCGTGGCTGTGGCATAGGCTGGAGGCTGCAGCTCTGATTCAACCCCTAGCCTGGGAACTTCCATATGCTGCATGTGTGGCCCTAAAAAAAAAATAAATTAAAAAGGTGATAATATTTTTCTTAGCATAGTTTGGAACATAAAGCTTTGATACCTGGAGAATCTTAGGCAAAAAAAAAAAAAGCACTATTGGAGTAAATAATAAATGGTAAGTGGAAATTTGGGGAACATCTACCTGGATACTTTAGAGGAATAAATCTTTTTTGAGATTTTGATTGATTTTGAGAAAAAGGGATTAAATCACTCAACAGTAAAAACACATATTGTTCTAAGTCCTATGGAAAATACAGTTAAATATATGACATGGTTTTTCAGTGCAGAGAACTCTTTATCTCATTTGCTTCTAATCAGAGCACACAACACAATATAAATGATGTATCACTCAGCTCTAAATCATTGACTCAACATTTCTGGTTCAAGATATCTGGCTTTATCTTTCTTCCTTCAGAAAAAAAATCACATTGAAATGACATAAAAATGAATCCTCAGCAATCCTGTCAAGCCAGAAAATGTATCATCAGCACCCCAGAACAGAAAGGCATCTCTGATGAGAATGAACTGGTGGAAAAATCCAACAGAGCTGAGTCATGAAGTAATACTAAGTTCAAACGCAGTGGAGCCTAGGAAAAAAGTAAGCTATGGTTCTCCTTGTTGGCTGTACCAATTCCCTGCTTCTAGTAGCTGACTCTAAGCAAGAACTTTCCACCAGTTTCCACAAGGAGAGCTCTTTAAAAATGGGAGCCTGGGGATGGAGAAACATATGTTCCAAGTGACCTAGTGCAGACATGAAGGACACAAAGCCCCTCCCTGCACATAGAAAACAGATAATAAGTATTTCCTAAAAGAAAGCCAACCTGGCCATATTCTTGCTGCATGCACACACACGCACTCTTACACACATATGCACATGCACATGCACACACACAAGGCATGAGGTCTTATGTTCTGAATCTATATTCACTCTCAAGACAACATAAATTTTATTTATGCTGATCATTTAAATATTCTGCTGCCAAAAGCATTCTCAAATATTAACTATGGATATAGTAGACAATGAATATTCTATAACCATTTGAATATCAACATGAAGGAAAGTTAATGCAATCTAGAAACAAAAGAATTATTGCCCTGAGCAACCAAGGAACATTGGAAAAAAAGTACAATGATGAACCTCTGAAAGGTTCAAAGGTTAACTCATCCTTTAAGAATGAGGCTGCTAAGAGAAAGAAATTACTAAAACAATATGTGAGGTGAGCAGAAAATGAAATGCAGCTGAAAAACCAATCCTAGAGACTGTCCCAGAATGCCATTCAAACAAAGAAATAGAAGCTAAATGATCAAAAGTATGAGAGAAGAGGTGGGAGATGAGGCATGGAGGATAAATCTATGAATTCCAACATCCATCAACCAGGTATTTCTTTGCAGAAGCAAGGAAAGTGCATACACGTGAACACACACACACAGAGAGAGAGAGAAAAGAAAAATGGGGAGAAATAAAAATATACACTAAATTGTATTATTCTTTAAAAAAATACTCAAATTTATAGTTTGAATGACCACAACAACTCTGATCAATAAAGTAAGTCAAATTATCCCGAAGTTTGCATGAAAGAGTAAAGGACCAAGGCAATTTGGTAGACAAACAGAATAAGAGGGCTTGCCTTCTCAGATAGCAAGACATAATAAGTCAGAGTAATTAAGACAGTGTAGTCTAGGACATGAAAAGACAAATAATGCTACAGAACCTAGTAGAGAGCCCAGAAATGCCTTCAGAAAAACCCCGTTTATAACTAAAGTGTTAACAATTGGGGAAGGAAGAATGGACAACTCAATAAACAGTGCTGGGACCATTTATTAGCCATATGGGATCCCTAACTCACTTCTTACAAAAATAAAATCATTCTCATGGGGATTAACGACTTAAACACGAAAATCAAAACTTTAAACTTGTGAAATTAAATTTGGAAAATATTTATAATGAGGTTATAAAAATGGAAGAGCCATACACTTATGGTTTGAGTTGAATTGGCTCCACTGCTTTGGAGAGCAATCTGGCCTTATGTATAAATATCTATTAATAACAATTAAGTTGAAGGTGTGCATGTCCTCAGACCCAGCAGTTCTATGTCTAGATATTTACCTTAAAAAAACCAACACATATTCTCAAAAGCACATCACAGGTCTACTGAAATAGCAAAAAAAATCGAAAACAAAAATGAATAAGATGAAATGAAATCAATCAATAGGAAAATAATGAAATTGTGGTGTATTTATAAATTATGGTTTCAGCAATGAAATAGCAACTAGTAATTATAGAAGTAAATCAGAACTACTTGTATGAACATAAATAAATCTCAAAGAAAAGCAAGCTGGAAAAATGTATATGTAATACTAGCTGCTTAAAGGATACAAAGACACAAAACATCATATTTACCTGTATGTGTGTGTTCAAAATGTTTAAAATTCATGAGATTAATGCACATGGTTTCATGTCAGTGGCAGTAATGAGGAAGGTAAATTATTAGCATCAGAGCAGGATACACAGAAGGCTTCAAACGCATCTGCAATTTGTTTCTCATATATGTAAAAAATGTGGCAAAATGTTATGATTTGATAAAACTGGTATACAATTACTACATTTGTTTTTTATTTTTCTCCATGGTTTTCTGTATGTTTAAAATGTTTCATAAGAGTCCAACATTTTACAATTAATTCAATAAATACCATTTATTTTTAAAACACTGGACAAATGAATCAGTAAAACTTGTAATTATTAATAATCTGGAGAAATTTAGTATCTTTCTCAGTGTCATACATCTAATAAATTGCAAAAGCAAAATTTAAACTAAACCTTTCACTGAGTACCTAACTTCTCTGTTTAAAATACTGGAATAAAAGATAAGAGCTAATTTCTGATATGGAGTTGGGTAGACTTCCTTAAATAAGATATAATAACCAAATCAGAAAGACAAACCATTCCACAAGCATAATTAAAATACAAATAAGTGCTGGGAAAAAATATTTGTAACATGCATATTTTAAAAAGGATTAACTTTCAGAATATAAGGAGTTTCAACTACCAAAGAAAAAGATGATATAACAAAAAAGTAAAACATATGAATAGGCAATTCATGAAAAAAAAGAAATACAGAGGGCCAAAAAAATAGATGAGAAAATGCTCCAAAATAAAGCAATATTACATTAAAAGAATTTAAACTGATAATCATATGCACTGCTGGCAATAGTGTGGAAAAATACTCTCCTACATCTTTTTGAGACTCAAAAACTTGATGGTAATTTGGCAAAGTTTTTCAAAAGTAAAATTGCACACATTTTGTATAGTTCAAGAACAGTTTTCCCACATAAATGCAAAGCTATGTGTGCATTATTGTTTGAAATAAGGAACAATTGTAAATATCCAGAATACCCAATGGTAGGGATATGGTGAGACAGAGTATCCACACTAAGTTATATAGTGAAAATATATATATAATTATACATAAATTATATGTTACATATAAAAATAATGAGCGAGGTATATATGCACAGAAATATAAATGTAATTAAGAAAAAAGCAGGTAAAGTGAAAAAGTACATCAAAGAGCAACTTATGCTAATTCTGTAATTTAAAAAAGAATAACATAATTTAATTAAATATGTAATAGAATTGATTATATGATATAATCATGACAATGATATATATATGTGTGTGTGTGTGTGTATATATATATATATATATATATATACTTTACAATATACTATACACACACATGTATAACCATAAAAGTTCTCCAGGGAAACATCTGAACTATTGCTACAAGAGATGCCCTGACTGAGAGAAGTGAAAAGGCAAATATTAAAAAGAACTTTAACATTTCACTCTATGCGTGTGCTTCTATTTTTTCATAATGGGAACGTATGACTTTGAATGACTTTGTAATTAAAAAATTATAAAATGTTCAAAATTCAAATGTCATGCTTTGATTATCTATAATAAACAAATGCTTGCTGTTGTGGACTGAACTGTGTCCCTTGAAATTCATAGTTTGAAGTCCCAACCCTTGGCACCTCAGAATGTTAACTATGTTTGGAGGTAAGGTCTTTAAATAGGTGACTAAGTTACAATGAAGCCATCAGGGTGGGGTCTTCAGCCAATATGATTGACGTCCTTAGGAGAAGCAGAAGAGACTCCATGGGTGCAGCGCTTAGAGCAAAGACCACGTGAGGACACAGTGAAGGTGGCCGTCCACCAGCCAAGAGAGGCCTCAGAAGAAATCAACACGCCAACACCTCTTTCTTTGCTTTTTAGGGCCACATGTGCATCACATGGAATTTCCCAGGCTAGGGGCTGAATCAGAGCTGCAGCCTTCAGCCTACTCCACAGCCACAGCAACACAGGATCCGAGCCATGTCTGCAACCACAGCTCACCACAACGCTGGAAACTTAACCCACTCAGCAAGATCAGGAATCAAACCCACATTCTCACGGATGCTAGTCATGTTTGTTACCACTGAGCCACAACAGGAACTCCCAACACCTCCAACACCTTGATCTTGGACTTTCTGTCTCTAGAATTCTGAAAAAAAATAATTTCTGTACTTTCAGCCACCCAGTTTATGGCATCTTTGTTAGAGGAACACTGGCAAACTAATACACATGCTTAGGGTTTCATTTGGCTTTGTCTATGCAGACATGAGCTTAGCAGATTAGTGGGAGAGCAGTGTGTGTGAGCTACATTTTAATAAAGCAGTGAGGTTTAGGGTGGCCCTGTGACCTAATGCAGAAGTCACTTCTTACTGTTCTTTCCTTGGGTATAGGTATCGGGGCAAATAAATGTCTTCAATGGCAATATGAATAATCTCTAAATATGACTAAACACTTGCGTTATACCATTGTGCATTTCATGCATTAGCTCATGTACTCCTCAAAACAACCTCTTACAGTAGCTGCAAATTTTATCCCCACTTTGGAGACAAGAACACTAAACATAGAGAGTTTAGTAGGGTGATGAACAGATCAATTTGGGATTCAAACCCAAGCAGTCTGGCTCTAGAACTGCCCTCTGTAGCTTCCAGATTTCAAATTACATTATTTCCTTTCATCTCTTCTGTATTGTGTCAGCTGCCTTTGAAGCAGTGGGATATACTCCGATATATTCCGATTAAGTCAGTGTGTTATCCAATCACTTAAATCCTCAAGTTTATTACACTCTAACAAAATTCAGGATGAACTGGCCATGCCCGATATTACTCATTTAGTCACCGAACCAGTAATAATTATTCCTTTGAATAGACTACATATTATTAAGATACCCCGTCAATTGTTATTTTTTGGTGTTCTTTTCTTTTATTGACTACTCTGGCAGCCATACTTCATTCATTCAGAGTGACAGTAAGTACTACCTTACTTGTATCTTTTGTTACAGAACATCAATATTGATCCTTTTTCCCAGCTCAATCCTCTTCATGTGATTGAATACTTACTGCTAGTCTTAACTGAAACAATGATACATTATGAGAAAATACCAAATTCTAGAAAGTCACAAATTTTGGAAAAGGCAAAAAATTTGTTAGATTTAAAGGTGTTATTTTGAGATTTTTCTTTCCCTCTATTGAACTGTGATCTGAGCATCAGTCTCTTCTCTCTTCCATGATGCTTTTCTGCTTTAATTGGGGAAAGAAGAGGTTTGTCTAATATTTGCCCCTGAACCATTTTTCTACCACCTAGCTGCTCATCCATATCACAAGATGTGGTCACAAGCACCTCTTTTAGCTACTTGGGACCACAGATCTTTCTCTGCTGGGCCTACCTTGAATTTTGGGCTATAATAGCCTCTTCTCCCTGGACATGAATGAATAGGTAAAAATGAGATGTGCCACTCACTAATTATTAGAGAAATGCAAATTGGAACTACAGTAAGATACCACCTCCCACTGGTCAGAATGGGCCCTCATTAAAAGGTCTCTAAATAAAAAATGATGGACAAGGTGTGGAGAAAAGGGAGCCCTCCTATAGAGTTGGTGGGACTGTAAGCTGGTACACTTATGGAAGACGGTATGGAATTTCCTCAAAAAAAACTAAAAATAGAGTTGCCATATGTCTAGCAATCCCACTCCTGGGATAGGTTCAGACAAAATGATAATTCAAAAAGATACATGTAGCCCTATGTTCATAGCAGGACTATTCACAATAGCCAAGACATGGAAGCGACATAAATGGCCATCCATAAAGGAATGGCTAAAGAAGATGTAGTATGGATACACAATGGAATACTACGCAGCCATAGAAAAGAATGAAATAATGCCATTTGCAGCAACATGGATGGATCTAGAGATTCTCATACTAAGTGAAGGAAGTCAGACAGAGGAAGACAAGTATCATACAATATCACTTATATGTGGAATTTAAAATATGACACAAATGAACTTATCTATGAAATAGAAACAGATGCACAAACATAAAGAACAGACTTGTAGTTAGTTGCAAGGGGTATGGGTGGGACAGGGGATGGACTGGGAGTTTCCGTTCAGCAGATGCAAACTATTCTATATAGAATGGATAAATAAATCCTACCATACAGCATAAGGAACTATATTCAATATTCTGTGATAAACCAGAATGGAAAAAAATATTAAAAACAACGCATGTATATGTATAACTGAAAAGTTTTCCTATGACAAAAAAAAAAGAGATGTGCCCTCATTGTTAACTACTGACTCATCCCTTTATCCTGTACATCACCATCAGAATTTAATGGTGTATCAGAATTTACTGGCAGATTAAGATAATTACATTGATTTTTAGGTTTAGAAAAGAAAAAACAATTTTAACTGTACATGTGAGTTTATTTTCTTTTTAGTAGGCAAAGAAATAGGCATCCAAAAAATTGGTCTTTGGGGTCCCTAGTCATGCTTCCCTCTTTCCAGGTGCAGAGCACTGAAGAGGATATCAGCTGACATGCAAAATCCCTGGGCGGAAACTCACTCCCTACCCCAAGGTTGGCTATGCTTTAAAAATGCTCATGCTGTCAGATGACTCTTGGAAAATAGATACCCCCCAATGATAAGCCCCAGCACCATGAGTTTTTAGTGCTAACTCACCTTCAGCTGAGGCAAAGGAGGTTGCAGACAGTGCAAGAGCTTTACAGCCCTCGAGTGGAAAGTGGAGAATCCAAGTTTTCCTGGCCTTCCATCAGTTTAATCAGCATAAACAGCTCTTGCACAGAGAAGCATGCATTCTCAGAGAGAACAGCATCCCCAACCACATTTAGAAAGAAAAGCAGTCTCCTAAATGTGCCAAGATCTGCACAGCGCCCCATCTCACCCCCAACACAAGAGACCTCAGGCTTTACCCTGTTCAAAACAATAATGTCTGTCCTGTCTGCCTCTCTTCCCAGCTTTTCGCTTTTCTGTTAAAAAAGCACAACTGTGGGAGTTCCTCTCCTGATGCAGTGGTAACAAACCCGACTAGTATCCATGAGGATGCAGGTTCCATCCCTGGGCTTGCTCAGTGGGTTAATGATCCGGCTTTGCCACAAGCTGTGGTATAGGTTGCAGATGCGGCTTGGATCAGTCATTGCTGTGGCTGTGGCTGCAGCTCTGATTCGATCCACGGCCTGCGAACCTCCAGCAGGAAAAAAAAAAAAAAATGGGTGCAACTGCAAACCATCCAATCACCACCAGGATGGGAAGAAGGAGGTTGGGCATCTCTTCTAAAGAGAGAAAGAAAGATGGCTTTATTGTGTCTTTAGGTATAAAATACATGATTTGGTTTATTTTAAGTGACTGGTTTTATCTGTACTTGGACAGGTTCACAAAACTAATAAAATTTTAATCTTGAATGATGTCAAGGTGTTTTAATACAAATTCCTCAGATTCACAATCAATCTGAGAATTCAGGCTCCCTGCCACTTAGGGAGCAGTTAGTTATACAGGAAAAGGGGTCGTTGCTATTTTTAGCACAGGTTTGTTCTTGGGCCAAGTCAATATTCAAGTATTAGGGGGAAGCATTCCTGAGGAATGTGGGTAATGGTTTGGGGTAGCGGGTAGAGGGAAGTTGTAAAAAAACATTCCATGACAAATGACTGTGTAAATATAACTGGTCTCCAAGGCAGCTCATTATTGGGGGTGCGATCAATCAGCCTTCGATTCTTATTACACAGAGGATTTCCTGTTGGAAATGGCATTGATATATATTCAATATTATAATATATGATATTTTGGAAATGTTAAGAAATATGTTTCAGAACAACTTATTTGCATATTTAAGAAGAGCTGAGGTTTCTAAACATATCGCTATTATTTTACAAATATAGAAGAAGATGATTCAGGATGGAAGACAAGCTGTCTACAACGTGAAGATTCTCCTGATTGAACTAAATGGCCTAAGTAGTAGGTAGGAATATGTGTAAGCGCCATAAAGACAGGAATCATTGCTGTGCTCACTGGTATATTCCAAATGCCTAGGATAGCACCCATTAGCAATAAATGCATGTTGGATGATTTCAGTAATTAATTAAAGATCAATATTTTTACTTTATATGTAGAGAGTGAAACGAAGATGACTGGCCATTTGGCTTTTCTTCCAAAGAGTAAGGTCTCAGAAGAATCACAAACTGTATTATCTATGTGTTTGTCCTTCCTCTGCCCTCTTTTGCAACGAGGAGCAGTTATCATAATGCTGGAGGTAGTTCCTTGGGTAGGAAAAAAAGCAATTATACAACAAAAAGAATTGGGACCACTGTGGATTTGAAGGATCGACTGGGGAGGTTTAAAATCCTTTATATCTTGCAGGTTGGATGTTTTTCATTCAACATTCATGAAATAATTATTGAATATTTATCACGTGCCAACCATAGTCTCGGGCACTGAAAACACAGTAAGGATTAACACAGATGAAGTGTCTTCTTCCATTCAGTCAAGGTGGAGGAAGAGGAGACTGAGAAGTAAAGATTAGAAATGACTGATTGACCGATTTCAGATGGTGAGCAATGCCAGCAAGTACCTGCTGAACAGAACAGGTTGATGTGCCGGAATTGAGAGGCGGGAAGCAGGCACATACAAGAAAGGGACACTAGGCGCAGCAAAAATGAATCCAACTGGTATCCATGAGGACACAGGTTCAATCCCTGGCCTCACTCAGTGGGTTAGGTATCCAGCATTGCCATGAGCTGGGGTGTAGGTTGCAGACACGGCTTGGATCCTTGTTGCTGCGACTGTGATATAGGCCAGCTGCTGCAACTCCAATTCGACCCCAAGCCTGGAAACTTCCATATGCCGCAGGTGCAGCCCTAAAAAGCAAAGAAAAAGAAAAAAAAAAAGGCACACCCGGGAGAACTTCTTGAGGAGCTAACGCAGGAATGAGGAACAGGGCTCTGAATGATGAAATGGAGTCAGGAGTAGGAAGATATGGGAAATGGTTTCCTTCCTGGGAGTTGGTAACCACAGAGGCTTCAAGACAGACGGAATCTTGGCAAGTTCCAGGATCAGATCGTAGGCCGGCATAACCCGAGGTTAGCAAGCCAGGAGGGGTGAAGCAGAAAGGGCTGAGGGCAGAAAGGAAGGGCACGCAGCCATGGAAAGAATGTATTCCCAGCTCACCGGGAAGCCACTGAAGGTTTTAAAGCAGGGAAGTAACACAGTCTGACATTTTAAAGAATATCGTTTCTATTGTTTTGCTCTTTCTGGTGGCGCTGTAGCTTTCCCCAGAAAATAAATTTAGCTCTAGAGTCATAAGGAGACAAGGCCAAGGCCCAGGAGAAAAGAGCTGAGAAAGGACAGCTAGGAGAGTTCCTGACGCATCCTTAGGGAGGGACTGGGGGCTTGCGATTGGCAAACGTACACTGTTGTGTATGGAACGGGTGATCAACGGGGACCTGCTGTACAGCACAGGGGGCACCTCTAGCCAACAATCTGGGACAACCTATATAGGAAAAGAATCCGAAAAAGAATGGATCTGTGTATATGCGTCACTGAGTCACTGTGTTGCACGGCAGAAATTATCACAACCTTGTATGTCAACTACGCTTCAATTAAAAAAAGAAAGACAAAAATTCTTAAGGATCACCAAGAGTGCTTTTTTAAAACCTCCCTCTTGGGAGATCCCTGATTCCGGGGGTCTTGAGCCGAACAAGGCGTTTGCATTTTAACAGTGACCCCAGATGATTCAGATGTAAGTGGCCTACTGATCCCTTGGGTTCGGTAATGATTCTGAGCAGAAAAAAAAAAAAAATAGAGTTAAGAGTTTTTGAGGTTTACCAACTCAGCTCACCATTAGAAAAAAAAAAAAAAAAAAAAAGGGCAGGAATTTGGTGAAGGTACTTCCAGAAAACTGGACCTTGCCTAGAAGGGACTCTCTGAGGGGATGTTTCAGATCGTCGTTAAACGAGAGAGACAGAAAGACAGAGTGTGTGAAGACCAAGGATCCATGTTTGATGGGTTCGTTGGGTTCAGCCTGACTTGATGCTTTAAGCAGGCCCCACACTCAAGGAAGCTCCGAGGCAGGCATCCCGGTACTCGGCTTCCCAACCTGCCTGCCCCTCCTGTTGCATACTTCAGTTCTTGCCCCCACTTCCCTTCACAACTGTGATGACTGTTGTCACTATTCCTAAGCTCTTCTGTCTCCTTGAAACACTGCAGTCTCAGGGTGACAGGCCTTTGAGTCTGTTTGTGCATCTCGTTCAGCAACACGCAAAAGAAGCTGCAGTGGATAAAGAGCATCCGGCCTCTCCTCGCATCTCCCTTCTCGGCAATACGCACGCTGCCATTCCTCATCTTTTTCTAATTGAAAGGAGACACACACATAAGCCATTCTGCACATGCAAAATCAAGGATCACTTTCCTTTTAAACTGTACCCATGTCCTTATGCCACCGGCATGGCAGAAATTCCAACCTGGCTTTCTGCCCTTCAGAAAATACAGAGGGCTGAGCACAGGCTTTCACGATATGGGATCCAAATGCTTTCACGATATGGGATCCAAAAGGATGGTGCCCTGAGCATATGGTTTTGAAAGCGGTTGGCAAGTTCCCTGTATGACAGTTCTGGACACCACAGGCAGACAGCCAGGCCACACTGTGGCATATTGTTTCTACCTGTAGGACAGGCTGGGCAATAGCCTTTAACTGGGCAGGTCAAGAGTCCAAGCTGCCTACAATCAAATTTAAAATGGAGCAGAGAAAATCTGCTGCCTGCAGCCAAGAAAGCCCAGGCCTGAGAAGTGGGGTGGGATGGGGCCTAGAAGAGCCACCATCCCATTGTCCCACTGTATCAACTGGAGGCCTAGACGGAGGCCAGGAGACAGCTCTGCCCACCTGGAAAGAAGGAACTGTCCATACCCCTTGCTTCCCTCCTTCCCTCTTGAATTTGATTGCTTCGTCTGAGAGAGGGAGCTAGAAAGCTCACTGCTGGCACTCTGGCATTCCCTTACCGGAGGAATAAATTCACACTCCTGAGCCAATGGTGACTCTGGGGCAGATTCATAGACATATTTCTACACATTCTTTCCGACCTGGATGTTTCATTCATCTATGTAAAAATATAGGCGTTTCCCTTATGGTCAAGGACTATCTACGCTCTTTTGTCCTGACAAAGGACAGAGGATAAATGGGTTAGAGCTGGACTATCCAGAACTATTAAATGGACTTAAGTTTTGGAGTTTCCTGGTGGCTCAGTGGGTTAAAGATCTAGCATTGTCACTGATGTGGTGCTGGTTTGATTTCTGGCCTGGGAACTTCCACATGCAGTGGGTGTGGCCAAAAAGACATACTTTTTTATCATTATTATTATTTAATCATTCTTATTACATGTATTATTATAGGGGTTTTAATAGGGTTATCTGCATATTTATCTGGGTTTCACCATCTGAAAGCTGCTTTCTCTTTTTAAAAACATGACCCTGGCTCGTATCTCTCTCTCTCTCTCTTTTTTTTTCTTTTTTCCAGCCACCTCTGCATCTGCATAGCATATGGAAGTAGGGAAGTTCCCGGGCTCAGGGTGGAATCAGACTGCAGCTGCAGCTGAGGCCACAGCTACACTGGATCCTTAATCCAGTGAGTGAGGCCAGGGATTGAACCCACATCCTCGCAGAGACAACGTCAGGTCCTTAAGCAGCTGAGCCACAATGGAAACTGCTGGTTTCCTTTCTTAAAAACATGAACCTAAACCTCTTGCCGTATTTTATTGACCAAACTTGCAGAAACGTTGGCCTGCACTGCCTGCAGACAGGCCTGACCATGGCCTGCCGCTACCAATGTTCTGGACAATGCCTCACACAGATTGTATTCAAATACGTAGATACATCAATTTATAGGAAGATATTCTGCTTATTAATTCTGAGGAGGGAAAAACATTTTTCCTTCCAAACAGGTATTTAGTGGCAATATCAAGAATGTACTATTTGTGGAGTTCCCGTCGTGGCGCAGTGGTTAACGAATCCGACTAGGAACCATGAGGTTGCGGGTTTGATCCCTGCCCTTGCTCAGTGGGTTAACGATCCGGCGTTGCCCTGAGCTGTGGTGTAGGTTGCAGACGCGGCTCGGATCCCGCGTTGCTGTGGCTCTGGCTCTGGCTGGTGGCTACAGCTCCGATTCGACCCCTAGCCTGGGAACCTCCATATGCCGTAGGAGCGGCCCAAGAAATAGCAAAAAGACAAAAAAAAAAAAAAAAAAAGAATGTACTATTTGAAACGTCCACTGTCTCAGCCTCTTCCCCTCACCATTCCTGGCACCTCACCTCCTAACTAATCACACTGATGTGGATTTTTCCCCTCCCATGCCCCCTCCAGACCACCAACAGACTGTTGTTTCTGAAATGTAAATTCAGTCTATAATTACCCTGCTTAAAATAGCTTCATCCTCATCAGGAATAAAATCCAAATCTCTTTGTCAATACACAGGTTCTTAAGAATCCTCTCCTCACACTTTTTTTTATTGAACAGTAGCTGATCACAGTGGTGTGTTATTTCAGGCGCACAGCAAAGTGACTCAGTTATACATACATATATGTGCAATCTTTTTCAGATTTGTTCCATCATAGGTTGTTACAAAATATTGAATAGAGTTCCCTGTGCAATATGGTAGGTCCCCTGTCATTTGTCCATTTTATATATAGTCGTATGTACATGTAAATCCCAGACTCCTAATTTATCCCTTCCCCAGATCCCACCTTTTCCCTTTGGAAACCATACTTTTCTTTTCCATGTCTTTAAGCCACACCAAACGACTGGCTTGTTCAACACTTCTGACTTTTGCACAGGCTATTGGTTTGACCCAGGATACCACTTCTCCTTTTGGGTCTGGACAGTACCTACTCTTCCTTCAAGGCTGAGCAAGCATCAGCTGTCCCCAGAACCTATGTCCACGAGTTGGTCCATCCAGACAAACTTCATCCCTGAACACACAGCCCTTGGTTCCTCCTCCGATGGGTCAGACTGTCTGTGCACAGCAGTTAGGAAGTCAGCTGGGAAGCCAAACTGCCTGCAATGGAATTCTTAGTTACTGCTTAATTTGTCAGCCGTGTGACACTGGGCAAGTTCGCTGACTACACAGTGCCCCAGTTTCCTCACTTACAAAGTAATGATAAGAGGATACCTACCACAGAAGAGAGTTGGGCGGGTTAAATGAACTGATACATGTAAAGTGTCTAATAACTAATATGTTCAATCAATGCCAGCTATTATTATTACTGTGTAAGCTTTATGTCGAGGCATAAGCTCCATGAAGTGTACTTTTCTCAAAGCACACCGCTCGAGGAGTTTTCTCATAGCGAAACACACCTGCATATCCGCCCAGATCCAAAGTAAGAAACAGAACCTCGCCAGCACTCTAAATACCTCCTGCACGGCGCCTCCCATGATCCATCCCCCTTCTATCAGCCTAGGTTGGTTTTGCTTCATTTCAATTCTATACAAACAGTATGATACAATATGTAATTTTGTGTCTGGCTGCAGTCACTCCATATTGAGCTTGTGTAACTCCTTCATTTTGATGCATACCGTGTAGCAATGATTCATTTATTTTTGTTACTCTAATGTATAATATGCTGTGATCGGAATGCCTCGCCAATGTAATTGTTCATTCTACTGCTTTTTTTTTTATTGTGGCTAAAAACCATATAACATGAAATCTACCCTCTTGATGAAACCTTAAGTACATAGTACATTATTGTTCACCAAAGCACAATGTCGTACAGCAGATCTCTACAACTTTTCCATCTTGCATAACTGAAATTTCATACACGTTAAATAACAACTGCCCACTTCCTCCAAACCCAGTCACCAGCAACCACTATTTACTTTCTGTTTCCGTTACTTTAGATACCTCATATTAAGTGGAATCCTGCAGTATCTGTCCTTGTGTAACGGACTTTTTTCACTTTATATATCCCGCATCTTCAAGATTCATCCATGTTGTCACATGTAACAGGATTTCCTTCTTTTTTAAGGCTAAATACTAGACCACTGTGTGCATTTACCATATATTCTTATCCATTCTTCCACTGATTGACATTTAGGTTGCTTCCATACCTTGGCTATTGTGAATAACGCTACAAGAAAAATGGAAGTGCAAATATCTCTTTAAGATCCTGATGTCAGTTCTTTTGGATAAATATCCAAAAGCAGAATTGCTAGACTATATTCCTTTTTTAATGTTCTGAGGAACGTCCATACTGTTTTCAGTAGTGGCTGTACCATTTCACAGTCTCACAAACACTGTACAAGGGTTCCAATTTCTCTACATAATCACTCATAAAATTTTTTCGGTCATGCCCATGGCATGCTGAAGTTCCTAGGTCAGAGACTGAACCTGCACCACAGCAGCAGTGACTGAGCCATAGCAGTGGCAATGCTGAATCCTTAACCCACTGAGTCACCAGGGAATTTCAAATATTTGTCCTATTTTTTTTTTTTTTTTTTTTTTTTTTTTTGCTGCAGTGTACAGCTGCTTGATATAGAATTTCAGTTCCCAGACCAAGGGTTTTACCTGGGCCACAGCAGCAAAAGGGCAGCGTCCTAACCACTAGGCTACCAGGGAACTCAACGCTTGTAATTTTTTGTGTGTTCATTTTTGATGATGGCCATCCTAATAGGTATGAGATGATCTCACTCTGGTTTTGATTTACGCTTCCTGTTGACTGGTGATATTGAGAACCATTTTCCTTTACCATTAATATGTCTTTTAGAGAAACATGTCTATTAGGATCCTTTTCCCATTTTTTAATTGGGTTATTTGTTTTTTACTATTGAGTTGTAGGAGTTCTTTATATATTATGGATATTAACCCTTTATTAGATATGTAGTTTGCAAATATTTTCTCCTATTCTTCAGGTTGCCATTTCATCTTGTTGATTGCTTCCCAGTTTGATGCAGTCTCGCTTATCTATGTTTGTTTTTGTGGCCAATGCTTTTAGAGTCATATTCAAGAAATTATTGCCAAGACCAATATCATGAAGATTTTTCCCCTATGTTTTCTTCTAGAAGTTTTATGGTTTAACATGCTTCATCCATGTCGAGCTAATTTTTATAAATGCTCTAAGAGAGGGGTCCAATTTCATTCTTTGGCTTGTATATATCCAGTTTTCTTAGCACCATTTGTGGAAGGGAGTGCCCTTTCCCCATGGTGTAGTCTTCATTCTGATGGACAATTGACTAATTTCTGGTTATTATTTTGTTTCATTGCTATTGTTGGCTATTAAAAAAGTGCTTCTATTAACATTTTTGTTTAAGTCTTTTGGCAAACATGTAGGCATTTCTCTTGTCGAAGAGTAGAATTGCAGAGACTTTGGGTATGGTATGACTCTTTAGTAACTGCCATTTTTTCAAACTGGTGGATCATATCTTCACCAATAGTTGGTATTGTCAGTTTTGTTGCTGTTGTTGTTTAACTTTAGTTTTCTTGTAAAGATATTTTGCTGTTATTTTAATTCACATTTCAACGATGACTAGCCATATTAATAACCCTTGTGATACACTAATGTGTACTGGTCTTTATACTTTTTGTGAAGTGCTTACTCAAGTGTTTTGCCCATTTATAATTACATTTTGTGGAATATTTTTCTTATTGAAGTATGAATAACTGGATATAATTATTTGCTCTTACTATGTAGTTTGCTCTTTTGCTAGTATCTTTTAGTGAACAAAATTTCTTAATTTTAGTAAAGTTCCATTTATCAATCATTTCCTTTAGGTAAATGCTTATTATGTGTGGTGTATGAAACTTTTTCCTCCTTAAGGAGGTAAAGATATTTTCCTAATTTTTCCTATCTTCTAGAAATTATTGCTTTATTTTTTGCATTTAAATCTATAATCCATCTAGAATTGATTTTTGAGTATAATGTGAGGTGGAGGTCAATAAGATAGCCAATTAACCCAGCATTATTTTTTTAATTTAAAAAATCCTTCTCCCTACTATTCTTCTATCATTGCTATATAATAGTCCCTGTCATTATCATCATCATTTGTTTATAAACCTGTCTTCTCCTCTAAACTTTTAGCATCTTTGGACAAGACTGTGTTTTGTTCACCATTTTTCCTCTATACCTAACACAGCTGCCAGTTAAGAGTTTATGTTTAATAAGTGTTTACTTAACATGCATATCAATTTATAATCTGGGAAGAGATACTATAAGAAAGCACATGATTATTTTCAGAGTTCTAGCATCTGTCTTAGTATATTATATGGAAAATCATTGACAGAATGTAGAAGGCGGTGACTCACTATTGCATTTCTGCAGAAAACCAGAGTACTGCTAAAAGACTGGCTATGGATAATGTTTTCATTTGTTACTATAGCCTGATGAGTGATGTGCATTCTCAAAAATACTATCAAATGGATTTTAAGAACATTAAAAAAGGGAATAAAGGATTCTAGGAGCCAACATCAGTTAACTGTGAACAAGTCCTGCCAAACTAAATTTAATTGCTCTTTTGTAGCATATTTATCTTGGTATGGTAAGATGAGTTTATGTAGTTTAGAAGTGCATTAGGTAAGCTCTCATGACTCCCTAGCAAATAAGATTTGGGACTCCAAGGCAATAACTCAGTGTGAGAACAGAAACCATGACTTTTAAACTATGTACTATGTCTGGTACCTTATACACTGAAATAGATCACTGCTAATGAATTTATAATAGAGTTAGGTGAGTTCTAATACAGCAGAGAGCCTCTGCTGAGCATAAACTCATTCTCAGAATCTGGCTGTTTGATGACCGGGTAATCTATTTGTGTGACTTGATGACCACAGGGCTTTTGTTTGAGGCTGAAATAGAAAGAAGTCTGAAAGTCTAAGAAGAAAGACAAGGGGAACAGAGCTGGGTAAGACAGGGACTTCTTGGACCTATGTCTCTCTGGCTTCAGGTACTAGATTTCAGTTCTGATGGTGAAGGAAATTAAGGGCAGTAGGTTATGGAGATATATTCATAAAGGACACAAGAGACTATGGGCACAAATGTTACTACTGGTGCAGGTAAATATTCCTCCCTTTTTCATGTACCACTGAGGGTCCAGCAGCCAGCCCATGGGTTCAGAGAAGCCACTTGACTCTTCTCATAGAGAACACTGGCAGCAGACGTGATGATGTGACTTATAAGGAAGAACCACAAGCCAATTTGTTCCCGAATACAAGGGACACACCCTGACATCCCAGAAACAAGTAGAGATAACTTTGACAAGGAACTGGAGAAGTCCCTCAGTGTCAAAAACAGAGGCTAAGTTACTATGATTTGGAAATTAATGTTAACGGGACTTCATTTAAACAGACTGGTAAAACCTGGGGAAATTCCAGAACACATAAGTGCTCAATGACCACGTATAAAACTGCAACTTATTAAAATTTTAATCACTCTCAAAATCTTTGTAAAAATATTTTATTTAAATGTTTTTTAAATCATCCTAAATAAGTTTTATTAGCAATAAATTTGGTTCTTTTTGTCTATTTTTCCAGATATACTTTGGAAACATTTGTAATGTTTTTGATTTTCAGCCCCATTTGAATTTGAATATATATTTGCACATATATTAGTTTGAAAGAAAATATCATTGCAATATTCATATTCAGTTTTCTCATAATTAGAGCAAGGTATTTGTCTCTAAATATTTTGAAGTCATAATATTTTTTTATTAAAAAAATCTCAGTTTACTTCAAGTAATAACTAGTTATTAATGAGGTTATTTCTAACTTAATTTGTGTATGTTGAAAATACTGTAAATTAACTCTTTTTTATTATGTTTTCTAGATAGAATTTCTGGAATAACACACATTTGCAAATAATAATGTTGCCTTCACTTTTCCAAAATATATATACAACTTATTTATATTTCAATACTATTACATTAACCAGAACTTACAGAATATTATTAAATGATAATGTGATTATGAAAAGAATTATCTATTTTTATACTCTTCCATGTGGCAAAATGGAAATAATTTAACAACTTCCTAACTCACTTATAGTTAAACTGAAGGTCAGAGGAGAAATAATCCTAAGGGAAGGATGGAAGGTGGGAGGAAGACAAGTATATTCAAGAATCTAGAGAGGGGAAACTGCAAATGAAGACACAAATGGAAAAAGCTGAGGTATGATGACCTTAGCATGAATGGGTGTACCAGACCCTTCCCTAAAACTGGATCTTGAGAGAGAGAAGTAGAAGATGGATGAGAAGAAGGGAATCAAAGATGTCTGAGTCAGAAGACCCTGAGCTCACTTCCTCCCACAGACATACCAAAACTAGAATTAAATATAGAAACATTTTTTCTGAGAATGACCTAAAGGCTAGCAGGAGAGCTTTTCTACAATAAAGGACTTAATGGTAAAAACCATGTCTGGAGGATAGGAGGTACAGAGATATAATCAATCGGAACCCACAACCCCAGCAGGTTACTCAAAAAAGGAGGAAGATATTACAAACTCAGAGGTCCTCAAAAGTGAGAGGTTTGAGCCCCACATTGGGCACCAAAGCCCTGGGGACTGGCACCTAGAACAAGCCACATAATGGGTTTTAAACCAGCAAGGCTTACAACTGGGAGAGTCAGAGTGCTGTAGGATACTAAGATTCCCAAGTATGCATCCACAAACTTACCCCCTCTGAGTCTCAGTTCACATGCAGCAAACTGAAAGGCACCAGGCACTCTAGCAAGTCTGCTGAGACCACCCCTGCATGCCCAAGCCCACACCAGGTTCCAGCTCCAGCACCATCACACATGCACTCTGACAAAGTGGTGGTCCCTGATATGCCCCAGCTAAAGCCCTAGACTACACCAGGTGATGACTCTAGCATGCCCCACATCCCACTGCCGTGAAAGGACATGATCAAGAGAGAAAACTGTTTTGCTTAACTCATAGATACAAACACAGGAAAAGCAAACAGAAGGAGAAGACAGAAGAATATGTTCCAAAAGAAAGAACACAATAAAACCCAAGGAAAAAAACCCAAAGATTAGGAGCTAATTAAAGAGTTCAAAAATGAAAGGCCATAAAATGCTCACCAAACTTGGGAAAAAATAGAGGAACACAATGAGAACTTCAACAAATAATTAGAAAATATAAAAAAACAGAGCTGAAGAATATAATAAGTAAAATTAAAAATACACTAGTGGGGAGTTCCCGTCGTGGCTCAGTGGTTAACAAATCCGACTTGGAACCATGAGGTTGTGGGTTCAATTCCCGGCCTTGCTCAGTAGGTTAAGGATCTGGCATTGCTGTGAGCTGTGGTGCAGATGCAGTTCGGATCCCGCGTTGCTGTGGCTCTGGCGTAGGCCAGCGTAGGCCAGCAGCTACAGCTCTGATTCAACCCCTAGCCTGGGAACCTCCATATGTCACGGGAACAGCTCAAGAAATGTCAAAAAGACAAAAAACAAAAAACAAAAAACAAACAAACAAACAAAAAACTAAAAAAAAACAAAAACAAAAGCAAAACAAACAAACAAAAAAAATACACTAGTGGGAATCAATAGCAGATTAGGTGATACAGAAGAATGCATAAGCAAACTGGAAGACAGAATAGTGGAAATCATCTAATCAGAACAGCAAAAAGAAAAATAATTTTAAAAATGAGGATAGATTAGGAACCTCTTAGAAAACATAAAATGCACTAGCATTTGCATTGGGGTGATCCCAGAAGGAGAAGAGAGAGAAAAAATAGCAGAAAACTTATTTGATAAGATAATGGCTGAACAATTCCCCAACCTAGGGAAGGAAATAGATATCCATGTCCAGGAATCACAGAGAATCCCAAACAAGATGAACTCAAGGAGATCCATATCCAGATATGCCATAATTAATGTGACAAAAGTTAAAAGTAGAGGATTTTAAAGGCAGAAAGAGAAAACCAAAGAGTCATTCACAAGGGAACACTTATAAAGTTATTGGCTGATTTTTCAGCAGAAACTGCAGGCCAGAGGAAGTGGCATGATATATTTAAAGTGCTAAAAGGTTAAAGACCCACAATAAAGGATACTCTACCCAGAAAAGCTGTAATTCAGAATTGAAGAAGAGATAAAGAGCTTCCTAGTCAAGCCAAAACTAAGAATTCATCATCACTAAACCAGCCTTACAAGAAACATTAAAGGGCCGTCTTTAAGCAAAAAAGTAAAGGTCACAACAAGAAATAATATATGAAGGTAAAAGCTCACTGTAAAGATGTACACAATGGATCCATGAACAACATGAGTTGGAATTACATCTGTCCACTTATATGTGGATTTTTTTCAATAGTAAATGCTGCAATACCACACAATCCACAAATTCGATGTTGGTTGAATCTGTGGATGAGGAACAGCAAATATGAAAGAACTGCATGTGCATGTTTTGAATTGCACAGAGGGTCAGAACTCATAACAGCTGCATTGTTCAAGAGTTAATTGTATGTAAAAAGGCAGTAGATCAACCACTTAAAAGTTAGTATTGGGAGTTCCTGTCATGGCTCATAGGTAATGAACCAAATAATATTCATGAGGATGAGAGTCAATCCCTGGCCTCGCTCAGTGGGTTAAGAATCTGGTGTTGCCATGAGCTGTGGTGTAGGTTGCAGATGTGGCTCAGATCTCACATTACTGTGGTTATGGCTGTGGCCTGCAGCTGCAGCTCCAATTCAACCCCTAGACTGGGAACTTCCATATGCCACAGGTACAGCCCAAAAAAGTAAAACAAACAAACAAACAAACAAAAACAACAACAACAACAAAAAAAACTAGTATCAATATTACAAGACAAAAGTCTAACTGTAATAAGTAGCTAAGGGATACACAAAGAGATGTAAAATATGATGTAAAATCACCAATCATGGGGGGTGAAAATTTAGAGCTTTTAGAATGTGTTCAAACTTAAATGACTATCAGCTTAAAACAGGTATACACTTAGTTTGATATATATAAACCTCATGCCAACCACAAAACAAAAACCTACAATACACAAAAAAGAGAAAGGAACCCAAATGTAACACTAAAGAAAATTATCAAACCACAAGGGAAGAGAATAAAAGAAGATGAAAAGAGCAGAGAAGAACTACAAAAACAGCTAGAAAACAAGTAACAACATGGCAGTAAATGAATACCTCAATCAAAAGACCAGAGTGGCTGAATGGATACAAACATCAAGACCCATCTGTATACTGCCAACCAGAGGTTCACTACAGAGCTAAAGAAACAAACACACAGACTGACAGAGAGAAGGTGGAAAAAGATATTCCATGCAAATGAAAATCAAAAGTACATTGTGATAACAATACTTATTTCAGACAAAACAGACTTTAAAATCAAAGAAGAAGAATTGCATAATGAAAGAAGAGCATTACATAATGATAAAGGAGCAACCTAAGAAGGGGATATAACAATTGTGTGTGTGTGTGCATGCGTGCATGCACTTGTGCATGCCTAAACACATAAATCAAATGTTAACAGACAGAAAGGAAGAAATTTACAGTAACACAATAATTGTAGGAGATTTTAACATCCCACTTACATCAATGGACAGATCTCTAGACAGATAATCAGTAAGAAAACACTGGCCTTAAATAATACATTAGACCAAATGGACTCAAGACATATATGTAGAACATTCCATACAAAGGCAGCAGAATACACATTATTTTCAAGTGCATGTGGAACATTTACCAGGATAAATCATATGTTAGGCCACACAATGTCTCAGTAAATTCAAGAAAAGAATTATATCAAACATCTTTTCTGACCACAACACTATGACTAGAAATGAACTACAGGAAATAACTGCAAAAAACACAAACACAGATGCTTTTTGTCTAGTGAGGGCTAAACAACATGCTATTTAAAAAACAATAAATCAATAAAAAAGTCAAAGAGGAATTCAGAAAAAGACTTTGAGACAAATGAATATAGAAACACGACTTAACAAAAATCCATGGGATGTAGCAAAAGCAGTTTTAAGAGAGAAATTTGTAATGATATAGGTCTACCTCAAGAAAAAAGAAAAAAAAATCAAATAAACAATTTAATTTTATGCCTAAAGAAATTAGAAAAAGAAAAACAAAAAAAGTCAGTAGAATGAATGAAATAACTAAGATCAGAGTGGAAATAGATGAAAGAGACTAAAAAAAAAAATAGAAATGATCAAAGATACTAAAAGCTGGTTCTAGGAAAAGATTACAAAATGGACAAACTTTTACCTAACTGACCAAGAAAAAAGGGAGAGGGAGCCCAAATAAATAAAATTAGAAATGAAACACAAGTTGCAACATATATGACAGAAATACAAACAACTATAAGAGCATACTACAATTATACTCCAACAAACTGGACAATCCAGAAGAAATTGATACATTCCTAGAAATAGCCAATCATCTAAGACTAAATCAGAGATAAATAGAAAATATTAACAGACCAATTACTAGTAAAGAAATTGAATCATTAATCTGAAAAATTCCAACAAACAAAAGTCCAGAAGCATATGCCCTCATATGTGATATCTGTCAAATAGTTAAAGATTTAATTCCTATTGTGCTCAAACTATTCCAAAACGTTTAAGGGAAAGGAACATGCCCAATTCATTAAACAATGTTAAAATCACCCTGATCCCAAAACCAGATAAAAACAGCATGAACAAAGAAAATGAGAGCCTGACATTTTTGATGAACATAAACACAAAAATTCTCAACAGAATATTAGCAGCTTAATTCAGAAATACATTAAAAACACCATACATCACGATTATCAAGTAGGATTTATTCCGGGTGTAGGAAAATGATTTAATATCTGCAATTCAATCAATGTGATAGGCCATATTAATAAAACAGAGGATAAAAATCACATGACCATCTTAATAGATGTTAAAAAAGCACTTTACAAAATTCAGCACCCATTCATTTTAAAAATGCTCAACAAAGTGGGTATAAGAAACATAACTCAATATAACGAAAGTCCACACGCTAACATCGTAAGTAGGGCTGAAAAGCTGAAAGCTTTTCCTCTAAGATCTGGAACAAGACAAGGATGCCCAATCTTGTCACGTTTATTCATCATAGTATTGGTAGTTCTAGCCACAAAAATCGGACAAAAATAAATAAATACAAAGCATCCAAAATGGAAAGGAAGAGGTAAAGCTGTAACTATTTACATGACATGATATTATATATAGAAAACCCTAAGGATTCCACCGAAAAACTATTAGAACTAAAAAATTAATGCATTAAATTTGCAGGATTCAGGAGTTCCAGTTGTGGCTCAACAGGCTGAGAATGCAACTAGTGTCCATGAGGATGTGGGTTCAATCCTTCACTGGGTTAAGGATCCAGCATTGCTGCAAGCTGCAACATAGATCACAGATGCAGCTGGGATCTGGTATTGCTTGGCTGTAGCATAGGCCAGCAGCCACAGCTCCAATTCAACTCTTAGCCTGGGAACTCCCACATGTCACGGGTGTGGCCCTAAAAAGACAAAAAAGAAATTGCAGGATACAAAATAAATCTACATAAATCCGTTGCATTTCTTTATACCAATAATGAACTATCAGAAGGAAAAATTTTTAAATCTCATTTATAGTCACACCAAAAAGAATATAAAGTACCTAGAAATAAAATTAGCGACGGAAGTGAAAGAACTATACTCTGAAAACTATAAGACATTGATGAGAGAAACCGAAGACAACAAAATAAATGGAAATATATACCATGACTGGAAGAATTAATATTAAAATTTACATACCACCCAAAGCAATCTATAGATTTAATACAATCTTTATCAAAACACCCATGGTATTTTTCACAGAACTAGAACAAATAATTCTAAAATTTGAACAGAACTACAAAGACCACAAATAGTCAAAGCAATCTTAAGAAAGAAGAACAAAGCAGAAGGTATCATGTCTCTGACTTCAAACTGTACCACAAAGATATGATAGTCAAAAAAGTATGGAACTAGTACAAAAAGAGACACATAGAACAACGGAAAATAGAGAGCCCAGAAATAAACTCATGCACATATGGTCTCTTAACAGAATACAAAGGAGGCAAGAATATACAATGGAAAAAATAAAGTCTCTTCAATAAGTGGTATTGGAGAAACAGAACAGCTGCATGTAAAAGAATGAAACTGGGCCATTTTCTCACACCTGTACAAAAATAAACTCAAAACAGATTAAAGACATAAATTTAAGACATAAACCCATAAAACTCCTAGAAGAGAACATTGGCAGTAAGCTCTTTGACATTGACCTTAGCAATATTTTTTGGATCTGTCTCCTCAGTCAAGGCAAGAATTACCATTTGGGAATCCATCAAACTAAAAAGCATTTGCACAGTGAAGGAAATCATCAACAAAAAAGCAAATTACTGAGGGAGTGAAGACCCTTGCAAATTAATGTCCAATAAGGGATTAGTATCCCAAATATGTAAAGAACTCATACAACTCAATGTCAAAAAACTGATTAAAAAGTAGGCAGAGGATCTTAATAGACCTTTTCCAAAGAAGACACACAGGTGGCAAACAAGCACATGAAAAGATACTCAACATCGTATGGTTCGGGAAATGCAAATCAAAACCACAAGAAACCCAAATGAATTACTTACTGAGTTATCACCTATCAGGACCGTTACTATCTAAAAGACAACAAATAACAGGAGGAAAATTATCCGTCATGCACTGTTGGTAGAAGTGTAAACTGGTACAATGACTATGGAAAACAGTATGGAGGTTCTTTAAAAAATTAAGAAAAGAGCTATCATATGATCCAGCAATCCCACTCCTGTGTACACATCCAAATAAAATGAAAACTGTAATTTAAAAAAATACAGGCACCCTTATGATCACTGACTCATTATTTACCATAGCTAAGTATCCATCAATGGATGAATGATAAAAAATTATATATAATGTATATACAAGTCATATATGCTCAGCCATAAAAAAAATCTTGCCATTTTAGACAACATGGATGGACCTAGATGGTATTATACTAAGTGAAATAAGTCAGACAGAGAAAGACAAATACATATGTTTTCACTGATATGTGGATTCTAAAAAACAAAACAAATGAACAAACATAACAAAACAGAAACAGATTCACAGATAAAGAGAACAAGCAAGCAGGTGGCAGAGGAGAAGATGGTATGGGGATGGAAATTAGTGAAGGAGATTAAGAGGTACAAATTGCCAGTTATGAAATGTCACAGGGATGTCATGTACAGCAGAGGGAATATGGTCAACAATATTGTAATAACACTGTATGGTAGGTAAACTATAAAAATCACAAATCATTACTGTACACCTGAACCTAAAACAATATTGTGAGTCAACGGCACTTCAATTAAAAATGTGAAAGTAAAAAATAAAATAAAATTCAGTTGACATCTTCTAGTCTTAAAAATAAGACAAGGAACTGAGACTATTAGATACAGTGTTGGAAGGAAAATATAAAGTGGCAATTGCTAAGGAAGGAGTGAGTCGATCAAATACAGCAAAGTTTGTCTTCCTCATGGTTTCACCAAGGTTCAAGCTTGAAAACACATATGACACATTGTATGGTGCTCCTTTTCAATATTCGCCCGAGTAATGAGTACACACAGTCATTCTGTATTCCTAATTGGAACTCAGAGCAAAATTCCTTTGTCATTATCTTAAGCATGATCCATTTAATTCATTACGGGAATGGGGGGGACAATTTTTCAAGAAATTTGTGGTAAGAATAAAGATGGCACTTAGAGTCAAAGGAACAAATAACTGAGAGAGATGGAATGAGGCTTTTCCACAAGGACAGTTTGAATTTTTTAAACAGAATCAATATATTGGCAGAATTTATGGGAAGAGGAGCGTTAATTAGGATTGACTCCGCAATCACACTGAGATACATTTTGATAGTAGATGTCACACTTGCAGATAGAAACTGTACCCTAGATTCTTTTATTAAGTTGAGGTTATCCTTCTGACAGAGGGAAGGCTCTAGAGATACAGGAAAATTCTCCTCCCCCCAACACATGCAATTGACACGTCTCTGGCTGATGATGGAAACCTCTACTCTATAGAAAAATGCTCTTTCCCAGTCAGATGCTTTCCTTTCAGAGAATTAAATTTTACAAAGTAAGCGATGGGCCATCAAGAGCAATGAGTAGGAAGAGGATGTCTTCTGGAAACATAAGGTCAGCTTGAATCACAGCCCACCCCTTAGCAGGCTTAATGGTTTGGGCAAGTATGTTGAAATTCTGGAAACCACAGTTTACGTATCGGTAAGATGGAAATAAAACTATCTATATAAGAGGCTACTGTAAAGACGAAGCAATAAAAATTTCATGTCCTGAGATCCGGCATCCTCGAAGGAAATTAAAACTGTTCCCCTTTATTGTTATTTATGCAGCATTTTGAATTGTTATTACTTTAATATGTGCGCTTTTTAAAATCACGTTTTTCATAATCTTCTCCTCATTAACCAGATGTGTTCATTACCTCAGACAAATTTACTATCTTTATAGCTGGGATGCAAGAACCCATAAAAAATTTAAGTGCATTGCTAGACTTCCAAAACGGGTGATAGAAATCCATCTCTGAAACAACAGTCCTGAAATCCAGAATTTTGATTATAAATTCTGGATCTTTGCGAATATTTAAAAAAAAAAGTATTCTAAATCCCAAAAGCTTATCTTTAAATATCAAGGAACAAAGCTTGAATGTCAGAGCAGAGTGGTTTTACTATAAACCACAGACCAGGAAAGATACAAGACATGGTACAAGTACCTGCTCTTTAGGGAGCAGAGCATAATAACTGAACCATATTCATTTTATATTCCAAGTACTTTAGATATGTTAACTCATTCATTCTCATAAAAACCTTTTGCACAGATAAGGAAATTGATGCTCAGTGAGTTGAAGTAATTTATCAGAGCTCAAAGAGCTTGTAATTGACGGCTCTGGTATTTGATCCTAGGTGATTTGGCTCTGGTCTGTGTGCACCGAGTGCTCTAAAAGCAGGTCCTGGGCTTGGGAGGAGGGGCTTAGAGAGCACTGGTAAGAAAGATCTGAAATCCAAACACTTGGAGTGAGTGGATTAAAACAAACAAACAAACACCTCCAGGTGGGTTTTGAAATTCCAGAGCGGAGGCAGCTGAGTAAAATGGCCCCGCAGAGGGTCCCCACTCCCCGCTCCGCCCACCCCCACCACACACACTCCAGTCCTGGAGCAGCAGATACCCTGGCAAGGAGCACCTGCTCAGAAGCAAGGCTTGGAGTCACATGCTCTCTGCTTCGCACATTCCAGGTGCCCTGCAAGGCCAGTGGGATTCCCTGAATGACACTGGGGCATTAAGTGCTCCTGGAACTCAGAAATGGGATGAAATACGCATGCTCCAGAAACACAGGTCTGGAAGACCTCTGGGATCTGGACAAGGAGAACACAGAACTGCTGCGTCCAGGTTGGAGTCCAGGGCCCTATCACACCAGCAGTGTCCACAGCTGAAGGGGCATAAGAAAAGCAGAATAGAGCTTATAGGGCGTGAAACTTGCCTATAAGCTTCGAGGAGGCTGTGAGAAAAAAGAATACAACATGAGAAACACAATGCTAAGAATGAAAGCGAATGTTTCTTTAAATATTTGAGAAAAGAAAACAGCCAATGTATAAAAGCTAACAGACACAAATTTCATAAAGTCTAGCTAATAATAATGGTTTTATAAATTAATTATGTTTATATCTCTAAAATATTTTCCACATATTTTGTGCTGCACACTTGTTGATCATTTATTCATAGTATAATTATTTTTTAATAGTTTTTATAGAGCAAATAAAAAGGCAGATCATTCAGGTTTTCCTCAAGGATCATTGATTGACTTTTTTTTATAACTAGTAGCTGGAAAGCATAAATCTTGTGGCCGTACACACAGGTGCATCTGCTGTTTGTGCCTATGACTTACACACACAGGAATTCTAAGTTTTTCATAATTTCCATCAGAAAAAAATACATATATAACATTTATAAATGCATATGCTGTATTATTGAATGTATTCCTGGCCTAAAATAATTTCTATGTCAAGTTGATAATGAGAACTAAATTTTCTGCTCACAATGTTACCCCTCCGGCAACTGGAAGAATCTTCCACAGGCTTTTTCCCAAGGCTTTTCTCCTCCGTGATTCACATACTTCTAGTGCCAGGCACCGCAGGTGCTATATCCTGATATGATCCTGCGTTTTACAGTTTTGAACGGGTATGGCAGGTGTCAGGAGTATTTCTAGAAGCCATTTCTACCCAACGTTGACCAGCCTACACCTTAACTCTCCATAGAAGTAACTGTAAACCACACAAATGTACCCCCACTAAATACAAACTGAATGCATTCCCATCTCAACTTCCCCTTAATCCGATTCCCAAAATTCCTATGGCCACTCCAAAGCCACTTTAGGTGAGGGAAATTTTGGGTGGAGTGAAAACCAAGGGGCAAAAACCAAGGTCAACTGCTATTAAAATATTTTACTTCCGTAAATGCTAGAAAATCTGTGGCTCTGAGTCCATCGTGGCTGATCCTTCCAAGGGCTCAAAAGCAGCCCTGAAGTTTAAGCTTGATGCACAGTACAGTAAATTCAACTCCAGGTATAAGATACTTCAGGCAAGACCCAGGAGGACAGGAGGACAGAGCCTTTTCCAGGGATCTAGAGCTCATCGTGGGGGCATGGGAGGGGCAGAAGCACTGACTTACTCTGAAAAAGAGGAAGCTTTAAAATGAAAGTGACCAAGAAACTGTGAATGAGCTACTGAAAATTCTTTCCCATTCCTGACCAGAACTGGGGCCACGTTGAGTTCAGAAAATAAAATTATATTTCAGCATCTCTAAGTGACTTTAAATATGAACCCCCCTACATATGAAAAGACAATGACGGAAACAGAAAAGTCAAGGAATTTAACCCTCTGTCCTGAAAAGTTTGTGAGTGAATACAAAATGCTAAAAAAAGGAACAGATATAACAGGATGGATAGCTTTAAATAACTTTCCGTGGTAACCTCTAAATCCCCAAGGTTCTGGATGATTTTGACAGAGACCTGGACCCAGAATGGGTTTATCTTGTTTTGGTTTGCGTGTGTGACACATGGTGATTCTGCCAGGTTTGGAGACAGCAGCTGGTGACTGGCGGTGAAGCCTGCCCCTATCTTAACCCTTCTCTTACCATCAAGAGTGATGGATGCATCAGGAACATCAAAACTGCTCCATCCAAAGATAATGTTCAAGGAATAAACATAGTGGGTCCTTGTTATGGACTGAATTCTATCCCCCGCCCCCGAATTCCTATGTCAAAGTCCTACCATCAGTTCCTTACTGAGTGATGGTTTTTGGAGATGGTGTCTTTAAAGGGATAAGTAGGTAAGTATGAAGGCATCCGGTTTGGACACAGACGGAGTCTGAACCACAACTGAAGCAACACCGGATCCTTTGGCCCACGGCACCAGACGGGATGGACGGACACTGGACCTCCACAGCAATCAGAGCCACTGCAGTCAGAGTCTTAACCCACTGTGCACGGTGAGAACTTCAATCTTGTACAGATTTTACAACCAAAAAAAAAAAAAAAAAAAAAAAAAGGCTTGGGAAACTGCACAGTGATACAGAAATATAAGATGCTGATTCAAGGGGAAAAAAAACACTGAAGGCATATGGGTGGGCCCTAACCCAATATAACCTGTGTTCTTTACCAAAAGAGGAAAGAGAGACCCAGCACAAACAGCAGGAAGACCATGTCAGGACATGGAGAGGAGGCGTCTGTCTGTGAACCAGGGAGAGAGGCCTCAGAAGAAACCAGCCCTGCCAACACCTGGATTTCAGACTTCTAGCCTCCAGAACTGTGACACAATAGATTCTTGCTGCATAAGCCACCCAGTCTCTGGTACTCTCTTCTGGCAGCCTTTAGCAAACTAAGAAAACCCCAAAGTGGGGTCTGCATGTGGCAGAAGTTTCCCTTTATGCTCAGAAATGACCATGATATTCATGAAAGTTTTTTTTAATAGCTTCACATCCATAGCTACCATCTCTACCAATTTTTTTTTTTTTGCATATCTATCAATCCCCTCTGGGCACTAAAGAGCCTTCTTTTTTAATGTGAAATATCCTAAAAATTAATGTTGTAATAGAGCCTACAGCCCTTAAGTCCCTTGTTGGGTGTCTTAAGGGACGCCTGACAATTTCTGCACCAATATTATATTTTCTCTGTGAATTCTCTTCCTTTCTCTGGCAATTTAATATTTCCCTGGGAATTTAATATGTTTGCCTTTCAACTAAATTGCTGAATCCATATTTAAGTTGCGTTTTTCCTCTATTATTTTTGCAAAAAAAAGAAAGTGTGTGTATGTTACACGAAATAGCAACACTTTGTTTTAGTGCCACAAAGAGTTGTCAGCATTGGAGGCTAGACACATGATTTATATACCAAATACTAGGAAAGGGTTAACTCTTTTTTTTATATTTTGCAAGGTTTTGTGTAACACGAAGTAACCTTTCAGTAGAGAGTCATCATTTAAACACACAGAGAGATTTAGAAAGTCTATACTGCTGACTGTGAAGATAGAGGAAGGGCCAGCAGCCAGAGAACACAGCTGGAAATGGCATAGAAGTGGATTTTCCCATAGAACCCCCAGGAGGAACATAGCTCTGCTGACCATTTTAGACTTCTGACCTCCAGAACTTTAAGATGACAAATCTGTGTTGCTTGAAGCCACTAAATTTGCGGTGATTTGTTAGAGCAGTAACAGGAAACTAATATTCAGCGTATTCTGCAAGATCCCCTGCAAGCCCAAGCCCTTTCCTTGTCCTGAAAACATCATGAGAAGGGCAGGAAATGTACAAAAACTCTTAAGTTACACCATCTACTGGAATATGAATTAACTAAAACTGAAGATAGAGCTACCACTATGATCCAGCAAACCTACTCCTGGGCACACGGCCAGAGAAAACCATAATTCAAAAATATACATGCACCCCAATGTTCATTGCAGCACTATTTACAATAGTCAAAACATGGAAGAAACCCACATGTCCATCAACAGAGGAATGCATGAAGAAGATGTGTACATACATACAATGGAATATTATTCAGCCATTAAAAAGAGTAAAATAATGCATTTGCAGCAATATGGATGGACCTAGAGATTATTATATGAAGTAAGCCAAAGACAATATTATATATCTCTTATTTGTGGAATATAAAAAATTATACAAATAAACTTTTATATAAAACATAAATAGATACACAGACACAGAAAACAATTGTATGTTTGCCAAAAAGGAAAGAGGGAGGGAGGGATAAATTAGGAGGTTGGGAATAACATACATACACTACTATATAAAAAAGAGGTAACTAACAAGGATCTACTGTATACAGCACAGGGAGCTATGCTCAATATTTTGTAATAACCCACATGGGAAAAGAATCCGAAATTAGCTAGCTAGCTAGCTAGATAGATAGATCTGAATCACTTTGTTGTATACCTGAAACTCATATGATAGTGTGAATCAACTATACTTCAATTTTTAAAAAAGGCTCTAAACTCCATTCTCCATTGGAACATGAATTCAATTAAATCATACCCTTAATCTGACCTGATAAATCAACCAATAGCATCCTGGGGAACAACATGGCAATTCTGTAGCTCTTGACTCCACATTTCCCATCCACTCCTTCTTCCCCAATGTGTGTGAGCCTCTTCCACTCCTTCTTCCCCAGTGTGTGTGAGCCTCTTCCAAACACTGAGCTTCTTTCTGGACTCCTATCAGTCCTATCCTGACCAAAGCCCCAGACTCTCAGAACCATGAATACCCATAATTTGTGTAAATCCAGCCCCCCTGCAAAGGAGAATCCCATACTGGCAAAGAGCTGGGTCTCGGCAAAGCAGAACAGAGAAGTTAAACCCTTTTAGGGAAGAATCAACATCCTAAGCCACGAGGCTGAGAGCAACATCTTAAGATTTAGTCTAGCACAAGGACATACATAACAGCTAACATTTCCTTGAATGCTCAGTTTATGCCGAGGACTTTATGTGCATTATCTTATGTAATTCTTACGGCAATGCCTATGAGGTATTTCATTACCCTCATTTTACAAATCAGAAAACCAAGGATTCACAAACATCATTACTTTGACTAATGTGACACAGCTGGGGCTTGAACCCAGGCAGTCTGACTCAATATTCCCCAAAGACTTCTAGCCAGCATTGCAATGAGGTTTTGGCCAATATGTTTCAAGGCTACACAAGTAAGACTTTCAGCAGTTATCACCTCCAAGGGGAAGGAAGCTTTGATTGGGATTAAGAAATACACACACTTATATATAAAATGGATAAACGGCAAGGACCTACTGCACAGCGCAGGGAACTCTACTCAATATCTGGTAATAAAATGAACAAGAAGGTAAAACAGAATATATATGTATAATGGAATAGTTTCAGCACACCTGAAACTAATACAATATTGTAAGTCAGCTATATGTCAATAAAAATTTTTTAAAAGAAAAAAACAAAATGAATATTGGTAAAGAAAACAAAAGAAAAAACAAACAAAAAAGAAGCTAAGTGTGAAGAAGGTGAGAGTTTTAGGGACCCAGGGCTCCAGTCCTAGAGACGCAGAGAACAAAGGCAGAAGGGGAAACAGCAGAAAGGCGCCCCCAACAGGATCTGGAGCAGGATGAAGCTGCAGCCCTCAGCTGACCTGGGGAACTAAGTTCCTCCTCAAATCCTTGCTAGCTGTTAAGACCTTGAGCAAGTGACTTAATCCCTCAGCCCCCAGGTTCCTGACTGCAAAATAGGGATAATAATAGAACCTACTCCTTAAAGCTTTGGAAAGATTAAATAGAAAGGACGTGTAAAATGCTTACAACTGTGTATAACTCAGCAGAAGCTTGCACTAACTAGTAGCTATTATTATCACCTGCCCCTTGGAAGTTTATTCTTCCCTGCCCACCCCTCCTCATCTGCAGGTGGAATTTCCTAACCAACAGCCCCCTCCTCCCAGGTGCAGCCTGTAGGATCTGGTCAATTCTCTCGCCTCCCTCCCCCTTCTGGGTCTGGCCACGCCCACTTCCCATCTCTCCCAAACATCTACCTTCTCTTCCCGCCCCCGCAACGCTCACCCATCTTTTTTAGGTTATGTGCTCCCTCAGGATCCTTGTTAACAGGAATGAGCCTGGACAACAGTACTGACCTGAATTCTCAGCTATGGAAAGTTGAGCCCAGGGTTGGACCGTCAAACTCCCGAGGGTTCCACCCTCTGCAATTGTAACATGTGCTGGGACATCCCTACGAGCTTTAGGGAACACTGGATTAGCTATCACTTTTAGGAACACCTGGGGAGGAGAGTTGTTAATGTGCAGAGAATTTCCTTAATTTTTTTAGACTTTTTAAAAAAACAAATCTGAATAATAATACAAATTATCTGAAGTGCACTTGCCAAGACAATTCTCTGATATAGAATACCTTCACTCTGCCCCTTAACACTGCAGAAAGCAACCTCCTGGATAGGAGCCTCCCTGGCTGCTCTGGAGGGTTCTCCTCCAGGAAGCACACCTACAGACATGTGCTTGAAATTCTGCCCAGAATCTCAGAAGGTCCACATTAACCCTGAAACTGCCTACCATCCACAGGTTAATTCCTGGTTGTTAGTTTAAAACCATCTTTTTTGTTATTCTCCAGTTTTTATTTCATTTGTCTCCCATCTCAATCACTTTTACTTCCTGCCAACTTTGTAGCAACTAGACCACATACGAGCACGTACATATGTATTCTGCATCTTGATTTCTGAACAAGCATCACTCCGAGAAATTCTTAGCATCTAATTGTAGCCTTGGCACAGGGCTACTGGACAGATAAAACAGTGAAAAAGAACCATTCCTTAAAGAACTTACAAAGAACCCTACTTAAAAGTAGCAGCTATCCCCCATAAGAAGGGGATGGAGAAGAGAAACACGGGTTCAGAAGCATATCCATTTTGGCTAATTAAATGAAGCTTGATTTAATGAAGAGCAGCAAGGAAAGAACATCTTGGAAGGACGCAGATTTCGTGTTGGCAACATTGCTAGTCTGACCTCACTTTACCTTTGGCTTATGTTAAATTAAAATTAACTTCGCCCAGCATTAATATCTTTAAAACTATTGGGGTTTTCCTCCAAGCTTCATCAGTAAAAAGACCTAATGGCTTCAGAACAAATTGATCAAAATTTCATTTCAAGCCCAACATTTAAAGCAGAACATGACCAGTAGCTTACTTGCCCTCAAGACAAACTTTGGATGTAGAAGTGCAGTAACTTACACTGTTCTTCCCATGGGGAGACAGGTTGAGGTTTATTAGCATAACGATCACGATGACAACGACGACATCTGCCATTCACTGAGGATCACCCACACACCAGACGTCATGGTGGGTTCGCCACATACACTATCTTAGTCCCCGCAACAACTTGGAAGATTAAGGACTACGACTTTATTTTACATACGCAACACCTGAGATTAAGTGATTTGCTTAAATCATATAGATAACACACAGAAGAGTGTACATAAATGTGCAATATTTACATGAAAGATAAAAATCCTTTTGATTTATTCACATAAACATTTGCATTAGAGAAAGGCCACTTTTCTCTGTTTCCTCTGACCCTTGCAACTTATATTTTCATGTTTAGACATTAAATTTCTTTGTAGAATTTTCCCGAAATTCTGAGAAATAATGGTAGACAGCTGTTGTTTTTGCCTACTCAGCATTCACACCCCTTGCAACACTGCCTCTGTCTACTTTCATTCCATGTGATTAGGTGGGTCTGACCCCATTAGCCCCTCTGGAGCTAGGCATGTGGGTGAATCATGCCTAGCCAATCAAAGCACTAAATTACCCTGACTACAGGATATCTGATTTAAGATGGTCATACGACAAAGCAGGGTAAATGAGAATTGTCCTCCAAACTTTTGTGGAACTCTTGAGAAAGAAAACCTTTCTACTGCTGTTGCTATAATGCTAAGGAAAAAGCCAACCTTCCTGAATTTGTAATTGGCATGGAGGAGTGCAGTGTCATGTGGTGATGAAAGGCAAATTCCTGGATCCTTCTGTGCCTGAAGCCGTCTGAACTCCATTTAATAATTTAATGAGTATCTTTCCCCATCTCAATTTCTTAATTTAATCAAGGTTTTCAGTCTATGATTTTCTATTAGATGCTAGCCATGTTTTTAGAAACACGAATATAATAAGAATCAATGAGCAGATACTGTGGAAGGCAAAATAATGACATCCCCCAAAGATATGCGTGTCCTAATCTCCAGAATGTTGTCTTATGAGGAAAAATATCTTTGCAGATGGGATTAAGGATAAGGACCTTGAGATGAGATGGCCCAACCTTAGCATGCAAGTTCTCAAAAGCAGATGAGGAAGGCAAAAGGAAGGTCAAAAAATTAGGTGGAAGAAGAGTAAGGAAAGAATCTAAGCCTGAGAGGGACTATACCTGCCATTATTAGCTTGGAAGTTGGAGGAAGCAGGCCATGAGCCAAAGGATGTGGTGTCTTCTAGAAGCTGGAAATGACCTCCAGAAGGCAGCAAGAAAACGAGAACCTCGATCCTACCAACGACCTGAGTAAGTAGGACATGTAGAAAATGTAGTCTCCCCGGCTGGCACCTTGATTTTAGCCTCAAGAGACGCACACCAGGCTTCTGACCTACAAACTCTGAGATAAAAATTTGTGTTGTTTTAAGTGACTACATTTATGGTCATTTGTTACAGCAGCAGTAGGAGACCGGTATGAATTCTGATCATTGTTTTTGTCTTGGAGAGTCTGGGTGATCAGACCATAATACCAAAAGTTCTGTGACCAGGATCACAGAGGGGGAGGAAAGTTTGGGCCTCATCTCAGCACTTACCCCAAGAGGAAGGGTAGAAGGAGAGGCCTCAGAAAGCGAGCATAAGAGCAGGCAGGTAGGCTGTGAAACATGTGCCTCATTTGTGTAGCTCAGCTGTCTCTGAGAGGAAATAACATTTGCTGTGCTTGTTTTGGGCTTTGGTAATCACGTCCAAAATTCCTAATAAAGCATTCGTAGGAAAAAGCAGCCAAGGGGAGCCTCGGAGACCAGGAGAGCACTAACCAGGGATGGAGAGACTTCTCTCCATCACTGTTAGTACCAGTGTCAGAAGTTTTGACATCAAGGGCAAGTAGCAATAAGACAGGAGATCAACAGGTGTGTGGAGTGGGAGCAGCCGCAGCAGCAACACTTACAGGAATGATCTAGGCTTTGGCCGTAGCAAAAGTGTAAGAGCTATTGAGAAAGAATAGGAAGTCCCCAGAACACTCAAAGTGAGAGAGGAAAGGAAAGAGAGGGCAGGGGGGTTCCCACGAGAATTCTGGAGGGGCAGGAAAATAAAGTAGATGCTATTGCAGTTACTGCACAAGACCTCTGTGGCCCCAGGCCCCACAGTCTGGCAATAGACAGATTACCATGCACCCTAGTTTTTATTTACAGAACCTTCTCAAAATAGTCTAGGGGTTCCTGTCGTGGCACAGCAGAAATGATTCCGACTAGGAACCATGAAGTTGCCGGTTTGAACCCTGGCCTCGCTCGGTAGGTTAAAGATCTGGCATTGCCATGAGCTGTGGTGTAGGTTGCAGACACGACTCGGATCCTGCGTTGCTGTGGCTGTGGCTGTGGCTGTGGCGTAGGCCAGCAATTGTAGCTCCAATTTGACCCCTAGCCTGGGAACCTCCATTTGCCATGGGTGCAGCCCTTTAAAAAAAAAAAAAAAAAAAAAAAAAAAAAAAAAAACTAAAGCTCATGCACACCTGTTTTTTCCAGGTTTTTTAAATTGAAGTAAAGTTGGTTTACAATGCTGTGTTAATTTCTGCTATACAACAGTGATTCAGTTACATATATATATATATACACACACACACACTCATATATATATACACACACCTTCATATATATATGTCTTTTCCCATTGTAATTAATCACAGGACATTGAATATATTTCCCCGTGCTCTGCAATAGGACTTTGTTGTTTCTCCCTCCCTGTATAGTAGCTTATATCTACTGACCCCAACCTCCTACTCCACCCTCCCCCACCTCCCTCTTGGCAACCATCAATCTGTTCTTTTTGTCCATGAGTCTGTTTCATAAATAGGTTTGTTGGTGCCATATTTTAGACTCCACGTGTAGCCGACATTGTATGGTATTTGTCTTTCTCTTTCTGACTTACTTCACCTAGTATGAGAAACTCTAGTTGCATCCATGTTGCTGCAAATTCATGCCTGCTTTTTCAAGGATGTTGCTGCCTTTTGGCTGAGGTCTTAGAGACGCTCTCAAGGTTGCCTTTCAAGGTCCACTAGTCTGTTAGTAATGGCTTTATGTTTCCATGGCAAAGCACCAAAGTTCCAAACTTACGACTCGCTTGTGCTGATTTGACACAGGGAAGAGAAGGCCTCGTTACTTAAGGCAGCCTGCATCTTCCCTCTCTTCACTTACCTGGCTTCTGATGTCTTCTGAAGGGAATTAATCAAGGAGTTATTTAGTCATAAATCTCTGAAGATAGTACTCAAGAGAAAGAAAACATAGCTTAGACAGTAAAAGTCTTAAAAACATATTCTATCTTTCAGTCAAGGAACACAGTGTTTATAACTAAAGCATTGAAGCCAGTTTTTTCTCTTATGCAAATCACTATTTCCTTTTTCTTTCTTTTTTGTAATGTGCCAGAGGATTATACTCTTAAAATGAAAGTTTATGTCGTATGAAAGATTATCCTATTTTTGAAAAATTCTTACTACTTGAATTTTCCATTTAACTTTTAAAAAATACCAGAACACTATTTAGAGACAGTTAATAAGCCCACAAATAACAAATGCTGGAGGGGGTGTGGAGAAAAGGGAACCCTCATGCACTGTGGGTGGGAATGTAAATTGGTACAACCACTATGGAAAACAGTATGGAGGTACCTTAGGAAACTATACATAGAACTACCATATGACCCAGCAATGCCACTCTTGGGCATATATCCAGCAAAAACTTTCCTTGAAAAAGACACATGCACCTGCGTGTTCATTGCAGCTCTATTCACAATAGCCAAGACATGGAAACAACCTAAGTGTCCATAGACAGATGATTGGATTCAGAAGATGTGGTATACATACACAATGGAATACTACTCAGCTGTAAAAAATAAAATAAAATCATGCCATTTGCAGCAACACGGATGGAACTAGAGACTCTCATCCTGAGTGAAGTCAGAAAGAGAAAGACAAATACCATATGATTTCACTTATATCTGGAATCTAACACACAGCACAAATGAACCTTTCCACAGAAAAGAAAATCACAGACATGTAGAACAGACTTGTGGTTGCCAAGAGGGAGGGGGAGGGAGTAGGAGGGACTGGGAATTTGGGGTTAATAGATGCAAACTATAGCCTTTGGAATGGATAAGCAATGGGGTCCTGCTGTATAACACTGGTCACTTGTGATGTTGCATGATAATGTGAGAAAAAAGAATGCATACATGACTGGGTCACCTTGCTGTGTAGCAGAAAATTGACAGAACACTATAAATCAGCTATAATGGAAAAAATGAAACCCATTATAAAAAAATAACTGAGACAATAATAATAGTAATAGTGCCAATAATTCCTTCATGTGTCTGTTGGCTTTGAGCTGAGGAATCATAAAGAACTCATAAGGAATAAATACTATATGTCTAAAAGTCATAGCCTAGGAGTTTTATCCATGTATTCTTTTAGTTGCTTGCTCAGACATAGCTACAATTCCTTTACTCATTAATGACTCAGTTGGCTGATCCTCAATAATCTATAAAATGGGGGCCACTGGTCTCTCAATATACACAACTTGGAAGAAAGTATTCTCGTTCTTATTTCTTACAGTCATCTGAGCTTGGGAAATTTTTAAAAAGACAACTGGAAAGAGCTTTTTCTCTAATGCTATATTTAGTTTTATTTGTTTATCTTGCTTGCTCCTTAATTGAAATGTGGACATAAAATAATCTGATTTCTGGTTTATCAATCTACATCTACTCCACAGAAAACAACAGCATGTCCTTCCCAACCTGCAGGATTCCCAGAGCTGGGAAGGGCAGTCCACCGCACTTATACGAGGTGCCCAGTGGTACAGAGCAATGCACATCCTTCCTTTGATCATGAAGGTTAATTGTTCTTTGTAATTCCCAGAATAGCAATCTATAAGGTTAATAATATACAGTAACACAGAGTGGATCTCTCTGCTCTTTGTTCTTCTTATCAAATAAGGGCAAGAGTTTAACAGCAAGCAATTATCGCTCATTAAACTCATGCATGCACTTCTCATACTTAAACAAAAACAATTTTGTGAAATCCTGTTTTTCCCTGAATTGTTTTGATTCCTGGGTTTATGGGAAGTCCTTCTATGTATCAGGAGACTGGATTTTTTATTATTTTTAGGGATTGTTTTCTTCCACTTCCTCGTCAGTCTATTTGCCAAATAATAATAATAATAATAATAAAAATCCAGGAATTCAGATTCCATGAATCTTCTAACTTCAGCTTTGCTTAAGGAATGGTGGACACAGTGTCTGTGATCTAACAGGTGGACAGAACTGTTATATCATCTGCTCCACATGCTCTTCCCCAGCTTCTCTTGCTCTTCACTGAACCCCACTGCAGAAGAGGAAGTGGGGGCCCAAAGAATAGCGACCATCATCACGCCACTAGTCATTAAGGGAGCAGGGCTCCTCACTTCCTGTCCCATTTTTATTTACAGCATCCAAGGTCCCTGGAGGATGTCGAAGTTCAGAACAGTACTCAAAATAATGATTTGAAACGATATTAGAGCGAAAGAATGTAGTCATCTAGTCCAACTCCCATATTTTCTAGTCAAAAAATATGATACCCCAGAGAGCCTGTAATTTGTCTGAGGTCATACACATTATCGGAGGAAAGGCAGAAGCCAACGGTATTGCTTCCTGGCCCCCATCGCCATCAGAAGTCAGCATGTTCTTTGGAGTGGGACCTGGAAAAGTGAGGCCCAATTCCTGGGGCCTCGATGGCTCTTCCATCTCCTTGTCTCTCCTGGACGAGTCCTGTGTAGGTGACTTTCTCTAATGGACTTCAAAGGCCCAAATACAGAAGATCTGCACCTTCCTAAATTCTTTGGGTTAATAATGCTGTGCAACTGGCCTTTGAAAGAAACACGTTAACCTGCCTTGCAATCCTCCCGCTTTGTTGCACATCAAGAACAGGACTATCTTCTGCCCTAATTTGGGCTGAACATTATAATTACACTCTGGACACTCCAATAGTAAATAGAGGTTTTCAGGTGCCATTGGAGCATAGATCCAATTGTCACTTTTTAGCTAAATGGAGAAAACATGTCTTAGGGTACAGGTAGTATTTAATGGATCAAGAAAACGAGGCTGTTGCTTTTATGTACTTTTTATTTAACCTATTATAATGCATTGAATATTTGTTCTCCCCCTTCCAGTATTCATATGCTGAAACCCTAGTAATAGTATTAAGAAGTGGTATTTGGGTCACGGGGTAAATCCCTCAAAAACGGAATGAGTGCGAGCCTCGGCGAGCTCTCTTGCCCTCTTCCTCTCAAGTGAGGATACAGCCAGAAGATGACTGTCTATGAACCAGGAAGCAGGTTCTCACTAGATATCAAATCTGCTGGCACCACAATCTTGGACTTCCAGGACAGTGAGACATAAAGGCTTCTCATCTATGCCAGTCTTAGCTCTGGTACAGAGCTTCCACTTATGACGAGGTTACATCCTGATAATCCCATCATGCGTGAGTCAAAAATGCATTTAATACACCTAGGCTACAGAACACTGCAGCTTTGCCTAGCCTAACTTAAATGTGCTCGGAGTATTTACAATAACCTTCTTTGGAGCAAAATCATCTACTGTATAATAAGATATTGAATATCTCATACAATTTATTGGATACCGTACTGAAAGTGAAAAACAGAATGGTTATAAGTGTATTGGTTATTCACTCTCATGATCTTGTGGCTGACTGGGAGCACAGGTTCACTGCCACTGCCCAACATCACGGGAGTACAGTACTGCATGATGCTAGCCCAGGGAAAAGTCAAAATTCAGCATTCGCGGTACAATTTCTACTGAGTACATATTGCTTTTACATCATCATAGAGGCAAAAAAAATTCAGTCGAACCACCGTAAGTCAAGGACAGTCTGTATTTTTGTTAGAGAAGCCTGAACTAAGATACTGATAGTCTACCTTTTCAATCCAAGAACGGTGAAATCCACATTACTAGACTCTCAGACTCGGCAGTCATTTGGGGACCTTGGTGGGAAAAGCATTGAGTGGGTTTACCAGGGATGGCTTTCTTGTCGGGTGAAGACAAATATTGTCACAGCCAAGTCCTTTAGAGTTCTTCTCTCATTTACTTGATACTCCAAAGGCATGTGTTCCCCACCGTGGCTCCAAAACTGTTTAACTCTTTCTTAATTCATTGACAAGCACTGCTCTCTCTGAAATAAGAATAATAAACAAAAACTGCCATTAAATGGATTCCATTTATGTGCTAGGTACTGTGCTCTGTGCCTTAAATACATTATGCTTGTTCTCATGATAAACTGCAAGATAGATCTTACAATGCTCCCTCTACAGATGATAAGGCTGAGATGCTCAAAATTTGCCCAACAGGTAAGTTAAGGACAGGGATTTCTTCCTCTTGTGTCTCGACGGATTCCGACATTCTTTACAGATTCCTCTTCTGCCTAACTTAATTCTAGTTTACAACCCCCATCCTCTTGCAGTTTATGACACCTAAATTGAATGTTTGGAAATTGCCCAGCCTTGGAGAGACTGCCCCTGCACTGGCTTGCTTGTTACTGTTGGGATTTCAGTAACAACGAGGAGTCGGGGAAGCCCAAAATGGGACTGTTGTTTTCAGTTGTGCTTTTTACGTAACCTATGGGTCTACATTTTCAAAAGGAAGAAGAGTAAAACCCACATGACTAGACTCTCCAGCACAGCAGGGCGTTTGAGGACCCTGGTAAGAGAAGCATTTGAGTGGGTTTAAGGAGATGTTTGAGCAAAGGAAAATTTGGAGATTGAAGCTTGACACTTCTTAATCAGAATAATATTCAAATCCAAAAAGTGGAGCAAAAATAAGTGCTAACTATGGGATAGAGTGGGAGAAGGAAACAATAAGATTAAAAAGGGTTTAGAAATACTTAGTAAGATAGAAGGAATGTAGGAGGTGAGGAGGGTGATAGTGTGGTTGGCAGGGGTGGAGTTTTGGCATAATTTTAAGTTTATACCTAATAAGATTTAAACATGAGCTGTCAGAGGAGTAGTTTCTAGGTTAGAACAAGGTATATACAAAGACATGAAGGATCAGAGATTTGTTACTGCCTCTTAACTTTTGGAAAATATTACATAATTGTGTTGACTCCCCCAGCAATAAAAATTGATCTACAGAAGTTAAATCTTGTCCAGGGTTATTCAGCAATATTGTAAGGAGGACTTGGGCTTTATATTTTTGGTAAGACCAATGATTGAGTTGGCTTATATTTTAAATTTGTGCAAAAAATAATTTTTCTGAATCCAGTGTTTTTCTTGTATTCTAGTAATGAGTTAGTCTCTCATCTGTGCCCTAGTAGGAGTGGCATGTTTATTATTAAAGGCAAGAGTGGGCCATAATTGACTGAAGGTAAAGGGTATATGATTATAATCCATACATAAAAAGCATCTTCTCTCTGTTTCCTTGAACTCAGCTATGAAGTAACATATGAAAGCGGAAATCTTATTACTATTCACACTAATTTTTACATGCTTTCTTACTATTGTAATTAGATCGAGAACAAGTGCTCTGAACTATAGATATTGCTATAGAGCAATGGAGAGTTAGATGATTGATAGGTAGGTAGGTAGGTGGATAGAGACAGACAGACGGATATATGCATGTCTGTAAGTGTCTCTGGGTGATGTGTGTACACAATTGTTTTGATCAAATTTCGTCAATCGAAATATTTCTAGACTTCAGGATTTTTAAATACCCATTCGTAGGCTGATATATGTATGGTCTTTGGGGGTTTTGTTATTAAAATATGTTAAAAATTGTAAAATTAACCTCTGTTGCCACAATCAGAGGAAAAATACAAAAAAAGGAAAGCAAACAAATACCCTTGCCTTATACTCCTCCATTCCTGCAGAGCACCTGCCCTGGAGTAACCTTCGCTGTCTTCTCACTTCTGTGTGGTGGTCAGCTCAGGCTTGGGATGAGCCCACTTATCTTAATGGACCTGAGAGTTTTTAGTATTATTTTGTAGCCAATGGGTGACAGACATGTGTGCCACGTGCCCCAGGTTTCTGCATGTGCCTAAAGTTCCGAAATTTACCAGCAATGAATTCTCCTTACACTTCAGGAAGCCCTGCGAAAGCTCAGATTTCTGTCATCAGAGCAGGAGGATACCTGAGAAGATAGGTTCATCAATTTCCAGTCTTCCTCTAAGGACAACCTAGAGGTCGCAGAAGACAACCCCTTCCATGGCTAAACTCTACAGGGGCTCCTAAAAAGAAACATTTTAAAATGTTTGCTCTTATCAGTCTTAACCTCCCTGGGTTAGTAATGTCACTCCACCAGTCCCGAGTAAGACATGTCTTTCTTACCATTACTAAGTAAGCTTGTTTTGTACTCGTTTTTATTTTAACAGCTGATACATCTTTAATTTTTCAGATAAAAGATGAAACATAAAGCATCACTCTGTGCTATAGATCTTCCCTTTCTTCTTCTTATTTTGGTGCTTCCTTTTCTTATTATTGATGATTTTGCTGTGATGATTGTTGCTCAAACATCATTTAAAAGTGCTGTAGAAGATCAGATCAGTGGGTATTTTATTCTTATCCCTTTGCAAACTTTCCTGTGTTTCAATGCCATTTCTGGGCTTTTGGCCCACTCTGAAGACTCTCCTCTAATGAGCCCTGAGGCATCTACGTGCGCAGAAGCTGCAAGAAGATGCAGGTAAATATCTTCTAAAGAGCCTTATACTCTACATAAAATACCTGTAAGAAAGTCAAGCGATGATCACACACAGGAAGACATTTGCTGAGATGTTTGGAGAAGTTCACACTTCACACACGCCACAGTAACTGAGCTCAGTCAAGGATGCAAGATAAATGTGAGGCAACTCCTGCCCTTTAGAGGTCACATCTGTTATCCTTGACTTAAGAAGCGTTCAACACAGAGGTGGCCCTTAGTGTGAGCAGAGATTAAGGATGAGTTGCAGGAAAAATCAGGGAGAAGAGTCCATGTTTAAGAAAGCAAGGTGGATCGAAATCTCTTCCATCCCAGGAGAGAACTTGGCTGGGCATCTTCCCCTAAGTCAGGAGCTGGCAAACATTTTCCGTAAAGAGCAAGTTGGAAAATGTTTCAGGCTCTGTGGTTCATATGCTTTTTCACTGCAATTTAACTCTGCCATGTTCCAATTAAACTTTCAATTTGCAGTAACAGGTAGCAGCCAGATTTGGTCTGAGAGCCATAGTTTCCTGACCCCTGATATAAATAATCTCAGTTTCAAACTGACAGTATTAATAGAGAAGGAAGTAGAAAGGAAGGTAGATTTCACGAGAAAAAAACAGGAGTTTGGTATTAATAAACACTTGATTGAATGTGACAAATATTTCCTGAGCACTTACTACATTCTAGGTGTGGTATTAGGTGTAAGGGGTAATGAGCTATGCTCTCAGGAAATTCACAGTCAATCACATGATGTGATAAGACCCTATCATGGAGCCATACCTTCAGGGACGTTCTGTGTCCTGAAATAAGTGAGCCATGTACGTGGGCTCCATGAAGGCCCTCCATTCAAATCACGGTAGTCCACAATACATGCCCATGGCCTGGTCAGCTGGGCTACGGACAAGCGGAAAAAGTTGCCAGTGAGTGTTGGCAAAGTGAAGATATGTGTTCTTGATGAGTTTTGAATCATGCGGATGGAAATGTGACTAAAAATTTCAGACAGACCAAGGCTAAATTGTTACTGGTGGTTGAAGTCGTGCTCGTTTCTTTAAGAAGCACAGTGGAAGGTGGTGGGACATGAAGCGCAAAGACATCATAAGGAGATTGACTTATGATAGGTAAGCATATTACCTACTTTAAATAGGATGGGCTCTGTGTACCAGGAACCATCATTAGAAAGGAGAGAGAGAAGGAGGGAAGGAGGGAAGCAAGGAAGCAAGGAAAGAAAGAAAGAAAGAAAGAAAGAAAGAAAGAAAGAAAAAGAAGGAAGGAAGGAAGGAAGGAAGGAAAGAAAGAAAGAAAGAAAGAAAGAGAAAAAGAAAGAAAGAAAGAGAAAGAAAGAAAGAAAAAGAAAGAAAGAAAGAAAAAGAAGGAAGGAAGGAAAGAAAGAAAGAAAGAAAGAAAGAAAGAAAGAAAGAAAGAAAGAAAGAAAGAAAGAAGGAAGGAAAGAAGGAAGGAAAGAAAGAAAGAAAGAAAGAAAGAAAGAAAGGAAAGAAAGAAAGAAAAAGAAGGAAGGAAGGAAAGAAAGAAAGAAAGAAAGAAAGAAAAAGAAAAAGAAAGAAAGAAAGAAAGAAAGAAAGAAAGAAAGAAAGAAAGAAAGAAAGAAAGAAAAGGAAGGAAGGAAGGAAAGAAAGAAAGAAAGAAAGAAAGGAAAGAAAGAAAGAAGAAGGAAGGAAGGAAGGAAGGAAGGAAGGAAAGAAAGAAAGAAAGAAAGAAAGAAAGAAAGAAAGAAAGAAAGAAAGAAAGAAAGAAAGAAAGAGAAAGAAGAAAAGGATGCACCACTGATGTTGCCACATATTCTGAATTTTCACTCAAAAGAGTTTGCCCACATGTCAAGCTGGAGGTTTTGATGACAGAAGGGAGTGAACCAGTCCCACACCTGAAGAAATTGAAACAAGGGAAATACCATTATGACTACCTAGTACCACGATTTGGGGTATTTGACAAGTTCATAGATGCTTTAAAAATGTAATGATGGGAGGAACTGTGGCACAGCGGAAACAAACTGGAACCATGAGGTTGTGGGTTGGATCCCTGGCCTCGCTCAGTGGGCTAAGGATCCGGCGTTGCCATGAGCTGTGGTGTGGGTCGCAGATGCAGCTCGGATCTGGCATTGCTATGGCTGTGATGTAGGCTGGCAGCAACAGCTCTGATTGGACCCCTAGCCTGGGAACCTTCATATGCCACAGGCGTGGCCCTAAAAAGACAAGAGACTAAATAAATAAATACATAAATAAATAAAACAAAAATGTAATGAAAAATAGATCCTTTCCCTCACCCCAAAAAGCAAGTGTTTATATATACATACAAAATTTTGCATGTGAATCCAGAGGATCAGAGATTCACTGAGTTGCATCTGTGCATCCCTGAGAAGTCTGTGTACCAGACATTGAGAAACCCTGCCTACAATAAGCCAAAAGCTCACTGGTAAGATGGAACTGACGTGTGAAAAAGTAAATGAACTTGTTCTTTTATGGAACAACTTCTGTGCCACTCCAACTGAAGCTTTCCCCCATGGGAAATAAGTTATTTTCCTTAAATATTGAAAAATTGTGATGGGGTGAAAACCCGTTCCCCAGCTGCCTCAAAAATATGCACACCCTAATCCCCAGAACGTGTGGACCTGGGACCTTCCGCGGGGAAAGGGACTTTGCAGATGTGATTAAATAAGTGATCTGGTGATGGTGAGATCATCATGGATTATGCTCAGAGGCCCCATAAAATCACAAGGGTCCTAACTAATCAGGGACACAGGCAAATCAGACAGAGGAGAGAAACACTGTGAGGATAGAAGCAGAGGGTGGAGTGATTTGGCCATGGGCCAAGGAATGCCAGCAACTTCTAGAAGCTACAAGAGACAAGAAACAGATCCCCCCAGAGCCTCCAGAAAGAGCCAGCCTTGTCGACACCGTGATTTTTGCCCCGTAATTCTCATTTCAGACCTCTGAGCTGCAGAACTGAAAGAGGCTAAATCTGTGTGGTTTTAAGCCACTCGATGTGAGGTACTTTCTTACCATGGCGATTGGAAACCAATATCAGAAGTAAAACCAAGCCAAGGTATCGTATAATTGCTTTTTCTTCGGAACTCCATGACAGCAGGGAGTTTTTCTCCTAGTGCCCTGGACAGTGCCAGGAACAGAGTAGGTGCTCACTAAAAATATAATGAAGCAGTGAACGTTACCGCGATGGAGGAATTGAAAGTGAACCTAGAGGGACCTTCCTACAGGGAGAAAAAAAAAGGTTTAAAAATGCTGTTGGCAACTAGAGTATAAAAATAAAATAATAAAAAAATATTTATATCTTTGTCATGTGTTTATGCCCAAAAGATGTAGGTGCAATACAAATTGTAAGGTGAATTGATTCATTATTCAGCCAAATTCTCTAAGACTCAAGTCTTGTAGCACATAATCTTTTGTTATTTATGAACATGGTGATCCAAACTTGAGTTCAGCTTGGTAAATAATATTTTTCTTTTTCTGAACTTCTAATCACTCCTGATACTCTTCTTGGAACTGGGCAGGGAAAGAATCAGGGAATAAGGAATCAGTTAGGAGTTGCTGTGGGGAGGAGGCTGGAGCTGATGATTCCTGCAAGCCTTGAAGTTCATGTCCTCAACCCTCAGCATCGCTAAGACCAAAGGTGATGACCCCTGTTCTCTTAAAACAAAAGCCTTCACTTTAATCTTCTATGGCCACTTTGCTCCTTTAAGTTTGTCCTAACGGGCTGGGGGCGGGGGTTGTTGATGGGAGGGTGGAATATAGGATAAAGAATGAGGAAAGGAGTTCCCATTGTAGCTCAGAGATAAAGAACCTGACTAGTATCCAGGAAGATGCGGGTTTGACCCCTGGCCTTGCTCAGTGGGGTAAGGATCCAATGTTGCCGTGAGCTGTGGTGTAGGTCACAGGTGCAGCTTGGATCCTGTGTTGCTGTGGCTATGGTGTAGACCAGCGTCTGCAACTCAGATTTGACCCCTATCCTAGGTACTTCTGTATGCCTCAACTGCAGCCTAAAAAGAAAAAAAGAAGAAGAAAATAAAATGAACTCAAACATGAAATTCAATAGATGCCTCTTTTCAAACCCCACTTACTAAAAGCTTTGCTAGAGTCACTGGCTGCTTGTGATGCCTGGAATTACAACCATTAGAGTCAGCAACATTAATAGATATTGAAAGGGTAAAAGATTTCCAAGGACAGGAGAGAAAAGGATGAAACAGAAAAATTTCAAATCTTGTGGCTTAGCAGAGTTAACTGTATTTTGCATTTATACAACATTCAAGCAAATGTTTCTAATAGACCCGCAGGCTTCTATGCGCTTAGAGACCCAAGACTCCTCAAGGCCTTAGGGTCCTTCATGAGACCAGAGATAAGTGAAAAAAAAAGGAATCATGCAGAACATTTATGTAAGCTGGAAGTGGTACATAGCACTTTTACCACATTCCACAGGTCAGAAGTCTCATAAGGCTACACGCCCCTAACTGCAAGGAATTCTGGGAAATAGAGTATGGTGCTGCAACTAGGAAGTAGAGAAAATGACTTCAGTCGAGTTAACTGTTCTGGAGTTCCCACTGTGGCTCAGGGGGTTCAGAACCCAACATAGTCTCCATGAGGATGTGGGTTTGATCCTTGGCATCATTCGGTGGGTTAAGGATCCCACTTGCTGCAAGCTGTGGCATAGGTCATGGATGCAGCTTGGATCTGGGGATGCTGTGGCTGTAGTGTAGGCCAGCAGTTGCAATTCCTATTGCACCCCTAGCCCAGGAACTTCCATGGCCCTAGAAGATAAAGATATATATATATGATGTATATATATATAACTGATGATGTGTCTGTAGCCACCAGAGAACAAGGAACTCCTCCTGGGGAGGGCTGTGTCTTATGTAACTTTGTGTCCTTATTGCTTAGTATAGTATCTGGCATATGAGAAAGTCTTAACGAATACCTGGTCATCCGAAGAATTCAATAATTTTGAGGACTTCTTGCTGCAGGAGAACTTATCAAGAGAAAACAATTTCATCCACTCAAACTTCCCCAAGCAGTTTTAATAAGAATTTGGCAAAACATTCCTCCCAGGGCCTTCTGAATTGTAAGAATACAAACGAGATTGTTCCTTGAGTCATATATAATTAATGCAAAGGTTATTAGAGCTGGAGTCTCTGTTTTGATAAGTCATAATGATACAGTAGAGTTGTAATAGTTCAGTGTTGTATATGTATGTTGTAATACACTGTAAACAAGTGATGTGCACATCCTATTTGCTTTGTTTTAGAGAATTTAGAACACAAATCTTACTTTAAATGACTGTAGAGATTTTAGTATTTGTTAGCTTTTTAACTCTGAATCATTTTGTTGTCGAATTCATCACCAGAGGAGCCAGGCCTAATGGGAACATCACTGCTATAGGAAAACAAAGGTCCACTTCACACCGTATGTTTTATGACGTAACTTCTCGGAATCTCTCATACAGAGACATGGAGATTCATTGTAGTACATGGATAATTAGGGAGATGAATTAATCCTGGGACTAACCAACAGAAACAATAACCCATCCGGTGATTAAGAAAATCAAGTATTTTTGTTAACTAGGGAAGTGGTTTTGGGAGGTGCTGCCTTTTGAGGTCCACACCAGTGGCATATGGAGGTTCCCAGGCTACACCACAGCTCGCGGCAAGGCCAGATGCATAACCCACTGAGCAAGGTCAGGAATTGAACACTCATCCTCATGGATACTAATTGGGCTCGTTAACTGCTGAGCCATGGCGGGAACTCCCCTAGGGAAGTGTTTTTTGAATTTATCTTTCATGTGTATAAAAGGTTTCCAGAAACTATGGTAACATTTAGAAAAATGTAATCTTGTCAGAGGCCCCTTCACTGTACACGAAATAAAATATATTGCGTATGTATCCAGACTTTGAGGATCCCTCATGTATATGCATATTTTTTGTAATACACACATATTTCACATGTATCTATCTCCACGCATAATACATTTTCTTTCTCCGTCTCCATATGCAGGTGAATGTATGTTACATATGTGTATATATCCACATACGTGTGTGTGTGTGTGTGTGTGTGTGTGTGTGTGTGTGTATTTTTTGCATTTAGCGTGGTTGATAACCATGCCTTCCCAGGTAAGGAAATCAGGATTTCAAAATCAGTACCACCACATTATTTGCACTTCGTGGACTGATTAGATGTTCGATTCTGCCTTCACCTGTGCCACAAGAGAAGCCCTAATACGTAGCAGCCAAAGCAGAAGTGAGTTTACAAAATACACTTGCCCATTTCTATCTGGATCCTCACCTGAAAATCAGTAATGTCTCAGCTACCACCTCATGGTAAATACCAGCCAGAAAGGTGACCCAACCAGACATCATTATATTAATATGGTTTTCAATGCACGTGAGTCTATAAGGACCATGAAAACCAAATATAGCCTAAACTTCTTTGGGATCTTGAGTAGCCACATATATATATACATACATTCCGTTGACTCAAAGAATGTATGTATGTTTATGTGTATATGCGTATGTGTGTAACTATATCACTTTGCTGTTCAGCAGAAGGTAACACAACATTGTCAATCAACTATACATCAATTGAAAAAAAAGAAAATACCAAAAATAACAATCATAATGAGTGCTGTGATGACTTCAGTTTTCAGGAAGTAAACTGAGATACTTGGTACAATTCTACTCTTCACTAAAGTAAGAGGCAAGATAGGATATAAAAAAAGACCACAGTTTTTCTTTGAGGTTTTCCTACCATTCTATCAAGTAAATCTGATTTTCCATTTTATACAAGTCTGGAAAACATCATTTACATATACTACAAGTTAGGTTGTACTCCTTGAGTTGTCCAATTTTATGAAACTAGATAAACTTATCTAATCTGGGGCAAACGGAATACATTCATCAATCCACAAACAATATATTTATGACATGAGTTTATTCATTCATTAATTCAGTTCTTAGAAATGCCTGATGCAGTGGTGATGCTGAATGCCAAATCACTGTTTATCCTTGCCATGGTTTCACATCTATTACAGAAAACAAAATCAGGAACCATGTCGGAGTTTTCATTTATTTCTGGTTTCTTTTTCTTTTGTGATGTGATGCTGCACATTTCCAACAGGAATCTTTATAGTTCTGCATTGAAAAATAATATTCCATTTAATTTATTGTAGGTTAGACCTGGCAAAAAGAAAGAGCACGAGGCCAGCTGGCTGACTAGCTAACTCTTTGATGCAGGGTCTCTTGGGGATTCGATACCTGGATGAGGCTAACACAGACCAGTGTTTAGCTTTGCTGTTGGCTAAAATCCAATCAGTTCACCCCAAGTATGATCAAACTCTGGGGAGACGATTTGGACTGGAAAAACTCACAAGAAATGGGCATGCAAACCAGAGTATCAATTTATTTGCATGGTTGACATACTTAGAAGGGTAAGTATCATTGATCAGAATAATGCACCAAGGAAACTGAATTAGAGATGAAATGGTGGCTTGTGTGCTCAGACTTAGAATAATAGTTAAGAACTCTCAAAAAGTATTCCATCAGGCTAAACTCGTTGCTAAAGTAACATTTTTAAATATCTTTATTGAAGTATAATTAACATACCATACAATTCACCCTTTTAAAGTGTACAACTGAACGTTTTGAGTGTATTCACCGCTATCTAATTTTAGAATATTTCCATCACCTCAAAAAGAAATCCCATACCCATTACCAGTCATTCCCCATCCTCTCCTCACCACAGCCCTACATCCTGAGGCAAAAATTAATCTACTTTCTGTCTCTATAGATTTGCATATCCTGGACATTTTGTATCAGTGGTATGCTACAATATATGGTGTTTTGTGACTGGCTTATTTCACCAAGCATGTTTTCTAGGTTTATCCATGCTGTAACAGGTGTCAATACCTTGTTACTTTTTATTTATAAATAAAATTATATTTTATAGATACAATGTCATGTATCCATTATCAATTGATGAATATTTGGGTTGTTACTATTTTTTGGTTACTATGAATAATGCTGCCATGAACATTCATATGTAAGTTATACTTAGGATGGAATTGCTGGCTCCTATAACTCTGTTTAACTTTGGGAGGGAGCTGATGAACTCTTTTCCAAAGGAGCCTCGCCATAGTTAATTCCCACTGGCAAGCCCAAGCATTCCAACTTCTCCACACCCTCAGGCGCACTTACTATTTTACTATTTTCCATTGTTTGTAAAGGGATATCCTAATGAGTGTGAGACAGTAAGTATCCCATTGAGGTTTTGATTTGCATTTCCCTAATGGCTAATGATACTGAACCTCTTTTGATGTGCTTGTTTATTTACCATTTGTATATCTCATTTGGAGAAATATCTGTTTAGATCCCTTTCCCATTTTTAACTGAAGTATTATGAATATTTCATTCTTTTTACGGACAAGTAATATGATATGGATATATTTTATGTATCTATTTATCAGTCGATGGACATTGTTGAATAATTTTTCTATTTTTATGGAGAATGTGTGTGATCTCTGAAGGACGCAGAAACAGGAAAGTGTGTACTATGGAAACTAATTTGGTATATGGGCCTGACTCAGAAAAAAAGTAATAGTACCTGAAAGAACATGGCAAGTTTTATTACATACAACTAATATCTTTAAGGCAGGGGATGAGGGTGGAGCAGCCTTGAGCAAGGCAGCAAGTCTCTAGATAGTGGTTATAGTTGAAGCCACATGCCACTGTATTTTCTTTCTGGGAGGTCCGTATAATTTGGAGCTGAAATTTACCCAATTACTGGACAAAGTAGCGCCTAGGTACCATTAGCCCATTGCCCTTGGAGGAAGAGAACTGGCAAGGGCTAAGAAGTGTCAGAGCCTAAAGCAGGCTGACATGCCCAGAGATGAAGCATTACTGAGAAACCAGGCAGACGTAGGACCATATCAACCAGGAGAAGATGGTGGAGAAGAGAGGTGAAGATTGATTGTCATCGCAGACCTGGTGGCTCAGAGCCCGTGTCAGTCATTTCATATTCAATGGGGACATTCACCGAAATTATTCCCACATTCCATCACCTGGAGAGTGAGAGTCATGCCTGTCTCAGTCAGATTTGGCTTTGGAACTGAAAAGCTTGAGCATATATGGTTAAAAAAAAAAAAAAAAAAAAAAAAGCCTGAGGTCTATAGCAACATGGAGCAAGGGAGAGGCAGGAACTTACAAATCTCTGCAATGAAAAAATACATTCAGCACTAGCTTATCTACCTGTCTATCAATCATCTATTGATTTTTCTCATTAGAAGAAAGTGCTAACTCCTCTTTTGAGTCCTTTCTTCCAACATTGAACAGATTTCAGAAACTTTGGCCTAATATCAAAGCAAATGATTGTGTTTAGGTGCCAAATTTTATGGGAAAGAAAGAACCTTTAAACTCCAGAGTCATCCTCAATCTGTCAAGTAGGCTCTGCTATGAGAACCCTACTGAGGGAACAGCAGGGTTTTGGCTCTTATCGAATGCTAACCCTGGGTCGAGTACTAATTGGTAGAATGTCATGCCCCAATCCCTGTATCATATGAACTGTTATTGCTATCTTTCTCTCACTATCCCTCCCCAATACTATGTATTTATATTTACATAAGTTAACTGGGAATATGAACTTTCAACTCACTCAACAGTTTTTATTAGTTACATCCCTGTCCTTTTCCCAATGTTACACCTTGAACATGTTGAGTGAACTAACTCTGGAGACCCCTTGCTGTTTTGGTCAATGGTATTTTTGATAAGAGACTCAGAATACACTGTAATCTCATTTCTAATTATTTTATTCAATGGTTAACCAATTTTTTTTTCATATTTACTATATGCTAGGTACCATGCCAAGTGCCACACATAAACCAAGAAAAAAAAATCCTGTCCTCAAAGAAATTAAAGTCTAGGAATGGTGGTGAGGAGAAAAACAAATACACAGGCAATGAAATACCAAGTAATGAACAGGTAGGTGCTTTAGGAACACAAAGGAGAAGTACTTAACCCAATCCCAGAGTCTCAGATAGCCTTTTGAGAGGAAATGGCTTTACTGAGACTTGAAAAATGTATTTTGGTGGGGGGAGAGCATTAGCCCAAAAAAGGGGGGACAGACATGGGGCAGGAAATGATGCTAGAGGGAACAACCTACAAGAAATCGCTTCATACATTTAAGGGAATATTTCCAATAGTCAATCAGATTCTCTGTTTGAAGAAGCTTGAATGTAAGTTGTGCAGGAAAAAAAAAAAAGAGTAATTCAAGTAATAGCAATATAAGTGTAAAAACAGAAAGAAACAAAGTTACAAGGTCCCTTGAAGGCTTCAGAAAATGAAGCATCAGCAGATGGCTGCTTCTAAAGGAAGAGTGTGACCAGGTCACCAGAGAGCTTTTTGTTGGACCATAAGTTTCACTGTTGATCACTGGATCTGTGGCTCTATTCTGAGCAATACATGAAGCCTTTCTGTGCAGCTGTTGTAAGAGCCCCAAAGCAATTCTTCTGCTGCAGGAGACAAGCCCACCTTGAAAATGATCGAGCAATGTAACATTCATGGTGGAACTAGAATGCAAGGATCGCTGCAGGTAGTGGTTTAAATTATGTCACCAGAAATAGAAATCCATCTCTTTCTCTCCATCTCCCAACTCCACATTCCTTTCCTTCATCTTCATGTCTCCTTCATGCAAGCAGTCCCCACTAGCAGCCCCAGCTTTACATTTTACTGGTCAGAGACCTCATCTTTCCCAAGAGTTCTAGCAATAGTCTGGGTCTTGCACCATCCAAGAACCAGTCACTCCAGCCAGGGACAGGTGGTTCTAGGTCATATGTTCACCCCAAGTCAAGTCCTAATCACACGGACTGTGGCGTGGTTCCTTAGTGGAAAACTGAGATGCAGTCATCAGCAAGGGGTAAATGGAAGCTAAGAAGGCAGAAACAGCAGTTCTCTTTCATAAATGGGTCCCTGTGTATCCTTACCTCTTTATGTCTTTCTAAAAACCTGTTAGTAGCTGCTGTCAACCATGCACATTTTTGATTTTTTTGTTTGGATTTTTTTTTCCTCCTCATAGCCTAGAAATTCCTGGCAAAAATAATCATTTGAAAAAAGGTCCTTTCTGAAATAGATTTTTACATGTATGACGTGTGATGTTTAAATAGAAGGTGATGGTTTATCTGTAAGAGTATATGGCTAAAATGGCTCAATATAAAGACCAAACACTGCCACACTGCACACCCATGAAGGCAGTGTAGGCACAACCACAACTTTCAGAGCCTAAAGTAAATTAGGCCTCCTCCCCATCTTAAAGTTAGCTGCACATCTTTTGTTATAAAAGGATCATTCCAGCCCTTTTCTGACTTTAATTAAATGGAGTAATAAATTTCAAAATGCCTGGCACAACACCTGGAGCAGAGTAAGGCCTTTTAAAAGTTGAGTTGGGCTAAAATTCTACAAATGTTAACAATCAATAGGCAACGTGCCAAGTTTGACAACAGAAAATAATATGATACAAAGATTTGGTCCTCATGGAACTCAGGGCTTATTAAAGGAGAAAAACAAAGACCACAAATGATGGTACAGTGTATCAACTACAATAAAGATTGATACCAGGTAGAGACAAATCACAGAGGAGGAAGTAATTAAATATGGGAACGGGTGGTTTGGGCAAGGGTTTCTGGAGGAGGTGATGGATACGCTAGATTTTGCCAGATGAAAAGAAATTTGATAAGTGGCTCTAGGAAAGGGCATTTCAGGAGGCGGGTGAAAGGAGGGCACGAAATCAAAGCACAGTCGCAGTGTTGTAGAACAGAATACTAGGGTGTTTTACAAACTCCAACTGCAGGAATAGAAAATGTGAGCAAGAAGAGATGACACTGGTGTGACAAGCAGATATTTGAGTGTCTCTTATCCAATCAACTGAACAAGCCTATCTTAAAAATATTTCAGATGATGAGAATCTAAACCTTCGGCAATAGGGCATTGATTTAATACAAAGTAGAATACCAAGCATGACAAAACTGATGTTGTAGAAGCCTAACAGGTCAACACTACACATGACAAAAATGATGCTGTGTATTGATTTCATATACAGTAGAATACTAAATTTGTCAAAAATGATGATCAGAGACATGGAGAGGGAAGGAGAAGGAGGGAAGAAGGAAGAAAGGAAAGAAGGAGAAGAGAAAGAAAGAGGAAGGAAGAGAGGGAGGAAGGGAGAGAGAGGAGAGAGGAAGGGAAAGAAGGAAGAATAGGAGGAGGAGGAGAATAGGTAGGAGGCTGAGGCTTGACCTAGTCTTTCAGAAAAACAAAAGGAGTCAGATAACATCAAAATGGACCTTAATGTGAGTCTTCAGAATTTCTATACTTCTGTACTTTCTCTTGAAAGACACAGCTACGGGATAATCCTAGAGCCTACAGTCCTTCTCTTTTAATAACAAAAACTCAGTCTTGATTGTGGCACCAGAAAATCAGAGCAAGCTTGTTCCTCCTGGCTGGGTGCTCACGTTCACAGCCTCCCTGAGTAAATCTAGTGACTGAATTCCAGCCAATGATTTATGAATAGGAGAGTGAGTTCTGGAAACGCCCCCCTTTTTTTTCCCCTTCCATGAAAAGCAGCGGTTCCCTTTTTCACTGAAATCATTTTCTTCCTATTGCAGAGGAGAGAAAAACATTTTTTAGCTCTGTCCTCTGAGGTTCTTTAACTAGAGGCCTTCAAACTAGACAGTCAAAAGATTAATAAGAGAAAAAGAAACAGTTTATTGACATGTACAGCAGTCCCAGATGCAGAAGAAACTCAGTGATGAGCAACTCAAAAGAGTGGACTTGTGTAGCATCTTCACAAAGAACAATAAATTTGTATACAAATGACAAGACAAGCAAGAAGGACTTTAGGCTTTTAGAGGAAACAAACTAGGGCAAGGCAAATACATAGGGGGAACCCAATGGAAAACAAGGTTATTTTAATAAGAATTGTTTGCAGACTTATCTTGGTGCTGACTTTCTGTCTTCCTCATGGCCTTCAAACTGCCCCAGGAGGGGGACTGAGGGTAAGCCCCATTTTTTCAGAAGTTTCTGCTTTCACTCAGATAAGGGAAACTCCATTCGGCTTCTTTCTGCATCTGTTGAGTCTCGTTTGCCTCCAGCTCAAAATAATCCTTATGCCAAAGTGACATCTTTTGTGGTGGCATATTTGGAACCCCCCCACTGTCTTGAATGTCATTTATAAGGATGTGACTTCTTTAAAGCAATGGCAGCCAACTTGTGACCATGCAGTGATTAAAGTCTATTTAGAATCCAGTATTGGACTGAATGCACGGATATTAAAAAAAAAATTTAAAAAAAAACATAGATGCGATAGTTTCTGAGCCCCCAAAAGCTTAGTACAAAGTATCAAGCTATGTGCATGTGACTTAACCAGAGAACAATTACAAAACAACTTACGGTATGACTCAGTGCCAGCTAATGCACTGTGCCGGCAGCCCTCCAGCCTTTACTGTTGCAAACTCCTTCCCGCCAGTGCTTCTTGCTCATCCAGCTAAACAGATGAAAAATTTTTCAGAAAGATGGGACGTTCAGAGTAGATTCTGGTCTCAAATTCTTATATATTTAAAATAGAGTGCTGCTCCTGTTTAAACACCTCTAAGAGCCTTGGCTCAGAAAGAAAACAGACTATCCAAAAAAGCACTGGGATGGACAGGGGGCTTCAGTCTTGGTAAAGGCGCGTGACAGCTGTGGCACATCACAAAATTGGTTCAGACATCTGGGATTTTGATTCCTGATTTATAAATTGAGGGTAATGATTCTGTCAGCTCACTGAGCCCTGAATAAGTGGTATATACTGTTTTAGGTGATAGGGCTTTGGCAGTGAAGGAAGACAAAAAAAAAAGTCCTTGCCTTCATAGATAGTAGACATACAAGAGACAAATATATATCATGAGGTGGTAGGAAGTCTGATGGAAAAACATAAAGCAGGGCACGGGCCACAGACGAGTGCCAGGTCAGGGAGAGGCACTGCTATTTTACAGAGAGTAGTTGATGAGAGGCTTGCATTTCTTTTCCTACCTAGTATGTGTATGTGTGTGTGTGTAAGCACGGTGGTAGCCTGCTTCTCGGGGGGCAGAGGGGAATAATAACTGAATATCCATAAAAAGCGCTTGGTAAATTACTTGGCACTCTGTGAACAGAGGCATTATTACCGTTATTACTGCAAGTGAAGTCTAACCTTCATAGCTTAACACTCAGGATCCTTTGCAACATAACCTTCTAACTTATCTTTCCAGTTTGGTCTCCAACTTCCCACCTAACCTCCAAGGAAAACTTTCACTTTATCTAATTCACTTGGCAATTCATCAAGTACCGTCTCCCATTGCTTCACCTGTTGTTGGTTTAAACCCTTGGTATCATTTTCTAGAAATTCTGTGTCCCTAGTGAAAAGTTAAACTCGGGTAGGTCAGAGCCTTTTTTTTTTCAGTGCCTTGAGGTGTTAAAAAATAGGAGGTGACTTTGCTTGACATGCTAGTTTAAGGTTTATCATCACTCTGATAGTTACCAGGCTTTGAAATTTGGTCTTACACTCAATTTTGGATGAGTTTTGAATGGCCCTATTCCTCCTCGAAACAGCGTAACTTTGAGAAGTAGAATTTTCAGAAAATTCTGCATTGCCAAAATGAGCCTTTAACTATGGTTAGAGTTCCCCTAAGGATTATCTCAGTGCCTTCAGACCAATAAACATCTCCTAATCCTATGTGTTCTTTTCATGGCCACAATCCTAGGCATCAGCATGGCTTTTTCAGGGTCTTGGGGTATTTCTTGCCAATACCTATTTGTTATTGTCTCTTAGATGATTTTCAAGTGTATATTTCCAGGGAAAAAAATGTCCCAGCAGCCTGAGAAACCAAGCAGAGGAGAAGGATGAGTAAAATATAGTAGAAACCATAAGATATGTGACATTTTGGTAGATGTAGTGACCCTGCCCAAATATCTACCTCCTAAGCCCTGGGACCTAAGAATGTGTTACCTGGTATTGCAAAAGAGCCTTTTCAGATGTGACTAAATGAAGGATTCTGAAAAGGGGAGATTATTCTGGGTTATTTGGAAATCTGAACCGCAGCAATGCTAGGTCCCCCTGCGCTGGGCTGGAGATCGAACCTGTGCCTTTGTAGTGACCAGAATCACAGCAATTGGATTCTTAACCCACTGCACCACAGCGGGAACTCCCCAGGAGTCTTTATAAGAGGGATGCAGAAGGGTCAGAATCAGCGTGGAAGCAAGAAACAGAGGTCTGAAGGATGCGATCAAAAGCCAAGGAAGGCAGGCTGTCTCCAGAAGCTGGATGAGAATTGGAAGGAACAGATTCTTCCCTCAGAGCTTCCAGAAGGACCGCATAGCCCTGATGACCCTATGATCTTAGCCCTGTCAAACCTATTTTTATTGTAGGCTTTGGACCTCCAAAACGATAACATAATCAATTTGTGTTGCATCAAGCCGCTAAGTCTGTAGATAGCTTGTCTCCTAGCAGAAGGAAATATTCAGTGGTAGAATCAAAACAGCCCTGAGCCAGAGAACTGGCACAATCTAGCCCCCATGACATGTTTCCTTATTGGGTCATCTCAGAAAAATCACTCTACCGCCGTTTCCTTTCCAGTGAAAGCGGCGTTATGAAGACAGATAAAATTACTCCCATAAGCACTTTGTTAAAACGTTCTATGTTATACAAATATTAGATGTAGAACTTTGACCTGAGGTTTTCTTAACAAGGGTGAGGACTGGAATGAAACCATCCACACGTAAATATTATAGCATCACTACCCTGGTAACAAATGTGTTATTTCAGAAATGGTAACGGCGGCCTATGGCAGGGATGGCCACCTGGCAAACTTGTCACAAACTTCGCCCTACCAACCAAATCGGATGTGGCTAATGGACTGAAAAACTCTTTGCCCAAGAGCCGCAGAGACCTGGCCTTAGAATCCTTCTTAACCCACCTTTAGGAAGTTGCTGTCAATCACCAAGAGCTGCAGGACAGAAGCAACTTATGAAAAATCCCTGACCTAGTGGTTTAATCCATTTGATCCCTTGGCCAGCAGCATGGGCACCCCCTGTGAGCTTGTTAGTAATCCAGCTCCTCAGGTCTACTCCTGGCCTACTGAATCAGAATCTGCATTTTAACAAGATCCCCAAGGGATTCCCATGTGCCGGAGAAGAGCTGTGACAGTATTCTGAGTCCCAGCTGGGCAGGTTACTACGGTGTGACCTCGAGCAAAGTGTCTAAATCATGGACGCCTCCGGTTTCCTTATCAATAAAGTGGAGGTTAACACCCACCTCACCGAGTCGTGAAGAGAATCACAGAGGCTGCATACAAGGCATTTCGCACAGTGCCTGCCAGCAAATACGCCGTGAATGTGACTTCTTTTCATTGCATCGTTTGCTCCGTCTCCAGCTGCTAACCATACTACACATCCATTCAGTGTTGCTGGAGCCGCTTGGAGTGGACGCTTCCCAAAGCCATCCACGCCCAGGAGAGGGGAGTAGGGGGGTGGGGTTGGGGGGAAGACGGGAACCACTGTCAGCTGTGCCACCCCCAAATACGCAGGGGACTGTGCATCTTGCAACCCCTAGGAAACGTCGGGTGGTCTCCCTGCTTTCAGATCTTCCGTGCACGTGGCTTTATTAGAAACCGTCGGCCGGAGGCTGGAGTCTAGACACAGCCAGAGAGTCTGGTGACCTGGGGGAGGGAGCAAGGGCCAGAATTCCTGCCGAGCCGCTCTCGGCCCCAGCCCGCTCCCCTTCCCAACTTTCCACCTGCTGTGGGTCTCCTTGCAGCCGAACCCCAAGCCGCCAGCCCCTGCCCAGTCTCGCCCTGACCGCGGCTGCCGCAACCCGGTCCCCCGGGACAGGAAGGCTGGGCGGGGGCGCGGCGGGGGCGGAGCTCGGCGTCCTGCTGCTGCCGCTGCCGCTGCCGCCGCCGCCGCTGCCGCTGCTGCCGCCGCCGCTGCTGCCAACGCCGCGGCTGCCACCGCCTGCGCTCCTGCCGCCCCTTCCTCGGATGCTCCGGCGGGGCAGCGCTGCCCTGCGAGGACAGATGGGTGCAGCCCGGGCCTGATGGGTGAGCTGTCGAGCACGTGAGCTCCCACCTCCAATTCGGCTCGGCGCCCGGCGGCGGCGGCGGCGGCGGCGGCGGCGGCTGCAGCCCCGCGGTGGGGGCGGCCCCCGCGGTCTCCGCCCGGCTCCTGCGCGCCGCCTCTGCTCTTTGCATAGTAATTTCAGTTCCTGCTGGCACCCAGCTCGCTCCCGGAACAGGTCTGCAGAGGACCTCCGCTCCCGAGCCCGCCTGAGCCGGCGGCGTGGCGACGAGAGCCGCTGCCTGGGATATGCGACGGGGAGCCCCCGCCACAGCGCAGGCAGGGGTCCCGCCGCGCCGGGGAGAGCCGGGCGACCGCAGGTAGGCGACCGGCAGCCACGGGAGGAGACGCCCCCCGCGCCACCTCTGCCCGGCGTCCAGCCCTGGGGAACCGGAGCCGCGGCGTTGTGCTCGGTGCCGATGGGGACTGGATTTGGTTCCACATTTTGCCTGCCGGGTGATCCCTTTTGCCTGTTGCTCTCCTCCCCGTCCCACCCTGAGCTCCTAGGAGGGGCAGTCTCTCTGGCAGGTGATGAATTCGGCAAGGTCATTGCTCCCTTAGGCTCTGGCTTTGGAGGTAAATGGGAGAAGACGCCTGCTGTTCTTGTTCCTGGGTTGGGGAGATTTATAATCAATCAGGTCTGCACACCGAATACCCAAAGAGGTGCGGGGCGCGGGGAGGTGGGGGGGAGGCAATACTACACAGGCGTTTTTCTCATTTTCCTACACTTATTCCCTTTCAGGTCAGGATGCTAGCGTTATATACAGTCTATATGTGTTTGTGCCTGTGTGTGTGTGCACATGGTTTTCATAGAGACAGTTTTTCTTGAGATAGGCGGAGAGAGAAGGGCGGGCAGAGGTGGATAAAGAGAAATCATTGTAGAGAGCTGTTCAGTATCTAGAGGTGAACTTTGGAACCACATTAAATCAGGGTAGAGACTAGAGGCTGTAAACGGTTCTTTGGAGATGGATTTAAGAAATCACTGAACACTGTCAACCAGAGCACCCAACCGATCTTCATGCCAACCAGGCAGATCTACAAGATACAGGCAAAATTTCAGACGCAACAATGGCCAGTGAAAGGGGGGTGGGTGGGGAAAGCGAGGTATTAGACACTGGAAACTGGATTTTGAATGGTGGGAAGGCAGCAAAGCCCTGTTAGGTTTGAAGGGCTTGGGGAGGGGGGGGCATTGGGAAAAATCCCGTCTTGGGGTGTAAGTGGTTCAAGGTTAAAATGATGTGAATGTCCAGAAAGCAGCATAGGCGGTGGGGAGAAGGCAAGGGTTTGGAGGGGGATGGGAGAACCCGCGCTAGGAATCTCCCCACCAAGCCACCCCTTTGTATTAAGGTATCTTCTTCCTGTTGAAAAGTCATACCTTGGCTATGCTCCATCTAAATATTTTTCACGACATATTTGTTAAAGATCCACTGGACCATGTTTTTGCAAGGAATCTGGGTCATGGTGGACTGGAAGAAACTGAAGTGTTTACAACACCAGCAAGATTTCGAGAGAGAGTTGATTAAGGCTTTAGCTTCATGAAATATTTACACATCTCTTGCGTGGGCTTTTGTTTGCTCTTGTTGGTGCTGCTGCAAATTTTACTTTGATAATGCTTTGAGTATGCTTCTCCCAAATGTGCTTATTTTCCAGTTAGAGACTATTCTTTCTTTCCCATTGTGCTCACCATTGGCCTGCCCCGAGTAACAACTGTGGGAATCAAGATACATGAGTCACAGCATAAAGAAGGAACTCGTCTCAGTGGCTAGCAGGGGATGGCAGGAGTTGGCATTAGAGAATATTGTTTTGAGATAGAATCACGGAGAACATTTTCCAAGCTTTTTCAGGCTTTAGTGGGGGGAATAGGTTGTTGATTCATAAACAGAAAGTAAAAAATGGCAAATCTAGCTGTTATATCATTGGAATTTATTTTGGAAACAGTGCAAAGGAACTCAAAGAGATCCTTGTAGGGTGCGTTTTGGAGGGGTGAGATTTCACCTAATCACTAACTAGACTTTTATAAAAATAATGAAGGCAAAATCACAAGTACATGGCTTCAGATGCCAAACAGAGGTTTGAGTCTTGATACGAATCAGAGCCACCTCAGTAGGAGGTCAGGGTTGGTTCCAACAAGCAGTTTTTAAATCTGGGTTTTTTTGGGGGGGTTTTTTGTTGTTTTTTTTTGTTTGTTTGTTTGTTTTTTGGTCTCCCTACACTAGTCCAATACACTGAATTATTCGTCCCTTCAATATATCCTTGGTCATGCAATGAACTTGGAAGAATGTGTTAGGCGCAGCTATCCTTCACTTGTATGAATTTCTGGTCACAAAATCTGCAGCCTTTAGGCAAGCCCTAAAATACCGGTCAGAGAATCACAAAATCACAAAAGCGTCCAGGCGCAGATCACACTTGAGCTTTTTTAGGGGCAGCTCTTTATGCACTGGCTTATTGATTCATTTACACCTTCAACATATTTTATCCTGAACTTGACATAGTCCTTGACTGAGGAATAGGAGAGTCTCAGCCTGCAAACCTTGGGAGGCAGCGGGGACCAGCTAGGTAAGTGGCAGGCTCAGGAGCACACAGAGTGCTGCGGAAGCCTGGTTGTGGGGCAGGAGAGGACCAGGACAGTTCCCAGGGACCCTGAAGGGTGAGGAACCCGGCTGGTGAAGAGGAGAGAGAAGGGCATTCCTGGGGTAGCAACCAACATACGCAGAGGCCCGGGAAGAACAAGTAGCTCTGGGTGGTTGAAAAACTATGAGGATGAAGGGAAACTATGAGGAAAGATGGGTGTGAAGACGGAAGAGGAAGAATCCTCAAACCCAAGTCCAGAAGTCCTGTTACCTCATCTGGTCCGTAGACCATTTGATCCCGATAAGTTAGGTAAATACATTCGTACTGAGGGTTTTTGTTGTTCCCATGAGCTGGGTTTAGCCCCGTTTCTATCTTTCCCATATGTATCTAAATTTACAGTAGCCTGATGAAAAAGGAGATGTGTCCTTGAGAAAGTCTGAATTCTCTGTGCCTCAGTGCCTTCATCCACAAAAGGTCAACCACCTCTGCTGCATATTGTGAAAATAAGAGAGAATGCAGATTTGAGTTTTATAGAAATGCAGGAAATCTTAGTTTTATGACAGCAGGGCTCAGGGCAAAAGAATGAAAACGACTGTACACCCCAAGCATTGAATTGTCCCAGACGACTTCCAAAGGCAAAAAAAATAAAGTAACTCAGGGAAAGTAAGAGCCCCAAGACCACAGATCATTATAAATTCAATTTTTAAGTGAGGGAAATACAGACGGACATCCCAGAGTAATCAATACGTGCCCTCCAAGAACTGGTCACAACCCACTGTGAAGTCAGTTTACTGGGTCTTGGAGCATTTTTCTTCTTCTTTTTTTTTTTCTCTCTCTCTTTTTACAGCTGCATCTACAGCACATGGAAGTTCCCAGGCCAGGGATCAAATCAATCAGAGCTGTGGCTGCAGCCTACACCACAGCTACGGCCACACCGGATCCTCAACCTATGTCCTAAGCCACAATGGGAACTCCAGCATTTTTATTCTTAAGAAGCAAAATAAGAGTAAAATAGAAGGTGAAGTAAGCATTGTTCTTAGAACTTTTAAATATGTATTTACATGTATAAACACTGTGGATTATGATAAAACATATATCCTTAGTATGCATCATGTTTCAAAAAGTCCAAAAGCTGCTACTTTAAGTGTTACATAGAAGAGCTGATTTCACTTTGCAAGACTCTGAGGGTCAGCAAGCGACCTAATACACAAGCATTTATGCCATATTCCGAAGAGCAAAACGGTCTTGAGAAAGGCAAGACGTGGTAATTTACCAGGAACTTCCATGGCAGCAAAGTCAGAGGAGAGGGAGATCCTTGGGGAATGAATTCATCCAAAAAACGTGCAAAGTGGAGGTGAACCTTGAGCTCGTCCACCAAAGATGGATAGATCTGGGTGGGCAGTGACAAAGGGATGGGGCATAGGAGGAGGAAGGCAGGAGGGAGGTGGGGAAATGTGAGGCTTATTAAAGAATATTTAGGGAGTTCCTGTCTTGGCTCAGTGGTTAACGAATCCGATGCGGAACCATGAGGTGGCAGGTTCAATCCTTGGCCTTGCTCAGTGGGTTAAGGATCTGGCGTTGCTGTGAGCTGTGGTATAGGTTGCAGACACGACTCAGATCTGGCATTGTTGTGGCTCTGGCGTAGGCTGGCAGTTACAGCTCCAATTGGACCCCTAGCCTGGGAACCTCCAAGTGCCACGGAAGCGGCCCTAGAAAAGACATTAAAAAAAGAAAAAAAAAGAGTATTTAGAAAAGCAAAAATGAATATCAAGTTGGGAGAAGAGGGTTATAGCAGAATCTGGGTTTAGACTAAAATATGACCCCCAAATTGTTCTTTATTGCCTATGATTTCTTTTCCTAATCCTGCTACTGGAAGAGAATCTAGGCAGAAGAATCTGTCCTTAATCTGTATTTTCCTGCTACCTTTTTCATTCTTTTGCAATAAGGTACTGGCTAAGCCTTGTTCCAAATGAATGGAATGGTTGAACTCTTGAAATTACGCCACACTGTAGCACGATTATTTCATTTCTCAGAACACAAGTATAGTCACTGGCCCCAGAGGGATCAAGTGATTGTCGTAAAATGGAGCAAACCCCTTCCATTGTCTTCAGCACGTGTCCTTTCTCGAGTGCCTTGTGGGTGGGAGGCCCTGTGCGGGGCGCTGGCAGCTCTGTGATGGTGAATCGGCCCGCTTGGTCTTCAGAACCCACAAAAGGAAGCGTAGAATCTGCCGGGTGTTCTTTTTCAGTTGCTCTCTGACTTGTCCATCTTTTTAGCTAAATAGATAAATGTTTCTATGCATTTTGAGACCTTAACCTCAGAGGACTTTGCTGTAGCTGCAGCCTTCTTTTGAGGAGATAAAAATCAGAGAAGAAAGTCTTTACTCGTGTTTCTGAAAACTTTGGGTGGGCTTTTTTCAGCTCTATCTTTCCTGTGCAATAAAGCAACGGTAGGGTGTTGACATCCTCTTGAATAAAGCTGTACCTTTAACCAGAAGAATCTGTGCCCGTTATAGAAATTCATGGGCTTCAATTAGTTGATTTGGAAGGCAGTCAAATATGGAAATTCACTTTTCTTATGAAGATGTCCTGGACTCCTCTTTCAGCTTCTCTCTTCCACATCAGAATGTTTAGATTAGTGATAATCTAGCTTTTTTGCCTGAGTCAAGTCTGGAATAATAAAAACATGTGGAGGCTGCTTTTGCATTGAAAAGACATCTGTTGAATTTTATGGGGGAAAATGTATATAGACACCCTTGCAATTCAGACGACTTGCTGTTTTGAATGCCAGTGAGAAGAATTTGCACTGCTCTTTATCTGGACATATTGGAGTTGGCAGCATAGTAGCAGCTTTCTAACTGTTCCTGTCTGTAATCAGACTATCCGCTTTATTGTGAAGCATCACTGAGCACCCAAGTTTTTATTTCCGGTCAGTAATAACTGACCCTTAGCTGGAAGGTTAAATGCTATGACCTGTGAAATCTGAATCCGAATCCACAGGTAGAGAGCTTAGAAATCTATTTCCTATGATGGTCCACAAAGGGTTCCAAACACCAGGCTTGGACACCATTGTTCAGTCTTGTCTATTTACAAGGAAGTAAAAAGATTACAGGTAAGGAGTTCCGTCGTGGCTCAGCGGAAACGTATCCGACTAGGAACCATGAGGATGCGGGTTCGATCCCTGGCCTCGCTCAGTGGGTTAAGGATCTGGTGTTGCCACGAGCTGTGGTGTAGGTCACAGACGAGGCTCGGATCCCGCATTGCTGTGGCTGTGGTGTAGGCTGGCAGCTCTAGCTCCGATTGGACCCCCTAGCCTGGGAACCTCCGTATGCCTTAAAAAGCAAAAAATAAAATAAATAAAATAAAATACAGTCCCAAACATGTTAATAAATTATCCGAAATCACTGTTAGAACTGGGGGGGAGGAAAAAAAAGCTAGACCTCCTCTTTCTAATTCTCCACTAAGGGTAGGAGGAACAGGACCCAAAGTGAGGACCTGAAGGGCTCCTGAGGGTGAGGGAAAGACATCAAATTACCCCTGCAGCCCTTTCTCCAAAACTAAGAGTCACCGCGGTGAGCCTTTCTAAATAACAACACAGGGATCTCTGTCCCTGGGGTCTGTTGTGATAGAAAAATTGTGGGGATCAGCTGTGTGATCTGAGGCCAGGCACTTTCTTGGCCTTACACACCCAGATTCAGTTTTAAAAGGCGACTTTCTTAGGTCCTAAACCGGGCAGATAACCAAGCCATCTCTAGGATGACTGCTTTAGTCACTAATCGCAGCCTGTGACACTCGCAGAACCAAGCAGACCCTGAAAAAAAAAAAAAAAAAAAAAAAAACCTTGAGGCTAGAGAGTAACAATCCACAAAGTCACAAGCCCCTCTAGGGACCTCAGTGCTGTTGCTAATTCAGTAATGGACAGCTGGACAGGGAGCTCCAGAGCGCCTTAAAAAATCACATTTGCATCTACTAATTTTCTGGAGGGAAAGAAGGTGCAGAGTCCTTTTTTTAAGCCTGAATTGCAAATGGTCCAACAAAGTGAGAGATCTAGTTTAAAGGGAATCAGCAAGATGTTTTGGGGGGATAAACAGTTTCTTGATTGTTTTCCCAGGATATTGATTTCTAAAGAGACTCCAATTCAAATAACCTTATTGTGTCTATGGAAGACTCTCTTTATAACGAAGAACTTGGGGTAAATGAAATGCTTGAGGAAGCTCAGTGTTTGCTTTCAGTATATTTTCTGAGTAATCAGCATCTTTTCATTTCAATTCTTGTTGACAATTTTCCTAAAATCTAATAGCCTCTGCCTGCGAGTCTGCCTTAATAAGGACAATATGGCAAATATCATCAGGATTCAGAATTTTGCATCGCCTCTGGGTTTTTATTCTGAATTACAGCCGTGTAGGACAGGACTGCTGAATAGAATATAGAATGTTTAAACTGTTTTTCTTTTTTTTTTTTTTTCCCACTCTGATGGGAATATGCTTTCTCATGAAATTCCTCACTTTTTAAAATTGATTGGTCAAAATTACACAAGATATTTGATTCATTGTGGGTTTCACTTTGTTGGACTTTGGTCTTTGCCTTTGCCATGACTTCATTTTGGAATGCTCATGTCTTCATCCGAAATTAGTTTCTCAATCCCCACCAAACACGGTTTAGACTGCAATTATTTCAGCAAGCTCTCCATGCTTTTTTAGACCTGTTTCGAACTACTGTTTTATACGTAGCGTGAATTTTTAATTTCTCCTTTTGTTGTTCTCTAAGCATGCCTTTCTTTGAATCCTATAAATTATTTGTCCTTAAAATACACAGGCAAAAATAAAATGACCAGAATTTTAACGCTAATGAGAATTTTAATCAGAGCTAAGGTTAGGAACTGGATTCCCCTGCATTCTTGAATGAGTAAAAAAAAAAATTGCTTCGAACAAGTGGGTGTGGAGGATCAGTCTTGTTTTGAAATTGAACAAATTCTGACAGCAGTCAGAGAGCAGCTATCTGTCAATGTCAGGGTCAGGGGCTAGACTCCGATGAAGGAGTGAAAACACCTATGCACTCTGCTTTCATAGGGGGATGATTCTTATCTACATATGCGTATTCTCAGAGCAGAAGACTGCTTGACCTTGAGTACCTGGTGTGTTTCACTGAAACTGCCAGGACAGCCTTAAGGATGTCTGTTTCAGATCAGAGATTGAAAACCCGCCCTCCGTGGGCCCAGCGGGAAGATCATGTTCTATTTGGCCTGCGGGTATTTATTTTTAATTAAGCCCATATTTAAAAATCAGAAGATCTATTTTTAAAAATGAAACACCAGGGTTCCTGTTGTGGCTCAGAGGAAACGAATCTGACTAGCATCCATGAGAACGGAGGTTCAATCCCTGGCTTCACTCTGTGGGTTGGGGATCCAGTGTTGCCATGAGCCATGGTATAAGTCATAGACATGGCTCAGATCTGGTGTTGCTGTGGCTGTGGCGTAGGCTGATGGCTACAGCTCCAATTCAACCCCTCGCCTGGAACTCTCCATATGCCTTGGGTGCAGCTCTAAAAAAAAGACAATATAAAAATAAAATAAAATAAAATTTAATTTAAATAAAATAAGAAACACCAACCCACATTCCCTAAGCTGGGAATAACTGGAGTTGAATAACTGTACATGGTATCTCTCTTTATTATATTTTAGTCCCACTAACCCCTATTGTCTCTCTGACACTGAGACTATATTTATATAAGTCCCTTGTACCAACAGCTTCCCTTTTTGTGTTAGCTCTCTTGAAGCTATAGATGTTGAGCTGTGGAGGCCGAACTAGATGGATCCTAAGTACTGCTAGGCTCCCCAGGGCTCTGAGTGTATTCATGAAATTGCTGCGCCTCTACAAAGTAGAGACATTGTCATGAAATTAACTCCCAGAAACTTTTATGAGACTCTAAACAGTGTCTAACATCAAAATACATAGATTCTCTGAAAGGTTAATGAATACACACTGAGTTGACCTGGTCCATCAATAAGAGAATAGTGGAGAGTGGAAATTGTTGGCTAGCTTGCTATTTATTTATTTTTTTAATTTTTTAAATTTTTTGTCTTTTTGCCATTTCTTGGGCCATTCCTGTGGCATATGGAGTTTCCCAGGCTAGGGGTCCAATCGGAGCTGTAGCTGTCAGCCTACACCACAGCTCACAGCAACGCCAGATCCTTAACCCACTGAGCAAGGGCAGGGATCGAACCCGCAACCTCATGGTTCCTAGTCAGATTCATTAACCACTGAGCCATGACAGGAGCTCCTAGCTTGCTTTTTACTGTACCACACGTTGCAAAAATAAAAATAAATAAAACGTTTGAACAATATTTATGTATTCTCTCACCACAAGTTTACACTGGATTGCTTTATGTATTTTTAAATGCACCATATCTTTACTCTATGTACACCGCCTTCTGTAGACAGTACACTTGCAAAGCCTCCTGAAAGCCGAAAGCATATCTCAAGCTTTCAATGGATGGTGCATGCTATTTGGTAGGCCTGGCCTGGAGAATAAACCATCTGGACTGGTTTAAACCCACATCCCCGTGTGTAGCTGTGTCGGTGCAACGGAGGAAAGCCCCGCCAAGGATGGGCGTCAGCTGTGCTTCCAACCCTTGCATGTGGCCAACCGGATCCCTGCGTGGGTCTGGCCACTTGATTGTGCAGAACTGCTCTGTTAATAAGGCTGCAAATGAGCGGACTCTGTCAGGGTGGATTTCTTCGTGTCGGAAAGAAAGACAAATGCCTTTGGGGGACAACAAGACGGAAAGCGCGGGCAGACCTCTTAAGTAGAAAAAGCCCTTGCCACCCAGTTCTCTGAAATCTCTCCTACTTTCTCAACCCCGGCTGCCACACTCCTTTCCTCATCATACTTCACAGCCTGCCGCCCCCACGTGGTGCCTCCCACCCGGCTTCTAAAAACATCCTCGCACCTAATTATTAATCCTAAAGTGCCGGTGCTCCAGCAGCTTCACTCCAAGAAGACAGCGCTGAGAATAGTATCAATGGAAGCCAACAAGGGACACAGTGCTCCGTGGACGCCGTGCTTGCTTGGGACAGAGTGTCTTTCCTTAGCAGGTGTCATGTCACCTGAAATGTAGTCATCACGTACAAAAGACCAGAGGTGTTCAGATTCTCTATGGATAAAGTTAAAGTTTTTTTCCCTTAGTGATTTTCAAGAAACTTAAATTTAGTTACACTTAAATTTAGTTACACTGAAACTTTAATGCTCTCTTATGAAACTATTCTTCTATTCCCCTGGTGCTTATTTTCATGCTTAAAATTACAGTGATGGGTTTTTAAAGATGATCCCTCTGGGGTTTGTGGCTTTTGAGTGGTGAGTCCAGCTCTCAGGAAGAGATGATCAAAGTTAATAAGCTGAGAGTTCCCGCCGTGGCTTAGCGGTAACAGAGCTGACTAGGATCCATGAGGACATAAGTTCACTCCCTGGCCCTACTCAGGGGGTTAAGGATCTGCCATCACCGTGAGTTGTGGTATAGGTCACAGACATGGCTCAGACCTGGCATTGCTGTGGCTGTGGTGTAGGCTGGCAGCTGTAGCTCCAATTTGACCTCTAGCCTTGAACCTCCGTATGCCTCAAGTGTGGCCCTAAAAAGACAAAAAAAAAAAAAAAAAAAAAAAAGTTAATAAGCCAGCTGGACTGGGTTGAGGTCACATTGGTACTTCTGCTTTTGTATTTTTGTTGTTGTTGTTGTTTTTTTTTTTGTTTTTTGTCTTTTTGCTTTTGTAAATCAATGAAAAACGTTCCTCAAACTGGAAACAGGAATTTATTTAGGAGATGAAGTACAGAATGTGGGAGGAGGCTTTGCCAAGGACTCTGATTTAAGTAAGATAGATGCTTGGATTATTTAATAAGTTAGTGTTGAGTTCTTTATATGTTAGACCCTCTGTTATGTGCTAGGGATTCAAAGTTGAATAAAACACAGTCTGGGGGAGGAAGCAACTAGGAGGATGGGAATATCATACACACACTAGTATATAAAATAAATCATTAATAAGAACCGACTGTATAGCACAGGGAAATTACTCAATAGTTCGTAATAATCCATATGGGAAAAAAAGCATGGATATATGTATAACTGATTCACTTTGCTGTACACCTGAAACTAATACAACATTATAAGTCAACGATACACCCATAATTTTGTTTTAAGTAGCCGGAATGCTCAAATAATTCCCAGACTAGTGGGCTAGATAAACTCGTTCATAAATAGGGCTCTGCAGAGTTACAAGAGGCTCCTTTCCTGGTTCGGATCTCCGGGATTTCCCCCAGCAGCCTAATAACCAGGCTGCTTTCTGGGTCCCAACCAAGCCCCCCTGTGCCTCCCTCTTCCTTCCTTAGGCCCTAGTGAGTCAGCTCAATTTCCGTCCGTCTTCACGGCTTCGCCACCTGCTCGCCCACCTGGGTTCCTTTTTTTCCAACATGAAAACCAGAAGAGGTCTTTCCCACACTATGCTTCCTTCATGCCATGGAAATAAAGACAATAAGTCCAAAGGTGTCGAACAACTTTTTTCTGCTAAAAATAACGAAGACACAGAGGGTAGCAAGGGTGACCAAGACGGGACAGATAGAAGATGAAGAAATTGTCTCAGTTTCTGCTCGTGACGAGTCTGGACACACTAGGAAGGTCCCTCCCCACAAGGATGACAGAAACACAACGTAACTGCATCTCCTCTTTTTTCCCTTCTTTTTTTTTTTTTTTTGTCTTTTTGTCTTTTTTTTGTTGTTGTTGTTGTTGTTGCTATTTCTTGGGCCCCTCCTGCGGCATATGGAGGTTCCCAGGCTAGGGGTTGAATCGGAGCTGTAGCCACCGGCCTACGCCAGAGCCACAGCAACATGGGATCCGAGCCGAGTCTGCAACCTACACCACAGCTCACGGCAACGCCGGATCGTTAACCCACTGAGCAAGGGCAGGGACCGAACCCGCAACCTCATGGTTCCTAGTCGGATTCGTTAACCACTGCTCCACGACGGGAACTCCTTTTTTCCCTTCTATTCCAGAAAACATTCACACAAACAAGCGAGATGCATGAAAGTGAAATTATTATAGGGATGGCTTTATTATTGAGATTAGCATAGCTGATACTAGAGAAAACAGCTCTAAATTATTTTTTTCATAAATCACTTGCTGTCATGGGTACTTTATCATCGCCCATAAATGGTTTGTGATACACTGGTGTGTTATTAGACAGTCTAAAGGTCATGGTTTTAGATAATTGCTTAGACTCTCAGGATCACCTCCACGCTGGGGGGCACGATCTGACTCAAGTCAGATCGTTATTGAGTAATGGACCCATTGCAGGGCACTGAAAATACCCAGCTGTTTTCCCAGCTGCTCCTCGAAATGCCACACTGTTCCCTGCCGTGGTGCTTACCACTTTCCCCTAGCTCTCCTCTCCAGGGTTAGGACCCTGGAAGTTCAAGTGGGCATTTATGTCTCTGCAGACCTGGGGAATGATTCTGTCTCTGTGTATTTACGCTTCCTTAGAAGAGAACGTCCCAGCCAGGCTGCCCAGAGGTGGTGGCGCAGGGAGAAGGGGGAGGGTACCTGGATTACAGAGCTCAAGATGATGCTTGGAAGAGAATCGAGAGACCAACCCGGCACAGGAGGGAAGAAGAAGTGAAGTGGGGTAAACGGGCACAAGAAACCAAAAGACTCACTCGGGCCACGTTGCCACCCGGGTTCTTGGGCAGGAGAGAATCAAGGGCCTTTCTCTTTATCCGTCTATGTTCCAGTGCAAGGAAATGGGACACAGAGCGTGTATAGATCCGCCTAAGTAATGACCTCTGATTCTTCCAAAGCTTCATTCTTGAGGCTTCTCTGCCAGCAGCATGGGCTAAACTCATTTCTCATTTCAACAAATCTATGAGGTTTGTACTACGATTCTCCCCATTTCAGAGAGGAGGAGGCAGATGAAATAACTTGCCCAAAGTCCTCCAGGTAGTAATCGACGGGGCTGAGAATCCGGAGCTGTCTAACTTCAAAGGCCACACACCCCTTTCCCATTGTGCTGCAGACACTGCCGTGTATGAACCTTATTCATATTAACGCTACAGACACTGGGTCAAAAGATGAGGACCAGGCAGGATTTTGCAGACTGCTTTTTGCTCGCTCAGATTTCATGGGGTGCTCTTTCAAAAGCAAATGCGAGTGGTTCTAAATCAGTGGTAAGTCACCCTTTAAAGCAAACAGGGTGAGTCCAAGGACAAACATTTTAGGTTAAACCTTTACACACCTTTGTATAGGTGGTAAAATTGGAAAACAAAACGTTTTTATCAAACTATCCAGGTGACACACATGTTCTGCAAACAACGCATCTTTGTTTCCGGAAAGAAAAACCAGATGCATTTCACATTCACGTGCACAGCACGTGCCTTGAACGAGAAAGAAAACCAGGCATGTGTCTATGTGGAGCTTTACCTGTGGACTTTGAACCTGGCAGCTATTTATAGAACTAGTGTATCCGTGATTGATGTTTTAATCATAGACACTCATTTACTTATGAAATGAGCAATTCCTTATTAGAGCTGGCAGCTAACGATTCTAGTTGCAAATTGAACGCTGCACAAAAGGCATCCTGTGGACAGGAGGCCCACTGGGAACAAGTTCCTTCTTAAAACTCTATTTCTAATAAACTAGGGGTGCTTGACAGGAGTATGGCTATACCTATATTTATCCTTTTTTTTTTTTTTTTGTCTTTTTGCTATTTCTTTGGGCTGCTCCCGCAGCATATGGAGGTTCCCAGGCTAGGGGTCGAATCGGAGCTATAGCCACTGGCCTACGCCAGAGCCACAGCAACGCGGGATCCGAGCCGAGTCTGCAACCTACACCACAGCTCATGGCAACGCCGGATCCTTAACCCACTGAGCAAGGGCAGGGACCGAACCCGCAACCTCATGGTTCCTAGTCAGATTTGTTAACCACTGCGCCACAACGGGAACTCCTATTTATCCATTTTTAACCTGAAAATCCACTAATTGTTCTAAAGTCATGAGTTCTTAGAGTTCCCGTCATGGCTCCGTGGTTAATGAACCCTACTAGTATCCCTGGGGATGCAGTTTTGATCCCTGGCCTCACTCGGTGGGTTAAGGATCCAGCATTACCCTGAGCTGTGATGTAGGTCACAGATGTGGCTGGGATCCAGTGTTGCTATGGCTGTGGTGTAGGCTGGTAGCTACAGCTCAGATTGGACCCCTAGCCTGGGAACCTCCATGTGCTGCAGGTGTGGCCCTCAAAAGACAAAAGACAAAAACATAAAATAAAATAAAAATAAAGTCATGAGTTCTGCCTTAATTTCTTTTAAGTAATAAGCAACTGATTTTTTTCCGAGTTAAAAAAAAAAAAAAACAAAACAAAAACCCAAGTCCGCTACAGGCACTAGTCTTATGACTGGACTCTTATCATCAACCTGCAATGTCTTACCACCTTGCACTGTTTCAAAATCCAGTCTTTGTTTCAGGAGGTGGCACAGTTGAATGCACTGCTTTTCAAAGTGCAAGCGATTTTCATCACTGACCCGTGAGATGATCTTAGGCAGTATACAGATTTACCTTGAATTTATGAATCTATTTTAATACAAAATACTTAGAATAATTCTAAAGTATATATTTAAAAATATGCTATCACTGGCACATCAAGCCTGTGATTTTACAGATATCATTTCTTAAGGCAGGTTCATATTTTTAACTGCTGCCCCAGTTACAGAAAACTGAATGGAAAATATTAAGTAAAAAGAGTTTAGGGAGTTTCCGTTGTGGCTCAGCAGAAACGAAGCTGATTAGTATCCATGAGGACGCAGTTTCAATTCCTGGCCTCGCTCAGTGGGTTGAGGATCTGGCATTGCCATGAACTGTGGTGTAGGTTGCAGACACGGCTCTGATCTGGCGTTGCTGTGGCTGTGGTCTAGGCCAGCGACTACAGCTCCGATTCAACCTCTAGCCTGGGAACCTCCATATGCCACGGGTGCTGCCCTAAAAAACAAAACAAAACAATTTAGATAAGAAGTACCCAAGGCAAAAAAAGTCATGAAAGAGGTACGCAGATGTCACACTCTTCTGTGTCACAAGTGGCACAGGAAACCATGTCACTGCCCAAGGGTATCTCAGGTTTACTCTAGAAATGAGAAGGCTGGTTCAGAAATCCCTAAGTTCAATTCTGATCCCACACCCAATTTTTTTTTTAACGGTCTTGCATTTTTTTCTTTATTCTTGGGTCTGTTGTCTGCATTTTAGGTCTCGTCGGCCTTCTCTGGAACGGACAGATAGCCTTTTTGTCTCCTCTCCTCCATCACCACTAAGCAGTCATGCATTCATTCATTCATTTACATGCCTGCTCATGAAACAAACCTTCTGTGGAGAACTGACACACAAGCTAATGTGAGCATCAGGAAAGCCACAGACTTCTATACCCCTGACTTTCAATGAGTAGACATGGCTGCGATTCCCATTGCAGCTAAAGCTCTTGAGAGCCCTGGCCTTCCTCTATAAGCTTTTCTTTGTACTTCCAGAACGACTCAGATCCTCAGTGGAAAGTCCCTTCATTGATAACAACACATCATCAAGGCTCATGTTACAAATTGAAAACGTGTTGTGCAAATCCTGCGTGGGTTTATACATGACAATGGACAAAGAGGACTTCCTGTCTGTCATAGCTAGAATGGTCTAATGTTTGGGCCACTTTGAACACAAAGAAGAAAAAAACAGTACTTTCATGATTTTTGAGTAAGAGGGTCATGCATTTGGTCCGTTAAGACATCTCTACAGGTCTCAGTGAAATAAGGAATTTTAACACATCCGTGTTTTGTCTTGCTTTTTTAAATGCAGCTACTTGGGGGAGGATTTGAGTTTCAGTGGTATTTATTGTTTTTCTATATAATTGACACCTAACCCAGGGTTACACTGTAACTATTACTAAGGCTATTTTTCTGTGGGAACGTGCCCTTGAGAAACACAGCAAATCTGTCATAAAGCACCTGTTGAGGAGAAACAGTCACAGCCACTGTGCAATATCAGTCAAGCTCCTTGAGGCTGGCCAGGCATCATAAGATTTTCCTATAATGGTAAAAAGGATATAGCTGTGGTTTCCTGCTGGAGTTTCTATATAATAGTGAGAAAAGCATCGGAGGATGCAGTTGGTTGTGGTTGTTTGCTCATGCACTGCTGCCCTTTTCTTCTTTGTGAAAAACAGGAAGCTGAAATGCATTCGCTACTCAGTTCAATTGATGTGTCCTAAGGACTTACCTGTGTGCAGCTACGGGAGGATGGAAAGACGGAAAATATACCCCTGCTTTTAAAGACCGTACAATCTTAATACGGAGATAAAGTGAAGAGGCTGAAGTGCTTGGGGCGGTATTGCGCTATGTTCAGGGACCATACATTGTGATTAAATTGATTAATTGCAATTCCTTTCAAAATATAAACATTTATGTTTTATCACAGTAGGCATGACTTTCTAAGTGTCATGTTAAAACATATTGGGAAGAAATAGAAAGAGTGGTTTTTAACTCTAGTAATTGCACCGCAGTTCAAATTAATTTGTTAGTTTTTCTAGGTTCTCTGGTGATGCACCAAACTCCTAATTCCCCCACCTGGTAGTTTTGAGGGGAATTAGGCAAGCGAGCATATTCGAAGTCCCTTTATCAAAAACAAGGTAAAATAAAATGATGTTCTTAGGCTTAATAAATCAGTAATATTGCATCTGACACGATCATAAATTTAAAAAAATAAAGCCATGCACAAAAAGAATTATCTGTAAGCAAGGATGTATTCTAAATAGAATTTTTTTTTTTGGAGTGCACATCGTGGCTCAGTGGAAACAAATCTGACTAGCATCCGTGCGGACGCAGGTTTGATCCCTGGCCTTGCTCAGTGGGTTAAAGATCTGGTGTTGCTGTGGTGCAGGTCGCAGACACGGCTCAGATCCCATGTTGCTGTGGCTGTGGTGAAGGGCAGCGGCTACAGCTCTGATTCAACCCCTAGCCTGTGAACCTCCATATGCGGATGTGGCCCTAAAAAGACAAAAGAAAAAAAAAAGAATTTTTTTCTTTTTATGGCCGCACCTGCAGCATATGGAAGTTCCTAAGCTAGGGGTCAAATGGGAGTTGCAGGTGTGGGTCACTACGTCAGCTTCTTAACCCACTAAGCCACAATGGGAACTCCCTGAATAGAAAGGATTCAGCGGAAGCCGTATCCGTTAGGAAACGGAACCACTATGGTGACATGGGATATGCATTTATTATATATCTTACACAATTGTGGGAGCTTATGAAGACACAAAGCATGTGAGAAGTGGTTGCTTTTGCATCTGGTATGGAGCCTAAAGCCATCAGAGCAGAGGTGACAGTGAGAAGAAAAGCTGGATGTGAAGTGGAGACGAGCAAGGACAGAACCTGTGTTGGAATCCTGTCTCCTCCAGCCTCAGAGACCTGGGAAAACCATGGAAGGAGCTGGCACACGACACTGCAAAGCTGTGCACCTGACCCTGAGGGTGAAGATGTGGGTCTGGTGGGAGGCAAAGGACCACAGCCCGGAGGCTGCCTGATGTCACCTGGCTGAGCCAGGAGACCTGCACCCAGCACCTGTGGCCCCACACAGCCTTCTAAGCCTAGTAACGCCACTGCTCCACTTCTGCCTTCCAGACCTCACCTAGGCTTCCCTTACAGCCAAATGTCACGAAGAACCATGCAGAAAAGGGAATTCTGGGAATGGCTTTCCATCTGAGCTAAACTGACAGCTAATACAAAACCACCGCAGAAACTAGCCAACAGAAAGAGAAATGTCTAAAGTCAGACAGCCCCTTGGTTCTGAGTTCTCCAAGCATACTTTCTGCGGCAGGTATGTCTGCAGAATCCAGTCTGCACATGGATTACCTTTAAGGCATTTTCTTCTGTGTTTATGCAGATTTTCTTCTCTACACAACTCTAGGTTGTTGGGTTTGCGTATATGCCAAAACCTAAAGCTTCAGCAGGAGGCTTCTCTCAAAAAGTTCCAAGAGTCATGTCATTTAAGCTGCGGAACTTATCTCTTCAAAACCTATATCATCTTGCAATATAAAAGTTAATGAGATTAACTCAGCACATGGCTGGCTGATGTAAAATGATGAACATATTTTCTGCCACAATAGATTCCAAACTCCATTTTTAGATTTCCGTAGGTGCTCCAGAAGGTTCGGATAATGTAATGTTATGGGGGGGAGAGCAAAAGCCTGTTTAGATGGGAGCTGCCTTGCCAGTATCTCTTTGATTGATTGATTGATTGATTGATTGATTGCGTTGTTTTGAGACTTTTGCTAGTAAGGAAGTATGCACTGGTGCTGTGTGCAGTGGTAAGCTTATTCATGGGCGAAGTATTCAACCAGCTGCTCCAGCCAGAACTCCTGCAATTACTGGGAGGTTGGCCCACACAGCCTCTAAGGCGCCTTCCATTTTTGAGAGTCTTTGAGTTTTTAATCAGTGACTCTCAACCTCTTTCTTTGCCCCAACTCACTTGATAAATGTCTACAGGCTTCCCCCGGCTCCATAATTCTAGTTTTTTCTCTCTCACATAAACAACACATTAAACTACAAGTCAATGATCTAATTTTTAAAAGAAATTATAAATAGATAATCTATTATCTCTTCTTTAAGTACTGGGAAGAAAAAAAACCTTGTCTTTCCTATAGACGCAAGAAAACTGTGACTCAAATAACAGATCCCAACCATATCTCAACCATATTTCACTATCCTAACCATATTTTTTTTAATTTACTGCTCAGTAAAGCAAGAAAACAGAAGTCTAGAATTTACACAAATACCCACAAAAGCAAATAAAAGTGGAAATACCCATAAAAAGGGAAGAAAATGCATAATTTTATTAAATTTCCTTAGGTATACAAGAACTGATGAAATTAGACAATACTGTGTTATGTTTGAATGCATTAGTTATACCATTGTGCATGATCTAATTTGATCATATAGAGGCATTTATTTAAGTAGCATGCATTATTTGACTATTGTTGCACTTGGGTTAGTGTGATTATATACACGAAATTATATATGTGATTATAGGTACAGTACACTATATATACAAAAGTGGCTCAGATTACTACCCACCAATGGATCTATAATCTAGTAGATCTAGTGGAAGAGATAATACAGAGATGTAAGCAAAGGGAGAGGAGGAAGTGTGGAGAGTGGACCTAATATGGAAATGGAAATATTACAGTTCTAAAAAGATGAAGTTCTAAAATTCTATTCTACTCTTCCACATATAGAATGACAAACACAAAACCAAACCCAAAAACCTGACAATACCAAGTGTTGGCAAGGATATGAGGCAACTGGAGCTCTCGTATGTTGCTAGTGAGAATACAAAATGGTACAACCGCTACGGAAGAATATTGGGGCAGTTACTTATAAAGGTAAACAGTCACATCCCATATGACCTTGCAATTCCACTCCTATTTACTTCAGCGAAATAAACATCTATGGTAACACACAAAAAACTATTTATAGTGGATTTATTCATAATAACGCCAAACAGGAAATACCAAAACTATCCCTCAACCGGGCAATAGAATACTAGCCAGCAGTGAAAAGGAATTATTGGTACACACAACAACACAGATGAATCTCAAATACATTATGCCAAATAAAGAACCCAGCCCAAAATAGCTCCCTACTTTTATCCTTACATGCCATTCTGGAAAAAGCACAACGAGGAGCAAGGCACAGATGAATGGTTAAACCTGGGGAGAGTCTGGCTACAAAGGAATAGTTAATTCCCAAAGGAATTTCTTTGGGGGATGATAGGATAGTTTCTGTATCCTTTTTTTCCTTTTCTTTCTTTTTTTTCTTTTCTCTTTTGGCCACCCTGTAGTGTATGGAGTTCCTAGGCCAGGAATCAGATCCAAACCACAGTTGCAACTGACAACACAGCTGTAGCAATGCTGGATCCTTTGACCCACTGTGCGGGACTGGGGATTCAACCTGCATCCTGGTGCTGCAGAGACACTGCCAATCCCACTGCCAATCCAAAACAGAGAGAACTCCTAGTTTTGTATCTTGAGTGTGGTGGTGGTTATACAACCATACATTTGTCAAAAGTCATAGAACCGTATACCAGGAAAAAAACTAAATATAACTGTATATAAATTTTTCCTAACTCTTAAAAAATAAATTCAGCCCCAACTCCTGGTCCAGAGTTTAGCATCCTCCTGCTTCTGAGATCAGAGAAGCAGGCCATATGGAGAGGATGCTAATCCTATTCTCTGTTTATTGACACAGAAAAAATATGCAGACTGAACAGATTTGTGCTCTCGTGTCCAGAGATCTTGGGTGAGTGCAGATCTCAACACTCCCTTTAAATGGATGGAGGCAAGTATCCCGGGACCCTGGCTATCAGCTGCCAATTCTGTTGCCTAAGGTGATATTATGTTAACATATGGTGGCTGCGTGTGAGAGGAGGGTGAGCTTGCCGTACCATCTCCTGTCTGTGTGGGAGGGGGGTGTGCTGCTCTCTCTCTCTCTCAATCTCAGGTTCACAGTCCCTGAAGGTAACTATTTATTCCAAGATTATTTATTAAGGTCCTATAATATGAGGAGGGCTCTACCCCACGCTGTGAGCACTAAGACTGAGCTACTACGTGTCTCGGTCAAAAATGGAGCGTCCAACCGAGGGTGAGCAATAAGACACGTGACTCAATAGCGATCATTCAACCCAATTATGATAAATCCTATCATAGCGGTTTTCTCACCAGGCCATGGCTGTTGAGAAGAGGAAGTCTTCACTTCCTGCCAGGAACATCAGGAAAGGGTTATTTGGCAGAGAGGGGGACGTTTGTCCTCAACCTTAAGGTTCTTCGTTCCTAAGCTTGGGTCCTGTCTGGCTTGTTTCCTAGTTTTCCCCCAGATCCAGTCCAGCCACTGATAGGCTATGAATACACCAGTGTTTGAGAATTAATTAATAAAAGACGGAAAAGAAAGACACAGGGAACACACCCCAGGGGACGTGGCCTGAACACAGACATGCAGGCAGATGTTTAAGCGTGTCTGAGAAACTGAATGTTGTTCAGTTTGGCTGGAGTACGGGGGAGCTTGTGAGAAGCAATGTTTCAAAATTGCGTTGAAATTAAACCAGAGATGTTCTTCAGCGCCACGTTAAATAACTGGAACTTTTCTCGGGAGAGGAAGGTACTGAAGGATCTTGAGCTGAGAGAGATGTGATCGGTCTGTGTTTTAAAATGATGTCATTTGACAGTGATTAGGAGAGGGTGACAATGAGTGATTATATAAGCGGTATTGGAGCGAAATAGACAGACTGAGCCTGAGGCACGTCTACCAGCTCAAGCATGACTTGTGGAAGGCAGGGGTTGGAAGACGGCACTCGGGAAACAGGAGTCAGAAGCCCTGGCATCAAGTCCCACTTCTGCTTCTAAGCTATGGGACAAATCGTGTAAGTTTCTGAAGCCTCAGTCTTTGTATCGATGAGGTTCATGTGCAAATGATAAGAAATAATATCTGTGTGGGCTGTGTATATTGTCACGAACTCTATGAATGTGAGAAGTATTATTATTTGAGTCTCAGCTGTCAGAAAGACTGCTGCTGCAAATATTTCTGGCAGAGATGGGACAGGAATGGGTGACCGCATGATTATAGGGAGTGAAGGAGCTGAAACTATCAAAATCACTCCAGGATTTTAAGTCAGAGCTGGCTGGGAGACCAGTGGTTACCTTAACAGAAAACAGAGCTGTCAAGAGAGAAAGTTTATTTTGGAATAATGATGTCAAAACCTGGGGTGGATGTTGAGTTTGGGAACTTCCATAAGCCATGGGTGCGGTCCTAAAAAAAAAAAAAAAAAAGGACTGATGAGAAGAATTCCTGCGAGTTCCCATTGTGGCTCAGTGGTAACAAACCTGACTAGTATTCATAATGATGCAAGTTCGACCCCTGGCCTCACTTACCAAGTTAAGGATCTGATGTTGCCGTGAGCTGCGGTGTATGTAGTAGATGTGGCTCAGATCTGGTGTTGCCATGGCTGCGGTGTAGGCCAGCAGCTGCAGCTCTGATTCAACCCCCGGGGCCCGGGAACTTCTATATGCAGCAGGTATGGCCCTAAAAAGCAAAAAAAAAAAAAAATTTGATTTAGGGGTCAGAAAGGGAAAAAGTTAGATGTAAGGCTACCATAGTCAACAAGGAAGTGAAAGTCAGAGAGACAGGGTCAGTGGTGAAAAGCATGCCCGGAGCTCTCTGTGGATGAGGAATAAAATTCAGTTTCCTCATTTTAAAACTGAGAAAATAATACTTTACTTGCTGGCTGGTTGTGGAGAATACATAAGAGACAGTACTTAGGGCAATATCTTATACATAATAGGCTTAAAATAGAAGCTATAATTAGCATTGCTGTTGGAACTTAGTTCTCATTTGCAATACCTTTTAGGAATTTTTTTTTAAATGTTACCCAGGCCTGGTGAGTTTTGTCCATCCCTTTTTAACAAGTAAATTCTAGACTCAACTTGCCGCATAACATCGCCCAACCTCTGAAGGGTAAAACCTAGTTCTACCCCGGTTTAAGAAGAGCTCCGTATTGTTCTGACAAGAGCATATCATTTTTTGTTTTCTTTTTTCTTTTTCTTTTTTCTTTTGTCTTTTTGTCTTTTTAGGGCCGCACCTGTGGCATATGGAGGTTCCCAAGCTAGGGGTCCAATCGGAGCTGTAGTTGCCAGCCTACACCACAGCCACAGCAACGCCAGACCAGAGCTGTGTCTGCGTCCTACACTGCAGTTCACGGCAATGCTGGATCCTGAACCCATTGAGCGAGGCCGGGGATCAAACCCGCAACCTCATGGTTCCCAGTCAGCTTCGTTTCCGCTGCGCCACAACGGGAACTCCAAGAGCATATTGTTTATGGGTAACTTTCATGACGGTGTCCTACAGGAAACACATTTCTCCCTTCCCTGCCAGAGTGACATCCCAGCACAGGTACACAGGGTAGAAGAACTTGCCCATCTGTTTCCCTCTGCCCTGAGGTGGAACGTATCATTTGTATGGAATTAATGCTAAATTTCCATTCTGAAGGTGGCAATGTAAACTTAGTTGACCCAGAAAATCATTAGTGAAGGAGAAGAAAGTTAAAAGAATATCAGTTTGACAGACACACTTTTATACTGTCTTATGCTCAAATGACCAAGACAGCACAGAACAATCATCCAATCTATTCGTGCCAGGTTGATTCTTATTTTTAAAATTTTTATCCAAGAGGTTGAGCATCTCTGCTTTGATTCAGGTAAAAGCCAGCTTTTCAAAGAGATAAAAGGAAACCTCCCTTCCAGGATTACATTTTGCGTCTCATCTCAAATCAGCCACCTTGAAAATGGATGCAATTAAGGGAACAGAGGAGTTCTCGTCGTGGCTCAGTGGTTAATGAATCTGACTAGGAACCATGAGGGTGAGGGTTTGATCCCTGGCCTGGCTCAGTGGGTTAAGGGTCTGACATTGGTGTGAGTTGTGGTGTAGGTCGCAGGAGCAGCTCGGATCTGGCATGGCTGTGGCTGTGGTGTAGGCTGGTGGCTACAGCTCTGATTAGACCCCTAGCCTGGGAACCTCCATATGCCGCAGGTGCAGCCCTAAAAAGACAAAAAAAAAAAGAAACATAGAGAAAGCAGGGGCTTAAGGGCAGGGGCTTAAGGGCATCTGCAGTCACTCTGGGGAAAACTCTCCAAGGCAAGGAGCAGGAGGCTGTGATCTTTCAAGATTCCTGTGACTCTGAAACTCAATGGCATGAAATTCCACAGATTCCTGCTTCCGGACACACCAAACTTACAGCTACTTGCATAACAACTGTCTGTGAGAACAACCTGCAGGTGAACAGGAAAGATTTTCCACAACTAAAGACACAAAGAAGGGAAATCCCACTGTGGCCCAGCAGGTTAAGAACATGACTAGTATCCATGAGGATGCTGGTTCGATCCCTGGCCTCGCTCAGAAGGTTAAGGATCTGGCGTTGCCGTAAGCTGCGACATAGGTGGCAGATGCAGCTCGGATCCCATGTTGTTGTGTCTGTGGTGTAGGCTGACAGCTGCAACTCTGATTCAACCCCTAGTCTGGGAACTTCCATATGCCACGAATGTGGCCCTAAAAAAGGAGAAAAACACAAAGGAGGAACCACCGCAATATGAGTAGGAGGGGCAGACACAGTGTGGTCAGGACGCACACCCCTGGACTGGCGACCTACAAATCGAAGGACTATCACAGTCACAGAGGTCCCCCCTAAGGAGTGAAGGGTCCAAACCCTACACTGGCTCCTGATATCCAGGGTCCTATACCATGAAGACACTTCTCCAGGATCTGGCTTTGAAAACCAGGAGAACCCAAGGGTTATGGGGCACAGAGACTTTGCTCTTAAAGGGTGCGCACAAAATCTCATACTCCTGAGTCCCAGGGCGGAGGCAGGAGTTTAAAAGGAGCCAGGGTCAGACCTACTTGCTTATCTTGGTGAGCCTTCTGGAGAAACGGGAGGCAACTGGAACTCCCCCTGGACATGGAAATGCTTTGGGAAACTCATTCTACTCAGATAACATCAGTGCTGGCTAGGAGTGTTCTGGAATGCTCCCTATTCCCTAAGAATGCTGGGTACACAGCCCTGCCCACTAGCAGGCCAGTGCCAGCCTAGAGATGTTTTTTCCAACCATGAAATGCAGTTGGCTACAGACACATGAAAAGATGCTCCACAACACGAATCAAATGAAAGCCACAGTGACATCACACCTGTCAGAATGGCTCTCATCAGAAAAACAACAAAGAACAAATGTTGAGAGTGTGGAGAAAGGGGGAAGCCTTGTGCACTGCTGGTGGGACTGCGAACTGGTACAGCCACGATGGAAAATACTACAGAGGGTCGTCAAAACATTAAAAATAGAATTTCCACATGATCAGCAATTTCACTTCTGAGTATTTACCCAAAGAAAACAACACACTAATTCCAAAAGATAACTGAACCCCAGTGTTTGTTGCAGCATTATTGATAATACCCAAGACATGGTGGCAATCTAAGTGTCCATCAATAGATAAAATAATAAATAAAATGTCATATATAGAGTTGACCTTAGAGCAACATCTTAGGGGGCCGACCTCCCCACCCCATTTGCTGTCAAAAATCTGTATATAACTTGATGGTCCCCCTCTGTGTCCTCAGGTTTCACATCTGTGGATTCAAGCAAACACAGATTGTGCAGCATTTTAATGAAAAAAATATTTGCATGGAAGTGGACCCAAACAGTTCAAACCCATGTTGTTCAAGAGCCAAGTGACTATATAATGGAACATTGGCCATTAAAAAATGAACTCTTGCCATTTTTGACAACATCCTTGGATCTCGAGGGTATTGTGTTAAGCAAGAAAAGTAAGAGAAAGACAAATACCAGAAGATCTCACTTACATGTGGGCATTAAAAAACAAAACACACAAAGCAAATAAAATGAAAACACATTCATTGATACAGAGAACAAATGGTGGTTGCTAGAGAGGAGAGGTTGGAGGGGAATGGAACAGGCTAAGGAGATAAAGAGGTACAAACCTCCAGTTATAAAATAAATAAGCCACTGGGATGTAATATGCAGCATAAGAAATCTGGTCAATAATATTGTAATAACTTTGTATGGGGACAGATGGCTACTAGACCTGTGGGGATCATTTTACAATGTATGAAATTGTCAAACCACTGGGTTGTACACCTGAAACCAGCATCATATTGTACATCAACTACATGTCAATTTAAAAAATTGTGGGACTTTGCAAGAAAATTAATACTACTTTGTCATCATTTGATATACATTTGCTGGCCCAACACTGCAACCAAAACAAATTTTCTTCTATATTTATAACCAATATTGTCCTGGAAGCATCACTTTCTTAATTTTAGAATTTATTATGATTTTCTTAGAATTCAAACACTTTCTAAACACAACACATATCTTTCTTCTCTTTCCTTCCACATTTTAAGTTAGTGGAGTCATTTCCTTTTCACTTATTTCAACGTATAGAAATTTGAAATACAAATGGACTAAAATTCAATTTCTTCACCTGGCATTGAAGTCTGTTTAGAATAGACTTGGGGAGTTCCCGTCGTGGCGCAGTGGTTAACGAATCCGACTAGGAACCATGAGGTTGCGGGTTTGGTCCCTGCCCTTGCTCGGTGGGTTAACGATCCCGCGTTGCCGTGAGCTGTGGTGTAGGTTGCAGATGCGGCTCAGATCCTGCATCGCTGTGGCTCTGGCGTAGGCCGGTGGCTACAGCTCCGATTCAACCCCTAGCCTGGGAACCTCCATATGCCGTGGGAGTGGCCCAAGAAATAGCAACAACAACAACAACAACAACAACAACAAAAGACGAAAAGACAAAAGACAAAAAAAAAAAAAAGAATAGACTTGGGCCTAGAGCCATGTTTCTCAATGGAGATCCGAAGCCATATCTCATTTTCACACCACTCCCAGCTCTCCTCCTTCATAGACTCTTGGGTTCCAGGCAGTAAGTATAATTTCCCATCTTTGAATCTTTACTTCGGCTCCCCTCTGCCCCCAAAGACCAGCATTAAGACCCCAACTCAAATCTTTACCCTGTGCTGGGAAATAGCACACAGTCCAATTTAATCAGTTTAGATGTATTAACCACAGCAGATGAATTTCTAATAGCATGTAACTCTAAAATGTCAAGACTTAAGGAAATAACATTACATGTATATATTTTTAAAAATCTTTCCAGCACTTCCAAAAATGCTTTGAAGGTCACGCAAATGTCAGTTGAATACTTGCCTTTCTGTACTCCCATAGCACTTTCCTCTGTGTGCCTGGTACAATAGCTAAAATGTTCCCCAAAATGTTCAATTTTGGAGCATATCAGCTAGATTTTCTATATCTTTATATCAAAAGAGGTCAAATTTGAGCTATAGCTGCCGGCCTACACCACAACCTCAGCAAAGTAGGATCCAAGCCACGTTTGCAGCCCGTACCACAGCTCACAGTAACACCAGATCCTTAACCCACTGATGGAGGCCAGGGATCAAACCTGCATCCTCAAGGATACTAGTCAGATTCGTTTCTGCTGCACCACAGTGGGAACTCCGATATCTTTATATATCTTTGTATAGCCCCAACAAAGCTTAGCATAATGCTCTAAACATAGGAATTCTTAATAAATGTTTATTGAATTCAGTTCGATTTTCCATTGAGTTCAACACTGAATTCTTCAGGAATTTAAGACTAGAGTAGTAGATTTTTTAAAATAATTAGCTTTATAAGTACTTTTCTGGTACTACCTTTCAAATCCTTCTAAGATTAACTCGTGGGTTCTTTTTCTAAGTAACTTTATTGTATCTAAGGTATTCACCGTATTTAAGGCATCTTTAATGTAGTGAGATAAAAGCACATATTCCCTGTCGGTACTTGGCAATATTTTTTCCTTGAGATTTTTTTCATTCTGAAAGTCAAGAAGTTCTTAGAGCCGATGATAAGGAATAAAATAAAAATATAAAATTAACACATAAGAGGAGATGTACATGGGACGTGGAAATTGAAAGTTACATTGACATTGAGGTCACATTTTTAAAACAAAAAAAGATGAAAGAACTATAACATTTTAAAAGTAATCTTTCCAAATCTGAGGCAGATTCTCAGATGAAAAGAAAGTATACCTGATATGACAAACACAGACTATAGAAAAGCACCCATGAAAAGTGAATGTGACTGAAAGAGAAATATCAAAGCTGTTCTGAAGCCAGCCCTAGAATACGAGGAATCAAAAGGTTGAAGAAATGTTTGGGGGATCATCATTACACAGTGGTTATAATGAGCAACACCCACCTGATACTATCGTCTGTATCACTTTAACAAGACCATCAGCATTTTGTTGAAGCAAGTTTGGCTTTTGAAATGAACATTTTCATGTTTTGCAACCTGGTCTTCCTGACTTCTTCCTTTCACTGCTCTTGTTAGAACATTCAGAGAATATGACAACTACTCAAGCATCATGTCCTCTCAATTTCTGTCTCCTTACATAAGGAAAATAAATTCCTTCTATTCAAAAAAAAAAAAAATTGGTGCAACTGAGAACCTCTCCACAAAGGAAAATGTCTACAAGTTCAGGAGGAAAAAAAAAAATGTATTTTGCCAAAAAAAGGGGGGGGGCTGAAAATATAAGCAACTGATGAAGTTAAGCTAGAAAATGATGAATCTAAGTGGAAAACTAGTGTCTGACTTCTTTTTCCACTGAGGATAAATTAAGCAGTTGGAGCAGCAGTTATAGATTTACCCAAAGAACGGATGTTCTGACAAGTTACTTGTTCATAATGCTTCCCTCACAAACACCAATTCCTCTACCTGTTCTTGGATACATTTATTTACTTTATTTTTCCCCATCAGTGTCAGTTTCTACACAGGAGAATCTTGAGTAATTTCTTTTAGGAATAATTATGGAGAAAGGACAGAGTAACATTTGAGTAAAAAGAAGGGAATTGGATGAGAAGGTGGAGAAAAGAGACCTCTGCAATGCAGCCCGAGGTTGCCCACACATCTTCAGAATTAAAATGTCAGGTTATGGATCCTGATCTTTTGGTTACTCTCTGCTCACAGAGTGATGGAGTGAGGAAGGGCAGAGGGGAGGGGCAGTGGACTTGGAAGGTCGCCGGGCAGTGAATTTCCATTAGTTAGAATGTACAAGTAATTGTACCATGACTCTTACGAACACTACCTCTCTGCTCCCACCAGCCAACACTGTGTGCCAAGCTCTAAGAGCTTGTAACAATCCCATGTTGAAGATGCTATTTCCATCCTTGTATTTAAAGCATTATTGGCCTCAGGCACCAGAGAGTGAAGTAATTTACCTAAGGTCACACAGCTCATGCGAGTGGCAAGCTGGGTGTGAATCCAAATCATGTGATTCTAGAAGCACACTCTTAACAACCATGCTAATGGAGCCTCTCCCGCAGAGAAAAGGTACCCAAAAGTAAGGGTCACAGTGACTCTGAAGTGCTAGTGGATCTCTCATGTGTCATTTCCAGCCTCCTGCCTCTGCTCGTGCTGTTTCCTTTGCCTTGAGTGACCTCCTTCCATCCATCCTCTCCTTCACATGGCTAACTCTTTACCCTTTGGGTCTTCACCCCCTGGGTCTCTTTACCCTCAAGAGTCAACCTGCTCAGCAAAGCTTTCCAGAACCCTCCTCAAGGTGGGTGTGGTCCCTTCTCTCACAGATGTGTGTGGTACCTATGACTACATCCGTCATAGCATCTCCAATAGCATCCTGTTTAGGTTCTGCCTCATCCTGAAACCTTGGGCGCTCCCGTTATCTCCTTTTTCACATCCAGTCCATCTTGGTGCATGGGAGATTTCACTCTTCAGTCTTTCTAGATACACCTCCTCCTCTCTATTCCTGTGACCACTACCCTGGTTCTCTCAGTACTTCCTGCAGTCACCTTCTGAGAGGTCCTTATGCCTCCAGTCTCCACACACCTGCCCCATCAAGCCCTCAGTGACTGCCTTGACCTGGGGAAAAGCCATAGGAGGCCTATGCACTCATGCTTTGTGGCTCCCTTTGGCCTCACCTCTTGAAAGATGGCTGCTTTGTACCATCAGCCTTGCATCTGGATCTCCAGTAAGGCTCAACTACAAATTGTTCCAATCCCACCCCACCTTCACCCACTCCTCCCAACAAGCTGTTTCTCACTTCTGTACATCTGTCCCCATGCAGATGCTCATGTGTACATTAAATGCCCTCTACCTTTCCCTGATACCTCCCGCTCAACTTTCTTTTTTTAAATCAAAATGTAGTTAATTTACAATATCATATTAGTTTCAGGTGTACAGCAGATTCAAAATTTTTTCAAATTATACTCTATTAAAAGTTATTAAAAGATAATAACTTTAATTCCTTGTGCTGTACAAGGTATCCTTGTTGCTATGTATCCTTTGTTATTTATTTTATACATAGGAGTTTGTGTCTCTTAATCCCATACCCGTAATTTTCCCCTCCCCCCTTCCCTCTCCCTTCTGGTAACCACTAGTCTGTTTGCTATATATGTGAATCTGTTGCTCTTTGCATATATGTTCTTTTTTTTTTTTTTAGATTACACATATAAGTAATATCATACAGTGTTTGTCTTTCTATGACTTATTTCACCAAGCATAATATTCTCTAGGTCCATCCACGTTGCTGCAAATGGCAGGATTCATTCTTTTTATGACTAATATTCCGTTTTTTATATATGGAATATATATCATATCATTCGTCTGTCGATGGGTAGTTGGGTTGCTTCCATAGTTTGGCTATTAATGTAATGCTTCTATGCACATTGGAGTGTGTTATCTTTTCAAATTATTATTTTTGTTTTTACTGGATGTATACCAAGAGTGGAATTTCAGGATCATATATACTTCTATTTTTAATTTTATGAGGAACTAAAATTTTTCCATAGTGGATGCACCAATTTATATTCCTACCAACAATGTACAAAGTTTCCCTTTTCCCCTCATCCTCACCAATATTTTTATATTGTCTATATTATAGACTTTTTGATAACAGCCATTCTGACAGATGTGAAGTGATATTTCATTATTGTTTTGATTTGCATTTCTCTAATAATTAGTGATGTTCATCTTTTGATGTGTCTGTAAGCCATATGCATTTATTCTTCAGAAAAATATCTATTGAGACCTTTGGCCCATTTTCGATTGTCATTTGTTTGTCTGTTTGTTTTTATTGAGTTGTATGAGCTGTTTATATATTTTGGAGATTAATCCCCTGCTGGTCATTTTGTTTGCAGATATTTTCCTTCACTATACAAAAGCTTTTAAGTTTAATTAGGTCACATTTGTTTTTCTTGCTTTTATTTATTTTGCCTTAGGAGACAGATCCAAAAAAAAAAAACATTGCTGCAATTAATGACATAGAGTTGTTCTGCCTAATGTCTCTTCTAGGAGTTTTATAATTTACCATCTTACTTTTAGGTCTTTAAACCATTTTGAGTTTATTTTGTATATGGAGTAAAGAAATGTTCTAATCTTCTTGTTTTACTTGTAGTCTAGTTTTCCCAGCACCACTTATTAAAGAAACTGCCTTTTTTACATTTTATATTTTTGCCTCTGGTGTCCTAGATTAGTTGACCTAGGTGTGTGAGTTTATTTCTGGGCTTTCTAGTCTGTTCCATTGATTTATGTGTCTTTTTTGTGTGTTAGTACCATGCTATTTTGATTACTGTAGCTTTGTAGTATAGTCTGAAGTCTGAGAGGATAACACCTTCAATTTTGGTCTTCCTTTCCAAGATTGTATTGGCAGTTCAGGGTTTTTTGTGGTTCCATATGAATTTTAGGATTATTTGTTCTAGTTCTGTGAGCAATGTCATGGGTATTTTGATAGGGATTGCTTTAAATATGTAGATTGCTTTGAGTAGTTTGGCCATTTTAACAATATTAATTATTCCAATTCAAGCACATAAGATATCTTTCCATTTCTTTATGCCATCTTCAATTTCTTTCATAAATATTTATAGGTTTTTTGGGTTTTTTTTTTTTTTCCCCAAAGTATAGGTCTTTCACCTCCTTGGTTAAGTTTATTCCTAGATATTTTATTCTTTTTTATGCAATTTTAAATGGGATTTTCTTTACTTTTTTCTTTCTAATAGTTCATTAGTAGTTTACAGAAAAGCCACAGGTCTCTGTATATTAACCTTGTATCCTTCAACTTTGTTAAATTCATTTACTAGGTCTAATAGTTTTTTAGTGGAAACTTGAGAGTTTCCTATATAAAGTATCATGTCATCCACAATAGATGACATGATACTTTATATCTTTACTTCTTTCCTTCCAATTTATCTAAATTTACTATTATTCGTTATTATTTTATTATTACTTTTATTTCTTTTTCATGTATAATTGCTATGGCTAGAAGTTCCAATACTATGTTAAATAAAAGTAGTGAAACTGGGCACCCTTGTCTTATTCACAAATTTAGAGGAAAGACTTTCAGCTCTTCACCATTGAGTATGGCATTAGCTGTGGTTTGTCGTAAATGGCTTTTATTATGTTGAGATATGTTCCCTCCATATCCACCTTAGTAAGTCTTTATCATGAATGGATGTTGAATTTTGTCAAATGCTTTTTCTGTGTCTTTTGAGATGCTCATGTTATTTTTATCCTTCCCTTTGTTAATCAGTGCATCATATTGATTGATTTGTAAATATTGAACTATCCTTGTGTTCCTGAAATAGGTCCAACTTGATCATGGTGTATGATCTTTTTTTTATATATTTTTTATTCAGTTTACTAATATTTTGTTGAGGATTTCTGCTTGACTTTCAAGGCAACTTTGCTAACACTTACACTCAGAATCCCTAGGTATCCCCTAACTCAGTTGCACTAACAGTGTGCTCTCCCAGTGCCCTATGCATCACTCTTTTGAGGGGCTCAATACCTTATATTACAATCATCCATTTATATTTCTGCCTCCCCCATTAGAGAGGAATTTCCTGAAGGTGAGAACTGGTATACTTATCATGATATTGTCAGTGCCTGGGACATAGCAAAAGCTCAATAAATGTTTGATGAATGAATCTGTGAGTTAATATATATGTTTAAGTATCACATATATAAATACACATAAGTAATATTATATCCACCTTTCATGCCAGGTGCCTTCCTATTTCTCCCTCCCCCTCATCTCTCATTAAACTAGGAAGTCAGAGTTCCCATCATGGCTCAACGCTAACAAACCCAACAAGTACCCATGAGGACACAGGTTCAATCCCTGGCCTCGCTCAGTGGGTTAAGAATCCAGCACTGCCATGAGTGAGGTGTATGTCACAGATGTAGCTTGGATTTGGCATTGCTGTGGCTGTGGTATAGGTCAGCAGCTGTAGCTCTGATTCAACCCTAGCCCAGGAACTTCCAAATGCCATTGATGAAGACCTAAAAAGACCAAAAAAAAAACAAAAACAAAAACAAAAAAACAAAAAAAGAAAAAAAAAACACTTGGAAGTTTTCCCAAAGTCCATCTTGTATGTACCATGATCTGTGTGGTTATTTACACTGTTTCTGATGTTTTTTTCTTCCCAGTATTGTAGCATATCTCCACTGGGTCCCAGGAAGCCTTCCTTGATTGCACAGTTTGGAATGAGTCTTTCTCCTCTTGTGTCACTGTTGCAATCTCTGGCACTGAAATTGCCTCTGCTCCCCAGCAGACGCCAACCCCTGTAGGCAGGGAAGGAGTTTTGCTCATTTTTGTCTCTCTAGTACCACCACAGGCCCAGAACTAGTTTTATTGAAGTTTGGAATAGCTAAAAAAAGTAATATTTCATGTTTAGTACTTCAGGGCCCTCTATTTAGCTGTGTAAGAGTTGAGTGAATACAAAAATAATTACTGTGAAGGCCTTACTTTAATTTCATATCATAGCCTTTAATTAAGCAAGAGGTTTTACAAGCAAAGTACTAAGGCCCTTGGCAAGCTTTTTTAATCCTAATAACAGGTGGTCTTCATAGACCTGAAAATATGTGGATAATGTTCTTATCCCTTTAAAAAATATGACCTCCATTACCATCTGAGAGTAATGTAATTGCATATGTAGCAAAAAATAATCAGATTAACAAATTCTTAACAGTAAACAAGTCCAGCTTGTTATATCCTTACTAAGCAAATTTCCACAGATTTGTGGGATGCTTGATGTAAATTTATAATTGCCATGATAACAAAGTGGGACTAGCCCTCTAAGCCATTCAGGCCATGAAGAGGTCATTTTTAATGAAAAGTGCCAACACATCTGACAAGTGAGCTCTCAGGCTAACATGCTATATATTTTAGATTGATCCTCTCTTAATGAACTCTCATAAACCTATGGGATTATCCCCATAAATGATTCACACTGCTGAAGCAAGAGAGAGAGCACAACTGTTCAACAGTCAGGCTGACAAGGCATGATGTAAACTTTCCTGGCTTCCACTTATTGTTTAAAAAGAGTATGTGTATTACCTAGAGAGTTATATGATATTCCTTTTTCTTATAAACCACTAGTTGAAGCAATTTTTTAAAAAAAGCAAAGCAAACAATTCATGATTCAAAATAGCATGGACATAATTCTCATTACTGCTAGTGAATAAAATTAATGTCAATAATAGAAACAGCTCTTCTTTTATGTTAAAGTAATTTTGTTGGCAGTACATTGCACATTGTTGGTCGAATGTGAGATCTTATTTTTCCCGTTATCTTATATCCACTCTACTTGATGATTTGTTACATTCAATTTGAAGGAAATAAAATCACACTTAATTTGAGGCATGTTAACATTCACCAGTGCTAACTGTGCATGTTTTTCTTCCTGCCAATGGCATAAAGGATACTGGGGCTGCCAGGTAGGCACCCTCTCTATGCTCTCTCAGCGCTTACCACCTAACAAAGAAAAAGCAGAGGGAAAAATATCCCAGTGATTGACAGCATCACAGTGTGTTATAATAAAGATATGCACCATACAATGAGAGAACAGAGGAGAAGCATCTAAATCAGGGCCTGAGAAGGGCTTAGGGATGGGAAAGTTCCAAGAAGTCTTCCTGGAGGAGGAGATGCCAAGCTGAATTGAGGTTCCCAAGGGAATAAAGAGTTGGGAAGAGCGTATTAGTTTCCTAGAGTTGTCATAACAAAATACTGCCAACTGGGTGGCTTAAAACAGTAAGAATTTATTCTCTGCCTGTTCTGTAGGCTAGAATCTGAGATCAGGGTGTCATCAGGGTTGGTTCCTTCCAGTGGCTCTCAGGGAGAATCTGTTCCATGTCCCTCTCCTAGCTTCTGGCAGTTGCCAGCAATCCTTGGGCATAAATACATCACTCCAATCTCTGCTCTTCTTTTTGTGGGACCCTCTCCCCTGTATTTTTGTCTATGTCCATATTTCCCTCTTCTTATGACACCAGTCATATTGGATTTAGGGCCTCCCCTAACCCAGTATGACATCATCCTAACTTTATTATATCTACAAAAACTTTATTTGTGGGTTAAGGTCACAGTCACAGGTTCTAGGTGGACCTGATGTCTAGGGGACAGTATTCGACCAATGCAGATGTCATTCCAGAAACAGGAAGCAGCATGGATAAAGCCACGTAGAGGCCTTGACACGTTTGAGCAACCATGGATGCTTGTCAATGGTTGGACTGAAAGGTTCTGGGAATCCTAACAAGTTATAAAGCTTCAGAGGTAACAGGAGCCTCATCACAAAGAGTCTTGTGTGCCAAGACTTGGGAATTTGAATTTCCTCATGAAATGTGTGGGTGTCACTGAAGGATTTTCATTCTGGAAGTGACATGACCATATTTGTGTTTTAGAAAAATCTCTCTGGCAGCTCTATGGAGAATTCCAGAAGGTACAGATTGGAGGCAGAGAGTTTATATAGCAAGTCCTTGAAATAATTCTGGTGAGAAATGATAAGTGTCTACATTACATCAGCAGTAGGGAGACTGCTGATGAGTGGTGGTCAATAGAGGAGAAGAGAGACACAAGGGTGGCTTTAAAATTTTTGGCTTGTATGGGGGGATGGAGGTGATATTCACTGAGGTAATTAAGAAGGAGGAACAAGCTTAGAGATAAATGTGGATGAGTTTGTGGACATATTTCATTTGAGGTACCAGTAACACTTCTAGGTGGAGAGCTGCTGTTTTGGAGATCAGTAGGCAGTTCTGGCTTGAGATTTGAGACTCATGAACATATAACTTACTGTGTCCCTCAAGTTGAGTGTAATAAAGTGAGAAGAGCAGAAACCTATGTTTAGGAAATCAACTGAGGAAAAAAGAACCAAGTAATTCTTTGAGAAGGAGATTTCTATAGAAAAGGGGGGGGGCAGTGAGAGCAAATCACAGAGAAGAGAGCTTCCAGAAGGACCAAGTTCTCAGGGTGCCAAATGCTACTGGGAAGTCAGCAAAAATAAGGAAACACATTTGTTTTGGAAAAATCCAGTCATTGGTGGCTTTAGAAAGGACAGTTTCAGTCAAATGACAGGAATGACAGAGGAAGGCATAAGAGGCTGGTAGATTTGGGAGTGACTGTGCAGGAAGAGGGGGCGTGTAGGGATTGTGGACTACCTTTTCAAGAAGCCGGATTGTGAGGACATCAGAGATCTATTAGCATCAATAGCTCCATGGGGTTAGGGAAGAGTTTTTCCCTGACGATGGAGACTTAAGCATGCTGTGATCCAACTCAAGTGGAAAAATATGAGTTCAAGAGAGTGGCCTTGGGGCAGAGGTGGAAATTTATCTCTTCCAATAAAGGAGTCTATGAGGACACATTCTTAAGGTAGTTGAGGGGTTTCTCACAGTTGCTATTGTGGACATCTTGTTAATACGAATAAAAATATTTCCTTCATTCTCCATGCAAGGGGCATTTTTTGCTGGCTACCCTTCCCGAATCCATTGCCTTTCCTTTTACAACAACGTGCCCATATATTCTTGGGGAATTGATCTCTTGCTGAGCGTGCAGCCTCAGAACTATCAGACCAGGCATCCTGTCCTCCCCTAGTCAAGGTTCTATTGTGCCTCTCTCCTAGGTCTTTGAATCCAGAGTCTTTAATTGCTATCAGGGTTTGGGGGATGCAGTGGAGATAATTAGCTTATCCCAGTGACACTTCTTTACCATGCCCTGATTTCTACCCCCCTCTAAACTTGCTTCTGTAGCCTCCTCTTCAACTCTGACCACCCCCTGTATCCATGGATATGGTGCCAAAGACTGGAACCATGTGGCTTGGGCTCAAATCCAGTTTGGCCACATTCTACTTGCATGATCTGGAGCAAGTTACCACTTTATTTCTCTGTGCCTTCGCTTCTACGTCAGTGGAACCAATGATGGTGCCTACCTACAAGGTTCTCTGGGAATTAATGAGTATAATGCTCAGAATGGTGCCTACTCAAAGTACTCTAAGTGTTATTATTCCAATAAATTCCCCTTCTTCGCAAGTTAGCCAGGAACATGGGTTGCTATGTGCCACCAAAGAATCCTAATGGATAACTTCTTCATTCTAAATGAGTAACATTTTATTATACTGTGCTTGAAAATCTAAATGTAGTGAATACTTTAATAGGGATTGACCATTTACAATGGTTTGGAGAGAGAAAGAGAATTTGCATATGTTACTATAGTTGTGGCAAATAGATGAAAGCCCTCATTTAAGTATTGAATTAAGTTAATAAGAGATATTAATAGCATTTTGTACAAAATTTTGGAGAACTAAATATGAGAGTGCTTTTAAAAACTTATTTTGACATGGGGCTATTGATAGAAATGAGTTGGATACATAGTTCTTTTCTTTCTAAGTTCATAATATAATGGCAAATGTAATGACACAACAATCAGATTTGGAGGCTCTTGTCACTTATGGTCCCTATAAGAAGGTAATATTTCTCACCAAGTCTCAATTTCCTTATGCAGAAAAGGCTCACGGCTGTCTGACATTGAGTTCTGGGGCAGCCTGTTACACAGCAATATTGCAGCAAAAGGTAACTGATAAAGTGGGTTATAAAGCTATGGGATTAGGTAAGATCCCCTTTTAAAGAAAAAATGGGGCAGTGAAAAAGGCCAAGGAACAAGTCTAACAAAGAGCGGTTGGCGCTAAGGAGAAAAAGCTACCTACCTACCCAAGGTGAATTGGACAGAAATACAGAAGAAAACGAATGGACCGGGGGTCATAGAGGCTAAGAGAGGCACACGTTTCAAAGAGGAAAGCTTCACATGCTAAACATGGCCAAGAGGTCAACTAAGATGAAGGCAGGAAGTCTTCTGGATTCATCCACATCAACGGCACTAGTGAGTGCTGCGGGAGGCTGGCTGGAAAGCAGTGATGAAGGCTGGGCATTCTGACTCAAATAATGAACAACCAGTGGCAAGAAATACATCTAGAGGCCTCAGACACCCAAGGATAGAGGATGAAACAGTGGAGTTTGTAATGACTAAGGCCCAGCAGGTGGCCCAGCAGCCAGCCCAGCAATTTCCTTTTCGAAGGCAAGTAGTCTGAAGGTCTGCATTGTGGGCTGACTCTCCAAGATCCCATGCCTAAAGGGGAAAAGCCAAGATGTGATAGGTGGAGTGATACTGGGCAGGCAGCCAGGTAGAGCAACATCTGGGTCAGCGTGACAAAGCACAGTGGTTTGGGAGTAGGACACAGGTGAGGCTGTTTTCCCTGGGGTTCCCGGCCCCTCCCCTGGCTGGCCCAGCGTGTGGACTGCAGACTGCCCTTGGGGATAGATGTTCTGCTCTTGCAGGTCTCCCAAGCCCTCCCCTGGGATTAACTTGCCTCCCACCTAGATATAGGCCCCATGAGGGCAGAATCTGCCACTTTTCCCAGGAGGTTTAGCCCACAAATAGAGGAAACAGCGGCCACACCTGTCACCATTTGGACTGGGTTCTAAAATTCCCACACCATTTTGAGAATTCAGCTGTGACCTCGAAAGTCACTGTGATGAAGCATGGACTCTTCTGAAGTCACACCACTCCCCAACTTTAGTGGTTCTAGGAGAAAAATTCTTTCTTTGGGCTGAAGGCCCTTCCCAAAAATGTGTGAGAAGCTCATGAATGAACTGCTTAAAAGAAAAAAAAAATTTTTTTAGTGTTACTTTAAATGTCTGCCCAAACAAGCATATTTGATACATATTCATTTTCTCTCTCTCTCTTTCTCTCTCTCTTCAGATTCTTTTCCCCTGTAGGTTATTACAAGATATTGAGTATAATTCACTGTACTGTACAGTAGATCCTTGTTGTTTATCTATTTTTTATATCATAGTATCTAAGCACCTATTAATCCCACACTCCTAGTGTACCCCCGTGTTCCCCCCATCTTCCCCTTTGGTAACCGTTTGTTTTCTACGTCTGTGAGTCTATTCCTGTTTTGTAAATAAGTTCATTTGTATCGTTTTTTTTTTTTAGAGTCCACATCTAAGTGATATCATATGATATTTGTTTTTCTCAGTCTGACTTACTTCACTTAGTATAATAATCTCTAGGTCCATCCATGTTGCTGCAAATGGCATTATTTCATTTTTTTATGGCTGAATAAAAGAAGATATGAGACATATATACAATGGGATATTATCTTTCCGATTCTATGAGGGCAAGATCAAGAAATGACCCCTGTCACTTCTGCCAGCATAACCTAGTCACATGGCCACACCCGCTGCAAGGGAGACTGGAGACCAAGGTCTTTAGGCAGATGGCCACGTTGCCAGCTAAAATGTTATACTAAGAAAGGATGGAAGAATAGAAATTTTTTTGATACTGAGCTGTATGAGCTGTTTGTTTATTTTGGAAATTAAGCCTTTGTTGGTCGCTTCGTTTGCAAGTATTTTCTCCCATTCCATAAGCTGCCTTTTCATTTTGTTAATGGTTTCCTTGCTACGCAAAAGCTCTTAGGTTTAATTAGGTCCCATTAGTTTATTTTTGCTTTTATTTCCATTACTCTAGGAGATGGATCCAAAAAAAAAATATTGCAGTGATTTATGTCAAAGAGTGTTCTGCCTGTGTTTTCCTCTGGGAGTTTTATAGTATCTGGTCTTACATTATAGTATCTGGTCTTACATTTGACACACATTCTCATAAGCTATCATTTCATGAATATATCCTCTGTCTCTCCACCATGGGAATATGAAGTATGAGTTCAAACTAAAGCTCCAGGAGCCCGACTCCTCCTGTTAGATTCTTGGCAGATGAAAGTAGGAGAAATGATACCATCACCTTTGAATTCTCGTCGTGTGGGTAATAAGGAAGCAGATGGGAAACACTGCCAATATGCCTGACAATAATAATAATCTGTCACTGTTCTTTCTCTGTTTCTTTACAGACTGCAATGCACTCACATTATCTTCCAGTACATTTATGTTCCTTCTCTTTTACTATTGGATTTTGGGGATGAGTGAGGGGAGGATATATTTCTCATGTGTAACAGATTACCTTTTATTTTTGAAAAGAAGCATAAGAGTGATATCCAGTTTTTCAAAAGAAACTAACCACTATTTATGTTAGCACCCACCAATGAAATACTTAGGTATAAGTCTAACAGAATATGTGCAGGAGCTATGAGGAAAGCTAAAAACGCTGGTGAATGAAATCAAAGAACTAAATAGAGAAATATTCCATGTTTCTGGGTGGGAAGACTCAGTAATGGCAAAATGGCAGTTCTTCTCAACTTGATCTATAGACTTAATCCAATATCAATGCCAGCAAGATATTTTGTGGTTTTGACAAACTGATTCTAAAGTTTATGTGAAGAGGCAAAAGACCTAGAATAGCCAACACATAACTGAAAGAGGAAAAAGCTGAAGGATTGATGCTCCCAAACTTCAGCACTTACTATAAAGCAACAGTAATCAAAACAGTCTGGTATTGGTGAAAGAAAAGACAGGTAGATCAATGGAACATTGATATGTCATCAGCATGCAGATATAGCCCACATAAATATAGTCAACTGATTATCAACAAAAGAGCAAAGGCGGAGTTCCCGTCGTGGCGCAGTGGTTAACGAATCCGACTAGGAACCATGAGGTTGCGGATTCGGTCCCTGCCCTTGCTCAGTGGGTTAACGATCCGGCGTTGCCGTGAGCTGTGGTGTAGGTTGCAGACGCGGCTCGGATCCTGCGTTGCTGTGCCTCTGGCGTAGGACAGTGGCTACAGCTCCGATTCAACCCCTAGCCTGGGAACCTCCATATGCCGCGGGAGCGGCCCAAGAAATAGCAACAACAACAACAACAAAAAAAAGACAAAAAAAAAAAAAAAAAAAGAGCAAAGGCAAGGGGAGTTCCTATTGTGGTGCAGCAGAAACGAATCGACTAGGAAGCATGAGGTTGCGGGTTCAATCCCTGGCCTCGCTCAGTGGGTTAAGGATCTGGTGTTGCCATGAGCTGTGGTATAGGTCACAGATGCGGCTCGGATCCTATGCTGCTGTGGCTGCTGTATAAGCCTGCAGCTGTAGCTCTGATAAGACCCCTAGCCTGGGAACCTCCATATGCCATGGGTATGACCCCCCCCCCAAAAAAAGAGCAAAGGCAATACAACAGAGCAAAGATAATCTTTTCAACAGATGGTGCTGGAACACTGGATATCCATATGTGGAAAAAATGAATCTAGATACAAACCTTATACCCCTCACAAAAATTAATTCAAAATGGATCATAAAGCTAAATGTAAAATACAGAACTATAGGAATTCCCACTGCGGAGCAGTAGCTTAAGAATCCAGCATTGCTGCAGCTAAGGCACAGATCACAGCTGCAGCTCAGATTCAGTACCTGGCTTGGGAACTTCCATATATATATATATACACACACACACATATCCTCTTAGAAGTTCACATAGGAGAAAACTGAGATCACCTAGAGTGTGGTGACGGCCTTTTAGATACAACACCAAAGGCACAATTCATGAAAGAAAGAATTCATAAGCTGGACTTCATTAAAATTAAAAACTTATGTTCTATAAAGGACAAAGTCACAAGAATGAGAGGACAAACTCCAGATTGGGAGAAAATATTTTCAAAAAAACACACCTGAAAAAAGGACTATTATTCAAAATATGCAAAGATCTCTTAAAAGTCAACAAGAAAACAAAAAGCCTGATTAAAAAATGGGCCAAAAATCTTAACAGATATTTCACCAAAGAAGATATACAGAGAGCAGATAAGCATATGAGAAGATGCTCCACATCATATGTCATCCAAGAAATGCAAATTAAAACAACAACAAAATACCACTATATACCAGTTAGAATGGCCATGATCCAAAAAAATACCACCACCAAATGCTGATGTGGATGTGCAGCAACGGGAACCCTCCTTCATTGCTGATGGTAATGCAGCCACTTTGGAAGATAGTTTGGCAATTTCTTGCAAAACCAAACATACTCTTAACATACAACTCAGCACTTGAATGCCCTGGTATTTACCCAAATAAAATGAAAACATATCCACACAAAAACCTGTACATGGATGTTGGTAACAGCTTCATGTATAATTACCAAAACATGGAAGCAACTAAGATATCTTTCAGTAGGTGAATGGATAAGTAAGGTGTGGTATATCCAGACAATGGAATATTATCCAGTGCTACAAAGAAATGAAATGACATGGAAGAACTGTCTATGCCTATTACTAAGTAAAAGAAGCCAATCTAAAAAGGCTACATACCGTACAATTCCAATCATATGACATTCTGGAAACAGCAACATTATGGAGATAGTAAAAAAAAAAAAAAGAAAGAAAGAAAAAGATGAGTGTTTTCCATGAGTTTGAAGGGCAGGGAGGGTAGGAATGATTAGGTGGGGCAGAGAGGGAAATAGAACACTTAAAATACTCTGTACGCTACCATAATGATGGATATATATCATTATACAGTTGTCCAAACCCACAAAATGTACACTACCAGGAACAAACCCTAAAGTAAATTGTGGACATTGGGTGATAATGATGTGTCCATACATGTTCACTGGTTGTTTACAAATGTCCCGCTCTGGTGGGGGAAGTAGATTATGGGAGAGGCTATGAATGTGGAGACAAGGTGTGTGCAGAAAACTTCCGTGGCTTCCAATCAATTTTGTTGTAAACCTTAAACTGCTCTAAAAAAAAAAGTCTTAATTAAAAAAAAATGATTAATAGTGTTTCTAGAGTGAGATTAGGAATTTTTTAAAAATTTCTTCTTTAAATTTTTTGTATTCAAAATTTAGCTATAGTTATTGTTGATGACTGAATTAATAATATTTCTCAGAGTTCCCGTTGTGGCACGGTGGAAATGAATCAGACTAGGAACCATGAGGTTGTGGGTTCGATCCCTGGACTCACTCAGTGGAATAAGGATCTGGTGTTGCCATGAGCTGGGGTGTAGTTCGCAGACATAGCTCGGATCCTGCGTTGCTGTGGCTATGGTGTAGGCTGGCAGCTGCAGCTCTGATTAGACCCCTAGCCTGGGAACCTCCAGATGCCCCTGGAGCAGCCCTAAAAAGCAAAAATAATAGCAATAATAATAATAATACTTCTCAACTCATTTTAGTTTCTGAGCATTGGTCCGTAGAGGATTCTATCTTTGGTGAACTAAATAAATAATTTCTCTTTATCCACCTACCCTGCTTCTCTCTTTCTTCCTATGGGCCACCATGTCCATCATTCCACTTTCATATGTTCTCATAAAAAGGATGTTATATCAATATATCTATTTCTATTGTATGAAGTTTTAAAAAGAGAAACTAACTGCTGAGGGTACCTTTTTCAGCTAGTCTTTCTACATGTATAAATAATAGGGAAAAAGAAGATTCAAATTCTAGGCAATAACAGAAGTGACTAGTACAATGGTAATTAATGAAAGGGATCTATAATTAAGAAAGATTGCATGAAAATACGAATTAGAATATCATTATTAAAACTATAATAATTTAATTAAAGCAAATGTTCTGAAAGAGACCTAAAGATCAGCGTGTATTTTCACTCTTATGTGGAATCTAAAAGACAAAAACAGCTAAATGTAACAAAACAGAAACAGACAGGAGTTCCCACTGTGGCTCAGCGGGTTGAGGACCCAGCATTGTCTCTGTGAGGACGTGGGTTCAATCCCTGGCCTCACTTAGTGGGTTAAGGATCCAGCATTGCCGCCGTTGCCATTTAGGTCATAGGTGCGGCTTGGATCTGGTGTTGCCGTGGCCGTGGCATAGGCCGGCAGCTGCAGCTCCTATTCAAACCCTAGTCTGGGAACCTCCATATGCCGTGGGTGCAGCCCTAAAAAGACAATAATAATAATAATAATAATGATAATAATATTGCAGTAACTTTGCATGGTGTGTAAGCTCTAAAAATAATTGAATCACTATGTATAGCAAACTAATATAATATTCATTATAGGCCAACTGTATGTCAATGAAATTTATTTTTTCTTTTGCTTTTTAGAGCTGCACCCACAGCATCTGGAAGTTCCTAGGCCAGTGGTAGACTTGGAGCTGTAGTCGCTGGCGTACGACTCAGCCACAGCAACGCCAGATCCGAGCTGCATCTGCAGCCTACACCACAGCTCACAGCAATGCCGGATCCTTAACCTACTGAGCGAGGCCAGGGATCGAACCCATATCTTCATGGATCCTAGTCAGGTCTGTTAACCACTGAGCCACGAAGGGAACGCCTCTTTTTTTTAATTTATTAATAATTTTTAAAAGATCAGCATACAGATAGTTGGTAGGATAGTAGGTGATCAGTCAATATTTATGAAAGAATGGTTGCTGATTCATTGCTAGTATCAAAAAATACTCTACATTATTTGCTAGGTGGCAGAGGGACAAGATAACTCTGAGCCCCGAGACAGGTAATCCTATTCTACTAATTTAAGAAGACTTTCCTGGAATTCACATCTCTTTTGAGACAGGTAAAGTTCACAGAACTTTCCCTTGAAATCAAATCTGCCTGGCCTGCGTGCACTGGACACATTATTTATTATGGAACCGAGAGCTTCCCATGCAACTGACCCACTGTTAAGATCAGTTAGGCAGATTGAGGTTTTTCGTGTTTTTTTTTTATGAAATGTGTTGGCAAATATTAACCAGTCTGATTAGGATCCCAGATTGCATGACAGTGACGACATTCCAATTCGTCATTACTGGTGACACGGACAAGGAGGCAAACAAAGGTCTATTTCATTAAGGAAGAAAGAAATAACAGCCGAGAAGGGGGTTGCACAATCATTTTTCTGGAGCTCTTTGCAGGGCTGACAGGCAGTGAGTGGCGAGGACGGATGGATGCAATTCTCCGCATATCCGCTGGGGCACAGAACTGCCAGAGCAATCTTGTGCCACTGTTGTCCAAATCTGCTCTGAAGAAGGAAGAAGAAAGCTATCCTTCCATTATCTCCATTTGATGCCTTTTTTTTTTTTTTTTTTTTTCCCCTACTGATTCCAAAATACAGAAATGCAACCGAAGGTCAAAGCATGTGCTAACTTCATCTAGCATCTAGTGACCCCTGGCTCAAAGCAGGGATGCTATTGTCTTATTGATTAGAATAGCTTGACTAATATAACAGAGACATCACTGATAAAACTTCAGAATTAGATGTTCAGCTTTTGTTCTCTTACTCAAATCACAGGGCCAAGCCTGTCTTCTGTTTGAGCTCTCTTTTCAGACAAAGACACTGCTTTACCCTTAGGTGAGTTGCTTTCCTCCCCCCAGCCCCGTGTATGGGTGTACGCACTGTGTACACACACACAGAGTTTGCCTGGAAAACTGAGAAGTCACCAAGACACAGCACTTGCTAAAGAGGCGGAAGCTCCTCTGGCCACATCTATAGCCCCTGCGCCTGTCCATGACTTTCAGGAGACGTCAACCCCAATTTTCATGGCTCTTGGATTAACGCTGCAGTTGGGATTACTGGGATTTGGGAACAAATTTACTAAATGCACAGATGGCATAAACTGAGCTGGGCATGTAATGAACCTACCAAATCTTTCTTAAGAACAATAAATCATCGACCAAAAAGATGTCATCCTCTCCCTTTTCCTTGCTTTCAACATTTCTAAAGCTCTCCACGTTAGAGTCTGTGCTGAGCGCCAGAAGCCCAAACCGAACACATGCTTATCTCCTATTTGGAGCTCTGAGTTGAGCTCTCTGTTTTTCAATCTTTGAGTCACTAGAGATACCAATTTGGTGGGTTTCAGTCAGCATTTTTAAATGGAATAGAAATATCAGGATAGAATAGAAATATCACAAGTATTGCTATTAGTAGTATCTTATTTTAATGGACTAAATAAACAGTAGGATACGAATGTGTGTACTGGGTTGTAACGCAATTTTTTTTAAACTGGATTGTGTCACCAAAGCTTGAAATTCACTGGTAGAGCTAATATACTGACAGAGAAAATTTATAATATCCTAAGTGATATCCACTGATGCAAAAATCCCATTAACCACAGCTGTTTTCAAACCGTGAGAAACAAGCCATCAGAAAGGTACCAAACAAAAATCAGAAGTGGAAGTTTGAGCTGAATGCCCAAGGAGTAATTGAGAATGTGAAAAGAAAATTTTATTTTTATAAATCTTGAGACAGTAAGGGCTCATGACTGCCGTAATGGTCTGACTGACCAAAAATCTCCAGAAGGAAATTCCTTATGGGAGAAGCAGTTGTGTGTGGTGTGATAGAGTGTGGCCCATCTCAGTACCCAACACCAGCAATTGCCATTTTGTGACTCTGCTGACTTCCCCTTTCTGTCCACTTCCTATAGTCTTATATTAAAAACCTAATTTTTACTGCCTTCCCACCAACACACAGGCCTTGTCTCCAGGCCCTTGTTTTCTCCATCATCCCCTCCAACCAGTTAGAGTTCAAGTTCTGGTAGTACTTCCTTCAAACGATATAGGGCATCCATGTCTTTCTCTTTCCACTTCCTTTCTCACTGTTTGTCCAGACTATAGTTTTACCCACCTGTTCAGCCCCTTTACTCCATGCACCCACCATATCCCGTGTATCTTGTATTGGTCTTTGATGCTGCCGTCCGGTCCTGTGCACTTCATTCCTATTCTAGCACTTTGATGAGCTGAAAGAACTTGAGCTCTGAACTCAGAGGTATAGCTTACCAACTATTGACTTTGGGTAAGTTAATTAAATTTTCTGAGCTTCTGTTACCTAACTATAAAATGTAAGTTAAATGAGCACTACCTCATGGGGGTGGAGTTTAAATGAGATAATGCTTATGAAGTCTTTAGGACAGAAGAAAACCTAGAGCATAGTACGTGCTCAATAAGATGTTTTGACATCATAACACATTGCTAACCTCAATGATGGGGTGTACGCTATTCAAAACGATACTCAGCTTTCCTTAGTCCAATGTATTGTATTTGTATCATCAACATCTCCCATTTCAGGCACCACTGTACCCATCCTTGAGCCTCTGAAATGCTTGCCTTCTCCCTCAAATGCCACTTTTCCAATGCACTCTTATCCTTCTCTGCTGTGCCACATTCCAACGTCTGCATCAGGCTGCATCTTGTTTTCTGTCATTCACATGGCCCTTAGCAATATATGTTTATTGTTATTTCTCCTATGTGTATCTCCATGCATAAGATTTATAGGCAGATGCCATAGCGAACAAAAAAAAAGTAAAAATGCCAAAGTATGGTGCAATATATTTAGGGGAAAATGTTTGAAAGATAAGACACACGAACATTTGTATTTCCAAACCCAGGGAGGTTGACATTTGTCTGCAACTCTGACAAGTTAATTTGATTCTAAGTAACTGATCTTTGTTTTCTTGGCATCAGAGCAAATCTCAGGGAGACTGTCTTAGTCACTAGATTTTGCAGAGATCCCAGAGGTTATCAATGTTAAACCACCTTCTTCATCCCTCAAAACTGTACTAAGACCGCCAGATAAAGGTAAACCCTTTATCTTTCTTCCATTCCCTCCATCCTTTTTGTGGTAAATACATTTACCACATCCCTTTCCTCCCTTCTTTTATACTTTTTCATGTCACTCTGTATTCTGCTTTGGTAATTTTAAAATGGTCATTAATCAACAGGTGTCCTATAATATTTTCTCCCAATGAAAATTAAAGGTACCCAGGTTGACTAAGATAATAAATAAATACTCAAGACTTACATGCTATTGATTGGCTAAATTAAGCTGACAGTCCTAAATATTTTAAGTGAAAGGGACATGTATTACCTTAGTTCCTCAAATATTTGATGTAAAGCTTAGTGCAACAGAACCCCACTGCTGCAAAAAAATATTCCTGTCTGTCCACAAACATGTTTGAGCATCAATTATATATCAGAGCACATAACAATGAGATTGGACTCTTTGGTAGTGCCTAATCATTTTCTTGAAAGTAAAATGGGAATACCTATTACTCAATCTATAGTTTTTTTCAACACATGAGTAGGCTTGATGAACTGTTTTGTCCTGGATGGGAGACTATGGTTTTAAGTAACTGGGCTCTTTGTTTTAATCCAACCAAAATGTCAGTTAGGCATAATCACCTCTTGTATCCTGCCTGCTCTGGTTAACAATTTCTTTAATAAATGTCTCCACTGCGGGATTAAGTCTTAGAAATGATTCATTATGAAAAAAAGTCAGTACACATGACACTAGCCTTTTGGAGAAGGGAAGAGAAAGACCAGGCAGATGGGGTCGTACAGGGAGAGGACTGGACGTTTTAGCACAGACCTACTTCCAGGAATGGGCCCTGAAAGAGAAGTTTAGGGATTCACTATTGAGGTCAATTGCTATCTTTTTAATAGCTGCTTTACATATTAAGCATGCTAGCCTGCTGGGGGAAGAAAGTCATTACTGCTCAGTTTGAATCATTAACCAAATTTGTAGAGGAAATCCAGCAGGACCATTGCCACAAGAAAGATAAGCAGCAGGATCTACCTACAATGGTCGTCTCTGAAAAACATAATTTGTACCAGAGTATTAAATATTGTCTTAAAAATCAGAAGAAAAAATTTCCCTCAAGGAACCAATAACTAACAGAGATGTTTAGAGATCTCTTCTAAGTGGGAATAAATTCTGCCATCCCACCTTCCTTGAACCTTGATAGCATGTATATCAAGCATACCTCAAAATTATACGCTTCCCCCCTTTTCACCTTCCAACTGATATTCTTAAACTTTGCCTTATAAACATTCAAGAGCTTACCTAAATCTTCACTATTTTTTTTAATGTTCATAACCAGTTTCTCAAGAGAGGTCTAAAAATTGAACAACTGGATCTCTGGGAGATAATGCCTCCTGGATTTGTAGTTGGCCAGTTGCTGTGGTGTAAGTATTCCCACCATGGTCAGTGGGAAGCTGCATGATGTTACTGGTTACAGAGATCAGCTATGAGTCAGCTCCAGCACACGACTGGTTGTAAGCCTTCTGTTCCCATCTCTCACACCGCTTAGGTACCTTAGTAGTGTCTCCAGAATCTCCACATAAAAGAGAACTGCAGGAGTGATGTAATGAAAGGAAGGCTACATACTTAATGCTTTTACTGGATTATATGTTTATTTGGAGTGAGTTAAGGGGCACAGACGGAGAGGACAGTGGAAGGGTACTAAAGTCCCCTCATTCGTGCTGTTCACCCACCTTTGGCACAGCCACCCATTGAGAGTCTTCCAGTCCAGCCTTGGTCCCTGAGCTTGAATAATCGTGTCAACTTCACCACCGTCCTCCCCATCACTCTGATTTGAAACCTTGGAATCACCCTGCATTCTTTCCCTAGCCTTGCTTCCCACACCACCAGTCATTACATGCTGCCAGTGTCACCTCTGCCATAGTTTTCCTATCCCTTTTCTCTTTATATTCATTACACTAGCAATATTGATGGACTTCTCCCCACCTGTTAGGTGGCAATACCGTTGTAACTGCTCTCCCTACCTGTAGATTCTTATCTCCTAGTCAGTGCAACTTGAAATCTGCTTCCTTTGTAAACTTTCTAATTGCCTCACTAGCCTGTTGGAAAAACTCTAGTAGCTTCCTACTGAAAAAAACCCAAATTCCAAATGTGTTAACAAAGCCATTAAGGCGTTCCAGTCTCACCCGACTTAGCTTTCCGCTTCCAGTAGCCACGTTTCTGTAACTATATACCAGTATTAGTTGTTTTACAAATAGCATCCCAGCTGATAAGTCAAGTACATGCAGCTGTGTACAACCTGATAAACGTTTTTCGTGGTACCCCTGCCTATGAGTACATTGTGTTTAAATGTGCAGGACAGCCCACTCTTGCTTGAATAATTGGTATATTTTCCCTCTGTCTGCATCTTTCCTTTTGTAGATTCCTCTGAATTCCGCCCCTCTGTACTGCTGAAATCTTTTCTATCATTCAAGGTCTGAGTCAAATTCATGTAGGGCTTTTAGACATTAAAACACAGAAAGAGGAGGTAATACTTTCTAAAATAAGACGCAAGGGAGAAATGACTGTGGCATCTAAATGGCTTGAACCAGAAGCCAGAGACTGACTGGAGCCCAGATAGGAAAGAATGTTGAGAGCTGATGAGGAGCAGTGATAAGCAGCTCCTAGGAAAGCAGGGTAAATGCTTTCGACCCAGAGCCATCACCTGCCTCCAGGCGAGGATGGCTATGAATCTCCTAACGTAGCTACACAGAAGACTACCTCAAATGGGCAGGTTTAACCCCAGAGTCCTCCCCAGGTATCTAGTAGAGTCTGATTGTCTACTTGGGACTCACGTGCAGAACGGGCTTAGACAAAATAAAGAGCTGGTGTGCAATGTCTGAAACCCCGGAGGGTGCATCAAGATAAAACAAGATCTAAAAGTGCAGTGGTAGAGAGAAGCATCCTCCCCATTCGTACACTAGGAATATTCTCAGCAGTGGGGAACCCAAGGTTTTAACATGGGTTATCAACAAGGAAACCTCAGGGGTATGGAGTCTGATTGGCAGTGATCCTGTTTCTCCACTCTTCTTCTTCTTTATGTTTTTTGGCACATTTTGCCCAGTTGAAATTAGACTTTGTTTACAGGGTTTTAAAAGTACAAAAGAATAAAGCTTTAAAAATCAGGAGGTCCCGCTGTGGAGCAGCAGAAACAAATCTGACTAGGATCCATAAGGACATGGATTTGGTCCCTGGCCTTGCTCTGTGAGTTGAGGATCCGGCATTGCCGTGAGCTATGGTGTAGGTCACAGATGTGGCTTGGATTCCACGTGGCTGTAGCTATGGCATAGGCCAGCAGCTGTAGCTCTGATAGGACCCCTAGCCGGGGAATTTTCATAGGCCACAGGTGCGGCCCTAAAAAGCAAAATAAGTAAATAAATAAAATTAAAAATCACCCATCATCCTTCCATATATTGACTAATATTTTATACATTTCCTACTAGTATTTTTCTACATATATACTGTCTCTTCATGCAGCCTGTAGCATCAAAACTTATTGATACAAATGATCAAAAATTAGAGAAAATGAGGAAGTATGAAAATGATACATATAACTTAAGATTCCTTCCAACTTAATATTTGAATTTACTAGCCTTTTGATACAGAGTAGATATTTTCTTTGAGATTAAAACCACTAGTTTGAGTTTTGTATCCTCTTTCTTAAACCCATAATAGACTTTCAATATTTTTCTACTTCATTTTGTTAGAGTGACGGAAAACATTCCTAATTAAGAATACGAGTATTAAATGTTATTTTCCCCTTTCATAACCGTCTCACCCATTCCTAATCCAATAGCTCCTTTTTTTTTTTTCCAGTAACCCATCTTTGCCAAGTCTTACCAAAGCATTCAACTTAGTTTCCAAGAAACAAAAACACTTTTGCACTCAAGTTTAATCCTTTTTATGCAACAGAGGTTTAGTCAAATTATGTGATGACAACAGCAAGGGCAACTGGCATGAACAAATGCAGAAAGAGCCACTGACTCTTGGTTTTCATGCAACCTGAGTGACAGGAGCAGAACCAAGCAGGCCAAGCAGGGCACGGGGGGTGCTACCAGCTGCTAAAGTTGCATGAGTCATGGACCTCCCCAGTAAAGCCTATGCTGTGAATAAAGCTCATTCGCTGGGCAGAGGTTATTTAGAGACCTTCTGCTGTATAACCCGCCCGTGAACTTCGTTGTTCACACTTATTAGCCATTTGGTTTACTTCCTCAGGCTTAGTTCCCAGAAGTAAAATTAAAAGCAAGCTTCAGAATGGAGAGAGAGTGAAAGTCAGAGGACTGGCAATTTAACCATAGGCTGGTCTCAAGGGACCTACTCAAGAAGGTCACCCATGGGCAAAGCCCTGCGGAAGCCCTGCCTGATCCTTCTATCTGATTTCACTGCCCTGCCTCCTGCTCAGCTCCAGCTGCCACGCTGAGCTCTGCACTCTTCCCCCCAAGATCTGCCTTTGCACTCGTTGTGTTCTCTGCCTGGAGAGCAAAGGAGGGGGCAGAATGTACAAAGTGCCACTGCTGTGCAAGCTACTACAAGAGATGAGAGATGGGATCATTGCTTTGGGTTGATGAGATCAGAAAAGATCCTAGGAAGACATTATCTTTCCAAAATGCTTTGCGAATGTACCCCTCTTGCTATCTTTTATTTTATGTATATACATCACGAATTCATCTTACCTCTTATTTTGTGCTCTTGGAGACAAGAGAATTTGGGATCAGACTCACCTGGATTTGAATTCCCACCATGCCCCTTACTGAATGTGCAACTTTGGTGAGCTGGATTTCTCTGAGTCCCAGTTTTCTTGTCTGTAAAATGAAGATAATACCCTTCTTTGAAGCTTGGAAGAAAAAGTAAACATACGAGGTCTGACAAATGATGAGGGCGGATACCACTGTTAAGGAGAAATGGATCAGAGCATAAAGGACATTTTTTTTTTTAACTGTGCTAAGGAGCATGTACCTTATTTTATAGGTCATGGGGAACCATTAAAAATGTTTTGCACAGAGAAGTGATATAGTCTAGGTTTTAGAAAGACAACATGAACAGCAGGCAGAGGGGATGTTTTCAGAACTGGCTCAGTGAGACCAAATAGATGATATTTCACTGTTATGAGACATGATGAAGTCACTTCAGCCCGGTTGTAGTGACCGAAGAGGTGGATTTGATAACTGGCCATTAAAATCTGTGCTCTAAACTTGTTATCTTAACATGTAGTCAATTCTCAAAATATAAACCAAAAAAATAACTGTTTCTTCATCATTTTCATTGATGTTTTGACCCAGCTTCCTAGAGTTTGGCTTTAGGTCATCTTGGATTTACTGTGTGAGAGGTATATAATTTGAGGACTATCTACTCAAGCTCCCAAGAATAGGAAAGGAGGAAAAAAATCAACTGATAAACAGGAGTCAGAGAGTCTGGGAAAAGAAACTTAAGTAAACTTTATTTTGTGCCCAACAGACATTGCTTTAAAAAGCACTTCTCAGCTGTTGACTCCGAAAAATAATTACATTGCCCAGCTTGGAGCTTGAAGATAACCAAGGTGGATAAGGACATTATGATTTCTTTTTAACTCGTTGCATTCCACGCTGATCTCCTTGCAGGGCAAAGAGCAGATGGAAAGAATGCACAAGGACAGATGAGAAAAAACACATCTTTTCTACTGATGGAAAAGCTTCAGGGTGTTCTGTTTTGCCAAGGGACGGAGCATTAGCTTTTAAATTTTTAGTTAATTCTGTATAGGTAATACATTCATAGAGTTTAAAATTTTAAAAGTACCAAAGGTTATAGCATGAAAAATCTTCCAGCCATCCTGTCCCCAGGCAGCCAGGTCCCCTTCGCTGACAGTAATTTCCTACCTAGCCTTTGCAGAGATACTTTATGTCTATACAAGCAAAAGATATTCATTTTTCCCTTTTTCATACAGTGGGTACCATAGTAAACATAGCACTCTGTATCTTAGGGGGTTTTTTTAAATGATAGTTTTAAAAGTGTGTTTTGTTTTATCTGTTGTTTCCCTTAACAATATATTTGGGAGGCTATTTCATATCAATACATAAAGAGTTTCATCCTTAGTCAGTCTGGCTGCTGATATACCATTATATGGAAATGCCACAATTTTTATAACTAACCCATTCCTTGTTAAGAGACTTTTTTTTTTTCGGTCTTTTTTGTCTTTTTAGGGCCACACCAGCGGCATATGGAGGTTCCCAGGCTAGGGGTCCAGTCAGAGCTGTAGCCACCGGCCTACACCAGAGTCACAGCAACGTGGGATCCGAGCCACATCTGCAACCTATACCACAGCTCACAGCAACGCCAAATCCTTAACTCACTGATCGAGGCCAGGGATCGAACCCATGTCCTCATGGATGCTAGTCAGGTTCACTAACCACTGAGCCATGATAGGAACTCCTGTTAAGAGACCTTTAGATTGCTTCTAATCTTTTATTTCATGCAGTGAATAACCTTGTGCATATATCAATTAGTACCTTTATTTATTCTACTCATGAGGTTAGTTCCTAAGGTGAAATTGTTGAATCAAAGTACACTTGACCTTGTATTCTAGACAAAAGTGCCAAATTGGTCTCTATAAAAGTTGTGCTAAGTTGCATTTTCACCAGTAAAATATGAAAGACACCTGTAAAATACAGCAGAAAACTGCACCATGAATTCATGTGTAGCTGGAGTAAGTTCATTTCTAGGGCCGCTCCCACAGCATATGGAGGTTCCCAGACTAGGGGTCTAATCAGAGCTGTATCCACCAGCCTACACCAGAGCCACAGCCACGCGGGATCCGAGCCGAGTCTGCAACCTACACCACAGCTCACAGCAACGCAAGATCCTTAACCCACTGAGTGAGGCCAGGGATCGAACCTGCAACCTCATGGTTCCTCGTCGGATTCGTTAACCACTGCGCCACGGTAGGAAATCCTAGAGAGGCTTTTTTCTATCCAAGGTGAACACATTCGTCCCCTAGATCAGTGGTTCTCACATGGGGACAGTCTTGCCTCCCAGGAGGCGTTTGGCAATGTCTGGGAACATTCTCAAGTGTCACCCCTGGGAGGTGGAGGTGCCGCGATCTAGTGGGTAGAGAGGCCAGAGAGGCTGCCAAACACCCTACAGCACACGGGACAGTCCGTGTGTCTTTCCCTCCCTGCATAGTTATCTGGTCCCACACGTCAGGAGTACCAAGTGACAAAATCTGCCCGAGACAAATGTCCACACCCTCCGGATCGTATTAATACATCCTACACTGCTGAGGATCCTTGACTCTGTGACTTAAGGCCCGTGCCAAATAAAACGAGTCCTCCGTGCTTCCATAGTGCATGTGGGTTTTGTTTCTTCTACAGCCTTTATTTTGTATTGAAATTAATGATTTACAGGAACTGTGAGCGCCTCAGAAACATGAATGTGTCCTGTTTATATTTGGATCCTGAATATCCGGCATGAAGAAGGCACTCAGCTTATTAAATGAATGAATGGATGTTAACAGCACTTTTTAATTGTCTCAGGATGACTTAAGGGATTATTTTATTTTTAATCAAAGATCTTAAAAAAAAAAAAAAAAAAAAGCTCTGGGAGTTCCTGTCGTGGCTCAGTGGTTAATGAAGTCGACTAGCATCCATGAGGACTCGGGTTCAGTTCCTGGCCCCACTCAGTGGGTTAAGGATCCAGCACTGCCGTAAACTGTGGTGTAGGTCGCAGACACGTCTTAGATCTGGCGTGGCTGTGGTGTAGGCTGGCAGCTACAGCTCTGATTGGACCCCGAGCCTGGGAACCTCCATATGCCACGGGTGCAGCCCTAAAAAGACAAATAAATAAAAAATAAACTCTTACTTGCTTCACTTTCTCTGAATTTCCAATGCCCAGTTTTCTTTAGATTTATCTACGTAATTTTTTCCAGCCTGCAGAGGAATCGTACCAGGAAGTGTCAGTTGAATAAGAACTATGGGCCTTTCCCCCCAACTTAAACTTCTAGAAAGTGTGGTTTATTACCACAGTATTAGTCACTTAATCATATTCCAGCTTGCTCATGCGTAGTTTCAGATTGACTTTCTCTTGTCTCCTTAAATAGGCTGAAATCCACTGAAGGGCAAAAATCAAAAATCTTAAGTACCTCAGGGAGGCCTAACTGTACTTTTAGACCAGATCCAAATATAAATAAGATAAATTGATGTTTTTGAGGAGCTCACAGTTCCTGTAAATCATTAATTTCAATACAAGATAAAGGTTGTAGAAGAAACAAAACCCACCTGTACTATGGAAAGTGGGAGAGTAACAGGTGGTTTGAGTCTTTTTTTTTTTTTTTTTTTTTTTTTGTCTTTTGTCTTTTCTAGGGCCACAGCTGTGGCATATGGAGGTTCCCAGGCTAGGGGTCGAATCGGAGGTGTTGCCTCCGGTCTACACCACAGCCACGCCAGATCCAAGCTGTGTCTGCGACCTACACCACAGCTCATGGCAATGCCGGATCCTTAACCCACTGAGCGAGGCCAGGGATCAAACCCACACCCTCATGGTTCCTAGTCGGATTCATTAACCACTGAGCCACGACAAGAACGCTACCTGTCTCTTTTTTTAATCACAACTCAGACCAAACCCCTCGGCAAAGAAACGGTCCAGAGATTCTCTCGGACCCCCGGCTCTTCCTTCCCAGCACAGAAGGGCGCAGCACAGCTCAGCCCAGACTGACCGTTTTCGTGCCCAGCGCCCTCTTGGCTTCTGTGTTCGTCCCTGCAAACGCTGCCACCACTGTCCCACGGCTGAAAGGCCCCGGGGTGGGGACCGGACGAGAGACTTCTTGCTGGTGTCCCACTTGAGCTAAAAGCAGAAATCCCTGGGAGGCTTGCCTCCCGCTGCCCACTAGGGACCTCACCCAGCGCCCCGCGCCCCGCGGGCCACGCCTGGGGAGGCACGTTGCGGGAGGCGAGGGCATGGAGCCCAGACCCGCTTTTAATGAGAAGCCCCTGGCGTGCGTGGGGGACGTGCAGCAACCAGGAAAAAAAAAGACAGTGGAACCGCAAGGTTAGGGAGAAACAAGGACAAGACTCCCGATTTGCAAGGCTGAGGGCTGCTAAATAGACCTCGCAGAACATTGGGGTGCGCGCCAGGCTTTGAACCTATCCCACACAGGGGTTTAAAATGCCAATGTCAAAAAAAAAATGCAGATGCAGAACTGGTAGGTTTATTTCTTATAGCTTGTTGTTTAACTACCTTTTAGCCCTAAGATCTTGTTGCCTCTCTTTCCAATTAAAATAAGCTTGGAATTGAGGTCCTTCAAAGCTGAATTGTGAGAGAAAGAGGAAAACATTCAGATTTGAATATCTATCAGGCGAACCAAGGACATGATAAGAGCTTGATTAGGGAAGGTTAAAAAAAAAAAAGGCAGAATTTAAATATTTTAAGCATCTCTACCCCAGAAGAGTTTACGTTTTAAAGTACCTATTTTAAGGCATTTTTTTTTTAAAGAGTAGCTGTGATCTTTAGCTATGAATTCTCTCTATGGGTAGGAAAGGGGCGCTATTGAAAGGTTAATTTTGGAAGGTTACTAAAACCTGAGTCTTGATTTTGCTTAGAAAGTACCCAGAGGTCATATTTCCCACATGATCTAAAAAGAATACAGCTCATTATTGTGTTTCTTTTCAGGTTAGCTAAAACCTTCTTCCTCCAATAATAGTCTTTGGGCAGGGGGTTTGGGAAAACAGAGTAAACTTATTTAAGCGTTGGAACTTTTAAGATGGGCTCTCTAGAAATAGATCGCATCGTTTCTGCCTTCTTAGGTAAAGGATGCCAAAATAATGTGTTTTAAGTAATAATAATTCCTGACTGGGTAGCTGTTATTTTCTAAGCCTATGCAGAGTATTTAACTGATTTCGCTCAAGCTCCATAACAACTCTCTGCCGCAGGTAAATTCCACTTTGTGACATTTTTCTGATGCCTTAGACAAAGGGACAGTCACACGCAGAGAGGTTTCCAGACATGAAACTCCTAAAATGATCTGCAGCCATGGATGTGTGTGTGTGCACAGGTGTGTTTCTAGAGCGAGTCCATTGTCTTCCTCTGCTTCTCAGAAAACTCTGTGCCCTTAAAACATCCAGATTGGATTAATCACTCCCAAGAGCAGGAACCCCTGTGTTGCCTCGTCTGCCTCTGTCAGCTTGAACGAGTCAAATGGTTTCACGGAGGTGTTTTCCGAATGTTCTTTGGTTTCCCTCCTTATCTGATGATGCATCTTGCCCAGGTGATTGAGTTTCCCAACAGAAAAAAAATGCCTGTCTTTCCCCAGGGTAAAATTGGTTGACAGCTTGGACTCTGGAGCCAGCTGATCGGGATGGAAATCTGGCGTCTCCCACTGCCTGCTTGCATGACTTTGCCTCAGTTCCCAGCTCTGCAAAGTGGAACTCAGAGTCAGAGCACCCTCTTGGAGTCGTTCTGAGGGTTAAATAAGTCCACATAAAGAACAGTAGTTGGGACAGAGAAAGCAATAGGCGCTCACCGTACTGTGTGATTCTAATGTGTTGTGAATTTACAGGCTGTCAGTTCAAACTGTATTTGACAGAAGAAGGAGGATTTATTGGGGGGTCTTGATGCTTCTTCAAGCCCCCACTTTGTTTTTTTTTTTTCACTGCTTGGGTTTTGTCCAGCCCTGCTTACTTACCATGGAATTTAGTGAGATAACAAGCCATGCATTTGTTTTTCCAAAACACTGGGGAACAAAAGAAGAAATGAATAGGCAGGGGCTGCAGCTCCTTCCCCCTGAGCCTTTATTAAAGTAGCCATTGTAACACAGCGTCTCCTGCCCTGTCTCCTGATTTCCTGTAGATGCAGTTCGCAGGGAAGAACCAGTTTTTCAGCTGGTATCTTTGAAGAGTGCATTTGAGGCAGCTCATTAGTGTGAGGGGATGATTTTTTAAAGACAGAAGGAACTGCTTTTCCTAGCCTGTGGGTGTTTCCTGGGATTGAATCACCTCTCCTTAAAACTGTGTGCTGGCAGGATCTGCTGGTTCAGAATGCAAATGATCTAGGCAAAGCTTCCCGATGAAAGAGAGCAAATAAAATCAGATTGAGTAGGATGCCAGAGGATATTTTTTTTTTTTTTTTTTTTTTTACGGTTTTCTTGAGGATTAATAGTCTCTGACCTCTCGACTCACTGTTCTCGAAGGGTCCATGTATCACCCATCTGAGGGTGGAAAGCTGCTGTCAGATGGGTGGAACGAGGGAACCAAGGTCCCTATAATGCTTTCCTAGTGCACCCTGGAGCCCTTGTCCTGGTAGAGCGGCCGTTCTGAAGTGGGGAAAGGTAACTGCTGCCCACAGGCTTATCACCATCACCCCAAGTATTATCAGCATCTCGCTGGGCCAGGGCTGCCAAGCTGCTCTCCATTCTTTCTGTCAAATGCTCTTCCCACCAGCGCAGCTTTGAAGCAAGTCACAAAGGGCTGTCGTTTCCCTGCTGCTTGTGTTATTAAGCGTGGGTGTCTGTTATGAAAATAGGCAGTGTGGCAGAGTAGTGGAACCCACTATTTCCTTCATGAACAGGGGCGGTGCCAGCTTTCAACAAGCTGGGCTTTTCATCAAGTGACCTGTTACGAATGCCACTGTGGTCGTCTTGGTACCTTCCAGGCTGCTGCTAAGTTGCAAACCACTTACAAAAAGAAGGTTGCCTCTCCTTTGAAGTTAGATACTTTTTTTCCGCTTCCTTCCAGAGTTAGAGATAATCAAGAAGCCACATAGACGAGCCCAAGGCATTACCATTCATTAGAATTCAGTTCAACAGGAAGTAGACATATTCCGCCTTGAGTAGGTCCCTGAATCTCTGGGCTTCAGTTTCCTTCCCTGCAAAAGTTGAGCATGTTTACCCTGCAGGCTTGCCACATTGCTGGAACAAGGCTTTGAATCTTTGCTCACAATTTCAAAGGCAAAAGCACCAAAAGGACCCACATTCAAGAGTCCAGTTCTCATCAGACTTAAAGACAGACTCACTTAGAGGTACGATTCACTTCTGTGCAATTCATGCCCAATTCAGAAAGGAGTCCTAGTGCTTCAGAGAGTCTCATGAGAAAATCTTTACATGCTGGTGCTGATGAGATGACAAGGACTCCTTCCTCAACCAAGCTTTACTCAGGCTCCTCTGAGCCCACCTCTTCATTGGGCCTCCGTCTTGGGCCCCCAGGTTTGTCCTCGCAGAGTCCAGCTTTGGCAAGAATCCTACTAAGCCAGCTTAGAGGCCATCCTCCCACCAGTAATACCTGATCATTCTCAATATCCAAGGGAATTCCAGCTCCTTCACCATCCCCGGGTGATTGCTGATTCGCTGACTTGCCTTCCCCAATAATCCCCCCTACCCTTGATGTCTCTTCTTAATGATTGTCCATCTACTGACCACCCCCCCAACACACACACACACACACACACACACACACACACTCACACACACACACACACACACACACACCTGCTCCTTGGGTATACATCTCTATCCGTTCTTGTTGTATTTGAAGCTGAGCTCAGTCTTTCTCTCCTCCCGCCGTAGACTTGACCCCATGGCAAGAGTCCTGAATAAAGTCTCCCTTATCATTTTAACCAGTGTCCGAATAATTTTTTCTTTAACACAGACCAGAGCTTAAATATTGAGGTTTTTAAAGAGGCTAATGCTTCTAAGGTGATTAACACGAGCTAAGACACTTAGCTTAAGGTTCCAAGCCTTAAGTCTATTCCCAACAACATCCCAATGAGGCTGTACTATTATTTTTAGCCTCAATTTATGGATTAAACTGAGGCCCTCAGAGGTTAAGTCCCTTGCCTAAGCACACAAAGCTAGAGAGGTAGGTAGTGAAACATATTCCAGAGCAGGAATTCTGCCCCCAGGGTCCATGGTCTTAAACACAGAGCCAGGCTGCCCCAAAAGACTGAAAATTAGGCTGGGGAGTCTGCTGTGGCAGCAGTCTTAGAACAAAGCTATCAAAGTTTCCGTCGTGGCTCAGCGGTAACAAACCCGGCTGGTATCCATGAGGACACAGATTTGATCCTTGGCCTTTCAAAGTGGGTTAAGGATCCAGCGTTGCTGTGAGCTCTGGTGTGGGTCGCCGATGCCTCTCAATCCGAGTTGCTGTGGCTGTGGTGTAGGCCAGCAGCTACAGCTGTGATTCAGCCCCTAGCCTAGGAACTTCCATATGCCACGGGTGTGGCCCTAAAAAGACCAAAAACAACAGCTCTCAAACTGAGCTGCCCATAGAAGCCCAGATAAGTAACTTCAAGGAGTGAAGCTGGCGGGGTAAGGGATGGGTGGTCTGTAGTCTGGAGCATCCCTGCCTCAAGAGGGACAGTCCTTATCAGCGCCACCTAATGTTGCTATCTGGAAATGCATACTTTCTGAGATTACGTTTTGTTTTTTAAAGAGAAGCAAGGAGAGAGAAATGTGGGTTTTTATGAAAGATCTTTTCAATTCAAAGAAAAAAGAAAGAAAAGAAATGGAAGGGAAAGGGGAAGGGGGGGAGAAGAGAAAGGGAGAGGGAGGGAAGGGAAGGGAAAACCACGCAGGACTCAGGCACAGACCCCAAGAAGGAATTCGTTCAGCCTGTGGGCCACCCGTTTGCAACCTCACGTTTAGAGGTTATTAAATCACCTCCTGTTGATTTTAAAGACTTTTCCTCGTCACTCTAATCCACCAAGTCATTACATTTTTTAAAAGACCTATTTGTCTAACCTATTAGAGACTGTAGATTTCCCCTATTTGGTTGGGGAGGAGGGGGCAGATGAGAAAGGAGAGTTGTTTCTGAGCCTAGGCAGCCTCTCCTGGGTTCGTGGAAACACTGTGATAATTGCAATAGCATGTATGATTGCGAGTAGTGTTGGTTTCCCATCTACCCATGAATCAAGGGATTTCAAATTACAGGTGGTAGCCAAGCAATCGAGGCTTTACTTCTTGATTCTTGAATTGATGGATAATTTAACCTCCGTTAACAAAGCAACACACTTTCAAAGGTAAATGGGGCTCTCTGTGGGAAATGGGGGTAAGTTCCAGTCACTTCTGAGAGTTTCATAAAGCCCCTCATCTTTTCTAAGTCTTTCAATGTACGGTTGCTGGACTTTGAGCTGTTCACATGTAATCGGCCTCTCTGGCCAGTCAGGCTTCTTGGCTCCAGCCTTAGAGCACAAGAGATGTTCTGTCCTCCTGAGTGTCTGCTTTTCGTAGCAGGTGTCTAATGTCCTTGTTTTTAATTGTCTAAAGTTGGATTACAGAGGAGTTCCCGTCATGGCTCAGCGGTTAACGAATCTGACTAGCATCCATGAGGACGCAGGTTCGATCCCTGGCCTTGCTCAGTAGGTTAAGGATCCAGTGTTGCCATAAGCAGTGGTGTAGATTTCAGACACGGCTCCGATCTCTAGTTGCTGTGGCTGTGGCGTAGGCCAGCAGCTACAGCTCCTATTTGACCCCTAGCCTGGGAACCTCCATAGGCCACGGTGCAGCCCTAAAAAGAAAAAATAAATAAATAAATAAATAATAAATTATGAATTATAGATACATAAAGTATCTATGAATTATAGATACATAAAGTCTTGTAAAGAAACTACGACCATTTTCTTACTTCCAAAAATAGTACTCTTTTACATTGTGTTTTAATGCCATGGGTTAAAATTTTATTATTATTTTGAAGTTTGGCAGGGCTTAAGAATGGCCATCTTGGAGGGAAATGGGATCAATTAACTCCTTTTTATGCACAAGCCCCTGCACTATGTCCTGTGGAGTGAACAGAAGAGACTCAAAAAGCTTGTCCCCTTCCTTCCTGGGGCCTGAAGTGTTTTTGGAGAAATGAGACATTTAGACAAGTAACAACAGTATAAAAATGATACATTAAAAGCACAATACAGAAGACACAGATGACCATAGCTGCAGGATTTTTTAAAACAGAGAGAGATTTTATGACTCGAAAGGGCTCAGAAGCCTTCAGAAAGTATATGGGGTTTAAGTGGGGCTTTGAAGAGTGCGTAGGCTTTTGAGGATGAGGAGTCCAGAAAGTGGGTTTTATAAAGGTTTTATAAAGACAGATGCAAAAGAGGGAGAGGAGAGACGGGCTTGCAGGACAACACGTCATTGCAACAGAAAACTCCAGAGGAGAAGACATGGAATATAAACCTGGGGAAGTGAACAGAAAGCTGTCAGGACCCATGATGGGAAAATATTTACTCCATGAATACAAAAAATGAAGTTAGGAGGGAGAGCTGGTTTGGGGAAGAAGATAACTTGGATTTATCGTTAGAGTTCACATGCTAGATCAGCCAGATAACATTGAACCGTGATATGAAATTATTTATTTTCAAAATCTGGGCCCAACTAGATTCACCTTTGCCTTTCTTTGACCCTCGAACCTGAGTTAAGATTGTGCCATGTGGTATACTACCCATCACTTGCAAAGAGGTAGGATCTTTGAACTTTGGCGCTGGGAGAGTCATTAGAAATTATATAATTCATTTTGCCAATGAGTTAACTTTGAGGTGCAGAGAGAATAAGTACTGACCATAAGGTCACAAGACCTATGAGTGATAGAGGTAAAATATTAAAACAGTTATCTGCTCATTTCTGAACCATTGCTTTATCTAGCGCACATGGAATCTGGTTATCCTTTCTAAAAATGTTTATGGGCGTTTCTGTAGTGGTTCAGTGGAAACAAATCCGACTAGGAACCATGAGGTTGCAGGTTCGATCCCTGGCCTCACTCAGTGGGTTAAGGATCCAGCCTTGCCGTGGGCTTTGGTGTAGGCCGGCAGCTACAGCTCTGATTCGACCCCTAGCCTGGGAACACCTGTATGCCACGGGTGCAGCCCTGAAAAGCAAAAAAAATAAAAATGTTTATGTATAAAGATACCTGAATATGGTACAAATGAACTTTCCCACAGGAAGGAAAATCATGGACAGACTTGTGGTTGCCAAGGGGGAGGGGGCGGGAATAGAAGGGACTGACTGGGAATTTGGAGTTAATAGATGCAAACTATTGCCTTAGCAATGGATAAGCAAGGAGAGCCTGCTGTGTCACACTGGGAACTACATCTAGTCACTTATGATGGAGTCTGATAATGTGAGAAAAAAGAATGTATACATGTATGTGTGACTGGGTCACCTTGCTGTACAGTAGACTGTAGACAGAGAGCACTGTAAACCAGCTATAATGGGAAAAAATAAAAATAAATTAAAAAAAGATACCTGGTAATAATCTGCATCTATTAACCTCAAGCTCCCAATCCACCCCACACCCTTCCCCTCCCCCTTGGCAACCACAAGTCTATTCACTAAGTCCAGGATTTTCTTTTCTGTGGAAAGGTTCATTTGTGCCTTATATTAGATTCCAGATACAAGTGATATCATATAGTATTTGTCTTTCTCTTTCTGACTTACTTCACTCAGTATGAGAGTCTCTAGTTCCATCCATGTTGCTGCAGATGGCATTATTTTGTTCTTTTTTATGGCTGAGTAGTATTCCATTGTGTATATGTACCACATCTTCCTAGTCCAATCATTTGTTGATAGATATTTGGGTTGTTTCCATGTCTTGGCTATTGTGAATAGAGCTGCAATGAACACTTGGGTGCATGTGTCTTTTTCAAGGAAAGTTTTGTCCGGATATATGCCCAAGAGCGGGATTGCTGAGTCATATGGTAGTTCTACGTATAGATTTCTGAGGTATCTCCATACTGATCTCCATAGCTTTTTGATGATGGCCATTCTGACTGGTGTGAGGTAGCTTTGATTTGCATTTCTCTAACAATTGTGATGTAGAGCATCTTTTCATGTGCTTTTTGGTCTGTCTTCTTTGGAGAAATGTCTATTTAGATCTTCTGACCTTTTTCTTTTCTTTTTTTTTTTTTCTTTTTCTTTTTTTGTCTTTTGTCTTTTGAGGGCTGCACCCGTGGCATGTGGAGAGTCCCAGGCTAGGGGTCTAATAGGAGCTGTTGCTGCCGGCCTACACCACAGCCACAGCAATGCCAGATCTGAGCCATGTCTGAGACCTACACCACAGCTCACAGCAGTGCCGAACCCTTAACCCTTGAGCAAGGCCAGGGATTGAACCTGCATCCTCATGGTTCCTAGTCAGATTCATTTCCGCTGCGCCACGATGGGAACTCCCTGGCCATTTTTTTAATTGGGTTCTTTTTTTTTTTTTTTTTGGTATAAAGTTGTATGAATGAGATTTTTTTATATTTTGAAGGTTAACTCCTTTAACAGGATCTTTTATTTAATTACCTATTTTACATTTTAACCTTTAATCTGTCTAAATCCGTCTAAGATTTGTTTTTAGATGGACAGCAAAGTGAATCAGTTATACATATAAATATATCCATTCTTTGTTCACATATAGGTTATTACAAACTATTGAGTGGATTTATTTTGAATTGGTGTGAGAAAAAGATCTAGTTTTCTTTTCTTCTGGATAAATGAACAGTTTACCGGCCCATTGTATTAAATAAGCCATCCTTTTGCCACTCAATTAAAACGTCTCTCTTGTCATATATTAAATCCTCACTTATGTCTGGATCTCTTTCCAGAAACTCTATTCCACATATCTGTTCAGGCCTATTTCAATAGTTATTGATTTGATTACAGAAGCTTTAGAGGATTCTCTGGTATTTGGTGAATCAGATTACACAAATGAGTTCTGAGGCAGTTTTGAAGGGCCTAAGTAAATGCATTAGACACCTATCTGCTAGACAGGAATGGGACACGAGCAAAACCTGCATATCAAAATAATACTTGTAGCATTAGAACAATTTTTCTAAAATCTTTCTTCCCAAGATGTATTTTTATATGAACAGATATGGGAAGCAAAGATTTCCGATGCTTGTTAAGATCATATACCAATGACAATCTGGTATCGTTTCAATCCTTAACTCCTGTGCTGTATTAATGGTACTGTTTCCTTGATTCACAGACGGATCCTTCCAAAGACTCGCCCATTAACGGCACCTTCACTCTGAGCTGCGACTACTTCCCAGCGGGAGCGCTGCTCAGGGGAGAGCCTGAGGTTTCCCGCCCTGCAGTTCCATGGGGACTGTACCTGATCCCCTGAGATCAGCTAAAACATCTCTGATCGCGGCTTCTGGAAAAGAAGAGGATCCAGGAGAGGCACGAGCTGCCTCATCCCAGCCTCGACCGGCCCTCCTGTGTAAGAACACCAATGGCTTTTCCAGCCCTCCTGAAGAAGCAGACCTGAGCCCCAAGCCAGCTGCTGTGGCTCTGATGCAGGCCGGTGAGCATGAGACCCCCCGGCCAGCCAGCTCTTCTCCGGGCACTGTCAGTGAGGTGGGGAAAGCCTCTCCCACACTCAACTCCCCTGGCAATACCCAGCTGCCAGGGAGCCGGGAGCCCACAGCACCAGCCCCGTGTTCTGAGGCAGGAAGGGATCTTCTTATGCACGCAGCCTTTACAATGCCAGGCGATGGGCACACCCACCCGGCCATCCCAGGGCACCAGCCCAACACCAGCCCCCCATCAGGACCTGAAGATACCCCGGTGAAATCAGAGAGAACTTCAGATGGGGAGAAACCTGAGAAGTCGAACTGTCCCGTGGGGGGCATCTGTGGCAACAGCAAAGATCCAGTGCCCTGTGATTTCCCTTCTCGAGAAACAATCCCTGGAATGGTGGTGCCCGCTGCAGATACAGCAGCCAGGGCACCCAGTCTTGCCTCCACTCCTACAGGTGGACCTGAAAGGGAAAGGCAGCGAGCCCTTTGTGATTCCCAGACAAGGCAAGACCCTCCAGCGAGAGAAGATGGATGTTCAGGGGACAAACGGCCCTCTGCCGCCACCTCAGACACCCAGGCCGTGACTTCGGGGACACCTCAGCCATCTCACCTCCCTGGCCAAGAGTCGACGTTGCCTCCAGATCCAGAGAAGGCGCCGCTGCCAGCACCGCTCCGGGGGTCAATGTTCAAAGAAGCAAGTACCATGACCAACCAAGCCGAAAATGAGCCCGAGGATGTTCCCACCAGGGCTCGGCAGGATGCTGAAGTGCAGGCGGTGGCCAGTGTGGAGAGCAGATCCGTGTCCACCAGCCCCAGCATCCTCACTGCATTCTTAAAGGAAACTCCAGCTCCAGAGCGGTTCGAACCACAAGAGCAGCTGCGTGTGGTTTGCCACGAGAGCAGCAGCAGCAGCATAAGCCACACCATGGAGCTGTCGGACCACACCCTAGCCTCCAGGGGGGCGGGCATCATGCCAGAGGTGCACATCCAGGCTGCTGCAGCTGTGTCGGCAGCTTTGGAAAGTAAATCAGTGAGCCCACTGGGTGGGGTCCCTAAAACCTCATCAGTCAACGTGGCTCAGGATGCATGTAAAGAAGACGGGAGGTCAGCACGCATGACCCCAGCAAGGGAAGAGCCCGCCTCCAGACAGCTTTTGGGTACCCACTCTACCTCCCTGAAAGCTAGCCCCAGTGACCAGATTTCTCTCAGTGCAGGACATCAAGCTGAAACAAGTCTTGGGAAATTTGAAATGAAGCCATCTGAGTTTGCAGCGGAAACCAACAATGGCCACAAAACCGACCCAGACTGCAAATTCTCCAGCTCCTGTGGCCCTGCCAGCAAAGCTGACCAGTCTGAAAGCTTGGATCTTGCTGGTAAAGGGGATACAAGAGAGAAGAGGCTTGCATCTCCTCAGATAGTAAAAGAAGAACCTCCTGGCCTCGATATCCTGGACGCAAGGGCAAAGGCAGAAGCCAAAACCCTACTGCTCCATCCCAAGTCTCAAGAAAGCAGAGGGGCAGCGCCAGCCTCCAGTCCTACACCCTCCCCAGTTAGAAAAAGCCAGGAGGTCACCGTGGAAGACAACAGACAGACCAAGACAGCCGCCAGCCTCAGCCTGCCATCTGATGCCATGGGGGACTCCAGCCCAGGTTCTGGCAAGAGGACCCCTTCTCGCTCTGTCAAAGCCAGCCCCCGCCGGGGCAGCCGGGTCAGCGAATTCCTCAAGGAGCAAAAGTTAAACGTGACAGCGGCGGCCGCCCAGGTGGGACTCACTCCAGGAGAGAAGAAAAAGCAGCTTGGTGCCGAGTCCAAGCTGCAGTTGAAACAGTCCAAGCGTGTCCGGGATGTGGTGTGGGACGAGCAGGGCATGACCTGGGAGGTGTACGGCGCTTCCCTGGACCCAGAGTCCCTGGGCATCGCCATCCAGAACCATTTGCAAAGACAGATCAGGGAACACGAGAAATTAATCAAAGCTCAAAACAGCCAGAGCCGGAGATCCATCTCCTCGGATGCTTCTTCAAACAAAAAGCTCAAAGGCAGGCAGCACAGTGTTTTCCAGTCCATGCTGCAGAACTTCCGACGCCCCAACTGCTGTGTTCGCCCTGCTCCTTCTTCTGTGTTAGATTGAAAGGAACATGTACGGAAGCAATTGCGTACATTTGGGGTCTTCCTAGGTGTCCGTTGGTGGGTCTCAAAGCTTCCTTAGTTTTTTCCGAGAGACCAGGACGCGAAAGCAGCGATTAACTCTAGGAAATTGCTCTTAAGAACGGTAGTTTCCTTTGATTGGGGCTTCATCAATAAAACATCATTTCAATTTGAAAGAAAGAAAAGAAGCAAGCCTCCCTGGAGTTTCATGACCTTAATTAGGAGGAAATAATATTCACTGGGTTTTTTAATATGATGTTGCTGGTAGAACTAACATCAATATACAGGTGTCATTTTGTATCACTGCCTCCGTTTATCACACTGTGGTATTTCCATTAAAATCCCTGCTTTCCATGAAAAATAGCAAAAGCACCGCTCTACCGCTCTACTTTCTAGACTGCTGCGGTAAGAATGCTATTATCAGACAACTTGAAGTAGGTGATGAGCGGATAACATGTAAAAAATTGAAATGTGACTCATTCCTCAGCAAGAGGATATTAAATTAAAGCATTTAAATGCTTAAAATGCCCAATAGGAAGGAATATTTGTAAACATCGGCAGATAACCCGTTTTATAAACCTTGTTGTATCTATCGATAAATGTAAGAGAGTTCTATTAGGAAAAAATTAATACCCACAATAAAACATGGGTTATATAGATATCCATTTTCCTGCACTGAAGGCAAAAGTCATCTCTGTGGCTGTGATTAGATTAAATTCATATTTCCTTACCCTGGAGGAAGTACATGTGACGGAATTCTGAAAAAGAGTCATCGAATTATTGATAATACTAAACTTTAAGTTGTTTGTTTTCCAATAACATTCTACCAAGACCATTACGATTCTGGTAAGGACTTATAAATAGTCGATTACCAAAATCTTTTTTTTTTTTTTTTCTGTGTTGAAACAAACAAGACTCCTAAGTAACAAAAACAAGGTGTTTAATGGAGACGCCTGTAAACAGGATGCAGGGTTTTTTTTTCCCCTTTGGTTTGATTTAGTTTGGTGGCTTCTAGGAGAAAATGTAGTCAAATAGAACACAAGCTTCCTCACTGCTTCTGTTTGTAGACTCGTATCGTCTAATCGTTGAAGTCTCATCTGTGGTACCGGGGTAACCTCTGCAAGCCTATTGGCTTTAAGAGAAATACCATCGTATCTCATGTTCAAACCCAATAAAAGGAGCCACCTGTCTAAAACACCGTGTGAGCTTTGCATGGACTGAGGTGCTTGAGAGCATAGCTGAGCCCTCACCTGCCCCATAAGGGGAGTGAGTCCTGGGGCCCACGAGTGTCATGCGGGGCCCGGGGCTGGGATGACCAGCAATGACCTGAGTCTGGGTAGCAGGGAAGAGGGCAAGGAGCAAGAGTTCTGCAGAGACTTGGCTCCTCGTCTTGCTGTAGGGATGTTGCTGGTTTGTACCTTGCTTTTAGATAATCACAGTTAGAGGCTGGAGGGGCTTAAGCTGCCTTCTCTAAACCCATTGCCCTGGGTGAGCCAGAAAAGAGGGTCCGGCCATATATTCTCTCTCTCTCTCAGAAATGCCATGGGTGCAGTAAATTCACAATTTCTGTGTCGGCTTTTTTTATTATTATTATTATTTATTTCAATTCTCTTTTGCAGATTCTCAACAAAAGGGGAAATCATACCTAAACATGCACACCACAGCTACACCTGACATAACAAATTAAGAACTAGCCATGGATTCCTTTCGAAGCAATTGGACTGTCCGTGAAGGGTGCAGACACAGACCACAGGCACGGCATTCTCAGAGCCAGAGAAGGGCCATGACAGGTGCTAGGCTTGGAACTTCGAATGGATTTTTTCATAAAGCCCATGTTTCAGTTTCTTACCAACGGGCCTCTATTAAGAAGGGTATCAAAAGTAGAAATTACCATTAAATTAGCCATCAAATTACTATTAATGCATTCAGTCTAAAACTCTCTCTCGGCCTAAAATACCCATTTGTCGCGCTGCCCGTTTCCCTTCTGTAGGAGAGATGCCTTTGCCAGGATGTCACCTCCCCGCCATGTCCCTCACAGTCTGGCATAGGTGCTGTGTACACACAGGGAAACACCCTGTGTACACAGCCGCAGCTGTCAGTGGCACCCACTCCAGATGGGAGGCCCCAGGTCACCCTCTGCTCTGAACTGGCTAGAACAGGCTGTTCCTGCATTAAACTGGGAGAAAAGGGAGAATTCAGCATCTGGTGATGGTATTTGTTTTCATGAGTTTGGAGTAACCACATGATTTATAAATAGTGAAAGGAAGCGGAGGATGAAGGCAGTTGTAGGCATTTGTCACACATGAAAAGTACACTGCTAAGAGCTCCATTGTGGCTCAGTGGGTTAAGAACCCAACTAGTATCCATGAGGATGCAGGTTCAATCCTTGGCCTCACTTAGTGGGTTAAGGATCAGGCATTGCTGCAAGCTCAGATGCGGCTCGGATCCTGCATTGTTGTGGCCATGGTGTAGGCCTCAGCTGCAGCTCCAATTCAACCCCTAGCCTGGGACCTTCCCTATGCTCCAGGTGCAGCCCTAAGAAGACAAGAAAAATTAATTAATTAATAAAATTAAATAAAGAAAACGAAATTTGGTGTTGTAGTGGTGCCCCCTCAAATTAAAACAATGTGTGATGGAGTAACTTGGATTTTCTCTGGGACTGGAACTCACCTTTACTTCTAAATCTTGAATTTTTTTTTCTACTCAACGATCTTCACCACACTCTAAAGATTGTCCCAAAATGTTACAGAAGTTTTCTTCCCACTCCCTGAGCCCTATAGAAGGAACAGCTTTGAAAAACAGTCACAGAAATAGATCATCAAATGGAGAAATAAGACAGGAGCCTAGTCAAGACAGCAGTGTTTCCGCATCATGATACCATAAGGACTCTCGCGATAAAACCTCGACTTGAAAATGTTCTTTCACTTGGACCCATGACACAGCAGACAAATTCCAGACATCGTTTGTGTTTCCTTAGGTTCACTCAACAAATGAAATTGCAAGACAATTTACATGGCAGACTCTTTGAACCTCCTCACCTGCAAGACACAAATTGGGCTGAATGCTCTTTCGGTCCTTAATTTCTTTTCGTTCTGTTTTGGTGCCTTGAATGCCGTTTAGTTGTTGCAATAAATGGAGGAAATATTTTATTAAGTAAAAAATACAAGTAAGCCATATTTACTTATATAACACCTAAATATTTAAAAGTTGAAGATGCTATATGGCTTACCTGGAGAATTCTAGAATTTTTCATTTAAATATTGATTTTAAAGAGAGATGAGTTATAACAAAAGATGAGTTATAACAGCTAAATATTTAAAAGGTGAAGATGCTATATGGCTTACCTGGGGAATTCTAGAATTTTTCATTTAAATATTGATTTTAAAGAGAGATGAGTTATAACAAAAGATGAGTTATAACACCTAAATATTTAAAAGGTGAAGATGCTATATGGCTTACCTGGGGAATTCTAGAATTTTTCACTTAAATATTGATTTTTCTATTTTTGTGACGACCAGAAAAATGTGATCACTGCAGCTGTCATGGATTTCTTTATCTTCAGTGCTTTTCTAGTTATGGCTTTCTGGATTATGGCCCCAATGCCACAGACCAACTGCTTTACATACAGGAAAGTCCTAATTAAGCTCTGCCTTTTGGATCAGTGGCAGAAGTGGAACATTGTGTCAGGTCCAAGTTAACCAGAGACCTTTTTGTTGGCATCCAAAATGAAATATCTGTGAAAACTATTACTGTGTTTTCCTACCTCGACCAAGTTCCGCTATATCGAATATAATTTGATTTTTGATGATTTTTAACCTTTAGGATGGTTATAATTATTATTTTTGGCTACTGTTGTTCTCCATATTATCAGTTCAATACCCTCACTGAAATAAAGTGGACTGAATATGCACGTGTAACGTATCCCTTGGGTTTTGGAACCAAATCCTTAATAGGAGCTTGTCATCTTAAAGTAAAAAGCAGATGAGAAAAGCATCTTTGGGTTGTATCCCAGAGTCTTAAGCTTTCGTGGTTCCTGTTCTAATGTACTTCCTCACATCTCTGCGAGTTTCTGTCATTCAGAAGTACCTGTATATTGCCACATGAAGACTAGAATATGACGCAACTTTTCAAATTTTCTACAGAGCACATACGTGAGTATGCCGTTAGTGTCCACTATTGGGCCTTTGTTGTATCCACTTTGTTATCATCTTGCTGCCAAAATGAGAGAAATTGTCTTCCCTTCTTCCTACATCCTGTGCAAGTGTTTAAAAAAAAGGGTCTACCGCTGGTCCTGTGTAATTCCCCACACCTCTTGTCTACTTTTTAAGAATCAGTAATAAGAAAAATACATTAGGATAAGGTTTGCATATGGCTATATGGGTTTTTTCTGATAATTGGGCACCTGTACCTTTGTGTGGGCCTCTGCCTGTCTGACTTAACTCATCGTCTACAATGCTGCCGTGGAGATGACACTGCCTCCTCTCTCCAGTGTCATCCTAGGCGGTATTTGAGAAATGAAGCCTGTGAATTTTCCTCTGTGATAATGATACAGTGAACTCAGCAGACTCTTAGACAAATGACCATCTTGTCTCCACCCTTGTTTGGTCTACACAGTAAATCAGAAGTCTCGCCCACGTCTGCCTCCATGTGTGCTACTTTGTATTCCCATCTGAGCATCTTGTTTTCTGTTAGCAATGTTCTTTTCTTCCATGTGTGCCCTTTGGGATGAATCTCTCCAAAGGTGGGTCAGCTGCTGGCACCTGGCAATTAGCAGGTGATAGGCTGAATCTCCCGCCCATCCTTGTAACGCTACCCTTCTTAGTGAAATCCTGACACCACGAGTAATTATAAATGTCATCTGCGCAGATACATGGGCTTGATGTCTACAACGTTTTAGACATTTTTTGCAAAAGGGAAAAAAATAATCTTGTACATACTGGAACGGATCTTCCTGAACTTCACCCTACTCTTGGGGAGGGGGGGAATTCTCCTTGGCTGCAGAAATAAAATAAACTTGATTTGCAGTGACCAAGGACAAAAATGAAGATGGATTGAGGCGGAAAAATTCTCTCTTACAATCAGTGACATCTGCCAGAGTTCATTACAGCTACTTTTAACTGTGAACATTCACCAGCTAAACTACTCACTTGCCACAACCAAATAACCTCTCTCGAAGTAAATCCAACACACCTGTATATATGTGTAGATAGACAACGACAACAACAACAACAAAAAAAAACCCTGAAAATGACTGTTGGCTATTAGGTAAGTCAAGGTCATGATACTTACAAAGGACATGTAAATAACCATGGGCCTTGGTGAAATGATCGCAGAAGCCAGAACCGTGCAACCAGATGTTATTCACAAGTTTGGTGGTGTTTTTTTTAAGACCCAGATATCTCAGATACTCACCATGAGAATAAAGACTGTTGATAATGAAATTAAAGCCAAGCAATAATGTGCCAAAAAGAGGCAGTTATACCAGCAAGTGCATCTATTATAGGCACACCATTATACAATTATGGTTTGCTCCATGAAGACTGACTGTAACTCATAGCATAACATAAGCAAAGGCATGATTTCTGCTTTCTTGCTGGAGAACCTTGTTTAGGAGCTCCATAAAAAGGTACAGCACTAGTGAGCATTGGATTTTATGGTTAACAGCTGTGTTTTCACACCAGCCAAGCCCAAAGGAATCCCCAAGAATCTTGCTAGCTTAAAACTCAAGACAGGTCCAACCAGAAACGTGATGGAAAGGAGGGTTAAAGTATGGTAATTATGCTTCCTGGACATCTAACCTGGGGCATTCCGTTAACTCTGCCTGGAGGATTACCAGCCTTAGCCATGAAAAAAATAAAAAATGGGGGGGTTCTCAAAAGCAAAATGACTAAAACATGAGTAATCATATCCAAAGGGGCCTCAAATACTGCCTTACAGAAAATGATGTTCCAGAGGGGCGTTCTGAATACTAACTCTTTGAGTAGCCCTTGGGGTCCAAGCTCAAAATCGTTTGGCTGGAATAAAAATCACATCCTTGACACTTCAGAAAACACACTGAAGATCAACCGGCATGGTTGATCATCATGACAAGAGATTATGTCATGTGATCATCATGACAAGAGGGTCCCTCTGATTCAAGCGTGTTAAGGAGAATTAAAGGGGGGGGGCGAAACCCTACTTTGGTTAGAGAGCTCAAGATGTGGGGTGTCATCTGCTTACTTTGGGGTGAAGAGGATAGCTTGTTTTTGAACATTGCTGCTAGCATTAACTCTTTGTTCCTTTAAAAATTAAATCATTCTTCAGCAAAACTTTTGAGCAGTTAAAGATTTTTTTCTTATTCCTATTGCTTTTATATTATGCACAGAGCAAACTATTAAGTGAGCAGAAGAGGCGTACCCATGTTTATCAGTCTCTCTTAATTTCAGTGTAGACTTATTAGCATTTATTTTCACTGCATCCTCGAGTGAATTATTCTTCATAACGCTTTCCATCATGTCTTAAGATGATTTGGTCCATTGGGAGATTGCGGAATTACAGTCATGCTCCTCAAACCCTGGAGGGGAGGAGAGACTAATTCTTGACTTAAGGGCATCTGGAAATACCTTTTCCTGAGGTTGAGAAAGGTCAACAGGGCCTGAAAACCCAAGAAGGAAATATGCTAACAATGACTGCATTTCTAATATATTTCTCTCTGCTGTACTAATATGTGAACAATATGTTGTGTAGACCCTGTAGCTGGTCGTGGTATTCCAGTATATTCTCTACGTGTGCACCGTCTGTGAGTGGCTGGTTTTTCTATTTTTATGTGTAGAAAAAATTCACATGTTATATCCCATCTTATGGCCACATTTTGTCATGGGGTAGGCACACGTCTGAAAGTGAGTAAGACCAACAAAAGTGTGTGTGTGTGTGTGTGTGTGTGTGTGTGTGTGTGTGTGTGTGTGTGTTCTGTAACAGAACTTGTCCTTTCATGTTTGAAGGTCAGAAAGGGCTGTTGTTTCTCCTTTTAATCATCTCGGAGGGTAGATAACCTTATTATCACCAAGGCTGAACATAGCACTCAGCACATCGGCATGTTACTAAGCACGCCAGGGCTAATTCCTCATGCCATTAGTCACAGGTAAGGTCAGTTCTTTGACCCCTGGGTTGATTTACATGCTTCACACATCTTCTCCCGTTAAATGTGTGACCAGAATGCACATGCTATGGGTGTGACTGTGTACATACCTTGTATGATTTACCTCCATCCTCAAAGCCGTTGCAGGAACACAGGAAGAGGAAACAGCTGTTCAAAAGCCTCCAAAGGGCTAATCTATGTGTATTTTCATTTTCTACACATAAAAATGTATACGTAACCTATCTGTAAATAGCTGACCTACCTATACATGCACACATACCATGCATTTTATTCACTGGTAGATTTAAATAAACCACAAATTCAAACAGTGAATTGAAAACTGCATCTTTTCATGACTGCTCCGTTTTACCTATATTACTCTTGGATCAGACGCTCCCCATTAAATGGTGTTACTTCCTGGTAGCAGATTTGGTGCTTAGGGAAGCCCAGCCCCTCTGGGCCACAAAAGTCTAGTTGGTGCCTTACTGAGGCACAGACAGGTACTTAAGTGGCTTCAAAGGTTTAATGCTGTTCTTTAAGCACCTAATTTTGTATTTGGCAATGAGAAACACTGAGAAAAACCAATTAATGTTTTATTGACTTCCCTGGTGCATTTATTAGTATGTTTGTTTGCACAGGCTGATAAAAGAGGTAGCCCTAGATTTCCCAGGAGTGTACGGGGAAAAAAAGTGAAACATGATTTTGAGCATTCTTCTCTTGAGATCAGCAAAGCAAGGTTGAGCAACACCAAAGAGAAGTCAAAGAGTCAAATATTCTTTTAAATTCCAAATGATGCTGGTAGAATAAGAGGAGCATAGCAGGTGGGATTTCCTTAAGGTGGACTCAAGTTAGTGACTTGTATGGACCACAGGTGACACGGTGTGGACTGAATAACAAGGTAAGCATCGTTAGTCAATTTCTCACACTCCCAACCAGTGAATTGAGGCTATTTTAGTTTCTCTCATTTCTTCTAATTGAAAGGTCTCTAATTAGAGATCCAAAAGTCTGATCTGGTTCCTAAAACCCAATATGATTTGACCCAATTCCTTGACACTACACATTATGTTGGCTGGATATTAGGTTGAGGTTGTGAATGGAAATACCAGAATTGCCAATGAGTAGAGAATGTTGTGTGGCAAAGTACGAATATAACCACTTCTCTGTAGAAAGTTAATAATACCATTTAATACATATTCATGTTTTAAAGACTGAATGTGCCATATTTATATCTTAGATTCAAATAAACGTTTAACCAAACATAAGAACACTACAATCACAACTGCAGCTATCTGTGTTTTTTAACTACTGAAAACATACTTCTTTATAAGAGCAGCATACATGAAATCTTGATGTCAATATTTACTGTTGCTTAACAGACAAATTTATGTAATTATTTTGGAAGATGTGTATTAATTTAAATGCCATTCAGAAAAATTATAGATGTCAATATAAAAATCATTTATGTGTGTAAATACTCAGTGGAGAAAGCCTAAAACTGAAATGTGATGTTAAATCACTGAAGAAACAGTAATATTTTAAATGAAATTCCATTTATGAATGTATCACTATTAGACTCTAAAGTTATGTCTTTTCATGATGTCTAAATACAAAGCTCATTAAATTGTTTATTTAAGAAAGTGTCCATCCTTCTGAAATTGACCGACTAATAAAGTTTCATTTCCTAAAAAAAAAAAAAAGATGGGATGTTATGATATCTATGAGAATGGGTCAAGATGTTGAAATTACCTACACGTCCACCCTCTCTTTGGATTTTACTTTTGAATGGATGAATGAATAAATTTCAACTGGTGACCTCATTTTACCCTCAAAAAATGTTCAAATATGATTTTTTTTTTGCATTTCACTTTCCATAATAAACACACTATAGATTAAAAGTTAGTCTTTGTTTTTTGTTACTGCTGTTATTGCTTTTGCCACTGCTGTCAAAATTGTTCTCTTAGCCCTAGATGTTTAGAATTGGCCGATTTTCATTGTGAAAATATTTCCATTAAGAGAGTTTTTCCCTTTAATTAAAATAGAATTCTCCTGAAATTAACAATGGCTGCAGGTCATCAGGAGCAGTGGTTTTTCCCCCTCTTGATGGCACAGTGGTGGGGGGGGTGAGTGTGTATGCGTGCACACGTATGAACCTTTGCTCTTATCTGGTGCAAGGGATGAGGGGTTGGCATTCATGGAAATACAGGAGGAGGTGGGGTAGAGGGCACATCTGTATTCATGGACAACCTATATTCAAGCTTATATTGTCTCGTGTTCAGGGTTAGCTGCCTCTGCCCATGGCCATCCAGGTGTGTGGCTGTGTGGCTCCAGCCGCTCTGCCCACTCCGGCATAAATAAATGGGGATCCTGCAATTTAGGTTCCTAGAAGGAGACAGAAAGCCCAGCCATGCCTCCAATCCAGTTTAACCATTAATAAAACTAATATATTTAAAACTAACAATATATCAACCTTGAGAGGTATTACTATTAAGGCACATTTTTTCGGGTCAGTTTTTTTTTTCAGTGTGAGATATTTGAGATATACGAATTGGATGTCCAAAAAAATATATATATAGTGACAATCACTCAGGCTTAGAGTCAAAGAAACCTGGGTTCAAATTTCAGCTTTAAACTAAATTCCTTGGCCTAGTCACCTAACGTTTCGAGGCTGTGTTCACCTATGAACTGAGGATAACAACACACGCTTTGTGAAATCGTGAGGCTTAAATAACACAGGGAAAGCAAATGGACCCTCCCTTACTCCTCTGAGTTTTGCGCTCTTTGCTTAAACTTTATTGTTCCATCATAAACAGGCTGGCATTTTGTCATTTGCTTCAACTGAGTAAACGCTTTATAAATCTAGAAGAGTACCAAGAAGAGTCTTAAATATGCTTATGACATACCTAAATTGTGACTTTAACCCTGTTTCCCTTTGGGTTTAAAACGGAAGGATAACACATTCAAACGTTTAAAGTTATCAGATCTTTAAAAATCAGCCAAATATTTTGATTAAGTTTAATTTTGTCATATAAATATGACTTTTGAAATAGAAAGTTAAAATGCTAATTAAACTATTACCAATTCAAAAAAGGAGGGGAAAGGAGAAACCATTGGTAACTTTAAAACTTAGATATGATAAGATTCCACATGCAAATTAAAAGAGAAGTGATATACCTGACAAAATATCAGAACGCCCCCCAAATAGGAAGAACATCTACAAATCAGTCACAAAAAAGATGAATGCAACAGAGAGATGTGGCAAACTGTATAAGCAAGCATCATAAATATATATAAATATGTCCATTCTGCTAACAAACATCTATCCCCAATGGCTGAATGTTATTGGAGATGACTTCCCAGATTCAAGGGGGCTGACTTGGTACTTGATCTGCATGAAAAGGTCGGAGATGGGGTGTGGGGGGAGGTGTGTTTTGGAGGGAGGAAGGGGAGGAGCCAGTGCGCGTGTGCCGCCCACACACAAGCCCAGAAGCACCACACGCATGCATGTGATGTAAGGGGGGGCGGACCATAGGGGGAGGGTTCTCTAAAGAATCCACAGAATGCCCATGGAAACGGGCTAGAGGTAAACCCTTGCCAGAGAATGCAACATTGAGGAGAATACGAACCTTCCAGAACCTCTACATTCCTATCTTTCCCTGGTCTTTAGGTTATCTGGCAGAAATGGAACCTCTAACAGGTGGAAAGAAACAAGAATGCAAATCACAGCCTTCTTTCTTTTTGTTTTCTTGCAGGGGATGGGGGTTGTTTTGTTTGGGACGGTGCCCCTGGCATGTGGAAATTCTTGAGCCAGGGATTGAACCCACACCCCCGCAGCGAGTGGAGCCACTGCAGTGGCAATGCTGGATCCTTAACTTGCTTCACTGCAAGGGAACTCCCACGACCCTCTTGTTCTTGGGGGTCTGTGGGCCTGAGAAGGAGAGAACTTTCAACTGTAAACGGAATAATGATTATTCCATGAGACTGAGCAATGTTAACTTGAACGGAAGTGGTATTTGCGATTTGCATAACCAGTGCCTGCTGAATCAAGGGGGGGGTCCCCCAAAACGGAATTACTCAATGTCACTAATGATGACCTCACCACATAACATAAAGCTTTGTGTGGACAAAAAATACTAGACGGTCATGTGACTGAGCCCTGCTACCTGCTTGGGCCCTGAAAGCATCTACATTTGCAGCTGCAGCTCGTCCAGAGACCCCAAGGCCACCCTAGGTTCTGAGGTCAGGGACACAGCCAAGGCTGTGGCGGCAGAGTCCCAGGTGATTCCACTTGGATTTATTCAGACCCGCTGTGATAGCTGAGTTCTAAGATAGCCTCGGAGATTCCCGACCTCTCATATGCACACACCTTCCCCCAGTTATTCAATCAATCCCTGTAGGGAGGTGATTTTGTAAATGTAATTCAGTTCCCCTGTCAGGTGACCTTAAAATAAAACGATTTTCGGTAGGGGCCAGACCGAATCGCATGCCCTTTTAAGAGGCAGAGTTTTCTCCAGCCGGTCCCAGAAGTCAGACACACTCCATCTGGCCCTGGAGAAAGCGAAGCATCCCATTTGGATAGCAAGGGAGAAGCCAGGTGGCACGGAATTGCAGACACCCTGGAAGGGCTGAGAGGTGTCCCCAGCTGGGGACTAGAAGAAAAACAGCAACTCAGCCCTAAGACTGCAAGGAAAGGAATTCTGCTCACACCCGGAGAGCTTGGAAAAGGAGCCCCAAACTCAGGTGCAAACTGCCGCCAGGACCGACAGCTTGATTCCAGCCAGGCAAGACCGCGGAGGGAATCCAGACTCACTGGCCTGAGAATTCTGACCTACAGAAGTTGTCAGGATAACAAATGTGTACTGTTTCAAGTTGCGGAGTCTCTGGTAACTTGTTACACAGCAATAGAAAGCGAATACAGCTCTCGGTGAAGGATTCGAAATTGCGGAAGAGTAACTGTGCCATCAAGGACATGTGTATTTCTTTGCTTCCCAAACCAGGACCCAGGAACCCTTCCGTGCTCAAGTATCAGTGTCCCTGAAACATCTGAGGGGAGCTTTAGTGGGTAAGTACACGAGTCACTTTAGTACTGAAGCAATGGGAGATGCATGTAGTTGTGCTGGGGACCTCCTAGCTGCTCTTCCTCCTCCACCGTCACCCTTATTCATCCTGCTCTGTGCACCTGGAGGCCGACTTGGCTAGATGGGTACCACAGGCCCCCTTTCCCTACTGCTACTCGCTGCTACGTGTCAGCCCCACATGTTGGCTGGAGCTGGGTGCCAGGGAGGAAAAAGAGTAAGGCTGTGATATTTATTTCCTGGGTGGGATTGGCCCCACGTGTTGGCTGTGTCCCCCCACCCCACAGCCACGCCAAAACCCCTGCCAGCAGACCTCTCCATCAGGCTGGCCCCGGGTTATTCCTCCTGTCCTGGACTCCTTGGGCCTCCAAGTGATGTGCTGGGCCCCACCCTGTTGCTAGACCCGTGGTACTACACGACTACTTCGTGATTGCCCTGAAACCCACCTACAGCTTTGTAAAGCCCTTCGTAAAATTCTCCTGGTATCCACTTTGAAAATGCCCACTGTTTCCCACCAGAATGTGACGTTTAGAGTGGTAGGGTTGCAGTATCCTCAGACGCTGTCTCTGGAAAGACAGAGTCGCAAAGAATTCGAACGGGGGATGTTTTACAAATGTATTAAAAGCGAACGTTCAGGAGTTCCTGTCATGGCGCAGTGGAAACAAATCTGACAAGGAACCCTGAGGTTGCAGGTTCGATCCCTGGCCTCACTCAGTGGGTTATGGATCTGGTGTTGCTGTGGTGTAGGTCGCAGATGTGGCTCAGATCCCGAGTGGCTGTGGCTGTGGCATAGGCCAGCAGCTCCAGCTCTGATTAGAGCCCTAGCCTGGGAACCTCCATATGCCACAGGAGCGGCCCTAAAAAGACAAATAATATTAGTAATTAAGGCAAAAGTTCATTTTCAGAGAGAGAGGGAGAGAACTCACATGTACACAGGTTAAATAGAGGGCTGGACTTCCCTTGTAATTGTCTTTATACAATTACAATGCCACCTAAATGGAGACCCAGTTTCTCCTGCCTCAGCCCCCTACCTGTGTTGAGTGTTGTTTGATCTCTGCATGGGGCAGAGTTGATCTTCTGATCGGTCTTGGGCAGGATATCGTATGTGCATGAGGAACAGGTCATATAGAGGCAGGATGAGGAATGGATGGGATTCCTTCTCCAGCAGGGAGTGAGCAGCCCAGGCTGGGCAAGGTGGGAGAAGGGGCATTGCAATGAGACGCGGCCAGAGGCTTTGGGGTTTCATCTCCTTGAAAGGGACTTGAAGCCTATGACAAGAGGAATCACAGGACAGAGTCACCATCTTTAAATAATAGAGCGTGGGACTTGAGATAGGTTGGCTGCATCCAAGCCGTACCCCTTCATCTGCCAGAATTATTTGTTATTCTCACCTCCCTTTGGGTATAATACTGCATAAAATTTGAAAGTCATTTGTTGGTGTAAATACTGTAGATCTTATGCATATAGGATTTTCTTTGCTGTATGATCACACGTATCACTTTCAGTAAAGAAGCCGCCTGCTGTAACATAGGCACTCAGTGGTTATAAAATGTCTTCAGGTACCAGTGCTTCCCAGGGCTCTTAGGATAAATGTTTTTGTTTTGTCTTTTTGCCTTTTCTAGGGCTGCTCCTGCGGCATATGGAGGTTCCCAGGCTAGAGGTCTAATCAGAGCTGTAGCTGCTGGCCTACGCCAGAGCCACAGCCACACGGGATCCGAGCTGCGTCTTCGACCCACACCACAGCTCAATGGCAACGCCAGATCCTTAACCCACTGAGCAAGGCCAGGGATCGAACCCTCAACCTCATGGTTCCTAGTCCGATACGTTAACCACTGAGCCACAAGGGGTACTCCTCTTAGGATAAATGTTTACTGAAATGATATGTCTCAACGTTCCCATTCACAAAATGGGACAATTCATGTTATGTGTCTCTCCCCACAATTAATTTCTATATGTGTGACTCTACTTTGTCCTTATTGATAAGAATAGCTGAGGTATATTGAATGTTTACTACATGCAAGTCTTTATTCCAAGTTTCTTATAAACATTTCTTATTATTCTTCACAATGCCTCTATGATTAAGAGTCATTATCATCCTGCCCATTTTACAGATGAAAGATGAAATGCAGATAGAAGCGCACATGGTTAGTTAGTGGTGGCATGGAGACTCAAACCCACTCAAGCTCAGTGTTATCATCTACTTACCTAACTAACTAGTTCACTAAAGCTACCTTACTGTGCACAGAATGCTGATGCCAAAAAAAAAAAAAAATTATCAGGATGTCTGACACAAGTTCAATAAAAACTCATGGTTTTCTTTTTATGACCTAGCTCATTCTTCTATTAGCCCTTTGAAAGTTTTATTAGCTCAAGCTTCAAAGGTGTTATTTGATGCATCCCTAATAAAATAACAAATCTTCTCAGACAAGGGGTAGAAAATTTTTTTAAAAAGGGGGAACAATTACATATAGAAGAAAATGAGGTTCACTGAAATATATTCCCACTAAATAGTGTGAATCATGGGGGAAAAAACAGGTTAAAGTATCAAAATATCCATTCATACTCTATATAAATCTCATATTTACAATCACATCAAATAATTTTATGCCAACACTGAGAAAAAATAAGAGAATTCTTACTGAAACTATATGAAATTCTTGTCATTTTCTGGGGAAAAGATAAAAGGAGGTCTGGGTGTGTGATGACATTATTTTATGTGCAATCTGAAACACAGTTACACGAATTGAAAGAGAATTATTTCTTACAGCAAATGAGATTGCTTTTTACCCTCACAAGTGTTTTAATAATTCATTAAGTTGAAGTTTTATGAACTTTGTAAATGTAACTCATAAAATATATGAACAAGCCTTGAGCCTGTTTTAAAATAATTAATAAAATTATTGGAAGGGATGCATTTTTAATCATAGCCTCCTTTATGAAAGAACCAAAGCCTAGTATAACTTTTCTCCCTTGAAGGTGAAATGCTCAGGTAAAGATACTCATCCTAATAATATTGGCCAAATGTGTGGACTGAGACATTTAAATTGTGACTGTAAAGGTGATGTGCTCATTTTATTTTGAGAAGGTTTTTGACTTATCGTCCAAGGAGTTCTATTGCAACAAAACAGAAGCCATCATTTTTGATGTGGATACAGAAGGGGAAGGAAGGCAGATGCAGTGCCTTAATTCTTCCTCTCTGAGAAAAGTATTGGGAATACTAAAGAGATAAGGACAGACACAGATGACTTGGCAGATAAATTCTCAATTTCAGAAAAGGCAGGAACAGATCCTAGCTCCTTCTGAGACGTTTCCAGGGCATAATAACCAGCTCTGCCTCTAATTAGGGGAATTTTTCTACACTAGGCCAGATGTCAACCAGAATCTTAATCCAAGAACCTGTAATAGATTTAAACAACATGACATCAAACGAACGATTCTTTCATTCAGTCGACATAAATTAGGCACCTGCACCAGGCATATACGTGACATGCAGCTGTTGGAAAGATGAAGGATCCAGAGCTCTAACCCTTCAGAGGTTTTCAGATGTCTCAACCACAAAGCACAGCCATATCAAAAGGGCCACAGTGGAGCTATTACTACAGGAGCCCAGAAAATGAAGCTCTGACCCTGCCTACAGAGTTCAAGCTAGAAGTTAAAGGATACAAACAGGACAACACAGTGCCTAGAGTATCACAGTGTGTATTTGCACTCCTGCGTATTTTTAGTATCTTGTTTTATAATGTCACAAATGACTTGCCCCTAGACATATAGCATCACAATATTGGTAAGCAATATTGGTGCATTTTCACACCTTAATTGGTGAGATGTGATCGTTTTAAATGGATACTACCATGAAAAATAATTGTGTGCGTGAAAATTGAAAAGAAAAATAGTGTCATATATATTGTATCAAATATGAGGAGATGATATATGGCAAGCTATGATGTATAGAAGTGAAACTCCTGTATCCAAAACGTCTCAATCGTGTTCAGAACCAGTAGTTGAGGAAAGTACACCTGACCTACAATGATTTTTAAGGGTACACTCTTTTTTCTATAAAGCATGTGGGGCCATTGTTTCCTTTCACTTTCAGCTATTGTGTTTATCATCTCTGAAACATGAGTATAACAAAGAGTACCAGATGTCAAGACAAGACCAAAAAAAATGGTCTACCAGGGTCCAGGGCTTATTGATACAAGATGATGAGTCACATGATATTCTTGAGCAGACAAGTCATGTGGTCGGCACAAAACTGGTCTGAAAAAAGGAATGTCCGCTGCTCATTGTGTTCAGCGTGGAGTTCTCTAAGAATTCCCTCTGAGGTGCTCAGATTGCCCCCCCCCCAGGAATTACAGCATGTGGGAGGGGGTCCCTTACAGCCAGGAGGAATCCAACATACAAGGATTTGAGGCAGAAGCAATTTAATGTCTATGCTCGTATAACAGAAGGCACTGGTGCCTGTTAGCAGCTAGTTCGGACCACAGGGCTCCTTACTGTCCATGTCCTGCCTGTTGTTGATGAACCTCAAAATGAGATGCCAGGAAGCAACAGGAGTAAATCAGAAATTACACCATTGCATCAAAAACTCCCTCACCTCTCCTTTCGAGTCAAAGGACAACAGTTATTCTCCAACTTCAAACTGAATGCTCAAAGGCTGCCCAGTTCTATCTCATGATGCTTATTGTGCCCGGAAAGCATGTCCTAGTCATGGAGAAAGGCCTGGGTTTTCTTTTTGTCTCTACTTCTACCCTTGGGATACTGGAGAGTCTTCAGGTTAGTTTAAAAGGGTCAGGGAGAAGCAGACATCTTTTCAACATGAACTCTTCAACAGAGTTCAGAGGGTTTCTGCTCCCATAACATGAAGAAGCTTAAAATCTGAGTCCTCCTAGCCCACATGCTGCCTAGAGTATAAGCTCTGTCACCTCACAAAGGTTGGAGCTGTCAACATCACTTCTCTCTCAGTGCCCCTACATCTGGCCACACAAGTCTGTATTCCTCCGGGTTGAGAATGAGAGGCAGAAACTGCATCCCTTTCCTGATTTAGCCTTGGAAATCACATCGCCTCACTTCTGGGGTACTCTATTAGCCAAAGCCCAGATTCTAGGGAAAGAACATAAACCCCATTGAGAAGGAGGCTCAGTCACCTCATTAGAAGAGCATGTGACATTAAGCCTATTGGTGCAGCCATCTTTAGAACATATAATCTTCAGTCTGTCACACCTTCCCTCCAAGGTAAGGAAGGTCCAGTCCTTAGAAATATAATGACCTTTCTCTCCTGCTCAGGGCAGGGAAAGTAATTTTATTCATTCTCATACAAGAATGGACAAAATGCTTCCTCTAACAAAAATGAAGATTGTGTACTCATATCCAGGTGGAGATATATAAGCTTGTTTCTGCCAAATAAATCCATCAATGGGAATCATTAAAGCTCATGTCAGGAATTGTCAGCATTAGGGAGATTGTGGACTCAAGTTTCTGATTGGGTTTGGGAATCTCTACTGAGAAGTGTATATTTGGTCTTCATCCGGTTTCTGTTACAGAGCCGATGCTGTTGGAATTTCCTGAGCGATGGAGCTATAAAGGTGTGTGGTGTTGTTCCTGGAGTGACTTTTAGACTAAACCTAAGCTTGGAGGCTGGTTGTCATCATGTGGAACTAATAGTGTAATTAGAGGTTCCCTCCGGGGAAGGAAGAAGGGCTAGGAGCTGATCAGTTGTTAATGACCAATGCCTTGATCACCTATGCCTGTGTAATGAAGTATCCCTAAAAACTCAAAGGGATAGGAGTCAGAGCTTCCAGGTTGGTGAACATATAGAGTTTCAAGGAGTTTGGTGCACTTGGACAGGGCATGAAAGCTCTGCGCCCTTTCCCTGATACCTTGCCCTATGCATCTCTTCCATCTGACTATTCCTGAGTTATGTCCTTTTCTTTTTTTCCATTTTTTAAAGTTTTTTTGAAGTATAGTTGATTTACACTGCTGTGATAATTTCTGCTGGAGAACAAAGTGATTCTGTTATGCATATACCAATAGTCATTCTTTTATAGGTTCTTTTCCCATATAGATTATCACAGAACATTGGTAGAGTTCCCTGTGCCGTATAGTAGGTCTCCATGGACCACCCACCCCATATACAATAGTGTGCATATGCCAATCCCAAACCCCAATCCACCCCCCCACCAACCTGTCCCTTCTGGTAATCATAAGTTTGTTTTTGAAGTCTATGAGTCTATTTCTATTTTGTAAATAAGTTCATTTGTATTGCTTTTTTTTAGATTCCACATATAAGTGATATCATAGCTATTTGTCTTTGTCTGACTGACTTGTATGATAATCTCTAGGTCCAACCATGTTTCTGCAAATGGCATTATTTCATTATTTATGGCTGAGTTATATTCCATTGTATATATCGACCACATCTTCTTTCTCCATTCCTCTGTCAATAGCTAATAGGTTGCGTCCATGTTTTGGCTGTTATAAATAGTGCTGCAGTGAACATTGGGGTGCAGGTATATTTTTGAATTATGGTTTTCTTCAGATAGATGCCCAGGGGTGGGATTGCTGGATCATATTGTAGTTCTCTTTTTTGTTTTTTTAAGGAACCTCCGTACTTTTTCTCACAGTGGTCGTACAAATTTTCATTCCCACCAGCAATGTAGGAGGGTTCCCCTTTCTCCCCATCCTCTTCAGAATGCATTGTTCGTAGACTTTTTGATGATGGCCATTCTGACTGGTGTGGTGTGGTCCTTCACTGCAGTTTTGATTTGCGTTTCTCTCCTAATTAGTGATGTGGAATATCTTTTCCTGTTCTTTTTGGCCATCTGTCTGTCTTCTTTGCACAAATGTCTGTTTAGACTTTCTGCCCATCTTTTTGATCAGGTTGTTGGGGGTTTTTTTAATATGGAGCTGCATGAGCTGTTTGTGTATTTTGCAGATTAATCCTTTGTTGGTCTACTGTTTTGTAATAAACCAGTGATTTGGTAAGTAAAACGTTTCTCTGAGTTATGTGAGCTGCTCTAGGAAATCAGGCAAAGGAGGGGGGGTCCTTGGAACATCGGATCTGATCTGTAGCCAGCTGGTCAGAAACACAGGTGCCAGCCTGGACTTGGGATTGGTTCCCGAAAGGGGGCTTGGAGCAGTCTTATAGGACTGAGCCCTTAGGCCCTTAACCGGTGAGAGCAGACACTATCTCCAGGTAGATACTGTCAGAATTGAGTTGAATTGTAGGTCACCAGCTGGAGTCCCAAAATTGTTTGGTAGTGTGGGAAAACAATCCACCAACACACACATACACACTGCAATTGAATATTGAACATTTGAGCTATATTACAATTTGAAACCAAAGAATAACTTTACTCGGTTATAATGTCAGTAGCTAGTAACTTTATAACCATCATGAAAGTATGGCAAAAAAAAATGTATACCATTAAGAATGCAGTAAGTAACACCGCATTGTACATCCATCTATATTCATTAAAAAAAAAAAGAATGCAATAAGTCAAACTTTATGATAAACTGTTTGCAATTTATTGGGAGGTAAGTCTGTTGAATTAACTTCCCTGAAGGAACAGAAAAACAGTTTGGATAATTTAGCTAAAATACATTTTGGGTCCCAAATTCAAATAAGAGAAAGAAATAATTTAAAGCATGTATACCACATAATTATCTAAGGCTTGGTGGTTAGTAAAAATGACATAGCATTCCATTTTCCTATTTTTAAACACAGAGTTAATGAGCAAAGAATTCTAGACTATGGCCTTGAATCACATTATTGCAGGGGAGGAAAAATAATTTTCCCTCTACCTTTCTGAGTTCTTAGCTGAAATCCCTTGAGTAAAAAATGGGTTAACAAGAAAAAAACAAGCTGCAGGTTATTAATCTGTGCGCCTCATGTATACATGAGGAAAACCCAGGAGAAAATGTGCAACTCTCTGAGGTGGCTTAGAATTCAGGCTCAAATATTAATAGAGAAAAGGGAGAGGGGACGTAGATCTTTCAGGGAAGAGTAAGTGAGTTTTGGGTAAGATGAAAACAGATTGGAGGTATGATAGTTTGCGATAAAATTTGTCTGGATGTCAGTCTCCTCTCCTGTGATGAGTCGTCTAGGGAGGGAATTTACGACAATTTAGTTCCTTTTGGAGGATCTGTCTTTAGGCCAATAAGGGGAGTTCAGAGAAAGCCTCTCCCTGCATCTGCTGATTTTCAAGTGCCTACAGTTCAAAATAATCAATATACTGAAGCGCACATTCTGCCACCCCTCATCATCAAGAATCACTAGTGAAATAATTATTTGGATTTAAGTACCTGCCTTCTAGGTCTTTGAAGTCCCTTAAAAAGTTATTTTGTTGTTTTTTTTCCTTCATACACTTCTGCAGTCTATTAAATTTTCCACCTACAATCATCTATACTTTTTCTCTCTTGCAAGAAACTTTTCATTAAACAGCAATACCTCCAGCCAAGCCTTTGCTAAGTCATACTGAATTCTGAACAGACAGATGCTAAAGGGAGATCAAACCTGAGAGCAGGGAAGCACAAGGAAAATCTGTGGGGATGGACCGTCAGTTCTGTGCCCTGCGTGAGATTGCCCCCAAGGTCCTCTCTGGAATCCAAGACCTCCATAGATGCATTTGCCCTTTGTGGACTGAGGAAGACTCGCCCTGCGGAAGAGAGGGAGCTGCCTTACCCTATGCCAGGGACCCCAGAGTTAGCTCAGACCTGGCAGGGAAACCCGGGGCGGGGGGAGAGCATGGATTGATTGAGAAAAACCAGGCTGTGACTGCCCTCTGCTGGAGAAGCCTGGATGACCAGCCTCTGTGAGACATAGAAGACCCAGAAGCCAGTTCCCCTCCAAATAAACTTCGAAATACTCTCTAGGCTGGCTGCTCCAGCCTCTACTCTCCCTGCCCCAACTTGCCACCATGCTGGTTCTTTCTTCTCCTGAGGTCCATACTGTGGCTTCCTAAGTAGTGCTTTGGAAGTGAACCTCATGTGTTTGCTTTCCCCAATTATTAACCAGGGTGACATTCTGCCTCCTGCCTGAGACACCTTTTCCCCCCAGTTCCGCCCCAAATATCAAAGTACTTTATCTCTGGAGTGAAATGGGCAGCCAGCAGATCTGACCACTAATTGCTCTATGCATTTGCTGAGTTGCCTTCTCGTCCAAAATTGCTGTGATTCATCACCTTCATCTGCATAATCATCAAGTACCTCCCTAATCATCTCTCCCATTGTTACCTCTGAGAACACCTGGGGAGATGCGCAGATGCCCACAAACCAGTGAAATCCTATCTTTGCCCTCCTGTCAACTAGATGATAACCTGTTGTCTGCAAATCCGAGATGATAAACACCCCACCACCTTGGTTGCAGACACTGTCTTGGGAGGTCTGCCAAGCCCATGAGGTTGTCTCCTTGACTTTCCAGTTGCTGCAAGGCCCTTGATTTGCTGACAAGCTCATGTACCCTATAGTTTTTACTGCACTTAGGCTGAGCCAGATTCAGCACAGAAGGAAATTAGCTTCTTTATAAAAAGCCCTGATAGAGCTACAGATCCCAGCCAAGCCGAGAACTAGGGAACATATGCTCTCACCCCATATCTTCCCATCTCTGAAGCTGCAGCCCATCCCTCTCTTCTTCATTCCCCTGGAGAGAGGGGGGAGAAAAGGAAAACATCATTCTCCTCTCCAGACTCCGTCCTCCCACACAGGAGTTGGTTCACGGGCACAGCAGAGCCCTTGGTGAACAGATGCACTCAATGGAGTCAGTGGAGGAAAAAGTAATAGAAGAAAATCTTAGGGGTGATAAAAGTTGAGAACTCTGAGCTGGGTAATGCTTAAGCCCCCTTCAGACTTTCTTGCTGGTATAGCCCTTCTGGCCTCAGTTTGTTCCACCAGGAAAGTGGGCATTTTCCTTATTGGCTTTCCCGTCATCCTTGCTCCCCCATCACCATTTCTGAACCCCCACCAATCCAATGCTTGTTCTCAGTTCTTTCCACGCGTGTCCTAACAAGCATTACGTGTCTTCTCTAAGGTCTATGCTATCTTTACTGTCTGTACTGTTTTTATTTTTCCTACGCTCTGATGTCACCAAAGAGTAATTGAAGAGCTTGATATCATAAGCCTCTCTATGTATTATAAAAAGATAGTATCCACAAATATATTGAGTGCTTTTCCTAGATGCTTTAGAGGTATCACCTTATTCTGTGATATCCTATTTTGCATGTCATATCTCCACTTGGAGAATAAAGAATATGGAGTACTTTGTGCAGAGCCAGTAAAAGGGCAAAGCAAAGATTCAGAATCAAATCTGTCTTCAAACCTATACTCTTAAATCTCTGCCCAGAAAAAGCTGAGAACAAGGAAGGAAGCCAAAAAAGGCCTCTGCAACCAAAATAGATTTCACGTAATCCATGCACTAAAGCTTGTTAACTCACCTCCAAAGGGACTCCCCCAGGCTCTTAATCAGAAGCTAAATATTCATTCAAATCCTAATCACAAATCTAGATTATCTGTTTTCTAAATCTATGCCAGATAGAAAACAGCCTATTGAAAGCAGTGAGAGGAATAAAAGATGTAATTATCAGAGCCAGAGGGAAAAAAAAGATAGGAAAGCTATAAAAATTAGTTTCACGAACTGGAAATTACCCAAAAGGTAGGACTACTTAGAGACAAATCACTCTATATTCTAAGATCAGATAGTGCAATAGTTGACACCTGCAAATTCTGCAGGTTTCTCTTTGTTACCCTTTCACCCTACTCACCGTACTTCCATTAAATTTTCCAAAAGATAAGAATCAGCAGCCGCATGTATTTATATATATAAATATAAACTTAATGCAACTTTCTGCATTAAGTATTCTAGTACCACCACTGGAAAACAATTGATTTTATCCAATTTGAATATTGAATTTATGAAAATATTCAAGAGTCTACTGATGAAGACTACCTACAATAGAAATCCCTTTTTGTATAGCTCAAGAAGAAGCAAAACAAAATGATGTTTTAGTTTGGAATACAGGGTAAGATAATTTTTTAAATGCAATACACTGAAAATAATTTTTGATGCCCTAAAATTTGAGACAGTGCTTCCCTCCAGAAGGAGATATGGAGACATAATAAGCAAATAACCCAGTTAGAAAATGGACCTAGGATTTGAATAGACGGTTATCCTAAGAAATGCTACCAATAAATAGTGCCAGTAAGCCAATAGAAATATGAAAAGATACTCAACATCAGTACTCATTAGGGAAGTGCATATCAAAAAAAACCACAGGCTACCATTTCTCATCCACTAAGATGCGTGTATAAAAAAGACAATAACAACAGTTGCCAAAAATGCACACACCTGGAGCTCTCACACATTGCTAATGGGAATGCAAAATGAGGTATCCACGTTGGAAAAGAGTTTAGCAGTTTCTTTAAAAAGTTAAACAGATTTACCATATGGCTGAGCAATTCCACTTTTAGGAATCTTCCCAAGAGAAACAAAAAAGTATGTCCACACAAAAGTGTGAATGCAAGTGTTCGTAACAGCCTTGTGCACAATAGCCAAAAAGGTAGACAGAGCTCAAATGTCCATCAGCTGGTGGAAAGATGAACCAGATGTTGCATATCCATAGAACGGATAGCTATTGAGCAAGGAGGAAGAATGAAGTACGGATACAGGCTGCAACATGGATGCACTTCAGAGATAGGTTCATTGAAAGAAGCCACACACCAAAGGACACCTGTGGGATGATTCTGTTTATAAGCAATGGCCTAGAAAGGCAAATATAATAGGGGAAAAAAAGTAGTCGTTGCCTAAGGCTGGAGGTGGGAATAGAGTGACTACATGGGTGCAAATTTCTTTTTAGAGTTATGGACGTGTTTAAAATTAGATTCCCCGTAGATGATTGCATAATGTTGTAAATACAAAATTCATGGACTAGTACACTTAAAAGGGGTAAATTCTGTGATAGGTAAAGTGTATCTCAATAAAACTTTTTGAAGAGCCAAGCACTTCAACTTCTTCCTCTCACAGTTTAAGAGACTACCCATGTTATTCAAAGTCCCCACGAAATTGTGCTTAATTGGAGCAACACATGACTAAGCTGTTCATCTCCTTCTCGTTTGCATAACTGACAGGTGGAAAGGAGAGGCTTAATTACTCGCAAATTACCCTCATTATCATTCCTTCCACTTCGAACAACCAAAGTGCAGTTATGAGTAATGTCACTAAAAATGTACCAGTTTGCAGTCCCAACAACAACAGGAAACACTGACGCCTGGTGGGTGACCTCTGAGTCATTGTCCGTGATAACGTGGGCCCCGCCAGCTGGCACCCCTGCCTCTGCCTTGGCTCAGCCAGAAGAGGCCACGTGTTTTATCTTAAAAGTCCAAGAAAGTCGGTAATAGCTCTTTCAGTTAAAAAATAATGGGTCAACTTTTCTGGATTCGCCTTTAAAATTGTATATGCAGAGGACGCATCTATAGGGCAAGAGAGAAAGGTGGATGAACATGGCTGGAAACCATCGAATTCAGTAAGAAAAAAAGACAAGGTGACGATACAGGTGCTCTTCCTCTGGGAAGGTCATCTTTTGGATCTTGACGTAGAGCTTAGCAAGGTTCAGTGTTTCTGTCATCGTATTTCCCCAGAGACCCAGGCAAATGCTTCTGTGATCGTTGTTTTTAATGGAGACGCCCTCTTTAAGGCTGCGTCTCACATATTATTGAGCTATGCGGTTTATGGTGACTGTTTGTTTGGGTTTGTTTTTTTGGCGGGGGCTTCTTTTTGTTTTTTCTTAATATGGCTGTTCTGAAAACTTTTTAGAAGACGACCTGGGATGAACTTAGTGGCTTTGTGTATCCTTTTTTGGAGAGCAGGTTCTTTCTACCCTGCAAAACGAAAACAGGTATTTGGGGGAGCGCAGCCTAGAGTGGCATAATTTTCTCAGATCTGCAGTATGTGGCGATGAGGCCAGACCTATCAGACCAAGACAGCAAAGCCATGGAGCGTGCATTCGCCCTGAAATACACAGAGCCTCATTTTCTGTGACTGCTGATGCAAAAGGAAAATGCGGCAGAGCCACAAGGGGATAACCTGAATAATTTCCCTTTTCGTTTGTCACTTTAGTTCAACCAGACAGAGCTGACTGATGGGAAGGTAAACAGCAATGGAGAATTCTCCACTTGCCAACCGAGCAACTTAGATTTCACTGATCATCTTAGAAGAAACACCCTGGGCTTGGAATTCGTTTCCATTGTTCAGGAACTTCCCTTTTTCTGGAATATCTTCCTCTTCCGTCTTCTCCCGGTAAAATGCTTGAGCTTGGATCAGAGAAGGTGCCTTAGTGGGGAAAATCTGAATAGTATCTGTCATTTAGTGAATAGTATCATTTCGATGTTAATGTACTTATTTTGATCATTGTGCCCAAAAGATGTAAGATGTTAACCTCAAGGGAAGCAGGGGTGAAGGGTCCAAGGGACCCCTCTTACTGTCTTTGCAACTCCTCTGTAAACCCAACACATTGCCTAATAAAACCACCAAAAAGGAGCTCTCCTTGTGGCTCAGTGGAGGTGAATCTGACTAGTATCCATGAGGATGCAGGTTTGATCCCTGGCCTTGCTCAGTGGGTTAGGGATCTGGCATTGCCGTGAGCTGTGATGTAGGCTGGTGCCTACAGCTCCAATTCCATCCCTTGCCTGGGAACTGCCATATGCCATGGGTGTGCGGCTGAAAAAAGACAAAAATAAATAAATAAATAAAACCACTTAAAAAAAAAAAAAAAAAGCCTTAAGGGGAATTACTAAAATTTGTGGGTTTGGATTTATTTATTTATTTATTTATTACTCAATGAATTTATTACATTTAACAAAATTCTACTCTGCCTGTGAGAGATGAATCAGATCTCTTCTCCATAATGTCAGTTTTTCTCTACCCCCAGTGAGAGTTAAAACGTTTTAGTACGAACCGTCATGATTTTTTGTTTGTGTACAGCATACATCGCATTCCAGCTTTTATCATTCCCATACATGTTTACTCTCCCCTGTTAATAAAGCAGGATGGGTCAGAACCCCAAAATATGAGTTTAAATCCTAGTTTTCTCAAACTTGGGTAAATGACTTGATTTCCCTAAACCTCCGTTTCTTCCTCTTAAAAAAGTGAGACTAATAAGTTAACCACAGAGGAGACGACCTTATGTGCACAGAGAGCTTTGGGCAGAGCCTGGCACCTGGATGCCCAAGAAGTGTATTATTGTTGCTATTACCATTGTCATTAAACCAAGGGTCTTGGTATCAGAGACTTTCTTGTTCAAGTATCAGAGACTTGAACTATGGACGCTCAGAAATAGATTAATGACCCGGAATGGTTCCAGAGTATGTTTTTTCAGGTTGATGTGTATGTCAGACATTCTCATTTAACTCAGTATTCTGCTCAAAGTTAGTTCCTTCTTCACAGTGTGTCACTTCTCAAGAGTACACGTCTCTTCTTTTATGTCTAGCCCAATCCATTGAAGTTTCTCATGAAATTACAATAGGAGAAAAGGGTTTTTTTCCATATCAAGTTATTTATTACGTAGATTATAAATACATCCCTTTCTTATTTCTCTCTGAAGCAAGAATTTACCTCTCACTGCCAGCTCAGTAGCCCATGTCACATTCTTGGGCCTGTCAATACCTCTTTGAACAGACCCTGCTCAAAATCTGCTGTGCTTGCTCTGGTAATATCTGCCTTTCCAATAGAATGCAAAACTTTATGTAGTCTAACCCTACTCAGGCCTCTGTGCTTTGGGACTGACAAAAAAAAAAAAATGAATAATGCTGGAGTAAATTAGGAGGACATTGTCTCTGTTTATATCCATAGTCTTCAAATGTTTTTCAGCATAAGTCGTTTTCTCATTCATTCATTCTTTCTTTCTAAAGGGTGATTGATTGTTTTGTATCTACCAGCCACTAGGCTAAATACTGAAAAATAAAAATTTGAAAAAAGCAAAAAACAAAACCACTGTTCTTCCCCTAAAGTCGTTCTCGTATCCTCTAGAGAGACAAGCTTGTAAACAGCTCATTATAATGCACTGCGGACTGTGCAGTAATAGGGATGTTGGAGAATATCCTGCATCAGAAAAGAGCCTTTCAAGCTGGGGAGAAAAGGCACATCATGTCTCTAAAGCAGTGCTCTCAGCCTTAGCTGCCACAGAAATCACCTGGGCAGCTTTAAAAAAGACTGATTCCAGAGTTCCTCCCATAGAACGAGGGGTTAAGAACCCGACTCCAGCAGCTCGGAGGCACGGGTTCGATCCCCAGCCCTGCACAATGGGGTAAAGGATCTGGCATTGCTGCCGCTGTGGCTCAGATTCAGTATCTGGCCCAGGAACGACCACCATGGCCATTAAAATAATAAACAAACAAACAAATAAACAAGACTGATTTCTGGGAGCCACTTGCATAAATTCTGTTGTAATTGACCTGGGGCGTTTCTCAAGGAACAGGATCTTTTCAAGCTCTGCTCTTCTGCAAAATGAGAAGACACTAGCCAAGCCTGAGGACTGGGAAAGTGGGAAAGAAGGTGCACAGGAGAAATGCCAAGAAGAAAGCAGCAGGAACAAAGCACTGAGGCGAGGAAGAGTGTGGTATGTGACACACGTTCCACTTTTTCCACAGTGTTGTAAGAACGCTCTCGTGTCCAGAGAGCAGTGGTGGGACAGGAGGCAAGAGAGGTGAGCAAGAAGCCACGTGCTGCTTTCAGATTTGGGGCAAAGAAAGGACCTGGTCCGATTGCCATGGCACATCTCCAGCGTAGCTTTCTCTGCTAGGTGAGTAGAGGGAGATTTTAGGCAGCCAAGGCAGGAGGCAGGGAGACGAATCAGGATGAATCCAAATGGGACATGATTAAGGCCAGATCTCAAAACAGCATTAGGAAGAGACTCCTAGCAACTGCTTTGGAAGTCGTATTAACTGGCCTCAGGTGGTGTTTGCATGGAGTGAGGGAGGCAGAAGAGGAAATCTAGTGAACAGGTGGCTGGCGATTCAAACCTACTGAGACAGAGACGATGGTAATGGCAGCAGGTGTAGGAGGAACTATGATGTGCTCAGCTGGCAACACCGTGCATTTCAGATGCCTACGGAGCTTTGAGATGGAGATATTACCCTAGTTCACCTGGTCCGGGTTTCAGGATAGATGAGAAAATGAACTCGGACTCGTTCAAGGTGGCTTTTGCTCTGGCTTGTTTCTGAAGCAGCAAACGGGCGATGCAAAGATAGGGATGCAAATGGATGGCACAATTCCTCCTTGTCTCCCCATTGTCTCAAGGAGACGCATTGCAAAAGCAATGGCTTAGCAGTGTATGTGAATGATTTGTCCACTGTCACAAAAGAATTACAGATCTATGGGCTTGCTGACTTTTATTCTCTCAGTCTGGTCAGGGTCCAGTAACTTAGGGTGACATCTGAAGCTACAATTCTGCTTTTCCACAAACCACATTACACAAGAATAATATCTGGGGGAGTTCCTGTCATGGCTCAGCGGAAAAGAATTCAACTAGGAACCATGAGGTTTTCAGGTTCAATCCCTGGCCTTGCTCAGTGGGTTAAGGATCGGGCGTTGCCATGGGCTGTGGGGTAGGTCGCAGATGTGGCTTGGAGCTGGCGTTGCTGTGGCTCTGGCATAGGCCAGTGGCTACAGATCCAATTTGAACCCTAGCCTGGGAACTTCCATATGCCTCAGGTGCAGCCCTAAAAAGCAAAAAAAAAAAAAAAAAAATTAGAGTAATGTCTGGTTTCTGAGCCTTGAAATTCTCGCCGTTAGTACTGGGAAAATGCCTTATCTCTCCAAGTCAGTTTGGTTGTATACAGCTTGTAGGTTCTTTTTGTTATATCTCAATAGCCAACAGTATTTGGAGGAGAGTGGATAAGGGCTAAGCCACCCCACAACTTCAGTACCAGGTTATAAAGAAAGCAAGCCTCAGACCAGATTCTGCCGTAAACATATGGGCAGTTATTCCGCTACCTGTTCTCATAACAAACCACCCTAAAACTTAGTAGGCTGTGTCAATGAAAAATTAATCAGTCACCCTAAGAAAGAAATGGAAATTTTTATTCAAGCCAAACTTGAGGATTATAGCTCAGGAAGAGCATCTCAGAAAGCTCTGAGAACTGTTCTGCCCATTAGAAGTCAAGGCACAGTTAGACAACTTTTTTGAGACAGAGGGCTATACGTTAGATGATGTGTTATTGGCAGTTTATGTAATCCAGATCCAAGTGTCGTGTAACCCCTTTCGAGAGCAAGGAGGAATGTTATCTTTTAAGTTGTTGTCTTGTTGCTGCCAGGAGAATCGTGCTCTTTATGACTGAGCACGAATTTTTGCCAATGGGGACGGTTTGGTCAATGCGTAATACAGATAGACAAGGCACAATGAGGAAGGCCAAAGGGCAGAGAACATTTTGTTGAAATTGTCCGTATCTTGCCATAAAATACAAATTTTATTTCACAGCTGCAATAACAATCCCTTTGTTAATCTCTCATCGTTCTGAGGTATCACTGCTATCAGCTGGATTTTTTTTCTTGGGGTCGTTCAGTTGTCACCCATGCCGGAGTCCTGGAGGACAGATGGATTGAACACCCATGTTGGCTCCTCACATGGCTGGGTTGGATGCTGGCTTCGGTTGGGAGCTCAGCTGGGGCCGCACCCTATTCATATCTAAGTGGCCTGTGCTTCTAGCAGCATGGTGGCCAGAAGCAGGCCAGGTAAGGGCCATACCCAGAACTGGCAGAGTCACTGTATTACCAGTGCAGCCACAGGGCCTGTCCATATGCAAGGGCATGAAGAAATAAGCTTTATGGGAGAGGGACAAGGTTCCACTGCAGAAGATCATTTAGTCTGTGAAAATACAACCTGCCACTATTAGCGAACTGGCACGACACCGTCAAAGCACCCTGGTCTTTAAGAATGATGAAGTCTCAGGTTTTCGTCCTGTTTATTGCTCCAAAAAATACTTTTCCTAAAAAGCTTTGCCTAAGGCACGTGTAATACCATTCCAGAGATAGGGTTTGGCTGACCACTCTGCCCCCTTTTTGGAATACAAGGTGTCAAAAGAACCTGGACGAACTGAAGCCCATGGGACATTTTAGGATTAAACCCCGGGGCACTATCGTGAAGGTTACAGTTTACAGGGCTCATTAAATGCATATACCCTCTTTATGCAAGGTCAGTGACTGTCTAAAATATTCAACAGGTGTCTGCTTCCACATTAGTTACGAGACAGTATTTTTAAGTAACGTGAATATCGTCACAAGGCACTGGGAATCTGCAATGTATGTCTACACTGGGGTTTCTGAGAGTAATTTGTTCCTCATCCAGTACAAACGCCCTCGGAGACCACGGATATGAAAGCTGGAGTCTTTGCAGAGACCTCAGATTGGAGATTTTACTTTAGGAGACATCAGATATAAATTTTTAAGCCATTTTTATTACCTATTTCAAAAAAAAATATGAGGATGGAGAAAATTACCCAGGAAGAATTGAGTGCAATGCAGTGGTTCTTGATCAATCCCTGAAAATTACCTGCATGTTAGTTGTCCTCAGAAGAAGACGAGCCCTCAAAATGAGTCAGAGGAAGAGTGTGGCTACAAGTAAAAACAGTGTAGACAATCTCCAGAAGAAATGCAAAGCAACTTTTTTTCTTTTTAGGGCCATACCTATGGCATATGGAAATTCCCAGGCTCGGGGTCCAATCGGAGCCACAGCTGCTGGCCTACACCACAGCCACGGCAGCACAGGATCCTTAACCCAGTGATCAAGGCTAGGGATCAAACCCGCATCCTCATGTATACCAGTAGGGTTCGTTTCCCACTGAGCCACAACAGGAACTCCAAAAGCAGCAGTTTTAAATGCAGCAAGGAGGTTGGATAAAATCAGAATGAGAATCTTTTCAATGCCATGAACAACTGGAGGTCACAAGTGACCTTAGCAACTGCACTTTCAAAGAAATTGTAGTCAGAAGACAGATAGCTGGGCCTTGAGGAGTGAACTACATGGCAAGGAAGCGAAGGCTGAGTCTTAGACAGTATTTGGCCCTGGGAGAGAAGAGATGGATGATGCTCAGGAGGGCCGTAGGGTTGGAGGGCCGTTTGCAGAGAGGGGGACTGAAGCATGATTCTAGGGTGAGTAATGCTGACGATGCTGTAAAAAGAGACGTCATTCCTGCTCAAGGTTTCAGCGAAAAAAGGAAGAGATTGAAGTCAGGCTTAAGAAATTACCTTAATCCTAAAGAAAAAAAAAAAAAGGATAGATGCAGATGTGGTTAAAAGTGACAAAAGTAAGCAAGTTAAGTTAAACCAGCTGGCACACTAATACTATTTTTTTATTAAAATACAATTGACGTATTATATTAGTTTCAGGTGTACAGCATAATGATTCAGCGTTTGTATATGTGAAATGGTCACCACATTAAGTCTAGTTAACATCCATTACCACGCGTAGTCACAAATGCTTTTGCTTACAATGAGAAATTTTAAGACCTCCTCTCTTAGCATCTTTCGAATATGCAATAGAGTAGTATTAACTATAGTCACCATGCTGTACATTGGAGCCCCAGGACTGTTTATTTTATAGCTGGAAGTTTGTCCCATTTGCCCCCTTCATTCATGTCATCCACTCCCCCCCCAACTCCCACCTCTGGCAACACCAATCGGTTCTTTGTATTTATGAGTTTGGGTTTTATGTGGGGGAGGGGTTTCCACATAAAAGTGAGATCATGTGGTTTTTGTCCTTCTCTGTCTGACTTGTTTCACTCAGAGTTGTGCCCTCAAGGTCCATCCACATTGTTGTACATGAAGAGCTTTCCTTCTTTTTATGGCTAAATAGTATTCCATTGTATATATGTGTGTGTGTGTGTATCACATCTTCTTTTTCTATTCATCCATCAGTTGACACTTAGATTTCTTCTATGTCTTGCCTACTATAATAATGCTACAGTGAACATGGGAGTACATACATCTTTTTGAGTGAATAGTTTTTGTTTTCCTCAGATAGTTACCCAGAAATGAAATTGCTGGATCCTGTGGAAGTTTTATTTTTCATTTTTTGAGGAACCGCCATACTGTTTTCCAATTAAAAGTAATCCATTTTTAATTGGATTTTTTTTTTGCTGTTGAGTAATATGAGTTCTTTATGTATTTTGAATATTAACCCCTTGTCAGCTATATGATTTATGAATATTTTCTCCCATTTGGTAGGTTGCCTTTTCTTTTTGTTGATGGTTTCCTTTGCTGTGCAGAAGTTTTTAGTGTGACATAGTTCCATTTGTTTATTTTTACCTTTTGTTGCCTTTGCTTTTGGTGTCAAATTCAAAAATCATTGGGTAAGACCAATATCAAGGAGCATACTGCCTATGTTTTCTTCTAGGTTTCTTCTTGGAGTTATATGGTTTCAGGTATTAATTCAAGTCTTATCCATTTCAACTTAATTTCTGTGTATGGTGTAAGATAGTGGTCTAGCCTCATTCTTTTCCATGTGGCTGTCCAGTTCTCCCGACACCACTTACTGAAGAGACTTCCCTTTCCTCATTGTATATTCTTGGCTTCTTTATCATAAATTAATTGACCATATATTGTGAGTTTATTTGGGGGCTCTCTATTCTGTTTCATTGATCTGTTTTTACACCAATGCAATGCTGTTTTGATTACTGCAGTTTTGTAATATAGTTTGAAATCAGGATGTATGATCCCTACAGCTTTGTTTCACTTTCCCAAGATTGCTTTGGATATTTGGGGTCTTTGTACTTCCATATAAATTATAGGATTTTTTTTTGAGAAAAATACCATTGGAATTTTGATAGATATGGCATTGACTCTATAGATATCTTAGGGTAGTACAGCCATGTCAAAAATAGTAATTTTCCAACCCATGAGCATGAAATGTCTTTCCATTTATTTGTCTCTTCTTTCACCAATGTCTTTTTTTTTTTTTTTTTTTTTTTTTTTTTTTTTTTTTTGTCCTTTTGCCATTTGTTGGGCCGCTCCTGTGGCATATGGAGGTTCCCAGGCTAGGGGTCGAATCAGAGCTGTAGCTGCCAGCCTATGCCAGAGCCACAGCAACATGGGATCTGAGCCGCATCTGCACCCTACACCACAGCTCACAGCAACGCCAGATCGTTAACCCACTGAGCAAGGGCAGGGACCGAACCCACAACCTCATGGTTCCTAGTTGGATTCGTTAACCACTGCGCCACGACGGGGACTCCCTCACCAATGTCTTATAGTTCTTAGTGTACAGGGCTTTCACCTCCCTGGTTAAATTTATTGCTAGGTGTTTTATTCTTTTGATACAGTTGTAAATGGGATTGTTTTCTAAATTTCTCTTTCTGATAGTTCCTTATTGTGTAAAAATCACAGCAGATTTTCGTGTATTGATTTTATATTCTACATTACTGAATTTATTAATTCTAATATTTTTGATGGCATGTTTAAGGTTTCTCTATATGTAATATCATGAGACTTGTAAATAGTAACAGTTTTACTTTTTCCTTTCCAATTAGGTTAACTTTTTTTTCCCCCTGATTGCTTTGGCTAGGACTTCTAATATTTTGTTTAATAAAAGTGGCAAGAGTGGACATCCTTGTCTTATTCCTGATGTTAGAGGAAAATCTTTCAGCTTTTCATCTCGAGTACAAAGTTAGTTGTGGACTTGTGGTCCACATAATATGGTCTTTATAAAGACATAATGTGGTCTTTATTTTGTTGAGATACATTCCATGTTTACCCACTTTGTTATCAGCTATTATTATAATTGGATGTTAAATTTTATCAAATGATTTTTCTGCATCTATTGAGATTATTGTATAATTCTTAGCCTTCATTTTATTAGTGTGGTGTATCAGAGTTATTGATTTGTGACTGTTAAACCATGTTTGCATCCCTGAAATAAATTCAGCTTGAATGTGGTATATGCTCCTTTTAATGTCTTGATGAATTTGGTTTACTAATATTTTGTTGAATATTTTTGCATCTATGTTCATCAGGGATATTGGCCTGAATTTTCTTTTCTTGGGGTGTCCTTTTCTGAGTTTGGTATCAAGGTTATATTGGCCTTATAAATGAGTTTGGAGAGGTTTCCTAGTCTTCTATTTTTTGGGAGTTTGAGGAGCATTATTACTAATTCTTTTTTAAATGTTGGTAAAATCTGCCTGTGAAGTCATCTGGTCCTAGACTTTTGTTTGTTGGGAGGCTTTTGATTACTGATCCAGTGTCCTTATATGTAATCAGTCTATTCAGATTTTATACTTCTTCATGATTCAGTCTTGGTTGGTTGTATGTTTCTAAGAATGTATTCGTTTCTTATAGATTGTTCAGCAGGAATTTCTTAAAGACAGACTGCTCCCCTACCCCCAGGTTTTTGAAAGCTGAAAGTCACGGAGGGTGTCATGCCAGGATATCCCTTCAGGGAGTGGGATGAGAGCTGAACTTTAAGAGGAGAAGCTGAAATAGTCATAGAAGAAAGGACATGGAATTGCCTTCAACTAGAAAGGCATGGAGGTTTCCACCTGCCCTGGGAGAGGCAGAGACCAATTTTTCCTGTCTCTGAAAGCATCACAAGAGACAGCCAAAACTCAGAGAGGAGTCAGATCTGGGCCATACAGGACTGCCGGCCACCATGCAGAGAGCTACCCACCTCATAGAGAACAAGCAGAAAATAGGCACAAAATAGTAGAGCTGCCAATCTTTGCATGGGCCCACAGGTTTGCACCCTGCAGTGTCAACATTATCCCATAAGAGGTGGGAGTCCAGAGACCTTTTCTCCATGTAGCATGTTTCCTGCAAGCTCCCTGGATCCTTGTACAACTATAAAACAAGGGGGAACTCGAATTTCTCATAACCCTGGTGATTAGGACTCAAAGGTGGGCTTAATTTGTAATTTAATATAAAAAACAAAGGAAAGAACTGTAAAGGGGAAAAATAATCCCTTGTACTATCTTAAGTATTATCCAAAATTGTAGTTAGAGGGATATTCTGCCTATTGTTTTTGTTTAGATTTTGTTTTCCAAAAAGAAATAAGATGTCTGTTAAGATCAGAATAAGGACTGAGTAGAGAACATGTAGAAACAGGTGAGTTTGGGAAAGGTGGTTGAGGTGATCAAGGAAGATTGTGAGCCAGAACTTCCAGGAAATGCTAAAGACCGTTTGAGAATGGAAATCATGAGTTTTTGGTGGTATTAGTCAGTCAAACAGCGTGACTGTCTCCAGCAGCACTCAGCCATTCTGGCATAGGAGTAGGAAACACGGCTTGCTGAATTTCTCCAGAGCTGAGGTTTTGCTGAAAGGGCACAGCAGGAGAAAAGTAAGCAAAGTAATTAACGGTGTAGGTGAAAGGTTGTTTCTCGTGATCAACTGTGAGTTGCAGATTGGCTTGGGAAGGCAGATGGTTAAGGGAGGCTGATAGTCTGGAGAGAAAAGCAGAAAGTAAGAGCCTGGCATTCTGTTAAGGTTTTTGGTTCTTTGTCTTTTTGTTTTTGTTTTTGTTTTTTTGGAAGTGGAAGAGCCGTGCTTCAGTCACTGCCATCACAGTGGTAGAGGCAGCTCTTCTCAAGGATCTCCTCCAAAAGTGACCCACAGACCTGGGTGGCATCTATTTTATAACTCTGCCACCCTGGAGATCTTTACATCCAACCTAAAAGAAAAAGTATGAGAATCCACATCCACCCTTCACTGTCTCCGATGGGAGGTGGCACATCATATTCACCCTCCTTCCTGTTGACAAGGACAGTTTCAACTTCCATACAAGGGAAAGATAGTCTTTATCCCAAGAAAGAGAAGAGTGTGTGATGAACATAATAACTCAGTCACAGCAGCAAGAGTAAGGACATAAAGCTTTCTAAGGTGAAGCAGTATATATATGCATGTGTGTGAGGGAGAGAGACTGGGTCACTTTGCTGTATAGCAGAAATTGACACAACATCGTAGAGCAACTGTACTTTATTTATTTTAAAAAATGGGGGAAGGGGTGAGAAGATCAAGTCATTGACAGAAAAGGGATCTGGGAGGCTCCTGCTAGATTCTTAAGCTTGCACAAAGGTGGAAATGCCAAAGTCTGGAAGCAAAAAAAGCCAGACGAATGCCAGCCGCACCCATGACCCTTCGGCGCATTGGAGCTGGAGAGCAAGTTCCTGCATAGAGAAGAACATCCCCTGTCAAGGCAGTAAAAGGGAGGACAAGGGCTGTAATAGGTGTGAGTATTTTTTACACATGTATGGACCTTATCTCAGAAGAGAACCAGCTGAAACACGGTTAATTATGCTCAGCCACCTGATGTCTGTTCTCTACACTGATACCAGCATAATCCTTGCCATGCCATCCCCCTCAAGCCTTCACTCTGAAAATATCTACTCTAATAGACTTTGATCTCTTCATCATATAAACCACTCTTGTCCAAAAGACCTGTTAATTTTCTTTAATAGAAAGGGACTTCGTTTTAATTACAGGATTGTATTTGAAGATGGTAGGTTTTTAATTCTAGGGGAGATTTTTGGAGATAGGTGTTGTATCTGCTTCTGATGACACGCTTGTCCCAGGCTCCTCCGTTGTTTACTTTTTAGTAAATGCACCATATATTGAAATTGCAGCTTCCAAGGAATGCTGTTAAGTTAATTATGAAAACAGTGTGTATAATACTAGAGCATTGCCTCTCTGTGTGTCTTTCATTTAAATTACAAAATTGGCACTCCCTTGAAAGCGTTTGCTTGGCCTAGTGCACCAGTGCCTTTCTGAGAGAGGTTAGGTGAGCAGGAAGTATGATTTTCTATCATTTTGAGGATGAAACAAGGTGACCAAGCTGCCTGAGGACAATAATGACAAGAACAGCTGCAGTGCTCAGAATCTCAAATTTGTAATTCCTTTAGACAACGTTCAGTGTCTGCTTGGCCAACTTTTCCATTTCTCCTCCACCAGAAGTTGGGGTGGGGGAGAGAGACAACTGACCTTACTTCCTCCAAAAGAAAACATCTATTTGCTAAATATCCTACCTAAAATTCATGCAATTTTTAAAGAAAAATTTTGATAACATGGAAAATATCAGTGAAATTGGCACACAACGTATATGAGTGCCTATAAATTGTACTCTTGCTAAGCCTGGAGTTAATTTAATTTTTACATTTGGGACAAACTTACATTGTATGCCCCTCTTAGGATGTTCCAGGGATGTAATACCAATTAGGTAATATGCCTCCAAAAATGATTGCAATGGATTAAATGGGATGCCCCAAAACCTTATGTTGAAATCCTAACCTCAATGTGATGGACTATGGAGGTGGGGCCTTTGGATGGTGATTTGGTCTTGAGGACAGATCCTTATGAATGGAAACAGGACCCAGAGAGCTCCCTCATCCTTCCCCCATATAACGAGGCAGCTAAAGCAGAGCTATAAATAAACTAGCAGGTACTGGGAGACAGGCCCTCATCAAATTTAGATCTGCCGACACCTTATTCTTGGACTTCCAGCCTCCAGAACTATGAGAAATAAATTCTTGTTATTTATAAACCACCCAGTCTGTGGTATGTTGTCATAGAAGCCCATATACAATGGAATATTATACAACCTTTAAAAAGAAAGAAATTCTGACACATGTAACAACATGGATGCACCTCAAAGACATTTTGCTATGCATAATAATGCAATCACAATGGACAAATACTGTATAATTCCATTTATGTGAAGTAGCTCACGTAGTCAAATTCCTAGAAACACAAAGTAGAATGGTAGTTACCAACAGCTGGAGGGAGGGAATTAATGTTTACTGGGGACAGAGTTTCAGTTTTGTAAGATGAAAAAATTCTATACAACTTTTCTGTTTTCCTGTGTCTCTTGTTACAACAATGTGAACATACTTAATGCTATTGAATTGTACACATAAAATGGTTAAGATGGTAACCAAAAAAAAAAAGAGAGGGAGAGAGAAATAAGAGTATCAGATGGTAGTAAGTGCTACAGAGGAAAATAAAACAAGTAGGAAGAGCTGAGAAGCACCCGTTGGGAGGTGGATAGAGTTTGTGGTCCAGAGGGTGGGGAGATGGAGAAAGGACTTGCTAGATTCTAGGCAGTCAGGGAACTCCTCATGACATTTGAGTGACACTTAACGCAGGTGGATGAAGAAGGGAAGAGTGTTCCAAATGGAGGGAAGAGCCCTGAGGGCGGTCATGTCTGATGTGTTCTAGAAACACCGAGGAAGTCAGTGTGGCTGGAACAAAATGAGTGAGGGGTGAGTGGCCAATGACGAGGTGGAAGAGGGCTGAGGGGAGAGAAGGGTAGATGGTGTAAACCCTGGACACCATTTTAAGGAGGTGGCTCTATCTGAGTGACTCAGGAAACCATGGGCAAAGGCAGAAACAGGCAGAACAGTCCACAGCATATTAAGATAATCCAGGAGAGAATGGATTTAGGCTGTATTTTGAAAGAAGGACCACAGAATTATCCTGATTGAATAGGTAGAAAGAGAGAGAGGAGAGTGAAGGATGATGCAGAGGTGAGTGGAGAGTGGGGGGACCAGACTTTATGCTTGAACGTGTCACCTTTGAGATAGTCAGTGGGAGGCACGGAGGAGGCAGATGGATGTGTGAGTCACACCTTCTCCGTGTCCATGTAGGGGGTGCCGTGATCGCCCTCACACGGTGACTCCTGTCTAGTCTCAAGTGCCCTGTGCTCCACTCAGTACCTAAATTTGGGGGTTATTTGTTCAGATCTGCCCTCCAAAATTCACTCCATCATAAATTGTATTTATTACCCCACTTGAAAAATAACTGCTCTAACATACCTCCAACATAAATCATAACTAAAACCCCCAACTCATAGTCACAACTATAAGACCAGATAGTCATAAAACCTAAAACGTCCTATTGGTCAGCTCCCCCAAATAAATGAATTCTGGCATGCCACCACTGCTAGAAAGAGCAGGCTCAGACCCCTGCATGCCCCTGGAAATGAATCATTCACACAGAACACATAAAAGGAAATAGGAAGTTTATACCAGTATGAAACCCTGAGAAGTGTACCGTGGAGTTCAAAAACCTACTTTCCTCTCCAGGTTTTATATCATTTCTTCAGGAAGCCTATGGCATATTCCTAGCATTGTCTCTCCCTATGGTGAGCATGGCAGGAGGAAAACAGATTGAGTCATTTCAATGCCATTTATTTTAAATGTCTAGCTAATAAATAATTCTAGGTTAGAGGGTAGTTGTTCTGGCACATTTGAAGGACTTCCTGGGACATTTAGGAAAATATATCCTACTATCTGTAAAAGTGTTAGCAAAACCTAAATAGAAGGACCTTCTTATTCCAAATCCTCTTGGAGAAAATATGCATAAGTATATTTTATTATACGCAAACATGCATCAGGAACTTATATTTTACTAACACCATTGGAGTCTCTAGTAGCCCAGATTTCTGCATCTAAAAATGCAAAATAGATAAGTAGCCCAGAATGCTTGATAAAGTAGTTGGCTTATCCTTCTCCCTTTATTTTCGTCTCATATGCACAGGCACCCATTTTATATTTGCTTTTCAGCAGATAATACTGTAACGTATTTGCCTTCAGGCTAAGTAATTTGTTAAATGAGACGAACATCTATTGGCAGATCTTTGAAGGTCACACCATTTTTAGCTGTGTGGCAAACACTCCCATTTTCACAAAGACAAGCTTCACTCTTGATGGGAGAAGATTTAAACAGATGCATGGCAGGGTCAGAAGAAAATGCTTTTTTCCCTACAGATACTAGTGTGGCTTAGTCACTTAGGGCAATACAATAAAACACCCCTTCTTTGCCTCAATCCATTGGCCTTTATTAGTGTCTTACAACTATCCTAGCTAAGTTAGGTAAATAAACTAAGAATTTCAACAAGCCATCAGAAAAAGACAACCACAAGAGCTATCTTGGAAAGTGCTGGCTAACTCAGCCTTTATTATGCCCAAGTAACAGACTGTTCACCTGATGGAATGACCAATTTAAACTCAAAATGAGCTTATGAGTTAAGAAGTTATGAGCTTTAGAAGATGTTTATGAAACGTTTATTTCTCCAGGCCAGTTTGCGTTCAGTTTCTTTATAAAATATGATTCTTGCTAGAATAAAGCAGTTGTCACTGTGTTTGTTGTCCTGTAGGTTGAAGACTTAGTAAGTGCAACCATTTTCAATTTCTGGGGTGCTCTGTTTTGCAGGTCCATCAAAGTGCTTACCTCAGGAAATTAGCCCCCAAAATAGTTAGTCAAAGCTATTCAACACATAGAAAAAGTGTGTGGCTCAGAATTTTGTAAATCAGATTTTCTTTTTCACTTATAATTTCAGAATTCCTGTCTTTCCTTTTACTTCTAATTGGTCAAAAATTGACTCTTGGAGTTCCCATAGTGGCTCAGTGGGTTAAGAACCAGCCATAGTGTCTGCGGGGATGTGGGTTCAATCCCTGGCCTCTCTCAGTGGGTTAAGGATCCAGTGTTGCTGCAACCTGCGATATAAGTCATAGATGCAGCTTGGATCTGGTGTTGCTATGGCTGTGTCATAGGCCTGTAGCTGCAGCTCCAATTCAACCTGTAGCCCAGGAACTTCCATATGCCACAGGTACAACCACAAAAAAGAAAAAAAAAAAAATTGATTCTGAATATATAATCAATTTTTTAAATCACATTCCCTGAATCATTTTGTTAAGAGGTTTTTGATTTGTTCCATGTTTAAAATGATCTTCAGGAAATTTCTTGCTTTAAAATAAAACCCCTGAATCTTACAATATATTAAAATAACAGTACATCGTGTCAATGTAGGATTCATTCTAGTAATATGGTAACAGTCCAAGATTATAAGATATATTAATATTACTAGACCTTTCAAAATACCTAAAGATTCAGCAAACGAATACCTGAAATCATGCTCTATAGCGAAAAGCTGAAAAGTGATTCTTAACCACAGCTTCCAGACTGCCAGAGTCCTTAAATGGGGCAGGCTTGGAAGGAAGAGCAATATCTTTTTTGAAAAAATATGTGTACAGCCTGGAAATTTCATAATTTAAAAGAAAAAAAAAAGCACCAGTGATAAAGAAAGGACAGAAGGAAGAAAGGATGGAAGGAAGGAAAGAAGAGAGGGAGGGAGGGACTTATAAAAGCAAAAGCAGGGAGTTCCCGTCGTGGCGCAGTGGTTAACGAATCCGACTAGGAACCATGAGGTTGCGGGTTCGGTCCCTGCCCTTGCTCAGTGGGTTAACGATCCGGCGTTGCCGTGAGCTGTGGTGTAGGTTGCAGATGCGGCTCGGATCCTGCGTTGCTGTGGCTCTGGCGTAGGCCGGTGGCTACAGCTCCGATTCAACCCCTAGCCTGGGAACCTCCATATGCCGTGGGAGCAGCCCAAGAAATAGCAACAACAACAAAAAAAGACAAAAAAATAAAAATAAAAAAAAATAGCAAAAGCAAATAAATATTTTTATAATCTAAGAGTAGCTAAAACCACTGCTTTTTCATGGGTCAAAAAGCTGATAGATATTGACCTTAACATTTTTAAGTACAAAATTGAAAAGCTTCAAAACATTTAAACAATGTAAACGATAAAGAACAAATGGGGGGGGAATGTTTGCACCAAGTGTATAGCAAAGAATTTACCTATGTCTGAGGGTATGAGAACAATGGACAAAGAGGGAACGCAAATCAGCAACTCAGAAAAGAGAAGCGCAAGAAACAAGCAAATGCGTAGCCCAGCGGTTGAGCGCAGAGCTTTGCCCGGTGTAACCACAGGACCTCGGGCGAGTTACCTACCTCTCTGTGCAGTGATTTTCCCACCGGCTTGTTGAGTTCAAAGTTTTCCACACTGGACTTTCTTAAATTAAGGAGCAAGTCTACGGAAGAAAGAAGAGATTTTTATTTTAACATCGGGAGCATTAGTTCCCATGCCCAGAGCAAAGTGAGGCCAAACCACGATGTCATCGGAGTGTGGAGCCGAGAAAGGTTTCCTGAAGGGCCGTGCAAAGAGATGGGTGGGTCATGCCCCTAAAATATCCTGAACTCCCTGAACCAAAACTGCGAAGCATTTTTAAAGGCAAGGTGAGAGGCGGGCATGGTGGATCGTTGCAAACTTTTTGATGAAGAAATCCTTTGTCCTTGTAGCTGTTGCAATATTCCTACAAACCTCCGACAAGATACATGTTATACTTCAGAGAGGAGCTAAAGCAGAGGATGTGGGAGAAAGACCTGCCCCAGGAAGGCCCTGTCCCCTCCGTTACAACATGGAGCTTTTTGTATGTTCATTTCAGAACAGTTAGTAACTTTGAAACATTTGGTAAAATGACATTTCTCGGTTTATTTTAATCAGGTCCAATAAAGAAACAAAAAAGTATTCAAAGACCGTCATTTGAGCAATAATAGGGATAGAATTCTTAAATTTTTCTTTTTGGATATTCTGAGGTTTGACCTGTTGGTGATTCCATATTAACAGTGCCAGAGACACCTAATTTCACTTCTGCGTTTCTGATTTCTTGGATGGGTTGAGGGTGACTGCTGCATGTTGACACTCAGTCCTCCGGAAGAAAGAGCTTGTTGGAAGCTAGTGTTACCAACTCAGGTCCAGCTGCACGCTGCTGAAAACTCAGCATGAGAGACAAGTGTTGGTAGGAACAGGAAACGTTGCTTTTGTTAACTTTTTGCGTTACTCCTCTCGGTTCTTCCCCACCCGCTGCAAGCAAAGCAAAGCGGCAGGTGTTAGGGATGCAAACAAACTCTTCAGGAGGAAGTGGTCCAGCTGGGAAGTGCCACAGCGGCTCCAGGACAGAGGCAGTGGTCCCGCCGTGTCAGAACTGAAGGGAACCCCCTTAAAGTGGCATCAGGGATGCAGACAGGCAGGCTCTCTAGATGAGCGCTTTATGGTTGGGGTCGGAATGGTAGCAGGTGGGAGCCTAAAGGAGCCTTCTTAAAGCGACAGCCTCTCCAGTGGAAGGTTACAGCCCGCCTTAGGATGCTTTATGAGGGGTCCGCAGACCCTTCTGCCAGAAGCAAAACACTGCTGCTGCAGTTGCCTTGAAGATCGCGATTGAGTTGAATCAAGTTCACAGGGACAGAACGCACAGCAAATTCAGTTCCACTCTCAGAGAGAACAGGCCGCCCTTAGAGTAGGGACTGGCCCTCTTCACAACTGGGCTTCCCTTTATATCCGCAGCTGCGGACTTGACTGGGGACCTGATTTCTCCTGCCCCAGCCCCCTGTGCGGTGTGTATGGGCTGAGCATTGACCCATCTCTGTATGGGGCGCATTCTGATGCTCCGATTGGTTTCGGGGAGGATGCCTCATGTCCAAGGAGAACAAGCTGCAGGGAAGTGCGGGGAAGAGCCCCTGGTGTCTGCTCCTGTTCTTATTGTTTGATCACGGGCCTCCTGTTTATGGTAATGATTAATGGCCTATTCTGAGTCGTCCGGGCCAATTCCCTATCCTATCCTACCTGACGCTTTAATCAGAAAGCTGGCCGAGAGAAGGCAGACTCGAGTCCCCAATCCAACTGCAAAGATTCTGCTTGGCCAGGGAAATTTTTAAAGGGGGAAGTAATCTCAGTTAATGGTTGAGCTAGGGGGTCAGATTCATGGCCATTCCCACTGTGTGCAGGCTTGTCGACGCCTTGTGCTCTTTCTTTGGATGCTGTCTTGTTCACACGGTTCATTCAGGAGATGAGTGAAGGGGAGGCTGGGGGACCAGTCAGGTCATCTGTTAATTACTTCTTCTTCATTTCCGTTACTTTGATCGAAGGAAAGGACCCACAAGTTAGGCAAAGTATTTTGTGATCAAAAGACCTGAAAGGTGTGGCTAGGGCTGGAGGGTATAGCTTTGCTCAAGTGACAAGACAAAAGGGGCCTCCTGCAGAGAGCTCTTTCCTGCAAAGAGCTGCTTAGGCTCCTGCGAAGACCTCAAGTTAAGTGAGCTTTCCTGCAGCTGGATTGGACTTGAACTTGGCTGGAACCTCTGGGGATTTATTCCGTTCCCCCCAAATACTAACTTCTCTTTAGCCTCAGGCCTCAAAGCTCAACAAACGTATGACCAGAAAAGCTGGAGAAACACAGATCTCGTAGCTGCTTTGCCCTGAGATGTTCAGAATTCTGACTCATTAACACCTGCCTGTGGATGGGAATCTTAGCTATATTTGACAATTCCCATTCTGTGTCTTAATGTACATTCTTGCTGTGCAACAGCCAGGATATTAAATCCATTCTGCCATCCATCGAAGCACTTGAAATACCCAGATATGGATGGTTAATGTCGCATACAAAACTTGGCAAACTTTCCAAACAGCTAATCCTTTAGAAGGATTAAAGTAATAAGGATGTTTTCCACGGAGATGAAAGATGCCATTATAGTTAAGAGTCACTTCTGAAGTGCTTACTGTGTGCCAGGCCCTATGGTGACTGCTCTATGTACGTGAACTTGTACTTTAAAAGTTGTACGTCTTTAGGAGTTCCCGTTGTGGCGCAGTAGTTAACGAATCCGACTAGGAACCATGAGGTTGCGGGTTCGGTCCCTGCCCTTGCTCAGTGGGTTAAGGAGCCGGCGTTGCCGTGAGCTGTGGTGTAGGTTGCAGACGCGGCTTGGATCCCGCGTTGCTGTGGCTCTGGCGTAGGCCGGTGGCTACAGCTCCGATTCGACCCCTAGCCTGGGAACCTCCATATGCCGCAGGAGCGGCCCAAGAAATAGCAACAACAACAACAAAAAGACAAAAAAAAAGACAAAAAAAAAAAAAAAAAGTTGTACGTCTTTAGAGTCTTTAAATCAAATAAAATGATGTACCAAATGCGATCCTCCCAAACTTACTAGTAAATTCAGTCTCAGTCATTATTCCCTCCAAAGGTAACCCAAAAGCATGTGAGGTTTCTGTGATTTGCAGAAAATGGAGAACAACAGACTCTCTGGTTTTTGGTCCACTTTTATTGCAGCTATTATAAATTCCCATAGCATTGCCAAACAGGAAGTCTTAGCATTTCTATGCCAAGCCTGGTCGTGGGTATGTTTCAATGCTGGGATTCTGGGTGCCTGGGTCCAGCCCATGAGGAGCACTGTGGAAGTGTCTTCCAAGGTCTCGGCACCCCTGGCACAGCCATGGCCACGGCCATGGTTCTAGGCCCAGGCTCCTGCTCCTCTCAGGACCCACAGATCTCTGGGCCCTTCCCCGCCTGGGAAAAATCTCTCTCTCTCTCTCTCTCTCTCAACTCCTTCTTTCTACCTCTGCTTTCCCTTCCTCTAGCATATATTTCAGCCATCAACTCAAGTTTACACACATACAAAGAAGCCAAGAACTTTTTTTTTTCAACCCCCGTAGGGTCCCTGGATGGGTCTGAAAATTAAACTAAGATATTAATAGGAGAAAAGGATACAGATTCACTTATTATAAGTTTTACCTGGCACAGGAGTCTTCAAGAAAGTAAGACCCAAAGAAACAGTTAGACCTGAGTATTTTATGCTGGGTTTGATGAAGAGTGGATAATCGTGAAAGAGGAGGCTAAGTTAAGGAGGTGAGTGTGTGGGGAAACTCAGCAAGGCCTGTTTGCTCAGATTCTTTCTTGGCAGCCCTTTGTCTTGGGAGATAAGAACGTGCCTTTCCTCCAGGCATGAGAAGGTACGAGTCATATGATGTTTTCCTGACCTGTTGCAGGAGAGAAGGGTTGGAGAGAGCTCACAGTGGCTTGTCATTTTCTCCAACGCCTTCAGCTTAAAATATTCACTATTGCCAAGCTGCCGTATTTGGGGGAGCACGTCCTGAGCCTCATCACCAGAAACGGAAATTGTCTTCATCCTCCAGCCCACCCTCTCCGCAGAAACAAAAGCTGCTTTGGAGAAGAAGAAGAGGAAGAGGAAAGGGGGGTGAAGGAGGAAGAAAGGAAGGAAATAAAACTAACAGTCCATTCCTAATGATTTCCATACAGTAAGGAAAATAATATATAAATTGGCACCTTTATGCCACATACGTTGTTTCATTTAAGATTCACAATAACCCTATGATGCAAGTGCAATTTTATTTTTATTTTATTTATTTACTCTTTTTTTTTTTTTTTTTTTTTAAGGGCTGCATCCGCCCCATATAGAGGTTCCCAGGTGAGGGGTCCAGCCAGAGCTACAGCTGGCAGCCTGCACCACAGCCACAGCAATTCGGGAGCCACATCTACAACCTACACCACAGCTCACAGCAATGCCAGATCCTTAACCCACCGAGCGAGGCCAGGGATCGAACCCACATCCTCGTGGATCCTAGTTGGGTTGCTTAACCGTGAGCCGCGAAGGGAGGTCCAACAAGTGCAATTTTAATTCTCACTTTATAAATGAGCAAACTGAGGTTCAAACAGTTTGTGTCATGCTTGAGGATGTACAGCTATGAAATGATGAAGCCTGAATTAAAAACCAGATCCACCTGATTCTAGAACGCATTTTATTAACCTCTCTAGGGGAAACATCACATCATGCTTTGCATACAGCAGTGTGTCCAACAACACACACAGCTCCTAGAAGTCACTCAATAGATATTTACCAATTCGGTAACAATCAAACTATAGTTGCTTAACACAATTTTATTTCCCTAAGATGTGTTTGTCCTCAGTATGACATCAAAAAAAAAGAGTGTGCCCAAAATAATATTTCACCAAAGAACAACCTGACAATATAACATATATATAGCCCACCTTTTCCTAAAATTAGAATACTTTCAAAGTTATCAACTGAGGGTCAAAAGATTATCCTATAAATTCACTTTATCTGCTGAAAGGAGTACCAAAAAAAGTAATCACTTGCCAAAGGTCACCGCAAGGTTGACCATAATGGAAGCAGAATTGAGTTCAAAATACAGTTGAGAAACTGTATTTACCTGTGCGCTATGCAATAAGTTGAGGATTTGGGGGTTTTTTAAGGAGAAATAAAAAGATATGGAATGATTCCAGTCTTCTAGTAGCAAACTCTTTTATTCCTTGTTTAATTAATAAGTACTCATCTTTTGACAGGGCTGAAATGAAACTATAAAATTATATATTAATTTTATATATTAATTAAAGAAAGTAAGAGGAGTTCCCGTTGTGGCTCAGTGGTTAAAGAACCTGACTAGGAACCATGAGGCTGAGGGTTCGATCCCTGGCCTTGCTCAGTGGGCTAAGGATCCGGTGTTGCGGTGAGCTGTGGTGTATGCTGCAGACGCGGCTCAGATCCCAGCATTGCTGTTGCTGTGGTGTAGGCCAGCAACTGTATTGCCAGTTGGACCCCTAGCCTGGGACCCTCCATATGCTGCAGGTGTGGCTCTAAAAAGGGGAAAAAAAAAAAAACTAAAAGGAAAAGTAGATCCCTGTTCTTTGTATTTTCTGTTCATTTGTACTGTCTTGGGAGAAAGCCAGTATATAACGTAATTTTATGCTGTTCATTGTTTATTACTCTTTTGTAAAAATTGTTTCCTGTCTGAGCAGGAAAAATTCCTCTCCCTTTGTTCTACTAAGACCACTAAAGTAGAGACAGGTCATCATTTCACTGGCTGCTCCTGATGGGTGACCAAGAAGACTGAAATTTTTCATGTAGGTGAATTACAAGGCAATGCCCACAAATTTCTCAGAAATTCTCAGTACATATTCCAAGAGTTGCTATGTCAAACATCCAGAAGATCAAATTGGTTCCTGCTGATACCATGCAGCATGTAAGCCAAAGTGCCTAGCAACTTCTGTAGCACCTTTTTAATTTTAATCTTGCTTTTAGCATTCTCACACATGGAAGCTAGGTACAAAATGCTAATAAGAACTCACTAGCTTTCAGATGACTCTTGGGTTAAAGCCTACATTTATGCCAAGAAAGGAATTTGTAATAATCTTCCCTTTGGGAATGGAATGTAGGAGGTTTTGTTGTTGTTGTTTGTTGTGTTGGACACCTAGACTGAGAGAATTCACCCTAATTTTTTCAAATTGATATTTGTCAAGTAACTGAACACCCCAATAGCAACAGCCTGTAGAGCTACCGTATTCAGTTAGCTCCAGCCAGAGGTAATATTTATCTTGAATTAATCTGACATTGTTTAACTCAGGTTACTATAAAAATAAAAACAAAAAAATTAAATGAGAATGACCATTAGTGAATAAGTGCTGCATACAACTTATTATTATGTCAATTTTGGATTTTATATAGATATGTAAAATATACAATAAAGCATAAAGATACAGTGTGGTTCTGGGATTAATTTCCAATCTTGTATCATAAGGATGCTGGAGGAGACCAGGGGAAGCACAGAGATTTGTTTACGTCTGTATCTGATTCAGATGTAGTCATGGATACAAATGTAGAGCAAGATCCAGACATCTAGATAGAGGTTGGTGGTGGCTTTTTTTTTTTTTTTTATGTTCTGTAGTATTTTGCTAATCCTCTTCTTCTCATGACTCTTGTTCGTAGACCCTAATGCCTTTTGTTGGGATGACTATTTCTTTGCATCTCTCTGCATTTTCTCAAAATTCACTTTATCCGCCCTACCTCCAAAGGTGTTCGATTTCCTTCGCTGAAATAGTCTGGTTATAAATATTACCCAGAAATTCTCCCTCTCTCTTTCTCAGCTGTGGTGAAGTTGTAAGTGGCCTACATGGGGAAGTTTAGTAATTTTTCAAACATCCAAGAATTATACCTACTACCCCAAATCATCGGAGTCTAATGTATACTATTAAAAAGTTGGATTGGTAGGAGGCCATGGGTTTTTATTACTTGACTGTTTTATTTTCACTTTTATAGGCTGCATGTGTTAACATGGATTTTACTTGTTATCTAAGATAAAAAACAAACTTAAGACTTATTTCATTTCCCTCCATGCATACTGAGACTTCAGTACTGACAATTTTTATCCTACGTCTAAGAAAATGGTAAAATTGAGGATTTATGGAAAATAGTTTATAGAGCGTGTCAAAGAAACAAGTAGAAGAAAAACAGCAATCATTTGTTTTAACCCCAATAACTAAAACCCCATTGCTACAACTCTACAAGATGTTTTTAAATATATCTTAATAAACAGTTAAATTCCCATTCTCCAAATACTGTACCAAGCACAGTACCAAGGGCTTAAACAAGAAGGATGACTCTGTTCTTTTCCTCAAGGAAACAGAAGTCTAATGAAAGAAAACACATAAATAATAAAGGATAATTAACTCACCTGAGAAAAATTAATGTGTAATGGAGTATTCAGTAGAAAAAAAAGGCATTATTTTATTATGTATGATTATAGTTATTAAAAAAAACTTATTTTCAATTTCTTTGAAGCTTTGCTCAAATGACACCTGCATTAACCACTCTGTTTAGGAATTTCAACCTATTTTGTCCCTTATTCTGTCCTACTTTTTCTTTTATACAATAGCACTTGTGGCCTTCTAACATACTATATAATTTGGTTCTTTATTATGGTTTTCATTATTGCCTTCTTCTACTAAACATAATGCCTGACAAATAGTAAGCACTTAATAAGTGATGCCTACTATTATGGCATCTTTACTCTTTGAAGAAAACAGAACAAAGAAGACAAACACATAAAGTTAGAGAAAATGAGATGGCAGAGGAATATGTACCAGATGAAGGACAGGATAAAACCCCAGAAGAAGAACTAAGTGAAGTGGAGATAAGCAATCAACCTGAAAAAGAATTCAGAGTAATGATAGTAAATATGATCCAAGATCCCAGAAAAAGAATGGAGGCACAGAAGGGGAAAATACAACAAATGTTTAACAAAGAGCTACAAGATTTAAAGAACAAACAAGCAGAGATGAACAATAGAGTAACTGAAATGAAAATACACTAGAAGGGATAAATACCAGAATAAATGAGGCAGAAAAACAAACAAGTGTGCTGGAAGACAGATTGATGGAAATCACCACCGCAGAACAGAATAGAGAAAAAAGAATAAAAAGGAATGCAATCTACAGATTCAGTGCAATTTTTATCAAATTACCAATGATATTTTTCACAGAACAAGAACAAAAAAAAAATTTATTTGTATGGAAACACAAAAGACCCCGAATACCCAAAGTAATCCTGAGAAATGAAAAGAGCTAGATCAATCGGGCTCACTGACTTTGGACTATACTACAAAGATACAGTCATCAAAACAGTTTTTTACTGACACAAATACAGAAATATAGATCAATGTAACAGTATAAAAAGCCCATGCACCTATGGGAAATTAATTTGTAGCAAAGAAGGCAAGAATATACAATAGAGAAAAGACAGTCTCTTAAGTGGTTCCAGGAAAACTGGACATTTATGTGTAAAAGAATGAAATTAGAGCATTCTTTTATACCATACACAAAAATAAACCCCAAATGGATTAAAGACCTAAACATAAGACGAGATACTATAAAACTCTTAGAGGAAAATATAGGCAGAACACTCTTTGATAGAAATAAAAGAAATACCTTTTTTTTATCCACTTCCTAGAGCAATGAAAATAAAAACAAAAATAAACAATTGGGACCTAATTAAACCTAAAAGCTTTTGCACTGCAAAGGAAACCAAAAACAAAATGAAGAGGCAACCCACAGAATGGGAGGAAATATTTGTAAGTGAAGCAACCAAGGGATTAATCTCTAAAATGCACAACTCATGCAGCTCAATATCAAAAAAACCAACTCAATTAAAAAGTGGGCAAAAGATCTAAATAGATATTTCTCCAAAGAATTCATACATATGGTCAAAAAGCACATGAAAAGATGCTCAATGTTGCTATTATTAGAGAAATGCAAATCAAAACTACAATAAGGCATCACCTCACACCAATAAGGATGGCCATCATTAAAAAGTCTACAAAAAATAAATTCTGGGGAGAGTGTGGAGAAAAGGGAACCTTCCTACGCTATTGGTGGGAATGTAAAGTGTTATAATCACCATGGAGAACAGTATAGAAATTCCTTAAAAACTAAAAGTAGAACAACCATATGCTCCTGCAATCCCCATCTTGGTCATATATCTGGAGAAAACCATAATTCAAAAAGATACATACACCCCAATATTCATTGCAGCACTATTTACAAAAGCTAAAACATGGAAGCAACCTAAATGTCCATCAACAAAGGAATGGATACAGAGGATGTGGTACATATATGCAATGGAATATTATTCAACCATAAAAAGTAAAATAATTCCATTTGCAGCAACATGGATGGACCTAGAGGTTATCATACTAAGTGAAATATCAGAGATATGAGGACCAATATCATATGATATCACTTACATGTGGAATCTAAGAAAATTACACAAATGAACTTATTTACAAATATAGCAGAGGGAACTAAATATTCTGTGATGATCTATATGGGAAACAAATCTGAAAAAAGAAAGAATATATCTACATGTATAATGAATCACTTTGCTGTACACCTGAAACTAATGCAACATTTTAAATCAACTATGCTCCAATATAAAATAAAAATTAAATTATTTTTTGTCTTTTTAAGGCCACACATGAGGCATGTGGAGATTCCCAGGCTAGGAATCCAATCAGAGCTGTAGCTGCCAGCGTATGCCACAGCCACAGCAATATGGGATCCAAGCCATGTCTGTGACCTACACCATAGCTCACAGCAATGCCAGATCCTTAACCCACTGAGCGCGGCCAGGGATCAAACCAGTGTCTTCATGGATGCTAGTTAGGTTCGTTAACTGCTGAGCCATGATGGGAACTCTAATACAAATTAAATTTTAAAAATATGAAGGCTTACAGCACAAACCATATAGTTAGAAATGGCTCCTGTACTTAAGCAGCCCAGGAATATCCTTTTAAGGCACTGATAACTTTGGATTTGACCCTAAATTGCTTTGTAATCCTTTCACCTTGTACTACAACGTTTGGCCAGTTAAACTTGATTCACATTTTAGAAAATTTGTAGGCTTTTATTTCCTCTCTCTTGGATCCTCTCTTCACATACAGTGGTTGCTTCTAACAACCATTCACAGATGTGACCCTGCTCTGTCTCCGTAGATTGGAGTGTGGAAAAAGTGAACAAGGAATTGAAGTTTGAAGAAATAAAAATGGAAGCGTAAACAAACAAAACAAAGCAAAGGAGAAGTGTCTTGGGAAATGTGAGATATCACATATGGTGGAGGGGGAAAAAAAACCCTAGAGACATATGAAAAATTCAACATTTAAAGATCATGTAAAATGACCAAAGACTTTAAAAATTATTCTTCAAACTGAGAAAACAGTTTTGAAGATAAAAGTGTTTTAAGTACATACAAATAGGATAAGATTTAGCATTTGAATTCTTTCCTAGTTTTTTTCTTTAGCATGGTGTTTCCATATTTCTATACATTACAAAATAATCACCATGATAAATCTGGTTACCATCTGTCACCAGACAAAGATATTACAATATAATTGACTGTATTCCCCATGTTGTGCATTTCAGCCCCATGAGCGATTTATTTTATAACTGGAAGTTTATACCTCTTAATTTCCTTTGCACATTTCACTCATCTCCCCACTGCCTGGCAACCACCTGTTTCTCTACAGTTATATTTGTTCATTTGTTTTGTTTTTTTAGATGCCACATGTAAGTGCAATCCCATGGTATTTTTCTTTGGCTTTAGCATCTTGGAACTGAAGTTCTATATAGAAGATAGGAGGTTGTTTGGTTTGGGTTAGAATAGGCGGGTTCAGTGTTTTGTTTTGATTTTTTTCCTTTAGTCAACTTGCTTTGTTTTCCTTTTTATAAAGAAAATTAGTTTAAAATAACTCTTGATAAGAGAGTTAGTATGACCAAATAAAGAATTACTGGGGGGATTGTCAAAAGTCAGTGTGCCTAAGAATTTACTATGCAGCTTGTTACAAATGCAGATTCCCAGGCATTGCTCCCGGAGAGTCTTACTAAGGGGTCTGAAGTGAGAACAGTCTAACTTCCTAGCAAGCTCCCCAAATGATTCAGGGAACATGCTGAGAAATATTAGTTCAGTAAAACGACACATAAGCTTGAGACAAGATATCATGAATTTATACTGGCTTTGTCTAGTCTAGATTAAGCAAATTTTGTTTTTTAAGTGACATAATCCAAATTCTCAATGTTTACTATACATACTAAATATATAATGTATTACTATATACATAAGTACATAGTCCATATTTATGTTGATTGGCATATTTCATTTATGTAATGGTTATTTAATTATTTTTATATTGATGTATTGGAAAGAGCAAAAGAGTCTGGGAGAACTTGGTTCAAATCTCAGTTCTGTTGCTTAACTAAATAATTTAGGGAAAATTATTGCATCAGACCGATCCTCATGAATTCTGTTTTGTAGAGTGCCTAAATCCTTGATGAGCTTAAAAGAATTAGCCAATGTAAAGTAATTAACTAAATAGCTAATGCGGTAAAATCCCAGAAGACACTCAGCTGGGCCATGATAAATCTGCTTTATGAAGAGCTTCATTGAATACCCCTACTCTAGCTTATTAAACATTTTTTATTAGAACTATTTTGTGTTTTTTCATCTATATTGAGATATAATTGACAAATAAATTGTAAGATATTTAAAGTGCACACTGCGGTGACTGGACGTCCGTATAAATTGTGAAAGAATTTCCCTGTCTAGTTAATTAACACGTGCTTCACCTCACAGATTTATCTTTTTTGTGTGTGTGAGAACACTTTTAAGTTCTACACTCTTAGGAAATTTCAATTACTCAATATAGTCACCATGTTTTATATTAGATCCTCAGATCTTATTTATCTTATAGCCGAAAGTTTGTCCGGTTTTCCCAACCTGTCCCTAGGTCCTGCCCCCACTATGTGATCCAGCAATCCCACTTCTGAATAATATATCCAAAAGTAATGCAAACAGGATATCAAAAGAGATATCTTCACTCCCACCTTCACTGCAAAGTTATCACAATAGCCAAGATACAGAAACAACCTCAATGTTCTGATACTATGGATGAGTGGATAAAGAAGATGTGGCACACACAGCATCAGGCTATTCATCTGTGAGAAAGACCGAAATCCTGCCATTTGTGCCAACATAGATGGGTCTTGAAGGCATTATGTTACGTGAAGGAAGCCAGAAAGAGAAAGACAAATAGTGCATGGTATCGTTTGTACGAGGAATCTTTAAAAAAAAAAAAGTCACATTCATGGAAATAGACTATTTTGTAATTCATGTATTTCACCTGGGAAGCTGCTTTGCTCTGTGGCTGTGCCAGTCATACCTATTTGCTCTCAGATCCATTTGCCTTCCTCCCCGGCTCCGCTCTGCATCACAGTGATGCAGAGATAGCCCCTGCTATGTCTCAGACTCCCTTGCCACCTGGCTTGTTCAGTCTGTGAGAAGCACTAACTGCTGATGAAAGGGTGAGCGGAGGACAGAAAGGAAGGTGACCACTCCAGCAGGATCTCCTCTGGGTTCCAGCTGCTGAGTCTGCTGGACTGGGTTCTGGTAAAAGCCTCTTCCCCAGTCTTCCCCAACACTCAGGTCAGTTGAATCTTCCTACAGCTCCTCACCTTCCCCTGTGTGCGCTTTCCACGTTAATGGAATATAGTGTTTTAGTATAAATTGTTTTGATTTAGGGATTCAGAAATGTGTTTAACATTTTTATAGTAACTTTTTGATAGTAATTTAGGTTTCAACAGGTAATAGTTTGTCCTATTAGGGGGTTTCAAAAGCAAATTACTCTTTTAAGGTGGTGAAAGTCTATATAGAGTAAGTTCAGGAAATGTTAGTTTCTTATTTTTCTCCAAAAAGCAAAAAAGCATTGGCACACAGTCAGCAAACTCCCTAAAGTCAAACTTTGTTTAGATAGTACATTTTTGTCATAATGTAGAAATGAAAAAAGCTAGATAAAGAATTTCCTCGGAAGTTCCCATTGTGGCCCAGCAGAAACGAGTCTGACTAGTATCCATGAGGATGCAGGTTCAATCCCTGGTGTCGCTCCATGAGTCAGGGATCCAGCATTGCCAAGAGGTGTGGTGTAGGTCACAGACGGAGCTCGGATCCCATGTGGCTGTGGCTGTGGTCAGCAGCTATAGCTCTGACACAGTCCCTAGCCTGGGAGCTTCCATATGCCATGGGTATGGCCCAAAAAAGCAAAAAAAAAAAAAAAAAATTCTCCATAAAGAAAAGGAAAAGACAACCTACAGAATGAGAGAAAATATTTACAAACAATGTGGCAAAAAAGGATTAATTTCCAAAATATATAAACAGCTCATATAACCTAATGATAACAACAAAAAAATCTCAATCAAAAAATTGATAGAAGACTGCCAGAGCCATACATATTTCTCTAAAGAAGAAATGCAGATGTCCAATAGGCCCATGAAAAGATGCTCAATATCATTAATCATTAGAGAAATGCAAATCAAAACTACAGTGAGGTACCACCTCACACTGGTCAGAGTAGTCATCATCAAAAAGTCCACAGTTAACAAATGCTAGAGAGGATGTTGGAGAAAAGGAAATCCTCTATAAGTTGGTGCAGCACCATGGAAAGCAGTACAGAGGTTCCTTAGAAACCTAAAAATAGAGTTGCCACATGCTCTAGCAATTCCACTCCTGGGCGTATATCCAGACCAAATTATAATTCAAACATGCACTTTTATGTTCATAGCAACACTAGTCACAATAGCCAAGACATGGAAATTATCTAAATGTCCATCGACAGAGACACGGGTAAAGATAGTGTGGTACGTATATACAATGGAATACTACTCAGCCATAAAAAAGAACAAAATAATTCCATTTGCAGCAGCATGGATGAACCTAGAGATGCTCATACTCAGTAAAGTAAGTAAGACAGAGAAAGACAAATATCGTATAATATCACTTACGTGTGGAATCTAAAACATGAGACAAATCAACTTTTCTACAAAACAGAAATAGACCCACAATATGGAGAACACACTTGTGGTTGCCAGGGTCTGGGCAGGGGCAGGGGTGGGTGTTGGGGAGGGATGGAGTGGGAGGTTGGGGTTAGCAGGTGTAAGCTGTTATATACAGAATGGATAAACCACAACGTCCTATTATATAGAATTATATTCAATATCCTGTAATAAACCATAATGGAAAAGATCATTTTAAAAAAGAACATATAGGAGTTTCTGTTGTGGCTCAGTGGGTTAAGAACCCAACCTGTGTCCATGAGGATGGTGTTCGATCCCTGGCCTCTCTCAGTGGATTAAGGATCTGGCATTGCCACAAGCTGAGGCACAGGTCACAGATGAGGCTTGGATCCAGCATTGCTATGGCTGTGACATAGGCTGGCAGCTGCAGCTCTGATTCAGCCACTAGCCTGGGAACTTGCATGTGCCATGGGTGTGGCCCTAAAAAAAATATGTATATGTATATATATAAATCAAATCACTTTGCTCTCCAACAGAGTTTAACACAGCACTGCAGATCGACTAAGCCTCTGTTGTCTAATCTTTGAAGCATATGTGGTGGAAGGTTAAAAAGACGTGAAATTGAATAGATAAATCATCATAATGTTAATTAGATTATGTTGATTTTTTTCCAAATTATACGCTCTGTGCCATCTTGTATCTCTTTTTTTTTTTTCTTTTTAGGGTCATACCTGCAGCATATGGAAGTTCCCAGGCTAGGAGTCAAATCTGAGTTGCAGCTGCGACCTACACTGCAGCTTGCAGCAATGCTGGATCATCCTTACTCCACTGAGGGAGGCCAGGGATCGAACCCATACCCTCATGGATGCTAGTCGGGTTCTTAATCTGCCGAGACAGTGACTCCATTGGACATTTTTAAAAGCACTTTCTGCCTGTTGCACTTGGCTTACGGACTGTGTACTGAACATAGCTACTGGGTTGCCTTACATTGTGATATCCAGCAATTCACAGTTTGGTCCTTGTGCTACCCCGGTTTTAACCAAAATTGCTACTATCTAGATTTGAGATAGAACATCTCCTCAGAAAAGAAAATCATGGACTTGGAGAAGAGACTTGTGGCTGCCTGGTGGGAGGGGGAGGGAGTGGGAGGGATCGGGAGCTTGGGCTTATCAGACACAACCTAGAATAGATTTACAAGGAGATCCTGCTGAATAGCATTGAGAACTATGTCTAGATACTCATGTTGCAACAGAAGAAAGGCTGGGGGAAAAAATGTAATTGTAATGTATACATGTAAGGATAACCTGACCCCCTTGCTGTACAGTGGGAAAATAAAAAAATATATATATATATATTTTTTAAAAATTCCAATATTTTAGAACATTTTAAAAAGTAACCAAACACATTCAAGAAGTACAGTACATACTTCACATAAAATTGTCCTGAAAAAAAAAAAAATGAATTCCTTACCAAGACTTCTAAGGCATTCCATTGTGATTCTGTAGGTTAGGGACCTGATACTCGTCTCTGTGAGTTTGCGGGTTCCACCCCCAGCCTCACTCAGTGGGTTAAGGATCCTGCGTTGCCATAGCTGTGGCATAGACTGTGGCTGCAGCCCCAGTTCAACCCCTAGCCCAGAAACTTCCATATACTACAGATACGGCCATTAAAAAAAAAAAAAGACTTCTGAAAAAAAAATTATAAATTTTTATAATTTTAAATTTTTTTCATAAATTTTTAACTAATATCAAAAAATATCAAAAATATAATAAGCATTTATACCAGCCTAAGAGCTTAAAACCTATGAACTTACTTACATAACCTCATGACATAAGTATTCTTATTCTCATTTTTTAAAAAAGAAATAGCTTAGAGAAATTAATTCGCTTGTTGCACTCTTTGTGAAAATGAGGAGTAAGGATTCAAACTCAGATCTCTGAAGTGGTTCCAAAATTCACACTTTCTATTGCTCTATAATTTCTGTGTGTAGTAAATATCCTTAAGAAAATACAATGGCATTGCCCAAGTCAGTATCATCCACTGTCATCCTGATATCACCAGGGTATCCACTGACAGCACAATAGGTTAGGTTTTCTCTGACTTGGGCCTTCTACTTGCCTTTCTTCCCATATTGTTATTATAACTTCCATTGCCCTGCAACCAATGAACTTTAGCTTCTTTTTCTTGTTTTTTGTTTTTGTTTTTGTTCTAGTCTTTTTAGCGCTGCACCTGTGGCATATGGAGGTTCCCAGGCTAGGGGTCTAATCGGAGCTACAGCTGCCAGCCTACACCACAGCCACAGCAACGCCAGATCCTTAACCCACTGAGCGAGGCCAGAGATTGAACCCACATCCTCATGGTTCTGAGTCAGATTCATTTCCGCTGCGCCACAATGGTAACTCCAGCTTTAGCTTCTTTACATTTTGTTTTTGGCCATTCGTATTTGTTCTTCTATTAACTGTTTTATATATCCTTTGTCCCTTATTCAATTTAGTTTTTATCTTTTTGTTATTAATTTATAAGAGGTCACAGCATATTATTGAAAAACTTTTACCTGTCATGTGAATTACAAATATATTTCCCCAAGAGGTGCTGTATCCTCACTGTACAAGAGTTCTTGATTATTATTAATCAAATATGTTTGATTTTCCTATCTTGGATTTAAAATTCTCTTTCAACTTCTATATTATGCATATAACCTAATAAATGCTCTTCTAATATTTTTATTCTCTTATTTTTTTACGTTTAAGTTTTTAATTGATCTGGTATTTATTTTTGTGTATGGTAGGAGATTGAAGTCCCATTTCACTTTCTTCCAGATGGATAAATAATTGGGCTGCCATGATTCTTAACTAGACATCATTTTCCCTACAGAGAAAGAAACACACATACGAGCTTCTGAATGGCATTGTTCTCATAGAAAGCAACTAGTCCATCAGGTATTATGTAGCTAAGTTTAACGTTAAAACACTAGGCTTTAGAAGGAGACATTTATTGATTAGGGATGTGGTTTTCTGGGCCAGCAGGATCTGGTATTCAAATGACTCTGTTGACTAACATGAGGGGAAACTTCCATCCCTCTTTAATTTATCATTTTGAGCCATTGATTTAATCTAAGAGCCCAGGGGCATACTGAAGAAAAAAAATCTTTTAACTCTGATCTCCCAAGAGTTCAAGTGCTTATATAACATATGTCTGAAACAACAATGAGACCCCTCTACACCTGTTAGAGCATTGAAAATGCAAACCAACTGCAATACCAAACGCCAGCAACACTGTAGAGAAACAGGAACTCCTCCTCATTGCTGGTGGAAATGCCAAATGGTACAGCCGCTTTGGAAGACAGTTGGGCAGATTCTTAGAAAACTAAGCATACTTTTACCATGTAACCCAAGAACCTCTCTTCTTGGTATTTACCCAAACAAGTCGAAATTGTTTACCTGCACAAAAACTTGGGCACAGATGTTTACAGCAGCTTGGTTTCATAATAGCCAAAACTTGGGAGCAGCCAAGATACTCTTAAGTGCATATTAATGAGTGAAAGAGACAAATCCATAAAGGCTACGTACTATGTGATTGCCGCTATATGGTGTTCTGAAAAAGGCAAAATTATGGAGAGAGTGGAAAGTTCACTGGTTGTTGGGGGCGGGGTTGGGAAGAAAGAAGGATAAGTAGGTGAAGCACAGGTAGGATTTTTAGGGCAGCAAAACTACTCAGCCTGTTATAATTGTGGATACAAGTGAAAACCCATAGAATGTACAGGTCCAAGAGTGAACCCTGATGTAAACTATGGACTTTGGGTGATAGTGATATGTTTGTTTAGGTTCATTGGTTATAGCAAATGTTCCGCTCTGGTGGGAGATATTGACAATGGGAGAGGCTCCGCATGTGTGGGGACAGGAGATGTATGGGGACACCCTGCTCAATTTTGCTCTGAATCTAAAGCTGCCCTAAAAATTAAATTCTATTGATAAATATATAAGCATGTATGTATATGTGTATATGTGATCACTAGAGAGGCTACATCAAAGGAAATATTTAAAGCTCTTGTTTTTGAAATAGGAAAACAGAGCAAATTTGTAGAAAAAGAAGGACATTAACACTTGTTAAAACCACTCGCATGGTAACGCTCATACTATTTTTACAACCTTTCTCTCCATCTGAAAGAAGTTCAAAAGAAAAAGTTTTCAAAAATCTACGTCCTGCTAGGTAATATGTGTAATAACCCTATAGTATAAATATTATTCCCATTTTCTTTTCTTTTTTATTTCCCCAATACATTATTTTTTTTCTACTGTACAGCATGGTAACTCAGTTACACATACGTATACACATTCTTTTTTCTCACATTATCCTGCTCCATCATAAGTGACTGCATATAGTTCCCAGTGCTACACAGCAGGCTCTCATTGCTTATTCCCATTTTCAAAGACAGAAATGGAGCCCCAAGGGGGTTAGTTAACACATCTGAGACCTGCTGACAATGGTTGGCCAGAGTTGCAGCTATTAAGTCTGCTGCTGAGGCCCTAATTCTTGCCCCCAGACTACACTCTGTCCTTAGCCCCACATTGTAGATGCAGCACTGGTGTGGGAGCTTAGGAAAGCAATAAGGGAATTTCTATTTCCAAGTTTATCTTTTTTTCAGTTCAGCTAGCTGATCAATAGAAGAAAAAAAAAAAAAGCTTCTCCAAGTATTCCCAGAATTTCATCCTCTCTTGAACTGATATCATTAAAATATGGTCTCTGCACCTTGAATCCTGGAAAATACCGTATCATGGGCATTTCATAGGAATGAAAATTAAGATATTCTTTAAAGATAAAACAGATTTATGTTTCTTTTCAGAAACATTGCACCCAAATATTTATATGTGAAAAAGATACACAATGACTATAAAATATTCCGTTTATTTTATTTGTAATTAACCTACGTATGCAGAATTAGGGCATACATTAATGACAACCGCTTTATTAAAATGTGTCCAATTTGAAGAGTGTCTTTCATGGCAATGGTGAATGGTGAATGTTGCTCCTTTAGAATCTCAAATGGTACCTTTGACCTAGTCCAGTAATTTTTTTCTCTTATTACCCCTAAACTCCTTCCTAGACCTGTCAGACTTTAACCTATTCATTCAAATACTATTCTGTGAGCACAACTGAGGGCATGATACAATACGTACGTCTTAAAATAACCCAGCTACTTCCCGTATCTAACAGTTTGAATGCTGTCAAGACCTCTCTGAATTTTTATTTTTTTAACTTTTAATTTTTTATGTATAGCTGATTTACAAAGTCATGCCAATTTCTGCCGTACAGCAAAGTAACTCAGTCATACATATATATACATTCTTTTTTTTTAATATTCTTTTCCTTCATGGTCAATCTTAGAAAATTAGATATAGCTCCCTGAGCTATGCAGTAGGACCTTATTGTCTGTCCATTCTAAATGTAATAGTTTGCATCTATTAACCCCAGACTCCCAGTCTATCTCACTCTCTCCCTCCCCCACGGCAACCACAAGTCCGTTCTCTATGTCTGTGAGTATGTTTCTGTTTTGTAAATAGGTTATTTTGTGCTATATTGTAGATTCCACATATAAATGATATCATATGGCATTTGTCCTTCTATTTCTGACTTACTTCACTTAGTATTGATAATCTCTAGTTGCATCCATGTTGCTGCAAGTGGTATTACTTCATTCTTTTTTATGGCTGGGTAGTATTCCACTGTAAATACAAATAACATCCTCTTAATCCAGTCTTCATCTGTTGATGGACATTTAGGTTGTTTCCATGTCTTAGCTATTGTGAATAGTATTGCAGTAGACTTAGGTGTGCATGTATATTTTTGAATTATAACTTTTTTCTGAATATATGCCCAAGAGGGGGAATGCTGGCTCATACGGTAGCTCTATATTTAGTTTTCTGAGGAGTCGCCATACTGTTTTCCACAGGGGTTGTACCAATTTACACGCCCACCAACAGTGCAGGAGGGTTCCCTTTTCTCCACACCCTCTCCAGCATTTGTTATTTGTAGACTTATTAATGATGATGGCAGTGGTACCTCCTTACAAGACCTCTCTGAATTTTTAGAGGGTTGATAATAAAGTAGACACAAGAAAAGGATTGAACAAAAGAGGCTCTCCCAAGATTTATAAATATCAAAGGGATTGGCAGTTGAGTATTTCGAGAAATCTTTATTTCAGTAGCAACACCGCAATAGAAGAGTCATTGTCTTTAAAGATGCAATAGGTTACTCAGAGAATACTCCAGTGATTGGAAAGAGTATGCCTTCTCGTGGGCAGGAAGGTCCCTGGGGAAATGCTAGAGCCCTCTTCAACATTTCATATAAAAGTCAATACTGGGCACAGTGCCTAACATGAGGTGGGTGTTCAAAACGTCAGAGTAAGAATCTTACAGGGAAAAAGGACCTTTGAGATCAAAGTAACTGATCATGATTGACAGTCTTTGCTCCCGAAAACACACTGAGAGAGCGTGTAACAGCAGCATGAATTTTCACACATTTATTACCATCAGAGTAAAATCTGCTGTGGGGCCTAAAGCAGTGGTTTTCAGAATACTCCTGTAACTCAGAAAACATTATCTCATCATTTCATGGTCCAGTAACCAGAAACTATTTTGCGCAAGTCTGGCATCACTTTCTACAACTTTAGATGAATGTAATCAAATAAGTTATATCAGAAAAGATCCTTGACTTTTAATCAAGACCATGAATCTCCATCTCCCTGAAATCACTGTAAAAATCTCTTTTATCTCCCTAATCAGTGACACTCAAATTTAATGTTCTTCATCAAAAGCCTTATATTGTATCATAAGAGACCCAACATATTGTTCTAACTCAACCATGAAACAAGATCAGATAATGAGGTATAGAGCTCTGGTGGTTTGGGTGAGTCACATATTTTCGGGTAAATGGAAAATCAAGAGTATTTCTGAAGAGATGCAAACAGGAAAGGGCAGAGCTTCATTGCAAAAGCCCTGAGCCCAAAGACTATATGTAAAATGTCACAAAATTCATTTGACGTAGTATTTCAGTTATTATTTTCATAGTACACAGGCAGCTCATTTCATCTCCTGGCTTCTAAGGTCATGCTAGAAAGAATGCATACTAATCAGAGATAAAATTCACCAGCCAGGAGTTTAGAGCCCATTTCTGCTGATTCAATAAGAGGACAAAACGCCTAAGGAGACACCATGGTCCCCACCATGATCCTGCCAGCATTCGAGTGCCTCTAAAAGACAAATAACTCGTGTGAAGGGGTTTAAGCAGGAGGTGCCTAAAGTAATTGCAATTTAGGCTGCTAATTAAAAAAGTTTCTATTTGTTTCAATATGTTGTGGGCTCCAGCTTCCAATTAAAAGTTGAGCTGAGTATTTTATTTAGCATCTCCCCTGAGCTAAGATACTGTTGTAGGTGTCTTAATGTTAACTCATTTACACCTCTCAACAGTCCAATTTGCTGAAGACTGCTGCCACGATCCCCAGTTTACAGACGAAGAAATTGAGCCACTGATCATTTCAGTAATCTAGGCCACCAGAAGTGACAGAGGAGAATCTGAACCCAAGAAGCCTGGCTCCAGAGCCCAGAGCCCGTGCACTTACCCGTTATGTTATACGGACTCTCTCCCTTTGCATGTCATAGATACAACATATAGTTCGTCATATAACACGTCTGTAGTCTCTGGGGGTCAGGTGCTATGCGAAGCTCTTTATGTGATTAATGCCCTTTTTTTTCCTATCAACCCTACCAGATAAGACTGCATTTAGCTGATGAGGGAACAGGCTCAGAGAGGTACGGCCCTTAGTTCATCATCATACTGCCAGTAAGTGACAGAAATGTGACTCATCCCAGGTCTGGCTGTGTCTAAAGCCCATACGCAGTGTGATAACGCCACCAAGGAGTTTTGCTAGTGATCTTCCAGAAAGGGGCCAACACTTGATGATATATGAAGGGACAGGACAAAGGCCCAAACTCTAGGCTAGTTCTGTTTTTAGGATGCTTTCTCTGTAACTCTTGACAATGAAGTAATTCGAGAGCAGGAAGGACCTTGACACTAGCCAGCCCCCCCACCCCCACCCCCTTTGTTGATGAGCACCTGAGACCAGAGAGGTCCAAGAATGCTCTGAAAGTCACGGAGCTACAAAGCCATCACCACTGCCGGCTCAAGCTTTGTTCCAGAACTCCATGGCACTTTTCGGGCAAAGGTGCATCCCAATGCATATTGCAATTTGTATTATAAGCAGAGACAACTATATCTGTTTCTAAGATACTTTGTTATCTGCGTGGAGTGCAATAAATCTTCCTCTGCTGAAATGATCTTTTTTGGCTTTATTACAATAGCTTGAAGGTCAGGTTATTCATGCTTGCAGAAACAATTTCAATGATTGGACAAAAATGTTTATGTTTACACTGTTGCCTGCTCCTTAATGTATGCTTCTGGGTTTTTAAACAATGCTTTTGCAGTTTTATTCATCTTCAAAGATAACGTTTTATTAAAGAAAAAAAGAAGATACGCTCTTAAACAAAAGCCTATAAATCCTCCATGCTTTAAGTTGTGATTTTTAGCTGAACAAAAGAAAGAAATGAGCTTTTTGTTTGAGACAATTACCTTTCTCTTTTCTATTCATCGTGTGACCCAAGTTCATTTGGTGCCAATCCCCTGCCTACATCTCAAGTCCCTACCTCCTGCTGATATCCTTTGTGATTCTGAGGTTGTTGTCTCTGTTCCCAAGCACTTCTGGGCCATCTGCCATGTTCTTCCTTACCTTGACCCAATGTTCTTGGGAGGGGACGGGGTGGGGGGGGGAGTAGTGGCTGGTGGGGAGCCTGTTCCTTTTCTCTGCATGGAAATTTCTCTAATCCTTCAGCAGTCAACAAAGATGGAAACAACAACAATGGCAAAACTACAGCAACTGTAACAAGGAGAGAAGGAATTCTCCCAGGTCGGCTACCAGACCACTCACTTGATTTACTTTCTTAAGATTTAAGAACAGAGACCGGGTGCTCCCTTCGTGACAGTTTGGTTTATTGTGATTTGAACAATGGAGTTGATATTTATCGTTTGAAGAAGTCCCAGTTTGAGCCTAGGTGGTATTTCACCATTTGAATCCCCAGATGTCAAAATGACAGAGAGAAAACGGGGGAGGGGGGGTCTGCATTGGGGAAAGAGTCGGTGGATGAACAGGAGGAATTTCTCAAGGCGAAGGACTCAGTTAATAAGGCCTCCAGAAGTTGTGTGCCTAGATGGTAGATAGAAAGAGAGAACATGAAGACGTGGTTGCTCAAGAAGGAGGTGGGGTGGGGAGAAAGGGTACGACATCACTACTCAAGACTAGTATGGTCCCACCTGCTTCTGCATCTGCCATGCATCTGGGATGCATCTGGGCGCTCACAGGTCTTCAGTGTCTCCCATCACCGGGCCAGCCTGTGAGCAGTTGCTTCTCTTCTGGGCCCCTTCCCATGCAGGGATAGAGAGTTGGAAAGCATGAGAGGTTCTGTTCCCTTTGGTCTTTGATAAGTGAACTTGGAGTTGGATGACTCTCTGCCTGCCTGAAGTGGGATGGGCAGGGCCATCAATCAGATGGCATTTGTCATTGTCACCAATTACCAGCACAGCGCCTCATCAGAGAAGCCTCGTGTTCCCTCTGCAGAGGTGTCCCCATTTAGAAAATATGAACTGAAGTAACCTTGCAGGATGAAGTTCTCACACACAACAGCTATTTGATCCTTTTTTGCTTTTTAAAACTTCAGGGAATTTTTTTTCTCCTTCTTCACAAGTTCTTGCCTATTACTAAGTAATTGAGACTTTTGAAATGTCATTGTCAGCATTTTCAGGCTATGATTTTCCTGTCTGATTAACAAAGGGCTCTTGTACTTTCTCTCCCTGCTTTCAGAAAGGTGAGTGCACTTGATTTGTGCTTGATGTTCACATGTAGCTTCCAACTTTAGCCTCCCACTGCTGACTTTCTGAACTTGACCTTGGGATGGTCCAGAAGTTGGATGTGTCTACTTAAACAAGCTGGGACAAGTACCTTTTTGTTGTATTGGTCCTATTGAGAGCATTCATATGCAAGCTGGATAACTTTTCCTGCATCCCTAATTTTTCATTTTTAAAGCAGCTCTCTTTTTCCCTTTCAAAACTGACATACATGGACTTTGCCAAATGGTCTTCTTGCTTTAGTTCTGAGCGAAAGCACTGGCAAAGAATAGCAAACGACTAGATATTTGGACTAAAACTAATGTCTGAAAGAATTTAGAATAATAACATCTTACTTCCATGAGTACTTACTATTTAGTCAATAAGAGAGAGTTTATTATCTCATTTAATTCTTACACCATCAAGTGGGCATGCCCATTTTATAGATGAAAAACTAAGGCTCACAGGCTATCTGTGGCTCATAGGAGTCATGCAAGTAATATGTGAGGGAAAAAAATTCAAATATAAAATTGATTCCAAAGCTTTCTGCTGTAGAGCACATGATTCTGCCTCAAATAGGATGTAGTTAAATAATATCTTAGGGCTGTAAAAAGGGAATTCGGTGGTAAAATGCATCTTTTCTTCAGAGAGCAATGCCCCCTATCAGAGAAGAGAAAAGTTTTCCTTTCTTTTCTTTTCTTTTTTCTTTCTTTTTCTTTCTTTCTTTCTTTCTTCCTTTCTTTCTTTCTCTTTCTTTTCTTTCCTTCTTTCCTTCTTTCATTCTTTCTTTCCTTCTTTCCTTCTTTCCTTCTTTCTTTCCTTCCTTCCTTCCTTCCTTCCTTCTTTCTTTCTTTCTTTCTTTGCCACCCCTGCAGCATGCAGAATTCCCTGGGCCAGGCATTGAACCTGTCCCAAAGCAGTGACCAGAGCCACAGCAGGGACAATGCCAAGTCCTCAATCACTAGGTCACTAGGGAACTCCCCAGAGGAGAAAAATTCAAACGTAAATTGGCAAGATTCCACCATTTGCTGATTAAGATCATCCACTGAAACAACTGTAGAGAATCGTTTTGAAAGTTCCGTCTTTTCTTGGTGTTCCGTAGATATTCCAGAGCAGCTTCAAGAGCCATGGGAACAAAAAGCTCTTCTGTTTAACTCAATCCTCATTTTTCCGCCCTGCTTGATTTAGCCTGGGCAGAAAGCGCGGAAGCGGAAGGAAAAGCACGTGCGCCCTTTAGGCACATTTTTTTCTTTGCCTTTTTTCCCCTTGGCTTCTAAGAATCCCTTTGTGCATGTGTCAGGTGAGTGTGAGCAGCCACTGGAATGGGAGGAGAAGGGGCAGGAAGGGCTCATCAGCATCTACGCTGTCCTAAGCACTGTGTTTTTCAGACATTCTCTCCGTCAAATGCCACAGCAATGCCACGAGTTAATGACGCTGTTCCTACCTGGCAGCCGCTTCAGCTGTTTTACAGGTGAAGAAACCTGGGCTCAGAGAGGTCAAGCAGCTTCTTAGCCGCAGCCCTGGAAACCAAACCCAGGTGATCGGTTGTCTATCAAAGAAATAAATAAACATGGACTGTCGCTCACGACCTCTGGTTTTAGGTTAGTATTTACACGGGATTTTCAGAACGCAGGATCTATGACAGCAGGCAAGATGTCATCACTTTTTATTTATTCGACATAAGGAGGGCATCCAAATTTTTGAAAATTCATTACCTTGTTTTCTAATCGAATGCTTCGCTATCAGGACTCTGGAGCCCCTTGATTACGCTTTAATTAAACAGTTTCGTGGCAACAGGAGCCTAAGACATTGAGCTTGGCGCCAAATATTACAAACTGAAACACCGCTCGCTATGTCCTTATAAACCAGGCTGTGTCTTTCAGAATGATGTTAATATATATAAACCACATTGCCGATAAAAAAGAAACACAGGTTTATATGACCACACTGAAATCTGTACAAGCCAGGTTTCCATTCTCACTGTCTATTTCCAGTAAATGAAGGCCTCTGTTCATTCATGCAGTGCTTGATAGTTGTGGAAAAAAAATCATTCCCCTCCAAGCCTCAAGCACACGGGGACAAAATAATTGCTAGTTTCAAGAACAAAAGAGCAGTTCGAAAGCATCTGTTTGAGAGTGGACTTGTTATGTCAAAGAGTTCTTACTGGACAAATTTCTAGACAAGACAGAAGCTCCAGAAGGAGATAGAAAGTATATATCTCGTGTGGCTACATCCTTCTGAAATTTATCATTAGGCTTTCAAAGGTAACAAGAGCTGATTTTTTTGGGTCCCCATTCTTTGTAACATCTGTCTGTTATAAAAGGAAGCCATTTTGCTGTTTCTAGGATGATTTGTTTTGAGTTCTCCTCGGCCGTATTGGACATGAATTTAATAATCGACATGGCAAGAGAGAACGGCTCAGGCCTGAAGCTCCGAGGATGATTTTAATCCTGATTCATTGTGAAAGTTCAAATGTAAGATGTGATCGTGGCTCTCGAATGCCACAGAAATGACCATCACGACACACTCCCCCAGCATCTTCTGGCATCTTTCTCCGACTGTATTGCGGGAGAACTCTGCATAGACTCAGCTCAGTGTTGGAAGCCTGGGGACTTTTAATCAGAGGTTCTGCCCGTTAAACTCAGTAAATGGTTCTGAGACGTGGTGGATAAATGGTAACAGTTTCCCCGGGAGTTTCTGTAGTTATTTTGGAATTGGCTTGTTAGAGAGCTATAAGGTATTCCTGTCACACTGGATTCCACAGAGTCTAGACCGTGCAACTAAAAGTGACATTTTTATGGTGAACTAAATTTGGAAACCAAGAAAATCTTGGAGTAACACTTGGATTACGTGCATATATTTTAAAATTGCCTTATATGTAAGAAACAGTGGAAAACCTCCCTCCCATCATTGTCCCCACCCACCCAGTCATCTCCGCAAATAATTTATTCTGTATGCTTTTAGAACTTTCTTGTGCATAAACAATAAAATACAAATATATACTCATATGTCCGCCTTTTTATATAAAAGGTAACATAACAATGCACAGTGTTTTGCACCTTACCTTAGATCCTTTTCTTTTCAACATGCAAGGAGCTTGAGCTCTCTCTTTCACAGCTGCTTTATATCACGGCCATAATTTATTAAACTTGTGTCCTACTAATGGACATTTAGATTATCCCGGTCTTTTGCTTTTGCAAACATTCTGCAGTGAATAATCTTGTATGTGTGTTTTTGAATATGTACAAATGTATGTGAGAGATACATTGCTAGATGTAGAATCCCTGGATCAAAGGATTACATTTATAGTTTAGATAAAATCTCCAAATTGCCCTTAATGGGGCCTGTAATAATGTGTATACTGCGTCATCAAACTTTCATGTGTGGAGTCCCCATCATGACACAGCAGAAACAAAATCCAACTAGGAACCATGAGGTTGTGGGTTCAATCCCTGGCCTTGCTCAGTGGTTTAAGGATCCGGCATTGCTGTGAGCTGTGGTGTAGGTCACAGATGCAGCTTGGATCCTGCGTTGCTGTAGCTGTGGTGTAGGCCGTCAGCCGTGGGTCCAACTGGACCCCTAGCCTAGGAATCTCCCTATGCCGTGGATGCGGTCCTAAAAAGCAAAAACAAAAACAAACAAATAAATAAATAAATAAATAAACAAAGAAGAAAAACCTTTCATATTTCATATTAGATTGGTAACAATCTAATAAATGGGAAAACAGTACTGGTTTAATTTCCATTTCTCTTATTATGAGTAAGTGAAGTTGAGCATATTTTCGTACAAGCTTAAAACTTGGCTTGTATTTGTTCTCCTGTAAATTCTATCTTTAAATCTCTTATCCATTGCTACTAGATGTTGGTCTTATCTACTTCTAGAATTTCTATATATGTATATATATTAGGGACATTAACCTTCTGCATTATGAATTATGTATGTTTTTATTTCCGTCAACTTTTGGCTTTTGATTCTGCTTATGGTGTTTCCGCATACATATTTATTTTTATGTAGCTAATTTTCTAAACATTTTATCTTATGGGTCTATATTGTGAATCATAGTTAGAATGACCCTTCTTCCCCTAAGCTAATAAAACGTTTTCCATATACAGTCATATTAGTTATATATTTTTAGTAAAATTACATACCAAATAGCATAAAAGGCCAAATTGGAAGCAGAACAATATGAAAAAGGGTTCACACCATGAAAACATTAGTTTATCGTGTGTACTATGGAAAGCCCTGTCCCCAATTTCCTTTATTTTCAAAATTCAGTTTTATTTATAATTCAGTGTTGTGAACTTATACAGTCAGCACATAGACACACAAAAGAAAAATAGATAAAACATTACACATAATAGCATTCAATAAAAATTTGGTAGCTTAATGATTTATGGAAAAATGGTGTTACCAAAATGAGTATCCTAAAATTCAATTATCAAACTTTATAATAAATTTCAAAAGAGTAACAACAATAATAAAATTATTTAACACACCATCCTCCCTTCATAAGAATTTGAGTGTATCAGCTTCTTTTTAGAATGCGTAGTAACCACTTACTGGAGTTAGAATGTGCCAAGGTTCGTTTTCTTTGTGTATCTTACCCAGTCCTGCAAAAAAGATCATTGTCACTTAAAAAATCCAAGTGTAAGAGTTCCTGCCTTGGCGCAGTGGAAACGAATCCGACTAGGAACCCTGAGGTTGTGTGTTCGATCCCTGGCCTGGCTCAGTGGGTTAAGGATCTGGCGTTGCCGTGAGCTGCGGTGTAGGTCGCAGATGCAGCTGGGAGCTGATGCAGCGGTGGCTGTGGTGGCTGTCGCATAGGCCAGCAGCTGTAGCTCTAGTTCAACCTTTGACCCCTAGCCTGGGAACCTCCAGAGGCTGCAGGTGCAGCCCTAAAAAAATAATAATAAAAGAAATAAATAAAAGTAAAATGATAAAATCCAAGTGTAAAGAGAGGCCAGTTGGATGCTTGATGTCAATACACAGGAAGACGGCTCTCATCTTTTCGCAGGCGAGGCTGTGTCGGTCATTCACTGCCAGGCACTCTGGTCAGTCAGCGGTGCCGTTTCCATTGGTCCCTACCCGTGTCCCGGTGGATATCTTAAAACCCGCTTCTGCTCATGGGGAAAAGACATCGCTTTGGTAACCGTGGGTCCAGGACGTGGCCTTCAGCTTTGTAGGACCAAAACATTGTATTTTCCAGTTCACTGAGAGTTGACAGTAAACTTTAGGAGGTGGAGTCTGTACTGGATAAGCTGGCGGATGCTTATGGTTAATCTAGACATTCAAAGGACTGGTTTTTACTACACGAATCGTTCTTGTCGAGGAGCGTGGAGCATTTGCGCGCTGGTCAGGAATCCTCTCCCTGAAGAGACTGGTAAAACCCTCGTATGTTCCTCAGATGTAGCCTACGTCTTCCCAGGTGTTAAGAAACTTTTAGGGAGTTCCTCATCAGGTGAGTCTCCGTGATCACGCGGGTTCGATCCCTGGCCTTGCTCAGTGGGTTAAGGATCTGGTGCTGCCATGGCTGTGGCGTAGGCCTGCCACTGCGGCTCTATTCAGCCCCTGGCCCCGGGGAATGTCCACTGGCCACAGCTGCAGCTATAAAGAAAAAAGAAAAAAAGAAAGAGAGAAACTTTTTTTTTTTTTTTTGCCTTTTTTCTTGAGCCACTCCTGCAGCATATGGAGGTTCCCAGGCTAGGGGTCGAATCGGAGCTGTAGCCACCGGCCTACACCAGAGCCACAGCAATGCGGGATCCGAGCCACGTCTGTGACCCACACCACAGCTCATGGCAATGCCGGATCCTTAACCCATTGAGCAAGGCCAGGGATCAAACCTGCAACCTCATGGTTCCTAGTCAGATTCATTAAGCACTGAGCGATGATGGAAATTCCTGTACACTTTTAAAGTATGCATTTTACAGTATATAAGTTATATCCCAATAAAGATGTTATAAAATATATATACTAAATATTTCCTAAACTAGACTAATTTGGAATTTCAGGTCTCTGACTCAAGTCTCTTTTTCTCCAAAAGAGAAAACTAGTCACAGAGACTGTAAAGTTCTTCCCAGGCCACAGAGTGAATTAATTAATAAGAGAGGTGGGTCTAGAACTCAAGTTTCTTGAGCCCTAGTCTAGTAGTTTTTGGTCCCACTCTCATTTGAACATTTGGCTCCTCTCTCTTCTCATATATAAAATGAGGATAAAAATAACTTTCCCGGGAGTTCCCGTCATGGTGCAGTGGTTAACGAATCCGACTAGGAACCATGAGGTTGCGGGTTCGGTCCCTGCCCTTGCTCAGTGGGTTAACGATCCGGCGTTGCCGTGAGCTGTGGTGTAGGTTGCAGACGCGGCTCGGATCCCGCGTTGCTGTGGCTCTGGCGTAGGCCGGTGGCTACAGCTCCGATTCGACCCCTAGCCTGGGAACCTCCATATGCCGCGGGAGCGGCCCAAGAAATAGCAAAAAGACAAAAAGACAAAAATAAATAAATAAATAAATAACTTTCCCGTGGCCCTCCTCTAAGAATCACGTGAGGAGTTTCTGCTGCGGCTCCGCTGGTGTGGAAGCTGACGTAGTCTCCACGAGCGTACGGGTTAGATCCCTGGCCTTGCCCAGTGTGTTAGGCATCTGGCATTGCCTCAAGCTGCGGCACAGGTTGCGGATGCAGCTCAGATCTGGCAGAGCTGTGGCTGTGGGTAGGCCAGCAACTGCAGCTCCAATTTGACCCCTATCCCAGGCCCTAAAAAGAAAAAATAATAATAATAATCATGTGAAAGCAGTTATCAGAGTGGCTGGCACATTATTAGAATTTCATAAGTATCTGTGGAATGAATGAGTGAGTAAGCAAGGGAGCAAATTAATACATGTTTGATTTTTCCCTTTCTTTCCTTAGGCGTCAACTCAAACTTTCTCCTTCCCCCGTTTCAAGTCAAGAAGGAACAGGAAAATGTCTTTGTAGGTGGGGAGAAAATTCAGGTATTATTTATTCTTTTTTTCTCCAAATTTATTAAATAATTTGTCTAAAGCATTCAAGGAAAAATTTACCTGATTGCAATATCCTTACATTTTCCCCATTAAACTACCCTCTTTCTTCTTAGTATATGACAAATTTAAATTGTGCCTCTTTTTAACCAAGGACTAGATCTGTGGTAGGTCATAGAAATGGTAGAAGGGGAATAATTTATATTGTCAATTTGAGCTGGAAAAAAAAAAAAAAACCAGCGAAGCTGGGCCAGAGCTTATATATCCATTTCAATATCGAGGACAGAACTGAGAAAGCATTAACACTGAAACCTCGCTTCTCCCATACCTGGACAAAGGCACTCGCGGTGTATCCATATTTGGCTTTTCCAACCTAATGTGAGTTTTTACCATTTTATACCTAGAAAGCTTACCTGCCTGGTTTGACTGTTCAGTGCAGTGCAAAGCAGTGGGCTTTGGGAGTTTCGCAAGACGAGGTCTAAAATCCAACGCCATCACTGGTCAAATGCATGATAGGAGCAACCGACCTAACCTATTTGAGAGGAAGTAATACCTACTTCATGCGGTTGTTGAGAGAATCAAGTGATAAAATACATGACAAAAATCTAGCACGGTGCATGCACATTTCATTGTTATTAACTATCTTACTTTCTTGTTTCTCCTGTTGAGTATAGAACAAATCCATTTGCATTTGTCTGTCTTCCCAAGACTTTACTTACCCGTGAAAATTTCTAACTGATCTTCCTGGGATCCCCTACTCTTCCAAGCAGGTACCATGACTGTTATGATGGAGCCATTAGGTCTCTAGAGATGAGGTTTGAATTTTTTGTCTTGTAGACAGAGTGGTCCTCCTAGCTCCCTCAGATGCTAATTACCTGAATGTTCCAATCCTGTCCTCTGCAAAACTCTTTTTGGTAGTAGCTGCTCTGAGTTCTGTGTGGAGAAGGATTCTGAAGCCACAGGAAAGAGTTCTGTGGTCCGGGGTTGCCATGGGCTCGAAGGGTAAAGGCAAGGCTGGTGCTCTTGCCACGAATTAGTCATCCTTGTTGCGAACCTGTGCTGAGTTCATCTTGGAAGCCCTGTCCTTGTACCAGTAGCTAATGGAGGCCTTCGTATGCAGATCTTCAATCTGTATTTCTTGAAGGAATGAATGAGTAACGTACAAAGCAAAGAATCTGTGCCCAAAAGTGATGAATCAACAAGGAAAAACAAAAAAACTGGACAAAAGTGAAATAGAGATGCTTTAAAGACATTACCTGTCAAGTATAAATGAGCAAAATTTAAGGGCGTAAAGAGAAGGGACTGCCTGTGAAACTTTCTCTCAGATGTGCTGGCCACAGCACTCCCTCTTCTGGGAGCACAGGTGCACGGGGTCAAATCATACATTGCTTAAAATGCCCTTTATATGTGGCATTGATTCCTTCCACTATGATCCGATCACTTCCGTTTGCTGTGTCCAAGTTGAAATAGGTAAGTCTGGGCGCACTTCCTCTATGATAATCCGTCCAGGAGACTTACAACCACAGCTCCCTGACAGGGGTACTGCTTTAGCAATGGGACAATGTGTGGGGAGATATCAGGGCCACTTAAAATTTAAGAACTCTCAGGAGTTCCCACTGTGCCTCGGCAGGTTAAGAACCCGACATAGTGTCCTTGAAGATGCGGGTTCGATCCCTGCCTTGCTCAGTGGGTTACGGTTCCGGCGTTGCCACAAGCTGCAGCATAGGTCACAGATGTGGCTCAGATCTGGTGTTGCTGTGGCTGTGGTGTAGACTGGCAGCTGCAGCTCCAGTTCAACCCCTAGCCTGGGAACTTCCATATGCCACAGGTGCAGCCCTAAAAGGAAAAAGGAAATTTAATAACTCTCTAGAAGCATTCTCCTAAGGAACTATTCAAGAGAGCCAGTTAAGGAAAATAGCCTGAATATTTGTGATGGAAAAGGCCCTATACACAGGGAGAAAGGAAAGCGGGCAGGGGGATGGGGGGCAGCAGGAAGGATTCTTCTATCTTGTTCTTGGATGGAACTTTGATGTGTCACACAATGGATTTTCCTAGGTGTTTGGTAAACGGAAGATATGCAATGTAAAGGTTTTTTTGGTTTTGTTTGTTTGTTTGTTTTTTTGTAGGTTGTCTCAGTGAGCGGCTTTATGACTAGGTTGGAATTCATGGAGAAAATCTTTACACAAGGCACTCTCTCCTTTCACTCTGATACAGCCAGAACAATGGTGTGTTGCGTTTACATGTGCGGGGACTTCACTTTCTGTTTTGGTTAGGTTCTGCTGTGCTAGAAGTTACCCTAACACTTCACAGCTTAAAGTAACAGCCATTTATTTGTATTTTATTTTATTTTATTTTTGAGGGCTGCACCTGCGGCATATGGAAGTTCGCAGGCAAGGGCTCAAATCAGAGCTGCAGCTGCAAGCCTGTGCCACAGCCACAGCAACACTCAATCTGAGCCGCCTCTGTCTTTGGCTTAAGGTTCAAAATTGAGCTTCTGTACACGTGTTGAACTTCTGGCAACACAAAAGTGCCATCTGTAGGTTGATAATAAATTATATGAATACCTGTGATTCTTAATTCTTTCAGGACCATACAGTTAAGGAGTCTGTAGCCCAAAAAAACAACAGCAACAAAATCTTGGTTATTGAAGTCACTTATGTAGGATCACAGGTAATTAGTTAGTGGCGAAGAGGGCCTGGAACCCACACATTCTGAAACCTGACCTAACTCAGTTCAAACCTTCTCTCCACCTACTACTCTATGGGCACTTACTCAAATCCTTTAGCTTTCCTGAACCTGTTTCTTTATATCTTTATATGTATCGTTATAAAAAATATGTTGGGAATTCCCATCATGGCGCAGCGGAAACGAATCCGACTAGGAACCATGAGGTTGCAGGTTCGATCCCTGGCCTTGCTCAGTGGGTTAAGGATCCGGCATTGCCATGAGTTGTGTTGTAGGCTGCAGACGTGGCTCGGATCCAGTGTTACTGTGGCTATGGTATAGGCTGGAGGCTACAGCTCTGATTGGACCCCTAGTCTAGGCCCCTCCATATGCCATGGGTGTGGCCCTAGAAAAGACAAAAAGACAAAGAAAAAAATATATATATTGATTTTCTCATACTTTAAAATGTAGTAACATAGCGTAGAGATGTTATGTGAAATGCTTATTTCCATGCTTAGTGCAAATTAAGCCCTCAACAAATAATGGCATCCATTGTTCTCATTCTGATTATTATTTTCAGTCTAATAAAAGCAAAATGTGAATAGTGGAATAGGATTTTTATTTCAACATTGTGTTTTGAAGCAATAATGAACACTTTTCAGTTATGTGACAGTCATATAAGAAGGTTATGGTAGGAGTTCTCATTGTGGCTCAGCAGGTTGGGAACCCGACCTAGTGTCTGTGAGGACCTGGGTTGGATCCCTGGTCTCATTCAGTGGGTTAGCATTGCTCTGAGCTGTGGCGCAGATCACAGATATGGCTCAGGTCTGGCATTGCTGTGGCTGTGGTACCAGCTTGCAGCTGCGGCTCTAATTTGACTCCTAGCCTGGGAACTTCCCTATGCCGCAGGTGCAGCCCTCAAAAATAAAATAAAATGACATACAAATGGCTGTGACTTTAAGCTGTCAAGTGTCAGGATAATTCCTAGCACAGCAGAACCTACCTAACCATAACACAGTATCTTGTGTAGTTCACCCACCCACAATCAAGCTGCCCTGTGGCACCAGTAGAAGGGATGGCGTGAGACTTGTGCAGACAGGTCCCACAAACGATCACAGCTCCTTCTTTAAACCCATGGAGAGTCCACCGGGGGCGAGGACAGCTGCCGGGACATGAGGTCACTCACGCAGCCCATGGAAGAACCCACATGCCTGCACCACCTTGTCCCCCGTGTGAGAGTCACCTGAGAGGTACACCCTCTGGCTCCCATCAGGCTTTCAAGGACTCCAGCCCTCCTGCCCTCGAGTCTATCATCTGAGGCCCCAGATACTGCAGAGCAGAGGCCAGCCACGCCAATATTGCCCTTCCTGAATCCTTGATCCACAGATACCATGAGATGGTAAATGTGGTTTTAAACCCCCCTTTTTTTTAGTTCTTTTTATTAAAGTATAATTGATTTAGATTTACAGTGTTGTATCAGTTTCTGCTGTACAGAAAAATGACCCAGTGACACACACACACACATATGCTCTTTTTTTTTTTTTTGTCTTTTTGTTGTTGTTGTTTTGTTTCTATTTCTTGGGCCGCTCCCGCGGCATATGGAGGTTCCCAGGCTAGGGGTCGAATCAGAGCTGCAGCCACCGGCCTACACCAGAGCCACAGCAACACGGGATCCGAGCCTCCGAGCCGCGTCTGCGACCTACACCACAGCTCACGGCAACGCCGGATCGTTAACCCACTGAGCAAGGGCAGGGACCGAACCCGCAACCTCATGGTTCCCAGTCGGATTTGTTAACCACTGCGCCACGACGGGAACTCCTCTTTTTCTTGTATTATCTTCCATTATGTTCTATCCCAAGAGACTGGATATAGTTCCCTGTGCTATTCAGTAGGACCTCCTTGCTTATCCATCCTAAATGTAATAGTTTGCATCTATTAACCCCAAATTCCGAGTCCATCCCACTCCCTCCCACCTGAAAATCTCAAGTCTGTTCTCCATGTCTCTGAGTCTGTTTCTGCTCTATAGATAGGTCCATCTTGCCCTATTTTAGATTCCACATATAAGTGATATCATATGGTGTTTGTCTTTCTCTTTCTGACTTGACGTAGTGTGAGACTCTCTATTTGCATCCATATTGCTAAAAATGGCATTATTGTGTTCTTTTTTATGGCTGAGTAGTATTCCACTGTTAACCTACTTAGTTTTGAGGGATTTGTTATGTAGTCATAGATACATAGATAACAAGTACAAATGTATTAAGTATTTAATATCTTCCAACTGCATTTTAGAAAAAGAGCTTTTCATGTCTACAATGTAAGTGCATTAATTCCTTTGCAAGATGTTGATTTGGATGTGCAAACAACTATTTTCACACTCCTTTTCCTGTGACCAGTATCTCTGTCAGCATTGTGTAAAGTGGCTATCAGAGAGAATTTGTAGCAGCAGAGAAGTGTTGCAACACATGCACACACTGCTGATGCTTAGCAGACTTGAGTTTTCATAAGAAAGTAGCTTGTGTTTCGGACACAGAGCAGTTTTATTTTTATAGTCGCAACTCGAAAGGCGGAAATCTCTGGTTTGTACAGAGTTCAGTTTGCTCACACATTCCACATTTCACTTGGTTGGACACGGGGAGAGGATGCAGGAAATGAGACACTTTTTTTTTTTTTTTTTTTTTTTTATGGCTGCACTCATGGCATATGGAAGGTCCAGGGGCAGGGATCAAACCCTAGCCACAGTTGCAACCTATGCCAAAGCTTTGGCAACACAGGATCCTTAACCCACTTTGCCAGGCCAGGAATTGAACCCGCACCTCCACAGTAACCTGAGCTGCTGCGGTTGAATTTTTAACCTACTGCAGCACCAGAGCAGGAATTCTGAGACATACTGACTGCAGCCAGCAATGCAGTCACTTCCTGTGTAACTCTTGATCTCTTGGGAATTCAATTATTCTATTCAAACTCCAATTCTGGACAGCAGCCCCTCTTACATGTTCTCCTCTCCCCCTTCTCTCATTCTCCCCAGAAGAGGGGCGGGATTCAAGAAGAAGCTTATGTCTTGTTTTGAAATAGGGGTGAGGGTGTCCACCTGCTCTGTGCATTGGCCTCTCATCTTTACTGACCTTCTGTGCACTGCAGCTCATCTAGCCTCCCTGTCCTCACTGCACCGGCTCCTAAAGCTCCTGAGGCTGCTGTAATTCAGAGGGCATCATTCTTTTATATGGTCAATTCAGACTCTCCCCACTTCTCCGTTGCCCACACCTTGCGCTTACCCTGGCCTCACGCTGGTGCTGCTGATCCACTGAAACTTTGCCTTGTGATCCCATCACCCGGTAACCTCACAACAGCATCCACTCTCTCTCTCTGAAATAGAGACCTTGGGCAGGCACAGGGGCGCTCAATCCTCAGACCTTTCTCACACATCTCGGTGAGTGTCGAAATTGTCTTGCATCTCTTCTCCATACTCTGGAACTGAGGGACTCTGCAGAGTAGGGACTAATTTACTTCTCCCACTAGTCTTCCAGAGAACTACAGAATTCTAGAATACCTTCTTGCTCATGTGAAGATAGAAGCAACGCCTCTTGGTCCAGGAGGAAGCCTGGCAAAAGCTTTTTTTTTCCTTCTTCATAATTCAGATGTCCTACATAGCCACTTATGTATGGGAGACCTAGTCAACAAGTGAATCTTCTCCCTTTTAGGTAAAATTAACATGAGCAATTCATCAACTCATGGAGCAGTGCTGTAAAAATGCTTTTAAGTACCTCCTTATTCATGCCTGCAATGTACCTAGAATTTTGTTTCATTATGGTAAACTATTCGTATCTTCCACAAAACAGGATGCAGTACCTGGCGGTGTATCATATACCCGACCACAGGGCACTTATCTTCAAGTCAAGCAAGACTGGCATGATCTTGTTTCTACCCAAAGGCAGCTTTGGAGATGGAAGCTTGAGGGGTCCTGAAAAAAATTTAGTGACTCAGTCCATGAAAACAAAGGAAGGAAGAGATGGAGCACATATATACAAGTGCATGGCCAAGATCGCCCATGGAGTTGAGTCCCCAGGGACCCCCAGCTTTGAGATGTCTGCTTCAGAAGGTGAAAGCAAGTCAGGGAAAGGTGGCCATGGAGACAACAGCAGGTTCTGATCACCAGCATTGGGCTCATCATGTAAAGCCATCTTGCCTTTCTTCTTCCTCTCCCTGCCTTCATCTGCCACTGCTCATTCCTTCTGAGCAGAATCAAGTAACTTTAAGAGCACAGCTTCTAGAGACAGACCTCTGGATCCAATGCCACCTCAGCCACTCGTTAGCCATGAGAACAGGTTCATTTGCCTTGCCTTGTCTTGGTTTTCTCATCGATAAATAAAACGAGGACGCTGTGATAGTGTCCCCCTGAGTGGGCTGCTATGGAAGACAAGATAAAATTCTATTTGTGAAATCCTTAGATGGTTGGAAACGATAATGATTAGCTATCATTATTTCCCCTCTAGTTTGCCTTCCCACTCTCTACTAGTCAACTCAGCTACTGTAACAAAATACCAGAGACTCAGTGGCTTAAACAAGAGACACTCATTTCTCACAGTGCTGGAGGCTGGGAGGTCTCCAGGGCACCGGCCAGGCAGGTGTCACGCTGAGGTGTCGTCTCTGTCCCAGTCACAGCTGCCATGTTGCGCATGCACGTGTGACCTCTTCTTTGCGTGCACACCGGCGGCGTTGAGAGAGAAAGCTTCAGCTCTGCTGTGTCTCCTTATAAAGACATTAATTCTATAAGGTTAAATAAGGTCATTCTTATGACCTTATTTAACCTTAACTGGTTCCTTCGAGGGAATTGGAGTTTCAACATATGAATTGAATTGGGGGAGGCGGGGGGACAAACATTCATATATAACACATTCCTCCGCATACCCTCACCGGATTTCTTCTTTCACCCTGTACCCAAAGTCAAAACTAGATTTTCTTAATGACTAGAAACTCTCAGTGAATGTCCCACAGGCCAAAGAACCCGATGCAATAGAATGCTGGCTACCCCAGAGTTTCTACATTTTGTTAACAGCTGTCACCTGGGCTGGTCATGCACTGTGTCTAGTGAGTCATAAAGAACAGTTTGTAACAGTTACCTATTCTGCCGACAAGGTTGCCTAAAACACTACCCCAACACTCAGTGGCTCAAAACAGTAAGTGTTTCCGGTTCACGCAAGTGGAGTCAGGTACACTGAGGCTGTGTGTGTCTCCTGGCCCCTCTCTTGTGTTTGGAAGGAGACTGGCTGTTGACTGAGACCTCATTTTTCTGGGCCCTATCTGGCCAAGGCACCCCAGCTTTGCTCGCCAGGCCTTATTCTCTGTGTCCCTCACAAACCCCGGCAGGCTCTTTCTGGCATGTTCTTCCATGAGGCGCAAATGTGAGTGGGCCTCATCCGCAGTCCTGGAAACAGAAGCCAAAGGAAACACTGGGTGTCACAGGAGAAATGAGGCATTATAGGCATTTGGTAACCTACTTCACCAAAGATCACCTTACCAGCTCCACCTCCCCATTCTCTTTCTTTTTTTAACTTAAAAAAAAAAATCACAAGATTAAATTACAGAGGATATGTGCTTATAAATGGTGTACATTGGTGAAAAAAGTTTTATTTAATTCACCAATTACCCTTTGGGCCCATAGACTGAACATATATGTATTAGTATCAATGAGACCCTGGTGCCCTATAGTGAGAAAAAAGTCTTTCTTCATAAGGGTCGTGGGTTTTTTTGGTTCTTTGAATTTGGGGGAGCGGAGGGGTGTTGTTTTTTTCAGGAAACATATTTAAAGAAAGTTCTGAAAATAATTTATTGTGTTTCTGAAACTGAGAAACTTTTTTTTTTTTACTGTGTGCTACCTATCATCCACAAAAAGAGCATACGAATTACATCAGAAGGCGGAAACACATCAAAAGCTATTTTTTTTTGAAAATGTATGACATTCTGATGATCCTGTAGTTTACACTTAGCCGTGATCCAGAGATGGCCAAGAATGAGAGAATGCGACTTGAGGCAATTAAACTGTGATGCGCTGCCACCTCGTGTGCTGTGCCTGTAAACGCCGTCAGTTTCCACTCACCTCTCTAGAATACCAATCAGAAAAACATGCTGCAATGGAGACATCTTGCCCTTCCAAAGGCCAGGATTTCCCCAAACTGTTTGTGCCCGTCTGACTCTTTGGCAACCTATGGACCTCTTTTCATAATAATTTTTCTAAATGTATAAAATAAAATGTTAGAAACTCTATTGAGGAGCTCCTGCTGTGGCTCCGTGATAACGAACCCGACTAGCACCTATGAGGATGCAGATTTGATCCCTGGCCTCGCTCAGTGGGTTAAAGGATCCGGCTCTGCCCTGAGCTGTGGTGTATGTCACACACGTGGCTTGGATCTGGTGTGGCTGTGGCTGTGGCGTAGGCCGGCACCTGCAGCTCTGATTCTACCTCTAGCCTGGGAACTTCCATATGCTGTGGGTATGGCACCCTAAAAAGAAAAAGAAAAAAGAAAGAAAAAGAAACTATATTGAAATACAAGTTGCCCAAAGCTTCAAAACAGCATATGTAACAGACTCATGTATGCGCTTCTAATTACAGAACAAAATCTAGGGGCAAGTCTAATAACTTCTGGGATCTCAAATTAGTACATAGTGTAAACATATTTGAGATAGCAACATGTGATATAATATGAAACTGCGTGTCACAGGCTAATGTCATTGTGGTTTGTCGCCTAAATTCATATTTAAAGGAAATGCTAAACTATAGCCATACAGTATTGGAGGAATTCTTATTTTTTTCCAGTAGTGTTGACAGATCACCTGAGTTCTAGCCACAGGCTTCTTGGGATCCAGAGACCCCAAATTAATTATTCCTGATTCTTAATACAGTTTGCATTTGATCACCAAACAAGGAAATATTAGACATCAAAACTTTCAAAAATAAACCTTCACAAGGACCCTCCAAATCCACAGAAATCTTCTTTAAACAGGGTATTTTTAAAGAACAAAACGCTTTTTTCTCACAAAGAGTATTTTTCTACATCATTCTACAGTGAACATGTATATGATATAGGCTGTTTTTAATATTGTTATAATCATGGATTCAAGCAGAGGTCTATAAATTACACGCTGAGTTCTACTGCATTTCTTAAGGAACTGACTAGGTTACCTGGATTCTAGCCCAAGATTTGTCTTCGACTGACTCAGTGACCTTGTACACGTCTCTCCTTTGTCTCCCTCTTTCCTTCCTCCTTTTTCTTTGCTTGCTTCCTTCTTTCTTCCCTCCCTACCTTTCTCCTCCTGCTCCCTCAATCCTCTCTCCCCGCCTTCTCTCTCCCTCTCTCTTTTTATTCTGCCTTCGCCAAGCATTTAATAGGAGATAAACGTATGCTCATCACTGCACTGAGGAGTGTGGGTGGTGCTCTCAGGGACTTCACATTTAATCCCAGTAAAGCCGCAGACCCACCACACCCCTAAAGAAGCTCAAGCTTCCGTGTACAGCCGACCCCCCATATCCGCAGGGTCTGCATCAAAAGCGTCAACCAACAGCGGATCAAAAATATTCAGAAAAACATTTTTTTTCCCAGAAAGGCTCAAAAAGCAGAACTTGCACTTGCCATACTCCAGCAACTCTGCATAAAATTTACACCTGCTTACAACCAGGTACATCGCGTCACTATTGCATGAGGTATTAGAAGTCATCTAGAGGTGATTTCAAGTATACAAGAGGATGCAGGCAGGGTCCATGCAAATCCTATGCCATTCTATATATATAAGGGCCTTATTTAAGTCCTTTATCCCTTTATGAATATCAAGGGATGTTCATCTGAGGATTTGGGCAGCTGCCAGGCATCTTGGAACCCATCCCCTCAGATGCAGAGGGATGGCTGTGCTTCACTTTCATGGTTCCAAGGAGACTTGGCGATGGTTTCACGTTTCTAAGGTTTGGAAAGTTTACCAAATGGGACATTGAAACCAGTCACTTAAGACCCCTGACTCTCTCAATTCCTGCCTCTCCTCCAATTCACTGCTTTTAGGCATTTTGAGATCCCGCTAAGCCAGAAGCTGAGGCAGGGGGTGGGGTGCATTTAGTTTTCATTTAATGAGATACAGTTATGTGGTTCATATCATTTTCAAGCACAGGAAGCTTCTCAAACTCATGGGTACATGTTAATCCCTAGAAATTTTATCTTATCTGGTCATTTTCCTCTACTTAGTTAATGTTTACATACTTAAGAAGTAAACTATATATAACATATAATTTTAACCTCAAGAAGGAAGTAGCCAATCTCTGTGGCTATGAAACTGACATTACACAGGTCTTTCCTCTCCAAGATAAAATCATCTAAAGAGTGATGTGCTTATCTGGTTTTGCCCACCTGGGGCACCGGACTCTTAAGCAGAATGGCTAGAATCCACTGCGTTAAGTGTCTCTTTCTATAAACACCTGCAGCCGTCCCTGGTTGTTTTAGCACATGGCTCTCTGAAGTTAACCAAAGATTGTTGCATGTGATGAAATATCATTCCCTGTGGAAACTGCTGTGTGTCAGCTCGGCTGGGCTGAGGAGGTCCCTTCGTGGCTCAGCAGTTAATGAACCCAACTAGGATCCATGAGGTTGTCCGTCCGATCCCTGGCCTCGCTCAGTGGGTTAAGGATCCAGCCTTGCCATGAGCTGTGGTGTAGGTCGCAGACACGGCTCAGATCCCAAGTGGCTGTGGCTGTGGTGTAGGCGGGCAGCTGCAGCTCGGATTGGACTCCTAACCTGGGAACCTCCATGTGCCATGAGTGTGGTCCTGGGGGTGGGGGGGGAAATGAACTACATTTCCCAGCACTCTTCCCTCCATGCCTCTGATTAGGCCCAGGAGATACTATTGTGTGCAATTTGGGGGATGGAGGTGAAGCCACAGGCATTTTTGTAGCTCACACACTTCGTCATTTATCTGCTTTCTGACTGCATCGTGGAAAGCGGCTGCCCCGTCTTCCCCAGGAACCCCCTTGGGTTGTCCGGCTCCGGGGCCTGGACAGTGTTGTGCTGCACGATGAAGGCTCCCAGCTTCGGCAAGTCCCGCATCCCCTCAACATCCGACGTACAACTGACAGAGGTTTCCAGCCTTCCTCCCGGGCTCCAGCTCCTGCTCCTGGGTCCAGCCTGTTCTCGCGCTGCCCCACTTACCGTCTGTCTTCCCCTCCCGACCACCTGCTTGGCAGACTTGAAACTCTAGCCTCAGCTAGGAGGACGAAAGCTTTACAGGGGCTTTCTTAGCAGCTCCCACAAATGCATTACGTCCAATCCCAGTAGCAGATCTCTGATTGGTACAGATATGGTTCTGCTGCTCTGGCTGAACCCTGACGGATACAAGGATAGCCACGTATCCATTCATATAACACAGCAATGGCTAATTAACTTTGATCTTGCTCACCGAAGGAACTGATAATGATGCTTAACCAGCCTGGTTAAAGCATAGTCTGTTCTGATCCCATCGAGACCCTTCCCCCGGCTCCAGGATTCTCCACGTACGCTCTTCCTCCTGTCCTGCAACACCCATGCTGGAAGGTCATCAGAGACAGTAAAGCTTAGTGCTCTCAGCCCTCCCCTTCCCCTTTTTTATTCCCCTTGTCCACATTCCCTTGGCCACGATCAGCATTCTCTCAGGCTGTACTGTTGGGAGGGGCATTTAAAAACTTAACAGTCCTGCAGAGAATAAAGCCACGCTCTCTGTTGCCCTCCCACCTGCTCCATGTGACTCCATTAATCATGGTCCGGCAGCGGGAGCTCGGGGGCGTGCAGGCTTTTACGGTTTAATCACTTCATGTCCTGTGAGTTAGAGCAGCTTGAGTTGTTAGCCTGGCAGTCCCCAAACAAAAGTAGGCACTGGGCCGGGGATATTGGGATATTGGGTCAGAGAGATTTTATATCCCTGAAGTCCAGTGTGGGGCTTTAGAATAGTATTCAGCGTGTTACTGAACACAAGTATGTGGGCCTGAGGCCAAACAAACTGAAACATCAGAGTTTGGAGCAGAGAAAGCTTTCCTGCAGCGCGGGAGCAAGGGAGAATGAGTGACGGATGCTCAAAAACTCCAAATTCCCCGAAGGGTTTCAACAAAGCCTATTTAAAGGCCAGGTGAGGGAGCGCCATCCCAGGGGTGTGATCAGCTTGTGCACAGCTCTCTGGTTGGTTGATGACGAGCTCACAGGGCCGTGTCACCGGGGTTATAACATGATCAGTCCTTCTGCTCCAGGAGGCCTGGGGATCATGTGTTCACGGTCATCAAGGAGTTAATTTTTTCTATTTGGTGGCGGACTTTCAACATCTGAAAACCCCAGGAAATATGCATGAGACATTATTACCTGGGTACTTCAGAGAGGAGCTACAGCAGAGGGTATGGGAAGGGGACTGTCCCAGGAAGGCCCCTTAGAGTCCTGCTTGGTTACAAGTGGGCATCTATGCCCAAGGGCAGGCTACAAAATGTTGGTGGGGTGAACTGGGTCAGGGTCAGGGCCACTGCCAAACTCACTTATAAAGACATTAAGAAAGACTGAGGCTTTTATTTCATATTCCCGCTGCACATCCTTAAAAGACAGATTTTTAATGGAATGTCTCAACTATTACCTCCTATCTGAAGCCTTCCTCAGTTCCTCCAGACAGAGCTGCTATCTTCTTCTTGGTTTAGTATATATTATTCATTTCTAGTATATAATATCATTATAGCAAAACTCACATTGTTTACTGATGAGATGCTTGTCCAGCTAATCCACGAGACTGTAATCACTCAAGTAGGAAAACACATTTTATTCCCCTTTGCCTAATGAGTGCCTAACATATTAATGAATTTTATTAAAATTTTGGTGATGTGAGTTCCTTTTGTGGCTCAGTGGAAACGAATCTGATTAGCAGCCATGAGGACACAGGTTCAATCTCTGGCCTTGCACAGTGGGTTAAGGATCTGGCGTTCCTGTGAGCAGTGTAGATTGTAGACACGGCTTGGATCTGGCATTGTTGTGGCTGTGGTGTAGGCCAGCAGCTATAGCTCCATTTTGACCCCTAGCCTGGGAACCTCCATATGCCATGGGTGTGGCCCTAAAAAGACAAAAAATAAAATAAAATAAATTTTTGGTAAAGAATGTTTAAGTTATTTTTGTCCCCTCTAAATTTTGTCTTCTCTAAATTTCTCGGGAAAGAACATAACAAATAGGTACTTTTGTATGTTACCAAACATCTGTCTTCTGAACGTGAACTGACAAATATCGAGACTCTATCTAACAATTAAAATGTTTACTACCATTTCTGGCCCTCTGCAACAGTGTTATCCCGTAGAACTTTCTGCAGTGGTGGCAGAAATTTCTTCCTGCAGTTATGAACTTGAAATATGGTCAGCACAGCTCTTGGATGTTTGGCCACATGCAGACATTCCCACAGGGAAAATCCGTATTACTGTTTTCCGGTGGCTGTGGGGTGAGAACGCTGAACCCTAACCACTCGATGTAGGTCCCCAGAACTTGTCCCTTTGGAGAAAGAATTCTGCAAAGAGACCGAGGGTAGTGAGGCAAATAAGGGTTTATTAAGAGAGGAGAGAGAGATGATAGGCATGGAGAAAGCTTAGGCAGGCTGGGGGGGGTAGGGGGATATGGAGACAGAGAGACAGACAGACAGAGCAAGAGAGGAGAAGAGCAACGCCTGCTTTGGAGGTGGTTTAAATCACTTGTATGGGACACTCCCTCTGGGCTTCCTCTGGCCAATCATCTGGCTTCTCCTGACTTAGGAACACCCCCCACCCCACACCCCTGCTACGTCCACATGTATCTTTTAGCTACGATGACTTCTAGTGCAAGGGGCTCTCGGAGTTGCCAGGAGGTACAAGGGTCTGGTGGCCCTCTTCGCTCTGACCCCCGAGGACCCTTTTCCACACATGCGTAGTTCCGGAGATCTTCTCGACGTCAGGAATAAGAAATAGGGGTGGTCTCTATCTTTTATCCATGCAGGACGCAGCTCCTCCTTGCACCTGCCATAATCTTTATCTTGAAGGTATCTGTCCACGGGGACTAGGTTCCAGTTGCTCAGCCTGGGACGCATCTATCTCCTGCTTCATTACAACTGTAGGTCTTTTAAAAATGCTACAGACAAAGCTCTATCCGCTTCCTTCTTCCGGAAGTCAGTCTTCTGAACTTGAACACTGTAGATATAGAGGGAAAGTATTTCATCCAAGAACGGATGTTGGTAAGATAAGTTTTTCATCCAAAAACAGTCTTGGAGTTCAGGAACATCATTGACTATTGGCTGTTATTAATAACCTTTAAAATACTTCCCATTCACTTATTATATGTTCTATTTTTTAAGTCTCCTTTAAAAATTTTTAAAGAGTCTCATAAAACAGGATAAAAGATAAACCTGTTACACCAATGTCATCTATATCATAGGCTCGTAGGAGTTTTTCAAGAAAGTTTATGACAATGAATAGAGACATTTCATGTGATATGATGCATTTTTACTGTAAGGTGAACAGACTATTGTTAAATAATGAATCTTCATTTTATTTTATTTTTTTGTCTTTTTGCCATTTTTTGAGGCTGCTCCTGCAGCATATGGAGGTTCCCATGCTAGGGGTCGAATCGGAGCTGTAGCCACCAGCCTACACCGGAGCCACAGCAACACAGGATCCGAGCTGCGTCTGCAGCCTACACCACAGCTCACAGCAACGCCAGATCCTTAACCCACTGAGCAAGGCCAGGGATCGAACTCCCAACCTCATGGTTCCTAGTCGGATTTGTTAACCACTGAGCCACGACGGGAACTCCTGAATCTTCATTTTAATCTATCCTTCAAAAAAGTTTTCCTGAGATTATAGAGCCATTCAGTTTAAAGGACTATGGATAGTTTACTAAATACATTTATATCGAGCTATCTATTAGGCACAAACATTGAACTACGAAGTCAATGTCAGTTTTGTTTTGTGGGTTGTGGGGGAGGAGCATTTTTTGTTCTTGCCATCAAAAAGAGACACCAGAAAAAGCAAATCTATAGGAATTATTAATTCATCAGGATTCTTATATTTAATACATACCAAAAAGCCCCACTCACTGGTAGTAGGAAAAAGGTTTCAACTGGTAAAATTTATAAGCGAGGACTGTAAAATGGATGGTACCTCGGAAGCTTTATCATGTATGTGTTACGTACGTGTGTTATCAAGGAATCCCCCGCACAAACAGCAAGTGTGCGTCTTTTAGAAGAGTTAACATTCAGAGAGACTAATTTAAACCAAGAACCTCAAAAGCGAGTCAACTGGCCTCATAATGACTAAGTTTAAAACTTCCTACTTACAAAGCAGTTAACTGTAGACTTTTTTTTAAGTAAAATGAGAGCCATGCTTCAAAAGCACCCAGTGATAGTACAAATGCAAAAGCAGGATCCAAAAGAATTGCAGGATGAAAAAACACAGAAAATGAAATTTGTTCTGTGCCGTAATATTCAAGATGTGTGTTCCTATACTGCCTTGATGAGAACCTGCTTAATGCATTTGCTTATACAGACCTGAGTTTGAACTTGAGGTGCATCACTGACTTGTACACTTGGACAGATTCTGTGCTTCAGTTTCTCCATCATGATTTTCTTATATAAGAAGCATTTAGAACATTAAGCGTTCAGTAAATATTAGTCTCTATAAAGGCAGTGTTGGCTAATAGGAGTGCTTTGTCTGAAATTCCTAACAGCCTGGTCTCTCAACTTTATTTCTTAAAATGTAAATCTTGATCATATAATCTTTACTAATGCATTTTATTATCATTCAAGCATAAGCTATCACAAGATAAGTCAGGGCAATTGTAAGCTTGCAGAAGGACAAGAGTTAAGAAATTGTAATTGAGCCAAACTAAAATTCTACTCATCGCCATGTAAGTGTCTAAGGCCATATGCAGAACTAATTGCAAACAGTCCATTCGCCAGCAGTAGCAAAAGTAATCTTTCACTAGTTAAACACAGTAGCAATTGCTCCTGTCATTATATTGCAACCTGCACTTGCTTGTAAGAGTCTCCTTAAAACTTGAAAGTTTTTTAAAAATCAGAAATAATAGAAAGAGGAGAAAAGGGGATCAGTATTCTATTCCAGAACTCTGGTAGGAGATGAATTATAGGAGAGAGAATAGGTAGTGACAGCTGGAAAAAAAAGAAAAGTAAGCAGACCAAATCCCTAGGGCCTGAAAGAAGAAAGGATGAAACTGAAAACTGACCTCAGATGAAGAGCCTGAAACCCAAGGGCTCCACCAGCAGGAGGGCCCATATGTTAACCTAACAGCAGGGAGATGGGAAAGATGCCCAGTCAGGGATTCTGTCAACCTGCTGATGAGCTAACGAATGGAAATGTCATTAGAGTTTGGCTCTACATCTAAATCTCGGCCCCATCATTTGCTAGCGCTGCAACATTAGGCAAGTGGTTTAAAGTCTCTAAGAGTCACCACTGTAAAATAAAGATGGTGTTTGCAGTTTCTTACAGTTTTGTGGCATTAAAAAAAAAGACAGCATCTGTGAAGGAATTAGCACAGTTTCTGGCAGAAAATAAATTTAACAATATTGTTAAATAATTAGTTTTTTGGATTTTTTTTTTAATTTGTAGGGCTGCACCCACAGCACATGGAGGTTCCCAGACTAGGGGTCAAATGGGAACTGTAGCTACCAGCCTATGCCACAGCCACAGCAACTCAGATCCAAGCCACATCTGTGACCTACAGCACCGCTCATGGCAACCCCAAAACCTTAACCCACTGAGCAAGGCCAGGGATTAAACCTACGTCCTCATGGATGCTAGTTAGATTCATTTCCACTGAGCCACGATGGGAACTCCAATAATTAGTATTTGAAGATGAAGAGCGAGTCCCTCAGTAACTGCAGATAAATAGATAGTAATTCAACTGTTAGCGGCCAGGTTGACTCTTTGAGCTAGGAATCAACTAATCACTCTAGACAGAGTCACTTACTAAAGTTGTTACACCTTTTCTCTTTTTCTGATCTTGGTAGTTTTTCTTAGATTCTCCTGTATTTTGTTTTGTTGATGTTTCTCACGAGCTCCTCACTCGGTGCTTCGGAAGTCAGCTACGATGGGATGTGAGCCCATAAACTAGAAGTGTTTATCTGCTTCCAAAACTTAGGCCTACTCTTTACTTTTGCCTCATTTAGAAATATTTCTACGGACCTGACCACCCTAAGGAAGGCTGCTGCCTTTAGAAAAGAGTGCATACTTCACACGCCCTGGCTTCAAGGTGTTACACCTGCCGCAAGGACAGGGATGTCAGACACAGCCACACTCTACACAACTGTTAGAGCAAGTGTGCTCACAGATTTAAGATAATTGGCAAATAAACATTCTCCCCAATAAACAGTTATCACTTACTCCTTAACAGGCCACTAATGCTACAAGCTATTAAGAGGATATAAAAAGATCCGGAACATCTGACCTATTAAATGTGATTTAAATTGCACTGAAGTCCCTAGTGATATGATGCAGAAAAAAGGTTGTAAGTACAGGCTTTAGACTGCGCATCAAAAATCTGAGTTCCTTAACCTCCCTTGACCTCAGTTTCCTTCTCTAAGAAATAAAGCTTTTGAGCTACCGGATCTATTAACTCCCTACTGAGTCAACCACGGGGTGATTCTGTGACTGTGATGAGCACTTAAAGTGCTAAAGATAGTTGATTTAACAGGTGTGTACGTCTCCCAGAATATAAAAGTGTATCATCTCGGAAGACAGCCGTGGTCGTTTGTTTGTTTGTTTGTTTGTTTTAAGTTATCAGGAGTTCCCTTTGTGGCTCAGCGGTAGCACACCCGACTAGTAACCATGAGGATGTGGGTTCAATCCCTGGCCTCGCTCAGTGGGTTAAGGATCCAGTTACCATGAGCTGTGGTGTAGGTCGCAGACACGGCTCAGATCCTTCCTTGCTGTGGCTCTGGTGTAGGCCAGCAGCTACAGGTCTGATTCGACCCCTAGCCTGAGAACTTCCATATGCTGCAGGTGCAGCCCTAAATAGATATACATACATACATACATAAAATGAAAAAATCTAGGCCCAAGCATTTTGCTATAACACTGGTAAATCACTTACCAGCTTGCTTTTGACTCACTAAGCAAAAAAAAAAAAAAAAAAAAAAAAAAAAAGTACACCTAGAAATTGTCTTTATTTATACCTGGAAATTAAGTATTTATTTCTAAATCCACAGTGCATGGTTCTCAAGAAAAAAGGGGAATGATTCATTGTAGCCTCTTCAGTTTCTAGTTAGATGTGAACAAAAGTACTCAGAAAGTGTATGATTCTGTGCGACACCTGCATTCATCCCCTAAGGCTGCTATCACAAAGTACCAAAAGCCCGGTGGGGCTCAATGCAACAGACATTTTTGTTTCACTCTGTAGGAGGCTAGAAAGCCAGAGGCAAGTTGTCCCAGGGCCACGTTCTCTCTGTGGGCTCTAGGAGAGAATTCCTCCTTGCCTCTTCTAGCTGCTGGTGTTTCCACGATCCTTAGCATTCCGTGGCTTGCAGATGCACCCCTCCACTCGCCTGACCATTCTTATCTCTTCTTCCTTCTGTGTGTCTGTGTCCAAATTTCCCCTTTTGAAAAGGACACCATCACATTGGATTAGGGCCCACCCTCATGAACTCATTTTAACCCAGTTAACTTTGCAAAGACCCTATTTCTATATAAGGTAACATTCTAGGGAACCAGGGTTAGACTTTCAGTGCATCTTCTGGGGAGGACAGAATTCAGCCCGTAGCAGTATATACTCCCCTGCAAAAAAAAAAAAAAAAAAATCCAGTAAATACACAAGATGGAAAGTTTTGTCAAGGACCAGGAACTGAAAGAAATGTCACACAGGGCTATTATCACATGTCTAAGATACATGTACAAGACAGAGCTTACCAAAATCAGGAGGAAATGTAGAGATACTGAGATGGACTTTTGCCTGGCTGACTGAGACAGTATCTTTGTCATGAAATATTATAAAAATAAATATTCATATTCATAATAGCTCAGATCTTTTTTCAGATCTTAGTAGTTTCCAAACACTGTTCTAAATCTTGGATTTGTATTAATGCATTTAATCCCTTCTATGGCCCTATAAGGAAATAATTATTATTTTCCTCATTTTATAGTTGAGAAAATTGGGGCACAAAGAGATAAGTAACTTGATCAAAGCCATACAACTATTAAGCTGCAAACTAGGATCTGAACTCAAGCAGTCTGGCCACAGAGGGTATGCTGTGGGTTAATCGCTGTGAATGGTCCCCTCATTTACAATTTAGTAGTGAAGTAAGACATAGCACCATGAAACGACATAAAAATAAATACAGGAGTTCCCACTGTGGCGCAGCGGAAACGAATGACTAGGAACGGTGACGTTGTGGGTTTGATCCCTGGCCTTGCTCAGTGGGTAAGGATCCGGCGTTGCTGTTAGCTGCGGTGTAGGTGGCAGATGCGGCTCGGATCTGGCGTTGCTGTGGCTCTGGTGTAGGCCGGAGGCTACAGTTCTGATTCAACCCGTAGCCTGGGAATCTCCATAGGCCATCGGTGCAGCCCTAAAAAGACCAAAAAAATAAAATAAAATAAAATAACAGTTGATCCTTGAGCAATGCAGGTGTTAGGAAAGTCTACCCACCACACATTTGGAAATCTTAGTATAATAGATTTGCCCATCCATGTTTCCATACCAATGGGTTCAACCAACCGCAGTTTGTATTTGTCATATGGTATATATTTATTGAAAAAAGCTGCATACAAGTGGACCTGCCCTCTTCAAACCCATGTTGATCATGAGTCAACTGTACTCTTTTGAGCATATCAGAGATCAAAATATTACACTGAAAAACTGAAGGGTCAACAGGTTAAGAGCCCAACTAGTATCCATGAGGATGCATGTTTGATCCCTAGCCTCACTCAATGGGTTAAGGATCCAGCGTTGCCACAAGCTACAATGTAGGTTGCAGATGCAGCTCAGATCCCACATTGCTGTGGTGTAGGCCTGCAGCTGCCACTCTGATTGGACCCCTAGTCTGGGAACTTCCATATGCCACTGGTGTGGCCCTAATAAGAAAAAAAAAAAAAAACTGCAGGACAATAAAGTTGATTTTTTTTTAATTCTAGATTGTACAGTTATAGCTTCCATTCCTTATGGCTCTATGAGCACGTATTATTAAAAAAATAAGTCTGACCAGATTTTTAAATCAAAGATATTAAAAGATCATTGTGTTATAAAAGAATGCTGATGAGAAATAAGGATGTCAAGTGCCTGATAAATAGAACAATATGCTATTGATATGTCAATATAAGGTTATCTAATTTTCATAGGATCTCTAACTATAAACATAAACTATGTTTTTCAATTAGGGAAACAATATGCATTTGTTTTAATGATGAAGAAATGCATCTCCCAAAAAGTGCTACGTGAATTTTTTTCTTTAGTGGATTTTTATTATCCTAGGTGACACAGTTCTTTTGACCAAAAATGTTATCTAGTCCTTTTTATAAAATTAAATTATTTAACCTAGGAATAAATATTAAAATATTTAACCAAGGAGGCAAAAGGCCCATACACTAAAACCTATAAGACATTGTTGAAAGAACTTGAAGAAGATACAAAGAAATGGAAAGATATTTCATGGTCATGGATTGGAAGAATTAGAATTGTTAATATGTCCGTATTACCTAAAGCAATCCACAGATTCAATGCAATTGCTATCAAAACCCCAATGAGGAGTTCCCATCATAGCGCAGTGGTTACCTAACCCGACTAGGAACCATGAGGTTGTAGGTTCAATCCCTGGCCTTGCTCAGTGGGTTAAGGATCCAGCATTGCCATGAGTTATGGTGTAGGTTGCAGACTCGGCTCGGATCCTGCATTGCTGTGGCTCTGGCATAGGCCGGAGGCTACAGCTCCGATTAGACCCCTAGCCTGAGAACCTCCATATGCCGTGGGAGCAGCCCTAGAAAAGGCAAAAAGACCAAAAAAAAAAAAAAAAAAAAAAAGAAAAAGAAAAAGAAAAAAAAACCCAATGGCATTTTTCACATAAATAGAACAAAAATCCTAAAATTTATGTAGAACCACAAAAGACTCTGAGTAGCCAAGGCAATCTTGAAAAATAAAAAAATAAGCTAGAGGGGAGTTCCGGTCATGGCACAGGGGTTAACGAATCCGACTAGGAACCATGAGGTTGTGGATTCGATTCCTGCCCTTGCTCAGTGGGTTAAGGATCCGGCATTGCCGTGAGCTGTGGTGTAGGTAGCAGACGCGGCTTGGATCCCGCGTTGCTGTGGCTCTGGCACAGGCTGGCAGCTACAGCTCCGATTGGACCCCTAGCCTGGCAACCTCCATATGCCGAGGGAGCGGCCCAAGAAATAGCAAAAAGACAAAATAAATAAATAAATAATAAGCTAGAGGTATCACACTCCCTGATTTCAAATTATAATTACAAAGCTATAGCAATCAAAACAGCATGGCATTGGCAGAAAAAACAGACACACAGATCAATGAAACAGAACTGAGAGCCCAGAAATAAACTCATACCCACATGAAGAGTAATTTTGACAAAGGAGCAAAGAACATTCAATGGAGAAAGGATAATCTCTGCAATATGTGGGAAAACTAGACCCCTCTCTTACAATATACACAAAAATCAATTCAAGATGGATTAAAGACTCGAAGATAAGACTTGAAACCATAAAACTTCTAGAAGAAGAACAGGTAGTAGGCTCCTTGTCATAGACATTGGTCTATGCAATATCAATGCTCAAGACATTTGTCTTAGCAGTATCTTTCTCAATGTCTCCTCAGGCAAAGGAAGCAAATATGAAAATTAACAAATGGGACTACATTAAACTAAAAAAAATCTGCACAAAAAAGGAAGCCAGCAACAAAATCAAAAAACAACCTACCAAAAAAAGAAGATACTTGCAAAACATGTACCTGAAAGGGGGTTAAAACCTAAAATATATAATGAACCCAACTTAACCACAGAAAAACAACCTGATTTAAAAATGCGCAGAGGCTCGAAATAGATATTTTTCCAAAGAAGACATGCAGATGGCTAATAGCCACATGAAATATGTTCAAAATCACTAATTATTAGAGAAATGCAAATCAAAACCACAACGATACATCACCTCACACCTGTTAGAATGGCTGTTATTGAAAAGGCAAGGAATAACAAATGTTGGAGAAGACGTAGAGAAAAAGGAACCCCTGTGCACTGTTGGTGGGAATGTAAATTGGTGCAGCCACTATGGAAAATAGTATGGCTATTCTCAGAAAGCCTAGAACATGTGATCCAGATCCAGCTATTCCACTTCTGGGTATTTACTCAAAGAACACAAAAACACTAATTTGAAAATATTTATGCACCTCTATGCTCATCACAGCATTATTGACCATAGCCAAGATACGGAAACAAGCTAAGTAAACATTGGCAGATGAATGAATATCTGAAAACACACACACACACACAACACATCTTGAAATGATACTCAGCAGTAAAAAAAATATAAAATCTTGCCATTTCAACAACACGGATTGATCCATAGATGCAGAGAGCAGAATGGTGGTCACCAGAGCAGAAGGAGGGTAGAGCGAGGGCAAAATAGATACATGGGGTTGACTATATGGTGACAGATGGAAACTAAACTTTGCTGGTGTGTGTGCTGTGGTGTATACCAAAGTTGAAATATACCTCCGTCCATGTGAAACTTATATAATGTTATAAGCCAATGTTACCTCAATTAAAAAATGTTAATTATTTTAAAATATTCGTAAACTTTTAGCATATAGGCACAATTATACATAAACATTACTCTTTATTGATTTAAATAATCCTTTCATGTGGCCTTAAAAATGAATGTGTCTTTATAAAGTCAATGCTATAAAAAATTATCAAATCTTAAAATTGTAGTCACAACTCTATGGCATTTTGCTTGTGTACCATTGGGCTATTATTTTGAAACTAAAGAAAAATTTGTGAAGATATAAAAAGCCTTAGCACTGATCGTGGTAGAGTCAATTTTTAGTCCATATGTTTAAAGGTTATATCTGTGGCTGGAACCGAGAGTCCCAAAGGACTGAATTGCACAGAACTCCCCTTATAACCGACAGTTTGTGTCTGGTACTTGCTTCTGTTTTAAACACGCATTGCCCAACTTCTTGGCAAACGGCTGTGTTTTAAGACCTACTTAGATTAAAATTAATTCCATTAATCTTTTAACTTCAGTGTCTATTCTGTGGCAAGTGGTATATTACTTTTCGCATTAATGCAACTTTTTTCCAGAAATGTTTTATAAGCAACTATAATTCATGTTTAAAAAAATAATGTCCGTAAGTGGACAATGAAGGTAAAGAGAGAAACCTTTCAGTGACCATTGTCTTTGAAGGCACCAGGACATTCCTGGAAGATACTACTTTTAGGAACTGCAACATGTCAAAATCACCAAACTTTTCATAACTTTTTTTCTAACCAAATGCACAAAATAAGACCTATTTTAGAGAAGTCGTATTTTAAGCCCGTGGTGCTTTCTGCATTATATTCTAAAGGAAATACTTAATACTGTACTCCACAGATTTCTTTCAACAGCTCATTATAAACCTTTTATAATGACATTTCTGACTTTTTAGAACATGTAGATGTGTCAAGAAAGTATTATACAATGAAACAGATCATTGTAATATTAATATATACCAAGGTAAACCAACTAGTGATTTCCTGAGTGACATGGCTTTATTAATTGGTCCCAAACAATTATTATTCTATTTTGTATCAGGAAAAACATTTCTGTTTCACTAATATTAAAGGCATGAGGCAATCATATTAAAGACATTATGCAAATTGTTATGTAGGCTAAAAAATATTTTTCAAATAATTGATGCTTTTGTTCATAAGACAGTTTTCTGTTAGCTAGAAATATTAAAAGGCTAGCTTTTTAAAATGTGTTCAGGGAGTTCTCTGATGGCCTAGTGGGTTGAGATTCCTGTATGCTTACCCTGTGGCTCTGGTTGCTGCTGTGTGGCGTAGGTTTGATCCCTGGCCTAGGAATTCCCACATTATTGCCTCTATGGCAAAAAAGAAAAAAAAAAACCCACGAGAGAGCCTGAAATAAAAGTTGCAACTCTCATTTAAAGAAAATAAATTTAAAAATGGATTCATTACATACAATAGCTGTTCTGAATATCACTTGAGATTTGGGGTCTTGTTTTTCTGTATCTGATAGCAGATATAGTCGGAAAATGTGAACTGAAATAAATCTTAAAGTAAGGTTGGATCAAAAAGGGATGAAGGGAGGAGAGGCTATTTTTTAAGAAAGAAAAATGAATAAATAATACTATTGTCATCATTGGCAGATTTAGCCTTTTTTATATAAGTAGTTTAGAATAGATTGCCAGTAAAAAGGTTTTTGTTAAAACAGGTAAATCCGAAGCATTATAAAACTGAAATAAAACTATACACTTCAGGAGTTCCTGTTGTGGCTCAGTGGGTTAGGAACCTGACATAGTATCCATGAGGATGCAGGTTCAATCCCTGGCCTTGCTCAGCAGGTTAAGGATCTGGCGTTGCTGCAACCTGAGATGTAGGTTGCAGATGTGGCTTGGATCCAGTGTTGCTGTGGCTGCGGCCTCAGCTGCAGCTCCAATTCAACCCCTATACCCAGGAACTTCTCTGTGCCATGCGTGTGGTCATAAAAGAATAATTCTAATGACTACTTCTTTAAGTTTCAGTCTAGAAAATAGTATGATCAAATCCGTGTGATTCTGAGTCCAGATATATTTTGAGGAAAATTCTTACCTTCATGTCCAGAAGGCTGTGTGAGTTCACTGACATCATCATCTTTTATTTTCGAGGCGTCAGTGGCACGTCCAAAGCATACGTCCCTCTAGCTCCTCCCTTGGTCGCCCCTAACATGTTGTCTATTCCAAGGGTAGTGAACTTACTTTTAGACGTAGTTGGAGCTATTTTTAGCATTGGCCACTGTGATCATGTCTGTTAAGTGTTTGAGTTAAATAAAGAGACTTCCCTGGAGTCAGAGTACAGTGGTAATAAAAATCACAAAGTCCGGTTCTGCCACTGTGTGACCTGAGGTCCTTTAAGCCCTACTTTACTCATCAGTAAAATCAGCTAATAACAATGTTTATTTTACCGAATTATTGTGAGGATTAAGTGAGGTAAAGAAACTGAATCGGAGTTCCTGTTATGGCTCAGTGGTTGTGAACCCGACTAGTGTCCACGAAGATGTCCTGGCCTTGCCGTGAGCTGTAGTGTAGGTGGCAGATGTGGCTCAGATCCTGCATTGCTGTGGCTATGGTGTCGGCCAGCAGCTACAGCTCTGATTCGACCCCTAGCCTGGGAACCTCCGTATGCCATGGGTGCAGCCCTAAAAAGGCAGAAAGAAAGAAAAAGAAGGAAGGAAGGAAGGAAGGAGGGAGGGGAGGAAGGAGGGAGGGGAGGAAGGAAGGAAGGAAGGGAAGGAAGGAAAGGAAGGAAGGAAAGGAAGGAAGAAAGAGAGAAAGAAAGAAAGAGAGAAAGAAAGAGAGAGAGAGAAAGGGAGAAAGACTGAATCAAACAAAAAATACACACATACTACATTATCTCATTTTAGATGATTAATTTCAAATTATATAAATAAAAATGCAAGATGTAATTCATTCACAATATTAGACATGCACTGAGAAACCAAAACAACCCATGCTCAAAGTCTTTCCACAATTTGACTTTGATTCTCAACTCTAAAGTTGGGTCCGCAGAGTAGAAAGAGTCCATGGTTCCAATTCAGGTACTGTCACTTAAAAAAATTTTTTTATTGAAGTATATTTGATGTACAATATTATATAAATTACAGGCATGCAGTACAGTTATTCACAATTTATGTGTTACACTCCATTTATAGTTATTATAAAATATTGGCTATATCCTCTATGTTGCATAGTATATGGGACGCAGCAAAAGCAGTTCTAAGAGGGAAGTTTGTAACAATACAATCCCATCTCAGGAAACAAGAAACATCTCAAATAATCTAACCTTACACCCACGGGAACTAGCGAATGAAGGACAAACAAAACCCGAAATTACTAGAAGGAGAGAAATCACAAAGATCAGAGCAGAAATAAATGAAATAGAGGCGAAGAAAACAATAGAGAAGATCATTGAAATGAAAAGCCAGGTCTTTGAAAAGATAAGCCAAACTGACAAACCTTTAGCCAGACCCCTCAAAGAAAAAAAGGGAGAGGGTTCAAATCAATACAATCAGAAATGAAAAAGGAGACATTACAACCGACACCACGGAAATACAAAGGATCCTAAGAGACTATGAGCAGCCATATGCCAATAGAATGGACAGCCTGGCAGAAATGGACACATTCATAGAAAGGTACTGTCTTCCACGACAGAACCAGAAAGAAATAGAAAATATTGGAATTCCCGTCATGGCACAGTGGTTAACAAATCCGACTAGGAACCATGAGGTTGCAGGTTCCATCCCTGGACTTGCTCAGTGGGTTAAGGATCCGGTGTTGCCATGAGGTGTGGTGTAGGTTGCAGACTCAGCTCAGATACCACGTTGTTGTGGCTGTGGTATAGGCCAGCTGCTACAGCTCCGATTCGATCCCAGCCTGGGAACCTCCATATGCCGCGGGAGCAGCCAAAGAAATGGCAAAAAGACAAAAAAAAAAAAAAAAAAAAAAAAAAAAAAAAATGAACAGACCAACTCGTGGTACTGAAATTGAATCAGTAATTTAAAAATTCCCGACAAACAAAATTCCAGGACCAGATGGCTTCCCAGGTGAATTCTACCAAACATTTAAAGGAGAATTAGCATGGATCCTTCTCAAACTCGTCCAAGAAACTTCACAGGAAAGAACACTTCCAAACTCCTTCTATGAGGCCAGCATCAACTTGATACCAAAGCCAGAAAAAGGTATCACGCACAAAAAATTATAGGTACTGTCATTTTTTTTAGCTATTGTCCTTAGCTGGCACCTATCAACTCACCATCCCTATGGCAAGGCTTTTTAACCTTCCATCTATGTTTAGCTTGGATTATTTTATACCAAACTGTCTCTTTAAAGAGGGGTTTGAGAATCTATAGCAGAATTACATTTTACCATCTTCTATACATGTTATTTATGCAGACTTAGAAGTATAAAAGAAATATAGCATAAAAATAACGCATAGGATGGGCAATTTACTTGCCATGCCAATGTATGTAATTATGTTCCAGTAGGCGTATAAAATGAGAGATGGGGTCCACTCCTCCTGTGCCTCTCACTGTGAACATCTCACCAGGCCCCCTGGGATCCTAATGTTTAAAGGTACTTTTCTTTCCATGCCATACAAAGTCCAAGATTCATTTTGCCTAAATGCAAATTTCATCTTATGAGCTGATATTAAAATCTGGCATCTGAAATTAGTAATTGACTATATGTGTTACTCTTCTCGCCCAACCTTTCAAATCTTCCTGAAATGATAGGAGAGGATTTTTTTTTTTTTTAAGTATTAACTCTCAAGGACAAAATAATGGTGGGGAAAGCACAGAAAACATGTATTTCAGCAGATTCTCAGAAAATGAAAAGGAGATGGAGGAAGAGTTCCCGTCGTGGCGCAGCGGAAACGAATCCGACTAGGAACCATGAGGTTGTGGGTTCGATCCCTGGCCTCGCTCAGTGGGTTAAGGATCCGGCATTGCTGTGAGCTGTGGTGTAGGTCACAGACACGGCTCAGATCTGGCATTGCTGTGGCTGTGGTGTGGGCTGGCAGCTGTAGCTCCAATTGGACCCCTAGCCTGGGAACCTCCATATGCAGTGGGTGCAGCCCTAAAAAGACAAAAGACAGAAAAGAAAAGGTAGTTGGAGGAGGAGTAGCAAATTAAGCAGAGTGGAAGTTACTACCCGAAAATCTGCAGAAGGGATTATCCCAGATGAGAGAGGGTGCATCCTTTCACGCAAGCAAAGGCACCAACCACGGCAAAAGGGTGTGAGATCTGGGCCTGAAATTAGCGGACTGACTGTAAGCATCAGAAATGCTTGGATGGCCGGGGCTCCTCTCCTACCCAAGCAGCTCCTCTGGTTCCTCCCAGCAACCTCCTATCTCTTCCTCCCCCCGCCAACATCTATTCTCTAGAGAAGAGGGATGGAGAAGCTCCAGGCTTAAGGACCCCACGAAGAGCTAAAGTGAGATGACAGACTTCAAGTATGGCATGACAATGTCCAGGCTGAACTATGGGAAGCTCGGCATCCATTATGGTTTTTTTCATACTTTCCTGTATTTCTTTGATAACAAAAAAAATTAATTTATGAGAAGAACTTGATCTCAGCGCAAGATGCAAAGTGACCATACAGCACAGCACTCAGATGAAAAATTGTACCAAGTCATCCTGACTAAGAATAAAAACCACGCTTTATCAGTGTTCCCTTGTGGCACAGCGAGTTAAGGATCTGGTGTTGTCACCACTGTGGCTTGGGCTCCATCCCTGGCCCAGGAGCTTCCGCATGTCACAGGCGAGGCCAAAAAACAAACAAGCAAACAAATCTACCCTTTCTCAAGTGGTTACACTGGGCCAGGCCAAGTGCTAAGCCCTTTACATAGCTTTTTGCATTTAATTTTTCAAAGCACATGTTATCATTCCTCTTTTGGTAGATAGGGAAGCGAGAGAGAGAATATGACTTGCCACATGTCAGTTAGTGATAGAGCCAAGTTTCAAGCAGATTGATTCCAGCCCAAGATACCCTTCAGTACTGCATTTCTCCCCTTGACCTGATCTTGAGAATCAGTTATAGCAATTGGGATGTTTGCCATGTTTAATCCCAAACTTTGGATTTTTCGCTCCCCTAAATCTGTGAACTCTAGTCCTATAATGCCTCTGTACCTAAATTTTGACTTAATAACCTTGTAATTTTTTGCAATCCCTCTAGGACTAGAATCTAGCCTTTTAACTCAACAGTCCAGCTAGACTCTATCAGAGACCCCATACATCACCTAAAAGAAGAGGAAACAACCAGGCAAATGGCTTTTAGGATGAACTTCTGTGTCGGCCAGAATTGGACGCAGCTACTCTGAGCTGCAAAGTGGGAGCAAAATATTTCAGCTTCAATACAAAATACAACACCCAGAGGATCAAGGAATAAAATGAGATTGAGTTGAAGCATGTCAGAAATAGATACATGTACTCGTTTTTAATCTTTTTACCCTAGAGCAATTCTTGGAATCATTTTCAAGTCTCAAGGAATGCCTGCATAAATATTCCTATACCCACAAACCCCGGAATGTTATTTATGTGATCACTCGGTTATAATAATCGAATAGCAATTGTCAATCAGAGAGAATGATCTTTTTCTGTGAATGCTTGGGATAATTTCTTAGCCTAAGCGTGCTTCTCTCACATCAAAAAGACACTAATATGCGTCAGTAGTGTAGGCAGAGAACATTTTGCTTTCATTTTTATTTCCTCCTTGATTTTTTTTTTTTTTTTTTTTGTCTTTTTTGCTATTTCTTGGGCCGCTCCCGAGGCATATGGAGGTTCCCAGGCTAGGGGTTGAATCGGAGCTATAGCCACCGGCCTACGCCAGAGCCACAGCAACGCGGGATCTGAGCCGCATCTGCAACCTACACCACAGCTCACCGCAATGCCGGATCGTTAACCCACTGAGCAAGGGCAGGGACCGAACCCGCAACCTCATGGTTCCTAGTCGGATTCGTTAACCACTGCGCCACAACGGGAACTCCCTCCTTGATTTTTTAACTATATCCACTGTGTTAGTCCATGTCCCCCAAGACACCAAGACAGGATACAATATGCATGGATTTTATGTGGGAAATACATTTGCAAGAAAGAGGCTGGAAAAGATGGGGAGAGCCATGGGCCATGAAGCACAGATGGCCCTGTGTGAAGGACAGAGGAAGGAAAGTTAGGTGGCAACTGTCTCCATCACTGTGACGTCTGGGAAGGGGTCAGCCGTGCTATCAGGGAGGCTTGGAAACCAAGTCAGCCCTCCGAAGGGATGCTGACATGCAGGTATGGCCCTGCCTCCATGCTCCCGCTGTCCTCAGTCCTGGGCTGGGAGCATCAGGGCAAGTGTGGCCTGAGCACCAGCGCAGCCATGGAGTTCAGAGCCCGACAGCTGGGCCCCGGTCACTTAAGTTCCCTGTAGTTGGAGGTCTGCAAACACATTTCTGTGCCTATCACACCTAAGAAGGCCAAAACCTTATCTCAGATATCCACTCTACAGGTAGCTAATGAGGTCAGCGCTGTGTCCCGTCCCCCCCAACCCCCTATTTAAACCTAAAACGGGGAGCTCCCATTGTGACTCAGTGGTCACGAACCTGATTAGTAGCCGAGAGGATTCTTAACCCCTGGCCTTGCTCAGTGGGTTAAGGATCCAGTGTTGCCGAGAGTTGTGGTGCAGGCCAAAGACATGGCTCAGATCCCGAGTCACTGTGGCTGTGGTGTAGGCCAGCAGCTGCAGCTCTGATTTGACCCCTAGCTTGGGAACTTCTGTATGTTGCAGGTGGGATCTTAAAAAGAAAAACAACAACAAAAAAAAACCCAAAAAACTAAAATGACTTCTTCACCAAAATTTCTTAAAAAAGAAGTTAGGTTTAACTTACCTTTTCTTGAGATTATCACCTTATTTTCCTTTCCATAAATTGTTTTTTTACAGCATATAAAGCAAACATGATAAATTTCTGTTAAATAGCTGGTTTAAGCCCCCCAAAATATGATTTACTTTTTCTTTTTTTTTTGTCTTTTCTAGAGCTGCACCCGCAGCATATGGAGGTTCCCAGGCTAGGGATTGAATTGGAGCTGTAGCCGCTGGCCTACACCAGAGCCGCAGCAACACGGGATCCGAGCTGCGTCTGCAACCTACACCACAGATCATTGCAATGCCGGATCCTTAACCCTCTGAGCAAGGCCAGGGATGGAACCTGCAAATTCACGGTTCCTAGTCGGATTCATTAATCACTGAGCCACGACGGGAACTCCTGATTTACTTTTTCTAAAGGTAGGTTTGGTTAACTGAATTTGAATGAAAGTTATGAATTGATTTAGCTAATGTTATTTACAACATAAATTATTGAGCATACAATCAGTATAGCTACTAAACTACAAGCCAACAGAACAGGAATAAAAGTATATCTTAAGATAGGGGTCTTTTTGCTAATTACATATTACTTATTACTCTTGCTTATTACTCTTGCTAATAAGACTCTTATTACTGTTACTATTACTCTTGCTAATAAGACTCTTACTCTCAAGCCCAAGTTGCAGTGAGTAAATTTAAAGATTTCCTAGTGCAATATAAATTTCCCAAAGATACAGATTCTTGTAAATCAAAGACCCTTGTCACGTGAAGTCACACTACTTTCTTTACGGTCCTGTGGTTATGTGTTCAATTGGTTCGTGTGATGAGAAGTGACTGCTAAGTAGATAGTTGCTGTACCCTTTTCAAAACACCCAACAGATCTGGCCTACTGCTTCTGGAAAATCCTCCTGTAATTCACCTTTTAGCTAAAACACGTGTTGCAAACTCTTCCTCTGCTCGGCCACAAGATTTTTATATGAAGCAGGAGGTTTGTGTGATCCTCGTCCCAATGATAACACAACTGTAAAACATTGTGGAATGAACTGGTCTTTATTTAGTAAAGTTAATCCTTGTGTTCCATCATTTAGAAACGTGTTCATTTCATCTGAAGACTTGTTGACATTCGTGCCTCTCTCTGAAGAAAGCAGGGTGTTATTGTGATCATTTTAGAGTCAAGAAACTCAACAAACCCAAGCACAGGAAAAATGGAGAAAATTATATCAAGGCACATGAGCATCAAACGTCTCCAAACCAGTGATAAGCACAAGGTCCTAGCAACCAGAGAAAAAGGCTTGTTACATACAGGGGAAGAAGGTTGAGGATGGCATTAGATTACTCCTCAGAAACAACACAAGTGAGAGGAGAGTAAAATCTTTAAAGGAGTGAAAGAAAAAGCTGTCAACTTAGAACACTGTAGCTCTGAAAATATCTTTTAAAAATGAAGACAGAACACTTTTCAGACATACAAAAGCCAGACGATTTCATCAGCAACAGCCCCACATTGCAAGAAATGGTACAAGAAGTCCTTTGGTCAGAAGAAAAATGATACCAGATGGAAATATAAATATATATAAAGATATAAGGAATATTAGATATGGTTACTCCATGGTTAAATATATAAGGATTTTTGGAGTTCCCATTGTGGCTCGGGGGTTAAGAACCTGGCATAGTGTCCTTGAGGATGCAGGTTCAATTCCTGGCCTCACTCATTGGGTTAAGGATTCAGTATTGCTCAAGCTGCAGCTTGGGTCATAGATGCAGTTTGGATCTTGTGTGGCTGTGGCTGTGGCATAGGTGGGTGCCTGCAGCTCCAATTCATCCCCTAGCCTGAGAACTTCCATATGCTACAGGTTTGGCTGTAAAAAGAAAAAAAAAATTGTGGAAGAATTTTTCCTTTTAATTTAAATTTCTTACTATTAAAATCTATAATTAAACACAATTAATTACAAAGTAGCACGTGGTTTACAACATATGTGAAGGTACAATGAATTATAACAATAAGTGCAAAGACAGTGATAGGAGAATTGGAAGAAAACTATTGAAATATTCTTATACTATATGTGAAGTGGTTTAATATCATTTGAGGATAGACCGTGATACACCCTATGTATACACCCCAAAGCAACAACTAAACTAAAAAACAGAGTTACAGCTAATAAGCAATCAATGAAATAAAATAGAATCAGAAAATATCTAATCCAAAAAAAGTTAGGAAAAGCATAAAAGTTCCCTGGGAACTTCCATAGGCCATGGGCGCAGCTGAAAAATAAATAAATAAATAAATTTCTAGTTTAAAACCTTCCCACAAAGACTATTCCAGGCCAAGATGGCTTCTTCAGCGAATTCTACCAAATGTTTAAGGAAGAAATAATCTAAAGTACAAACTTGAAAATTGAAAAGTAGGGAATATTTTCCAATTCATTCTATGAGGCCTGCAGTGACCTAATTTAGAAACCAGACAAAGATGTTAGAAACAAACAAAGCTATGGACTTACGTTCCTCATGAACATAGTGCAAAAATTCTTAACAAAATCTTAGGAAATCAAATACAACAATATACAAAAAGGATGGTACAAACTGGCCAAATGTGGTTTATCTCAGAAATGCAAGGTCATTTTAATATTTGAAATACTTCAATATAAATCTCCATGTAAGTAAACTAGAAATAAAAACCATTGAATAATTTCAACAGACTAAGTTAAACCTTTTGACAAAATCTAACATTCATTCTTGATTTTAAAAATAATTGTAAGCAATCTAGGAGAGAGAAGAAATTCCTCAACCTGATAAAGGGCGTGTATAAAATCATATAGCTAATATCATACCTTAATTGTTAAAGACAGATTTCCCTCTAGGCTCAGAAATAACAAAAACGCTCACTCTCACCATTTCTATTCAATTTTTTACTAGAAGTTTTAGCCAGTGCAATCAGGCAAGAAAAAGAAACAAAAGGCATCCGGGTTGTAAAGAAAGAAGTAAAACCATCTTTATTCGCAAACAATGTGATTTTCTATCTAGACAATCCAATGGGAGTTAGAAAAACGCTAATAGTACTAAAAAATGACTTTAGCAATGTTTGTAGAATATGAGGTCAATATACAAATTCAACAGCATAAAAGAATAAAGTGTTTAAAAATAAATTGACAAAGATGTCCTAGACAATAGACATTGAAAAATACAGACACTGCAGAGTGAAAGTAAAGAGGACCTAAATTTTTTTTTTTTTTGGTCTTTTTGCCTTTTTTAGGGCTGCTTCCCACGGCATATGCTTCCCAGGCTAGGGGTCTAATCGGAGCTGTAGCCACTGGCCTACACCACAGCCACAGCTACGCGGGATCCGAGCAGAGTCTGCAAACTACACCACAGTTCACGTCAATGTCAGATCCTTAACCCACTGAGCAAGGCCAGGGATCGAACCTGCAACACCTCATGGTTCCTAGTCGGATTTATTAATCACTGAGCCAGGACGGGAACTCCCAAAGAGGACCTAAATTAATGGAAAAATGTATTATACTTGTAGATCAGAAGACTCAATATTGCTAAGATGTTGTTTCTTCCCAAGTTAGTCTATAGATCCAATGTAATAAAAATCAAAATCTCAGCAAGCTTTTTTCTTAGAAGCTGGCAAACTGATTCTAAAATACATACATGAAAATGCAAAGGACCCATAAGAGCCAAATCAATTTTGAAAAATAAGAGCAAATTTGGGGAACTAGCATGATGTAATTTCAAGATTTTTTTACAAAGCTGCAGTATATTGGTGTCAAGATAGACAAACAGATCAATGGAACAGAATAAATATTCAAGTTTTAAATTCTGTATGTTCCTCCAGTTGAGTGGTGGGTCTATAACCAGTCCCCCCGAATTTGGGTGGGCACATGACCTCTTCAGCATATGGAACGAAGAGGAATGACATTGTGCAATTTCTGAAGGTTGGTTGGAAAATGTCATGAAGTGTCGCCCTAGTTCTCTTGGGACACTTGCTCCAGGATCTCAAGGAAGAAATCACCATGTCAGGAAGTGGGACTACGTGAGACTGTCCTGTCCTAACGGCCACTTGCAGGCAATCTAGTTGACAGACCACCTGAGCACCTGGCCAACAGCCAGCATCAACTGGCAGTCAAGAGAGTGAGCTATTTTAGACTCCAGCCCAAATGAGCTAGATGACAACTCCAACTCCAACTGATGTCTGACCACAAATGCATGAGAGAGCTCATCTAAGAACTGCCCAGCTGAGCCTATCCTGAATTCTTGACCCACACAAATACAGGCAAAGTAAAATAACCATTTTTAACCCACAAAACTTTAGGGGCAACTTATTAGGAAGCAATAGTAACAAATGGGGAGCTTTCAGTGAATGAGCCATATGCCCACCAATTACCCTATGCAAAGTCAAGTTCTTCTAGAGATAAACCTGCTCATTTAGGCATAGCTTCTTCACAGACTTTTAGGATTTTACTGTTAAAATAAGTGGTTCTTCAAAGATAATAAAACAACAGGAGGAAACCAAACCATAAGAGGACCCCCCCAAAATAGAATCAATGTACAGAATAAGGGGTAACTCAATTTATAAAAAAAAAAAATCCTCCGAGAGATGAGAAGGTAATCTGCACATTAAAAAAAAGAAAAGTAGGGTTCTATGAAGAAATAACAGGCTGTATTAGTTTCCTGTTGCCGCTGAAACAAATTATCACACACTCAGTGGCCTGAAACAATACAAGTATCTTAAAGTTCTGGAGGTCAGAAGTTCAAAATCAGTCTGTCTGGGCTGGAGTCAAGGTGTCAGCAGGGCTGAGTCTTCCTGAGGCTCTGTGGGGAGAATCTATGTCCTTGCTTTTTTCACCTTCTCAAGGCCACTGCATCCTTTGGCTCCGGTCCCCTTCCTTGCATCACTTCAGCCTCTTCTTCTGTCATCACATTGCCTCCTACTGACTCTGATCTACCAACCCCCTTTTTTTTATAAGAACCCTTGTGGTTATCTCACTGGGCCCACCCAGGTAACCCAGGACAATTTTCCCATCTCGACAGGCTCAACTTAGAATCTCTAGATATGTAGCGTATTCACAAGTTCCAGGAGTTTAGGGGTGGCTATCTTTGAATATGGAGACAATATTGGAAACCACCTAAAAACTGTTAAAATAATTGTTGGATCTGGGAATAGGGACCAAGGGATAGGAAGGGGATGGGTTGCTGTTACAAATTTTGAAAAAATATTACAGGCAATGTATTCAAAAGGTGTGTTCCAAATATTAAAATTTGGTATCACGTGTTAGATTCCATCAGTCCCTCTTTTTTTAATTTTTTTTTTTTTTGTGTGTGTGTGTGTGTCGTTTTAGGGCTGCACCCATGGCATATGGAAGTTCCCAGGCTAGGGGTCAAATCGGAGCTGTAGCCACTGGCCTATGCCATAGCCACGCGGGATCCGAGCCATGCCTGCAACCTACACCACATCTCACAGCAATGCCAGATCCTTAACCCTCTGAGCAAGGCCAGGAATCAAACCTGTGTCCTGTGTTCTCATGGATACCATCAGATTCATTTCTTTGCATAAATATGTTAATTTAAATAATATTCATGTTAAAATGTTAAAACATTATATGTGTATGCACCAAAATGATAGCTATAATTTTCTTTACATAATTTTCTTAATTTTAATTCATTATTATCCAAGGTTTTATAATAAGCACACAGTCACTTTACAATGGGAAAAATTAACCATTTTAAAAATATATAATTTTTATCTTTTCAAAGTGAATTCAGCTCATGATATAAATGAATAGCCACATGTTCATATCTTTCACATAAAAAGTACTTTAAAATCCAAGTTAGCTACATACTACTAGAAAATGATTTTATTTATTTATTTATTTGTCCTTTTAGGGCCACACCCACAGCATATGGAGGTTCCCAGGCTAGGGGTCAAATCGGAGCTAAAGCTGCTGGCCTACACCACAGCCACAGCAACGCCAGATCCTTAACCAGGCCAGGGATGGAACCCACATCCTCCTGGAGACTATGTCAGGTTCTTAACCTGCTTAACCATAACCAGGACTCTAGTTTTTTATGTTTTTTGAGAGAAGATTAAAAAAATAAAACCGTGTAGTCTTTCCAGCCAAGATATGAGTGATATTAGCTGTTAGCAATAACTATTGATATGACATAAATGATTATTTGTTAGTGTCGTAAAAGACGTGAGAAGACACCTTTTATTTCAAATAAAAAGCAATGTATTTCCCTACAAAGTAAACAAAACAAATGAAAAACCCTTTTATGTATCCTTTTATCTCATAGTACGCGTATATTTAGACAGTAAAATGGATTTAATAGGCCACTGGAGGATGAAGAAATTATTTTACTTATTTTGATTCATTTGCCACAAAAAACATATTGTTGTAGTAGGATCCATCAGGAGTGCAAAGATTTGGAGACTTCTTGAAGAAATCTATTTTGGATCAGAGTTTGCCAATTTTTATCCATATTGGCTTTTACACATTTGATTTTGGGTCACAAAACGGAACTGCAACGCGAGGACAGATGAGTGAATCTGTCGGAATGGACTGAATGCCTGTGTGCAGAGCTCTTACCGTGGCTCTCTTGACTCAAATGGATAAAATATTTCCTCAAGGAACTTGGTCTCAGAAGCATATATCAACCCCATTTTCACAAGAAGCTTGCATGATATTGATAACCAACTTCTTTTTTGAAGGGAAAAAATACTGTGTGAAAAGCTTTTCACCCTTGGTTTTCAGCAAAGCAAGAGTATATTGTGTTAGACTTCTTTCTTATTATCTTAACATCAATATTTAATGAATGTTCGCTTTATGTAGAATGAGCCTAGTTGTCTGAATAAAATAAGTAGTTTTATAATAAAAACGAAAAAGCTAAACCTCAGGTGCTCACAATGTAAAGAATATGCTATACTTCAGGGGACCTTTTATTAGAAGTTACAGATTGAATATAACAACTTTGGGTGAGTTATGCTTATTAGTCCAGGATGCACACTCTGAAATATCAACTCTAAACACAGTCGAATTTGCTGATAAATTGTCTTTATAAAGGTGATCATTAGCCGTGCTTGTTAAATAGGTCTTTTCTTATTATGTACTTATTTAATATTTATGAAATGAAGAAATTAGATAATATTAATAACAGTTGTTATGTACTGTTACATTTTTGGAAGCCGCTTTCTGTTTTGGCTTTGAATAGGAACAAACTGCAATTTTGATGTATCACATTAGAGAATGATAATATTTTCATATTAAAAATTAGGAGTTCCCGTCGTGGCACAGTGGTTAACGAATCCGACTAGGAACCATGAGGTTGCGGGTTTGGTCCCTGCCCTTGCTCAGTGGGTTAACAATCCGGCGTTGCCGTGAGCTGTGGTGTAGGTTGCAGACGCGGCTCGGTTCCCGCGTTGCTGTGGCTCTGGCTTAGGCCGGTGGCTACAGCTCCGATTCAACCCCTAGCCTGGGAACCTCCATATGCCGTGGGAGCGGCCCAAGAAATAGCAACAACAACAACAACAACCAAAAAAAAAAAAAAAAAAAAAAAAAAAAAAATTAAATGTGTTGGTTTTTTTAATCCAATTAAAATGAAATATTTTTTGTTAAAGACTTGTTGGAATATTTACAGAATAATATTTGCCTACAGTTGTGGCTTCAAATGCATTAACATCATGTCCCCCTGTCACCTGGAGAGGATATTGATGACAAGTCAAGTCATTGCATCGTAAGAAAGCAAAGTATCTTCAGACTTTTAAGTCGAAGAAATAGAGGTGAAATGGACTTCTACCATGCCATGTATAAAGGATGAAATCCAGAGTGATTCCAGGACTCCCACAGGTCATGCAGCTAGTTGCAGGTTCAAACAGGTCCACAACACAGGTCTCCTATGATGCAAGCTGGAGTCGTTTCTCTCTTTCGGAGCACCAACCCAGGGAGATCAGTGCTCTTGGCATTCTGAGCATTTCAGTGTTTTATTCTGCAGGGCTCTCCCACTCTTTGCAAGACCACTAGCGTCCCTATTCCAAGCCCATTAAGTGCAAGTAGCACATACGCTTTCTTCCCCCCACAGCTTTATTGATATTTCATTGACAAATAGCCTTGCAGAGGTTTATGGTGTTTGCACATTCTTAAATGGCTTCTAGGAAGATAGCACTACCCTGGTTAAGAAATTCCTCATATTCCAGAAGCTCGTGTATTAGGTGGAAATGATAAAGAAAAAGAATCCCAGATGGCTCATGAAATTCTTTTACTTTCATTCCTTAATTCCCTAAGCCTGCAGTGGCTCTTCTGGAAACTAGCAGAAGAATTTCTTTCTGGTTTATATTCCCATTGCCAATGTGTGTTCAGAAATGAACCATGAAAACCACTGGGAAGCTGCAACTAGAAACGAGACCTTTTTATTCCCCTTTGTTGTCGTGCTACTTATGGATTTTTATTACCATTGTGAATTCGTTGAGGAACACATAGAAATATGACATTATAAATCATCTATTAAATACAAGTACACTTACCAGTTCTAATAGACATCTTAAGTGGAAGAGTTAGAAAATGCACTTGTATGTTAGATATCCCAATCTCATCCTTTAAGTTTTAGTAGTCCTCCGTGAATAAGCTAAGTCAAATAATAAGATATTCCTTTATAGTTATATGAGGGTATTATAAAGTCATAACCCCAGAGTGACAACACAAAATATGAGAAATTACTATGGGTGGGGTGTGTTTATTTAACCAAACTCATACAATTTGCTATGTGGCAGGCATGGTTCTAAGCAGTTTATGTGTATTTATTCAGTTCTTCCCCATAGCAGTCCTGGGGTAGATCCTGATTTATCCTCTTCACAGAGCTGGAGTAAGATCACACAGCCAGCACATGGCAGAGGGAGAATTCCAACCCAGACAGGCAGAAGCCATGGCCATTTTCCTCTCCACCTCTCTATGACACGAGGATCACACGGGGACGGAATATGGTAAAAACTGAGCTGAGAATTCTTGCCAAGCAGAGGAAAACCCAAAGCAGCCATTCACCAATCAGATTTTATTTTGCTGCTTCTGAAACAAACAGACTTCTAAACATCTTTTTGTAGGAATTCCCTTAAAATCTGGTTTTCTCGGGCCCTGGTTTTGTAACCTCAAATATCCAAGGGAAAAACATAGATTATTCAGAAGAACTATCTATTTGCCTTCTCATTTGTATTAACATAAGATGGGCTCACATATGTGGATTTTCATTTTTAACATTTATGCTTATTTATTGAATAATAAGTAAGAGCAGGGTTCGAATTCTTTTTTCCTTAAATTCCAAACCTGTGCCACACTTTAGGACAACCCTGTGTAGATGCTCCATATCCTCTTTCTGTCCACTAGTGCTTGAGCCTTCTCCACCAGTGGTAGAGAATGATGACGGAGAAACATTGGGCGTAGCTCTGGTCCCAAACAGAGAAACTTTCAGACTGAGATTTTTGTGTATCTAAATAAAATTAGTTCTTCCTCCTGGAAGGTAGAATATTATCCTTGCTATACTGGAAGTGATAATAATTAGTGTGTGTGTGTGTGTCTTTCTAGGGCCACAATGGAGGCATGTGAAGTTTCCAGGCTAGGGGATCAAATCGGAGCTGTAGCTGCTGGCCTAGGCCACAGCCACAGTAACACCAGATCCAAGCCACATCTGTGACCTACACTATAGCTTGCAGCAACAACCCACTGAGGGGGGTCAGGGATCGAACCCACATCCTCCTGGATATGAGTCAGATTGGTAACCCACTGAGCCACAGTGGGAACTCTGATAATGATTTTCTATTCATTTACATATGTATGGTTCCTCTTTCATTATAATCCATCCAAACAGTATGTTGTTGTAAGTATATGATTGGGATTCCTCAGGGAGTGATGTGATAAAGCATTGATCTTGTGTTCCCAACTCCTGAAATCATACCTGGAATTGCTCGTTAGTGATTGTTGGGTAAATAAGTTATAGGAGAATGGCAAAGGGAAGGGAGAAAGGTGTCTTGATCAAAAGACACAAGTAAAATATTTTGTATTTTATTATATTTAGCATTTAAACTGGTTTATATAAAAATAAAATTCTTGTTGGTGACATTAGAGCTCACATATCTACTTTCTATTGTATAGAACAGGAATGAGCATAAAAAGATCATGAAACTGATAATTGATGAATACTGAAAGCTGTTTTGTTTTCTATCACTTTATATTAAGTAACATTTTTCTTCAGTCAGTATTAGTCTTTCTAGACTTTAAAGAAATGCTCTTCTAAAATTATAAACTGACTTGTCAAAGGGAGAACCCAGGTCTTGGTACTTACTGGTTTTTCACTGACTAACAGTATATTAGCCATTGTAGGTCAAAGCCAAATATATACTAACAATGACCTTTGCTTTAGAAAGCAAGGGTCTTGGTGTGTAACAGTAAAATAGTCATTGAAAATGGGGGGAAGCAGTGGGAAAGTGGAAGATCTCAAAATGAGAGAAAACACGAAATTTTACTTGTTTTTTCTAGAGCCAACTTTAAGCACCGCTTGCTGAAACCATCTATTTTTGGCCGCCAAGCATCCGTTCCTCCTCCTAACATATCAGGTAACTGTCGCTCTGGTTTTATTCGGAAACAACCCCTCTCCTGCACTTAGCAGAGCTATTTAGAGGTGACGGTACCTGCCCAAAGCTTGAGAATGTGGGCCCTGGCTGGGTGAGGCCAGGCAGTGGGACCCATCCCTTTGGCCACAGTGCAGCCTAGGCACACTCATAAGTTCTCAAGGACAATAGGAGACATTTGCTGGAGACAGTCGCTGGATTTGAGGCTGAGAAATTGAGTCTTGGAGCCGAACAGTCCCTCTCTGTGATGAGAGAAGCCAGGCTGCGGGAAAAGTTGACAGGGGGACTGACCTCAAAGACAGGCCCAATGACCATGGTTAGATCCTCAGTCAAGTTGCACCTAAAGTCAGGCTTCCCCCTGGACTTTTGAGTCTAGTGCTCAATAAACTATCACATTCCTCCTTTTAAACCAGCATGGGTTGAATCCTGACACTTGCATGATAGAATCCTAATGAATACATCCCACCTGAGGCTACGTTTCAGGCAGGACTGTGATACGGAGAAAATGTGATGGACACACTAACAGACTTTGTAAAAAGAAAGGGGGAGGCCATTCACCAGAATGGACAAACATTGCTTCTAATTACCTAATCATGCTATTGTTGTTTTATTTGAAAAATGCTTTGACTTGCTGTTCTGAAAAAAGCTGAAATGGAGGTTTGTCTTGTCTAAAAATTATATTGTGCTTCTTCGACATTACCTGACTTTAAACCACATTCAAAGCAGTTGGCTGGAATCAACGTTTAATCCTTTGCGCTACAAAATCAGGATGGATTCTGTTTCTGTAGATCTGTGAACTCCAACAATGGTTTCCCTCTCCCTCCCCGCTCTGAGCTGAGAGCCTAAACTCTGAGGCTGGGTCGTGTTTTTTTAATAAAAGAAAAGCAGTTCAAGCTGACAACTGAATGTCCTACTTTACGCCTTTTGTGTTTAAGAGGTAGTGACATTTCAAGGTTTGCAGCGTAGAGCTTGTCACTTCTGGTTAAGGTCAAAGCCGGTTCTGTTAGTTAAAAGTGAAATTAGGATTAGGTTAGTGTTTAAAAAATGTTAAGGGAAATTTATGATTACAGGGAACGAAAAGTGTCTTCATGTGATGTTCATTTTTCAAGGCAATTAATTTAGAATGTACTTCATATGTTCCCCAATCCTCTCCCACAACCTTTTTCTCCACTGCCGTGAAGTCCAGCCCGAGAGCAGGGGCTCACTGGATGTGGCCATGTGGGAGTTCCCTCCCTCCTCTTTCTCCTCAGTTCACCTTTATTATTCTTTGTCCCCTTTCCCTCATTGTCCCATTGTCCCTCCCTTGCCATCATCCCCCGCTTTCCCTTAGTCACAGAGAAGGAAGTAGCATTGGTGTCTGCGAGTAATGAGATCCACTGATTGAAGAAGGAATCCCCTCTCTTTTCTCATCACCATCACTGTTTGGTCACCACGCAAAGCTACTAGAGGTAGGCTGCACTTACCATTCCTATTTTTTCATCTCTCACGACTGTCCCTTTAATGTTTTTAAATTTTAAATTTCATGTGCCCCCAGAAAACCCCATGACATACAAGCGAAGTTTATTTACTGCCACTAACTCTTCAGTTGACTGTTCCTGGTTCTGCCTCCACCCCTTAATGACCCTGTTCTGATAAAGCTGCCAGTGACTTAACTGGGAGGATTATTATGAGAGTGATATTTTCTCTTTCAAAGTTCCATTCTGCCTGGTCTTTGTCTCCTAGTCCTCGCTCATTCGTCAAAGCCTCTCTTTGTGTAAACTCTGCTAGGTTTATAAGCAATTGCGGGAAGTGGAGGCGGCACAGAGGGTCAGATGCTGCTGTCACTTGTTTCTTCTGGCTTTTACTCATGGTGCCTTGCGAGCCCTTGTTCTTTGGAACTTTGGAATCTGTGGACATTTTTTTGAGGACTACGTTGAAAGTGTATTCCTTCAGAGAGAATTTGTGTTTATTCCTACCAGTCTCCTGCAACCACCTTAAACTGTCAGCTGGATGATCTGGGGATAGACAGTAAATTCACACTGCAGACCTATGTGAAGTCAGCTTAGGTGTACACATTCTGCGGGAAGGTATCTCTATTCCTCCCATCCAATGCCAGGGGCAAGACGGGAGAGTTTTCTCGCTGCCTCTCCTGTGCTACAAGTTTGTTTCTAGTTCTCTTTCAACTGAACATGTTACGTCTTTTGGGATCCCAAATTTATGGGAGATTTCTCCTTCCGCTCTTTTATTAAACAATTATTTGCAATTAATAAAATAACTATTAAACAATTATTTGACGACGATGCTTTAGAAAAGATATGAGGAGTTCCCATGGCGGCTTGGGGGTTAAGAACCTGACCAGTATCCATGGGAATGCGGCTTTGATCCCCGGCCTCGCTCAGTGGGTTAAGGAGATTCAGTGTTGCTGCAAGTGCAGTTGGGTCACAGATATGACTGGTATATGGTGTTGCTGGACTGTGGTGTAGGCCTGCAGCTGCAGCCCCAATTTGACCCCTAACCTGGGAACTTCCATACGCCACAGGTGCAGCCCTAAAAAATTAAAATATTTGAGAATAGAGCTTTTATCTTCATCACAAATATAGTGTTCCATATGGTGCTGATTCATTCTGCCAACCAAATATTTATTGAACATGTTTGTGCCAGGACTATTGTGTGTTCTGGATATACAGAAATTGCCTAGACATCTAAGATCCCTGCTTAAATATGTTGTCCTGGAGCATAAATGCGCTAGGGTGCATTGTAGGTATTTCAAAAAGGATTGGTCAAACCAATGAATGACCTAGTGATGAGTAGCAAGAGGAGGAAGAGAGAGAATTGCCAGCCACAAAAGAAGGTAAGTTTACATTTACCGAAATAACAGCAAAAAGAACCAAGAGAGTTAATATTAGCTGCCTAAGGAGGCCTTCCAGAACCAAATCTAGGTTCAGAGTGTCAGATAGGGACCAAGATGAGAATAAACTGGCTTAACTGGAGTAGAAAAGTCTAGAAATAGAAAGCTAAACAATATCCCAACAGTACTTGTAGAGATCTTGAATATCTTGCTTTTTAATCACAGCTCTATGTGTATTTACCTCATTTAAGAACACTGGCGGGTGTTCCCGTCGCAGCGCAGCAGAAACGAATCCGACTAGGAACCGTGAGGTTGCAGGTTTGATCCCTGACCTCACTCAGTGGGTTAAGGATCTGGCATTGCCGTGAGCTGTGGTGTAGGTCGCAGACGCGGTGGCTGTGGCATAGGCTGGCAGCTGTAGCTCCGATTAGACCCCTAGTCTGGGAACTTACATATGCCATGGGTGCGGCCCTAAAGAGGACAAAAAAAAAAGAGCATTGGCAAATAAGATGAAAACAATGACTGGGCGGAGTCTAACTCCAGGTACTTAGCGTCAGAACTGGAGGACACCCAGTTGGTTTCAGAGAGTTGGAGAAGTTGTGTTGGAAAAGACACTGTGGGTTTTGGTGTCAGAAGGGGGGAAACATCCTTCAGGCCCCACCCAAACTTGATACCAATACTTGTAATTACACCTTTAATAAACTTCATGTTGAAGTCGTATTAGTTTGTTACTAGAAGATGAGCTGCAATCCTCATTTTCCGCCTACCCCTTCCAGCTGCAGACTCAACCACTTGCTTCAAGGGCGAGAAGCTTTCCTAGATCCTCATCAAAATTTCTCTTTCTCTCTCTCACGCTTTTATTTCTTATAATATATCTTGAATCATGGCCCTTTCACAATCTACTTTATTAGAAGAGGCAGGGAATCACAAAGAACCACAACAAATTACGGCATAGGTACATGATATAGGAACATTCTACAAAGTACCTGACCCGTCTTCCTCAAAACTGTCAAGGTCATCAAAACAAGTACATTTTGAGAAGCTGTTACAGCCAAGAGGAGCCTAAGGAGCTATGAAAACTAAATTGAACCTGGTATTCTGGGTGGGACCCTTAGGTTAAAACTAAAGAAATATGAATAAATTGGAGAAAAACAAAATCTATTATGGTACATTACATGGATAGAACATGTAAACAAGGAAAACATGCTCTTCCCAAACAATCTAGAAACTTCTTAACGAGATTAATTCACATACAATCATAGTGGCCAGTAAAACCATTATTTGGATACAATTTAATAGCTCTATAATTTATTTTATATATGCCAATGAAACAAAGCAGCGTGTCTTTAAAAAAACATGCTGTAATTAAAAGGATTACCCTACCTTTCCTCCTAAATTAGTAAAACATAAGTAAGTATGTATGGGCAATTAACAGTATCAAGGAATAAGATTTTCCAAGTTAGATCATCTTTTAAATATCTAACTTTTAGATATAGTCATATGCAACATAATTATGCTTTTATAAATATATATCTACTAAATATATATCTAATATATCTACTAAATATATACCTACTAAATATGATTCCTTCTACTTTCAAAAGGCAAGATTTACAAAAAAAAATTTTATGTTTCACAGAACCTAAAAGATACGCTTATTTTACATACCATGAATGCTGTCACCTGTAATTGAAAGACACTATTGATTATCAGAAATATCCCCATTTTATAGGTATGAAAATAAGTATCTTTAGAATCAGTGAAATTCAGTAGTTTTTCTCATGGTAGAGATATGTTTATTATAACTGTGCCAATTTAGCTGGTGAGTCTAAGTAACAGTACTGCATATTTTTACAGTGTAGGAGAAACCCTTCATTTTCTAGTTTTTAAAAAAGCCATTGAGTTATTTTATGTGCTATAGGTGACATATATTATTAATACACTGAGGAGACACAAACTTGTGTACATCTTAAAAAGCTGATGAAGAGAAAATGGAAATATTATCCCTACATATTGTCCAGCAATAACACTAAAGTTAAAAAATACAGCCACACTTTGGGAGTCAGCTTTCTGTTCGGATTATCACACTGAAATAGCTTAAAGTATGTCAGTTTGGATCAGACCACAGAGATTATCAACTCCTATTGAAGTCAACTTTTAAGTTAAATTTTTAAAGCCAGAAAGGGAATTTAAAAAAAAATCTGTCATCTTAAATTAACCCACCAAGTTTATGTGCATAACCTCAGACATGTCTCATTAAGAAAAACGTTATCTTTAAAATTTTATTCTGTTGTATGACTTTTGTAAAAAAAAAAAAATTAATTGCTTTAATGAATTAGTAAATGAGAAAAACGCTTGCCTTAGGTTTACTTTGTCTTTTTTAAGGTTCAAATGTAGTTGTGTTTTCTTGGTAAATATTAGGTTCCAGATAATCAACATTATTCCTACATTCTGAGTAACAAAGGAATTATTCCTACATTACATATACCCTACATTCTGAAATGTAGGAAAGAGTTGAGTATCATTTTTGTTGGTCTCAGAAGAACTTCATATGTGATTTGGTTACAAGTTCAGCTGTTAAGATTCCTCTTGAGAGGAAGTTCCTGTTGTGGCGCAGTGGAAACGAATCCGACTAGGAACCATGAGGTAGTGGGTTCAATCCCTGCCCTCACTCAGCAGGTTGAGGATCCGGCGTTGCCGTGAGCTGTGGTGTAGGTTGCAGACGCGGCTCGGATCCGGCATTGCTGTGGCTGTGGTGTAGGCTGGAAGCAACAGCTCTGATTCGACCCCTAGCCTGGGAACCTCCATATGCCGCAGGTGCAGCCCTAAAAAGACAAAAAAAAAAAGAGAGAGAAAGATTCCTTTTGAGAATAAAAGCTCTTTTGGTAAAGATAATTTCATGGGTTAAAAAGGCTGAGTCGTACAGTCAATTTTTCTCTTTTAAGAAAGAAAAATGTTCCAAAATCTCACTGATTTAATATCTGTAGAGTGACTCTAACCTACCATATCCCTTAGTGCCTTAGTGATTTAATTAGTTACAGTAGTAATAGCTAATAATCCCATTACAGAGTCACCAAAGGTCTATATTTGAAGTTCAAGAGATATTCATAAATCACACCAAAGTTCCAGGAAGGAACTACACTAAGTATTTCTAATATCTTTAGGTGGACCACAAATATGGAAGACAGTATGTCTTAAACATTTCATTATGCATTGTTTTTCCTTTTTATGGCCACACCTGTGGCATATGGACGTTCTCAGGCTAGGGATCGAGTCCGAGCTGCAGGTGCTGGCTGACACCACAGCCATGGCAACGCCAAATCCATAACACACTGAGTGAGGCCAGGGATCAAACCCACATCCTCCTGGATACTAGTTGGGTTCGTCACTGCTGAGCCACATTGGGAACCCCTCATTATGCATGCTTAACCCCTTTTGTTTCTGGTTTTCCGAGTTATACTAAACAAGTACCTTCTTGATATGAGTCCACAAGCCAGGCGGGTTTAAGGCTTGGGGCACCTAAACCAGGAGGATCAGGGAGGAGCCAGGCACAAGGATGGGCCCCGGCACCCCTCACTTCCGGTGATTTCCATGTGGCAAGGCTGTGGGCCGCCCTGGTGATCTCTGAAGACATGACTGGATCTACCCGCTAGCTCTGGGCCTTTTGACCAGAAGAAAATTTAAAAGATGCCCTCACGATGGTAACACCTATCAGGTGGGTGTAGCTTCACTGAAGGACTTTCTGAGCCTGATGGATGTGCAGTGGTCCTCAGCAGCCTGGGCTGTACCACGGGGGGGGGGAGCATTCTCTGCAGTTACACACACCCAGCTAAGAGGGGTCTTAAGGGAGGCCTTGGCTGAGAGCCTCGTGGATTCCTGCAATCTGGATGCTTCTGGGGGAATGGAGGACTGGGGCTTCCCGCAAGGGCTGCCATCTCTGTCCTTGACCCGGACAGGAGCGTTTGGCTGGGGCTCTGCCAGCCCCCTTTGGGAACGCCTCTGATACGGAAATTATACTTCCTATTATACTTCACAGGGCTGGTGCTGACGATTATGAAACAGACATTGATTTGCAGAACAGCCATCACTGTGCCTGGCTCAACAGCGGACACTTAGCACCGGAACTGGGAACACTCCTCAACCTCTAGGAGAGCCAGAATTTCCTTGTCAGGGAGGCAGGTGCCGTGTTGGCCTCCAGGACGATGTGGGACCTGGATTGCAGTCCAGCCCTGGGAGATGCAGACTAGAGGGAGACCCTACCCTTGGCCACTGGCTACACTGCCTGGAGCCCAAAGAAGGAATTTCTACTCTGGTCTTGGCCCCTAGCGATTACGCGACCTTGGGCAGATCAGCTCTCTTCTGTGGGTCATTGGTAGGGAAACTGTCTAATTTCCCTTCTAAGATGGGGCACTTGAGAGTAAAAAGGGCACTGTAACCCTCATTCGGGGACAACCAGCATAAACCAGGACGCTGCTGGGCAAACCAGGCCCGGTTAGATGGGGGACAGTGCTGCTGGAGCCGCTTCCTGCCTGGCTGCCAGCCTGCTCCTCCCGTTTCCCCCGCATCTGCACACGCTGTGGGCGTTCCTGCCTTTAGCACACAAGCTCATCATCTCACAAGGATGCCTTCAGCTGTGAAAAGAACCCATTTTTTCCTTGAGCCCTGTTGTTCCAGACTGCAGCTGGAGCAGGCCCCACCTGTGGGGTTTTGTTGTTGTTTTACCGAGGAGCCCACTGCAGTCTCAAGGGCCTGAGGGACTCAGCACTGCCCTCCCACCCCTGCAGACACTGCAGCCAGCATTCCCAGGCATGAGGCAGTACCCTATACCTCAACAAGGATGCCCAGGCCTCCTGGAGTTCTAGATTCACCGTGAGAGTAAGGCTGTGACTCATTCTCCAGGCCAAGCCTGGGGGCCAGGGGTTTTCAATGAACAGCCACAGGGCAGCTTAATAGCTGGTGTTTATGAACACCTGGAGTGGGCCCGTTTAACTGCCACCCTTTTACACATGAAGAAATTTGAAGTTCAGAAAGGTCCAGAGGAGTTCCTGTCGTGGTGCAGTGGAAATGAATCTGACTAGGATCCATGAGGTTGTGGGTTCGATCCCTGGCCTCGCTCAGTGGGTTAAGGATCTGGCACTGCCGTGAGCTGTGGTACAGATCGCAGACGCAGCTCAGATCTGGCGTGGCTGTGGCTGTGATGTAGGCCAGCGGCAACAGCTCTGATTAGACCCCTAGCCTGGGAACCTCATATGCTGTGGGTGCGGCCCTCCAAAAAAAAGAAAGAAAAAGAAAGGTTTGGAAAGTTGTCAAAGTTATCTAGGGAGAAAGAGAAGTTGGTGTTTGTACTAGAACCCATACCCTTCGACAGCCCCGCTCCTGCTCGGCCAGAGTTTCACAAAGTGTGCCAGTGCAGTATACAAAATAATTTTGGATTACAGATGGTGAAGTTATAAAAAAAGTTATTTCCTATTTACTTTAATAACTGAACTAGAGAGAGACCACATGTGGCACAAAAAAATCTGTGATTTTTGCCCAGGATGGAGATCCAGTATATGTTTAAATAAGAAAAGGTCAACTTTGTGAAAATATCAAGTGGCCAGCCCTCGCGAAGGACGGCTAAACTGGGAATACAGTTCCTGGCTTTGACCTGTCGCTCTGGGCACATCATGGGAGGCAGAGTGTCTCTGAGACCATAACCTAAGTAGCTGTGTCCTGCTTCATGGCAGCTGTGCCACTGAGCCCACATGATTCCCCCTAAATCCGGAAAATTCATAGCCAAGGGACCACAGAGCTCAGTCCAAAGCTAGACTGAACATAAAAAGAATCCCAGAGCAAGAGCGCCGTTATAATTTAAAATTCTGCTTGAAGTGACCGGCTACTGATCTGGGCCCTGCCAACTCTACCATAGGTACTGAGCACTCAAAAGTTTTCCAGTCAATCGCCATAATACTCTCTGAAAATGAATTATGAAATTGCAAATACTTACTTCCACTTACCTAATTTCTTTTTAACGTGTACTCTCCATTGCCAAACATTTCCCATTGGTTCTGAGTTCTGTTAGTCTTTCAAATCCCCTTTAAAAACATAGCATTTTTATAAATGGAAAATTTATGAATTTTCCTTTGTAAATTTGTATAAAAATAAGTGTGAATATTTTCTTTAAGGTGCACAGAGTCAAATGAGAGCACATTATTTCTGTGTTTATCAAATCAGGATACATATTAGGAGCATGTGGTTAACTGAGAACACAATGCATCTTCCTAGAAGGATACATTTAATATAAAGATACCTGGAAAAGGAAGAAGATTTTTGTATACAACTAATTATGGAATTAGAATGCACAATTTACATCAGTGTTTACAGTAAAACACGGGAGTAAACCACTTTAATGTCCTCACTGGCGTTTGTGTTTTCATTAACAAAAGGCTCTGTGAAAAATGCAGAGCAGGATTCAAATAGGTCCTTACCGTTTGCAGGTTTCAGAATCCCTTTGCTTACCAGAAGCCAAAAAGCTTCAGGACCTGTCCGTGCAAAGTTTCATGTCCTCAAGCCTTTCTAGTCAGGGAAATTGTGTAAACTGAGGAAGGTGTGCTAATAACAACAGATGAATTCTCCCAAAGACAGTGGCTTCTTAGAGGTTTTCTGAAAAAGCTTTTCCCAAACTCAAAGCCTTGGCTTTGTCAAAAGGCAGAATTCTGGGCTCCAACAATAGCTTCATAAAAGACTTGACAGTGCTTCTAAAATCTCCTCAAATCCATGACAACAAAGATCCCTATATATGGCTGGACCTTATTATTGCAGCCAGCCTCCTGTGACATTTCTTTTGCTCTCGTTTTCTTTCTTTCTTTCTTTTTTTTTTTTTTTTTTTTTTCTGTCTTTTTGACTTTTTCCAGGGCCGCTTCCCACGGCATATGGAGATTCTCAGGCTAGGGGTTGAATCGGAGCTGTAGCCGCCAGCCTACGCCAGAGCCACAGCAACGTGGGTTCCGAGCCACATCTGTGACCCACACCACAGCTCATGGCACCACCGGATCCTTAACACACTGAGTGAGGCCAGGGATCGAACCCGCGACCTCATGGTTCCTAGTCGGATTCGTTAACCACTCAGCCACGATGGGAACTCCTGCTCTCATTTTCTACTGATCCTGTGTTACTTTAATATTTCAGGTGTCCTGCTAATTGCCACCTTCTCTGCTTTAAAGGCGTTTTACTACATCTGTGAACGATGCCAATATTAGCAACGGATTCTACGCACAAAGCCAACGTCTATGTATTTTAGTAGCGGACCTGGAGCAAAGAAAGTACCACCCCATGCCCATTTCCGTTTATAAGTCAAGCTAAGTTGTCTCAAACGTGCCGGCAGCACTTCGGCAGCACCTCACCCTGTCTAGCAGTAGGGGATCAGGATGATTTCTGAACTGGATTCATCTTCCAGTTTCCACTGAAATACATCACGGTTTTATTTCAGCTACATCTAGCCACGTATGTCGCTTTCATCTCCCTTGCTTCCAAAGGGTTTTCCCAGGGCACCAACATCAGGGTTGAGTCACACACTGGATCTGTTCTGAAACTCACCCACTTCTAAACCTCACCATTTCCGCGACCCAGTACCAGGAGCCCAGGCTCAGAGGGCTGGTTCGGAGCCAGGTCCTGTTGTAGGCCCATATTCCTCAATCTCCACCTGTGAACTCATTCATTCTCACAAAAACTCTCGGAGGCAGGTGATCACTGCCATCACACAGAAGAGGGTAAGGACCCTGCCCTTGATGACGCAGGAGCCCATGCTGTCCTACAGTGTCTTTCTGGTATTCAGTTTAATGTCAGTCCACTGGTCCTGTGATGGGTCTACACGTGCTACGTATGCTGAGTTCTCACTGAAAAATATGCTCTGGGAAAGCAAATGACACACTTGAAAGCTTTAAAGGGTTCCATCAAATAGCTTACTGAAGAGAAAAGCTACTAACCTGTCTATACTATACAGGATCAAAATGACAGATAACACACTTTAACCCTTATCGCTTCTAAAAGCAACGTTTTAGAAAATGACATCTCTTTTTCTGGAACAGGGATGGTAGTCTCTCCGCAACTCGGAAGGACCTCTCCCTACTGAGAGATGAGCTAAGAGTGAAGTGCAAGCAAGCCCTTTCCCGGGGGGAGGTTTGAAGCTTGTTTGTTTCCCTCCTTATATTCAGAGACAGCCAGTCTGAACTGCTGATTCTCCAAATACAGAATGCCCTATTTCAAGCTTTAGGTTCCTTTCCTTCAGATCTCTGCTTTCACTGTAAAATACACGTACGTCAAGCAGAATCTTTGCTGAATTCTCAAACTTTCAGCAGGTGGAAAAATCGTAGACCTGGAACCTTACCCCCACTGTATTTCAGTTTGGAAACTGAAGTTCAGAGAAAGTCATAAAAATTGAAGTAAGATTTATTGATTGCCTAGAGAGTGCACGGTCCTCTAATAGACAATGAAATTCAGGCACGAAACAGTCACGAGATCCGTGGCCTCAGGGACCTTACGGTCGAATTAGTATAACACAGATTAGAGACAGGAGCTAAACAAAGCACATGTCAATGCTCACGTCCTAGAATCGACACCAAAGCGCAGTCATTTAAGTAAATCCAAAACGGCATCTAATCCTAAAATCATTTATAAAATGCATTTGGCCTGGAAATCCACAGCACTTCAAACAAGAAAATAAGTTCCACTGCAGATAAAGTCACAAAGACGCAAACGCACGGAAACCCTTCCGCGCACTGTCAACGACTCTTGTTATTCTGGATCTTCTGTTTCCTTCTTATTATGGTTCGAAGCCTCCGCAGGACCAGTTTATCCGACAGAAGCATGTCATCTTGTTGTTCTAGATAATCCAGTAAATTCTCGGTCCATTCGAGGGCAGCTTTATGGCTAATATGCTTCTCTGGATTCAGGTCTGCTCTTCGCGTCTTGCTGGAGGGCTTGTGCTCGGCAGGCTTGGCCGGGTCCTCAGCACCTTCACTGTCAGTTAGCACCTGACAGCTCGAGTCATTGCTCCGGGAGTCAAACCACTGGTCGATAGTCTCAAGGTCAACATGTTCACAGTCTTCTGTGTTTTGCAAAACGGTGGCTAAGTTAGCCGCTAAAATGGCTCCTTCGTCAATGTTCATGCCTGAGCTCTCTTCGCTGCCAGGGAAGAGTTTTTTCCAGGCTTTGGTTATGGTACTTGACTTTACCATGTTCCACGCCCTCGACACTTCATAAATTGCGTCTAACACGGTCAAGTTCTTCCAGAACATTCTGGGGTCAATTCCTTCATCCATGTATTTCTGGAGAAGTCCTGCTCGGTAGTATCTTTTCACTGTGGCTAGAACGCCTTGGCTCATAGGCTGAATGAGACTGGTGACATTTGGTGGTAAATATTTCACAATTATTCTGCCGTCATCTGACCTCAGCAGTTCTTCGTCTGGATGCGCCGGGGGGAAATCCAAAAGCAGCACGGCTTTTTCTAGAAGCCCCTTGGATTTCAAATGTTTCTGCACCTGTGGCACAAAGTATTTCTCAAACCACTGTCGGAAAACAGAGTGTTCTATCCATGCACTCTTTTGACTGAAATAAGTGACAGGAAGGTTTGAAAGGTCAGCTCCTTTGAATGCACGAGGTTTTTTGGCTTTTCCCACCACACAAAGATTAAGTTTGTGTAAACCTGTGGCATTTGCACAACACATAATAATAATTCTCTCTCTGCTTGACCTATAACCAGAAGCACTCTGCTCGGTTTCAAAAGCTAATGTTCTTGAGGGGAGACATTTCCAAAACAATCCAGTCTGATCAGCTCCATAAATCTGCTCAGGTTGTAAATTCTCTCTCTCAACGAATTCCTGAAAGTTACCACAAAACTCACGGGCAGCGGTTTCATCTCCTTTTAATTTTGTTCCTTTACCAGCAGCCTTTGGAATACCGTGGCGCTGCTTAAACCGAGTCAGCCAGCCAGACGATGCATTAAAATCACCTTCCATCCCCAGAGCGTCAAAAAAGAACTTGGCTTGTTTTGCGCAAATCGTTCCAGACACCGGAATCCCCTCCATTTTCTGTTGGTTGAACCACTCGATCATAACTCTGTCAAGCTCCTCATAGGTTGACGACTTCATCGACTTCCGTTTGGAGACCCCACTTGTCGGATCTGAGCTGTTTGCATAGTTTATTATCCTTTCCTTGTTCTTTTTAATATCACGAACTGTGGACTCACCAATTCCATACACCACAGAAAGTTTTTTGAAAGAGATGCCTTCCTCAAGCTTCTTGATAATGTCAAGCTTGTCCTTAATTGTCAACACCACACGCTTCCGTTTCCCCAGCATTTTGCATCCAGGATTTTATATTTACTGGAACAGGAGACTGAACAACAGTTTGAACACAAGGAGACAAGAAAATGGAGTTTTAAGATCCCTTCCCCGTCTCCCAGGAACCTAGATGGACAGGGTACTGGCCAATTTCCAGGCAAAGGCCTGGGTAAGTCTCTTCTCTCTGCTGTGGCAAAACTTACAAAGGTCCTTCCACAAGGACTAGCTCCCGTTAATCCTACCTTCTATCTCGCTTCCTCCTCGCTGAGTTTAAGGTCTTTTCATGAACTGTAATCTCCGTAGAGATGGCAACCAATAGGGTACCAGCAAGGGCTCTACAACAGTCCTATTGCAAACTGGATTCCTCTCGCCCTTGTTACAGGTGAGGCTCCAGGTCAAAGGAACTAAGACTTAGGCGGGGGTATTTAGGGAAACGGGCTAGCTTAAGACGAGAGGTGCAGACTTACTTAGATAGGAAGATGCAATGGGAAAGCTCGGCCCCCTGACTGCTGCTGTCTTTGTCGGGCAGTGCGCTGCATGGAAGGCTGCCTCTCCGGGAAAGGAATGCTATAGGTTACGCAAGTGAGCAGTTATGGACATCGTAGGCGAGCAAGATAAGGCAAGCTGGACAGACGGGAGCGGTGCGAATGAGGTGAAAGTGGACAGGCAGCAACTTCGTACTTTAACACGACACAAACGTCTACCTAATGTGTTGGGCAACTGAAACGGAAAAAGGTGAACAATAACTGGTGTCCCATGGTGAAAGAAAGCATCGGAAAACTTCATTGGCAGAAATCAGGACTCAGAGGGGAGGCGGGGGAAGGCTCAGTGAAGATGTTACAATAATCCTGGTGAAAGATGATCCTCGATGGGCCAAGTTCCTGTCGGGGGCTGTCTAGGCACTCGGAGCCTCGGAAACCTACAGGGAAATACCAAAAACATTTTTCTTTCAATATCAGGGTCGGTGGCAGTACCCACATCTATCCTGCAACTAGGTCGAGAAAATGACCGCCTCCTATTAACAGGACGGCTGAGGACGGCCAGTACTGCTTTCAGGATTCTCTGGCGTGTCGGGGCGCAGCGGGACCTGAATCGCCTACCTCCTGAGAGTAAGAGGGCAGGGAGCAGCCGCGTTAGCGAGGGCCTCTCCCCGCAGGGCGGGCTCCGGAACGCAGGACGTCTCCGCGGGCGGGGAGGGAGCCCGGATTCCTCCGTGGACGCCAGCGACCAGGCTGTCACCGCCGCAGCCAGGCAGCGAGCGGGCGGGCGCTGGGCCCGGGGCACGCCAGGCCGCGGGCCGGGGGCATCGCTCTCCGCCCGCCTTCGCGGCGGCCAGACCGCCCTGGGAGCAAATGGAGTCTCCCGGGGGAGGCTGACACTGGCGGCGCGGCGGCGGCGGCCGGCTGCGAGCGTCGCCGCCGGAGCCGGAAGGCGGGGGATTAAGGGGCACGCGCGCGCCCCCGCAGGAACGTTGCGTCGGTGGGGGGGCGGGGCCTGAGCGGGCGAGCGCGCGCGGCCCGGGGGCGGGGTCTCCTGCGAGCCGGCGGGAGGGGCGGGGACGGGGCGGGGGCGGGGCCATCCGCTGCAGAGTCTCTGGGCGTCGCGTGGGTTCGGCGGAGGGCTGGGAGTCTGCAGCTTGCAGACTGCCTCGCCGGCCAGCAGGGGGCGGTACACGTTTACCCTGTCTTAGTCCTTTTCCCAGAGTCCCGGCTCTCTGCGCGAGGCTTCCTCCCCCCTCAGGTGCAATAAAAAAACGCACTCTCGGAGGGTTTACGAGAGACTTGCGCATCCTCAGGTACCTTAAGCGGGATGCGAATGGGGCAGGGCGAGCGCACGTGGAGCGTGTTTACAAATAGCCGTCAGGGCGTCCGCGTCTTCCAGCGCCGACTCCCGGGAATCCCCAGCCCACCGGCCGGGACAGGACGAGCCGGAGCAAGGGTCAGGAACCACGGTAGGAGCGAGCGGACGCGGCTGCTGCCCGAAAACAGGGAGGCTGGTTCCTCGTGGGGACAGGGTTCAGGAAAGAACCTGGGGCTTACACTCCGCAACACCCATCGGGGCAAGACCCAGTTAGGTGGGGCGCAGCTGGGGGCGGTCAAATTGAGTTTGGGGTTTCTTTTCCCTGGTGGGATGAGGTTGCAAGTCACAGTTTCTGTAGAAGCGACTCTGTAAAGCTGGCTGTACCTGGGAGACGCAAGAGCCTGTGAGAGGTTCTCTTGCCGCCCCTCCACGCCCTCTGCTTCTAGGTAGTAGTAAGGGAATTGCAGTTTGACAAAGCCCCTTGATTTCAAGCCAAGGTACAGTACGTTTCTATTTTGGCATTTTCACTGGAGCAAATGGAGGCACCTGTGCACTAATAATCGCTGCGATGAACGTGCCTTCTCCGCGTTCACGGACTCGCTTCCCTGCAGGACCCTCGGAGACTTCCCTGGGGAAGGGAGCGGCTGCACCTTCATCCTGCAGCACCTGTTTACCCAGGAAACGCTTTTAGTCTATTTCTTTTGTGTGTGTGTGTATACTTTGAAAAAAAACGGAAGTCTTCAGTTAAGTTTCTCTGCTATCTGAACATAAATGTCTAACCTTTTTCGTTAACATGAAACGAAAAGCCCACATTGTTGCTAGGATGTTTCCAATCATTCTTACTGCAGAAAAGATGTTGATTTTACGGTTTCCATCTGACTTCCTCGCCCAGGCTGCTCAATTGCCTTCCTCAAAATCGCTGCTTTCTCCCATGTGACGTGATGAAATCTCCTAGTTAACATGATGAAATCACAGATGTTTTGGACAAATGTCTGATTTACCCGCAGGTAGATCTTTTCGTTCTTGGTTGACTATTTTGGATCAAGTTCAACTTTGTGCTAGTTTTATATCACTTTTAGTAGTTTGCCTCTTTTCTCCGATAGTTGTAATAAGCGTGAAAACAATTGTATCTGACTTAGGAAACGCTATTCATTCCTCAGAAGGGAAGAGAGCTGACATTTACTGACTGCCAATCAAAAGACACAGGGTGTAGCTAGAAGTTAGCTGCCAGGTTTACCCCCTCAGCCGCCAGCCTACCAGGGTCCCTCAGGTCCCATGATATCTAAATAAAATGAACTCTGCCTCTTATCTCTCTCCCCCACTATCTCTGGGGTTTAATTTCCATCCAGACACCACTTGTTTCATTTCTCCGTTTCTGCTGATTGCTCCAGCTTGTCGGGTGTCTTATCTCTTATAACTGCTCTTTTTTCATCACCTGGTGTAAGTTGACATCTGGAACCCAGCCCACATTTCCTGATTTTCTCAAAACATCACTTCCAAGGAGGCACTTGTATTTAGCAGACTCTTCATAAGACTTTACCCAAGACACAAGATCATTTCATCAAATCGACCTTGTTGAGGGAGAAGGGTTGCTAATTGTAGCAGATTTACATTGGAGTTGGGGGCGGGGTTAGAATGGCTCAGCCTTATTTTATGAAGAGCCTTGCTGCCCACAGGCAACTTCTTATTGCCAGTTCTTTGGGTCCCAGCCTTGCTCCATCTCACTGTGCCATCCTCCCCATCCTCTCTCCAGAGTTTTTCTGTCTTGGGATCCCCCCTCTTTCCTTCCTTCTCAGCTGCTCGGGAAATCTTAAGATTCTTTCCCCCTTTATTATGCAGAGCAATTTCTGTATCTTTTTCCCAACTGTCTGTTCCGATTCCCATGGTCTAGTCTCAAAAGACATTTTATTTCCCTCCTTGTGGAATTCTGCCACAGTATTTCTTTCCTTCTGCATGTATGTAATCTTTCTTAATCCTTCTAATAGTACTACGAAGTTGATGTTACCTCTATCTCACATACAAGGATTGATTCTGCAGAATTAAATTTGCCATTTATTAACATGGAATTTTTGGCATTAGCCTACCAAAAAGGCATTCTAGGTGTGAGAGCACTATTTTTAAGTCTGCAACCGTGTTGATCAGACATAGTGTTGGTTTATTGGAATGTGGGTTTTCTGAAAACTACTCCAAATCACCTTAAAGTGGCATATGTGTCTCATCATCATAAGCTCTAAATTTCCTATTCTGCTGAGATACTCTCCATGCGAATACATTATGTGATTTCATTTTCAGTGGTATTCTTTATGCATAATAGTTTTGTAATAGAATAGGAAAACTCTAAATACTTAATTTTAAAGGAATCACTTTTTTGCTTTGGGGTTCCATTTAGTTTATCATTGACCCTCATTTACTTGGAGATTTTTATTTGATACCTAATTGGCTAGTCCAGTAAGCTTAGGATGAGGACATAATAACATTCTACTGATTAAACTGATTTAATATCAAATAGTGTTTCTCTGTTAATAATTGGAAATTTTACTGCCATTGGAAAAATCGGTGGTTTTCACACACACAAAAAAAATGTACTGCTGCCTATCTGAAGGGGCATAAAACATTGAGGGGAACTTGCAGCTAAAATGTAATTGTGGGGTGGTGTGTGTTTTAGGACGAACCCGATGCACAACAGCTGTCGTGGTAAGATGAAAGTTTATACTTGGAAGTCTTTTTTAGCTAAGTCATTTTACCTTGTGCTATAGACAAAAAGTATTCATTTTTAATGTAAGAGTTTTTCTTTTAAATGGTTAAAGGTGGGAACGCTTTTCTGCTTACATTTCTGGGCACAAGAGAAATCAGATTGCTTGTTGGAAAGTCCCATTTAAAAAAAAAATTTTAAAAGGTTAACACGATGTTGAAAGATAATAATGACTTACACTGTTGTGTCATATAGATGCTCAGTGGGGGATTTTAAACTTAATTGAGCTTTCTATATTTCTTCGTTGGCTGGAGGTGGGCTTTCAGCTGTCTGGCAGCATAAACAAAGAGAATAAGGACCTGGGAGGGTGGAAAAGATTTAATAGGGTTGGAAGAAGGCAAATTACCAGCGGGAATGTTTGAGGAAGAGTTAGACTTCGTGTCTGAAAAACCTGTTGGTTTCAATGGACGAAACTAATGAATTGCTGATTGGTGTCAGCAGTGTGGGTGGGAAACGTGCATGAGATTTATATGCTACCCATCTTTCCTTTCCAGACCTGCTGAGTTTGCAGCCCTTCTCTGAAGGAGCCTGCAGTTCCATCAGCTGAGTCAACTCAGGTTTACTGAGAGCTCCAGCATGCTCCCTGTTCCCAGCACTCAAAGCTTCATGGTTTCAGGCTCCTTGTATTTCTCCTTTCGCCTCAAAGTTTCTCCCCTTCCTCTGTTATAGCCTTTAAGTTCTAGGTTGTCCTAAAAGTTATGTTTTTCTTTTTTATTTTTTTTTCCCCCCTGGCTGTCCCATGGGCTATGGAGTTTCCAGGCCAGGGATCAGCTTTAAGCCACAGCTGTGACAACACCAGATCAAAGTTGTGTTTTTCAAGGTTCCTCAGACATTACGGGTGAGAATCACCGGGGGTCCAAACTCGACTGTCCAGGGATGAAGCCCAGGAGTCCTTACGTTCATGGAGCCTCCCATGAAAGTGATTCTAACATGTGGAAGACTGAAAACCTTAGGTACTGACAACCCTAAATAATTTAGGTGCGGCCCTACATAAATAAATAAAAAGAAAAAAAAAAAAGAAAAGCAAGAAGGAAAACAATCGTACCAACCAACATTCAGAGATAAATCCTCTCAACATTTGTTAGCCATTCTCTTGGCTCGTGTCAGCATAGTGATCGCATATGTAGTGTATGTATGATATATGTGCATATTTCAATAGGGACATGAAGTTATATGTAAAGTTTTATATGTGTTCTTCTTAGCAATGCATTACGAGTATTTTATACTAGTATTGATTCTCATCAGCCAAATACCACCAGGAATGCGCCGTTACTAAACTGGACTGACTGTTGCAGCAGGAGAGATCCATACCTTGGAAAACCGTGGAGTGGTGTAAAAAAAAAAAAAAAAAGGGGAATCAGGTGGAGCTTATAATAGGATTTGGGGAAAGGTAATTTTTCTAGAGGTTTAAAGAAAGGGAAGCGTCTCTTTGTATTGGGTGCTGTCAGAAAGCAGAGGCAATGTGGCTACTAGCTATCTTTTTCTTTGCTTTTTTTTTTTTTTTTTTTTTTTTTCCTTTGGCTACACCTGCAGCATATGGAAGTTCCTGGACCAGGGATTGAATCCAAGCCACAGCTGCAACCTATGCCACAGCTGTGGCAATGCCATGCTGGGCCAGGGATTGAGCCCCCACTGCCTCAGAGGCAACACCTGATCCTTACCCACTGTACCACAGTGGGATCTCTCATCTACTAGGTATCTTGAATCTTTTTTTTTTTTTTTTTTTTGCTTTTCTGGGCCGCACATGCAGCATATGGAAGGTCCCAGGCTCGGGGTCGAATCAGAGCTATAGCTGCCAGCCATAGCAATGCCAGATCCGAGCCAAATCTGCGACCTAACACCACAGCTCACGGCAATGCCAGATCCTTAACACAGCCAGGGACTGAACCTGCATCCTCATGGGTACTAGTTGGATTGGTTACCACTGAGCCATAACAGGAGCTCTATGGTATCTTGATTTTTATCTAGGAAGCTAGAGGAACAGGCTAGAGTCATCACTGGAGACGAAGCAGTAGTCACTCCTGTTAGCCAGGAAAGGGGGATGTTTGGTCATTTTCGGGGTGCCATGGCGCTCTTCTTTCCTGGTTCCCCCTCTTTGAGGCAAAATTAGAGAGTGATCCTGTTTTTGTCATGTTTCACATCAATCTTGGAGAGTCCTCCTCTAATGTCTGTGGAATTATTTAGGTTCCTTGGGGTAACACCATGCCTACCTTGTTCAAAGCTTTCAACACATACTCAAAAGGTCCAGGATCCAAAAAAGTTTGAATAATAATCATTGGTAAATTAGCTCATTCAGCCTTGACGTTATCCCTAAAGCAGCTGGGTAGTCTTATCATGATGCAATTCTGCCTTAGTGAGACTTGGATGTGCTTGAAGACGGCACTTGGTAACACTGCCTTCAATGCTTCTAGACCAAAAAGGCCTCGGGGTACTGTTTCTGCAACTTGCTTTTGATCAATGATAGAAGTTTTCATGACGCCCAAAGAAATCCCACACCATTTGTAGTCACTCCCCATTCCCTCCAAACCTCTCTCCTCATCCCCAGCCCTTGGCAACCACTTGTCTTTAGGGATTTGCCTATTCCAGATGTTTCATATAAATGGAGGCACAACATGTGTCCTTTGTGACTGGCTTCTTTCCCTTGACACATTTACAAGGCTCATCCTGTTGGGGCATGCCTCCTTTTATTGCTAAATAATTGTTATGTGGATAGGCTCTATTTCACGTTTCCATTTTCTTCAGTTGACGGACATTGAAGTTGCTTCTGCTGTCTGGCTATTGCGAATAAAGCTGCTATGAACATCCATGCACATGTTTCTGTGTGGACATAGGTTTTCATTTCTCTGAGGCATACAGCAGATTGGAATTGCTGGTTCACGTGGCAATTCTATGCTTAATCTTTTGAGGAGCTATTTTCAAAAGAAAGAACTTTACAGTCTTGCAGTGTGTGAGGACTGGGTCTTATTCAGACTGCTGTAACAAAAACACTACAGACTGAGTAGCTTATAAACAACAGAAAGGTATTTCTCGCAGTCCTGGAGGCTGGAAGTCGAAGTAACAGTACCAGCAGATTTGGACTGATAGCTGATTAGGACCCCCTTCCTGGCTTATAAGCATCTTCTCACTGTGTCCCCCCATGATAGAAGTGGCAGACAATTTCTCTGGGTCTTTTTTATAAGAACCTATTAATGAAGGCTCCACCCTCATGACCTAAGCACCTCCCAAAGTCCCCAGCACCTCATGCCGTCACATGGGGCATCAGAATTTCAACATACCAATTCTGAAGATATAAACATTCAGGCCATGGCAGGCTCCAGTTTCTCCACGTCCTCACCAACACTTGTTTTTATCTCTTTTTTTTTTCTTTCTAGCATCCCCGTGGGTGTGCAGTGGTATCCCATGGCGGTGGCACCTTGTGTTTCCCTAATGGAGCATCCCTCGGTGATGCTTATGTCCCATGTGGTTTCTTTTTTGGAACAATCTCTCTTCAGATCCTTAGTTCAGTTTTTCATTAAGTCATTACAAAGGTGTGCTCTACAGTGTTAAATGGTCCCGTTTACTCCTGCTCCACTGGCTTTCCTGGAGGGGAGACATAAGAAAGACACGACTGAGGAGTATCTCTGTATTTAGCCCAAGTGATGTTGAAACTACTTCTCATGATAGACTGTCACTTTACTTGAGGATTCTATGTGATACATTCTGGCTATCTTTTATATCGGAAGAAAAAATGATGACTTCCAGGTGAAATTTACCTCCCTTTTATCTGACACAGAAGTAGTAGGTATGTGCATAGCATAGTCATAGCTATATAATCATATAGTCATATATAGTCAATATATTCATAGCAAGAACTGACTTGAACCCATCTATGAGCTTAGGTGCGGAATTGCTATACTTAACTCATTTTGAATTCCAGGTACTTTTTCATATCCATTGATTGTGTTCTGTTTTGGTTGCAATGTTTTGGGGTAATTCTCTGGATGTTAGTTATCTCAACTATTGTTTTAGGAGATGTAAACAATAATTGAGAGACCAGGTAGGTAGTATATTTTAGTGATAAACTCCATGGGTTCTGGAAACACAGTCTGGTTGTACAACTGGCTGCCAGCTACAAGCCCTAGAATCTACAACTGGCTATATCGAATCTTTTACATGTGGAAAATGGGAATAAAAATCACTGATTGTGGTTTTGTTGCAAGAATGAAGTGAAATATAAATTGCTTTGCAAAGTACCACACTCTACACCAAGTAAATACTAGCTGTGACTTTATTATTTCCTGTATCTTTTGACTAGAAGGAAATACATTCTCTCAACTTCTTAAGGAAGGAGACTTTGAAAGAAGCTAAAAGACAACAATAGTGCAAGAAGCGAAATTAATTCATATACATATAATGATATTGTAGAGTATTTGTAAGAGTGGATTGTGTATCTATGGTTGTCATTATAGGGAGATTCATAAAATTACCTTAGAATTGTCAATGGAAAATTCTCATTTCACTAAATCCAAAACAGTTGCACATTTTCTTTCTTTGCTTTAATCCTGAATCGCAGTATGTTCTGTATACTCTGTTTGGGGCAGATTTTTAGCCTGATTTTAGGTATCTGAAGATGATACAATTGATAATTTTCAAATATCATCCTTCTGGAAATAATATTTTGAAATATATTTTAGTTTATTATCTTTGTTCTCCTTTGCAAAGTTTAAAAACTACAAATTAGAATAAAAAAGTGGAAGGGATGGAAAATTCTGCCCTTCCTGTCTGCATTTATTATGTCTTTTAACCTAAACCCTGACACCAGACTTCTGAAAGGTGGTGGTAGGTGATAATTATCTCTTTTTCTTTGGTTTTTCACATCTTTCCTTCTTTGGCTTTGTTTCATTCATATATATACATATGTCATTTTATATATATAATATGTACACATATAAGTATATATTGTATGTATCATATATCATTATATATGTGATATACTCACATATATCATTATATGTCTGTATATATGTGTGTATGTACGTATTATGTGCGTGTATATGTATGTATGTATTGTGTGTATATGTATGTTTTTCCCAAGCTTTTAAATCGATACTTAAGCTTGTAGATCTCACAGATTTCTGATTTCTCCCTCTTTCTTGTCTTCTACATTGCTGTATTTTCCTTTGCAGATGTAGCAGGGGAACTAGCTAGCAATGTGGAAAGTCCTTATCAACAGTGTGATGAACTTGATGTGCAATTACAGGGTTGCTTGTTTAGGAGAAATTTATGGGATTATTAAATCCATCATTGTTATGCTGACTGGACTTTTAACATTTCTCACTTAATTTGGCACTTTGCTTCCAGTAATGTTGAAGGGAAGCAGGCTGATTTTATTGAACAATGATCTCTGGTATTACAACACACCCCAGGAATTAATTATGCCCTGATCTTATTTGTTCTGAAACTGTTGGAATTTTTTGCTACTTGAAACCAGGAGGTGATTTTAATTTATCATTGTTACAGTTACAAAAGAAGTTTTTAGGTCATTTTTTTTTTCTGACATAACTTTCATATGAGTATTGAGACTTTAACCAACCTTCTTTCCTTCTTTCCTTCCCTCCTTCCTTCCTTCTCCCCTTCCTTCCTTCCTTGCTTGCATTTTTTAGCTTTTTACTTTTGAGTTGAAAGAGTCTCTTCCTTTTGTATACTTTGAAGCTCTTTTTGATGCACAGGACCATGAGCTTGTTTTATCTCATGATGCAGTAGTTAATCGCTCGACCACTAAGGTTTTACCATACTCCATTGAAGGGAAATAAGCATTGTTATATATAAAATGGAGATTTAATAGCAATGCATGTCTGTAAATAATAAATTATTACAGCGACAGTGATGTGAGATATTTTTACTGAACAGATAGCTGTCACATGAATGCACAATAATCCTATAGTAATGCTCCCTCCATCTTTCCTAATAGTCCATAATAGCCTTGAGTGTTATAACTCATGAATTTTAACACATTTACAGCTGTTTGCATAGGAAAACCTGCTGTTTGCAATAGTACTTGTCTCATGGCATTCTCTTGGTAATTATTTTGTTAAATGAGTAAATAAGCGATGTCTCGCGTTTCTGTTCTGTGAGTACATCTTTCCAGCAGAGGCTGGGCAAGTAATTTGATTTCTGAGTTTTAAATATTTGCTCATTGTAAGATAGGAATGATGGCATTTACATCCTAGCTTTTTTCATGTTGTTTGAATGAGATAATACAGGTGAAAGTGTGTAGTAATGAAGATATTTTTTAATTAAGATAATCTCTGATGCTTTAATATTTCTCGGAGCTTCAACTTACTATATATACCTTGTACTTGGCAGTGATGTTCATAATATGGCTTTTTTCTTAGCTCAGTCACAATTGGAAATCAGATGTGTTCCTAAAAGAGGGATTTATAGGTCTTAATGTGTTTGTGAGAACATAGATCTCAAGTCAGAGAAGCCTGGGTTTGAAATCTACCTTTGTCCATTGTTGGCTGTTGTTCTTGAGCCTCAGTCTCTCATTCAATAAGCGTGAATAATACCTGTATTGTGGAATTGTTGTGTTCACTAAATAAGAGCATATGTAAAAGACTTGGGCAAAAAACGAACCTTAGTGATTGTTTCTGTGCTCCCTCACAAGTTAAAACAACTTCTAATTCTAGTTCTGGGCATTTGTTATTCACTTAATAAGAATATTTTCTTATTTGCTCCTAACCTTTTTTTTTCACTTTTTTAAAGAATATAAACCATATTATTTATTATGGTCTTCCAATAAGTCAGGCACTGTGCCAGCCACAGGTCACAGATTTTGAAGAAATTTTTAAATAGAAAGATTTTACGGGGAGTTTCCATTGTGGCTCAGCAGGTTAAGAACCAGACACAGTGTCTGTGAGAATGAGGATTTGTTCCCTGGCCTCACTCAGTGGGTTCAAGATCTGGCATTAGGGCAAACTGCAGCGTAGGTTGTAGATCCAGCTAGGATCTCGAGTGGCTGTGGCTGTGGCATAGGCCTCAGCTGCAGCTCCAATTTGACCCCTAGCTTGAGAACGTCCATGTGCCCCAGGTGTGGCCATTAAAAAAAAAAAAAAAAAAAAAGGCTTTATGAACTGGACTCTTACTTTAAAAAGTCAAAAGTAATTGCTGCCATAATTTTAATCTTTATTCAGAGTTAAGATTTGAAAAAAAAAATAGTGGCATATTTCTGTAGTGGTTGGAAATGAAGAATTCAGATATCAAAGTCCACAAACATATGTTCCCATGAGCCCTGTTTTCCTGCTTGTTTCTTCTGTCTTATAGACTTTATATGCTTGAAGAATATAATTATAGAATATAGAATATAATTATAGAATATAATTTTTATTCCAGTCTCTGACAAAAGTCAGTCTTATTTTCCAGTTGTCTTGAGATATAAATGACATATAAACATTGCGGAAGATTCAAATACAAATTAAGATGATTTGATATAGGTACAAAGAGATGCTGATGAGGTCCACAGTTCAAATGTTTACATTTTACAAATTGACTGCAGCAACAGATAGGAAAATGATTTGAAAAGTTTTAGGAGGTAGAATAAATAGGCTGCGGTGATATTCTAGAGAGGGATTAAAGAAGCCAGAGGAGGATGCATCCACCTTTGAGATGTCTTTGAAAATGATCCTAAGATGTACTTGCTACTGAGATTTTCTCCCATTTCGTGACTGATTTCTGCAGTCTACCTAAAACTGAGTTCAAACACGTTGTTTGCCATCTAATTCATTGCTTCTGTTAGTAGAGTCACCGTGTCATGCGTAGCCCCAAGTAGGACAGTGATTTTTAAAACCATTGTTGAAATACTTAAAACTTATTATAAAACGCTAAGCTGCTAGAAATTGTATTTCCCTAAAGCTTCTGTTGTCAAAGGTATAATCACTTAAGTGATAACAGTTTCTTAAACCAAAGGTGAGGAAGAATGCCAATTACTTTTGGAGAGAGACAGAAAGCCTCTGTTTCTTGCAGTTCTGGATATATGTAGCAAATTTGTTTGAAGACTGAATCAACACCACAGGGCCTCGCTGTTATTTTCAGCATGTGGGGATGGTGGAAGAAGATTCTTCATGGGAAAGGAAGACAAGAAGACCTCTTTGGTCGGTGGACATTTCTTTTTGCTGCTTAAGGCTATGATGGTCCAGAAAATCCCTTTGGGAAGTATGTTGGGGAGTCCTCAGATCCCCACCTCACGCCACTGGCCCATGGGACCTTGCATTCAAGTTCATGTGGAGGGGAGCGAAAAGGTCTTTCCAGTACAAGGCAGACTCTCTGATGATTCTGGGTTCTTAGGACCTTGATGGAGAGGGTCCTTCTGGTACCCTAGAGATAGAGCCTTTGCTGGCACCTCCCTTAGCCTCAGCTTTTCCCAGAATGCTTTTAAGAGTCAAAAGGGGCCCCTATTAATAATTATGTTAAGTCAATAAGCATAAATCAAAACTTTGCCAAGTAGGCTGGAGTTTAAAGTACCCTACTTATTAGGCACTGTTTCTGTGTCCCAGGAAAACCACCTTTAGAATCCTTCTTCATGCCTTTCTCATCTTGACTCGCATGGCACCTCTTTTGCCTCTTAGGTAAAATCAGCTATCCATCTTCTGTATCCTTCCTGCAAAATTCATGATTTATCCTTCACTATCTAAATGTAACACATGTTCATCTCAGCTGGATCGTTAGCAACAGGCTCCATTTCTCTATGGGTCTCCTTCCCATCCTAGCACTTTCTGGTCAGACCACCAGATGAATCTGGTACTAGTTTTCTCAAGCTATTCTTCTGCTTAAGAAGCTGCAGCAGCTCCTGATTGTCGGTAGGGTCAAGCCCAGGTCTTTCTCTGCTCTTTGAGACCACCTGCTTTTCCTGCTAATGTCTGTCTCCATGCTCATCCCACAGACCACGCTGGCATACCTTTCCTTCCTCTGTCACCCGAATCCGTATCTACAGGTCAGCTCAGCACGTGCCTTTTTGCAGCTCTAGCTCCAGTCGCTTCTAGCCATCATGGCTTTTCCTGTCTTCTAATTTTAGAATTTTCTCAAATACTAAGGATACACATTTCAGATTTGATTTTAAGATGATTTGCTGGAGTTCCCTTCGTGGCTCAGCGGCTAACAAACCTGACTAGGATCCATGAGGATGTGGGTTCGATCCCCGGTCTCACTCAGGATTGGGTTAAGGATCTGGCGTTGGCATGAGCTGTGGTGTAGGTCGCAGCCGTGACTCCAGCGTGGTTGTGGCTGTGGCTGTGGTGTATGCCAGCAGCTGTAGCTCCGATTTGATTCCTCGCTTGGGAACCTCCATATGCCGCAGGGGCAGCCCTGAAAAGCAAAAAAAAAAAAAAAAAAGATTACTTGCTAATTGAAGGATTACGATTCAAGTGCCATCAGGGGCCATGAAATAATCATAAACTATCAAGCTGGCAGAATGATGAACACCAGTACTGAGTATTTGCATTGCAGGAAGAGTTCCCACTCAGCTATAGATACATGGCCTTTCAAATCACCACGCAGGTGCAACTAAATGGCCACAGAGAATCCCTTCACAAGGTGTGCAGTTTATGTCCTAAGTATTTTCACATATACTGTATACTTCAAGTGCTACACCATTTCATGTACCTCTCCTTAGCCGTAATTTCTAGAATAATAATATGTACACCTTGGGCATTGTGTAAGTGCTTATGAGATTAAAAAGTTCATTTATGCTTTAGCAAACTTAGCAGAGAAATAAAACTTTTCAAAGGAAGATGTAGCTTAAGATAAGCTACACAGATACATGGTACAACACAGGGAATATAGCCAATATTTTATAGTAACAATAAATGGAATATAACCTTTAAACATTGTGAACTACTATGTTGTACACCTGAAACTTATATAATATTGTCAATGAATTATACCTCAATTTAAAAAAAAAGAAGAAAATGTAATTATCCTTTTGTTTGCTGGGCCGGAGCTTTAAGGGATCCATGGATAGTGAGTGCTTCCTGGAGTTCCCGTTGTGGCTCAGCAGAAACAAATCTGACTAGTATGCATGAGGACGCAAGTTCGATCCCTGGTCTCACTTACTGGGCTAAGGATCTGGTGTTTCCATGAGCTGTGGTGAAGGTCATAGACACGGCTCAGATCCTGTGTGGCTGTGGCTGTGGTGTAGGCCAGTAGCTACAGCTCCGATTCAACCCCCAGCCTGGGAATTTCCATATGCTGTGGGTGTGGCCCTCAAAAGGCAAAAATGAGAATAATTTTCAGTATCCACGAGTGCTTCCTATTGCCAAGTCAGCCCCCTTCCTAGTGGACTGGTTCTCGATTCTCTCCTGCTGTGGAGACTGGCATAGTGGATCTGCTTTGGTTTCCAGGGGAGGATAATGATATTGAGGAGTTCCCGATGTGGCTCAGTGAATTAAGAATCTGACATAATGTCCATGAGGATGTGGGTTTGATCCCTGGCCTCACTAGTGGGTTAGGGGTCCTGCATTGCCATAAGCTGTGGCATAGGTGACAGATGCAAATCGGATCTGGCATTGCTGTGGCATAGCCCCAGCTACAGCTCCAATTCACCCCCTCTCCTGGGATCTTCCATATGCTGCAGACACAGCAGTAAAAAAAAGAGAGGATGATATTGAGTAGTCTAGCCTCAGCTAAAGGCCATGCTGAGAGTTAAGCTAGGGCTATTGTTGCAGAAACTGTGGCAGTGAAAAGAGATGTGAAATACTCAGGTTTATTCAGCCCTGGTGTTGGGCTCAGAGCAGTCGCCTCCAGAGGCTGAGCACCAGGTCTTTGTGCTGGGTAGCTTTTATACAACACAGACTTCCAAGTGTTATGTGCAAGCAGTCCCAGCCCTCCCCCTTCCCAGAGCAAGCAGAGCTCCTGCCTAAGAAGCTGAGCTAACAAGATTACAAAAGTGAAACTGACAAGCAATGCTTGGTGCCTGGTTAGCAGGGCTGCTAGCAAGGACATAAGGTTGCTACAAGATTACAAGAAGGGTGGAATGTGGCAGCAAAGGCTGCTGAGGGACACTGTAGCTGCCCCTTTAGCAGGGGAGGGGGTTGTTGCTCTAGTTAAAACTCTCATTTCACTATAAGCTGGACTAGAAGAAAGGGCAGTAGACAAACTGGTGAGGAAGTTGGAGAAATGCAGGTCAAACAATGGGGCTTAAATAATAACCCATGGAATTGGGGTGTCTAAACTATGGGTTATGTTAAAGACTGATGAAAGAAATATTCAGTAGCTAGAGTAAAAAGCCACAGCTGAATTTATTGACTGTTGTGGGAAGGGAAAGCTAGCCTGGTCAGGCAATCTTTCTGAGCCGAGGAGTCTGTTATATATAGACTGTGGGTTTTTAGGGGCAGTTGATATCATCTACAGGAGAGTGGTTATTCAACTAAGGCAGTTATTGGTCGCTTGGCACTCAGGGACATGTTATTACAATGAGAATTTTAAAAATTTTATTATAGTTGTTTTACAGTGTTCACTCAATTTCTCCTGTACAGCAAAGTGACCCAGTGATATGTGTATACACACTCTTCTTCTTAAATTATCTTCCATCATGTTCTATCACAGGTGATTGGATGTAGTTCCCTGTGCTATAGAGCAGGACCTTATTGCCTATTCATTTTAAATGTCATAGTTGGCATCTATTAACCCCAAACTCCCAGTCCATCCCACTCCTTCTCCCTTCCCTTCAGCAACCATGAGTCTGCTCTCCAAGTCTCTGGGACTGTTTCTGTTCTGTAGATAGGTTCATCTGTACCATATTTTAGATTCTACATATAAGTGATATCATATGGTATTTGTCTTGCTCTTTCTGACTGACTTCACTTAGTATGAGAATCCCTAGTTCCATCCATGTTGCTTCAAATGGCATTATTTTGTTCTTTTTCATGGCTGAGTAGTATTCCATTGTGTATATGTACCACATCTTCTTAGTCCATTCATCTGTTGATGGACCTTAAGGTTGTGTCCATGTCTTGGCTACTGTGAACAATGCTCCAGTGAACATAGGGGTGCATGTATCTTTTTTAGTGAAAGTTTTGTCTGGATATATACCCAGGAGTGGGATTGCTAGATCATATGGTAGTTCTATATTTAGTTTTCTGAGGAACCTCCATACTGTTTTCCATAGTGGTTGTAGCATTTTACATTCCCACCAGCAGTGTAGGATGGTTCCCTTTTCTCCACACCCTCTCCAGCATTTGTTATTTATAGACTTATTAGCAATAGCCATTCTGACTGGTGGGAGGTGGTACCTCATTGCAGTTTTGATTTGCATTTCCCTAATAATTAGTGATGTTGAGCATTTTTTTATGTGCCTTTTGGCCATCCATATGTCTTCTTTGGAGAAATGTCCACTTAGGTCTTCCACCCATTTTTCAGTTGGGTTGCTTGTTTTTTTGCTGTTAAGTTATATGAGTTGTTTGTACATTTTGGAGATTAGGCCCTTGTCGATTGCATCATTTGCAGCTATTTTCTCCCATTCTGTGAGTTGTCTTTTTCTTTTTCTTCTTCTTTTTTTTTTTGTCTTTTTGCCATGTCTTGGGCCACTCCCCCGGTGTATGGAGGTTCCCAGGCTAGGGGTCGAATCGGAACTGTAGCCACCAGCCTACGCCAGAGCCACAGCAACTCGGAATCCAAGCCACGTCTGCGACCTACACCACAGCTCACGGCAACGCCGGATCGTTAACCCACTGAGCAAGGGCAGAGACCAAACCCGCAACCTCATGTTTCCTAGTCGGATTCGTTAACCACCGCGCCATGATGGGAACTTTTCTTCTTTTTTTTTAATGGCTTCCTTTGCTGTGCAAAAGCTTCTAAGCTTGATAGGTCCCATTGGTTTATTTTTGTTTTGATCTCTGTTGCCTATGGAGAATGATCTATGAAAACATTTGTGTAGTTGATGTCAGAGAATGTTTTGCCTGTGTTCTTTTCTAGGATTTTTATGGTGTCTTGTCTTATGTTCAAGGCCATGTCTTATATCTTATACAGGCCATCCTGAGTTTACTTTTGTATATGGTGTGAGGGTGTGTTGTAACATAAATGATTTGTATACAGCTGTCCAGTTTTCCCAGCAGCACTTGCTGAGGAGACTGTATTTTTACCATTTTATATTTTTGTCTCCTTCGTTGAAGATTAATGACCTGTAGGTGTCTGGGTTTATTTCTGCACCCTCTATTCTGTTCCACTGGTCCATGTGTCTGCTTTTGTACCAGTACCACACTGTGTTGATCACTGTAGCTTTGTAATACTGTCTTAAGTCTGGGAGAGTCATGCCTCCTGCTTGGTTTTTTCCCCTCAGGATTGCCTTGGCAATTCTAGGCCCTGCATAGTTCAGTATAAATTTTGGGGTTGTTTGTTCAAGTTCTGTGAAAAATGTCATGGGTAATTTGATAGGAATTGCATTGAACCTGTAGATTAGCTTTGAGTAGTATGGCAATTTAATGATACTAGTTCTTCTAATCTAGGAACATGGGATATCTTTCCATTTCTTTTATTCCTCTTTAATTTTCTTGATTATTGTTATAGACTGAGCATATAAGTCTTTCACCTCCTTGGTAAGGTTTATTCCCAGGTATATAATTTTGGGGGGTGTGATTTTAAAAGATTTTTTTTTATATTTTCTCATATTTCATTGTTAGTATACAGAAATGCAACTGATTTCTGAATGTAAATCTTGCATCCTGCTACTTTGCTGAATTCATTGATTAGTTTAAGTAGCTTTTGTGTGGAGTCCTTAGGGTTTTCTATAGTATCATGTCATGTGCATATAGTGACACTTTTACCTCTTCCAATTTGGATACCTTTTATTTCTTTTGTTTGTCTGATTGCTGTGGCTAGGTAGAATGAGTATTCTTCTTTTTTTTTTTTTTTTTGTCTTTTTAGGGCCATACCTGCAGCATATGGAAGTTCCCAGGCTAGGGGTTGAATCAGAGTTGCAACTTCGGTCAGCAGTGCCAGATCCAAGCCAAGTCTGTGACCTACACCACAGCTCACAGCAATGCTGGATCCTTAACCCACTGAGCAAAGCCAGGGATCAAACCCACATATTAATGGATACTAGTCAGGTTTGTTACTGCTGAGCCATGAAGGGAAGTCCAGAATGGGTATTCTTTTTTTGTTTGTTTTTTTTTTAAGGGCCACACCCATGACATGTGGAGGTTCCCAGGCTAGGGGTCAAATCAGAGCTATAGCTGCGGGCCACAGCCACAGCAATGCAGGCTCTGAGCCACATATGCGACCCACACCACACTCATGACAATGCCGGATCCTTAACCCACTGAGTAAGGCCAGGAATCTAACCTGTGTCCTCATGGATGCTAGTCAGATTCGTTTCCACTGTGCCATGACAGGAACTCCCAGAATGAGTATTCTTGATTGGCCAGAAGTGATGGGTTGGCTTTCAAAACCAATTGGTTTTACCAAGACAAGTTGCTAATTGAATAAGTTTAAATATTGGTTGTTTTGGCTTTTGGTTTCCATGGCTGCTGAGCAACTGATCTTTCCAAGGACTGTGGTGATTTTTTTCCCCTGAAGTGGGATGAGAATGCATCTAGAATTCAGAACAGAGATGAGATCATCAGATTTAAACTGGACCTTTTTCAGGGAAATCTTTCAGAAAATACTTAGGAGAAGAGGCCTAACCCCAGATAATGGGGCTGTTGTAACAAAGCAGATTAGCAAATCCAAGAAAGACTTATTTCCTAGGGAACCAAAGCCCATAGCCTAGTCTTTCTGTGGGTTAATGAAGACTCTAATGCCCAGTAAAGTTATTGAAGAGTCTAGAGCAAGGCCTAGAAAATTTTATAAAGGGTCACATGGGAAATATTTTAGGCTGTTCAGGCACAGGCTCTGTTCCCTTGCAGCATCTCCGCTCTGCCATGGCACTACCAAAGTAGCTGTACTTGTTATGCAAATAGGTGGGTATGACGGGTTTAGGTCTGGGGTAAGCTACATTTGGTACACAGGCTAGTTTGTTGAACCCTGTCCTAGAACAAGTCATCTTTCAGATGCATCTCCCATCAAGGATTCAAACACCAAAATATCTGAACCCTTCTGACTGAGAGAGAGTATATAAATAGTTGCTGACTGGCTGACTTCTGATACCCTGTCTGGCTGCATATCATTGGTTCTGGGCCAGGTTGAGACTGTCATTGAGAAATAACGGGGATAGGCCAGGAGCTAGAGTAGAGACTGTGATTGACTTTCAATTGAAAAGAGCCTCAATGTCCCATTTCTAATGGGCTTCAGGTGGGTCACGATAGAGTTGCCACCCACCCTGACACTTGCTGGTCATTGCTACATGGCTAACAGAGTTGTATATGCAGGCTACTGATGTGCTTCTGGCATCTGTTAAATCTACTCTAGCTAAAGAGATTTTTGTCCTTTGAAAACTGATAGCTCTGCCAGCTAACATCAGAGGCCTTGGCTTTGAAGCATTTTTAGCTTTTTGCTTTTTTTTTTTTTTTTTTTTTTTTTGGTCTTTTTGCTATTTCTTGGGCCGCTCCCGCGGCATATGGAGGTTCCCAGGCTAGGGGTCGAATCGGAGCTGTAGCCACCGGCCTACGCCAGAGCCACAGCAACGCGGGATCCGAGCCGTGTCTATGACCTACACCACAGCTCACGGCAACGCCGGATCGTTAACCCACTGAGCAAGGGCAGGGACCGAACCCGCAACCTCATGGTTCCTAGTCGGATTCGTTAACCACTGCGCCACCACAGGAACTCCAGCTTTTTGAAAGCTAGAGGATAACCAGGCCCTTCTAGCTTGCTCCATCCATCTTTCCCAGGTCGAAGGGTGATTTGAAGGACAGAATCCTAGGGGCTGGACTATCCACTGTGAAATAACCTTGACACCTTCCTCCAGGGTGCCCAGGGATCATCTTGAAAATAAAACCTCCTTTGTCCTGCCACGGCATGTCCGTGTTTCTGGAGGTAGTCATGGCATTAGTCCACCACAGTGAACCATTCAGAAAAGCATTTTTTAAAAAATTCTTTTAACCTTTCTTGAAGAAAAGCAATAACTCATAAGCAAGTCTGTTGGCTGTGGCTTTGTAAATCAGTACCTAGGAATATACATACGTGACAGCTCGGAAGACTTTCTGGAATTAATTGGACTCTACTATCATTTTCATCCATTTGAGGGTCAGGAAAAAATATTTCAAGCTCCATTTGCAGATGCGTTCCACGGAGGAACCAACTTTGTAGTGAAGAGTGTCCTCTTGTGTTTTTCTGTTAAATGCGCTCTTCGGGGTTCCTTTTTGCAAGTGAAATTAACCATCACAGGAAAAAAAAAAACTAAGGGAATAAAAATTTACTAGTACAGTACTAATTTTACTTTATAATGATGGTATATGAGAATGTGTGAATTAGGACTAGACTTTTTTCCTCCTTTTATGTCATCCTTTCAGTCATGTTCAAAATAGAAATAAGATAAATGTATACCTATTAGAAATAATAAGAGCTGTAATTTTTTTTGGTTATCTGACTTGTTTTGACATGACTGCATATTTCTGAAATTCATCATTAAGAATTGATTGGAAAGAAGAATACAATTTTGAAAGAGATGGATAATGTAAAAGGCAATCTTTATTAGGTATTTAAATGAATTTTAAGGATACAGTTTTTTCAAATATTACAGGACACAAAACTAGGGGAAAAAATAGATAGGATATATTAGCCTGAGAAATACCCTGAAGTATTTCTCAGGCTTGTTTTATGTACGCACGCATACGTAATATACATATAGTAGCGTATTGTGGGTTTTATTTTGTCCCCATGTATAAGTTTACTTGCTCTAGGCTTGTAAGGCTGCTGTACCTCTCAAGGTCATTCAGAGGACCAGATCCCTTCCATCTAGTTACTCTGTCACCCCCTGGGACACTGTCCCTCTTCTCCATGATTGAAGCTGGGTTTCTGGTGCATCCTCCTACCAGGTTGGTGACAGAGAATCAGAGTCAGTGTGGAGCAAGGGCTCTCCGATTTTGCTCATGACACACAAGTTGCATGTAGCCCATCCATACACATTCTGTTCATGCGTGTATGGCCTCGTGGCTCTGTCTGCCTGTGTGTGAGGTCGGGAAATGCAGTCTCTAGCTGGACAACCAGGGGCTCAGCCACAACTAAGGTGCAGAAAGAGCTCAGCTGTTATCAGAAGGCAAGACTACATCCTGGAGAGAGTTAACAGTCTGGGCCATGGTAGCTATATGAAAATAAAGTCTATTTAGGTTCTCCTCTTTTACTGTATTTTGAAAAAAATTTCAAATAGACATATAGTCAAACCGTATGATCATCAAAAATTGTTAGCATAGCAGCTAGCAAATGGTAATAAAAATAAGCGCTTTTCATGGATTATATTATTTGACCTTCACCATGACTATATAAAAGAGACTGCAACTGATAAGACTGCGGTTGGTAAATGGACAAAGAAAACGGATCAAAGACAGTTCACAGAATAGCAAATACAATGACTAATAATGATTTTTCTTTTTCTTCTTCTTTCTTTCTTTTCTTCTTCTTTTTTTTTTTTTTTTTATGGCTGCACCAGCAGCATATGGAAGCTCCCAGGCCAGGGATTGAATTCAAGCTGCAGCTGCAACCTGTACTGTAGCTGTGGCAATGCCAGATCCTTTAACCCACTGTACTGGGTGAAGGTCAAACCAGTACCTCTGCAGTGACCTGAGCTGCTGCTGGATTCTTAACCCATTGTACCACGACAGGCACTCAGATTTTTCATGTATTTAATATTACAATAAAAAATGCAGCTTTTAAAATAAATCATTTTCACTTGCTAAATTAGGAAATATTTTACAAGGTATTTGGACTTGGGAAAGTATGAGTCGTGGAGCATAAACTGCCCGAGTCAGTGCATGTCAAGAGCCTTAGCACATGCTCATATGATCTGTGATCTAGAAATTTCACTTTAAGGAGTCTACTGGAAAAAAAAAAATCAGAGGACAAAGAATTCCTTAAAATCATACATATATAAAATCAAATCATGTAAATGTCTAAAAATGGGTGAATGACTAAATGGTTGTATATACAGAATGTAAATCACACATGATTAAAATTGTTTATTGTGCTAACAGTATGGGGGTAGGCCCCAATAGAACACCAAGTGAAAAAACCAGGATTTAAAATGATCAGAAAGTAGGAGTTCCTGTTGTGGCTCAGCGGAAAGGATTCTGACTAGGATCCATGAGGATGCAGGTTCGATCCCTGGCCTCCATCAGTGAGTTAAGGATCTGGCGTTGCTGTGAGCTGTGGTGTAGGTTGCAGACGAAGCTCACATCTGGAGTGGCTGTGGCTGTGGCATAGGCTGGTGGCTACAGCTCGGATTCAACCCCTAGCCTAGGAACCCTCATATGCCATGGGTTGTGGCCCTAAAAAGACAAAATAAATAAAATTAAAAAAAAAATCAGAAAGTAGATTTCAATTATGTTTTTTAAAAAGCACAGAAAAATCCTGGAAGTAGAGATGTTAAATGTTTCTGAGTGTCTTCTGTTATTCTTCTGGTGTATCTTGGCTTCTTTATTAGCATTTCTCCATTTACTAGTCATTTATCCCCCCCTCTCCCACTGGATCATCCATGAGATAAAGTACATACATTATCAGTAAGGTGTATAGGCCTTGAGGTGACCTAATCTTTAGGCTCTTATTTTTCACTATGGACCAGCAATATTGATATAATCAGAAAAAAAGACACATGTTTCAAGTATTAGCAAACGTTTATTTTTTGATTTTTTCCTTAGCACTGAGCCCAGTTTTCTAATGGGTGAATGGGAAGCAGAAGTGACAGCATCTAGATTATCTTAATCTAGAAGTTGAAAATTTTTTCTTTTTGTCTTTTGCCTTTTTAGGGCCATACCCACAGCATATAGGGGTTCCCAGGCTAGGGGTCAAATAGGAACTACAGCTGCCAGCCTCCCCAGTAGCCACAGCAACCTGGGATCCGAGCCACGTCTGCGACCTACACCACAGCTCTTGGCAATGATGGATCCTTAACCGAGGCGAGGGATCGAACCTGCAACCTCATGGATACTAGTCAGATTCATTTCTGCTAAACCACGATGGGAACTCCAAAATTTTCTTTTTTAGTAGAAAAAATGCTGTCATTCTCCCATCTCCATGTCTTTGTATGGCCTTGGGATGGTGTTATTCTGCCGTGTGGAAGTCGAGTCTGTGCAGTGTTTTGTGTGCACGTGGAAATAAAACGTACTCTGCTGTGTCCTGTGGTTTGCTTAGTACTAGTTGTCACCTTAGCTCCGCTGTGGGCAGCATGAGTTGGCTATGGGTACACAAAGAATACTAGATTTGAAGAGAAGTTTTGAAATGGGAGGTGATTTGTTTTCTCTTTTCCTTACACCTCCTCCCCTTAAGATATAAGGTTGTTATGTTTTGTGATTGGAGTAAATTTAAGCCTTTTAAAGTTACATCAAATGAAACTTCATAGGTAATATTCATCAGCATTCTCCTAAAATATGCCCAAAAAAAGATTTGACAGAAAAATAATAATAAAAAATAGGGCAGTTTCCTTCTGATTTATATGAAATGGATATTTTAGCTATCTGTTCTGGAAATTGTCAAATCAGACTTTCTAATGACACAGCATATGGAGTAGCAAATTCTTGAAGGTTCAGCCAGAGGCTAATTTTCCAGACTGTAAATCACATATGTAGATTTATGGCTGTCTAGAAACATGGGCTTTTATGTTTATCCCCAGTATATGCAAGATAATTTGAATGTAATTAGAAGCAGTAAGTAACAGCTACATAAAATAGAGCATCTGCACGTAGAACAATCCTGATAAAGGTGAAAGGAAGAAAATGTTGATAGAATTTAACTGATTTCTAGGGAGCCATAGAAATGAAAACTGCCTCGGGAGAAGGAGGAATATGCCTGCAGATGAAACCGGCGGGTGACTCCGTGAATTTCTCTTCGGGATGAGTAGCGACAGGAAGCAGGTGTGTGTTTCGCTTTGCTTTCTGCACTAAGCTAAGTCCTATTGATGACAATCACCAGGTGGTTGGCGTTTCCAAACTGAAGGCGCCAGTGTGTGACCTCTAGCGAGCCAGGTTTCCGAAAAAGATGTCAGCAACTTAAGGCCCAGGTCACATGACTCCTTCCGCTCGCTGGTACTAGAGGCTCTGGATCAAATTTCAACTCCAGGCAGTCCTCCCGGCCACGTGGGTTTCGCCAAATCAGAAGCCAAACCACACTTCCGAAAATGTTAGGAGCCGCTCCGCGCCTTCCGCGGGGACTCCGGATCCGGAGCTGGGTTTCACATCCGCGCACATCGCCAGAGTGGAATTTGAGGGCTGTGCCGTGATCTTGATGGTTCCAACCCGGCTCCATCAGGGCCACCGGGCACTTCCTGCGAGATGGGGGCGGGCGCTCTCGCCATCTGTGTGAGTACAGGCCACCTCTGCCTCCGTGCGCCCTGCCAGGGCGCGCAGAGGCCTCGGCCCTCCCGGTTTTGCGATGCCTGTGTCACTTAGTTTTTCCCTTCCTAGGAGGTGGGGGGAAGGTTCCCTTAAATTCCTTTCTATTCACATGGACGTTGATTGGGGGGGGGGGCAGTCCGTATTTTCGTCCACTTTCCTTTTTCAAAAAAAAGTGAGAGCGATGCATGCGGAGCTCATTCGGGTCCGTGAACTTGATCTACTGTCCATCAGTCTCAAGCCTTGTAAGACATTTTTTGTTCTGAAAGAGTTAAATACGAACGCTTCCTTGTAGCTACTGGAAATATCTTGTGCCTAGATGGAGCATGAATTAAAAGAATTCAAGTAACCATTCATTAATTTCCCTCGGAGAATGTAACATTTTTTTTCATTCCACATTTTTGTTTTCATTTAGTAATTCTAGAATTTTTGTTTCAGGAGGGTTGCTAAAAGTGATGGTAAAAGAGCTAACTAAGCTAATAAATGTGTGTGAATCCTGAGTCACCTATAGAAACCACTGGTTGTAATACTGTAGCAGCAGTAAATAACACTGATCTAAAAATCTATGGGAAAATGTGTATATGTCTAGGGCTGAAATTCATGAATTTCAAAGCACTTCCGTTGGTGCTTACGTGTAAGCTTTTGCAGTAACCAAATTTATCTTCAATTACTTCAGGATACTGTAATTAAATTTTTTAATTTCAGTGTATAGCAAATGCATAAATAAAATCTCAAGTTGATATTGTATTCTAGGTGGGCATTATATTTGTCCCTGGAGGTACTACATGAGAAATATCTTATTCTGTATTATCACCTTTCATTTCTCCCACGTGTCATCACATATAGGTCAGATCCAATGTGTTTTTCAGGTTTCAGCAAGAGCTGCGTTTTGTTGTAGGCTGTGATGGCATCCTACCAGACATAGCTGGGTAATTTTTGACACCTAGGCCCTGAATGGCCACCAGATGGTGGCTTAGTCCCACAGGTTGAATTTTCTTAGTTAAGACTGCAAGGTGACACCCTCATGTCCACGCTCAGAACTTCTCAGCATCCTGTGAGCCCGTCTTCCTGACTCCCTTCCTTTCAGCCCCAAGCTTGTAGGATTCAGCTGCTGATCTTTTTCCTTTTCCAAAGAGGTTCCTTTCCTAAGGGGAACATACTGAGCTTTCATTTTCCTACAGACACAGGTCTGCATTTTTCCAGCTTTATAAAAAAAAAAAAAAACTTACAATCTGGCAGTGTGTAGAGTAAAGCAGCAGACTGACCTCTTTGTCCTGAGATGGACAGATATCTGCGTGTTTGATGAGATCTTTACTGCTTTTGCCCTTGGTCTGCGTGTATTGACCTGTATGTACCTCGACTAAAATGCAGACGGACCCATGTATGAAATTCTGTATTTTTCCTTAATTTTGATCCAAGCATGACAAACTTTCATTGAAGGCTGACATAAAATTATGCCATGGAAGAGATCATTTACTCCAGTGGAAGCGTAATTCTCAATCATTCCTACCCTTCTTCACCCTCAGCTTGGCCTGCGATTGTGCCGTGTCCCAGTTTTACTGTAGAAGAAATATTTACATGTTTAGGAATCATGGCATAGTATTTCTGTAAGAAGAGTGACTGAAGAACAAAATGGTTATGTATGTGGTGGAAAAGTGAAAATGAAGTCACACTTGAACAGATGGTTTGGGCACACATACTTCTTTAGTGAAGGACTTCTCTACTCAGACATAGATGTGTTACCTGCTCAGGTATTCTGCTGCTGAAGACAGTCATTACAAAGTAATAGAGTGCTAGAGATTTAGAGAGAGTGTGTGTTTGTGTATTGATGGATTCTTGAAGTGGGGCACAGACTGGCTTTAAGATTTTCACTTCCTACTTTCGTTGACTCACCAACTTTCTCTTCCTCATTGCTTTTGTTTTTCTCTTTCCCAAAGTGCTAGTGCTGTTGATAAACCTGCAATGGCCTCACAAATTTACGTACATTACATTACAAAGAAGAGGTAGGTTTTTTGCTGGAGCCTAGCTATCTTTCCTCAGCACATCACTCCCAGGCAGAATAGGAGACGATACATGCCAACTGGTAGCTTAGTCTCTTCTAGTTTTTTACAATTAATTAATAAATTTATTTTGATTGCACCCACGGCACGGAGACATCCCCAAGTCAGAGACTGAACCAGAGCAGCGACAACATCAGGTCCCTTACCCACTGAGCCACCAGGGAACTCCAGTCTCTTCTAGTTTTAAATACACTTGGGGATGACCCAAGCTTTCTTAGGCGAATACTGAGTCTTTTGGATTCCTTGCAGCTCAGGTTGTTTTTTCCCCAAAGAGGCATGTGGTCATTTGGAAGAGAAGTGGGCTAAGAAGGCAGAGTTTGCATGGTCTACTGATAAAGAAAAGCGTGTGGGGGGCTATGTGTAGGTTCTTTTTTTCTTTTTTTTCTTTTCAACGGAGGTTCCCAGGCTAGGGGTTGAACCTGCGCCATAGCCACAGCAACATAAGATCCGAGCTGCATCTGCAACCTTTGCCACAATTTGTGGCCACACCGGATCCTTAACCCACCAAGCAAGGCCAGGGATCAAACCTACCTCCTCAGCTGCAGCAGCTGGATCCTTTAACCCACTGCGCTGGACCAGCATCCAACCTGCATCTTGCTCCTGCAGAGATGCTGCCGATCCCGTTGCACTGCAGCAGGAACTCGCTGGCTTTCTTTTATATAGACAGTATAGCTTTTTATAGCAACTTTTAATTTTTCTTGGTGGTACCCATCTAGTGTATAAAATTTAGGAGATGCAAATAACTAAAAAGGAGAAAATAAGAATCACCTAAGATTGCATAACTCAGAAATAAATAGATACTTATTTATTGCTTAAGTCCTGTCTTTCTTTCTAGGAGCATATAAACTTATAAACACAAATCACACTTGACCTTAATTCTATAGCATTTTTCCCTGATTAACAGTATAGTGTGACTGTCTGGGGTTCCTGTTTGTATGAGTCCTGCTCATTGTGACTTGCCCTTCTGTGCTTGGAGGTCTGGATAGAGGGAGGGCAGGAATATTTTTCTGGATTGCTTTCCAGAAAATTGAAGCTCCTTGCTTCTTACCCATGTCGTCTTTTCTTTTAAAAAGTTTTCTATGAGTGTAAAGGATGACAAATGGCATCACACTAGTGTTTTTACCTGTCTTTGATCATGAGGAACTTCACTGCCGTCCTAGAAAATCTGTTCCATCTTTCTTTTCTCTCTTTTTTTTTTGGCCTTTTTGTCTTTTTAGGGCCCTACCTGCGGCATACAGAGGTTCCCAGGCTAGGGGTCCAATCAGAGCTGTAGCTGCCGGCCTACACCACAGCCACAGCCACAGCCACACGGGATCCCAGCCATGTCTGTGACTTACACCACAGCTCATGGCAACACCGGATCCTTAACCCACTGAGCGAGGCCAGGGATCGAACCCTCGTCCTCACAATGCTAGTCGGGTTGGTTAACCGCTGAGCCACAACGGGAACGCCTGTTCCATCTTTAGAAGTGACCGTTTGTTTATGTATCTTAAAATCTGTCTCCAGGTAACTACCATTCACTTTCTAGTTTTGTCTTCTGGATGACATGGCAACTTTCCTATAATTGGGAAGTGTTTTAACCCGGGTTCTCCCTTTTGAGTGTAATTGTTGCAGGTTCTTCATTCCTTCTTTGCATAACATGATGATGCTTTGACATTTTATTTTCTTTTGTTTTACTTTTTTACTTTAAATGTTTTAAATGAAAACATTTTAATTTCCTAAATTAAAAAAAAAAATTTCTCTGCTGGTCCTTTCATCCAAAGCTCTTCGGTCATCTATAAACTGGTTAAAGTTTGTGATCTGGTAGTTTTCTCAAGGAAAGCTCATGTGTACAGAATTCTCTTAGCTTTTGTATATTCAAATTGTAGCTTTTATCGCTAGGGGACAGCTTGATCGGTTATTAAATTTGACTCAAGTTTTCTTAACTGTCTCATAAGCCTTAGTCTGTTGTCTTCCACTGTTAAATACTACTGCAGTTGATAAGCCTGAGGCCACTGATACTTTCTTTCCTTATTATGACATAATTTTTGTCTGGCTCCCCAAAGGATTATTCATATATTATCAGTCTCATAATTTCCTTAGAAAATATCTTTGTGTGGACTGTTCTGAGTCATGACGTGCCGTTTCACAGTCACATGGTAGATTTAAGGCTTCTATTTAAACAAAGTTTTTGTGTTTTTTTTTCTCTCTCTCTTTTTTTTTTTTACTAAAGTGTAATTGATTTACAATGGTGTGCCATAAACAAAGTTTTTTTGGTGTGAATTACATCTTTAAATAGTCTACTTCATCAAAGACTCTATTCCAAGATACTATTTAGTTTTCTTCTTTGGGAACTTCAATAACATACATTGGGGTGCATGTAACTGCTCTCAATAGCTGTCAGATCCTTGTGATTTGTCAACAGGTTTGATGATGCCTGTTTTTCTCTTTCATATCTTCTTGTGCCTTCCTGGGCTGTCTGTGGTTCCTGTTCTCCTTTGTGCTCATCAGAATGTAGTCTTCGCTTCTGAAATGTTTGTGTCTTTTCCTTTTCTTCCTCTGTGGATTTCGGCCAATCTCCATTTCACATCCTCCTACTGGCTGACGATCTCGTCCCTAAATTTGTGTGTTTCTGCCTGGTGGTGTCCTTTCATCATTGTGATCGAGTCATTAACTTTAATAAAAATGGTGGTAAAACATATGTAACACAGCATTTACCATTTTAACTGTTTTTAGGTTGACAATTCAGTGGCATTTGTACATTCACAGTATTGCGTGACCGTCACCATCATGCATCTCCAGAACGTTTTTCTTTTCCCCAACTCTGTACCCACCAAACGTACTAACCCTCCACTCCCCGTCCCTCTCCCCCTGGGTCCCTGGAACCATTTGTTCTGCTTTCTGTCTCTATGAATTTGCCTGTTCTAGGTACTAAATATAAACAGAATCCTACCATTTTGGGTTTTGCGTGTGTGTGTGTCTGGCTTATTTTATGTAGTATAATATTTTTAAGGTTCCTCTATATTATATATGTTACGAGAATTTCATTTCTTTATGAGACTGAATAATAGTCCATTGCATGTGTATGTATATAATACATAATAATATATAATAATATATTCCATTGTGTGTGTGTGTATATATGTGTGTGTGTACATTACATTTTGTTTATTCATTTATTGATGTTTCTCCTTTCTGACTATTATGAATAATGCTGCTATGAACACTGATGTACTAGTATCTGTTTGAGTTCCTGATTTTAGAGTATATACTCGGAAGTGTAACTGATGGATCGCAGGTAATTCTATGTGTCACTTTTGGAGGACCCACCTGTTTGCCATCGTGCTGTTATCATTTCACGTCATCACCAACATGCATAAGGGTTCCAGTTGTTCCACATCCTATCTAGCACTTGTTTTCTGATTTTTTTTTTTTTTTGATACTAGCTATCATGTGACGTGTATCTAACTGGGGTTTGGATTTGCATATTCCTAGTGACGAGTGGCATTGAGCATCTTTGTGTGTGTTCATGAGCTACTTATGTCTTCTTCGAAGTGCCTCTTCAAGTCTTTTGCCCATTTTTGAAATGGGTTTTACTGTTGTAGTTAGCATTCTGAAATATACTCTGGGTATTAAACATAAATCAGATATATGATTTGCAAATACTTTTGCTTATTCTGTGGATTGTCTTTTCACTGTTTTCACTATAGTCTTTTGATGCACAAAAGCTTTTCATTTTAATGAAACAGTTTATTTTTGTCCATGTTGCCTGTGCTTTTTGATAGCATTTCCGTATTAACTTTTGCTGGTTATTTTTGTGAAGCTAGGTTACAGTTTTCATCTGTTTCCTGGCAACATTTTTCTGATGAATTATTTCAAGAAAGTCTTGATGCTCTTTGCTACTTTTAAAAAAGTACTGTGTGTGTTTAGTTGGCTGGCTGTTTTCCTTTCTTCTTACTCACATTTCAATAAGATGAACTTTTGCGGCATCAGCACCAAGAGGTTCCTGTGAGGTATAGTGGTGAGAGGGCAAGGTCCCTTTTCAACTTCGCCAGGCCTGGGCCTCCCTCCTCTACTTCTACAAAGGAGTCATTTCTTCAGTGTGACCTCTCAGAAGCTAACCTGGGTCAGGAGAGCCTACTGCCTTTTCTCCAGAAACTCCCCCCCGCCCCCCGCGCCACCGAGGTACCACACCTTAAGCTTAGCTATACCCAGATGTGAACTGTGAAGGTAATCCTTTTATCTTTGCAAATATTATGTGGTTTTTTTGAGGCTGTGAAAATCCTCTTCTCCAACAACTTTTCACCTGATGTTTTCGCATCCACTGACAATCTTTGACAAAATTATTGGTTAAATGATATGCAGAAAGTGGTGACTTTCTAATTCTGTAATTCCTTCTATAGTTGCAGCATGTTCTATAAAGCAGACTTTTGTAACTTATTCATGCCTCTTATTATCACTGTGGATTCAGGGATTTTTTTTTTTTTTTTTGGTCTTTTTACCATTTATTTAGCCGCTCCCACGCATATGGAGGTTCCTAGGCTAGGGGTCTAATCAGAGCTGTAGCCGCCAGCCTACACCACAGCCACAGCAATGCAGGATCCGAGCCACATCTGCGACTTACACCACAGCTCATGGCAACGCCAGATCCTTCACCCACGGAGCAAGGTCAGGGATCGAACCTGCAACCTCATGGTTCCTAGTTGGATTCATTAACCACTGCACCACAACGGGAACTCCTGGATTCAGGGGGTTTTATTTACACAATGTGTCATGTACTTTTCTTACTTGCGCTGTGCCACAATGGAAACTATTCTACACCTTCTTGCTTAGATGGATTGGTCCTAGCCCCAGTTGCAAAGACTTTTAAGGTACCCGGCTTTGAATTTTACCAGCTGTGTAACCTGGTTGTCCTTCCAAGTACCTCACAATCATGGTGCTTAAATTCTTAGAGGATTGCCTTAAGGAAAAACAGGCAATGGAATTCAACAGCCTGAAATTGACTTTGTATTAAGTTCTGCAAATAGAGTGCTGCATGTAGTATTGTCCCCCTTGGGGCCTCATAGAACCTCTAACTTGAAAGGTCCTGGAAATAGTATAGTCTGTCATGGTAAAGAGTCTCCACATTAAGAGCTGGAGCACCTGGGGGTTATATTCTGGCTCTAAAACTTTCCTAAGCCAGTTTCCTTTTCTTTGTGCCTTAGTTTTCTTATCCAAATGGGAATAGTAAGCATTCCTCCCGGTAAGTTTGCTTTGAAATTTACAGGTGTTAATGTTAAAAGCACTTACAGTAGAGTCTGGCACAAAAGCAACGCCCAATAAATGTTAGCTATTATGAAAACTCAGGCTTCTGAACCTCATCCTATTTATTAGTTTGATGAAAGCCTCTCTTAGCAGGTTCTAGTGTCAGAAGTATTGATATTGCAAAACATATCTTTATTTTAAGGAGACCCAAAACATATAAATAATCTTATTTTCCTCTGCTATAAGAATTAAAATTTTGGGGGGGTTTCTGCTATGGCGCAGTAGGTTTAGAATCCAATTGCAGTGGCTTGGGTCCCTGCCGAGGTGCGGGTTCAATCCCCAGCCAGGCGCAGTGGATTAAAGGCTCTGGTGTTGCCATGGCTACGGCATAGGTCACAGCTGTGGCTTGAATTCTGTCCTTTGCCTGGGAATTTTCATGCACTGTGAGCGCAGCCATAAAAAGAAAGAGTAAAAATTTTATTTTATCTTTAGCGAGTGGACAGGACTTGCTGGCATATGCGTTTTGATTCCCGTCACTTCTTTTTGGAGACAGCATTAGTCACTCAGATGGTTCGAGTGACTCGTGGCCACACTGCATCCTTGATGGGACCAGGAGCACATTACGGATCTCTTCTGTAAAACAGCTCACAAAAGTATTCTCCTTCCTAGTGTTTATTAGGATTTAACAAGTGAAGACATCAAAGGTATTTAAGCCATGCCCAATACAGTCAGTCAACACTCTGTCAAAGTTAACTGTCCTTATTATTCTGATTTTTCTCTTGTTATCTAAAACCCTGGTTCTCTGTTTGTTCTGATTATCCCCCCCCTTTTTTTTTCTCGGAGTATTTTTATCAATCAGAGGTGAGTGTGTGTGTCTGTGTGGGTGTGTGTGTTGCTACAGAACAGGAATGGGTTCTGGCTAACTTAAGCCCAAAGAAACTACTGGAAAGTCATGGAATGGCACGCCATGTAGAAGGAAGAGCTGAAGGGCCAGTGTCAGAAAGGACAGCTCAAGGACTCTAGCAGCTCCAGTGATGCAGGCGGCGAGAGTTCGTGTAATGGTTCGTTAATCTAACCATCTTGTGAGAGCACTACCTGGAATAAATTAGCTCCAACCATTTTTCTGTCCTTGTGACAGTCCACTCAAGCTTCAGTGGCCTGGAGGAACAGGTGACTGATTGACCTGGTAGGGCACCCAAGCCCAGCCTTTGCTGAAGGCTGGCCAGTGGCTGTAAGTGCTGTCCATCAAAGCTGTTCACCAGCGACAGTGCGGTCATTCCCCCAAAGGCAGTCAGGATTTGTCACTAGAAAAAAGAGGGGCGTTCCCATTGTGTGGTGCAGCAGAAGTGAATGCAAATCCATGAGGCTGCAGGTTCCATCCTTGGCCTCACTCAGCGGATTAAGGATCCAGTGTTGCTCTTAGTTGCAGGGTAGTCTGCAGGTGTGGCTCAGATCCTGCATTGCTGTGGCTGTGCTGTAGGCTGGCACCTGCCACTCAGATTCGACCCCTAGCCTAGGAACCTCCATAGGCCTCAAGTGTGGCCCTAAAAAGCAAAAAAAAAAAAAAGAGGAGCTAAAGACTAGGTGGCCTCACATCAACAAATACTTCTGTCCTGGTCCGTGCATTTTGTGAGCTATCTAAACTGTGTTTTTAATCATAAATAAAAGCGTAGAAAAACAAGGTTGCCAGCATTTAATTATAAAAATGAGGAGTTCCCGTCGTGGCTCAGTGGTTAACGAATCTGACTAGGATCCATGAGGTCGTGGGTTCCATCTCTGGCCTCTCTCAGTGGGTTAGGGATCCGGTGTTGCCGTGAGCTGGAGTGTAGGTCACAGATGCGGCTCAGATCCCGTGTTGCTGTTGCTGTGCCAACTGCAGGCTGGCAGCTGCAGCTCCGATTTGACCCCTAGCCTGGGAACCTCCATATGCCATGGGTGTGGCCCTAAAAAGAAAAAGAAAAATGAATACTGGTAGAAAATGCGGGTGACGTGAGCTTTAGTCTTCGCCCTTTCTCACTGAGTTCACCACAGGTTTTGGGGTCCTGGTTTCTTTATTCTTTAGGGGATGTTATAAGCACTCAGTGACCCCACAGATTGTTCTAGCAGTAAAACCTGAAGTTTCCTTCCTTGTCTCTGTTCTTTTTTTTAATGTGGGAGCCTATACTGCTTTTACACACACACACACACACACACACACACACACACACGCCAGTTTTCCAGTTCAAGTGATGTATGGGAATGAAACAAAAGTTTAAATAGTTAAGTTCGACACACAACATCTCCTTTAGTAACTTTTTTTTTCTTTTTTTTTTTTTTGCCATTTCTTGGGCTGTTCCCGCAGCATATGGAGGTTCCCAGGCTAGGGGTCCAATCGGAGCTGTAGCCACCAGCCTACGCCAGGGCCACAGCAACACGGAATCTGAGCCACATCTGTGGCCTACACTACACCCCAGCTCACGGCAACACCAGATCCTCAATCCGCTGAGTGAGGGCAGGTATTGAACCCACAACCTCATGGTTCCTAGTCGGGTTCATTAACCACTGTGCCATGATAGGAACTCCCTCCTGTAGTAACTTTTTAGCTTAAGTCAAGAAAGGTCAACTGTGTGTTTGAAGCTGAAATTCCACAGATACTGACATTGATAAAGAGATAGTGCTGTAATCATTGTACAAAAGTAGAATGTAATTTTAGTTTAAATGGACTTAATTATAAATAGATTTCTATTTCCTTAGTTATTTTCTTTTTCTGTGATTAGGGAACTCTAGAATATTTTTTATTACTTAGCAGAAAGCATATTTTACCTCTGTTCTAAACCTGTCAGTGAAGAATTGATTTGGATGTCTCTGAAAATGTAGCCGTTTTGTTTCATTGTGGTTGTTTTTAAGCAATATTTACTTCTTAAAAAGTGCTCGCCTAAATTAGATTACCAATTAAAAACAATAATCAGATGTTCTTTTATTGCTATGATTACACATCAGCGTGCTACGTTGTATAGCTCTTGACTGAGTAAACAGTTTAATTTTCAATCAGTTCTTTGGGAGGTTAATTACCTCTCATCCTTGAAAATATTGAACCATGATGCCAAGATTGCTTATTTACACAGTCTATTAACAGGAGACACAACATATTGACTATACTAATTAAAAGACAGAGTAAAGACTAGAGCTCTTAGCAGAAAGAACTTTCATTTACCTTTTAAACTCACATATAGGCAGGATTTCAAAGAAAACCTTGAATTTCTAATAAAAACTTGGGAAATTTGGATACTAAAGTGCAAAATGATTTTATCTTTTAAAAGTCATAGCTATTATTTTAAGGGATTGAGATACACGGAGAATAATTAGGTCATCAGACCCCAGCCATGGTTCCTTCTTAAACATCAGTCTGTAGTCCACACACACATTTGAGTATAGGAGTGGTTAAGCATCTCTCAATTTTTTTTTTTTTTTGAAAAAGAAATCAGTATAATTTCCTGGAAGAAGGATGATGATGAGGATAGCAACAAATACTTGAGAATGTCAGACATTCTTATTCTTGTATGTCTATGAGCTTCTTTCAGCCTTGTAATACTCCTATGAGATAGGAACTCCTGGTATCCCCATTTCATAGATGGGAAAACTGAGGTGTACAGAGTGTAAGTGACTTGTCCAAGGTTACACAGCTAATAAGATCAGAATGGGATTCAAAACAAGGAGTCTGGTTCTGTAGTGTATGCTCTAAACCGCAATGCTGAATTGTGTCTATAAGAAAATAAAAGATAAAATCGGAATGATTTAACCTTGTACTGTCAGCTGTTTCTAATGCTCCATTTGAGACCATTTTCAAAGTTTTATTACTACAGCTACTTTTTGGCTGCTCACTTCCCAGGTAGACCTGGTTGACTGAAATGTCCCATGTGTTCATTTGAAGGAGAGTGATAGGTTTTTACACTTGCACACACAACACACACACAACAATAGCTGTTACCAAATTTGACTTAGTAACTTCCTTGGTAACAGCGATGATAGTTCTTGCCCAGACAGCGCTGTAGTAGCTAAAGCCTTGTCTTATTTATAATATGAATGGATATTAAATCTATGGTGTAACTTTACCTTTGCTGGATTTTTCACTAGGGGAATCTGACTTTCAAATGTGACCTATACAAAGATGCAAACGTGTTTATGAAGTTTGGTCTGATTCTGTAGATTATAAGATTCAAAGTCAAACTACAGCGGCTCTTCTAAAAATCACAGTGGTAGGAGTTCCTGCTGTGGTAAGGGGTTAAGAATCCGACTGCAGTGGCTCAGGTTGACGAAGAGGCAAGGGTTCAGTCCCCAGCCTGGTGCAGTGGGATAAAGATACACTGTTACTGAAGCTGTGGTGCAGTTCACAGCTGCAGCTTGGATTCAGTCCCTGGCCTGGCAATTTTCATATGCCACAGGTGTGGCCATAAAATATATGTGTCTAATCTTTGTGTAATTGTTATGTGTCACATATAGTATTTACCATAGTTTATTACTAAAATTATACACAACCCACTTTATTTATTTATTTCTTTTGTCTTTTGGGGGCCACACCTGTGGCATATGGAGGTTCCCAAGCTAGGGGTCAAATTAGAGCTGCAGCTGCCGGCCTACACCACAGACACAGCAATGTCAGGTCTGAGCTCATGGCACAGCTCATGGCAACTCTGGATCCTTAACCCACTGAGCAAGACCAAGGATCGAACCCACAACCTCATGGTTCCTAGTTGGATTCGTTTCCTCTGCGCCACAAGGGGAACTCTGACACAAATCACTTTAATATAAATTTAAATTAAGGAGGGGATTGTGGACTTAGAGTAGGATAAAACTGTCTCTGACCAGCTCCATGATTTTTACCAAATTACTTCTTAACTCTTTGATCTTTGTTTCCTTAACTCTCCAATGGAAACAATGTTTACTTCTAGTAACAGCGATATGTGTCTACACTGAGAATACTGACACTGTTAGTTGCTGCATTTATTCTCAAAAAGCGAATGTTTCCCCCAGTCAGCTTCCTCTGTCCCCAAATAAAACGGTTTGCATTTTGCTATCTTTCCAGTGTTTAGCCTTACAGATACAGACATTTATATGACTCATGTTTTTGTTCTTCTGTTTTTTGTTTTTTTTTTTTCCTTTTTCTTTTAGGACTGCATCTGCAGCTTATGGAAGTTCCCAGGCTAGGGGTCGAATCAGAGTTGCAGCTGCCAGCCTGTACCACAGCTACAACAACACCAGATCCAAGTTGTGTCTGTGACCTACACCATAGGTAATGGCCAGATCCTTAACCCACTGAGTGAGGCCAGGGATCGAACCTATGGCGTCATGAATACTAGTCAGGTTCTTAACTCGCTGAGCCACAACAGGAACTCCAGGACACATGCTTTAAGAAAAAAAAAAATCCTTCATTTAGTTAATTAAACTATATTAAAATTTATCTTTTAAAAACACATCCTTGGGGAAAATTTTTCTATTAAAAGGAAGAAACTACATCCAAATTTGTATGTAGTTTTCACTGTGGTGATTGCCTCAAATTGACTGAATATAGGTTGCATTTTTAAATTTAAAATATGTCCAGTCTTGTTGAAATTTTTTAAGTTGTGATTACCTGAGACATTGCTGTTTCAGAGATTATGGCATTCTGAACGTCAGTGAGAATTGATTTTAGGAGTTCCTGTCGTGGCTCAGTGGTTAACGAATCCGACTAGGAACCATGAGGTTGTGGGTTCGATCCCTGGCCTTGCTCAGTGGCTTAAGGATCCGGCGTTGCCGTGAGCTGTGGTGTAGGTCGCAGATGGGGCTCAAATCCAGCGTGGCTGTGGCTGTGGTGTAGACCGGCAGCTGCAGCTCCGATTTGACCCCTAGCCTGGGAACCTCCATATGCTGCGGGAGCAGCCCTGGAAAAGACCAAAAAAAAAAAAAATTGATTTTATGTGCCAAAGTATTATTGAGATATTCAGATATGATCAATCAAATCAGAGAAATAAATGTTCATTCTACACATACATATTTTTCGAATCCTTCAAGTTAAAGCCACCCTCAAATGACCTCTAGATAAATTTTTCCCTTTAGGAAGATCTTATTGTTTCAGGATCTGCATGGAGTTTCGATATTCTCATTAATGTTTGATTTCCCATTAACCGGGTACTCAGGAGTCACACCCCTGGTTACTGTAGTCACAGAGCTTAGATACTGCAGTGTACTGCTCCCTCGCTTAGCTACGGTTAAGTTGTGGCTTGAGGTTTCTCTTTATTTTTCCCTCCTTGAAGTGTTACCTCCGGGTGTGCCCTTCCCAACGCTGGGCACCAAGTGAGAGGTGGTAGGGATTTAGATTGGAGTTGAGGGGAAGACACCTGCTCTCCAGCCTCCACACACTTACCCCTTCATTCGGATGGTTCTGCTGTAACCATGCAACCTCCCGTGGTGAAAGTGACTGACTGCTCTTTTCTCTTGCGCTATTTTAAGCAAAGCAAAGCAACGGTTCGGCTGAAAGAAGACATGAAGAAGATAGTGGCAGCGCCACTCACCGAGCCGAGGAATTCCACCTATAAAAAGCTATTTGGAGTCAGCCTGCAGGAGCTTCACCAGCAGGGTCTCACCGAGAACGGCGTTCCAGCCGTAGTGAGGAGCCTCGTGGAATACCTGACCATGCACGGTAGGTCCAGTCGTGTTTTAATTCTGTTTTTTGCAGAATGTTTTGATATGAATGACTTCATAGCGTATTATTAGACTCTTCCCTGAAACCCCTTAATTAGAACATCAAATTATGGCGCAATATGCTTTCACCATGTAAGAAGACACGAAGAGCCTAGGACTGCTTCACATGATTTTGAAAATGTGCATTCAGCGCCCCATGGAGCAGTCACTTTAATCATGAAGGTTTCTGGTTTGGAATCCTTCCTGGTTTTGAAAGTGCTAAAATGCACTGTTCTGATTTGTTTGTTTGTTTTCTTTTTAGGGCCACACCAGTAGCACACGGAAGTTCTCAGGCTTAGGAGTAGCGTTGGAGCTACAGTGGCAGGCCTATGCCACAGCCACAGCCACGCCAGATCTCATCCTTATCTGCGGCCAGTGCTGCAGCTGGAAGCAATGCCTGGTCCTTAACCTACGGAGCGAGGCCAGCTATTGAACCTGCATCCTCATGAACACGAGTCAGGTTCCTAACCCACTGAGCCACAACGGGAACTCCACGTTGTTCTAATATTAATTGTGAGTTCTCTTGGCTCATTAAGCTCCCACTGACAGTCCATCATTTTTAATGTAAGAATACTTTTCAAGTATCTCTTATAGCTTGAGGTCAGGCATGGACTTGCTGAATGCCGAAAAAAGTATGGAAGATAAACCTTCTATGGTGTGTGTGGTAGGGGGACGGGAGATCATTTACTTTTGAATTAGTCAGATTAATTGTGCAAAATAATTGCAGAGGACCATAGTACACTGCATGATAAAAAGATAAATGATACCTCTCTCAGTCACCGAGAGCTATGTTCTATAGCTTTTTTGTGATTTTCCTTATAATAGGACTTTAAAACCTGGATAATTTGGGAGAATGATGCTTCCCAAGCTAGGGCAGGATGGTGGGAGAATGTCAAACTATCTAGGATATATCCAGGTGTTTCTGTTGTGGCTCAGCAGGTGAAGGACCCAACATGGTCTTCGTGAGTTTGTGAGTTCGGTCCTTGGCGTTGCTCAGCGGCTTAAGGATCTGGCATTGCTGCAGACTGCAGTGTAAGTTGCAGATGCAGCTCGGATCCCGTGTTGGCCATGGCTGTGGCATAGACCGGCCAGCTGCAGCTCCAATTTGATCCTTAGCTGGGGAACTTCCACATGCCTCAAGGGAAGCTGTTAAAAAAAAAAATATATATATATATATATAAAATATGTTTTATTATTTATATATATATCAATAAGCTTTAAGAGATTTGGGAAGGAGATATTTTGAGGGAAGAGCTTGGAATTTTCATTTTCTATGCCAAAACAACACTTTATACTAAGATAAGACTCACTGCAGAGTAGAAGGTCAATTTTGTGGGCCGTTTTAAAGGTAAAACTTGAGACTCGGAAGGAATTCCATACTTTGTGTGGTTTGTTTCTTGCTGTGATTCTGAGTCCATCCCCCAGCCCCACCCCAGGAGAGGGCTGTGCTGGGAATTCCTGGGGAGCGTGGCTCCCCCTCCCTCTGTGGGAATGTGTATCTGCTTTGAGAACAGGGACTCTGACAGATGGGTCAGAGTTCAGAAGGTTGTCAGGTGGTTTGTGGTCGGTCAGAAACAGCTCCTGGCCCAAGTTGCCTGCTGTGTAGATGACAAAATCATATTTTGTCCTGAAAACTGAAGAGCCACCTATGCATTCTTCACCCCCTAGGCGTTATCTCCTTGTGTTCTGGAGCAAGATTGCTGCAGGAGGGCGAGGTTTCTTAGAGAACAGCCCTGGATTTGCTCAAGTACTTGAAGCAGGTCAAACACAAAGGTGTTACGTGCAGCGTGGCAGGAAGACGGGCCCCTGGCCTGCAGAATGCTAAGGCCGGGTGTCGCTGAGTTAGAGCTTTGACGGGACTGGTTTACACACTCAGCCTGGAGTAAAACGCTCTCCTGCCGACTGAGATACAGACGGATCTCTCGATGACCCAGTTCACATCCTAAATAGAGTTGTTCGGTACCCCTCGTTTGGATGCTGAAGTGTGACAACCTGCAAAAATACTTGGATTTTGGCCTTCTTGGTGTTCTGACCTTTTTTACCTGACTAGGATTGAATAATAGCCATTTGAGGTTATCTCTCATGTAAAATCATTTTCATTTTTAATTAAAAAAAAAATACTGAGTAATGACCATATGCATATGGTTCAGAATTCAGGAGGGTGTATAATGAAAAGTCTCTCCCTCCAAACCCTGTCCTCTGACCATTCCTCTCTCCTCCCAGAAACAATACTGTTTTGCTAGCTTCTGATGTGTTCTTATAAAGTTATTTAAATGCGTAAGCATATATGTGTATTTTCTTTTTCCTTTTTTTTTTTTTTGGTCTTTCTAGGGCCACACCTGTGGCATATGGAGGTTCCGAGGCTAGGGGTCGAATCAGAGCTGTAGCTGCTGGCCGACGCCACAGCCACAGCAACATGAGATCTGAGTCATGTCTGTGACCTACGCCATAGCTCATGGCAATACCGGATCCTTAACCCACTGAGGGAGGCCAGGTATCGAACCCGAGTTCTCATGGGTACTAGTCGGGTTCATTAACTGCTGAGCCATGGCAGGAACTCCTCATTTTTCCTTCTAACATAGCTCCTTTATAGCACGCTATGCATACTGTTTATGAATCCTATTTTAAAAAATCATTCAGCAGTATATTTTGGAGGCTGTTCCATTTTGCATTTTGCTTTCCTCATTTAATTCTCCCCCCCCACACACGCTCTTACACCATAGATATGTTTGTATCACTGCTTTAAGTATCAGGTCATAATAACGTCAAATCATTCCGAGTCTTTTGATGTCTACAAACAATGATTCAGTGCCTAACCTTTAACGTGTCATTTTAAGCACTGTGATGTGTCTACAGACTAACCTTCTAGAAAGGGACTGCTGGGTAAAAAGATACATGCACTTTATAATCAACCCAAGTGGTGGAATTGGTTTATATTCACACCAGCAATGTTTGAAAATCTAGGGAAAATTTAGCGATTGCTTTTCTTCTGCTTCTCCTTAGCATAGCTTTAGTTAATAAACCCAAGAGCCCTGTCTGAGTTTAAAGAGTGGTCATGAAGTTTGAGGGCAGGATACTTCAATTAGTTTAATTTAACTGTTTTTTTAGTTTCAGTCAACAAGCACTTATTGTACACCTATAATGCAGTCAGGTTTCTCTGTCAGGAATGGGGCAGAAGCCTGATTGGTTGCATAATTAACCGTATGTAGATATTGTGGTTATACTTTGTCATTTAATGTAAATGTAGTTATATAACAACTTGACATAAGGGAAACCTTTTGTTAAAAAGGAACTTTAGGACAGCAACCTTTTTATAAAAGTGATATTGAAGCCTTTTAAGTGGATTTCATGGACTTTTTTCTTTTGGAAAAGCAAAAAATATGCATGTATTTTTTCATTCAAAGGAAAATCTTGTAAGTTAGGGCAGCCTATCATCTTTATACTGTTGTAAATTACCCAATCTTGCTGACCACGTTCCTGGACTCCTACTTGAGCAGAAAGACACTGTGGGATATTTACACGGTGTAGGATTCGCCCCTGGCCACCAGATGGCAGAAGATACTTACAGATTCTCATGCAGATCTCCGCGCCAGCGTGCTGGGAGGGCAAGTCTGACTTCTGGCGTAGTTTCTGCTGATGTATTCACATTCACTCATGGATTCATCAAATTTTGAAGTAAATAATTCAGTTGTGCACAAAAGTAGCTGCGAATGTTAGAGATATATATATATATTTTTTTGGCATGGCTGAACTATTCAGTTGCCATTTCACGGTAATTAACCTGTATCTCAGCAAATCACGTATAACAGAATCTCAATATATGAGAGTAACTCCATAAAGCCTTTAACTACTTCCTCCCTCTCAACTTACTTACTTCCCAAAAGTTTAGAGTAGGAAAGTTTAGAGATTTTATAGTCTGGTAACTCTCCTTTGGGTCTTGTATACATTATAAGTTCATAAGGCACTTTTAAAAACTGTATGGATTCTTTTTCCCGGAGTGTAATATAGCCACGTCCAGGGGTAAACATTTCCTGATTGGAAATCGGTCCGTATCCTAGGGGGTGCTTGGGTGAGAGATGTTTCCGAGGGAAGAGAGGTGTGCCAGTAAATAGAGCAGGGGCAGGAAAAAAAAAAAAAAAAGGTTGAGAAGCGTTGAGTTTGATGACTTCTATTTAGAGCTTCTCTTTGAGGTCCTGTGGGATCAGGAATTTTCAAAGCCAGTTCTCGGAGCTGGGTAGTTATTTTTGGATAACCGAACATATATTTATTTGAGGGAAGGGTCACACAACCTTGTTGGAAGAGGGAACCTCAGGTCAAAGCTAGAAAAACACAGTGAAATCAGATCCAGGGACATTTGCTGGGCCAAAGACAGGCTCAGAAGCTGGGTAGGTATAATAGGACTATGATATAAAATTCTAAATTTTCAGAATTTGGGCCTTGACCAGGGATGGGATTATCTTTTATTGGGTGCTGTCTGCTGGATGCCCGTCTGTGCTTCTGAAGTTTCAGATGAAGCTTCGTAGAGCAGTGGAAGTAGACCTTGAGGCTTTAAAAATGACTAAGCTAAAGTCTCCCAATAGTAACTGATATTCTGCGGTATTAAAGGAATGGCATCAAATTAGTTATCTGTTGCTGCAAAACAGATGATCCCCATACATAGGAGATGAAAACCGTGGTTTTAGTCTCACAGCTTCTGTGGGCGAGGAATCTGGGCACAGCTTAGTCTTCCGTTTTAGGGTCTCATTTAAGGCTGCAGTCATACCAGGATCTGATTGGGAATAGCTTCACTTCCAAGCTCCTTCACGTGGTTGTTGGAAGGATTCAGTTCTCTGTGGACTGTTGACCCAGGGGTCTCAGTTATTCACTGGCTGCTGTCCAGAAACCACCCTCAGTTTCTTGCCAGTTGGCCCTTTTTATCAGGCAGCTCACAAAATAGCAGCTGATTCATCAAGGCCAGCAAGCAAAAAGAACCAGAGACAGGAAGAGAACCTAAGCGAGAAAAGTGGACGTCAATCTTCCATAACCTTATCTCAGAAGTGACTTTAGGACCTAATTACATCACTTTGCTATATCCTTTTGATTAGAAGCCCATCACGAGGTCCAGCCCAGCTCAGGTGGGCGAGGGGATTACACATAGGTGTGGATCCTGAGAGGTGGGGATCCTTGGGGCCAGTTGGGGAGCTGCCTAGCATACGTGCTGACTGGTGCTTCTTCTGATTACATGGTGCCCTGGCTATGATTGGAGCTGCAGCTGAGGCTTATGCTTCAGCGGTGGCAACACTGGATCCCAGCAGTATCCATGACCTGTGCCATAGCTTGTGGCAATGCCAGATCCTTAACCCACTGAGCCAGGCCAGGGATTGAACTCACATCCTCACAGAGACAATATCAGGTTTTTAACCTGTTGAGCCACAATAGAAATCCCTGGTTAATTTTTTTTTTTCCTTTTTCTTTAGGGCGGCACCTGTGGCATATGAAGGTTCCCAGGCTTGGTATCTAACTGGAGCTGCAGCTTCCTGCCTACACCACAGCCACAGCCACGTGGGATCTGAGCCGCATCTGCAAACTACACCACAGCTCACGGCAGTGCCAGATCCTTAACCCACTGAGCGAGGCCAGGGATCAAATCTGCATCCTCATGGATCCTAGTCGGGTTTGCTTCCACAGAGCCATGACGGGAAATGTTTTTAATGTCACTTCTGATTTGACATATTTTTGTCAAAATCGGAACTGAAATTCATGTTCATTTTTGATGCTCATACAGTTCTTCATAACTGAACAACATGTGTGTATATGGAAAAACCTAATCACCTTACCAGTCGACAAACTCCATACTGACAAACTGAATGATGTTTGAAGTTTTTTCTCAAAAAAAAAACCCTCCCATCTGAATAATCCTAATAGGCTTCGGTGCTTTTGCCAGAATTCTCCAGTAGGCTCCCAGAAAGACGGAGGCAAGTCGAATCCATGGGTGACTCTTTTCTTTGGTTGTTCCTTACACCTCAGCATCCCTCCGTGGTCTGGCTGACTTGCTGTGGCCTCGAACCCAGCACCCAGAGCTGGCAGTCATTATCCTCTCCCCTAACCCAGCTACCACCCTTCAGCCCACTTCCCCTTGGCCTTCACAGTGCTTTCTCCTGGAGTCTTAGTTTTCCAACCCTGACGTTGCTTTTAACCCATTCTCTTCCGTACGTCCCTCTGTACTAGATCATCTTTCTTCTCTCTGTTTCTCTCCTCTTCCCACCACAGTCTCTGTCGTACTGCCTTCAAGTAGACTGTAGACCCCCTAAGGCACGTTCTGTGCCCTCTCCATTCTCTCCTGGCCGGCTAGGTCTCCCTTGAACTTTGATTATGTTGTATCTCTCTTCCCCCCACACATGCACGGCTCCAATGATAACTCCTGATAAAGTCCTCACGCTGTACCTTGCTGTTCAAGGCCCTACCCTGGGGATTTCTTCCGTGGTCTGGCCCCATCCCTGGGACCCAAACACGCCACATTTTCATCGGCTTACCTTTCTTTCTGCTCTCCTGTCCCTGCTTCTCAGTTCATGTTTGTTTCTCTTGGTCAGGGATCGGTCAAGGTTTTGTGGGTCCTGATGCTTCACTTGGGGTGGGGGCTCTCTTCAAGAAAAAGGACCCCAAATTAAGAGTACACAGCATTGGAAAAGGACCCCGATAAATGAGGGGCCCTGAAGCTGAAACTGCATTAGCGTCGCGGTCCATCCGCCCCAGCCCTTCCGTCTTGTCTGTGCTTCAGCCACAGATGATGCCGAGGAGCCAGAGTCTCCTCCGTGAAGCCTCTTGTGTTCTCCCCAGGGACTATTCACAAATAGTCAAGAATATTCCACAAGAATAGTCACAAATCAATTGGCCAAAGTCAAGGGTCTTGTCCTATGCTACTTTGTGGTCTTCTACTTTGAATTTATTGATTACTGAAGACCTATTGCTTGCTTATCAGATGATTCCAAAGGTAATCTCAGATAGTTAACAAGTGTCTTCCATACATGTAATTTTTTTTTTAAATAGTTGTTCCCAAAATGCGAAGCTGCTCTTGGAGCACGGGGTAAGTTATATACCAGAGAAGGTTATATGAATGAAATTTCCTCTTTGTCGGGTAGTATGTGTTCTGTGTTGATCTGTGTCTTAAGCATCTTTCTCGAGGTCAGCTTTTATAACACTCATCATCTTGTGCATCGATAAGTAGTAGATGTGAAAGTCTGTGAGGCTAAGAGAACATTTTGATACGATGTGAAAACCTTCCAGTGCTTGATCATTATTCAGAAAACTCCATCCTGAGACTTCGGTTATGTTGCTGTTCTTTCGAGTGTGTATCTGTTTGTGAGAGACTCCTCTGTTCTTTTGTGGGTGCCGACGTCGCTGTTCCAGGACTCACGCAAGAAGGTCTTTTTCGGGTGAATGGCAACGTCAAGGTGGTGGAGCGGCTCCGGTGGCAGCTTGAGAGCGGGGCGCCCGTGGAGCTGGGGACAGACGGGGACGTCAGCTCAGCCGCCAGCCTGTTAAAGCTCTTCCTGCGGGAGCTGCCTGAGCGTGTGATCACCTCTGCGCTGCATCCTCGCTTCATTCAGCTCTTCCAGGGTCAGTACACTGCGTCCCCTCCAGGAACGAAAGCAGTTTTACTTTCGGCTACAACTAAGCTGTTAAACTTTAAATACTCAAGTTTTAAATATTAAAGTCAGGAGTTCCTGTCGTCGTGCTCAGTGGTTAACGAACCTGACTAGCATCCATGAAGACGAGGGTTCGATCCCAGGCCTTGCCCAGTGGGTTAAGGATCTGGCGTTGCCGTGGGCTGCAGTGCGGGGCTCAGATCTGGTGTGGCTGTGACTCTGGCGTAGGCTGGCGGCCACAGCTCTGGTTCTAGCCCTAGCCTGGGAACCTCCATATGCTGCAGGTGCAACCCTAAAAAAAAGACAAAAAAATATTAAAGCAAGATTTTAAATATATGCAATTTCTCCATAACCCCCATCGTGCTATTTCACTCTAGATCCTCATCTTCTACCCTAAAATAATACAAACTGATTATGAAATACTATAGTAAATGTATTTTCTAAGACTCTGGGCGTATATATATATATAAATAACATAATATCAAAAAGCCATGATGCTTTTTGGGCAAAAGAAGTTCTTTTCTGACTAGTAACTGCCATAAATGTACGAGGAATAAGACATTAAATTCTATGTAGGAAATTTTAATTAATTAAATTGTGTTTGGTCAGTGACTTCTGAGATCGAAAAGGCACTAGCGTGCTTTCCTTTTCTCATAAGCAAGGTGGAGGCCCGTTTGACATAATCGAGGTCCAATATTGATTTTTTTAAAGGTTCTTAAACATCTTTTTTCCATGAAGGTATAGTTGATTTGCAATATTATATTAGTTTCAGGTGTAAAAATAGTGATTGAAAATGTTTGTATGTTCTATTCCATTTAAAGTTACTATAAAATACTGGCTGCATTCCCTGTGCTCTACAGTATATGCTTATAGCTCATTTATTTTATACATAGTAGTTTGTACTTGTTACTCTCTATCCAAATCTGTCTTGCCCCTTCCCGCATCCTTCTCCCCAATGGTAACTGTTAGTATGTTCTCTCTATCTGTGAGTCTATGTTTTGTTATATTCACTCATTTTTGTTGTTGTTGTTTTAGACAGTGTTTGTCTTTCTTTGTCTGACTTATTCCATGAAGCATAATACCCTCTGGGTCCTTCCATGTTGTTGGAGATGGCAAAATGTCATTCTTATTTTATGGCTGAGTAGTGTTTTTTGTTTTTTTTTGTTTTTTTGTCTTTTTGCTATTTCTTGGGCCGCTCCCGCGGCATATGGAGTTTCCAAGGCTAGGGGTCTAATCGGAGCTGTAGCTGCCAGCCTATGCCAGAGCCACAGCAACTCGGGATCCGAGCCGCGTCTGCAACCTACACCACAGCTCACAGCAACGCCGGATCGTTAACCCACTGAGCAAGGGCAGGGACCGAACCTGCAACCTCACGGTTCCTAGTCCGATTCGTTAACCACTGCGCCACGACGGGAACTCCTGTTCCGTTGTATGTGTATATGCCACGTCTTCTTCACTCATTCATCTATTGGTGGACGTTTAGGTTGCTCACATACGTCAGCTGCTGTAAATAATGCCACTGCCAACATTGGGGTCATGTATTTTTTTCAGATTAGTGTTTACATTTTCTTTGGATATATACCCAGGAGTGGAATTGCCGGATCACATGGTAGTTCTCTTTTTACTTTTTGAGAAAGCTCTATACTGTTTTCTATAGTGATTGCACCAATGTGCGTTCTCACCAACATTGTACAAGAGTTCCCTTTTCTCTGTATCCTCACCAGAATTTGTTATGTGTGTTCCTTTTGATGATAGCCATTCCGAGAGGTGTGAGGTGATGGCGCTTTGTGGTTTTGATTTGTGCTTCTCTGATGATTAATAATATTGAGTATCTTCATGCACCTGTTGGCCATCACTGTGTCTATGGGAAAATGTCTATTGAGGTCTATTGCCCATTTTTTAATTGTTTTTTTGATATTGAGTTATATGAGCTATGTATGTATTTTGGATATTAACCTCATATTGGTCATATCATTTGCAAATATTTTCCTCCATTTAGTAGGTTGTCTTTTATTTTTGTCAATGGTTTCCTTTGCTCTGCTAAAGCTTTACGTTTATCTAGGTCCCATTTGTTTGTTTTTGCTTTTATTTCCATTGCCTTAGGAAAGAGATCTGAAAAAATATTGCTGCAATTTTATGTCAGTGTTTTGCCTATGTTTTTTCTTCTAGGAGGTTTAGAGTTTTGGTCTTACATTTAGCTCTGTAATCAGTTTGAGTTTATTTTTTATATGGTATGAGAAAATGGTCCAATTTCATTCTTTTACGTGTAGCTGTCTAGTTTTCCTAGCATCATTTATGGAGGAAGCTGTCCTTTATCCATTGTATATTCTTGCCTCCTTTGTTGTAGATAAATTGATGATATGTGTGTGGGTTTATTTCTCGCTCTGTGTTCTGTTACATTGATCTATATGTCTGTTTTTGTGCCAGTACCATACTGTTTTGATGACGGTAGCTTTTGTAAAGAATGGGTGAGTGAGAAGGCCATGTCATATGTTGAATTCTATTGAAAAGAAGGGATAAATTATAAAAGCAAAATTTGCAGAGCTATTTTTTAGGTTATCTTCAGTGCTCTTAAGCTTTATCAGTAAGTGACATTTTAAATAACTGCTGCAAAAGCTAGTTGAAGATTTAAATATTATGTGCTTAACAGAAAATATTTTAGTAGCTACATATTTAGTATTACTAAGAATCTTTATATCTTACTACCATAATTTATAATACTGCAATCATAATATTATCTTACTGCTAGTACTTGTGAATACTTGTGATGAACACTTTTAAAATTCCTATTTCCTAGAATAGCTTTCATTTGATGAGAATGCAGTGATATTTTTGTAATTTTTACATTACTATAAAACTAAAATTTAGATCCTCTTTGTAAATTATCATTACGAAATGTTTCCTTGTTGGCTAAAGTAGTTGATACGCATCAGAAAAAGCAAGGACGATCATTCTAGAAGTAAAACTGGTTATTTAGTCAGCCTTAGCGGTTATGTGATTATACAGAGATAACAATTTTGGGGCAGAGAAACAAAATTTTGCTTTATTGGTAGTATTCTCTCCTTCCTTGAGAACCTCTGGGGTTAGATCTGAGAAGTTCAGTCAAGAAAGTACTAATGGAGCACCTACAAGTTATGTAAACTGCTAAGTATAGGGAGTGTTGAATGCTTTAGATGCCAGATGGTACAGCCTCTGTAAAATAACCTTCTCTCTTTAATAGTCCAGGTAGAAAACACACAGAAAGGGCTCCTGGGCTTCTGCTGGCTCATCCTGCCTGCAGTAGTCCCACTGTAGAAGGTACGTGCTACAGCTGGTCACTCTCAAGCCAGGGGTGGGAAGACTCTCTGTAGACTCACTAAGCAGGTGTTGCAACAGTTACACCTGTTTCCCTGGGAAAGACTACCCTACTTTCATATTTCAGTCCTCATGACAACAGGATAAATAGTTTTCTTGATATTCTGTCACAACTCAGTGCCAGATTTCTCCTTTTTTTAATATTAGGGGCCTTCAAATTATATCCTCTGTAAAGAGCAAGCTGTTTTGTAATGGAATATAATGGAAAAATTTTCAACTCAAGCTCATCTCTTCCGTGCATTATAGGATGGCCTTCTGGAGCCCCAACCTAGTGTTTTTTTCAGGTATTTAAGCTTAACCACCTGTGCCACCAAGGTCACCGTTATCTGGTAGACCAACAGTGGCCCTCTGAAGACCCTAATGAACACCATTTAGGGTCTTCCTTTTGTATAAGACATTAGCAGCTTTCTAGATAATTTTCTACTTTATATTTTGTCTAGAGCTCTGAGATTATATATTTTTTAGTTACTAGAAAACCAGTTCTCTGCATAGCAGGTGTCATCAAGTACACCTGTCTGAAGGTGATTTCTGCCAAAACCTTTTGTCCAACGGCCTGGTCTAGACAATTCATCTTCAAGAGAGCGACTCAAAGGACCATCAGGGATTGTCCTTTTCTGTTGTCGTGTTAAACTTATCTCTGGTTGCACCAGCTTGCCTTCCTTAGTTGAAGTTTCCAGTGTAGTTATTTCAGTTTGGCTATATTCCATTACTCGATATTTTATCCTTATCTTGGTGGGCCAGTAAGATATATTTTTTTTTACTTTTAATAATCTCAGGTATATTTGGGGAACTAATATGAACTGCAAGCAATAAAAAGATCTTAGGATAGGATCCATTTAGCTTAGGATTAACTAGAAATTCCTTTATTGGAATTCTCTCTGTTGAGAAGCCTTCTATAATACAAATGAAAATATTTGTCTCATAGCAATATTTTTTATTGTTCAATGACTTTGCATCGACCCATTGATATTTATGTAATACCAGCTACTTACACGCTGGATGGTCCCAAGAAATAAAAGAGTAAACATCCATCTTGACTTCAAGGAATGTGCTGTTTCATTGAAGAGATAGAATGTGTGTTGTATACATTCTTTAATTTAGTTCTTCAAATGAATCAGCACATCCAATCAGTGATAACAAAGAGAGAAAGAAATCCATCTGAAGTTTGGTAGTCAGAGAATACCTGGAGGAGAAAATAAAATTGGGGTATATAAAATTAAGGACCAAGAGGAAAACATTCCCGAGGAGGAAAGTGCATGAGTAAAAAGACTGTCCGTGTAAGACAGCAATGTCTGATGGAGTTGTCCCTAACTACAGGAGGTTTGCAAAATGCGTCGTTTTAAAAGTAGGCTGAGACTGGATGGTAGAGGGCCTTGAAGAGTTAGTATTTATTGGGAGTTCCCTGGACGTCTAGTGGTCAGGACTCTGCGCTTTCACCACTGCGGCCTGGGTTCAATCCTGGTCTGAGAATTAAGTCCCACATCAAGCTGCCGCATGCCATAACAAAACAAACAAACAAACAAACAAAACCCAGTCAATTTTTCAAGTCTTATGATGGAAGCGGTATTCCAGGCAGTAAGATGGTGAGTGCGGGGAGAAACATCTAGAAGGCTGGCAGAAATCTAAGTCCTGGTCCTAAGAACCTGTATTTGATAAGTAATTGTCAACAAAAGTTTTAAAAATCTGTGGTAAAGTATACATAGTAGGAAAGGGATCATTTTAAAGTATACGACAGAGTGACTTTGAGTATATTCCCAATGTTGTGCAACTATCCCCACTGTCCATTTCCAGAACGTTTTCATCACCCCAAACGGCATCTGGTGATGGAGTTTTAAAGGAAGGTTGCCAGAGACAGAGACCTTAGAAAGAAACCATGAACAGAACATAATAGCTGATGATTAGATGATGAGTGTAGGAAGAGAGTCAAAGACAACTCTCGCTGACTTGAAAAACGGTGGGAGGTCTAGTATGGTGGCTGTGGAGCAGGGACTTGGGAAGGCCACAGAGGTGGAGAGTGTCCATCAAACTTTTGTGAGTGGAGACAAATAAGGAAGGACATTTCGAGGCAAGGTTGAAATAGCAAGAAAGAGAGCTCCCTGCCACCTGCTGTGCCTTGACAAGGCCGAAAGCAACTGGTGTTCCTTTGTCTTCAGTAACCCAAATCTCTTTCATCTGTACCTATCTGTTAAGGATGGGTCTTAACATTTAATAAAATGCTTCAGCCTGTCAGATTTGATCTTTTGTCTTGCAATGAAGAAGCAGTCTTCAGCCTCCTAGGAATGTTCTGTGACTGACCAGTGCGCTTCTCTGCCTCCAGGTGACTTTGGGTCTTGTCCAAAGGCTCAGAGGCTACTAGCTTGGAAGGATTGATGATCTCTTTTTGGTGGTCGGGGTTCGGGAGGGGACTTTTTAATTGTCCGTCTCAGAGATCCAGCTGTTTTTATTGAAGAACGAGGAGAGATCCTGATGTGGCATCTTGACCGTTGGTCCATTAATAAAATTAGTGGATGTCAGGATTGCGGGGCCATGATGTGGAGCTCATTTTAAATGAATGAAATGAATGCCAGTGCTTTGGAGAGGGGATAAGGGCTGAAGAGGTGAGCTTCGCAGTCATCTCTGTAGACTTCGCAGTGTTCTCACTGAACATCCAGAGCATCTGCTGTGTTTGGATGCTGTTGCAGCTGTAAACAGATGATAACAAGCTAATTTTATATACCTTTCATCACGATTTGCTTGCCCCTTCTGTACCTAGATGTTTTATATGCACGTGGCTTCCAAACTCCGTTACGGCTCCTCCTACAAATACTTCATAGATAAAGAAAATGAAGCTCAGGGAGGGTGTTACTTACCAAAGAGCAAGCAGCTGGAATGTGCAGAGCTAGGACCTGCCTCACGCCAAAGCCCAGGCTTTTCTGATCACACCGTGTGTGTGAGTCACCCAGACTGCTGTACCAGAATCCCGTCTGTGAACTGGGGGCTTAACCCACAGAAATTTATTTCCTCACAGTTCTGGAGGGGTTAGGGCTTCAACCTGTGAACTATGTAGGGACAACATTCAGTCCATAACACTCCTTTTTAAAAACTTAGCAGAGTTTGGTAAATGTATGAGTAAAAATTAATTAGTAAAATACCTACAGTGGGTACTGATTAGGTGGTCTCTAGGATAGATACCGTTATTACAGGATTGATGTTTTTACTTGGAAATCTTTTTTTTTTTTTTCTGACTTTTTAGGGCTGAACCTTTTTGGCATATGGAAGTTCCCAGGCTAGGGGTCAAGCTGGAGCTGCAGATGCCAGCTCATGCCACAGCCAGAGCAATGCAGGATCCAAGCCATGTCTGCGACCTACACCACAGTTCATGGCAACACCAGATCCTTAACCCACTGAGTGAGGCCAGGGATCGAACCCACATCCTCATGGATACTAGTTAGGTTCAGTAACCACTGAGCCATGACAGAAACTCCTCTTGGAAATCTTTAATGACTGGCAGAACTAGGAATAAGGAATGAGTTTAAAATAAATGACAGACTGTGGGTAAAAAATATTACCAGGGTGTGTTTTTGGTTTTTGTACAGGTAATTTTCTGTATATTTTGTTTGTATTTAGATACTGATTTCTCTTTAAGAATTTATTCCTTTTAGTGATAGTCGATGCTATTCAGTGACTATTCACTGCTTAATATCTAGAAGATGTTTTATTTATATACCCTCTTTGGATCCCAGGATCAACTCTTGTGAAGTACAGATAAGATAATCTTCATTTTGAAGAAAGAAATTGTTAGCATGTGCTCAGAGCATAGACTTCAGGTCTATTCTGACTAGTTTCTAACCTGGGTGCCCACTGCTAGCTGTGTTAGTGCGGACAGGTTAGGTCACCTTTCTGTGCCTTAGTATATTAGGTATCTTTTGCGGCACCGTAATTCCTCCAAAAGTTCAGTGGGTTGAAACAACAGTAAACATTTGCTTTCCCTCACAGTTGCTGTGGGTTCAGAGTTCAGGTGTGGTTTAGCGGTGCAGTGCCAGTGCAGGGTCTTTCAGGAAATTGCTCTCAGAGTCATTAAGGCCTGCAGTCATCTGAAGGCTTGACTGAGGCAAGGAAAACAGCTTCCAGGGTGGCTCGTTCACACAGCTGGCAATTTAGTGCTGGCTCTTGGTGAGAAGCCAGGGTTCCTTTCTTTCTCTAGGGGCCTCTCCAGGTGGCTGCTTGAATGTTCTCATAACACGTAGCTCGCTTCCCCCCCGGAGTGAGCACATCGAGAGGGATGGCAGCTTTCCTTTCAATGACCTAGTCCCAGGAGTCACATAGCATCATTTGTACCATATTGGACTTGTTAGGACTGAGTCCTTAATCCAGCCTGTATTAAAGAGGAGAGGAATTAGGCCCTGTCTTTTGAAAGAAGTGTTAGACTTTCTGGACGTTTGAAGACCACCAACACATAGTGATATTTGCTTCCTGAGCTTATCGTGGGTATTGAAGTTATCCATTACAGCACTTAGAACAATGTCAGACAAATAATGTCTACTTCATAAATGTTATGTTCGTGCTTCTCGGTTGAGGCAGACCACTTGAAAAATCCCGAAGATGGTTACATGCTAGGCTGATTAAATCATCATCCCTAGAGACGAGACCCAGGTGTCCATAGTTTTAGGGCAGCCTCTCTTGCTGTGCTCATGTCCCAATTTGTCCTCGGCCCTCGCTTCTGCCCTTTGGTTTCTTGGTTATGCAAAGACACACCATTTAGTGTGATTCCCTCAAGTTTTCCACTTTCCACTTTAAAATTGGTCTCTTTAACCTTTCTGTATCCTAACTTCCCTGTCTTTAAAAAAAAGTTAAAGAGTTACAGAAGAACAAGTCTCCTCGCCTGCCTAGTGATTAAGGAAGAGGAAGGAAAAGGGAAAAAATGAGTTCCAGTTTGGAGTTACCTGAAAATTTCACAACTCTTGGCCAAATTAGTTGAAACTGGGCGGACTTTCGACTGTTGGTTGAGCTGATAAATTTCACTATGGTCCAAGTCTTCCACAATTCATTTGAGAATATTTTGAGATTGGCTACTAGTTATCAATTTTTATTTTTTAAATTATTTTACATAATTTTAATGACAGTGTAAGCCTGCAAATATTGCATGTTATATATAGCACAGGACTCTTTTTTTTTTTCTTTTTTCTTTTTATGGCCATAGCCGCACCATGTGTAAGTTCTGAGGCCAGGGGTCCAATCGGAGTTGTAGCTGCCGGCTTACACCACAGCCACAGCAATGCCTGATATGTGACCTTTGCTGCAGCTTGTAGCCATGCTGGGTCCTTACCCCCCTGAGCGAGGCCAGGAGTTGAACCCACATCCTCACGGAGACTATGGAGGGTTCTTACCCCACTGAGCCCCATGGGAACTCCAGGACTCTTTTTTTTTAATAGGAATAATTTTCAGTTATTAAATTGAAGTGATGGCATTGTTTGGTATTTTATTGCTCACATAGAAAATGAGGATACTGTCCTGCCAACAGTGAGCTTACAGTTCTATGGGAGAAGTAGAACATGTCCACAGAGAGCCAGGATACACACAATAAAGTGGGGTTGAGAGGGAAGAATCATTTCCAAGTCCATGATAAGGAGGGTTTATGGAAAAGAAGGTAGTACTTGAGCTGGGCTTTGGAGGACTGGTAGAATTCCCAAAGATGGAGTGTGCTTTAGGAAGACAGGATTGCATGAACAGAGGTGTTTGAAAAACACAGGTACGTGATTGCAACCGTGAGCATAGTGTGTGTGTTAGGGGGGTGGAGGGGGTGGCTAATACAGTTGGATTTGGTGATCTTTCAGTAACGTTGTTCATCAAATACTGAAGTGGCACATTCTTAAATAATTATTATCCTCAGTAAAATGTATCATCTTACTGTTTTTGATATATTTTTATTTAAAGAAATATTTTTTCAAATTAATACATGAATCCAATTTTATTAAAAAATCAGATAAAATTGAAAGATTGATAGAGAAAACTCATACATACCCTTTGGCAGCCCTTAATTTTCTTTCCCAGAGGAAATCAGTTTTGTTCAGCTGTTCTTTCAACATTTGCTTCCATTTGATAATATAGTGTTGTATCTTGATTTCTCGCTTTCAGACATTATCTTGTTGCTTCCGCTTGGGAAATATGCAGCATTATTTCTGTGATATTGTTAACTTACCCCAGTATCGCTCTATCACAATTTTGGCTGAATTCATGATTAACGTTTGCCTTGTTATGACTATGTGAGGGTGTATACGTGTGTTAGGTGTATTGTCTGATGCTACTGTCTGTCTTATGTTTTCCTTTATACGATTTTCTATAAACCTATCTGCGATTTTTTTCAAATTGCTCCAACAAATCCACTAGTACCTCTTTTTAAAAAAGTATTGAATAATTTACCAATTCTTTATTCTGGGGAGATTCCCCTTCGGCCCTTTTTCTTCTTCTCCCACCTGCACCCCAGTAGCAGGTGTCAGCCTGAGCCTCCCTCCGCAGCCTGGACCTGCCGTTCCCTTCCATTGGACGCTCTGCAGGTGCCTGCCACCTGCAAATTTGCAAAATATTGTCTTTTGGTCTTGGAAATGCACTTGTATTATCTCTCTTTTATGGTTCTGTTAGTGTTTGGTTGTTGTCTCTTCATTCTGTTTTCTGTAAAATGTAATCAGCTTTCCTGTCCAACCTTGTTTCTTAATAGTATTAGCTTTTCAGTTTTAATAGTCAGCATATTCATGCTCTGTTTCTTTTCCAAAGTACTCTATTTGTTTTATAACGTTCTATTCTTATTCTTTCTGAGATTCAAGTCAAGCTTTGGGGGGTTTGGTTTGGTTTTCTTCTTTCATTTCTGTTTGCAAGATTTCTTTCTGTATCGCTTTACTCAAACATCAGGATCTTTGTGATTTAAGAATACCATTTTGACTAGTGATGGAACATGATGGAAGATAATGTGAAAAAATTATATATATATATATATATATAAAACTGGGTCAACTTACAGCAGAAATTGATAGACCATTGTAAGTCAACTATAACAGAAAAAAAAATTAAAATCTTTAAAAAAAAAAGAAGAACATCTTGGAGTTCCCATCGTGGCACAGTGGAGACGAATCTGACTAGGAACCCTCAGGTTGCAGCTTCGATCCCTGGCCTTGCTCAGTGGGTTAAGGATCTGGTGCTGCCGTGAGCTGTGGTGTAGGTCGCAGACGCGGCTCAGATCTGGTGTTGCTGTGGCTGTGGCGTAGGCCGGCAGCTACAGCTCCGATTGGACCCCTAGCCTGGGAACCTCCATATGCCGTGGGTGAGGCCCTAAAAAGCAACACAGAATAACATTTTGCATGGAGACTGATAGGCTCGTCTGCGGGTGTCCTTCACGTTAGGAGGATTAGATAGTGGGGGTAGAGGAGAGCCTGTTTGGTTTGGGCACTCACACATAGCAATATGTGGACATGTTTTTCTTTTCAGCCATTGAGTTCTTCACGAGCAGGAATGGGAGGGGAGTGGTGGGAAGGATGCTAATGGGCCCATTATTCCTTAGCACATTTTCACTAATTTTCACATTTTCAACTGTTCCCCACTCTAGCCCTTAGCTATCTCAGATGTCCAAGAATCCGCTGATGTGATGCAGAGACTAAATCTCAGCACGCCTGCCTGCCAGCACGCCTGCCTGGGTGCGCAGGGTGGCAGAGGCTCCCTGGAGCTTGACAGGCGTTCAAACAGTCTGTTTTCTGTCACTTGCATTCACTTCCAAATGGCTTTGGAATCTTATCTCCTTCTGTCCTCTTTGCTGTTCTTTTCGTGTGTGCTTATATTATTTAAACATTATTTTACTGTCATTCTCATGGGGGCTTGGGAAGACTATGTGATCAGTCTGTCTCTTTAAATGGGCATTTTCCTTGGCCTCCCCCTCCCCCATGCTTGATTTTAAAGGGAATAGCATTTTTTTTTTTTTCCCCACTGTACAGCAAGGGGGTCAGGGTTATCCTTACATGTATACATTACAATTACATTTTTTCCCCCACCCTTTGTTCTGTTGCAACATGAGTATCTAGACATAGTTGTCAATGCTGGGAATAGCATTTTATAATAGCAGCTGTGCAAACAGTATGTGAGAGTTAAGTGCCTGTGAATTTTAGCTTATGAGCACTTGATAATTTAGGCAGCAACCGTTTTTCTTAAGAAAACCACCCTGGGAACGCCATGGTCACCAGTACAATGCCTGATTGTAAAGGAATCGCATTTAATAGGCTAACTTGCATTTGTGCTTTGGGCTGTCTTTCCTCAACATGTGAGAAATTCACTAGGTCAATTTGAGTGACGACGGTTTTTTATTTATTCTATGCATCATCATGCCACTTAGCTGAGTGGTTTTGCCTTGCCAGTTTTAAAGGGCAATGCAGATGCTGGCTGGTTCTAATAGTAGTTATTAAGTCATCACTCCTTGGGAGCATGAGCTCCATAGGCTTCTTTCCTAGGGATTCATGTAGGGAAATACTTCCTTCCCTAGATTAATTCCTTCTTCCTGAGAAATTCCTTTTATTTTGAGATTAGTCAACCCTCACACATTTGTCTCTGTGAGAAACAGAATCATTATATTAAACTCCAAATTTAAGCCCTTTCCATTGTCCGTATGTGCCTTGTAGGTTTTCTCTAAGAGAAACCAAATATATACATTATTCATTTTTTCAAGTAAAAGGCCTAACCCCAGAGGAGAATTAAAGCATCGCCATCTGCATATCTGCCCAAGCTGCCAGTCCATCAGATGTGTGAAACCTCCCCTGGAATAAATTGGAAAAGTGGTGCCAGGAAACCCAGGGTTCCACCTGTGACTTGATTCACCATCAGTTAGTGCTGCCTCCATCCGGATCCATGGACAGGAAAAACCCCATTTGCCTTTATAATCCCCTGTGATCTCTAAGATGATCCATCCTGATAACTAGTTGACCTTTTGTTTGCTAGGTACACACAGAGATATCTTCCTCGTAGTGGCCTTTGACACGCTGGGGTTGCGTTAAGTAGGGAGTGGGATTAGGCAGATCTGGAAACAGGTCCTGAGGGAGCCATTGTTCCGCATTAGAACAACTAGTCTCCAGGGATGTGTGTGAATGTGTATTTATGTAAATTTGCTGAAATCCTTCATCGCCTTTTCAGCTGTGTTCTCTTTGTCCTTGATGGCTTATAGCTTTTAAAAATTCTGATCATTCTAGTGGGGTATGAAGAGGAAGAATAAATAAACTCATCTTTAACTGAAACTGCTCTTCTGACGTTTTGTCCTGCCCTGGTTTTTAAAGCCAGCAGAATTTCCTTAGTCTTTTTTTTTTTTTTTTTTTTTTTTTACTTTCTCTTTCTTTCTTTCTTTCTTTTTTTTTTTCCCCACTGTACAGCAAGGGGGTCCTTAGTCTTTATTGAGATAGAGTCTACACACGATAAAACTGACCCTTTCAAAGTGTACCGTTCAGTGGGGATTCGTTTACTCACAGAGGGCAATCATCCCTCCCCTCTGGTTTTAGACTATTTTTATCACTCCAGCATGAAGCTCCAAGCTCATTGGCAGGCACTCCCCATTTCTTCCCCTTCTTCCCCCTCCACTTGTACCAGCCCTAGGCAAACACTAAGCTACTTTCTGTCTAGATAGATTTGCCTGTTATTGCCATGCCTTGGAAATGGAATCACACACCATAGGTGACTTTTGTGACTCTCTGCTTTGACTTAGCTTAAGTTTCAGGGTTCCTCCATGTTGGAACATATATACCAGAACTTCATTCCTTTTATAGCTGGTTAATAGTCTGCTGTATGACTGTTCCTCCGTTGTCTTTATCCTTATTCAACCATTGAGGGACAGGTGGCTTGTTTTCACCTGTTGGCTATTATGAGTAGTGCTGCTGTGACCATTTGTGTACAAGTTCTTGTATGGACAGACATGCTAATTTCTCTCGAGTATCTACTTAGCCGTGGAGTCGCCGCATCAAATGGTGACTTTAACTATTTAAATGGAGTTACTGTTGTGACTCCACAGTGTAAGTTGTTTCTGTGAGGATTCGAGTCTGATCCTTGACCTCACGCACTAGATTAAGGATATGGCACTGCCGCAAGCTGCAGTGTAGGTAGCGGTTGTGGCTTGGATTCCAGTGCTGTTGTGGCTGTGATGTAGGCCACAGCTGCAGCTCCGATTCAGCCCCTGCCCTGGGAACTTTCATGTGCGGCAGGTGCTGCTGTAAAAAGAAAAACAAAACAAAACAATTTAAGGAACAATTTTCCAGTGATGAATGGAAGTTGTCTTTTCTTTCCATTGTTGACAATACCTTTATTTATTGTTGACAATACATTGTTGTCTGTGTTTAATTTTTGGTGTCTTCATAGTCTAGGCGGTAGAGTTTTGAAATAGCATAAAGATTACAGGCTTGAAGAAGAAAAAGAGAGATCTAGTAGCTCCAAGGCCAATAAGATAATGTCTGATGGAGATTTTTGGAATGAATTGTTGTGACCTGAGTGCAATCCTCAGTAACTTCTGCATTTTTCCTGAATGCTTTTATATGAGGAGAATCTTATTTCGATTGAGCTGGAAGAGGAACAGAGAGAACAGCCAGCAAAGGAGTTATTTACAAAGAAGCGAATCGGTAGTATCAACTCACATAAGATACATATTGAAAATGTGTTTAAAGACTATCAGTTTGAAGGGGTGCCAAGTCATGAGCTTGCCAGCCACCTGCAGTGCTGCCTGAAGTGGTTAAACCCTGTTCTGAACCCCTGCTTTGCTGAGTCTGTGGCCATAATTAACTTTTACGCCGCGTCGATAAACTATTTGAAGACTGAAGGCAAAGGAGGGGACGTCCAAAACAGTTCTAAAGAACTCTGGGCTTGATATTTAAGTCACCAGATTAATGCAGTCCACTTACAGCTGAGCAGTAGTCTCCACTGGATCAGTAGCGGGGGATGTGGGGATGGATAGAAGAGTAATACGCTTTGCACTGAACTTACTGTACTTTGCCCACTTAATATAGCACTAGATTTATGGAGAAAGCTGAGTGTTATTATCGGGGATATTGCCAATATTGTCGAAGATCCGTGTCATTGTGGGGAGGTGGCCCCTCCTGGATGCTATGGTTTCTCCCTTTTGCCTGTGCACAGGCATTCCCATATTATAAACAGGTCCTCCTGCCGTAAGGTGTTTGTGTCTGACATGGAATCTAGCTGTGAGCTCCCAGTTTTGATGTTAAGATAGACCCTTTTACCTGTTTGTGATATTTTTACTCTACGTCTGTGTCCCCACGGAAGCAGTCAGCACTCAGCGAATACCCACAGAATAGGTTTTACTGTTTCGGTGACATGGGAGTTAGTTGTTGGCTATAGGACTGAAGTGTAAAGTCTCCCCTAATTCTTGGCTCCTCCTGTGTCCTTTGCCTCTGCCTTAACATGCAAGTTCATTCTGGGAGCGGGAGTATCAGTGTAGATACTGGCTAATTTGGCAATAACCACCCCTCTGCATCTTGCAGAAGCCAATCAGAATGATAAGATTTGTAGTTTTATTAATAACGTCTGAGAATAGACTGTAATTTATTAGTTTTTATTAGTCACTTTATCATCCTGCTCTTGGAGAAATTTGTGGAAGGCCTTTGCGAACTTTGTCATGGGCAAGGGTTATAAGAAAGCTGTAAAACGATAGCCGCCTTCTTACAGGGAAAAATACCAATTCCGTTAATCATAAGATGTAATTGTGTACATAGGCTTCTCATCCTTCTAAAGAAGTGATTCCCCTCCTGGGGAATGAAAAGCAGAAGTAAAACCTCATCCAACATATGGCATCTTATGATTGAGAAAGAACTATAATTCATTTTTTAAAATGATTTGTATTTTTTTCATGATAGCTAGTTTACAGTGTTCCATCAGTTTTCTACTGTACAGCATGGTGACCCAGTCACACATACATGAATACATTCTTTTTCTCACATCAGGATCCACCATAAGTGACTAAATATGGTTCCCAGTGCTATACAGCAGGATTCCATTGCTTATCCATTCCAAAGGCAATAGTTTGCACCTATTAACCCCAGATTCCCAGTCCACCCCACTCCCTCCCCCTTGGCAACCACAGGTCTCCTCTCCAAGTCCATGAGTGTCTTTTCTGTGGACAGGTTCATTTGTGCTGTATGTTAGATTCCAAATATAAGTGATATCATATGGTATTTGTCTTTCTCTTTCTGACTTCATTGAGTGTGAGACTCTCTATTTGCATCCATGTTGCTGCAAATGGTATTATTTTGTTCTTTTTTTGTGGCTGAGTAGTATTCCATTCTGTGTGTGTGTGTGTGTGTGTGTGTATATATATATTTCTTAATCCATTTATCTGTCTTAATCCATTTATCTGTTGATGGACATTTAGGGTGTTTCCATGTCTTGGCTACTGTGAATAGTGCTGCAGTGAACATATGGGTGCGTGAGTCTTTTTCAAGGAAAGTTTTGTCCTGATATATGCCCAAGAGTGGGTTTGCTGGGTCATATGTTAGTTCTATATTTAGTTTTAGTTGTATATTTAGTTTTCTGAGGAACTTCCATACCGTTTTCCATAGTGGTTGTACCAATTTATATTCCCACCAACAGTATAGGAGGGTTCCCTTTTCTCCACACCCTCTCCAGCACTTGTTATTTATGGACTTACTAATGATGGCCATTCTGACTGGTGTGAGGTGGTATCTCATAGTAGTTTAATTCATGCTTTGTTTTATTCTTATGTATTTTATAAAACATTTTGTGCCCATTCTTCTAGGCTTTTATGAAAATGCTGTTCCCCACAGTACCTAAAAGGCTGTAATTCACTGTAAATGAATGGAGATTCTATGCCCCCTCCCATTACTCACCAATTTTTGCTTGTTTGTTAACTGAGGAAACATTTCTTAAGTATTTAGGTGTTTGAGACGTGTGCTGTATAACAGTGATGCCAGTAACAGCGAACTTTGTTGGAGTCCACTGGAGTCCATTTCGTAGGTCATGCTGATTCGAGTTGCAGCTCAGCTACTTGGTGGCTGTGTGAACATGGACAAGTTAACCTCTCTGTTTCAGTCCCGTCGTTCCTAACAGGGGGTGCTTTCAATTCCTGTTGCTGCTGTGACAGAGTAACAGAAATTTAGTGTCTTCAAACATCCCACACTTACTATCTCATTGTCCTGTGAGAAGGGTGTCAGCTCAGCTGGTGTCTCTCCTCTAGATCTCACAAGGTCAAAACCAAGGTGTCCATCCGCATGGGTTTTTTGCTGCTTCCAGGCTCATTCAAGTTGTTGGCAGTGTTCAGTTCTGTGGTCATGAGGTTGCGGTCCCTGTTGGCTTCTGGAGGCTGTCCACATTCTTGGGCTTGTGACCGCTCTCCATCTTGAGTCAGCAGCAGCTGATAGATTAGCAAGTTTTCGTAAATCCTTGTGAGAGACTTAATCAGGAAATAAAAAGCTACTTCCATAAACCTGGTGCCGTGAAGCTAAATATTTTGCTTCTTTTCATGGCTGACCTTCTCATGGCCCTGAGATGTGTTGGAGGAGAGATTAGCATTTTGTCCATTGTTTTGCCTTTTTTCTTCTTGAGCCTGAGATCCTGGGTACAGTAGGACAGTATCACTTTATGGCCATTGAAAAGTCAAAGCCCGTGACACGTGCTAGGATAAATGTCCAGATTAGCATTAGGTGCCATCCTGTGATGTGGGTGGGTCTGGCATTGCTAATTACAGCAATCATAATCTCTTTTTAATGAGAGGAAATACTTGTTGCAGGGTCCAGGGTTGGCTGCCTAATCTGTAACAAAAGATTTCATGGTACTGTCGACTGGGGAAAAAAAAAAAAATTCACAACCTAAAAGTTGAGAGTTAGGTTTGATTCAGTGGACAAAACTGAGGACTTAAGCCCGGGACACAGCATCTCTCATAACCCTGAGAGACTGCTCAGAAGAGGCCGAGGAGCGGGGTGGGGGGGGGGGTGGAAGGAGTAGGATATGTAGGAATTTTTGCAACAAAGACCAGATGGACCATCAAAAGATGACTGTTAATTGAAGAAAACCAGACATCTCAAGGAATTGAGTGCTTTTCTGTGTATGGAAAGCTGCACAGTCTGGGCTCACTGAAATCATTCCTTTGATTCCTCAGCTATCTGGGGCCCAGAGCCCTGTGCTTGCTCGTTCGCTTGCTTGCTTTTTTAAATCCTCAATCTCGGGGTGCAATCTGGGGGTGGCTAGTGGCTGAGGGGTGTCATGTCCTTCGTTGACTGACCTATCAGGTGGTCTTTTTAGTTCGCAGTACAAAGTTCTTCAACGGCTGAGTGGTTTACCTGTATACCACACATGCTATTTGCTAGGTGTTTATTCGTGATGTAGCTTGAAAAATGGGTGAAATGTAGCCCACAATGAATGAAATCTCTCAAGAAGCTTGGAGAATGCGCAGGGGCACTTTTCACTAATGGAGAAGCTAAGTTCTTGTCCTCGGAAAAGATTGATGAGAGGGAAAATGATGACTCTTTCCATTATTAATCAAAATTCCATCTGCACAGGTTTCGTAAGCCTTTTGGGTTCATGAATTATACATATTCTAAATTTTTATTCCAATTTAATTCTGGAAATAACTGCAAATTGAAAACAGTTAAAATGTCGTAATACATCTGCGGGGGTGCATTTCACGTCTATTTCTGAGCTGTGGAGTTTAATTGCTCAGTATCTTTCCCCTCTGACCATCAGATGACCCGTTTCTTCTCATTAAAATACTCCCAGTTCCTATGTAACATTCTGACGCGGCTAGTTCCATAAATGGACTAAATTATTTCACATTCCTTTTAGATATCGTTGAGATATAGTTGATACATACTATTACATCTTACTATGTTCGTGTCTTAAAAGTGTGTCTTATGTGTGTATCAATCTATTAAATTAATTTATTATTTATTTATTTTTGTCTTTTTAGGGTTGCATGTGCAGCACATGGAAGTTCCCAGGCTAGGGGTTGAATCGGAGCTGTAGCTGCCAGCCTACACCACAGCTCACGGCAACGCCGGCTCCTTAACCCACTGAACAAGGCCAGGGATCGAACCCACAACTTCATGGTTCCTAGCAGATTCATTTCCACTGCGCCACAACGGGAACTCCACCAGACACATATGTTTCATGTGTAAAACAAATAAGACACATTCAAACTCCATCCACCGTCTGCCTGTGTCCTCACTGTCTCACCACTGTCAGCCTGGTCCAGGCCAGCTGGCTTTTGTCTTCTGGGACTGTCACATCGGTCCCCTAACTATAGTCTCCTTGCTTTCTGCTGTGCCTCCCACAGTTGGGGTTCAGTACAGCAGCCAGAGTGGTCCTTTGGAGTCTTCCCAGAGCTCAAAACCCTGACCTGAGAAAAACCAAAACAAAAACGTGGCTTAGAAGAATGCAGTGGTCTGCCCTGTCCCCACGCACCCCCCTGTCCCCTGATGGCATTTCCTGCCATCGCCTCACCTACTACCACTTGGCCTCAGCCCCACGATCCGCCGGGGCCCTGGCATCCGCTGTTTGCTTCAGCTCTGCTCGGTTGTCACCACAGCAGAGAGGGCTCCTCGACCTTGGCAAGCTAAACACTGTACCTGCCTTATTAAGCAGACCTTCCTCAGCATCCCCCGCTCCTGTATCACTCTGCTTTGCTCCCCTTATCCTGCTTTGTGTTTCTTCATAGCACTTCTGTTACCCCATCACATATGTACTTATTTGATTATTGTCTGTCTCCCCTCAAATAGAAATTTTTTTTTTTAACGGCTGCATCTGTGCCATATGGAGGGTCCCAGGCTAGGGGTCGAATTGGAGCTGCAGCTGCCAGCCCACACCGCAGCCGCAGCCACACTAGATCTGAGCCACATCTGCAGCCTATGCCGAGGCTTGCAACAGCTCCCGATCCTTAACCCTCTGAGCAAGGCCGGAGATCAAACTTGTATCCTCATGCACACTATGTCAGGTTCTTAACCCGCTGAGCCACAACGGGAGCTCCTAGAATATGTTTAATAAAAATATGAAATTTACTTTGTGCCGTATCCCTGGTATTAGAGTCAGACACGCGGAAAGCACATAGTATCATAGGTAGTGTGCAATAAGTATACGTGATGAAAAATGCACCCAAGATAGAAGCGTTGCTAACTCCTATTTAGGACGTGAGACCTTGAGGGAGACGTTGTGATAACCAATATCCATGCAAGAACATGAATGAATTATGGTGGTGTTTGTTATATTGAGGTCTCAGTGGATCAGAAAATAATACAAGCAATAATGTAATTATCATGAACTTTTGTTTCTAGAAAACATCAAAAGACATCGTCCTCTTTGGCACATTCCCACTCCGTGCTCCCCTGGGCCTCTTCCCCAGGCTCCCTCTGAAGGTGTGGAGTAGTTATTCATCTTACATGTAGGAAGTCTTGTCTACACGGCGCTGCAGGCAGGCAGCAATGGCGATATTTACCACGTGTTTCTGGAGCTGCGATGCGGATCGCAGATGCTCAGTAATTAAGGCATCTGAGAAGAGGGGAGAGGAAATGTCATGCTAATAAAATAAAGTCTTGACTGCACTGTCAGTGTGTTTGAACAGAGACGCAGGAGGTGAATTAGGAATATTTAAGGTCAGATGCGGTGTGCTGCTGTCTGTGCCACTGAAGTCAAGGGCGCTCATGTCTTCGCCCAGAGGGGGCGCCAGCGAGTCTCTCTTCCATCAGAACAAGCAGAACTGCTTTGGGGTAGAAGGAGAAAGATGTATGTTCCCTCATATTTACTTTTGCTTTTGGAGAACATGTTTTGTGAGTCTTTCATTCATGCCATAAGGGGTTTCATGTTACTTTGGTTAAGCTGGAGATTGTCTGGATATGTGTGTCTCCCTTCCCATTGTTTTTGGTAAGTTTTATTTCCTGGGGAAATTATTCGTTGTATTTCAAGAGAGTGGATGTCAGTGGTCAAAGTACTGCTTCTTTTTCACAGATGGTATTGTCATAAATTCAGAATTATTTTGAATTTTTTTTTTTAACCTGGCATCTTCACACATGGCATCTTCACACCCGGCCTACCATAGATAGGGTTTGAGGTTTCATTTCAGAGCCAGAAAGAAGGCCAGAAGTCCACTGTCGAGGCCGTTGGAAAGCTGTTGCTTGAACCTTGAAATGCCGGACATTAAACCACAATTTTTAAAAGAGAGCACACACCCATGAAAACTTTGGATTAGTCACCATAAAAAAAGACAAAGGCAGGAGTTCCTGTGTGGTGCAATGGGACTGGCGGCCTCTTGGGAGCACTGGGATGTGGGCTCTACCCCCGGCCAGGCACAGTGGGTTAAGAATCTGGCGTTGCCGCAACTATAGCTCAGGGTGATCCCTGGCCCAGGACTCCATGTGTCAGAGGGCAGCCAAAAAAGAAACAAAGGAAAGAAAAAGGCAAATAGAGGTACATTTTCTCTTAGTTCATATTTATTCTTTATAATGTAAAATTGTGAGAAATGGGTCTTAGATTTATTTTTAATCACTCAAGACTTATTTCCATTTCTTTTTAAAAGAAGTTTTTATGACTGCATCTGTGGCTTCTAGAGGCCCCCAGGCTAGGGGTCAAATCTGAACTGCAGCTGCCGGCTTACACCACAGTCACAGCAATGCCAGATCCGAGCTTTGTCTGCAACCTATGCTGCAATTTGTGGCAGTGCTGGAATGTTAATCCACTGAGCGAGGCCAGGAATCAAACCCGCATCTTCAGGAAGACTATGTCAGGTCCTTAACCCACTAAGCCACAGTGGGAACTCTGTGGACTTGTTTCTATTTCTTACATATTCCTGCTAGGCTGGATCATAGTACAGTAGGAAATAACGCCATACCATGTGTCTTTATGGATTATCAAAATATTTGGATACTATTTCTTTCTGCTTTAAATATAACTTAATATGAAAAACCTCTAGTATCAAGAAATCTGTTCTGGAGTTCCCGTCGTGGCGCAGCAGAAACGAGTCCGACTAGGAGCCACGAGGTTGCGGGTTCAATCCCTGGCGTCGCTCAGTGGGTTGAGGATCTGGCCTTGCTGTGAGCTGCGGTGTAGGTCGCAGATGTGGCTCAGATCTGGTGTTGCTGTGGCTGTGGTGTAGGCCGGCAGCTGTAGCTCTGATTAGATCCTTAGCCTGGAAACCTCTATATGTCTCGGGATGAGGCCCTAAAAAAGCAAAAAAAAAAAAAAAAAAAATCTGTTTTGCCCTAAACATTATAGAGTATTGGATTACATTGTTTGTGATCTGTAAGAGATAATTATTCTAATCACGAATAGAATGCTCTACAATACGATTGTACCAAAGATTGCTATCTACACGTTTTTCGCATTGCTAACTTTGGCGGCATCACTTGTGCGTCTATTTATCACTAACATTCATAAAGGCGAAATGGCTCATATTAAAAGACATTTCACTAAAACCTCCGTGTGGTCATAAAATCAAATTAATGCAGGCAAAGCGGAAGTTACTTTGTTTTTCTAACGAGTACTTAACATTGCGTCTAGTCTGTGTCAAGCGCTCTATTTTAAGTACTTTACAACTGTCAACTCTTAATCCTCATCACAACCCTATGAGATAGTTAATATTGCCATGTACAAATAAGAAAACAGTTTAGTGAAGAGCCTAAGGTCATACAGGTGGCGGAACAGGATCCCAACCCCGGAAGTGACTCCCAAGCCTGCATTCTTATCCTATGCCTGTAGCCACTCAGGGCCGCCCTGTGACTCTCTGTTTGTTTTCTGTGTTTTCACTTCCTGCACATCATCTGTGTATCTTGTTACGCTGACTAATCCTCTTCCTTTTTGTCCTATTTGTCTCGCTTTTCTGTTTCTTATACTCTGGAATGGCTAAAGCAGCTGACCTGTCTACATTAAAGAATCCAATGTGTGTTAAATATAACTGGATTAAATTTTCATTCTCTTAGACATCTGTCTAAAGGATCCATTGTCATTATTCCCCTCAAGTATTTGCTGTGAAAGATTTGTATTTTCCTCTTGATAGAAAGTAGGAGTCAAAATTGCTTAAGAGAGCAACTCGACTGGATTTAAATATCGACAAAACAAATCTCTTGAGAATTGAGATGTCTGCCTGTAAAGTTTGCCACATTGCTGGCTATTTTTGGCTTTATACAAGCCCCAAATTACTAGGCTCTTATAGGAGGCACAGAGCAAATCCTAAACTCTATGACATGTGAATGATTAAAAAAATGATGTAAAAATTAAAAGTTTTCTTGAGTTTTTTCTGTGCACAGATTCCTGATGACTGAGTTTGGTGTCACTCATGATTATCCAGGGGGGTCTCTTGTATCAGATTTTATTCAACCAGGAGATTCTTGTTTGGAACAGACTTGAAAACAAAAATCAAATGGAAGATTCCACTATGGATAAAAAAAAAAAAAAAAAATACCAACCATTATCCTAACTTGTGGCAAGGGAACATAAAACCTATTTTACGCACTGAATAAAGTGCTTGTGGTTTTCAAGGTGTCTTCAGTACATTAGCAGTTCTTTAATATTAAAAAAGTCAAACCCTTGAGGATGAAAGAAGAGGTAAAAATGCCTCTTTTTCAGTGGGGCCTCTCGGTCTCTGGTAGTGATTTTCTGAATTTAAAGGTGAGAATGTTCTGTATTTGTGTGCCTTTGCTATTGTTACTATAAACTATGCCTGAGAACAATTTTTTTGTTGTTCTTTTTCTTTCCAGATGACAGACATGATGCTCAGGAGAGCAGCTTACGAGACTTAATAAAAGAGCTGCCAGACCCCCACTACTGCCTTCTCAAGTACCTCTGCCAGTTCTTGACAAAAGTAGCCAAGCACCACGTGCAGAACCGCATGAACCTTCACAATCTCGCCACGGTCTTTGGGCCGAACTGCTTTCAGTAAGTTGGCGAAGTTTTGCTGTTCACATCGTCACGTAGCCCTTTCCCTTTACAGCTGCCTGACAGCACTCGGGTGTAGACGTGTATTTCACTCTAAAACGTCACCCAGTTTTCACGGGAGTTCCATCTTGGTACTGAGCATTTTATGAGCCTTTTTATGAAACCATATTTGTAATGGTTTCAAACAACTTTGTTTAAAGTTCTGGGAGGAAGTTTTACTTTCGTGAAAAAGGACCTTTTAAAAAAAAAAAAAGTCTAATCTTCCACACTGATTAGCAAGAAGGGAAGGTGTGTGATACAGTGCATAATTTTTTTTTTTATTAGTATAAAGTTCAGACCATTGCCAATAGATGGAAAATAACAAGCAGACTATGTCAGTAAGAGAAAAATGTCACCTCAGCTACATTGATTTATTTTCTAGGAATACACCAGACTAGAAATAAACTATTCTCCTTGATGGGTGCTATGTCACTAGCCACAAGAACTCTTGTAAATCTTAATATTTTCTCTGTTATGCCTTAAAACTCGTTCGCTGTTGATACATGAAACACGATCTTGCGCACCAGAGATTTTGTTTTTCACTTTCCTATTAGGACATGTGATATCAAACATGTTCCTTCTACTTAGAAGGAGAGAGAAAGGAAGAACGCTCACTCTTTAAAGCTCGCAGACATTCTCAGCAAGTTTTTTAAAAATAGTTTCTCTGCTGATCCACTCTATTAACCTCCAGACGCATTCGGCTGCCTAGAACTGTAATATTACAGCCCTCGGAATAACTCTAAATATAAACTCTAAAGACAAACTCTCTAGTGACGACAGGGCTCTAAGGCATTTGCAGCCTATGGTGGAGAGAAGTTCCTTCCCCCTTGTAACTTTAGACATTTCCATTTTAAATAATTTCATTTCAGAAGCTATGCTCGGCTCTTGCGGGTGAATCTCAAACAGGGGCTCCACTGATACCTTAGGTTACTGAGGAACTCTGTGGTAGGAAAAAGGTTAGAGTGTTTCTTTTTACACCTATCTGCAGTGTAAACGTTGGGTGCCCTCTATGTAGGAAAGAAAGGTAAATCGAAAAGTGTTCAGTAATTTTGAAACCCTAGATTCTAGAAGAGGTGAAAATGCATTTGTAAATAGAACGCTTACCTAACAACATACAGGTCCACGCCGCATTGTTGGGCTTGGTGTGGAATTTCTGGTCACCTGCTTCATTTAATCACAATATCAAATAAGAAAAGAGTTTTTATTCTATACTCTACCAATCCGTATAGCCTGTCACATTTTTTGATTGTGGTAAAATAAAGTTTACCCTTTTTAATATGCAGATCAGCGTATTAAAGAACATTCACACTGTCGGGATGACAGTTGATGTGTATTTTCTAAACTTAGGGATGGAGAAGTCACTACTGGTTACTTTTCCTCACTGAAACAGAGTATAATACTTAGAACAGATAGTGTTCATTGAGCACTTACTAGGTACTGAGCTTATTTCTCTGATTGATGCCAAAGAGACAGAGGTAGCTTATTTTGAACTTGGAAGGTCCCCTGATTCGATCACGAAAAAAGTAGATACTTCAATTCCTATGACCACAGTTAAGTCAGTGACTACAGTTAGTTCATAAATGTTACAATGATTATCAATAGAAAGCCTGCCATTTAAGGACACTTCTGTCCCCATGAACCATTGAAAGACAAGGGAAATGCTTTTCTTAATAACTTCAGTTGTGTATACACCGTATGGTCAGTAGATGAGGACTTTTTTTCTGGTAAGGGGAAAGCTTCATAAAATAAGGTTCATTTTTTTAACAGCTGTACCTTTTAGATGCAAAATGATATTACTGTGAAATATACAATCATAAAAGTAGGAGAAAATGCACCAATAATGTATGATCGGCGTTCTGGATGCTGGGCTTATAGGTGGCTCTTCATTACCAGGTTTTCAACATGTACTTCCAGTTATAGGGTATTAAATTTAGATGATTGGATAATAGTGTCATTGTAAAATGTTCAAATAATATGGGTATATAGAATAAAAAAATCTCCTCCTTTAGTTCCTCCCATTTGTCAGCTGAAAAATATGCACAACCTAAAAGTTGAGAGCTATGTTTTATTCAGTGGACAAACCTGAGGACTTAAGCCTGGGACACAGCATCTCAGATAACTCTGAGAGACTGCTCCAAAGAGGCCTGGCTGCGGAGCCAGGAGGTAGAGGAGTTTTTGCAATGACGACTAGGTAGGCAAACCATCCTAAGAGGAACGTCAATGCAAAAAGAAAAACAAAAACAGATATCTCAAGTTAAGGAACGTAGCACTTTGCTTTGTGTGGGAAGGTGCAACCGTCTGGGCTCACCGAAATCATTCCTTTGATAGGCACCTCAGCTGTCTGGGGCCCGGATCCTGTACCTCTTTGTCCTGAGTGTCCCCCACTATTGGGGGTAGTTGCAGCAGTTGACTGCTAGAGGACAGGCATCCTGTTTCGGGGCTCACCACTGGGGCAGCTGTGATGTGATGTTTGATGACTGCAACATCCTTTGTCCACATGGCACGGACATTTTTCATTAACATACTCCTCCTCTTCCCTCTGGAGATAAAATAGGCCGCCCCAGGTATATTGCTCCTTCTTTGGGGATACACCCACAAATCTGTTTTTACACGTAAGTGGGATCAAGATGCCTATGAATCTTCATTGATTTATGGTAGCACTAGAACTTCTAATGTCAAAGTATTTATATACGTCATTCTTTCAGCTGTTAAATAGTGTGGATTTGTTCTAACTTAATGAACATTGAGGTTGTCGATTTTTTGATGTTAAAATAGTTGCAGTGAACATTCTGTGTGTAACTCTTTACATCATTCTTGTTGCTTTGTGGGAGTTTTTTAGGTCTTTTAGAGAATAATCGTTTATCCATTATAAAGATGACATTTTCTGCTATTCTGTTGCTTGCCTTTGGGCTTTATTTATGGTGCTTTACTAAATTTTTTCAATTTTAATTTACTTAATGTGTCAACTTTTCCTCTTTTTTGTCAGGATTTAGGTCTTAATAATGTTTCTAAGTAATATTAATAATGTGGTCTTGCTTAATAATAACAGTGCAAAGATATTAAACATGTATTTTTCTTTTGCTGTATTCATAAGCCTTTGTGATGAGGTTTTTACTTTACCTAGAACTTATTTCTGTATATTTCACATATAAAGTCAGTTTGATTTTTCTTCAGATAGCTAATTGTTACAAAATCACTCCGTGAATGAGACACCTCCTTGTTAATTTGCAATGCCAATTCTATTACATATTTACGTCCTACGTGTACATGAATTTATTTCTTATATTTGTAAGGCTTTCTCCTATTCTCCATATTTCCGTTACATTTTCTCTTTCAGAGGAATTTTGGAGTCTCCTGGGTAAGTGGTGTCTCATTTTGGTTTTGATTTGCATTTCTCTGATGATTATTGTCATTGAGTATCTTTTCATGTGCTTACTGGCCATTTGTATATCTTTGCAAAAATGTTTATTCCGATCTTCTACCTATTTTTAATTGAATTATTTGTATCTATTATTGAATTTCAAGACTCCCATATATATTGTGGCTATAAGTCCCTTATCAGGTATAGGATTTTCGTATATTTTCTCCTATGCGTTGCTTTTTCATTTTTTTGATTGTGTCCTTTCAAGCATAAATGTTTCATTTTGATAATCTGATATATATATAGATCACTTATGTTTCTGGTGTGACTCTAAGAAGGCTTTGCCTGACCTATGATGATTTTTCTTTTGTCACCTATGTTTTTGGTGTGAATCTAAGAAGGCTTTGCCTAACCTATGATGATTTTTTAAGAGCTTTATTGTTTTAACTCTTATATTTAAGTCTATGGAGTTAATTTGGAGTTAATTTTTGTGTGGTATAAAGAAGAAATCCAACTCTATTCCTTGTGTGTGGGTGTGCAGTTGTCCATTTGTTGTTTGTGCATTTGTTGAAAAGACTATTTTCCCCCACTGAATTGCCTTGGAACTCCTGTCATAAATCAGCTAACCATATTATTAGGATTTATTTATGGACTCTCAGTTTTGTTCCATTCATCTGTGAGATATCTATCCTTATTCCATCACCACACTATGTTGATTCTTGTGGTTTTTTAGTAAGTTTTGAAATGCGAAAGTGTTTTGTTCTTTTGTTAAATTGATTCTCAAATGGGTATTCTTTTGGATGCTATTCTAAAAATGTTTTCTTAACTTTTTCCTCAGTTTGCTTATGGCTAGTGCTAACATACTTTGAGTTTGCATTTATTTTATTATATATGAATTTGAACACTTTGTGTCTAGGGGCTATTGGTATATCTCTCTTGATAATGTGTGTTTATGTCTTTTGCCCATTTTCCTGTTAGATCCTCAGAGTTTGTTTGTTTGTTTTCCTCTTGTTGGATATTTATTTTTGGTCTCTTTTCCCCCTGGTAGAGACACATTTAAAACTCTAATTTCCTCTCAGTACCATTTTGTCACATCACTTTCAATATTATTGTATCTCTTCTTGTCTAAGTCGTAAGGCCTGTGTATCAAGCAGGGATTTGACTGGGTAGTGCTCTTGGGAACTACACCTGTAAGGAATAGAGGAAAGTAAGATTAGGCAGAAATTGAACTGCTGTACAGTTGTAACAAAGGCCTCACTCAGTCCCCAGGTTACTTAGAAGCTGGAATGGCCTTTCCAAGGTATCCTACATTGACTTGAGGGGGTTGTTCCATTTACCCCATCTCTGTCAGTCACTGGAGGTGAGTTGTGTCTACAGAGATGGTATAATCTTAGCGGGGGAAACTCAGTTATGAGCCAAAAGTAGATAACACTCCCAGCACTGAAGTAATGGATACTTCTGGTATGAAGGGGCTTGTGAGAGTAGCACTCCACAGAAGCCACTACATTTCTATAATAATTTAATATTATGATAATATTTTTATAACACATTAGGATACAATAATAAATACTTTCCTATGAAAAATTCAGCATACTTTAGACTATGTTATATATATTAGATGATTTTTCTACAGAAATCCCTAACATTCCAGTTTCTAAGACAAATATAAATCCTCCTAAAGAATATTATCCTTAGAGACTAATAGGAATTGCTTTCCCCAGGTTTTGATAATTGTTAAAATGGGTCCTAGATTTTTAGTAGTTTGGATAGGATGACATAATAAAGTTATTCTGGTCCTTGTTCTGCTGTTTGGTGGGTTTGACCTTCTGCATTATTTATCTTTCTGTTAAGTTTTCTGTAAAAAGAGACCTATAGAGTTCGCTTTGATGCTTAAGTGAGACCGTAAGAGAAAGTCCTGAGAAAGAGACACCTGGTAAAGCGGCGTTGAAATACATGGCCATTCAACTGAGCATGTTTATAGGTGCAAGAAGGGAGAGAGCAGGTGTTATACATTTTGCTCACCGTACCACTTAAAGAAGGGAGCTCCTTAGAAATGTGAAATGGAAGACATGGCAGTCTCCTTACTGCAGTTGTCTTAGTTTTCACTATCTTCTTACATATATTATGATATTACCATATTGGGTATGCTTTTCACTATTTAAATAAAATATTTTTGCCTTGTCCAAAAAAAACTTAATACAAACCAGCTCCTTCAACTTAGTCCTTGTATCAGACACATGTTTTATGACCTCCCCAGATTCTCTTGGCATTCCTCACCTCCCAGACCAATCTGCCACTAAGCATTGACCTTTCACCTGCCTTGAGAATGCTGGATCCTTCTCCTTGACTGCTGCCTTGCAGCTGGGCCAACCAGACACCTGCCTGGAGCTTTCCCCATCACTTTTGGACCCTGGACTAGATCTGAATTCCCGATGGACTGCCAGAAGGGCTGGATAAGGTGACCTGGAAGTCTATAATAGTGAAATCCCTCTGAGTGAACCATAACAATGGGCAAGAGGAATTGGGAAGAAACTAGAAAGGTCTCTTCTTTCACCCTCCCAGGGAATGCTCCATCCTATGGCTTCTCTCTGCCATCAAACACAGCAGTGAATTCCAGGCCATCAAACACAGCATCTTTCAAATGAACTGCTATATCTTGAGGTTCTTTGTGAAATGGCTGTGCATACTTTTCAGTGTTTCACATTCTCACTTGCCTCTTTTCCTCACCAGTGCCGCCCTGTCCCCAGCTCCCAAAATAATGCACCCACGTCCCCATCCGTGTCCCAGTCTCCACTTTTTTGGGAATCTGCTCTAAGGCGTTGTGCACCTGAGGATACAGCAGGCTGTTCCAATTCAGGAGGAAATCCACTCTCTTAAGATAGAGGGAGAGATGATGTCCTCCAAGAATTTTAAAGGATTATGTTGGCTATGCACGATTTTTTTTTTCACATGTGGATCTTGGAACCTAATTTCCTCATAAACAGCAACACCACCGTAAACATTTTACCCTCTCATATTATCCCCCAGTAATATTCAAAGGATATTACTATCCTTTGAATTTGAAGTTTCCTTTGAGATAAAGGTATTTAAAGCTGAAACGATTCTAGAAAAACCTACATACTTGTATTTACTATTACTCAGAGTTAATTTAAAAATCAATTTATTGGGAGCTCCCATTGTGGCTCAATGGTAGTGAATCCTACTAATATCCATGAGGACACAGGTTTGATCCCTGGCCCTGCTGAGTGGGTTCAGGATCCGGTGTTGCCGTGAGCTGTGGTGTAGGTCGCAGATGTGGCTTGGATCTGGCATTGCTGTGGCTGTGGTGTAGACCGGTGGCTACAACTCCAATTGGACCCCTAGCCTGGGAACCACCATAGGTAGTGGGTGTGGCGCTTAAAAATTTTTTTTTAAGTAAAGAAAAAAATTAAAAATCTATTTGTTAAATAGACATTGATAAAGACCAAAGACAGCCTGATGATTCTTTAGCTGAGTTGTTTCGGATAGTTTGTTAATATTCTTGACATTTTGCACTAAGCCCCTAGTTTCCATCATTTAATAATATCAATAACAGGAGTTCCCGTCGTGGCGCAGTGGTTAACGAATCTGACTAGGAACCATGAGGTTGCGGGTTCGGTCCCTGCCCTTGCTCAGTGGGTTAACGATCCGGCGTTGCCATGAGCTGTGGTGTAGGTTGCAGATGCGGTTCGGATCCAGCGTTGCTGTGGCTCTGGCGTAGGCCAGTGGCTACAGCTCTGATTCGACCCCTAGCCTGGGAACCTCCATATGCCGTGGGAGCAGCCCAAAGAAATAGCAAAAAGACAAAAAAAAAAAAATAATAATAATAATATCAATAACATCAAATTTTAGTCTCCAGTAATTAAAACAAATCTACTTGCTACTGATAAGTAAGCCGTTTTGATCAAGTTCTGCTTCATCTCTTTGCTTCCTTTGCCTTTTGTTTACAGATCTGTAAATTAATCCTGTCCCTTGAAACAAATATTTCAATGTTAAGAAGGTAATCAGTCATTTATAGGTGTTTCTGAAGCTTAAAGAGAGAAACCCGTTTTAGATTTTGAATGTTAAGGTGTGTCACATGTACTTCTATCCCAGATGTTACATTTTTCCTTAGTGGTAGCATAAAAACAGCTGTAAAGCTTCTATTGGTCTCCTTTAAATCTTGCAGAAAAATAGCGCACACGTGTGTATGTGTGTGTGTTTGTGTGTGTGTGTGTGTGTCAGCGTGAGAGGGATTAGGTATTTGGACAACATCAGTTAATATTAGATGAGATCAGCTAAATTTGTAGACACAAACAGGATGTGTAACCAGATAAGTCTATAATGTTACTGTCACCTTATCTGCTAACTGCTACTAAGCAGCTTTGTTTAGTTTGGAGCCCAAATGTTACTTTTGGGAAACTGGTGATTTGGATTGAAAAATGTAGATACTTGATTTTCAAAAAAATTAAGCCCACACCCTAGTCTCATATTCATAGATTTATAACCTGTTAGCGTGTCTTTTTACAAAATGCAAGTTGCTCATTTATTTATTTATTTTTGTACAATTACATATATTGCCATCATCCTCCCTAATCATGTTTTTGGTATTTGAAGAATGAGTGACGGGAAATTTTGGTCCTTCTCTGCTAAAACCTGGGCCAGCCCTTTCCCGTGGTTTAATTCATTGCCTTTTAATTCTGTGTTATCCGTTCCCCTGTCACTTCCAATTTTTATAATTAACTCTCCAGTTGCCTTTTTTTAAAAAAAAATGGGTATGTTTATTTTTATTATAAAAGTAACATGTATTAATTATAAAAAAGAATTTTTTAATACCAGAAAACCACCGGCGTAAGGATGAAAATTAAAATCATCTGTAATTCTATACCCAGATGCAGTCACTATTCATACCTTGGTTTTTGTGCTTCTGTATTCCTTCCTCTGCATGTTCACCTGTATGTTTATATTTGTTTGATTAAAGATGGGTTAGCAAAATGATACTACTTTATAACTTTTGTTTAAAAACTTCATGTCATCTACCATGGCAATTTTCCATGCTTCTAAATAGAATTCTACCTCATCATTTCTAATGATTGCATAGTGTTTGGATCTTTGGATCAATATTCTTTACTTAAGCCATCCCCATAAATGGCATTTCACAATTTTTTCTCAGCAATAATAATAATAGGTAACATTGAGTGAGTGCTTACTAAGTTCCTGGCACTGTTCTAGGTACTTTATTTATTTGCTTATTTTATCCTTAAAACCCCTTGAGGCAAATACTATTATTATCTCTGCTTTATCCATGAAGAAACCGAAGCATAGAACGTTTGACTTGCCGAAGGTCACATGCTCGGTAGAGGTTCGCGTCAGGAGTCTGGATCCAGACAGCCTGGCTCCTCCACTCCAAGCTCTTAATCACCCCTCTGTCACTGTTGGCCCCATAAACAGCGTCACCAAGACTATTCTTGAACATACATTTTTTTTTCACTTCACTAATTATTTTCTTTGGATGTGCTTTCGGAGGTAGACTTGCCTCGTCAAAGCATAGGCGTAGCATCAAGTTTTGATTCAGGCGTAGGTTGTACCAGTTCATGGTTTGAGCAGCAGTCAGAAGGTGCCCCCTTTCCAACACCTTCTCCAGTACTGATGTTAAGATTCCTTTCCACATTTGCCCATATAAGAAGTGAATATTGTGTCTTTTAAAAATTTTTATTTTTCAGTCGTGAGCTTTTACATATTTTAAAGCCTGTTTTCCCATAGAGTTTTTCGTCTGTAAATTGCCTGTTTGCTTTTTCAGTTTTTCTGAGCTGGTGAGATTTTTTTTTCTGGTAATTGACTTGGAAGAAGTCTTTTGGTAGCACAACTGTTAACCTACTCATATATTAGAAATACAGCTTAGGATTTGCATTTAAACCTCATAATTCTTTTGCCATGAAGAAGTTTAAAATTTTATTAATTCTGTGTAACAATTTGTGTTGTTTGGGTTTAATGTTATCCGTAAAAGGCCTTCTACTTCACAGTTATAAGAATATTTACTGTTTATATTGTCTCAATATTTTTGCAGTTTGATATTTTCATATTTAAATCATGAATGTATGTGGCTATTAGAAAAGTTATGATACGAGAATCTAAAAGTTATTAAATATTCCTAGATTTTTTTTAGCATATTTGTGTTTTTTAAAATATTTGAATACATGGAGTTCCTGTCGTGGCACAGTGGTTAGCGAATCTGACTAGGAACTGTGGGGTTGCGGGTTTGATCCCTGGCCTTGCTCAGTGGGTTAAGGATCCGGCGTTGTCGTGAGCTGTGGTGTAGGTTGCAGATGTGGCTTGGATCTCTCGTGGCTGTGTCTGGGGTGTAGGCCGGTGGCTACAGCTCCCATTGGACCCTAGCCTGGGAACCTCCATATGCGGCGGGAGCGGCCCTAGAAAAGGCAAAAAGACAAACAAAAAAAATTTTTGAATACAGAATTCTAGTGAAATTTACTTTGGAATAAGATGTGATTTGAGAATGTAATTTTTTTCAATGATACAAAAGAACTTACAAAAGAGAAACAGACTCAAAGATTTTAAAACCAAATTTGTGGTTACCAAAGGGGAATGTGGGGCAGGAAGGATAAATCAGGGGACTGGGATTAACATTTACACACCTCTCTCTCTCTCTCTATGTGTATATATATATGTGTGTGTGTATGTATATATGTGTGTGTGTATATATATGTATATGTGTGTGTGTCTATGTGTGTATATATATGTATATATGTGTGTGTCTATATGTGTGTATATATATGTATATGTGTGTGTCTATATGTGTGTGTGTCTATATGTGTGTATATATATGTATATGTGTGTGTCTATGTGTGTGTGTATATATGTGTGTGTGTATATGTATGTATACATGTGTGTCTGTATGTGTGTGTATATATATGTATATATGCGTGTGTCTATGTGTGTGTATATATATGTATATGTTTGTGTGTGTATATATGTGTCTATATGTGTGTGTATATATATGTATATGTGTGTGTCTATATGTGTGTATATGTATATATGTGTGTGTGTATATATGTATATATGTGTGTGTCTATATGTGTGTGTATATGTATATATGTGTGTGTCTATATGTGTGTGTCTATATGTATATATGTGTGTGTCTATGTGTGTATATATATATGTGTATATATGTGTTTGTGTATATATATGTATATGTGTGTCTGTGTGTGTGTATATATATGTATATATGTGTGTGTATATATATGTATATATGTGCATGTCTGTGTGTGTGTATATATGTGTGTGTATATATGTATGTGTGTATATGTGTGTGTATATATATGTATATATGTGTGTATATATATGTGTGTGTGTATGTATGTGTGTATATATGTGTGTGTATATATGTGTGTGTGTATATATGTGTATATACACACACACACACACATATATGGTCTTTTTAGGGCTGTACCCGCAGCATATGGAGGTTCCCAGGCTAGAGGTCGAATTGGAGTTGTAGCCGCTGTCCTACGCCACAGCCATAAGCAACTCCAGATCCGAGCCACATCTGTGACCTACACCCCAGCTCACAGCAATGCCGGATCCTTAACCCACTGAGCAAGGCCAGGGATCGAACCTGCATCCTCGTGGATACTAGTCAGATTCTCATCTGCTGAGACACGATGGGAACCCCTACACAGTACTATCTGTAAAACAGGTAGGTAGCAAGGACCTACTACATGGCACAGGGAAATGTACTCAGTGCTCTGTAATAATCTGTATGGGAAAAGAGTCTGAACAGGAATGGATATAAGCATGTGTATAACCGATTTACTTTGCTGTACTCCTGAAACCAGCACAACTGTTTTAAGTCACCTATTCCCCAATAAAGTTTATTTTTAAAAAAAGAATGTAAATTTTTCATTGAAATAATTAGCTGCTAACCAAACAACATCGAAAGAGTAGTGCATTCTTTGTCAGGTGATTCAAAATGTCACTTTTGTCATTACTGCATCAAATTTTAAAATGTATTTTAGCCTTCTCTGGGCTCTTTTCCACCACACTAATGTAGCTACCTCTCTGATACATGAGGGCTAGTCTCATACCCTTTCTAATGTCATTAGCAGTTTCTTTTTCTTTTCCAGGATTTTCCTGGATAATTATGTGTGTATATTCTCACAGACCGTCAGAATATCTTTCTAGATTTAAAAATTCCCTACTGTATAGCACAGAGAACTGTATCTAGTCACTTGTGATGGAACATGATGGCGGATAATGTGAGAAAAAGAATGTGTATGTGTTTGTGTGTGTGTGTATGTGTGTATATATGTGTGTGTGTGTAGATATATGTATGACTGGGTCCGTTTGTTGTATAGCAGAAATTGACAGAACATTGTAAATCACCTATAATCAAAAAAATTAAAATCTTAAAAAAAAAATTCCTATTGAGTTTTAGGTTTAATCAGGGGTAGTTGAAATATTTAATGTTGAGTCATTTAGTAAAACAGCAGATTTCCCCATTGAGTCCAGCGTTTCAGTATTTTCTTTTTGTAAAACTGTAGAAACTTGAAAAAATATGTAGAACTGCAAAGTATACAGTGAAAATTATGTGCTAATTGTACACAATACCCCCAAATACTAACATTAAATGTTTTATCTATTTCCTTCCAGCTTTTTTCCATGTATATTTTCTTTTATAAAATGTTATCAGTTTTACATTTTATAGACCTTTTTTTTGTTACAAAAGATTAAATTATAAATGTTTCCCATGCCATTTAAATCCTTTAGTTTGCATCTTGTTTATTTGCTTATTTTTTATACCAAAGATGATGGGCTTGCATATTAAATTCTGTGTGCATTCAAAAAGTTTGTTCTTCAGTCATCTATTTCCTATGGTGAATCCATAGCATAGTTGGTACTTTCATACTTTTATGGATAAAAAGCTGGAGTGTACAAAAGAGTAATTTTTAGGATTATAGAAGCTAAATCAGAACTGAAATTTATTTTGGTCTTTTCTAATTGAAACTCTGAACTAGGCAAGAGAATAATCAGTTGCTTTTCAGAGAAAAAAACAAAACACACATTGGTGCAGAAAGATTTCTACATAATCATTGTCCCTTGATCAGATGAATAAAAGTATAGGTCAAACCATATAAAACTGCCATTTTTCTAGTTCAAAATGGTCAGATGTCACATTTACATATAATTAAATCTAATGGTAAGCTCGAGTCTCTTACTCTTTTTATTGTCAGCTAAGAACATGAGTTGAATTACATAAGAAATCAGTATACCTATTGAAAATGATACGACAAATTCTCTATTAGATGTTTGCTTATTTTTTCTAGGAGTCATTATAGTTTATAATTTTATGCAACCCATACATCGTGTTCCTCCCAGTAATGTAGGAAGGTCAAGTTTATTACTCCAATTAGTGGTAATAACGATGCATGAAGCCTTGATTTTTTTTTTTATGAAACGTAATTAGAAAGGATGCTTTTTGACCTTGATCTCACCGAAGAGAAGGGAATGTGTACTAACCCTAGATCTGCAAGTGGCTGCAAAAATAGAAATAGAGTGCTTGCTTACAATGTATGAGAGAAGCAGCCCATAGTACTGAAAAATATCTGGAGTAATTTGCATCTTTTCTTATGCGAAATACGAATTTACTTTTACATTGCAAGAAGCAGAGTCTGTTTGCTTGTTTGTTTTCCCTCGACCTCTCAGGTCAGCACATTTTAAGATCATTGCTTATGTGGGAAAAGGTGACCTAGACGGTTTTGCAGGTCCTTTTCCCCAACAGTATGATGCAATGTTTTTAAACTACGTGAACCCTTCTCTGGAATATACCTCTTTAGAGAATAACCAGGCTCAATAGTTAAACATTACTGATTGGGGCCAGAGTGAAAAAAAAAAAAAAAAAAAAGCTCATTCTTTAAAAAATAATCTCTTGAGTCCTTTAGTCTCTGTGGGAATGCAGTGTTTCAGCAATAACATTTGCCTGACAGTTAATGATCAGCTGGGGAAATATACAGTCCAGGGTAAATTTGAGGTCCTTTAAGTCAGTCAGTTATTTATTAAAGAGAAATATCCAGCCAAAAGGCATCCATACTGTCGTGTTAAATACTGCTTTGAAAAATGAAATGGCACCTTTTCCTTCAGACAGGCTCTCAGAGGACTTCTAAATGCATGATCTTGTTTATTCTGTCAATCTGGGGAAGAGGGATGGCCAGATGATGTTATTTCACAAAGGCTGTCATGAGGGTCCGTGGGGTGGCTGGTGGCTGGAGGTCAATAACTGGCAGGCAGACCAAGACTAGGATGTCTCCTGACTCCTGGCCTGCTGTGGTTTCCACTGGAGCACATTCTTTCTCAACCAGAGATGTTGTGATTTACTGCACGGTACTTGATTGCAGCAGTCATGGGTTATTTGTGACATTAATAACCATGGTATCCTTCGCCTTGCTGGGGCCCTTATGTGTGTAGTGAGGTTTGTAATATAACTTTTCAAAATGGAAGAAAGCATTTAAAACATCTTTGGAGGGAAAAGAAGCACAGGCAGACTCTGATAATCCCACTTTCTCATTTGTCATACCTCTAAAAGAAACCTCAAGTCAAGGTGAAATCATTTTACTGATGCGATGGCTGCTGTCTGTCACATTTCAAGTAAAGTCTAGTGCCATATGTCTGGTTCAAACATCATCTTGAGACTAGCCATTGACCTTTTAAACTTTTGGCATCATCATCCAGTAAGGACAAGCAGCAAACTTAGGCATACAGGCAAAAATATAGAAATATATATATATTGAAGCATGTTTCCTGACCCTGGACAAAATCCAGTGAGTAATTTATATTCTCAATGTTACTTGTGGGTGTACATATGTACACTTATATAATAATCTCCAGAATTACTATCTGACACCCCTGTATCTGCCTTCTACATATGCAGTGTCTTTTCTTTTCCTCTGGTCTTGAAGGAGCAGAATTCTACCCCCTCCTCCTTTGTGACTTTAAGCAAGTCATTTAGTTTTTCTAACTTTCATTGGCCGCCAGGTGATATGTGCGTTGCTTAGCATTAAGATTTTGTTGTGACTGTAGTTTTCTAGAACTTTTATTCATTTGGAAAGTTTGTTAACCAAATTATTTTTTGCGTATATACTATATGGCCAGCAGACAGCATGCCAGCTCTCAGCCAAACAGCCTGGTTCAGATGCTCAGGGAGCACATACCCTCTGGGTGAAGGGGGAGGTTCCTTAAATAATTTCTGAATGTCAGCTGTGAAAAGTGTTTCAGGAGGGTTTGTAATAGAGATCGCTTTCATGTGATTGTGTGAGTGTGTGTAACAGAGAAGTGGCCTGTGACTCGTTCAAACTTAGTTGACGCCGAGTTCTTTCCCCCTTTTGCTGTGATCTGCATCCCCTGAGTTCTTAACTCTTCCTTGACTGATTTTGATAACTTCTTAACGAGTTTCCCTTTTGGCTCTTACCCACTACAGTCCAGATTCACACAGTTGCTAGATTACCTGTTTAAAATAGAAATCAAACCATCTCTCACTCTCTTGCTTGCGACTTTCATGCAAGATTTCTCTTCTCCACCCTGACATTCAAAGCCTTCTAATCATTTGGTCCAAAATTTTTCATGTAGCCTCACTTCTCCTTCTTCTCAAGAGCTATCCATCAGGGATCTAGAGCAAGGCACCTGTAATTCGATGAGAGGGCAGTCTGGCTGAGCTCGAGTGTGAAAGTCATTCATTCTGATTTACTTCTTAAAGACAAGATGGACAGACTCCCCCAAAACAAGGGGCATCCTGGGAAATGTCTACAGCTAAGGGATAAGAAGAAACAGTTGGCCAGATCAAAGGAGTGTAAACTAGTGTAGCATCATCAAAGCCCAAGAAAATGGAATTTCAAGAGAGGGTGAACTACAGAGGGGAATGAAGGAGAAAGAACTGAGAAAAGTATCCTGGATTTGCAGATATAGAGATCATTTGAATCATTAATTGCAGACACGTAATGACAGATTATACTGCTTCTAAAAAACAGTTTTCTGAATAACACTCATTCAGAGAATATAATAAGCATAATGTGATATCAGAAAAAAAAATAACCACCTCTCAGATTAGGGAAAAAGCCCTCTTCCTAGAATGATAGTCATTTTAAGATATATTAATGTCAAGTATGACTGTCTTAATTTTTCAACTTGAAGTTACCAACTTTTTACCATCACAGTCTCTGTTAATTTTGTTTGCAGTCTCTGTTAAATTTTGCATGCCTCCTCTAAATGTTCTATTAGAGAACAAAAGGGGGGAAATGCAGGTAGGTTTGTTTTCTGGTTTAGGTACCCACGTAGCGTGATGGAGGACTTAATTTTTGATGTGTTCTATAGAATCTGTGATTGAATAACATGTTTGCTATATACACAATTGATCAGACTCTTTTTGTGTTAGTTTGGGCTCAGAAGGTTAAATCACTTTGGCTTTTAAAGATTTAACTATTAAAATTAGAAATAACATAACAGGAGTTCCCCATCGTGGCACAGTAGAAATGAATCCGACTAGGAACCATGAGGTTATGGGTTCGATCCCTGGCCTTGCTCAGTGGGTTAAGGATCTGGTGTAGCAGTGAGCTGCGGTGTAGGTTGCAGACACGACTTGGCTCTGGCATAGGCCGGAAGCCACAGCTCCGACTGGATCCCTAGCCTGGGAACCTCCATATGTCGTGAGAGCAGCCCTAAAAGGACAAAAGCCAAAAAAAGAAATAACACCATTTATAATTAAAGATTAATAGAATATTTAAAGGCAGACTGGTCCTATGGTATCTCGTACTCCTTGTGTGACTAACAAGCAAAATGTGTTCCCCCAAGGAACCTAGAGAGTTATCTTCATGAATCATGGGAACATTTCTGTGATAAATCAAAATGTAATAAGACATGGTTCAGGTTTCATATAATTTTGTATAGAAAGACAGCATAGCTAGACGGTCTTGGTTTAAACTTGGCTTCATTACTTTTTTGATTTTTATTTTATATTGGTGTATATTTGCTTATGGTATTGTGTTAATTTCAGGTGTACAATATAATGAGTGACATATCCATGCTTTTTCAAATTCTCTTCCCATGTTGGTTATCGTAGAATATTGAGCAGAGATCACTGTGCTATATAGTGGGTCCTTGTTGATTATTTTATATATAGCAGAGTGTATATGTTAGTCCCAAACTCCTAATGTATCCTACCCTCACATTTCCCCTTTGGTATCCATAAGTTGCTTTTCAGTGTCTCTGAGTCTGCTTTGTAAATAAGCTCATTTGTATCACTTTTTTTTAATTCCATGTTTAAGTGATATCATGTAATATTTGTCTTTCTCTGTGTCACTTATTTCACTTAGTATGATAATCTCTAGGTCCATCCATGGAGCTGAAATGACATTATTTCATTCTTTTTTATGGCTAAGTAATATTCCATTGTATATATTGTACCACATCTTCTTTATCCATTTCTCTGTGGATGGACACTTAGGTTGCCTCCATGTCTTGGCTTTTGTAATAGTGCTGCAATGAATATCGTGGTGCATATATCTTTTCAAATTATTTTTTTTTCTGAATATATGCCCAGGAGATGGGATTGCCTGATCATACGGTAGTTCATTTTTTTTTTTTTTTTGAGGAACCTCCATACTGTTCTTCATAGGAACTGTACCAGCTTACATTCCAGCCATCAGTATAGGAGGGTTCTCTTTTCTTCACATGCTCACCAACATTTATTGTAGTTTTTTTTTGCATTTCTCTAATAATTAGTGATGTAGAGCATCTTTTTATGTGCTCTTTTGGCCTTCTGTCTGTCTGCTTTGGAGAAACTTCTTTTTTTTCCCCTTTGTTTCTTTTTACGGCCACACCTGTAGCATGTGGAAAGTCCTGGGGCTAAGGGTCAAATCAGAACCTCAGCTGCTGGCCTATGCCACAGCAATGTGGGATCAAGCTGCATCTGCAACCTATGTTGTTGTGGCAACACTGGATTCTGAACCCTCTGAGCAAGGCCAGGGATCAGACCCACATCCTCTTGACAGTATGTTGGATTCTTAACTCGCTGAGCCATGACGGGAACTCCGAGAAATTTCTATTTACATCTTCTGCCCATTTTTTATTGGATTGTTTTATTTTACATTGAGTTGCGTGAGTTGCTTATGTATTTTGGAGATTAATCCCTTGTCAGCTGCATCATTTGCGAATATTTTCTTCCATTCTGGGGTTGGTCTTTTCATTTCATTGATGATTTCCTTTGCTGTGCACAAGCTTTGAAATTTAATTTGGTCCTATTTGTTTATTTTTGTTTTTATTTTCATTACTCTAGGAGGTGGATCCAAAAAGATAATGCTGTGATTTATGTCAGAGAATGTTCTGCTTGTTTTCCCTCTAAGAGGTTTTGTTTGTTTGTCTTGTTAGGGCTACATCTGAAGCATATGGATGCTCCCAGGCTGGGGGTTGAATTGGAACTACAGCTGCTGGCCTATACCACAGCCACAGCAAGGCTAGACCCAAGCTGTGTCTGCAACCTACACTGCAGTTCATGGCAACACCAGATCCTTAACCCACTGAGCAAGGCCAGGGATCAAACCTGCATCCTCACGGATATTAGTTGGGTTCGTTACTGCTGCGCCACAACAGGAACTCCTCCTCTAAGAGTTTTATAGTATCCAGCCTTATATTTAGGTCTTTAATTCATTTTGAGTTTACTTTTGTGTATGCTGTTAGAATGTTTTGATTTCATTCTATTACATGGAGCTGTGCAGTTTCGCCAGCAGCACTTATTGAAGAGATTATCTTTTCTGAGTTGTATATTCTTGCCCCTTTGTCGTAGATTAATTAACCATAGGTATACAGGTTTATTTCTGGGCTTTCCAACCTGCTCTATTGACCTATATTTCTCTTTTTGCCCCAGTACAATACTGTTTTGATAACTGTAGCTTTATAGAATAGTCTGAAGTCAGGAACCCTGACTTCTCCAGCTCTGTTTTTCTTCCTCAGGATTGCTTGGGCTCTTCAGGGTCTTTTGTATTTTCGTGCAAATTTAAAAATTTTCTTTTTCTATGAAAAACGCCATTGGTAATTTGATAGGGATTGCATTGAATCTATAGAATGCCATGAGTAGACTAGTCATTCATTACTTTTTAAGAGTGGGATCTTGAACAAGTTATTTATCTTCTCATTCCTTCACTGATAAAGTAGAGATAGCAATATTAGCCGTGTTGTGTAGTGGTTGTGAATGCATATGTACATAAGTGTATACATACGAACATGTCAGTATGCATATTTATATAATATACATGAAGCTTAGAACAGTCCTGGAATCTACTAATATTATATATGATTATAGTTCAGTGATTTTCTAGAAAAACAGATTCTTTTTAGTTTTTATTTCCATCTTGGGGTTTCAAGTCAGTTGATGGTATTGCAACAGCAAATTTGTCCTTGAAACAGGAAACAAGTGTATGTTTTGGAAGAAAGAGAGCTATCCAGGGGCATATAAAAGGTGAGACACCATTATTTTCTAGATGTAATTATGACATTAATTTCTAATACATACTAATATAATTTCCTTGTACTGGGATTAATCTCGGGGATTCAGTCCTTTTTTTAAAATGACTTTTATTTTTAGCATTATAGCCGGTTTACAGTGTTCTGTCAGTTTTCTACAGTATAGCAAAGAGACCCAAATCTTGCTTGTAGATGTACTTTTAAAAATAGATGGCAAATATCCCTTGCATTTACTTCACTGTATTGGTTTTCTAGACCTTTTCTCTTTTCCACTTTTCCAAAGACTTTCCTAGGTCTCGTAAATTCTCGTCTTTTGAAAGCCCTAGAACAGGTTAAAATGTACCCACAACCCATACCTTTTTAAAACTGATTTCTGATGTGCTGTAATTGGTGATACAATATTGTATTTTGTCCAGCTTGCTTTTTGGATCTTGGAATCCTGAGATCCCAAACATTGTCACTGTTTGGTAAAAACTCATCAGCCTTTAATGGACTAATGGCCCATTTCGAAGTTAATGAAAACCACGATGCCTCAGTTAAATAGTAGTTCATCATCTTCAGCTCTGCCCTGACTTCACCCTCCTTTATGCCATGTGGTCAGTCGAGTACTTATTCTAGTTCTCTCCCTATAAAAACAGCTCTGCCCAAAGAAATTAAAGGCAGCGATAGTGCTTTCCTTATTAGGAGCATTGACATGCTCCTGAGACATGGTGGGGTCAGATTAAGCAAGAGGACTGTGCCAATAGTCTGGCACGTGCCAAGCCTTCTCTACCACGTTGAGTTTGAGTTTTGCGTTGCTGTACCATGCAGTCTGAATGACGGTAGCATGGGCAGACAGGGAGTTAAAGACTAGCCATCGTTTTAAGTAGATATGGAAGTGGGGGAACAAAGAGTTATTCTTTCTGCAGCATAGCAACTTCTCTCTTTTGGAAATGACTTCAAAGAAAAGTAAAATACCATTTTAGTCATTTATGTTACCAGTTTCGCTCACTCAAAAACATCAATCAGCCCATAAAATGAGCAGTTTTTCCATATCCATGGGTTTTAGTTTGCATCTTTCCCTTAAGTAAGCACAAGATAAAGCTTCTATCATCAAAATTTGATTGCAGATACACTCTCAAAAGTCTCTGAAGTTTGGAAGCAAAGTAGTAAGATGAGCAAATAAAGAACTGGCTGTTAGGAACTCTGGGTTCAAGTCGTCACTTTAATACTGTGTGGCTAATTTCTTGAAGCAATTCAATATAGCCCTGGAACAGCTCTTCCCACATACAAAAGAAGAAATTGAGTTACATTGTTTCAAAGGCACCTTACAGCTCCGAAATTCTAGTAATTATAATACCTCTCTTAATGCTCACTCTTTCGGCCAATGTTGTTGAGTGCCTGCTCTATGACGGGCACTGTTTTATGGCAGAGGAGAGGGTGGCAGAACAGCAGGGGACTGGATGAGCACCTTTGATCAGGAAGGCAGAGATGGCCGTTTTGTACAGGTGACTGAGATCTGAAGTCAGCCCAGCAAAGAAAAGAAGCACGAGCAGGTTAGAAAGTATTTCAGGAGTTCCCATCATGGCTCGGTGGTTAATGAACCCAACTAGAAACCATGAAATTGCGGGTTTGATCCCTGGCCTTGCTCAGTGGGTTAAGGATCCGGTGTTGTGGGGAGCTGTGGCATAGGTCGTAGGCAGGCTCAGATCCCGTGTTACTGTGGCTGTGGTGTAGGCTGGCAGCTGTAGCTCTGATTAGACCCCTACCTAGCCTGGGAACCTCCATATGCTGCGGGTATGGCCCTAAAAAGACAAAAGAACAAAAAATAAATAAATAGATTGAAATAAAATAAAAGGTAGTATTTCAGAGCCTCAGCATCGGTGCCTGACTGACTTGGATTCAGGTCCAAGCTCTGCCACTTAACATGCATTGTTCGCATCTCTCTTCCAGGCAGGGGTACCCTTATTTTCCCTTCCCTACCTTCTCCCTGAACCACCTTATGAGTTTATGGGCAGCCAGGCTCTTCCCCAGCATCCTCCAGGAAGCTTTTTCTGGCCACTCCTACCCACAAGCTCTCCATCTGCGTCAGAAGGCAATCGAGAGCCCAGACTTAAGCCTGGGTGGAGACACATCTTTGCCACTTAAAAAGTATGCCATCTGGATAAGTCATGGAACCTTTCTAATCCACAATTGCCTATGTGCAGCATAGAAATTATGAAAGTTATTGCAGAGACTTGCCATGAGCCTAAAATCTATGAACTCATGTAAAAACGATGTGTCTTTAAATGTTACTGCTGTCATTAACAAGTTACAGCATTCAGTTAAATGACCTCCTTGGAACATCTTTCACTTTGGTGACATTATTATTTAATTTCTTCACAGGTCTTTCATGTCCCCTTAGTTAAAATACATGCTGCTTTGATGGCGGAGGCTGGTTGTATCTCGTTATGTCACCCCAGAGCCCCTGACAGTGATATACGGATTTCTCTTGAATAAATAAAATACTAATTAGAAGAGGCAAAGGTGAATTGATGCCATACCACTTGATCCTTTGAAAAAAAAAAAAGTAAGGCAGTTATTCTGACATACCCTGAAATGTAAATACCTTTTATGCTGGATGAGGTGAAACGGCGTGTAGTAAGAAATATGAAAAAAAATGGGAAAAGGCAGGGACAGGATAAAAACCTCCAAAAGACTTTTGAAAATTAAGTCAGTGGTTCACCTGCAACGGTTGTTGTATATACCCTGTCATGCAAGTAAGGCGGGGAGACAAAAAGGTTGAGAGCCACTGCCAAGTGTTCTAAACTCAAAACAAAGTGTCTCATTGTAGAATAAGCCATCACTGTACCTTCACCTCAGCACGGCTTGATTCCTAGTCAGGGCCAGGAGAAATGTTCAGAGTCGAGTTTCCCCTGCTCCTGCTGCTTGTATTTTCATACTTGTTCCGTGGGCAACAATAGTTGTCAGCCCTGCACCTCTCCCTGGGTTAGAACAGAAGTGGTGTGAAGTTGAAACTTCACAAAGGTGTGTCCTGTGCTTGCAGTTGTATCAGATAATTCCGACAGTTCTCACGATCCGCCCTTCTCGGCCCTTGCACCCAGCCAGCCTCCCACCTTGAGTCAACAAACCTTGAAGCCATATAAGCACAGATGTAATGCCAGGCCAGGTCCCTGCGGAAAGGAATAAACAGGAAAAGCAAGTACACCGTGGACTTCATTGTGGAGAGCAACCACATGCGCCACCATGGACTCTGTCCCCCAGCCAGTCCCCTCCATGTGGCCGCATAAAGCTCCTGTGAACAGGCCAGTGATATCAACTGATGTGTAGTCTCTGAAAGAATTTTCCTTCCCTCCTCCTCCCTAACCTTCCTCCTGCCCACAGTGGGAATAACTGCCTGGTGAGTGGAGTTGGGTTTGCTCTTCCTAAAGCTGTGTTGGCCCTACACGTGCCCCACTGATTTGTCTTTCCACTGTTCTTTCCCACGTGGCGGGCCAGATGGAAGATGACTTGTCATTTCTGCAACAAGCAAAGGCAAGACCCAACACTTAGGCTTCGTCTCAGACGGCTTGCCCTATGAGTTAAGATAAATATGAAGGCCTGACAGTATTGGTAGTTGACCCTCTAGAAGAATTAAAATGTTGAGCATAGAACATACTAATAAAAGCACAAATAAAGGAATTTGGTACATTCTGTCTACACTGGAGATGGTTACATATGAAATACTGGAGGTATTAGAGAAAGCTCCTGTTTTTTAAAAAAAAAAAAAAAAACTTAAAATTTTGGAAGGAATTGAGGTTATACGTGTATCGAGCACATCCCTCTGTCACAGGCACGATCCTGTGCCTTGGGTATACACCAGATGAACCAGAGAGACATGCTGCCTGCCCTCGGGGAGCTTACGTTTCTGTGAAAGGAGACAGGCAGAAACAGCACACAAACAATAACTACAGTAAGTCATGGGTCCCAGTGTTTCTTAGGGGTCAGGCTTTGTAAAATAATAATAATAAATAGCTTTTTGTCGCGCATAATGAGTATGCTAACCCAATGACAAGTAGTAATTCATTTAGTCCTAACAACCCCATAAACTAGGTAACGTTATCTCAAATTCACAAATGAAGACAGACGCACATATAGGGGAAGTGACTTATGCCATATCAGGTAACTGGTAATATAAACAGCCAAGATTTAAACCTGGATACCAAACTCAGAGTCCAAATCCTCAACTTCAACACGACTGAATTACCAAGCATAACAAAGGCCCGCGCTCGTGAAAAACAAGGCACCGAGGCCGAGGATGCTGAACAGAAAGGATGACCATTGTCTAGTGGGGTCAAGGTTTAGATTCTGCTTCAGTAACTGCCGTGTTTTGTTTTGCACGTGTTGGAGATGGGCCGGGGGACTTATTTAAATATGACATTCCTCGGAGTTCCCGTCGTGGCGCAGTGGTTAACGAATCTGACTAGGAACCATGAGGTTGCGGGTTCGATCCCTGGCCTTGCTCAGTGGGTTGAGGATCTGGCGTTGCCGGGAGCTGTGGTGTAGGTTGCAGACGCGGCTTGGATCCTGCTTGCTGTGGGTGTAGGCCAGCGGCTACAGCGATTCGACCCCTAGCCTGGGAACCTCCATATGCCATGGGAGCGGCTCTAGAAATAGCAAAAAGACAAAAAAAATAAAAATAAAAATAAAAATAAATAAATAAATATGACATTCCTGATTAACTTTATAAGCATTTTTTTTTCTTTGTAGTTCATTGGAAGAAGCGATTCCTTTTAACGTAAGAGACCTGAAGTCTGGATAGATGGAAAGTGATGACTGTTGTAACTGAATGTCAAGAATTCAACTTGAGTTGAACCTACATTGTTTAAATAATTATAAAGTGGATCATAAGTTAGATGGAAAATAAATAGCTTTTTGTTGGGCATGTTAACACATAGGCCAACCTCTAGGCAGAAGGATGAATCATGGCTCCCCCACTGCCGTAATTCTTTGTTGAAGGCCAGGTGTTTGGGGGGACAGGGGAAGACTTCACTCTTGTTTGGTACCAGGGCTTAGCACACAATGCCCAACATATCATAGGCCCTCAATGTGTGTTTGTTGAATGAATGAATACGAAAGATGAATTTTGTCTCTAATACTCTAGGAAAAGGAGGGGAGGGACGGAGCCCGCAAGCGTTTAGTGTTTAATTACTCAGGGAAAAGCAATCACCCAGAATTAAACTATACTGATATCTGTTTCATCACAGTGAATAAATAGAAGTCCAGTTTGGAAACCACGTTAGTTGTCCAAAAGTTTTCTAACTGTTCCTCAAAAAATTAAAAATAAAACTACTGCATGATCCAGCACTCCCACTTCTGGGTATGTATCTGAAATAATGGAAAGCAGGGTCTCAAAGAGACATCTGCACGTCCATGTTTTTCTTCACGATAGCCAAGAGTGGAACCATCCCATGTGTCTATCCTTGGTATGGGGTATATACATAAAGGGACGATTACTTGACCTTACAAAGGAAGGAAATACTGTCACAGGCTTCAGCCTGGGTGAACCTGGATGATACCGTGCTAAGTGAAATAAGCCAGTTGCAGAAAGACAAGTACTGTATGATTCTACTTATCTGAGGCATATATTCAAATTCATAGAAACAAATTCATAGAAGCAAAGGGTGGTTGCCAGGGGCTAGGTGGTGAGAAGGATGGAATACTGTTGTTTAATCGCGGCAGAAGTTAGGTTTTGCAAGATGAAAATGTTTTGGAGAACTGCTTTGCAACACGATGCCTGTACTGAGTGCTCCTGAACCCTGTGCTTAGAAATGGCAAAGCTGGTCAGTTTCATGTGACGTGTTTTTCTACCCCCCCCCCAATTCTCAAAAAATCCTCCCCTATGATAATTTTGCTTATATGAAGCTTCCTTTTCAGTGTTTGATGTAGCAAAAACATTTGAGCATTTTTGCTTTTTTCATCACGTTCCATGTGGATGCTGTTTATTTTCCATTCTGTCCCAATATGTGATCTTTATAATGTAGGGAGTGACATTTTGTTGGAGAAAAAAATCTGCCGTCTCCTTTTCATAGAGGGTCATTCTGGAGTTGAAGCACCGTGTGTGCACACAGGGAGCCCACTCAGAGTCCACTTTGAGTCACCTTGGTGGTTCACGAATCTTCCAAGATATCCGTCCTGTTGATGTTTCTTCATCAGTGAAAGGCACAGTTTGTCTCACTGAGGGCATGGAGCAACCGAATGCTTATCCCATAGAAGAACAGGAATGCTACAGCCGCTCCACGGGCAGCAGTTTTTATTTATTCAAGGCCACATCTAAACTCCCCTTAGTGTTGCTGGTTTAATTGTGAAAGGAAAGAAGACGCCGAAGACATCACTTGCCCTGTGCGCTTGTTTTCCCGTTAGGTCGGAGGAGGCAGTAAGAAAACTGACACCCGCGTACAAATACGTCTTTGTGCATGTTCTGTGAAATATTTTATTGAAAGTAGAGTGCGTGTTAGCTTTGTGATGCTTGCTAGTTGGCGCTCTCTGTGAAGGAGATTCCAGAAGCACTGTAGTTGCATTGCCTATGTTAGCCAGTCAGTCTTTAAGTCCTGTGTCAAATGCCACCTCCTCTGGGAGACCTTTCCTAATGATAATACTTTTTGATTCCTAAACAGACAAACCACTCCTCAAAATGCACCTTTCTTTCTTTTCTTTTTTTGTCTTTTTTTTAGGGCTGCACTCGCAGCATATGGAGGTTCCCAGGCTAGGGGTCAAATTGGAGCTGCAGCTGCCATCCTACACCACAGCCACAGCAACGCCAGATCCTTAACCCACTGAGTGAGGCCAGGGATCAAACCCACGACCTCATGGTTCCTAGTGGGATTCATTTCCACTGCGCCACGATGGGAGCTCCCCAAAATACACATTTCTTAACACAACTCTTAATTCTATCTTGCACCAGTTTGTACCCTTCTTATGGAAATATTCTCTTAATTAGGATACATATATAATTTTCTTCTCCTTTCCCCATTATATAAACTCCTTTAGGGTAGGGGCTGTCTTGCCTTTTATCTTGAGATTGGCTGGCGTACTTCCCACCCACAAAGAAGACAGTGAGTGCTTAGTAAATATTTGTTGGATCCAACTAAGCCCACTGTTTACATATTCACTCAGTTAACTGTTCTGGTTAGTTCTCGGTCGTATGGAAGATATGCCTACGACCTGTCTCCTGTTGCCTAACCTAAGTAGGCAGATCACAGCTGCCTTCGTTTCTTGTTGACCAGGGACTGTTTGTTTGTGTTGAAAGTCAAACCTATTGAGTTTTCTGGCAAATGGGAAGTTGTTTACAGCTTCTCGTCTTCCTTGGTGCTATTGTTTCTCGAGACCTGCCTGAGGAGTGTACGGTACACCAAACAGTCTACCCTAAGCACTCATTTATTAATTGGCTCGTCATCAAATGACTCATGTCCTGCTTGTACCTATTAAGTAAATGCGGATGTCTGCATGCTTGAAATAGCCTTCGTGCCAGTATGGTCCCTTTCAAATGATAGAGGTATCTGAACATATTATTTATGTTTTAGCACAACTAGCAAGACTGTCTGGACCCTCAAACATATAAATAAGGAGCTATGAAATGTAATTATCTTTAAAAAAAAAAAAAAAAAACTTCTGAAAAGAAACCCTGGCCATTGTATTAGTCTAGGGAATTTGCTATTATCCTGTAGAAAGACTACACTCAGACATAAACATTTCTTATTCAGTATATACATACTTTTTTAAGGTTAAACCTACGGTGTCATGACACTTTGGTATAAAATTAATTTTCAGTGCTAGAGGCAACAGATTTTAGTTTAGTCGATCTAAGAGTATACTGGTTAAGTATGTACCTAAAGAGTCACCTGCAAGAACGCCACTTGGTTTTTTTTTGTGTTTGTTTTGGCTTGGTTTGGTTTTTTGCTTTTTTAGGGCCACACCGGAGGCCTATGGAGCTTCCCAGGCTAGGGGTCAAATCTGAGGCTAGAGCTGCTGTCCACAGCTGCAGCCCCAGCAACGCGGGATCTGAGCCGCATCTGTGACCTACACCACAGCTCACAGCAATGCCGTATCCTTAACCCACTGAGCAAGGCCAGGGAGCGAACCTGCAACCTCATGGATGCCAGTCGGATCGTCTCCGCTGCGCCACAGCGGGAACTCCAGGAGTGCCACAGGAAAAAGAGGCTTCCTTCCCTTTCATATAGTATGTTTTTATTACACGTTTTCATAAAAATTATTACGTGGTGTATATAGTCTGATGTCTAGTAATGACTTTTGGCTGATGAAAGTTGTTTTTCTGGCTCTAACACTGAGGTGAAATTATTATCTCATCTTTAAGAAGAAGCTTTCAAATGAACCTGTTAGGGTGTTCGCCATCTCGCTGGGTGGCCAGCCTGTGGCTGCAGAATAAGGAAACGTGTTATTAAATGTTATGTGTTTGGTCTAGCGAGGTAATGATACTGTTATCAGATGGCTGAGCTTCTCAGAAGCATAGACTTGCATCGCTTTTCAATGTTTTTAACTAGCATGATCCCATTAAAATGATACTCCTTGTTCAGTAACTAAAATAATACTCAAAGGGGCAAAAAGAAAAAGTAAAAATGTACCCACTGACCCCGTGGCTCTTCACACTTTTCTGAACATCCTTTTAGAAATCTCTACGCAGAGATTTAAATGCCCTTTACGTAAAAGAACTATTCGTGCTTGCTCTTCTGTTATTTATCATCTAGATAATCTGCCGTAAACGTTACTGACTTTATCATCTAGATAATCTGCCATAAACATCTTTCTATGTCAGCAAACTTTCACCTGTACCATCAGGTGTGTACATAAGTTATTGTAGTATTCCTTTATGCTTTATAATTTGCCTTATTCTCTCTTGATCAAGGTTTAGGAGGCTTTCAAGTTCAGAATATTATCCCCTCACATTTCAGTGGCCAGAAAGGTCCAGGAAGGTTGGTTCCTCTGTGTGAATGGTATACATCCCAGACATATTTCACTGACTTCTTGTTATGTCATAAAAATAATATCTACCTGGTTTTTAGATGACTCTTTCGTGATTGACACATATATAGACATACCTATGTAACACGTACACACACAATCAAACAGCAACATCTCCTTGGTGACACAGCCCAGTAACCCCTGGGAGCCTCCCCCCAGAAGCCCACTCCTTACTCAGATTGCATTTAAACTCCCAATCTTAGAAACTCTGATTCCCAGTGTTTTTCCCACCTCCTTTCTGTCCCCTCTTTTCTTTTTGTGCAAATTCTGCATTCTTCTTCCATGTCTTTTTTAAACATTTTTTTCGTTATTTTATGATTTTTATTTTTTCCATTATAGTTGATTTACAGTGTCCTGTCAACTTCTCCTGTACAGCAGTGACCCAGTCCTACATTCATATAGAAAATATATATAGAGAACATATATATATATATTTTTTCTCACATTATCCTCCGTCATGTTCCATCACAAGTGACTGGATATAGCCCCCTCATCTTGCATTTCCACAGGCCATAACTTGGTTTGTTCTTCTTTAAATAATCTTTTGTCACATACGTGCTGGTCCAGGATCTTAATCTCTCTCCTCCTTTCCTCTTCTCTTCTGACTGATCCACCCCCCCTTTCCTGCCCTCCTTCATTCTCTCTCCCGCCCTTTCCCTAACCTGCTCTTTCCCCCTGCACTTTCCATGATGTGATAAAGCATCTACTATATGTCAGAGAAAAAGAGTCCATCAATTCTCAAGTAGAATTAAACAGCATTAAAGTAAAAAGCTGTATTTATAGCCCTTCAAACGGACTGAATCCAGAATGTTTCCATTTGAATCGGTCCTTCAAGTACCCATTTTCGAGATGCATTAGAAACGTGGTCTGTGATGTCTTCATCCATTCATCTGTCCTCACTGCCTCCCTGCCACACCACCAAAGTTCCACAAACACAATCATTTGTTTTGATGTTTCTCCAGTTTGGGCAAATGTAGAAACTCCTTGTGGAATGAATAAGTGAGTTTTAGGTAAAATATAACTTATGACTCTCTTTCATTTTTATAATGGGTGTTGTGTTTTAAAGCTTTCGTTCCCACTATATTGTCTTCTTGTTTTTGGTTTTTCCATTTCAAGTGTATGGGATTTCAAAACTCTTTTGGGTTGTGTCGGTTGCTCTAAACTAACCTGGAGTGAAATCAGCATTTAACCATTGTGTTTATCAGAAACTGTGTTCTTAATTCTTAACACTGACTTAAAATGAACTTTGGAATACAGCTGTCAGAGGCCTCCTTAAAGAAGTGTTAATAATTAGTACAGATGTGCTTTCTGTGCTGCTCAAAGTTCATGAGTTTCCGTAAGAAGTATGGCTTTGTTCAGGTTTCTTCATGAATTTTCCTCTCACGAGCATTTATGCTTTTTTTTAAGTAGTAACCGTACCTTGTGTTAAAACTTGCACAAAACTTTTGCTTTACAAATATAAATTGGTACATATATGTTCAACAATAATCCTGTAAAATTTTTCAGGAAGCAGTTTCACAAGAGACAATGCCTACATTTGGGTTGCAGTTTACAAAGGAATTGGGGAAGCCAGGTTGAAAAAAAAAAAAAACAAAACTCAGAAAATCAGCAGTGACAGTATTAAATATAGGTCTGGCCAGGCAATGGATCAAAGAATGTGGTAATATATCAAGATGAGTATTCTCCTTTTAAAATTTAAGGTTCCAATAATCATGATAAAGAAGTTATTGTTGAGAGGTCCTGTCATGGCTCAGTGCATTAAGAACCCAACTAGTATCCATGAGGATTCGGGTCAATCCCTGGCCTCACTTGGTGGGTTAAAGGATCCGCTGTTGCTGTGAGCTAAGATGTAGGTCACTGAGATGGCTCAGATCTGGCGTGGCTGTGGCTGTGGCACAGGCTGGTAGCTGTAGCTCTGATTTGACACCTAGCCTAGGAACTTCCATATGGCACAGGTGCAGCCCTAAAAAGAAAAAAAAAAGTTATTGTTAAGTAAAGTAAGAGGTCTTGGGGATACCTCTATGTATTTATTCTTACCTGCTATTTCCTTCCTTTTCTCTCCATGAGAGTGCTCAGTCATTTTAATCCCTTTGTTGTAGAAAAGAAATTCAGTTTATCATTTTGCTCATTTGTGTATTTTCTCTCCCTCTGAAGCAGATGATTTTAAGAGCATTGAAACGAAGGACTGTTTCTGATCATTGGGCCAGGCTGGCTTTTAGCCCTCTGTTTTTCTTTTAGTTTATAGCTAAACTTACTCATCATTTTTTGTATATCTTCAGTTTTGCTTCCACTCCTTGATTTTAGCCCTGTGAGACCCATTGTGAACTTCTGGCAAGAGCTCTAAGATAATAAGTATGGATTGTTTAAAATCGGTGTGTTTTTAGTAATTTGGTGCAGCTGCCATAGGAAACTAGTATAATGATCTTGGGTATGTTCCTTAAACTTTAAGCCTGTGTTTCTTCATCTTTTTTTTTTTTCTTCATAGCAGCTTTATATATTATATATTATATATTATCCAACTCCCCCACTTGATGTGTACACTTTAGTGATTCTTGGTAACTTTTCTGAGTGACAGAATCATTATCGGATCAGTTTGGGAACATATTTTTACTCCTCCCACAAGACCCCCTCATGGCTCCTTTATGGTGAACGCAGTCTCCAGGCAACCACTAGTCTACTCTGTCTCTACAGATCTTCCTTTACTTGACCTTCCAAATGAATGGAATCATACAGTATGGGGTCTCCCGTGTCTGTTTTTTTTTTTTTTTTTTTTTTTTTCACTTTGCATGATACTCCTTTATGTCTAACAGAGGTTAGAGCAGGACCGTCCGTCCTCCTAGGGTTGTTGTGAAAATTAAATCAGATTGTGGATTCAGAGTGTTTTGCCTTTGAATTCAGTTAAGTGTTCAGTAAGTGTCCTTTTTTTCTACTACTTCTACTGCTTGTTATTCTTTTTGCTACTGTTTTCAGCTTCCTGAACAAATTCATAAAAATCTATTTTAACACACAATGCAACCGTTGCCCTTCTCATCTTATTTTTGTAGTGAATAATGTAAATCTAATTTATGGGTTAAATTGGTTTTGGGGGGATGGTGTGAATGAGAACGATTGCCTGCCACATCAGTAAATAAAGGATGACACAAGCCACCACATTACGTCCATCCCTGACAGTGCATCCTGAGGAGACTCAGGATGAGAAAGCACAGGATTCTGGCCCCAGATGGCTGAGCTGCACATCAAAGGAATGGTATCAGTGAGCCCATATCTTGCATCTTCCCATATAAAGAATAGTGCTAAATTCCTTGAGGTATCTGGTTGCCTTTTATTCACAGTAATCTTTTGATGTTCTGACTAATGGTCTTTGTTGCAAAAACTCCTCCATCTCCTGGCTCCCCAGCCATGCCTCTTTGGAGCAGTCTCTCAGTTAGCTGAGATGCTGTGTCCCAGGCTTCAGTCCTCAGGTTTGTCCACTGAATAAGCCATAACTCTCAACTTTTAGGGACTACATTTTTTTTTCAGTTAACAATGGCATAGGAAATTAAACACCTGCATTTGGAGTGGATAAGTAATGAGATCCTGCTGAATAGCACAGGGTATTATATCTAGTCACTTGTGATGGAACATGATGGAGGATAATGTAAGAAAGAGAATGTGTGTGTGTGTGTGTGTATATATACACATATATATATATATGACTGGGTCATTTTGCCATACAACAGAAATTGACAGAACATTGTAAATCAACTATAATAGAATAAATCTTAAAAAAAAGAACCTAAACACCACACATACTTTTTCTTCCCTTCCAAGAGAATAAGTTCTGTATTCTCGGTGACTGACTTTGAGTGAATTTTTAGAGCCTAATGGTTTACTACTTCGGTGCTCTCTGTGTGCCAGTAGATGAGTGTTCTGCACTTGGAAATTAAGAGAGGTCTTTTACCTGCTGCTCTACTGCCACCAAAACTGAAAGGAAGTAGAAAGACTAAACAGCATCCCGTCTTAAGAAACTCTTCGTGGAAAATCACAAATCCGTGAGGGGTATTAAAGGAGCCCTCTAGCCCTTCTTTAATTCTGACCCTCAGACGGATACCCTGATGGGATTTGAATCAAGAGAGTAAGATCCAGAAAAGAAGAAAATGCTGTTGGTGGGAAGACCAAAGAACAGCCACGGTTCTGGAGGTATTGTGGCATTTTTCGCGTTCTTCTGCTTGGCATGCCCACCATCTTTTGCATGGCTCTTGAAGCCTGCTCACATTGGCTTCTTCATGACTCCTCCCCTGATCCCACTGGTGAACTTCTGAAGGGCAGGAGTCTGATCTATCCATCTTAGACGTGTCAGTGACTTGCCTTGCTTCTGATACTTTGATCCATTGATGGATGCATGCATGGTTGGATGACAGCTGACAGTTTAGTGCTTAGAAAAAGTATTCTAACTCTTCTTGGACAATAACATTCCCCTGTGTTCCCCTGGACTGACCCCCCCCAAAAAAAACCCCACAGATAAAGGGAGTAAGTTCATGGTAGTGAACTGGTTTTCATTTTTTTTACTGATGAAGTATTTAGCTTTCCTGAAAATGGATATAATGCTTTGGCGGAAGAATGCAAACATAGACAGGACCTCATAAGGTTTTATGTGTTGTACAAATTAAGTTGCCTTATTTTGGATTCTTTTCAGACCCGCTTTCGCTTAGTTGTAAGTACATCAGCTAAGTTCAGGAAGTCAAACATTTTCTTCAGTTGTTTAAGAAGTAAACAGCCTCACTGAATGTTTATATCATTTCCAAACATTTTGGCTCATTTCAATTGGGTAAAGTCTGACTTAAGAATTGTTTTTATTCCATTCCTTCTGCTCGTTAAACACTTGGTTGCTGTTTAACACTTCCAAACAGAAAAAGGCGGAGTTTCCCTTGTAGCTCAGGAGAAACGAATGCAACTCCTATCCACGAGGGTGAGGGTTTGATCCCTGACCTCGCTCAGTGGGTTAAGGATCCTGCGTTGCCGTGAGCTGCGGTGTAGGTCCCAGACACAGCTCGGATCCAGCACTGCTCTGGTTATGCTGTAGGCCAGCAGCTGCAGCTCCAATTCGACCCCTACCTAGCCTGGGACCTTCCATATGCTGCACATGCAGCCCTTCAAAGAAAAAAAAAGGAAACAAAGAAAGAAAAAGGCAAAGCACGCTAGGCAAGAGTTTGGAGTAACCAATCGATGGATGAATGGATAAACAAGACGTGGCATAGAAATACAAAAGAATATTCAGCCTTAAAAGGGAAGGACGTTCTGCCATTTGTGACAGACGACATGAATGGACTTAGAGGACATCATGCCCATATGAAATAAGCCCACGGAAAGACAAATACCTGTATGATGACACTCCTGTGAGGCGTGTGTAGGATTCAAATTCATAGAAACGGAAAGTAGAATAGTGGTTGTCCAGAGCCTCGGGGGCAGAAAAGGAGAAATAGTTGTTTCGTGGTTATGGAGTTTCAGTTTTGCAAGGTGGAAAAGGTTTGGAGATCAGTTTCACAACAACATGTATATGCTTATACTGAACCTCTATACTTAAAAATGCTAAGTAGATGGTCAATTTTATGTTGTATGCATTTTCTACAATTTGAAAAAAGCAGAGGAGGAGGCAAGGAGCTGACATTTGAGGTCAAGTTCACTACTTGAAGAATCTTTTCCGAAGTTTTCAGTGGGCTCAGTTTTAGAATAAAGCACCTGTATCTACACATACTGCAGAAGAAAATGAGAATAAGATGGTTGCCTTTTTTTTCCTTTACATTTTTTACCACGTTTTCACAAAGATTCCTGAGACTTTTGCCAGTCTTAAGGTAGGCTGCTGTCCGATACCGTGAAGCTGGGCATGGTATCAAAACCATTTCCTTGAAACTTTTATAAAGATGATTTTGAGACTCTCAGAGGTTTTCTTACTCTTTTGAGACCCACCGTTAAGCACCCCTACTGGGACCTGAACATGGGTTAACACTAGAACCATGAAGGATTCCGGTTTTCCTTTCATGTTCGGTAACATGACAATATGAGCTCTCGGTAAAGACCCTGTGTTTCTTGCTGTGTATTTCCCCAAAGGCCTTGCCCGTGTTCCTTGAGCCCATTGGGAAGCCTGCTAATGGCTCCATCCCAGGCGTTATCGAGATTAAAGAGATGGCTGCGTTTGCCTCTACCTTGCTGATGGGGGGAGAGCTGCTTCCCATAGGAGATGAAAAACGTCATAAATGCTCTTTATTCTGATGCCAACAGCAAGAACATTGAATATGTTCGTTACACTCGTTACACTCTATTTTATACTCTACCCTATAAGCACGTGGTCCATTTATATACAAAGAAGACATTAATTTTGGGGGTGCCAGTCACCCTTTATCTTTTGCTAGCTTTACTGAGATTCAATTGGCATATAACATTTGTAAATTTAAGGTGTACAGTGTGTCGATTTGATAGCGTGAAATATGGCCAAATGATTAGCATCATAGCACTAGTTCACACCTCCCCCACATCCCATAATTCCCCTTTTTTGTGGGGAGAACATTTAAAATCTACTCTCTCAGCAACTTTTAAGTATATAGTACAGTGTTTTTAAGCATCATCACTGCTGCGCATTAGATTCCTGGCACTTGTTCATCTTATAAGTGAAAGTGGAAAGTAACTTTTAATTGCATTGAAAAGGAACCGTGGAGATCGATTCTGCTTCTCGGAGAACACAGATTTTTTTAGTTCTTCGCCGGGTGTAGCAGCAGGTTCTGTGGGAGATTTGAGATGATTTGGGTAAACTCCCTGCCTTTAAGATACTCCGCGTGCAGTGGGGACAAATACCTTCACAGGCAATTATAAAACAAAACAGATACTTAGACACGCTGTGATAGAAGATTGCATGAATTCTGTGAGAATAACAAAGAATGGTTTGATGAAAGTGGCACATAATTTAGTTGAACCTTGGAGGATAAACAGACTTTTCTAAGTGAGGGAGGCACATTCCAAGAAAAAATGTATGTTGTGAGTCGAAGCTCTGAGGTGGAAAATGTATTGTTTCGTTACCAGACCCAGAGGGGCAGGGGAGGACATGATTAAAAGCGACGTGAGGCGTTCACCCTGCTAACAATCTGATCCTGATCACTTTGGGTGGGTATAAAATTTATACCCACGCTCGGGACTGAGAGTGCTGTCACTTGCTGGCATGGGGACGCTTCTATAGGGAAAGCCCAGAAATGAATCCTTTCAATGAAACGTGAGATTTCGCCCCTCCTGCTTTAAAATGAGAAGTTGTCCTAAAGTTGAGTTTCTACAAAATCCTCGTGCTGTGTTCACATACATCCAGCCTCCCCCACCCCGCCTCGCCCCCTCCGCCCCCCGCTTTGCTCTTCACTTGTGTTCTCAGGCCATCAGGCGTCGGCACTGGCCTCACCTCGTCAGGGAGCTTCTTCAGAAAAGTAGGATTATAGGAGTTCCCATCGTGGCTCAGTGGTTAATGGATCCGACTAGAAACCATGAGGTTGCAGGTTCGATCCCTGGCCTTGCTCAGTGGGTTAAGGATCCAGCATTGTCGTGAGCTGTGGTGTAGGTTGCAGACGAGGCTCGGATCGTGTGTTGCTGTGGCTGTGGTGTAGGCCAGAGGCTACAGCTCCGATTCGACCCCTAGCCTGGGGACCTCCATATGCCTTGGGAGCGGCCCAAAAAATGGCAAAAGGACAAAAAAAAAAAAAAAAAAAAAAGAAAGAAAGAAAGAAAGAAAAGAAAAAAGAAGAGTAGGATTATAGAAATGGAAGATATCCAAGATACCTCAGAGGGCAAAACTCAGATGTGGAAAGTGAGAAGGTGTCCGGTGTAGTTCGGTGCCCACGTGGCGTGTAGTGATGGGTAGGAGCTGCCCGGGAGCGCAGGTGCACTGGCTCTGAGCCCAGGGCCCTTCCCGGCCTGCTGCAGAGGAGTCTGCCAAAGTTTCCACCGTTGCACGCAAGCCCCACTTCCCACTAGATGTCTTGTCTTGTCATGTTTTAGCGCTTCTGTTAGTGCAGGTTATCTGAAACCCCAGAGAGACCCTGACTGCTTCTGGGTCTCGCAGTTTAAGAGGTGCCGAGTAGAATTACGAGCCATCTCTGTCAATCTGCTGCTTTAATATCTGCCACATCCTCATAGAGAAGTGGGAGTCGTGGACAAGTTCACCCAGATCTTAAATTGGGTCACCTCTCTTCTCCCTGAATCTGCAACCCTTTTTTAGGCAAACCATTTCTTTGAAACACCAACACTTCATCTCTTTTAATTCTGGTAATGGCAGAACTCCATCTGCCCTTTTGCCTTTACCTCAGTATTCTCCTTGCCACTATACTATGGACAGATTTTTTTTAGATACTTAGGATATATTTTGTTTTAATGTAACATGGCAGGTTTTGAAGCGCTCTTGAAAATGATAGTATCAATATCCCAGTCTTCGTGTTTAAGTATATCAATTTCTGTCTGATTTTTATCGTTGCAAGTTTAATAATAACTATCTTTAGTGACAGTCAGTTATTTATTTTTTGCTATTTTGGTTAAAACTATGTATCTAAAATAGATTGAAACGTATCTGGTTGTGCAATATAAATTATTTAAAAACTTGCTTATCTACCCAAATAATTGTTAACTTAGTGTCAAACATCTGGATGTTTAAAAATATCCAAGTAGTTCATTTAAAATTGTTCTGTTTATGCCAAACATTTATCTGTGTCTGTTATATAGACATGGTTGGGTAATTATTGATGTAGGCGTCTAGAACCTTCATGGAGGAAGTTTTATGTTCTGTTAGTTCTTTTGAGTGGAAAAGATGAGTTCTCATCAACTGGATTAATGTTAAGTGGCACTATTTATAAAACCTGCAATATGGGATGAAAAAAATGGAAGCTGATGTACATAATAGAAATTGAATACCCGGAAAGGCTAACATCTTAGTTCTTAAGACGGGAAGGATTGCCGGAGGATTGGGTGGAGAGGTGCAGGTACAAAAACAGGTCTGGAAATTTTTGTTTCCACTTCCTCACCTCAATTCCAAGAAACAGTAGGTGCTTTATTATTGAATGTTATCTTTGAAGACCAGCTTTTCATTTGTATGAATTTTTTTATTTATAACACGTAAATGAATATAGGTCAATCGCAATAGATTCATGGGTAGGAGGTACCCATTTGGAAACTTTGATATCTTTTAAAGTGGTTATTAAACCTGGCCTCCAGTCATTACTTTCAATAATATATTTTTTAATTTTTCAAGGAACTGCACAAGGGGGAATGTCTCAGCATGTCAACATTTTTTATTGCAAAATAATTAGTTGAGGACAGTGTTTGCACATAATGTGTGTGGACAGGATTGGGCAATGTGATCTAATCATAATGAATTTAGTTACGTTCAAGCCCGGCTGAGCAATCATATTCTAAGGGGGTTGAGGTATAAAACGGTGACAGTCCAAGGCGAGTTTACGAGTGAAGTATCGCATTGCTCCCTACCCACTTAAACCTTTCATTGATGATTTAGCTTAAGATATAGAAGACTTGATGCATGTGAAATTAGTCAGTGAAAGAAAGCTGAGAAGAACAATTAAGAAGACAGACAGCATGGTTAGAAATGAAAGAGGGAAGACTACTTCCAAAATATAGGTTGTCTCTTCTTATCATAGGTGGAAAAAAAAGGAGATTTAGGAGACGGATATTTACAGTAAATAAATGTTTACTGTTGACTTTTGATTCTCCAGGGAGATTGGGACTAGAAAGACCCAGTTTAATAGCAATTCCTATGAAAAAGACTAGAGCATTTTGGGCAGTGGCCAGTTCAGTGTAGGCCAACACTGGTACTTCAAGAGCTAGACTCTTACTCAGCATGGTAGAAAATGTGGGTATGATTATTTAGAGTTTGTAAGGCACTTTAAACATTTTTGGGGGATTATTTAGGCATAGTTTATGTAGCGTAAAGCATATCCATTTTAGTATAGTGTTCTAAGTTTCAACAAGGTCTTACAATCCTATCACCACCAGTGCTATTAAGATGTAGCCTACTTCCTTCTTTCCAAAGAGTTCCCTTGTGTCCCTCTAAGTCAACCCTTCCCTTTACCCAAGCCTCTGGTAACCCCTGATCCTTTTCTGACTCCATAGTTTTGCAAAGCATTTTTCACCTAAGCTTTTATACTTTGCATAAGACCTCTGCAACATCTATTCCCAATATGGCTATTTTATAAATGAAGTAGCTATGGTTCAGTTAAGCAACTTTCTGAAAGCTGCACTGTATAAATCCAGGACCTGAACTCAAAATCTCAAACATTTCCTTCCATCTACCCCTTCCTCCAAGAGCCCCACTCTTCCCTGCATTCGGTCGCCGCCGGGTGGATCCTATGTTAGGAGCCAGCATTGAACATTCACAGTAACACTGAAAGGACTAGACCAGGGTTTCTCTGCATTTTTTCCCTTTGTATTCTCAGAAAGGGCCATTTTAGAACTTTTTTCCTAATCACATTCCCTCCTCAATTAAATTTTAATGCCATAGATATACTATTTATCTGTGTATGTGTGTGTAATATCTCTACTTTATAATATAAAAAGTAAGATTTTTTTTAATGCCCCCCCAAGTAATATACCCTCTTTGGGGCAGTGTAGTCCCCCCTGAGAATATGTACATTAGAACTAAAATGGTCAAGGCATTCCCATCATGGCTCAGTGGTGACGAACCTGCCTGGTATCTATAAGGATGCAAGTTCAATCCCTGGCCTCACTCAGTTAAGGATCTGGCATTGCCATGAGCTGCGGTGTAGCTCGGATCCTGTGTTGCTGTGGCTGTGGCATAGGCCTGCAGCTGCTGTTCCCGTTCGACCCCTAGCCTGCAGGACACATGGTACTTGAGTGAGTGTGAGACACATTCAAGGTCATATTCAACTTTTCATAACACCGAAAATTTAGAAAATAGCACAGCAGATTTTTGGCATGATTTTCATGAAAGAGTCTTAAGAACATATAAGTAAGTAAAATCAGCCATTGGACATAACCTCCAAATGCTATTTAACAAGAGAAGTTAAAATATGTCTAAGCTAATTAAAAAAGAAATTTTTTTTAAGTTGGCTTTTAATGTAGATCCAGACTTTAACCTATAATAGGGTGACCACAGTAGTTGTATCAAAGAATAAATATCAGTCTTATTTTGGTTAAGTGCCATCATGGACATAATGTACAGCTTAGCGTGTTAGTGTGAATATGATTATCCCAAATGCATCTTTTTTTTTTTTTTTAATTTTTTTTTTTTTGTCTTTTGTCTTTTTGTTGTTGTTGTTGTTGTTGCTATCTCTTGGGCCGCTCCCGCGGCATATGGAGGTTCCCAGGCTAGGGGTTGAATCGGAGCTGTAGCCACTGGCCTACGCCAGAGCCACAGCAACGCGGGATCCGAGCCGCGTCTGCAACCTACACCACAGCTCACGGCAACGCCGGATCCTTAACCCACTGAGCAAGGCCAGGGACCGAACCCGCAACCTCATGGTTCCTAGTCGGATTCGTTAACCACTGCGCCACGACGGGAACTCCAATATTTCGTTTTATGTATGAACACTGGATACTTGAACAGCATGGATGGATACTGTGCAGATCCACTTATACATGGATTTTCTTTTCAGTAAATGCTAATGCTATTATACCACACGAGCTTGGTTGAATCCACGAAGGTGAATCCATGGATGTGGAGGGCGAACGATACAGTTGTATACAGATTTTCAGCTACCCAGGGGTCTGCACCCTTAGGGGACCCTTCGTTGTTCAGGGGCCACTGTACTACAGTTTGTTTTTCTCTTTATCCATCCATGAACATTTGGGTTCCTTCCATGTTTTAATTATTGTGAATAATGCTGCTATGAAGGTTTGCGTACAAATATTCTTCCAGACCCTGCTTTTATTTATTTGGAGTATATACCCAGAAGTGGCTATACCAGGTTACATTCCTACCAGCAGTGCACAGGGAACAATTTCTCTACATCCTCACCAACAATTATTGCTTTATGCGGTTTTTGTTTGTTGTTATTTTTCAGCCACTCCAGTGGGGTGTGAGGTGGTATCCCATTGCAACTTTGATTTCCATTTCCCTAATGATTAGAGGTGTTGAACACTTTTCATGTGCTTATTGGCCATGTGTACATTTCTTTTCTTTGAAAATGTCTCTTCAAATCCTTTGCTCATTTTTGAATCAGACTGGTTGGGGGTTTTTTTTGCTGTTGTTATTGAGTTTTAGGAGTTCTCTATATATTCTGGATATTGACCCCTTATCAGATTCATGATTTACAAGTATTTTCTCCCACTCTGGACTGCATTTTTACTCTATCAGTAGTGTCTTTGGAGAACAAAATTTTTAAATTTTCATTAAGTCCATTTTTCTATTACTCTTTTGTTGCTTGCGTCTTTGATGTTATATCCAAGAAATCATTGCCGAATCCAGTGTCATGAAGCCTTTGTCCTTTGTTTTCTTCTGAGAGTTTTATTATTTTAGATCCTTGATCCATTTGATCTATTTTAAGTTAATTTTTATATATGGCACTAGATAAGGGGTCAACTTTATTCTTTGGCATGTGAATATCTAGGTTTCCAGGTATAATTTTTTTGAAAAGACTATCCATTTCCCATTGAATGGTGTTGGCAGCCTTGTCAAAAACCATTTGAGCATACATGCTAGGGTTAATATCTAGCTCTCTATTCTAGTCTGTTAGTCTATGTATCTGTCTTTACGCCAATACCAAACTGTTTGATTACTGTAATTTTGTGGTAAATTTTGAAGTCAGGAAGTGTAAGTCTTCAATTTTTCTTCTTTTTTGAGTTGGTTTTGGGTATTAGAAGTCCTATATGATTCCATATGAATTTTAGAATGGGTTTTTCTATTTCTGAAAAATGCCATTGAAATTTTGACAGGAATTGCTTTGAATCTGTAAATTATTTTGGGTACTATTCACCTTTTGATAATATGAAGTCTTCTAATCCATAAACATTTGATGTGTTTTCATTTATTTATGTCTTTAATTTCTTTCACCACCGTTTTGTAGTTTCCACTGTGTAAGTCTTCCATCTCCTTGGTAAATTTATTCCTAAGGGGGATTTTTTTTGTACTTTTGTAAATGGAATTGTTTTGTAATTTCCTTTTCAGATTGACCACTGTGTATAGGAATACAATTGAGTTTTGTGTGTTGGCTTTGATTCCTGAATTCATTTATTATTTTAACAGTTTTGTGTGCTCTTTAGTATTTTCTTAGATAAATTTTTTATTGAAGTATAGTTGATACTTACAGTATGTGTTAGTTTCAGGTGTAAGGTGTATAGCGGTTCCATATTTTTGCTGATTATACTCCACTATATGTTATTACAAGATGATGGATATAATCCTCTGTACTATACGGTGTATCCTTGTTGCTTAGCAGTTTTACATACTCTAGTTTGTATTTGTTAATCTCATACCCCTAATTTGTCACTCCATCTTCCCTCTCCCTTTTGGTAACCTCAAGTTTGTTTTCTGTATTTGTAAGTCTGTTTCTGTTTTGCATACACATTCATTTGTATTTTTTAAATTCTACATAGAAGTGATATCATACAATATTTGTCTTTCTCTTTTTTCACTAAGCATGGTATTCACCGGGTCCATCCACATTGTTGCATAGGGCAATATTTCGTTGCTTTTTAATGGCTGAGTGATAGTCATATACAGTATATATGTGATATTTAGTGATATATATATTTATATGTAAGTGATATATATAGTGCATATGTGTATGTATGTGTGTGTGTGTATGTGAACACTGTTCTTTTTCTTTTCCTGTTTTTTTTTAGGGTGAGGGCCTCACTCATGGCATGTGAAAGTTCCTGGGCCAGGGATTGAATCGAGCCACAGCTGTGACCTACACCTCTGCTCTAACTTTTATCATTTCCTTCTTTCTGCTAGCTTTTGATTTTAAAAAAATTCTTTTTTAGTTCCTTAAGTTGTAAAGTTAGGTTTGTGATTTGAGACTTGTTTTTTAATGTGTTTATAGCCGTATGTTCCCTCCTTAGCTTCATTTTGCTACATCACATAAGTTTTGGTTTGTTGTGGTTTATTTTCATTCATCTCCAAGTATTTTCTAATTTTCTTCTCCTTTTTTTTTTTTTTTTTTTTTTTGTCTTTTTAGGGCTGCACCCGTGGCATATGGAGGTTCCCAGGCTAGAGGTCCAGTCGGAGCTGTAGCCATCGGCCTGTGCCAGAGGCACAGCAGTGTGGGATCTGAGCCACGTCTATGACCTACACCACAGCTCTCGGCAATACTGGATCCTTAACCCACTGAGCAAGGCCAGGGATCAAACTTGAGTCTTCATGGATCCTAGTCGGGTTCGTTATCTGCTGAGCCACAATGGGAACTCCCTCTAATTTCCTTGAGATTTTTTTTCTTTGAATCATTGATTGTTTAAACATGCTTTAATTCCATAATTTAATGAATTTTCCAATTTTTTTATGTTATTGATCCCTAACTTCATCCCATTACTGTCAGAGAAGTTACACTGCATGGTAGCTATCTTTTAAAATATGGAGTTCCTGACCTGGCTCAGTGGTTAACAAATCCGACTAGGAACCCTGAGGTTGCCGGTTCCATCCAAGGCCTCACTCAGTGGGTTAAGGATCTGGCGTTGCTGTGAGCTGTGGTGTAGGTTGCAGATGCGGCTCGGATCCCGTGTTGCCCTGGCTCTGGCATAGGCTGGTGGCTACAGCTCTGATTGGATCCATAGCCTGGGAAACTCCATATGCTGCAGGTGCGGCCCTAGAATGAATGAATGAATAAGATAAATAAATAAATAAATAAATAAAATGTGTTATGACTAATTTGTGACCTAACACATGGTCTACCTAGAAATATCACACGTACACTTGATTATAGTGAGTATTCTGTCGTTGTTGGATAGAATATTCTGTATATATCTGTGAATCTATTTGGTTTGTTGTTTCTGCCAATCCATCTTTTCATTGGAGAGTTCATTCCATTTACATTCAATCCATTTACACTTCTTCACTGATAAGGAGGGACTTCTGTCATTGTGGGATTTCTTTTCTATGTGCCTTGCAGCTTTATTTTTCCTTCTAGTTTTATTAAGATATAATTGGCATATAGTACTGGATAAGTTTAAAGTGTACAGCTTAATGGTTTCACTTGTATACATCATGAAATGATTACTGCAATAAGTTTAGTGAACATTCATCATCTCGTATAAGTACAAAATAAAGAAGAATAATTTTTTCTTTGTGATGAGAACACGTAGGATTTATTTTATTAAAATATTTTTATATAACATACAGCAGTGTTAATTATATTAATCATGCTGTACCTCATGTCCCAAATATTTATACATCTTTTTTTTGTCTTGTTAGGGCACACACCCATGGCATATGGAGGTTCCCAGCCTAGGGATAGAATTGGAGCTGTAACCAGGGGCCTACACCACAGCCACAGCAATGCCAGATCTGAGCCACATCTGCAACCTACACCACAGCTCATGACAATGCCAGATCCTTAACCCACTGAGCAAGGCCAGGGATCAATCCTGTGTCCTCATGGATGCTAGTCAGATTCATTTCCGCTGAGCCACTATGGAAACTCCTATACATCTTGTAATTGGAAACGTTATAGCTTTTTTGTAGCTCAGTTACTGCATTAGTATTTCCTTTTGTGTTTAGTTGATTGGTGCTGAAATGTTTACATTCCTTTCCCATTTCCTTTTCTGTACATTCTATGGCTCTTTTCTTTGTATTTCCCGTGGAGATTATTACATCTTCTGCCCTAAAGTTTTAATACTCTAATCTGAATAAATACCAACTTTACTTCAATAACATACAAAAATGTTGCTTCTTTATAGTTCCATTTTTGGTGGAATCTTCAGGGCTTTCTGTATAGAATACGTCCTCTGCAAAGATTGACAGTTTTACTTCTTCCTTCCCAATTTGAATGTCTTGTCTTTCTTTCTTGCCTGATCGCTCTGGCTAAGACTTCCAGTACCATGTTGAATAGAAGTGGTGAGAGTGGGCATCCTTGTCTTATTCCCAATCTTAGAGGAAAATCTTTCCGCTTTTCACCGTTGAGTATAATGTTAACTGTGGGCTTATTGCCTTTATTGTGTTGTGGTACTTTCCCTCTGTACCCACTTTGCTGTGAGTTTTTGTCAAAAATGGGCGTTGAATTTTGTCAAGTGCTTTTTTCTGCATCTATTGATATGATCATATGGTTCTTGTCTTTGATTTTGTTAATGTGGTATATCACATGGATTTGCAGGTATTGACCCATCTTTGCATCTCTGGAATGAATCCCACTCGATCATAGTGTAGGATCCTTTTAATGTATTGTTTAATTTGGCTTGCTGATATTTTGTTGGAGATTTTGGTGTTTATATTCGTCAAGGCTATTGGCCTGTAATTTTCCTTCTTGTAGTGTTCTTGTCTGGTTTTGACACTGGGGTACCTAATAGTTGTTTTAAATGATTAGTCTTTTCGATTTGGCATTATAAGCCAAGTTACACTATGTTTAGCTTTTAAACTAATAACTTTTTTGAACTTTAAATGTATCAGTCTCTTAAATTCCTTAGAAAATAAAGTACAGTTGCAGACCATTGTTACAATAACACACGGTTTTATAATTGCTGGGGTATTTATCTTTATTGAAATATTTATATCTTGCACAGCTTCAATTTCCTGCCTCATGGCCTTTCATTTCAGCGTGGAGGACTCCCTCAAGCATTTCTCACAGGGCAGGTCTGTTGGTAACTAATTCCCTCAGCTTTTGTTTATCTGAGAATATCTTAATTTCTCCCTTACTTTTGAAGGACATTTTTGCCACATACAGGATTATTGCTTGATGGTTTCTTTCTTTCTTTTAGCATTCTTTTTTTTTTTTTTTTTGTATTTTGCCTTTTCTAGGGCCGCACCCACAGCATATGGAGGTTACCAGGCTAGGGGTCGAATCAGAGCTGTAGCCACCGGCCTACCCCAGAGCCACAACAACACGGGATCCGAGCCACGTCTGCAACCTACACCACAGCTCACAGCAACGCCAGATCCTTAACCCACTGAGCAAGACCAGGAATCGAACCCACAACCTCATGGTTCCTAGTCGGATTTGTTAACCACTGAGCCACAATGGGAACCCTTCTTTTAGCATTCTGAATTTATCGGTCTCTGGCCTCTAGAGTTTCTGATGAGATATCTGTTGATGATCTAGTTGAGGCTCCCTAGTATGTGATGAGTCACTTCTCTCTTGCTGCTTTCAAGATTTTCTCTTTCTCTTTGGCTTTTGAAAGTTTAATATAATGTATCTCAGTGTGGGTCATTGAATCCTTTGAGCTTCCTGGATATTCGTATTCATATCTTTCATCTTGAAGATTTCAGCCATTATTTCTTCAAATATTTTCTCTACCCTTTTTTCTTTCTTTTCTCCTTCTGGGACTCCTATAGTATGTATGTTGGTTCACTTGCTGGTATCCCACAGGTCCGTTAGGCTCTGTTTCCTTTTTTTTTTTTTTTTTTGAACTTTTGTCTTCCTGTCCTTCAGACTCAATGATTTCCATTGTTCTAGATTCATCATCACTGATTCTTTCTTCTGTGTGATGAAATCTGCTTTTGAATCCTTCCAGTGAATTTCTCATTGCAATTATACTTTTCATCTCCAGAATTTCTTTTGTTTTGTTTTTTCTCTTTTTTGGTATTTCCATTTTGTTCACACATTATTTTCTCGACTTTTTTGGCTTCTTCCTTTAGTTTTTTGAGCATCTTCAAAAACAGTTGTTTTAAAGTCTTTATCTAGTATCTCTTCCATCAGGTCTTTTTCCAGGAAAGTTTCTATTTATTTTTTTCTTGAATGAACCGTACTTTCCTGTCTCTTTGTATGCCTTGTAATTTTTGTTGAACAGAGGTCATTCAAATCTAATAATGTGGTAACTCTGAAAGTCAGATTCTCTTTCTTCCCTGGGGTATGCTATTTTTAATGTTTTTGGTTAACTGTTTTTTGTTTTGTTTTTGATTGTTGTAGACCATCTTTTACTAAGATCAACCCTAAGTGTAAATTCAAGGTCTTCTCAGGTCTTTTTTTTTTCTAGCCTTTCTGTGTGCATGCACACTTTCTAATTTTCCCTATATATGCAGTTGTTTCTGAATATTCTAGTCTCTCATGCCTACCTCCCATAAGAAGAAAAGAAAAAAAAGTCAGAGTAGCAGAAAAAGGGGTGCCAGGGCTGATGTGACTTCTAGCCCTTCTAGAAGTCACATCAGCCAAAAGGGAGGGGCTTTCAGCCAGGGAAGGATGTGCAGCAGCAATGGCTGCCCACCTTTTTGCACCTCAGCAGCAGTAGTCAACATTCAGAGCATACATCCCCAGTATTTGGAAGACAGGGGTGGGGGGTGTTGAGTTTGTTTGTTTGTTTGTTTGCTTGCTTATCCTGGTTCTCACAATCTGTGTTGAAGCTACTCAAAGAACTTGAGAATAGCTTCTTGCCACATGGCTGGAGTGGGGGATGAGTGATTACTGTGCTAAGAGCTAACATTGAACAAAATTTACCACACTTTACTGCCTACCCTGGATATTGTAACTCTTCAATACACTCAAGTTCCAAACAATTTCATCAGACAATTTTTGCTGGTATAATTGTTGTCTTGGTAGGGAGACTGATTTCTGGTCCTTCCTACTCCACTATTTTCCCAGAATCCTCTCCTTATATTTTTTTCTCATTTGTTTTTGCCTTGATTATTTTTAAAAAATGGTAAATTTAAAATTGATAAGCTTCTATGAATCAAAGTAACCATATGACAGCAGGTTGTAATTGCCACAGCTATTTCCACAGACTGATGCAGCTTTGATGCAAAAGGTCTTAAAGAAAGGTATGGATGCTCTCACTTAACTGAAGCTTTACCCTTACAAATGACTACAGAAATATATTGTAATACAAAGGATTGAGAGTAGATGTATTATATAGAATATCTAGAATCTAATGTAGTCTCAAGATAAGCCAAAATGTGCAGAAATTTCTGCTTTGTCACAACAGAAAATGGAAGGATAAAATGGAAGAGGAAAGTTATTTGCCCAACACACCTGACATAATATGACAGAACAAACATAGGATGATAGCTATAGATGTTTTGGTTCAAACAGAAGGAAATTAAAGATTAAAAAAAAAAAAGTCGCTGGCTAATGGCTTTTCTGATATCCAGCCTAGCAAATGTTGGGAATCTGTTGACTAGATTTCAAAGCCTGGGGATACTTCTCCATGGTTTTCAGCTTTACCTTCTTGGTTCTTGGTTCTGCCCTGAGTCATCCTTCATTTTTTGATGAAAGGCAGCACATGTTTGCAGCTGAGTAATTTTATCAGCCTGCTTCCTGCCAATATAATTTTGGAAATCTGATGGCCTCCTTTCGTTTTGTACCCTTTCTGTCCCTTTCATTCCAAGTTGGCAGTGTTTCTGCTGAAATACATTTCTCAAAATCTTAATGTCTTTTGTGAATTTCACTGGGATTCACTCCATTAGAAAAAAGGCACATCCACAGGTCTTTCCCAGATAATCCCTTCTCTATTGCAGGCTCCTGCTGAGATGGCTGAGGTGCAATCTCTTGAAACTCCTAAAGGCCCTTTGGTTTGACTGAAAGGATCTGTGAGACACACCCTTCCTGGTCCAACTGAATAATCGGAGCTTTTGGTCTTTCTGAGGTTTTAGCACAAGGTTTTATTGTCACCCTCTCTACCTTTTCTACTGATCCTGCTTGCCTGGCAGAGAATCTCTTACTTTCAGTGTCTTTTGCCATCTGTAGAGTCAATTTTAAAATCAAGTCCTATTTCCTCTTTACTTAACAGTTTTAATCTCAATTTCTGTCTCCTCCTCCCTCACTCCCCCCTCCTCTTGCATTTTACTATAACTGGCAAGGAGAAACCAAGTCATGCTTTCAAAACATTGCTTGGAAGTTTTTTGGATTATATATGCAACCTTGTTGCTTACAAATACTATTGCTGACATAACTGCAAGAGACAGTTTCACTAAGCTTTCTGCCAGTAAAGCAAGGATCTCCCTTCTTTCTGTTTCCAAAAACATTTTTTAAAATCTTTTTCTTTCTTTCTTTTTTTTTTTTTTTTTTTTCCTTTTTAGGGCCACACCTGCAGCATATGGAAGTTCCCAGGCTAGGCATCCAACTGGCTACGCCACAGCCACAGCAATGCCAGATCCAAACCACATCTGCGAACTTCACCACAGCTTGTGGCAATGCCGGATCCTTAACCCACTGAGCATGGCCAGGGGTCAAGCCTGAATTCTCATGGATAATAGTTGGGTTTGTTACTGCTTAGCCACAATAGGAATGCCAACATTTCATTTTTAAATTTCCTTCTGTTACTGGATGCAGTGGGTCCATCACTTGAGGTGCTTAGCCAGTGAACATACCAAGTGTTTTGATTAAAGCGGAAACATTCATTATTTGTGACCAGTAAGACGATAGGGAGAATGCTCTCAAAGCACTCTCTCTCCTAGAACATCAAAATCAGGGAAGGATTTTTTTTTTTTTCTTTTTAGGGCCACACCTGTGGCATATGGAAGTTTCCAAACTAGGGGTCCAGTAAGAGCTGTAGCCGCTGGCCTACACCACAGCCATGGTGACACCGACTCCAAGCTGCATCTCTGCCTATATTATAGCTTGTAGCAATTCCGGATCCTTAACCCACTGAGCAGGGTCAGGGATCGAACCCACATCCTCATGAATACTTGTCATGTTCATTACTGCTGAGCCACGCTAGGAACTCTGAGAGCAGGAAGTTTTAAGCTATGGGTACATGCATATTCATAAAAGGACAGATACAATCATCCATTTAGAAGTGGAGTCCGAGATGGGTTTGCACAGTACAACATACATTTCATGTTCAAAAATACCAGCAGGGAGTTCCCTTTGTGGCTTAGCAGTTAACAAACCGCACGAGGGTCCATGAGGATGTGGGTTCCATCCCTGGCCTAACTGGGTAGGTCGAAGATCAGTGTTGCCGTGAGCTGTGGTGTAGGTCGCAGATGTGGCTTGGATCTGGCGTTGCTGTGACTGTGGTGTAGGCCGGCAGCTATAGCTCTGATTTGACCGCTAGCCTGGGAACATCCAGATGTTGCAGGTGCAGCCCCCCCCCCAAAAAAAAAATACCAGCAGTTCCCACCCTTGGGGTGGAGATTTTAGCATTAGCATAAGGCAGAGGTCACTCTAGATGGACAATTCAGGTACCTGGTTGAGTAAAGTCTTGAGGGACAGCAGTGGTCCGTGTGGTCCTGCCTCAGGCTCCAGTTAATGTGTTGGTCGGGTGCTTGAGGGGGTTTGGATCCTGCAAAACAGCTTCAGGCTGATTTTTGCCTTTGAAGCAGAATTGGGCGTCTTTATGACTGATGTTTTATCTTTGCTGTGGTGACTTCCCCTACCCGATAACAGTCATTTGTTCCTGCCTTCTTTGTTCCATTTAAAAAATCATTATTTACCCAGACCTACCTCTTCTTTGTTTTCACAGGAAGACCTAGGAGGCCATAGTTGATCTTTCCTCCAATCATCAGTAAACAGAACTCAAAGGGGTTCTAAAATTCATCTTTTGGTTCTCAACCTACGTTTGCCCAGCACATGTTACAACTTTTCCCATTGCCTGATGTTTTGCTTGTGTAAGATAGGACGTCCTCTGACTTGACCTCACCTCTTCCTTGTGACTGTCTGGCTAACGCTTGTGGTAGTGTCCTTACCATCCAGAGTTCCACTGATAATCTGTTGAAAGCATTTTAAGCTTTCTCAGTCATATTACCCAAATTCTGCCAGTCTCCTCTCGCTATCCAGTGCCAAGGCGACTCTTCTATTTAAGGTATTTGTTATAGCAGCAACCGACTTCCGATACCGAACTCTGTTAGTGTGCACTTGTGTAACAAGTCACCACAAATGTAGTGCCTTAAAACAACAACAGTTTGCTGTCTCGTGCTTTCCATAGCTCAGGTGTCCAGGCACAACTTGGCTGGGTCCTCTGCTTGGGTCTCACACAACTGACATCAGGGTATCAGCTGGGGGATACCTCCTTCCTAGGGAGGGAAAGAATCTGTCTTCAAGCTCATTACAGTTGTTGGTGGACTCATTTCTTTGCAGCTGCGTGAAGACCGCGGCTTCTTACTGACTGTGAGCTAGGGGCCTCAGGTCCACATCAGGCCACTGTTGTACTGTTTGGGTGCTTGAGGGGCGCTCTCACAGGCCCTTTCCGAACATGGCAGTTTAGTTCTCCAAGACCAGGAGCAGAATCCCCTCTGCCGTCTGCTAAGATTGAGTCTTATACAGTGTGACATCATCAGGAGAGTGACATCCTATGACCTTGATCAGAGGCAGGTCATCGGTTCTGTCTACACTGTAGAGGAGTAAAGGAGTATCACTCACTGGGAATCACCTTAGAGTGGATGCTCCAAAGATGGTATAGTAGACTGAGCTGTATCTTCCAGAGACAGCAGGCTGCAAGCCTTGGAAACTATAAATGTTATCTTATTTGGGGAAAAAGGAGGCCTTTGCAGTTGTAATTATGATAGAAATCTTTAAATAAAGGGATTGTCCTGGATTATCTGAGTGGGCATTAAATACAATCACGTGTATTCTTATAAGAAGGAGGCAAAAGGAGACGGGACATGTGTCCAGAAGAGAATACCATGTGAAGGTGGAGTAGAGGGAAATTTGAAGATGTTGACCTTGACTGAAGGGAGGCAGCCACAACCCAGAAATGCTGCCAGATTCTCCCCACTTGAGCCTCTGTGGAGTGTATGCTCCTGCTCGTGCTTTAATTTCTGTCCACTGATGGTGATGGAACTCTTCTGACCCCCGGAACTGGGAGAGAATAAATTTTGTTGCAAGCCACCCAATCGGTCAGTTTCGTTGCAGCAGCCATAGGAAACTAATACACAGGAAACAGATACAGACGATATATGATACTTCAGTGTTGCTTTTTTAATGCGTTTCGCTGGTTACTCAATGAGGTTAAGTATCTTTTTATAAGATTCTTGACTACCCAAGTATTTTCTTCTGTGAGTTTTTCTGTTGTCTCTTTTTTAAAAATTATTATTCACTTTCTTATTGATTCGTAAGAATTCTTCAGTCTAATTACTAATCCAATGTCAGCCGTCCATGTTACTGAAGAGATTTCTCTTCTTCCTATTTGAGCTTATCTTTCTATTTTATTTATGGTGTCTTCTGCATTCTGAAAACTTGTATACCTTTTTTTGTAATTATGGAAAATGTTAAGCATTACCAAAAAAGAGAGAATGGTATAATAAATCTTCCATGTACACATCATGCAGCTTCAAAAATTATCCATATTTTTTCCCAGAAGCATATATCTTTTAAGTTTTGTACCTTTTGTGCACCATCAGAAATCCTTCAAGTAGTGTTGCTATTATTTGTGTGGCTGTCATGCTAAAACACTCTTTCTTTTTGTCATAACGCTTCTTCTTTCTTGCTTTTCCTTTTTTTAAATAAGCATTACCTTATGTGTAGCAATTTTTAATATATACAAAGATTATTGCTCCCACGTTAACCTATACCTGCTTCCTGAACAATGTGTACTTTTATTATGCAGCACAAGCTATAAATTCCGATCTTGGGAACTTTCCAGTTGTCCCAGCAACATCCTATGTGTCACTATAGAGCTTATTGAAAATACCACGTGTCCTTATAAGAAGCCTGATCAGTCATTCAGGAAATGTCCAAGTATAAGCCTGAGTCAGCTATGCTACAATTTTGTTTTTACAAAGTAATTCCTCTCAATTTTTTTCTTTTTTCTTAATTACTTGAATGAATTTATCCCATCTGTAGTTGTATAATATCATAACAATCCAATTTCACAGGGTTCCATCCCACAGCCCAAGCACATCCCCCCACCCGCCAAACTGTCTCCTCCAGAGACCATAAGTTTTTCAGTGTCTGTGAGTCAGCATCTGTTCTGCAAAGAAGGTCAGTCTGTCCTTTTTTCAGATTCTACATGTCAGTGAAAGCATTTGATGTTGGTGTCTCATTGTATGGCTGACTGCACTTAGCATGATAATTTCTAGGTCCATCCATGTTGCTACAATGCGGGTATTTCATTCCTTTTAATGGCTGAGTAATATTCCATCCAGGTTGCTAAAAATGCTGGTATTTCGTTCTTTTTAATGGCTGAGTAATATTCCATTGTGTATATGTACCACAGCTTCTTGATCCACTCCTCTGTCAATGGACATTTAGGTTGTTTCCATGTTTTGGCTATTGTAAATAGTGCTGTATTTTTTTCCCCTTCTTTCTAGTGTGCCACCTGGGCTTGAAGGCATGAAAGAGCAAGACCTCTGCAACAAGATAATGGCTAAAATACTTGAAAATTACAATACCCTGTTTGAAGTAGAGTATACGGAAAATGATGCCCAGAGGTGTGAAAACCTGGCGAGGCTTATCATAGTAAAAGTGAGTAACTTTGGTATTTAATTTTCACTATCACTGTATCATCAATGGAAGCTATTTTACTTAAATCATTCTCTGTCACAAAAATACCTTATGGGGATTTCTCGTCGTGGCGCAGCAGAAATGAGTCTGACTAGGAACCATGAGGTTGCAGGTTCAATCCTGAGTGGCCTCGCTCAGGATTTGGCATTGCTGTGAGCTGTGGTGTAGGTCTCAGATGCAGGGTGGATCCTGCATTGCTGTGGCTGTGGCTGTGGTGTAGACTGGCCGCTGTAGCTCGGATTAGACCCCTAGCCTGGGATTCTTCATATGCTGCAGGAAAAGCCCTAAAAAGTTAAAAAAAAAAAAGAAAGAAAGAAAAACCTTATGGCTGTAACTTCAGATTATTATTCCTCTGTTTATGGAATTCTTTTTATGAAATGATCCTCCATATCAGGGGTTTTTTAAATGGAGATCTCTTCTCCTAAGATTGGAGAGTTGTGGATAGATGTTTCCTCACTGCTACAAAATCCTCACAAAAGCATTTATGTGCTCCCAGCGCCGTGGTCAGTTAAGCTCACCACCTTTTTAGGGAAGCCTGGCATCAGCAGGGATCTATCTTGTCCTCTGTCCAGAGGTGTTCGCTGACTGCATAGACTGCAGATTCCTGAAGACAGAGTGTTACTCTGACTTTCCGTCTCTCTTGTGTCTGGCACACTTTGAAGTTCGGCCTCAGATTGTAAGGCCAAGCTCTGCGGTCCTGCGTAACTATCACCAGTAAAGGAGAGTAGTTTTAAAACCTATACAGGAATCCTAGCCAATCCTGTGAAATCTTTTTATACATTTTTATCATTTATGACATATCTTTTACACGTTCGGTTGGCATGTAGGTCTCTAAAGATTTACAGTTGAGAGATAGAGTCTAAACATCCAGACCAAATCCTTCAGATGTGGGACAAGAGGGAAGGCATCTTATTTCTTTCTCATTCATATCGAGGTAAATCTTCATGGAACTAATATGGGAGGGTCTCTCGGGGAGGTGGTGGTGGGGGGTTCCTGAGACTGACCCCAATACAGACCACACTCTGCTCTTGCTGATTCATATGGCGGTGAGTGGTACAACCAGAGGCACTTAGTCTGGGCAGCGAGGGGGTGTTTTCATTTCTTCTTCCAGGTGAGGCATGACTTAGAAGAAGCAATGAAAGGTAGCAGGTATCATGTAGCTCCTAACGAAAACAGCAGCAGCAGACCAAAATGAGCTTTTCTTAAACTAGAGTTTATGTGTGACTCTACACCAGACTCCCTCTGAGGGATCGAATACATATGAGAGGAATGCGTTTAACGGGAATCTTTCCAACCTTACTAAAGGGAACTTTCAACTGAAATTTGAGGGAAGGGAAGAATAGGGCTCAGAGAAGACAAGCAGCTTTGGAGAAGATCAACCACAGCCTGAGGCGGCAGAAGCACAGTAGCAGAGAAAATATCTGTGATTCACAAGACAATATTAAAGGGGGGAAAAAAAGTATCAGTTTTGCCCCCCCCCGCAATTAATATAATTTTCTAAATAGAACAAAAAAATCTAGCTTAAATGTGCTTCTCTGATTCCTGTAGGGCTTTGCAAAGAATCTCTTTTTAAAACTATTAAAAAGTGATTGACTTTGTTTCAGCTCGGTCTCTGATAAATACTTTTTAACACCCATACCTTTTAACTAGGACTGATGAAATAATGCGGTAAAGCTCAAATAGAATGAAAATAGATAAATAGGATCTCCCAGGCAAGACACACTTGCTGACATTCAGATAATCACTGGAATACACCCATAGGAGCTTGCATGCTGGGCAGATAAAGTAACACCTGTTGAGATCTTTGGAAGAGCGCCCTGCGTGGAAATCCTTGCGCTACTAGGTTTAAGCATGAGTACAAGACACATAAACTGATAATCCCGGGGGAGCCAAACGGCAGATATCTTAGTGGATGGATATGCCTGCTGTTTTCCTAAGGCAAGCTTCAGAGCTGGCCTAGAGGCAGATAAATATTGTGGTTGGAAACCCCGTATCTACTCTGTGAAGCGTCATCCTGCTAAAGCAGAATGTTTAATGCGCTTTTACTGACCATGCTGACAGTCTGACCTCTGAGATGGCAAATCGTGCAACAAGGAACATGGATTCCTGGCCTTAATTATCCCCGTTAGGGATGGCATGGATGTTATGGGAATTCGTTGCCTGCGATGTGCCAGTGCCATTTTAGGATCCGTTAACAATAAAGAACGCACGAGCCAGGGTGAGAGCTGGAAACCTGGATGTTGTTTAGAATGCAGTTTAAAAAAAAAAAAAAACCCTAAGTTCAGAGAAACATGAGATATAAGCCAAAAGGAAGCTGGATTGAAAGGGGATTGGGAGGCTCACGGTGGTATCATTAACACACTGAAAAAAATAGGAAAAATGGGAGAGCAGCTGCACAAAACAAGGTCTCATCCTCACGAGGCAGCTTTGAGAAGGAAGTCTCCAGAAACCGACATCCTGGCGGGAGGTGGGATGGATGTGCTGGGAGCACGCCTTGGCCATTTCCGCCCGATCCTGACCCAGGAAAGCCCACAGAACTGTTGGAGGATTCTGTCCCTGCGTGGACATCTCCACTGGCTGGCTTCCTCTGCGGGAGACTTTTATCTCCTGCTTCCAGGGAGATGGAAAGGAGGGCCAGAGAGTCCCTTTTGCAGTGGCCAGACCATAAGTCACTTTAATTCCAAATAATTAGCAGGACCTGGAGGCACATTTTGGGGTGGTCTGCGCTGGACCCCAACAGTTCCCTAGAACTTTCACATACTAAAAACAGAGCTGGTGACTGTGCATGTGTGTGTGTGTGTGTGAGAGAGAGAGAGAGAGAGAGAGAGAGAAGTGAGGTGGTAGTTTGGGAAGGGAGAGAGAGAGAGAGCCTCCATTTCATGGGACCAGTTTCTTAGTTCTAAGAACAGGTCAGTTCCGTGGAATATTTGCAATATCACTTCTCAGAAGGTGGTGATACCAATGGGCTCCCCAAGCCAGATGTCTGGAAACCAAAGAAGCACAGAGGTTAATCATTGGATCAGGGAGTTCCTGTTGTGGCTCAGCAGCTAAAGAACCTGACTAGTATCCAGGAGGACGTCGGTTCGATCCCTAGCCTCCATCAGTGGGTTAAGGATCCGGTGTCACCATGAGCTGTGGTGTAGGTCGCAGATGCGGCTCGGATCCTGCGTTGCTGTGGCTGTGGCATAAGCTGGCAGCTGCAGCTACGATTCCACTCCGAGTGTGGGAACCTCCATGTGCCAAGGGTGCAGCCCTAAAAAGAAAAGAGAAAAAAAATCACTGATGCTGATTATAAACCAGTTTCTGAGTGGGGCAGGGGGAAGGAAGGTTAAAAAAAAAAAAAAGAAAGAAAGAAAGAAAAAGAAAATAGAAAGGTGTATACAAAAAGAGAACGTGGGCACAAAACAAGTGATAAATACCCGAGAGTGACAGAGACATGAAATATCAGAGCTGAGAGGAAGCTGAGACTCATGAAAAGTCCTTAGAGAGAAGGGCTTTTAAAGGGAAAAAGCACTCAACTAACTGGGGTACACACCCCTGTGTACCCCAGAGTAGAAGACAAAGCATTGGATGCCATTCTCGTGCTGCCCTTGTGGGCGAAGGACAACCTGGGCTTTGGGGGTCCAATTTGATTGTGTGTGGACCCGGATGAAGCAGCTTGGCCAGAGTGTGGGAACGTAGATTGCTCTTTCCTTCAGGGGAGGTCTCGCCGTTTGTTTGGGTCCTTCTGCGTATTTTCATCATGGACTGACCGTGAGCACGTACCTAGCACTTTTGGGAGTGTAATCAGATTAGAAGAACAGGTCAGATATCGGATGGCTCCATATGTAGGGCAACCCAGTGGAGTGTGGCGTGTGCGTGCGTGCGTGCGTGCGTGTGTGTGTGTGTGTGTGTCCAGCCCTTTCCATAGTCTTCCTTTAAAAACAACACCTGTTTTCTTCGGACCTGCAGCGACGAGCGGAGGTCAGACGGGCCCCTCCCGCCGCCCCAGCAAACAGTGAATCACACCTGGTCTATGACACTCTGCGCTTTCGTCAGTGATTGATTGAAAGGTTGGGTGCGACACACGTCGGGCCAAGGAAAATGTAAGGGAAAGTGCGCTGGGGACAGAGGGCTTCTGGGGAAATATTTTTATCCCTGATAACAAAAAGAATGATTCACGAGATCAGAGCTGTGGTTGCCTGCGGGTGGGGTTGGAGTGGGTGGCAGCGGCGATGATTGACCTGGAAGGTACCCAGAGGAGCCCTCTGAGGGGATGGGCACGTTCTCAGTAGGGAAGTGGGTTATATGGGCGTACGCGTGTGTCAAAACTCTCTGCAGTGTACTCCTAGGATTGGTGCGTTTTACCGCTCGTAAAGTCTGTTTTAATTTGAATCACAGAAGAGGAGGAGAGTAGGCCTCTGGGTCAATATGCCCTTGTCTGTTTTCGGATGTTCTCATGGGAAGGCCAAATGCTGCCCCTGCCTTTTGCCCCGGATGAATGTACCACTGACACACCGAGGTGGGCAGCTCCAGGAGGAAAAAGCCTCAGTTCCTCCTCATTGCTCATCTGCTGAGCCACCCCTGAGAGTACACGCCTCTGGACTCTCAGGTAGTGGGGGAAATAAATGCCGTCCCAGGAGACACCGCGTTTAGTGCGGTGCTCTGTTCCCTGCAACAAAAGCACCCTCTCTCATGGACTCAGCGTAATTCGAAAGTCCTGTACTTAAGTTCAAAGCCGAGGGAGACCAAAAGTGATTGCAGTTCAGTGGAAAATCGTGCGTGGCTTTTCGTTACCGTCTAGCTCAGTGCCAGGTGTCAGTGCGATGTGTTGCCCAAAATAAAAAACAAACCGGAAACCCCACAGATTGGTTCACTGTGAGTTTACATTCACGTCTCGAATACAGAAGGTATGTCTTGCTGCCCTCGGTGTTGATAGGTCAGGCAGTACCTGCCCTGCAAGATACGGTCTGAGTACTGCATTCACAGCCGCCTGACAGTCACTGCTGGCTGTCATTTAATCTCATTAAATATACATTTGCCTGGATGACTGTCTTTTACGTTCGTTACCATGCTGCTGCTGCCTTGTAAATCACAACTCTAGCCCCAACCTATCAGAAGAGCAGTAGAGGAGTTCCCGTCATGGCGCAGTGGTTAACGAATCTGACTAGGAACCATGAGGTTGCGGGTTCGGTCCCTGCCCTTGCTCAGTGGGTTAAGGATCCGGCGTTGCCGTGAGCTGTGGTGTAGGTTGCAGACGCGGCTTGGATCCTGAGTTGCTGTGGCTCTGGCGTAGGCTGGTGGCTACAGTTCCGATTCGACCCCTAGCCTGGGAACCTCCATATGCCGTGGAAGCGGCCCAAGAAATAGCAACAACAACAAAAGACAAAAAAAGACCAAAAAAAAGAAGAGCAGCAGAGCTGTATTTCTCACCACCCATAAAAACACCACGTGGTACCTCACATTTCTTGCACGCTCTGTCATCTCCATATCTTTGTCTGTGTTCTGCCCTCTCCAACCTTAGTTTGCCAGCCACCGGCCTGCCAAGCTAGACGCCTCGGTCCAGTCGGCCCTTAGAGCTTTCTTTACTGTGCCCTTGGGACCCACATTCACGCTCAGACATCTCTCTTGAAACAGGTGTCTGCTGTCCACACCCCCGTTGCCTGCAATGAGGCTCTTATCACAGCCGCACAGTTTCAGACTGGTCTCACCCTCTCTTCGTCTCCTTTCCACCAAGGACGCAATGGTGTTGCCAGACATCAGGGAGTTCCGGGTGTGGCTCATAGGTGAAGAACCTGATGTGGTGTCCGTGAGGATGTGGGTTCGATCCCTGGCCTCACTCAGGGGCTTAAGAGTCCAGCGTTTGTGCGAGCCGGGCCATAGGTCACAGGTGCAGCTTGGATCCTGCGTGGCTGTCGCTGTGGGGTAGGCTGGCAGCTGCAGCTCTGCTTTGACCCCTAGCCTGGGAACTTCCATAGGCCACAAGTGTGGCCCTAAAAGAAAAGAAAAACAAGATCATAACGTCGTCCTGTTTAAGTACACAAACCCTTTGCTGTTAGCGTTTTGTCCCTCCCTCAACCACTACCTGGTTTGTTGAAAACATAACAAGCAAGACTTGACTTGGAAGTTAGGCCCTTATACTCTGTCCCCAAACCATTCGTTCCCCATCAAATGCTTGAGTGAATATCAGATGGTGCTTATCTTCTGCCTGTTTCTCTGGCCTCTCTTCCATCTTCCTTGGGGACTCTTCCTCCTCTGTCAGAATTAAATGTTATTTCCTAGCCTTATTCTTAGGTCTCAATCCAGAGCTCTCCCCCGACTGAGAGCTGTGTCTGACTACCTAGAGCTCAGCTGTGCCTCCATGGCCCACGGATTGTCGCATCATCTTCCCTTGCGGTCCGAATGCTCCATTTGGATTCTGGGGCTTAATCCCATCCCTCCACACAGTTGCTCCAGGTTGACATCCATCCATCATGAAAACCTGTTAATTCTACTGCTTATGAATCTCATAAATCTCTCCTGTCCTCATGGTCTCTTATCCAGGCAGGAGAATTCAACACCTGGCTCGTGATCTGATTCACCAGATTCACCCAGACTGAGTCAGAAAACTCCTGGTGTGGGGAGTTCCCTCTGGTGCGCAGTAGAAACGAACATGATTAGCATCCATGAGGACAAAGGTTCGATCCCTGGCCTCACTCAGTGGGTTAAGGATCTCTTGGCATTGCTGTGAGCTGTAGGTCACAGACTCGGCTCAGATCCCTCATTGCTGTGGCTGTGGTGTAGGCCAGCAGCTATAGCTCCAGTTCGATCCCTAGCCTGGGAACTTCCATGTGCCACAGGTGCAGCCCTTTAAAAAAAAAAAAGGGAAAAGACAAGACAACTCATGGCAGGGCTCCAAAACCTGTGTTTTCAGTCTTCCTTGGCAGTTCTAGTAATCAGCCAGATTTGGGACCTGACTGATCCTCAGGAGACCGCTACAATAGCCTCTTTCTGCTTCCCAACCGACTCTGCGTGGCCTCTTGATGCCGTCTTTCCTCTTCTGCTGCCGACGTCACTTCCTGTCATACAGACGTGCACATACTCCCTCCCAGGTCAAAACTCTTCCGTGGTTCCTCTTCACCTATGTCTATCTCCTGCATGGAAATCTTAGCCTGGCAAACAAGACTTCTCACGATTGAAACCTACCTTACCTAGTCACACTTCTTTCCCACCACTCCTGCCCACACATGTGATGTGCCAGCGGTCACTGGCAGATGAAATTGTAGGAACCAGACCATGTCAGGGCTCCTGTCTGTCCAGCCGGTGAACGCAGTGCCCAACCTGGAAAATTCCTTCATCAACGACTGGAGTCATTATTTAACTGGAAAAAAAAGGGGGGGGGGGTCTGGGATCATAATTTCTACGTAGGATGAGAGAAATAGTGACAACTGTCTTCAAAGTAATTGAATGAAACTAGAAAACATGACACTTCACTGAATATTTCATGACTGTCGTGTCTAAGAAAAGGTCCTAGATAGTTCTGACGTCTTCCGTTGTTCTGAAACAAGCACTGATAGAAGGCTTACACCTGTAACCTGTCTGCTCAGCAATGTGACTGGATAATTTATGCCTCTGCTCCTCTTTCCTGCTCTATAAAATGGGGAAAACGCTATAGATTTGTTACGAAGTTTAAACCAGTAATGCTTGTGAAAACATTTTCAAAGCCAGTTGGGTCTGGAGAAATGTACACTATTGCATTTGGGGGCTGGGATGATAATAGAGGGTGAAGAGTAACTGATAAAGCCATTGGCTTACTTGGAAACAACCTTGTCTAAGATACTGCAGTAGATATATTATAAGCTTAGAGCACAGAGTTAAAAATTCTAGGAATTGCCTGATGGCTCAGTGGGTTAAGGATCTGGTGTTGTCACTGCTGTGGCTAAGGTTGCTGCTGTGATGTGGGTTCAATCCCTAGCCTAGGAACTTCTGCATACTGCAAGTGCTGCCAAAAACAAAACAAAACAAATTCCCATTCTGGAATCAGATTGACTTAATATAAGATGTGTGACTCTGGGCAAGCTACTCAATCTCTTCTTTAACCTTGATTCCCTCATCTGTCAAACAGGAAAAACATCTAACTAATTTTGCTGTTGTTTGTTATGACTAAATGAGATAATGGCAAGTTTTCAATAAATTTTTTCTTTAAATTATTAAGGCGTTCCTTGAAGCTCAGTGGAAATGAACCCGACTAGGAACCATGAGGATGCGGGATCAATACCTGGTCCTCCTCAGTGGGTTAAGGGTCTGGCGTTGCTGTGGCTGTGGCATAAGCCAGCAGCTACAGCTCCAGTTTGACCCCTACCTGGCCTGGGAACTTCCACATGCCACACCTTCAGCCCTAAACAACAAGGAAAAACATTATAATGGTCGCATCACCTGTATGATATCACTTTCCTTTCCTTTACCTTCAAGGAAATCAGACCTGATAATAGAAGGCAAACAGACAAAAGCAGAAAAATGAAGTTGCCAATCAGATGTTTACTCATGACAAAACAGTTCCTGCTTCTAGACTTTCCTTACTATTCACTATTCTAGTTTTCTCGGTATGGTCAAATTAAGCATCCTTTTGTCTTCGGATAGCAAGCATCTGATTGCATCCTCAGCAGACAGAAGTGTGTGATTTTAGTGTTTAAGGTATCTCTCCAGATCTGATTTTTAAAAATGAGTTATTTAATAAACCATGAAAGTCTTTTAAATGGAAATTTTATAGAAGAATGTGGAATAGAGTGGCTCTGTGAAAAATGCCTGGGATTTCAGTAAGGTGGTGGGAAGAGGAAGAGGGGTGGGGAACGGAAGACCTTCTAGGTAGAAAAGTATCCTTTAGATCATGGAATGTTCTTGTACCGGGAACCACATATTTCTGACTGGACCATAGGCAGTAGCAGGAGAGAGCTAGATACTAGAGGTAAGTTGGTATGGAGTATATAGTAGTTAAAACTTATAGGAATGAAAGAACATTGAAAGATTTTAAGAACAGGATGGATTTGGTTTAAGCTAGACTTTATTTTTTTTATTACTTAATGAATTTATCACATCTGTAGTTGCATAATGTTCATCACAATCCAGTTCCACAGGATTTCCATCCCATAACCCAAGCACATCCCCCACCCTCCAAACTGTCTCCTCCAGAGACCATAAGTTTTTCAGTGTCTGTGAGTCAGCATCTGTTCTGCAAAGAAGTTCCGTCTGTTCTTTTTTCAGATTCTACATGTCAGTGAAAGCATTTGATGTTGGTGTCTCATTGTATGACTGACTGCACTTAGCATGATAATTTCTAGGTCCATCCAGGTTGCTAAAAATTCTGGTATTTCATTCATTTTAATGGCTGAGTAATAGTCCATTGTGTATATAAGCTAGACTTTAGATTTTTCACTTTATCTCTTTGGCACAAGCAGGAAGTTGACATGACTTGGTGAAGCATTTTTGTAACAGGCCATCAGGGCAGAAGCCTTGTACCTATTTCTGTTCATCTGACCCTGGACAAAGCTGCAAAACTGCTGGTGGCTTCTGCAGCACGTTCATCAGCCTCACTTCTGGCCAGGCTTCCCTTACCAGGAGGTCAAAGCAAAGTTAAGGAAGAAGGTTTTCCTGCGTGCTTCCTCTTTCAGCTCCGTTTCCCCTGCCATTCTCTGGAAGTGAACCTTGGGCTCTGTAGATTTCTCCAGAATTTGCAGTGTTTGGCTAGGTCCACCAGATCTAGTTAATTCCATCAAGTGAATTTTAGATATAGACCTCTCAGGTCTGTGACATTAGGGGAAATGTGTAGTCTGCAGGAGGTCTCAGAACACCTGTGTTGACTGTTGGCCATTTAGCCCATGTTTTGTTGAATTTGACTAGTAGGGTTCATAATTGGTTGTCTGCAGTCACGGCTGTTTCTTAGTCAAGGCGAAGCTTTCTTTCCTCTTTTTCATTATTTTTACTGTCTGTTTCAATGAGGAGTCAAAGTGGGAGTGCCTTTGTTTTGCCAAACTGGAGATCCAAGCTGTATTTATGAATAACTGGGTTAAGAGGATCCCGTCTTTCAAGTAGGCTTCTAATAGCCATAGTTTAATTTCTCCAGCTTCAGAATAGTTTTAGAGTTTCTCTTTTAAGAGGAAATAAGTCCACACTTTCGTGGAGCTTTTCCCTCATATGCAGTCAAGAATTAACTTAATCACCTATATATTTATCCATATAAGATTTCAGGGCAAAAATATGGTTGAAATAATGGACCTGACATCTACGCTGCGGTCAGTAAATAATCCTCAGGTGTCTACTGTGGACAAAGCATTATTCTAGGAACAGGGGGGTCTGTATCAGTGAGCCATAGATGAAAGTCTGCCCTTTTGAAGCTCGTATTCTAATGAAGATACAGGAACCAATTAAGGCAATATATAGTTTGTCCGATGGGGGGAGGTTCTGTGGAGAGGAAGCAGGGGAGGAGAGAACTGATGCTGGTGAGACAGGGGAGTGTTCTTTGCTCACTTAAACAGGACGGGCAAAATGTTTCCTTGGCAAAGGACATTTGACCCGAGACTTGAAGGAGGTGAAGGAGCAGACGGTGAGGAGCCACCGCCAGCTGTACGGAGGCCTGAGATGAAAGGATACATGTCTGTGTGCTTAGCAGAGTTGAGGAGACTGGTGTGGCTGGATGACAGAACACAAGGGGGACAGTGAAAGGCATCCCATAGCAAAAGGGGCCAGACTGTGTACCCTTCTCCAGGCCATTGCGAGAACTTGGACTTTTTCTTCTGCGTCTGATGAGACAGGATCGATCCAAAGAGCACCGTGATAGGCCTTATCTACCCCAAGGACAACTCTAACTGCGGGCTGAGGGTAGGCTGCCCAGAGGGCCGGGCAGAAGCCGGAAGACCCACTGGCAGTGTATCACAACAGTCAGGTTAAGAAATGGTGGTGGCTTGGCCCTGGCACGTGGCAGGGAAGATGGTGCGAGGATTTGAAAGGTAAGGGAGGCTATGGAGGAGCAACCCCCTGGGAGGCCCTGGAGACACCGGTCCTGGGGGAGAAGGTGTGAGATGAGTGGGGGGAGCGGGCACGTGAGAGAAGTTAGGCGCTGTGAACAGGGAGTGGGATGCTTGCATTAGTCATTTTGAGGTGGCGCGATCTGGACGGATGATAAGGTTTAAGTTGTGTTTATGAGAATGGGCAACTCAAGTGGAGGAACTCAAGAAAAAGTCATTGGAAAAGAGATGGTTAAAGGATGGCCTTAAATGTAGCCAGGAGCCTGGCAGGTACTGTGGTGCACGGGAAGGCTGGGAGCCTGGTTTGCCCAGTATAGCCACGTTCTCTGTTTACTTTGTGCATACATTAGAAGCATATATATTTAATAGGGTTAATGTAGAGCCTCATATATATGTATGTACACAAAACAATGCCATGAAATATCTGTCTCGAAGTCCCTAGGTGGGTCTGGCTCTGTTCCAAATAAGCATTTTGTGAGACTGTCTTTACGAGACAGTGTTGCTGTTGCTTAGTAATCTTTGGAAATTTATTTTGAAATCATCTTCAACTACATGTCACTTAAGTGTCGTATTTTTCTATGCATTATCGGACTGGGAAATCCTTGTACTGTAATGTTTTATTTGATGATGGAAAGTAATCAGTAGTCATTTTGAGCCACAGCAGATCACCAACTTAGGGAGTTATGATTACATGTTAATTTGGGGTTATAGAATGGAAGTCTGGCTATGAAATAATTGTGTTGATTTTCCTGTGTGACATATGTGCAACCTCTTAAAACAGTTGCTTTAAAATACTCTGAGCAAAAGGAAAATCTTAGAAGGCCTTCCGCAGTGTTTAGTTTGAGGGATGTGCTCACTTATCCGTATATGTTTTGGCAAGTTCGATTACAAAGTTCAGGCGGGGGAGTTCCCGTTGTGACGCAGTGGTTAACGAATCCGACTAGGAACTATGAGGTTGCGGGTTCAGTCCCTGCCCTTGCTCAGTGGGTTAACGATCTGGCGTTGCTGTGAGTTGTGGTGAAGGTCACAGACGTGGCTCGGATCCCGCATTGCTGTGGCTCTGGCGTAGGCCGGTGGCTACAGCTCCGATTCAACCCCTAGCCTGGGAACCTCCATATGCCGCGGGAGCAGCCCAAAGAAATAGCAAAAAGACGAAAAAAAAAAAAACAAAAACAAAGTTCAGGCGGTTCCTATAGAGTCATTTCCCACAGAAACTGATAAATCACAGACACCTCCTAGAACGTTTCCCATGACTTTTTCATGTTTAAAAACATTGCATGCATCTCCATTTTGCATTCAGGGCTACAAACTAAAATTAACTTCAGCTCCTGTTTGTTCGTTTTTTTCCTTATTTAATGACTACTCTTTGCACAGATCTGGACTAAGTGCTAGGCCTTTCCGGAAAATAAAGACCTATCTCTGTTCCTCAGGGAATTTACAGTCTAAAGCACACAAGCCAAATCCATGTGTCCTTCAGAGGGTGAAAAGGAGAAGGGGGACTTGATGCCAGATACCCTGTTTGGTTCTTCTATATGTGTTATCTCATTACTTTGCAAAGTAATCCTGGAAACGAAGTGATCCTAATTCTGTTTTTGCAAATGAGGATCACCAAGGCGTAAAAATTATTCAAGGTCAGTAGCAGTAAATGACACCTGCGTTTTCAACTCAAAATATTGATGGCAGGCAAAATATAGAAATGACCAACGTTAGTGTTTTAAACCAGCGTGTCAGTGCCATGCGTATTTACATGCTTACTTCATGTATGGTAGCAGTTTAGTATCAGGGAAGCCCTTGAAGTCTGTTCTTCTGACTCTGTTCCTGCGTGGCCTTTTCTACGCCCAGCCTTTCTGTAACCCTTCTGGAACACTTCCAGCTGGGAAGCCGTAGAGTCATAGTAAGAAATTTAAAAAATGTTTGGGTTTCTATGTTGTTGTTTGATACGTTCTGATTTGGCTGTGTTATCACCTCGTGTGGGTGAGCTTACATAGTGAGAATGACTAATTCGCACCCATCAAAATCTGTAGGTTATCACTTTGAGCACCTAGGAACTCAAGAGGCAGCCGTAAATTCATTTGCCTATTTCTTCAGACTTAACCTTTCTTTGGATCGTGAGCTGTGCCTTTTAGATTGGTTCCAAGTTTGAAGGTGGAAAAATACTCAGGGATGTTTAAGAAAAGCAAAGCTGAAATAGCAGGATAGAATGTTGTTTGCTTGCATGACTCAGCTGGATACTTTCTAGTAGTGGAAGCTGATTAGATTATAAATAAGTATAAAACAGTAAGTAATAAAAGTTGTTTTAAAAGTTACTGCTTAGCTTGGGGTGCTTTTATGGTTCTCGGTTTTAGATCATGGTCACATATTTACAATTCAGATTGCTGTTAATTTCTTCTCCCCAGACATTCTGTTTTGCAGAGTGCTTACAGATAAACACTAAAAGGTCATGTCTGCTCAGGAATCATTGGAATAGATTAGATATATATGTGCCAGGTACTCAATTCCTTCTTTCCTATTATGTGGAATGTTTAACAGAAGATAGCCTAAATTGCTTTTGCTTATAAAAACACTCTTATGCTGTGTGACCTTTAAACTACTTAGCGTGAAATAGTAATACTTTGGCCCTGACACCTCAGCAGTTGCCCACTTGAAATCATTATATTGTGTGTATTTGGCAAATAGCACTCAGTAAATAGCAAGTACGTTTTTGAAGATCTTCAAAGATTACTTGTGTTTGCTTTTAGACCTGAATTTCTACTCTTTTCTTCAATTGGTCTCCTAGGAATAGAAGTTATACTTCAGTGGACCATTAAGTGGCTGGAAAAGTAATATCCTTCCAGGGGCCACTCTTACCCAGTGCCTGAGGAATATGGAGCTATAAATTCCCAGCTCCTTGCTCTTTGGATGGAACAATTCTGGGGTGTGTATTGTATAGAGTTTCCCAGAGCTTCCCCCAGAATTGAAGGTTCAACTTCAGAACCACTGAAAAAGCTCTAGTAGAATAACAATAATAATACCCTTTACGGATGACCTTCTGTCTCCATTATTGTCCCATTCCCCTGCTGAACTACCCACATAAACTGCCTGCCCACCATCCTTGTTGCAGGGTCTGGTTGGGTAGGTGAGGATCCAAGTAAGACATCTCCACTTCTCTTTCCTCTGTGAAGTCTCCTCTCTCCTCCCCCAGGCTCACCTAATCCCCATCTCCTCTGTCTTAGGGTCGCCTCTTTCTCCTTCTGTAAGAACAAGTCCTACACTCTGCCTTGGAAGAGTTGTGTTTTTTCTTCTCTTTTATTGCATTATAAGTTCTTCAAAGTTAAGAAAAATAGCTCCTATTTGCATATACATTGGGTTGTCTCTAAAAGTTGTACCGTAACTCATAGATTCTTGCGTATCCAAAGCACTTAGGCTAGTTCCTCATGATTACTCGAAAATATCCATTGAGTGGCACCACGTATGTCTAAATAAAAGTTGACTCAAATTGATTTCCAGAAAGTCATAGTAACTACTCTGGGCATTGTAATGGTTCAGTTTCTGGAGTATACGGTAAAAATTTGCTTAACAGAACTCCACCTAACAAATTTGCTAGATAATCAATTCTCTGCATTCGTTTTTGGCTTTGGGGGTTTTTGTTTTGGTTTTGGGGGGTTACTGCTATTTTTTCCTTTTTTAACTTTTTTAATGATTTTTTTAATTATATACACACATCCATTCTTTTTCAAATTCTTTTCCTGTATAGATTTTCACAGAATATTGGGTAGAGTTCCCTGTGCTATGCAGTTGGTCCCTGTTGGCCAGTCATGCCATATACCTCAGTGTGCATGTGCCAATCCCAAACCCCCATTTGTTTTTAAAGCACTGACTGCTGTCCATGGCAACTCTGCAGGCTTGTTGCTAAAAGGCTATTCTTTTATTGACTTGTTCATTACTAGTTTTACTCTGTGCTAACTAAGAGTCAATTCTGTTTGTTTCTAAAACGGTTTATGCCAGCTTTTTTCTGGTATGTATTTAATTAAATACATGTAACATGCATGTGAGGTTATAGCTATTTCCAGGAGAATGGTGTCAGCGTAATTAATAGAAGCTTCTGTAACAGACTCTGAAGTTCTTTGTGACTTAACATAACCAAACTTTATTTCTTACGTACTTCACAGTTCAGTGGGTTGAGCAGCCCTCCTCTGTTTTGTCTCAACTGTGCTCCTAGGTTGCCTCTGCAGGAAAGAAAAGGCAGACAATAACATGTAACAGTTTTATTTTACACCTGAAACTGGCTTTTCTAATACTTCTGTTCACATTTCAATGTCAGATTCAGTCTCCCAGCCTAACTGTCAGGGAGGCTAGACGTGAAGTCTTTTTGTCCCTCAAGAGAGGACATACAGGATGTAAGGAGAATGTATCAGGTTCACAAAGGATTATTTCTGTTACAAAAACTAAGTAATACATTGAAAAGACTCAGTAAAGCTTAAAGACTTGGAGTTCCTGTCATGGCGCAGCAGAAACGAATCCGACTAGGAACCATGAGGTTGTGGGTTCGATCCCTGGCCTCACTCGGTGGGTTAAGGATCCAGCGTTGCCATGAGCTGTGGGGTAGGTCACAGATGCGGCTTGGATCTGGCATTGCTGTGGCTGTGGTGTAGGCCAGTGGCTGTAGCTCCAATTCGACCCCTAGCCTGGGAACCTCCGTATGATGCAGGTGCGGCCCTAAAAAGACAAAAAAAAAAAAAGAAAGAAAGAAAGATGTTATGTTTTCACTGCACATAGGCTATAAGAGAAGAAGGTGTGAAATACAAGATTATCTCAAACAAAAGCCTAGATCAAAAAACTGGGAAATAAATGAACATTCGAACATTTTAACGTTAAAAAAATTAAGTATTATTTACATGCCTCTTTTTTAAATTTCTTGTTTTAGTTTACTTTTGAGGGTCCCCTGATCTAATTAAATAGGAAGGCTTCTTCTAAAAAGGCATTATTGTGTAGTTAAGAGCAGGCCTTTGGAGACGGACTGCCTGGTTTCAGTTTCCAACTCTGCCCCTTATCAAGTGTGCGGCAGTGAACAAGCTGCTTATCCTTTGTGCCTCAGTTTTCATATACAATATATTTGGATAGAAAAAGTACACATCTTAGAGGATTCTTGTGCGCATCAAGTGAATAAAAGTATAGTAAGCACTTTAAAAATGCCACACATGTAGCAAATGCTATAAAGGTAATAGCTAGTATCATTATTTTGATTGTCATCATCAACATTATTATAAGTTTTAATTCTGCAGTTTTCAAGTGACCATCCTGGAAGTGACACTACAGCACGTATTTGTGTAACTTCAAGTACTTTGGCTGAAGACAAAAAGCAGCACCAGCTAACATTAGACTAAACAGGAAAGAAAAGGTAAAGGCATTTTTGGAGGACATGGGGTAGTTCACAGAATAGAAAGGAAAGCACATCCGCAGGATGCCTGACCAGGAGGCTCTCCCGACCATTGTTGCCCCCCCACCCCCCACCAAAACAACAATTTGACAATGGCTAATGGATGAAAACAGCTCTGAGAAAGCTCCAGAGTACAATTAAGAAGCTCCAGCAACCCAGTGGAACACAAAAATCAAGGGTGGCCACATAGATACGTGTAGAAAGCATCTTACGTGCATTGTCCCATCGCACAGGGCAGCACTGGTTGTCACCAAGAAGGAGCCCCTTGACTGTGATCTTTTTCTGTGAAGGTAAAGGAGAAAAATTAGGCCAACAGTCTTTACTGCTACCAGGAATACCCACAATTTTACCACTAAAGAGCCCCACAGTCTTTGCTGATGCTTACAGCAGCTGAGGGCAGACACCAATGCAAGGCAACAAGTAACATGAAAAATCAATGATATGTGACACTACCAAAGGAACACAATTAATACCCAGCAGCAGATTCTCTCCACCCCAAAATGGAGATATCAATTGCCTGGCAAATAATTTAAAGTAATTATTTTAAAGAAGCTCAGCAAACTGCAAGATAACACAGATAGACAGTTCAACACAATCAGGAAAACAAAACATGAACAAAATGAGCAGGTCAACAAAGAGAAATTATTTTTAAAAAGAACCACACAGAAATTCTGGAGCAAAAGTATACAATAAGTGAAATTTTAAAAAATGCAATAGATAGCAACAGAATACTCAATAAGCATGAGCAAACTCAAAGATAAGTTATTTAAAAAGTTACTCAATCAGAAGAGAGAAAAAGAATGAAAGTCTGTGAGATTTATGAGACATCAAGTGAACCAATATATGCAGGATGGGAATTCCAGGAGATGAGAGAGAGAAGAGAAAGCTTATTTTAAAAAAATAATAATAATGGCTGAATATTCCACATATCTTGGAAGGGAAATGGTCATCCAGATTTATGAAGCCGGTAGGGTCTTAAATAGGATCAACCCAAAGAACACTACCCTAAGACACATCATAATTGTCAAAAGTTGTGGACAAAGACAGAATTTTGAAAGTAGGAAGAGGAAAAACAACTTATCCCGTATAAGGGAACCACCCATCAAAAGACTATCAGTGAATTTCTTGGCAGACACCTTATAGGCCAGGAGAGAGTAGAATGATGTATTCAAAATACTGAAAGAAAAAAAATCTACAAACCAAGAACATTTTACCTGGAAAAAAATTTTTTAAAGAGAGAAAAGTAAATGAAAGGACAAACCAAAGAAAAACTGAGGCCAGACAAACAAAAATTGAGGAAGTTTGTCCCCACTAACCCTGCCTTGCAAAAAATGCTTAAAGGGATTTTTCAAATAGAACTGCAAGGCAAAATATATGAAAGCATAAATCTCACTGGTAAAGGTAAAAATATAGATAAATACTAAATAATATTACACTGTAATATTACAGTGTGAAATTAACTCTAATATAAAAGTTAAAAAATAAAAATGTGTTAATGAATACACAATTTTTAAAGAAGCAAACCGATTACAGGAACAAAAATATGTGAGAGGTGGTAAAAGTGTATTTATTGTACACAATGAAAGTTAATTTGTTACCAAATAATGATTATTTGTTACCAAATAAATGATTTCAACTATAAAATATTTTATCCAAGCCTCAAGGTAACCACAAAGAAAAAAACCTGTTATCAATATACAAAAGATAAAGAGAAAAGTACCAAAGCAAATCATTTCCAAAAGTCATCATATAACAGATCAAGAGAGGATGATAGGAACAGAAAAATGCAAGCTAAACAGAAAACAGTGAACAAGTTGGCAGTAGTAAGTCCTCATCTGTCAATAATTACTTTAAATGTAAATGGATTGATCTCACTAATAAAAAAGGCATAGAGTGGCAAATGGATTTCTTTTTTAAAAAAAATCCAGCTATATGCTATCTACAAAAGACCCACATTAGATATAAGCATACACAGAGGCTAAAAATCAAGAGATGGAAAAAATTATTCCATGAAAATAGTAACTAAAAGAAAGCAAGTGTGCCTACTCCTGGGCATCTATCAAGAAAACCATAATTTAAAAAGACCCCCACATCCACTGTGGCACTATCTGCAGTAGTCCAGACATGGAAGCAACCTAAATGTCCATCAACAGAGAAATGGATAAAGATGTGGTACGTATATACAATGGGATATTACTCAGCCGTAAAAAAGAATGAAATAATGCCATTTAAAGCAACATGGTTGGGCCTAGAGATTATCATACTAAGTGAAGTTAGAGATAATCATATGATAATTTTTACAAGTGAAATCTTTAAAAAAAAGTGATACAAATGAACTGATTTGCAGAACAAACACAGACTCAGACTTTTAAGACAAACTTAAGGTTACCAAAGGGGACAGGTGGGGTGTGGGAGGGATGTACTGGTGGGCTGGGATTGGCATATATATATATATCTGAAAGAGAATGGATGTATATACATGTATAACTGACTCACTTTGTTCTATAGCAGAAACAACATTGTAAATCAACTATACTTCAGTAAACTTTAAAAAATGAAAACAGAAAAAAGAAAGCAAGTGTGGCTGTGCTTATATAAAAAATTAAGTCAAAAACTGTCTCTGAGAGAAAGAACATCATATTATAATGATAAAATGGTAAGCCCAACAATAAGACTTAATGGTTATAAATATATATGTAGCCATCATCAGGGGACTTAAATATATCAAGCAAATGTTTACAGATCTTACAACAACAATACAATAATAGTAGGAGACTTAAATACTCAATTTTCAGTAATGGATAAAACATCCAGACAAAAAATTAGTAAAGAAACCACTAACTGGAAGAACACTACAGACTAAATGGACCTAATAGACATAGGCAGGACTTTCAACCTAACAGCAGAGGAATACACATTCTTCTCAAGTGCACACAGAATATTCTCCAGGATAGATCACTTCATAGGTCACAAAACAAATCTTAACCAAATTCAAGTTTGAAACCATCCCAAGTATCTTGACTGAATGAAACTAGAAACCAATAATGGTAAGAAAGTAGGACAGTTCACAAAGGAAATTAATATGTGGAAACTAAACCAGCATATTCTTGAGGAACTGTGGGTCAAAGAAAAAATCCAAAGGGAATTTAAAAAGCATCTCAAGACAAACAAAAACAAAAATGCAGCATACTGAAATTTATGGAATACTACAAATTAGTACTAAGAGGAAGGTTTACACTAATAAATGCCTACATTAAATAATAAGAAATTTCTCAATCAACCTAACTTTACAATTCAAAGAATAAACACTAAGCCCAAAGTTAACAGAAGGTAGGAAATAATGAAGATTAGAACAGAAATATGGCACAACAATGTAAATCAACTATAATTTATGAAAGAACAGAAATAAACTAAACATAGAATAGAAAACTAATAGAAAAGTCAATAAAAAATTGGAGTTTTTTGGGAAAGATTTTTTTAAATCAACAAAACCTTAACCAGATTTACTAAGAAAAAAGATTCAAATAAAATCTGAAGAAAAGACATTACAATGATGGGGACTTCAAAAATAAAAGGATCATAAGGAACTATTATGACGAACTATGTGCCAATGAATTGGATAACCTAGAAGAAATGAATAAATACCTAGAAATATACAACCTACCTAAGCTGAATCAAGAAGCAGTAGAAAGCCAGAACAAATAAATTGAAATGCATCAGTAATCAGATACCTCCCAACAAAAAATGTCCAACATCAGATGGCTTTCAAAGCAGTAATACCAGTCCTTCTTAAACTCTTCCAATGTGTAGAAGGAGGAACACTACAAAGCTCATTTTATGAAGCTACTGTTAACTCTGACATCAAACAAGAGACAAAGAGACAACAAGAAAACTACAGCCCAGTATCACTGATAAACATGATGCAAAAGTCCTCATTAACATACTAGCAAACAAATTCAACAGTGCCTTAGAAGGATCGTATGCAATGACCAACAAATATGATTTATACCTGGAATGTAAGGATGGTTCAGCACACAATCAATCAATGCAGTACATCACATTAGTAGAATAAAAGGAGGGGGGAACACATGGTCCCCTCCATAGAAAAAGCACTTGACAAAGTTCATTCATCTATGATTAAAAAAAAAAAAAAAAACTCTTAACAACATAGTTATGGAAGAACTTCAACATAGTAAAGACTATATCTGACAATCTCACAGGTGATGTCGTAATCAATGGGGGAAAACTGAAAGCTTTTCTTTCTCAGATATGGTATGAGGCAAGAATGCCACTTTGATTCAGTGTAGTGCTGGAAATCCTATCCAGAGCAATTAGGCAAGAAAAAGAAATTAAAAACATCAAAATTGGAAACGAAGAAGTAAAATTGTCTCTGTTTGCAGATGGTGTGATCTCTTAACATATAAAAAATCCTAAGAACTCTGCAAAATAACTATTAGAACTAGGAGTTCCCGTCATGGCACAGCGGAAACGAATCTGACTAGGAACGATTTGGTGGCGGGTTTGATCCCTGGCCTCGCTCAGTAGGTTAAGGATCTGGCATTGCCATGAGCTGTGGTGTAGGTCGAAGATGTGGCTCGGATCATGTGTTGCTGTGGCTGTGGTGTAGGCCAGTGGCTACAGCTCCAATTAGACCCCTAGCCTGGGAACTTCTATATGCCACGGGTGAACTCTGAAAAGACAAAAAAAAAAAAAAAAAGCCAAAAAATAAAAATAACTCTTAGAACCAAGGAACAAATTCAGTAAAATTGCAGGATACAAAATCAACGTGCAAAAATCAATCATGTATCTATACACAAACAGCACACTGGAAAGGATATTAAAATGTCCCATTCACTTTAGCAACAACAAAACATAAATACTTAGGAATAAACTTAATCAAAAAGGTGAAAGATGTCTACTCTGAAAATTATGAAACATTGATAAAGGAAACTAAGGACAATACAGGTAAATGCAAAGACATCCCATATTCATGAATTAGAAGAATTATATATCTAAATGCCCCTATTGACCAGAGTGATACACAGATTCAATGCAATCCCTATCAGAATTCTAATGGCATTCTTTTTTTTATTACTCAATGAATTTTGTTACATTTATAGGTGTACAATGATCGTCACAACCAAATTTTACAACATTTCCATCCCAAACCCTCAGTGCATCCCCCCACCTGCCAACTTGTCTCACTGGAAACCGTAAGTTTTTCAAAGTCTGTGAGTCAGTATCTGCTCTGCAAAGAAGATCATTGTGTCCTTTGTTTAGATTCCACATCTAAGTGATAGCATTTGATGTTGGTGTCTCATTGACTGACTTCACTTAGCATGATAATTTCGAGGTCCATCCATGTCGTTGCAAATGCCATTATTTCTTTCCTTTTAATGGCTGAGTGATATTCCATTGTGTATATGTACCACATCTTCTTTATCCATTCCTCTGTCGATGGACATTTGGGTTATTTCCATGTCTTGGCTATTGTATATTGTGCTGCAATGAACATTGGAGTACATGTGTCTTTTCGAGTCATGGTTTTCTCTGGATAGATAACCCAGGAGTGGGATTGCTGGATCAAATGGTAGTTCTATTTTTAGTTTTCTGAGGAATCTCCATACTGTTTTCCATGGAGTTTGTACCAATTTACATTCCCACCAACAGTGTAAGAGGGTTCCCTTTCTCCACACCCTCTCCAGCGCTTACTGTTTGTAGACTTTCTGATGATAATCATTCTGGCTGGTGTAAGGCAGTACCTCATAGTGGTTTTGATTCTCATTTCTCTAATAATGAGTGATGTTGAACATCTTTTCATGTGTTTTTAGCCATCCATATGTCTTCTTTGGAGAATTGTCTGTTTAGATCTTCTGCCCATTTTTTGATGGGATTGTTAGTTTTTTTGGTATTGAGCTGCAGAAGGTGTTTATAAATTTTGGAGAGTAATCCCTTGTCAGTCACTTCATTTGCAAATATTTTCTCCCATTCTGTGAGTTGTTCTAATGGCATTCTTTATAGAAATAGGGAAAACATCCTAAATTTCATATGGAACCACAAAACCCCCCACGTAGCCAAAGCCTTAGTCTTGAGTAAGAACAAATCTGGAGGCATACTTTCTCCTAGTTTCAACATACATTACAAAGCTATAGTAATCAAAACAGTATAGTCCTGACTTAAAAAACAGATATATAGACCAATTGAAACAGGATAGATAGTCCAGATATAAATCCATGCATCTACAGTCAACTGATTTTCCACAGAATAACATGTATACATAATGGGAAAAAAATCATCTCTTCAATAAGTGGTGCTTGGAAAACTGGATATCCACCTGCCCCCCCCAAAAAAATTAAATTGTGCTCTTATGCCATCTATAAAAGTTAACTTGAAGTGGATTAAAGACTTAAGTGAAACAATGAAATCATAAGACTCAGAAGAAAACATAGGAAGAAAATCTTCTTGACATTGGTCTTGGCAATGGTTTTTGGAGTTTGCCACCAAAAGCGCAGGCAACAAAAGCAAAAATAAATACGTGGGAATACCTGAAGCTTCAAAGCTTCTGTACAACAAAAGAATGCCATCGACAAAAGGAAGAGGCAGCCTGCAGAATGGAAGAAAATATTTGCCACTCATATACCTGTTAAGAGGCTAATATCCAATATATAAAAAGAACTCTTACAACTCAATAGTCAAAAAAAAAAATTTACTTTTAAATGAGTAGAAGACCCAAGTAGATATTTTTCTAAAGACATACAGCTAGTCAACAAGTGCATGAAAAGGTGCTCAGCGTTACTAATCACCAGGGAAATCCAAACAAAAGAGAAGTAAGCCAGGCATAGACAAATATTGCATAATCTCACTTAGATGTGGAATCTAAACCGGTTGAATTCATGGATGCAGAGGGTCGGTCAGTGGTTGACAGGATCTGGCAGAGGGGAAATGGGGAGATGTTGTTCAAGGGGTACGACGTTTCAGTTTTGCAAAATCAGTAAGTTCTGGAAATCTAATGTATAGCAGTGTACCTGTCTGTGTTACATACTTGCAGTCTGCTAAGCGTATACATCTTAAGTGTTTGCATCACAAAAAAAGGAAAAAGTAGTTATGTGAGAGATGCCTATGTTAATTAGCCTGATTTAATGCTCATTTCACAGTGAATATGTATTTCAAAACATTGAATTGTACACCCTAAATAGATACACTTTTTATGTCAATTATACCTGAATAAAACTGGAGAATAAAAAACAAAGTGAGCACAGGTGACAACTAGCTATCTCTTAGGACATTTACCTGGGCAGCCTGCAATGTGAGAGCAGGACAGTCTGTTCATAGAACGGCTTTTGGCATAAATTGGTTTCACCTGTTCTCAGTTCTTGAGTCTTTGTATTCCTGGTATGACAATGATTGAATTTCTAGGTGGTACTTGGAAGTATCTTGGGAGACATGCCACGTGTTGATCAGAAACACACTTGATTGAGAAGGATAGTTTCCTAAAATTAAGTCTTTTCCTACAGAAGTGGGAATGGATGTTGGACATGCAAAAATATCAGTTGTCCACTCAGATGCTGTAGAGACAGAAAGGATTGAAACACCCCTGTTTTTGGAGTTAGAGATGAGGGAATGAGACAAGCACATGAGCAACTTGCACAAGCAACACGTGATCCAGGTTTTAATGAACATGCGGAATAAATAAAACAAGAAGGGTGTAAGTGTAAATTTGATCTGGTAGGTGGACGTAACTAAAGCTTTTCAGGAAAGGAGAGACTTGGAGTCATAAATTAGAAAAATTGATCTGACATACGTGTGTAAGATAAACTGGAGGAGAGTAATCAGAAGAGGGTTTTTTGGTCAATCAGTCTATTGTCACTGAACTAGCATTTATTAAACACCTACTATGTAACATACACTATTCTGTGAGTTGAAGCAGTAGCACTAAATTAAAAAAAAAAATCTCTGCTTTCATGGAGTTTGACTCTTCAGTAGGGGCATGCAGAAAGTAAGGAAATTAATATGCCATTCGATGATACAGTCTGTGAAGAAACTTAAGCCAAGATAAGGACTTGAGATTAATGGTGTATGAGAGGAGAGAGAGACATTGGCAGGACTATTTTATATAGAGAGTTGAGAGGCCCCTCTGAGGTGAGAGGGGATCAAAATGATGTGGGGGAGTCAGCCATGTAGACACGAGGAGGAAGAGCATCCCTGGCAGAGGGGCCGGTGGGAAAAGGCCTGAATCTGGCACTCGCTTGCTCACCTGTGGCAAGAGATTCAGATTTCCTGTGCACATCAGGAAAAAGCAGAGCCTCGTCAAGTCAAGATGGTGAAGCCAGAAAGCAGGGTGGGCTGACTTCTCCGAGAAATGCACAGATGCTAAGAATAGATGTGAAATCACCAGCACAACATACGGACACCTAAGCCTGTCTTAGACCAGTAGGTACTGCGACAGAAGCAAAAGCAAGTTGAGACTAACTGGGGAAAGCAGGTCTTGATGAGGTTGTTACAAAAAGCCTCTTCCAAAGAGGTGACAGAGGAGCCGATAAAAAAGAAACTATAATGGCTTGTAATATTAAGATCAGAAGTCTGTAGATTCTAATGCCTGATGGTGCTTAAATCTTTGATTTAATTTAACCATTTCTGGCTACCCTCATTCTCATTCCATTTTCTTTTAAGTAGAAATGACTGGTGGCCGTTCTCTGTAAAGGCAGTTTTTAGCAGACTTATTCATAATTGAGATTGTGCTTGTGACTATCATAGTTGCAGTTTATCAACGAAAAGTCACGCCTCCTCCATTTATATTTCCCTGGTCCAAGCCCCAAAACCACAGATTTCTTCCTCAAAGTTTATAGAATGAAAATCTGTTAAATGGTATTTTAACTCAATTTGTTCCCTTTATTTATGTAAAGATAACATCATATTGCCTTTGAGCTTGAAGAAAACATCCTGTTCGTTTGTTACAGTCAATCAAATGCAGATTCATTTTGCAGATACAGCTGAATTGAAGAGGGGGCTTTGTGGCGGTGTAAGGCGTGGTCTGTAATCTGCAGTGACATTTACGGGATCCTGGTTGTGTGCAAAGTAGCTCTTTCGTGTAAGAGGCCTTAGGCTTGGGCTCTTACTTCCACGTGTCATGTCAGCATTGCTCTGTCTCATCTGCTCTCCAGGTCACTACATTTCACCAAATCACTTGTTGTAGTTTAATTCCAACGTGCCAGTTGCTGCTCTCTGTGACAATGTCTGCCTGTCATAAACAGCTACTTTATCACCCACCCTGACCCATCATTATATCACCCAGGTAATGGGAAAATGTATTATCCAATTCTCAGTTTAATGGGGATCCATCACATGTCTTGAGTGATGGGAAATTAATACTTTTTTTTTTTTTTTTGTCTTTTTGCCTTTTCTTGGGCCGCTCCCGTGACATATAGAGGTTCCCAGGCTAGGGGTCGAATTGGAGCTGTAGCCGCCGGCCTACACCAGAGCCACAGCAATGTGGGATCCAAGCCGCATTTGCGACCTACACCACAGCTCATGGCAACGCCTGATCCTTAACCCACTGAGCAAGGCTAAGGATCAAACCCGCAACTTCATGGTTGCTAGTCGGATTTGTTAACCACTGCGCCATGACAGGAACTCCAATTGGAAATTAATACTAAAGAGAAATGAAACATAGGAGTTGACATTGCTTTCTTTATTCATTCAACAAATACCAACTGAGGAGTTCTCTGGTGGCCTAGTGGTTAAGGATTCAGCATTGTCATTGCTGTAGCTGGGGTCTGATCCATGGCCTGGGAACTTCCACATGCCATAGGTGTGACCAAAAAAATTTGCTGCTCTCTATGACAATTTCTGCCTGATAATAACAGCTACTTTATCACCTACCCTGATAAGTAGGTGATAAGTCAGACATTCCTTTTAAAAAATCTGAGCCGCGTCTGTGACCCATGCCACAGCTCACGGCAACGCCGGATCGTCAACCCACTGAGCAAGGCCAGGGATCGAACCTGCAACCTCATGGTTCCTAGTCAGATTCGTTAACCACTGCGCCATGACAGGAGCTCCGATTGGAAATTAATACTAAAGAGAAGTGAAACATAGACGTTGGCAGACACTTCTTTTTTTTTTTTTTTAAGGAATGACATTTTTTAAGTCAGACATTCCTTTTAAAAAATATCTAAAAAAATATCCACTGACTGTTGGGGATATACTGATCGAGTTCTTCCCGCATGAAGCTCAGAGTCTCTTTAGGGTGATATACAGGATGTCAACATGTAAGAGAAAATTGTGGATTAAACATTAGAGTAAGGCCTGTTGATTGAAAGAAAGCACGTTCGTAAGAGAAGACTGTAATCAGGGAGCCAGTTTAAATGGGCTTGTTGAAGAAGGCCTCTGTGAGGAGGTGACCTGGCTGCCACGTGCAGGATGAGAACACAGTAGCCGTGCTAAAGGAACGGGGGTGAGGCGATCCAGGGAGAGCGAATGTGCAGGGCGAATGCTTGGAGGCGGGAAGGGACTTGGAGTATTTGAAGCGTCAAAAAGAAGGCCCTTGTGGTGGAGGCACAGTGATGCGGGGGGCCCATGGTGTGGAATGAGGTTGGAGAGGCAGACAAAGCTCGATCCTGCAGGGTGCTGTAGGTTGTGGTGAAGAGTTTGGATTGTGTTCCAGGAATAATGATGAGGCATTGACAGAGGAGTAGTATCATCTGATTTCCTTATACAAAGCCTGCAGAAGGCGGGATGATTGAGGAGATTGAGGTGAACAGTGATGGTTACGACCAGGGCGGCCTTGTACCTAGAAGTGAATGAATCCCAGGGTGTTTTGGAGCGTGCTGACTGGACCCGATGGGAGGTTTGGTGGTGAGATGTCTAGGGAAGGGAGGAATCAAGGTAGATACGGGCTTGAGCACCTGGATACCATGGCTCGAGCAACTGGCTACATCTGCTAATCTGGGGAAGAAACTCAAGTGCTGCCAGAATGGTTTTGCTGGTAAGTCAAAAGCTCAGATTTGGACATAGTAAATTTAGATGCTTATTAGATGACAAAGTGGAATTGCCAAGCGAGCCGTTTGATAGAAGTAGTTAAGGAGAAAGGTCAAAGATAATGACACACATTTGGGAGTCATTAGGATATTGGTCGTGTTTAAAAGTGACGGACGTACAATGAGATCATTGTATCATTTGAGAAAAGACTTCTCTGCATCAACCTTTGAGTCACTCCAACTTCATTCAATCATGTATTCAGCACATTTATTGAACTCTTAGCATACGAGGCACTCTTCAATAGCACTATAGTTTCAGTAGTGAGTAAAGAGAGACTGATGACCTTCCTTCGTAGAAGTTCTACTGAGTGGAGGATACACAAACCACCAACCAACGGATGTGTAACTTCATTGTAAAGAGGAGAAGCAGCCAAGGAGACCGTGTGGAGTTGGTCAGTGAGGTAGGCAAGTTTTATTTTTCTACCAGTGATGAGGTGACAGCTAACAGGCATCACCTGGGTCAGATATTGCCAAGAACCCAAGTAAGATGGAGTCCACACTGGGACTGCTCTTAGCCAAGTCTGTGGCGTCAGGACCCAAAACACCCAGAGGTGGGGGGGCGTTCTCGATGAAGTAGAGAAAGTGGAGGCGTGTGCTATGGAGGAAAGCAAAGTCATGGGACCACAGCTAGTTTGAGAAGCGAGATGAAGGCAGTGGTGTTTGCAAGAGAAATTTTAAAGAGGGAGATAATGACAGAGCGCGCCCATGATTGTGGGGATGAGCTCGTGGAGAGGGAGTGGGTGGGACTAATGGAAAGAGTGATGTCCTGGAGAAGGCCAGAGGGGATGGCATCCTGGTGCTGGCAGAGGGAATGGCTGTTGGATAGGCTCGGAGTCTTCCATTGTACCCGGAGGGACACTGAGTGGTTTATAAATGGTGGGATAATGAGTAGCGTCTCTGATGCGTCTCTTTTTCCCATGACGTGAGAATGGGAGGAAAGGAGCTTAGGACGAGAGAAGACGTGCGATACCATCTTGGAGAGTGGGAAGTCACGTTGCTGAAGGAGTATAGCAGAATTGCTGAGCAGTAGAGAGGGTTGATTCAAGATTTATGGCAGTAGATGCAACATGACACAGTCAACCAATTCTATCATTTTTTTCCAGCCACGTTCCTTTGCTCTATTTCCAGCCCAGGGAAGGCAGACAGCCAAATTCCACCAAGGTTGTACTTGTGGAAGATGAATGCAATGACTGACAACCAGAGCAAGGCAGTGAAGGCATTAGCAAAGGAATGAAAGATCTCGAAGTAAGCTGATTAAGGAAGGAATTAAAAACAGGAGGAATGCACAAGCGATTGTGAAAGGTTAAAAGGGAATATTGTTCAGTGATTTGGTTTACTCATTGACTGCAACAATGTGCTTCAGCTCTGTGCCAAACACTGTTCTAGGCCCCATGGATATATTTGTGAGCCTGATCAAGTCTTCTCATACAGTAGGGTGAGATGGACAGTAAGGAATTAAAACCACTAAGTACTGGGAGTTCCCACTGTGGCTCAGCAGGTTAAGAACCTGACACAATGTCTGTGAGGATGTGGTTTCAATCCCTGGCCTCCAGTGTTACTGCAACCTGCGGCATAGGTCGCAGATGTGGCTCTGATCTGGAGTTGCCGTGGCTGTGGCGTAGGCCTCAGCTGTAGCTCTGATTCAATCCCAGGCCGGGAACTTCAATATGCCGCAGGTGCAGCCATAAAAAAAAATAAATAAATAAACCCACTAAGTATTAAAGTCAGCTATTGCTGAGTGCAATGAAGAAATAGAGCATCCGGTGGAAGAGGAGAGCAGTGGCGTTTCAGGTAAGATGGTCCAGGCGTAGCATCCTCTCTGGTAGAACTGAAGACAGACCTGGATGAAGTGAGGGCACAGACCTGTGAAGAGCTGGCGCCCTGGGCTGGGCTGAGGGAACAGCCAGTGTTTTTCTGTCATTCATAGGTGAATAGTAAGGCCTGTGATAAACAAGGTATTTTTTTCCTTCCCTATTGTATTTTCAGATGGTGCTTTCTTGATACCGAAGTGACGCATTGGGTTTAAGCAACTGCTTGTTGCACAAAAGTCATTAGGAGTGATCAGTTCAGTCTGAAGTCTCATTCAAGTGGACGTGATGTTTAAAATAAATGGAAATATACCTTGTATGATATATTCATGTCTAATGCCACACATCGGGGGTTTCAGTTAACATTGAGAGAACTTCCATGCCCCCCTATAGTTTAATGCTTAGCAACACAAAACACTCCGCCTTCATATCTTTGCAAAGAAGTTCTTCGAACAGAACAATTCAAACCCAAACCTGAGGTCTCTTCCCTTTGCCCTGGGAATGTGGGGATTTGATTTAAAAGGCTTTTTTTTTTTTTCAATGTAGCTATAAGTCACATACCATAAAATGCACCCAAAGTATATAAATTATTGAGTTTTAACATGTTCACAGGGTTGTACAGTGTTTATCATTACCTACTTCCAGAACATTTTTTTTTTCTTTTTAGGGCCGCACCTGCAGCATATGGAAGTTCCCAGGCTAGGGGTGGAATCAGAGCTGCAGCTGCCGGCCTGCACCACAGTCACAGCAACACCAGATCCGAGCCGCGTCTGCGGCCTACACCACAGCTCACGGCAACACCAGATTGTTAACCCACAGAGCGAGGCCAGGGATCAAACCCGCAAGCTCATGGTTCCTAGTCAGTTGGTGTCCACTGCGCCACAGTGGGAACTCGCAAGTCTCATCTTTGATCTACACCACAGCTCACAGCAATGCTGGATCCTTAACCCACTAAGCGAGGCCAGGGATCGAACCCACATCCTCATGGATACTAATCAGGTTCTTTAACTGCTGACCCATGATGGGAATTCCCAGAACACTTTTATCACCTCCTAAAAAACCCCATACAGGAGCTCCCTTTGTGGCTCAGTGGTTAACAAATCCAACTAGGAACCATGAGGACACGGGTTCGATCCCGGGCCTTGCTCAGTGGGTTAAGGATCTGGCATTGCCGTGAGCTGTGGTATAGGTCACAGACGTGGCTTGGACCTGGTGTTGCTGTAGCTGTGGCATAGGCTGGCAGCAACAACTCCGATTGGACCCCTAGCCTGGGAACCTCCATATGCCACGGGTGTGGCCCTAAAAAGATAAAACAAAACAAAACCCACATAGACAGGTGCTATGAGAAATTGCTATGAAGTGGCTCCTCCTCCCGGGTGCTGGCAATCTCTAATCTACTTCCTGTCACTATTTGCCTGTTCTGCATGTTTCACACACAGGGAATCACAAAATGTGTCCTTTTGTGTTTGGCTTCTTTTACTGACCGTAATGTTTTCAAAGTTGATCTCAGTGATTGGCAGGTTTTTGTTAGGAAGGTGGGAAAGAAAGTTGACTGGAGCAGTGAGATCTCAAGCAAGATTTATTGACCAGCAGAGTGGCCGGGAGCACTGAGCAAGCAGAACTCAGAGCCCCCTGCCCTTGGGGCAAGGGCTTTTTTATAGTCGGGGTGTCATGTGCTGGGTCACGTGGTCTCAGGGAGCGAGGGGAAGGGGGCTTGGGAAACAGGGAAAGAGGATTTAGGTCAAGAGTGAATCTTATCAGTCCTTTTGGCTCTGTTTATTCTGAGGTTTAACAGCTCCTTGAATTATCTTGGTCCTGGGTCCTTCATCTGTGCTGGGGTCTGTTTCCTGTTATTTTGGAGCCTAGATGGGACCTTGGTGGTACGGTTGTTTTACCTCCTCCATTTGGTATTCTCCCTCCGGCTTATAGACACCCCCTAGCAGTCTTAATACCTCCTTCCTTTTATAGCCAAACAACATTCCATTGTGTGTATCCACCATGTTTTGTTTATCTGCTCATCAATTGATGGACATTTGGGTTGTTTCCACTTTTTGGCTCTTATGGGTAATGTTACAATGAGCACTCATATTAATTTTTTTATGTGGACATATGTTAGGTTTTGGTTTTTTATGGCTGCTCTTTTGGCATATGGAAGTTCCCGGGCCAGAGGTTGAATCCGAGCCACAGCTGCGACCTACACCATAGCTGCGGCGACACTGGATCCTTTCACCTGCTGTGCCAGGCCAAGGATCAAACCCGCACCTCCGCAGCAACCCAAGCTGCTGCAGCCATGTTCTTAACCCATCGTGCCACAGTGGGAACCCCACAGACATATGTTTTTGATTCTCAAGTATAAACCTATAAATATAAATGGCTTTTTAAGAGCACAACTTTAAGAAGGCTTTATCTTTATATATTTCTCACTTAACTCCATCATGTGTCTGTTTCAAAACAATACATTAAGTTATTACCAGTTACTTATTTAAGCTACCAGGTGAATTACTTCATTCTTCTCCAGGAAGCTGAGTAACACTGGCCCCACAGGAAATGCCCCCTGGCTTCTGTCACTCACCGCACTGCATGGCTGGGTGCCAGCATGTCAGCAGCACTCTGATGGGGCATTGGGAATGCAGCTCTGAACAGGGCATCGCTTACCTTTTTGTCAATAACTGTTGCTTCCTGGAAGAATCATAACGTCTTAAAATCTTGAAATTTAAGAACTAAATAGGATTCTTGGAACCCATCTAATCCTATCCCTTTGTTTTATAGATCATTGAACTGAGGGAGAGGCCCAAGAGGTTAAAATGCTTGCCTGGGTCCCTTGAGCTGGTTAGTTAGGTAACTAGTATGAGAAACCAAGATCTCTTGACTCAGTTCGGTGCTGTGACTGTTCAACTTCACTTTGACTCCGTTGTCTGAATTTAAAGTCATAAAACAAAAAATAAACATAATTTATGTCGGTGGCATTTTCAGTTTAAAGTTTATAGAAAATACTTTCTGAGTCTTTGAGGGAAAAGCCGACTATCAGCCTTTTCTTATGAATTCACAGGGACAGGGAGGCAAAATAGGAGTGATATCATTACTTTTAAAATACCGTCACTTTTCGTTGATGCATAAGGAAGAAAGAATTGTAGGCATTTATAAATTCAGAGCGACATAAACAAAGGTCAGTTATTTCTATTCCCTTTAGAGTCAGCCTTTTTTTCTTCTCATTACATTCTAACATTTACTTAACCAGTAGTTTAAAAAGAGGTATAAGGATTGTACGTAATTATATTATCCAAGTATAGCCCAATTACGCAACGGATTATGTAGTTAATCGCTTGGATCCTTTAAATGTCATGCTAGATGTAGTTTATCCTTCTCACAGTGAGTCAGAAGCAGGAATGGGTCCATTCACTATTTCCAGTAAATGGCTTACCACCAGCAGGTGTTGTGACTGATGGGAAAGGGTCAGACTGGAACACACACTTATTTGATCTCAGAAATGTACCCTTAGTTCTTACATAGGGCTGTGCATGAGGCCTCAGGCAGCTGAGCGTGTTGGCAGCACTGCAGCTACTCCTGAGCTCACAAGAGGCTCTGGATCCCCTCTGTGTCTGGGCATATTATTCCTTAGTGCAAAGCAGAGAACAGGCGTCGTGTCCAGCCCTGGGGTCCAGGCAAGGGTCTCAGCTCCACCATCCCATGTGTGATCGGGGGCACATCACCTCAAGATCCACACCTGTCATCTGTAAAATTGTGGTGGAGGGGAGTGTGGATGGACTAGCAGATCTTTGGCTTTAAAGTGCTACGGTTGTACCACCTAGTAAGATGTCGAGTATATTGGATGGGACGTAGAACAGAAAGATAAGAGCTCAGGTCTTAAAAGTCATTCAGAACCATCTTTGAGTCCAGTGTGACATGAGACAATTTACTTAACTTCCCTAAACTTCCATCGTGTGATACTTAAAAGGGGAATGATGATTGTACGATGACAAAAATACCTAACTCATCGGGCTGTCGAGGAGGAAATGGCATATTGTAAATGCAAAGTCTTTAGCACAGTGCCTGATGAATCTGTGATGCAGTAATTATTTATTAGTAGTAAGTAGTGTTGTGATTTCCTTGAGGGACATTTTATCCTAATAATATACTCTTCCCTTAAGAAATGAATATAAATCCAGCATATTTAATAATATTATAAACTGGGTAGACTACAGTTTTGTTTTAAAAATGATGAGTAATTAACCCTAAAGTAAACTGGAAAACAACTCATTATTTAGGTGATTAAACAGTAGGCATGATGAAGGACGAAACAGGATACAGAAGTAAAGGGTATGGATTTATCTTCCCCATAGCTTTATTGTTGATTGTAATCTTCCGCATGTATTTTTAGTCTATCTTGATTTGGAGGTAGAATCATCTGTGGAAAATTTAAGTTAATGGCTCTTCAGAAGTGAGACCTACATTATTTTTTGACACAAGATTATTGTAGGTTTTTTTTATCATGTAGAAGTAAATAGTAAATCTTGCCAACCCCAAGTAAGCTGCCCCCCTTGTCATCTCTGCTCTGATTTTTGCATGTACTATTTTGGCATGAACCAAGGACTTAGAAGCTTAATAATTTTGGAGACAGATACCCAGATACTTGTCCTCAGAATATTGGTGTGAAACTATCACTGTTCAATAGCAGTTTGCTAAATGACGTGAAGGAATTTCTTTTCTTTCTTTCTTTTCTTTTTTTTTTTTTTTTTTTTTTTGATAAAATATCTACAGAATCAGAACCCTTGGGGAAGGTAGGACACTCCTAGTTAGATGGTTGATTCTTGGAGAATTACTGTTCAATTCTCCAAAGGAAAGATGAGCTGTCTATGGATATGTAATGTCATGAGAGTGTAGATGAGATTTTTTAATAATCATCTCTGAATTTATATGCCCTGTATGTCCCATGCCTTTGCCATCTTATGTTACTTCACTGTTGTAGGAGACGAAGAAAGGAAAAATTTGGACTCCTCATTGCTGTCTGACTAGCTTCCAGTGTAAACAGCTCAATCCAGAAATGCTTTTCACTACATTGTAATTTCTTATTAGGGTAGTATTCTTCAGTCTCTAAAGTTTCTTTCATATTTCTTTTATAGGAGGCCAACTGTAAGAACTTACCCATCCTTTTAAAAAAGGACTTTGAAAGAGATGCTCAGAAGCCATCTCCAAAAACCAGGGTAGGTTTTATCTGTTCTTTCACTGTGTGAAACGTTTAGCAAAATTCTTTATTTTGTGTTTTCATGCTCTGTTGCTTGGGTTTCCCTCAGCGCTTCCCCTTCCACCTTTTTTTTTTTTTTGGACCTCACTGTCCATGTAGTATATTTAATTCAAGGTTATATTTATTGATAAATTCTTAGGACACTCCTGTTATTTAACAGACAGTGATATTTTTTAGTAGACAGTTTTACTTCTGCTCAATCAGAATTGTTTCCACTGTATTCCCTATGACATAGAGGCCACTCAGGTGTAATGGAAGGTTACTTCCGGGGGTGAAATAAAATGGGCAACTGTAATTTTTCTTTTGCAAAATAGAAATCACTTCATTGATTTTTTTTTCATGATTATAAAAATAGCACATGATCAGTGGAAATTATTTAAGTAAATTTTAACAAAAAAAAATTAAAACCATCATACATATGATAGAATAAAGGGTTCCAATGTGTAAAATTTTGTTTTCCTTACTAAGGTAATTCCAAAATGCCCATAATTGTTTTGCCAGTGAAAAGAAAAACTCCTTTAATCCAAAATACGTTGTGAAAATTTTTTATCATTTATCTACCAGAAAAGTGATTACATTAATTTTAGAGCCCCTTTCCAAATTTTTAACTTTTCTTTTGAGTAGAACTTCTCTTTACTAGATGTCTATAATATTCCTATCTGGCCACTATGATATTTAGAGAGCGGCTTTTTTTCCAGCTCTAAGACAAAATGTTTTCCAAACTTTCTGGAGTCCAATTTAGGCAAGATTTAAAAGAATTTTGGTCTCTGGTTTTAATTGCAGGTTATAATTGTGGCTTTATTTTTAAAGGCAAATCAAGTGAAGTATTGAGTAATTACTTAGTGTCTCATTTGTAGTAAGAGACTACAGTTTATTTCTACAAGAAATAAAAACACCTGTTTAAAACTTATTCCACCTTCATTTTTTTTTTCTGGAAAATTATTTTAATTATTATGCTTTCCTTTCCAAATTCAAGCAACTTTTGTACCTTTTTCACTGAAATATTTGTGTATACAACTTACAGACAACTAATTCAAATTTTTATTAGAAATCGTGTTTACTATGAATTAATAAAAATTCAGTGTCGAAATATACTCGCCAGGAGTTCCCATTGTGGCTCAGCTGTAACAAACCTGACTGTCGTCCATGGGGTCACAGATTCAATCCCTGGCCTCACTCAGTGGGTCAGGGTCATTCCTGTGAGCTGTTGTGTAGGTCACAGATGCGGTTCAGATCCTGGCCTGCTGTGACTGTGGTGTAGGCCAGCAGCTGCAGCTCTGATTTGACCTCTAGCCTGGCAACTTCCATATTCCACAGGTGCAGCCCTAAAAAAGCAACAACAACAACAAAATACTCACCAAACAAATGCACTGAAAAAAACGTAGGATTCGAGGGACATTTTTAGATAATATTTGCTCATTAACTCCATTTATATTGGCCTAACTACTTTGAGGTGAGAATACCTTAGAGGACTCACTAGGTAAATGAAAGACCATCCTGCAACCTCTTGTAAAAATTCTTTGAAGGGATTCTATTATTCTTATGAAATCAACCCCATTTGGAATATTTCAGGCATATAGAGAATTAATAATTAATGTGCATTGATTATCCTTTTTCCATTTCACTGTATGGTTCATGACCAAGCTAATTCACTATAGAAATTACTTCACTGGTTAATCCTTAGTTTGTAACTTTAGCTTCTTTGTGGTCTTACAGGAGCAAGTTTAAGTTTACATGAGCAAACTAAGCTTTGCGTAGCTCTGCTTAGTTTAGAGGTGATTAAAGTCCTTGTAATTTCAAATCCCCAGAAATGAGGCAGAGCATGTGAGCGGCAAGAGATTATAAGGCCCTAACTCTTTCACTAAGTTTTTGTATCTTAAGATCTTTTTTCCATCGATTGATCTTTGAAAGCTGAAGCTGAGAACACCTTCGAAATATAATTGGTGTAACAAACAAGCAAACAAAAATATGGTTGGTGTGTCCTTTCTCGAGTGACTTAGTGAGCTATGTCAATGATGTGTATCCTTGGTACTCATGTTACTTCGTTTGGCCTCCATAGCTGTCTTTCTCAGACCTCTCTAGTTGCAGCTGTGTGTGCCTTGGACAGCTCAGTATTTCTGATCCCTATATGGGGGGACATGTAAAATGGTAATCCAGAAATGGCATGTGTCCTTTGGCTCTGGAGATGTCTCTCCAGTCCATGCCATCTGTCCCCATCTGTGTTCCCTCTGCTAGCTGCTGTCTCTACTCTTAGGCAATGGGGAGGATTGTATTTCTCTCCCTTATAAAGGAAAGCTACTTCTTGACCTGGGTCCAGGCTGGGGTGGGAGGAGATACCTCCAGTACACAGTGCCATGACACTTCCTGGATGAGCAATGATCACCAGCCCTGCTAGCTCAGCGACATGCTCATATAACCATTTCATGCCCAGTACTGTGCTGGCTACATATGCCAACAAATCATTGAGACAGATGATACAGAAGGAGCATCAAGGAAACTATTTAAAAGAGATGCAGAACATAGACACAGCTCCTTATGACCTAGTATATCATGATCAGAGAAGAGGAGACTAAGTCTCTTTCTACCTAACACAAGTGCCGATGGCTCTCAATAACCCATATTCACTGGTCCCAGTGTAAGCCCTACAGAGGATTCAGGAACTGAAGGAAGAAAACTACCTTCTCTCCCCTCTTGGCGTATGATCTAGACTTCCTACTGCACTTGCTGTGTTCTTGACCATGATAAAAACAACTAAAGGTCAGGTCTTTGTTTAAAGATGTAAGTCAGATTTCATTCAGTGCTATGATGAAGGTAGCAAACAAAGGATAATCTCTTTCCCTTCCTGACTTTATCAGTGGATAAAATTGCCCTAATAAAAATTAAAGTTATAAGCACGTAATAGTTTTACTTAGTCATTGGATTCTCCAAATGCTTTTACAAACATTTCCTTTAGCAAACCAAGTCATATTAACTATAAAATGTGTGATAAAGGTAATGCAGTTATCAAGTAAACAGTTATGTCATAGCAGCAACTGTTAAATTATTTTTCTTTTCAGGGGTTAATGATTTTAGGGACCTGGCATCATTTATGAAGGAGATTTTCTTCTATGAGACAAATTGTCACAGTTGACTTTTCTTAAATGGTGCTTAAGATGCTGATGTCTATTATCAAAGTAAACTAGAAACAGGAGTTCCCGTTGTGGTGCACGGGAAACAAATCCGACTAGTATCCATGAGGATGCAGGTTCCATCCCGGGCCTCACTCAGTGGGTCGGGGATCTGGCATTGCCGTGAATTGTGGTGTGGGTCGCAGATGCGGCTCAGATCCTGTGTTGCTGTGGCTGTGGTGTAAGCTGGCAGCTGTAGCTCCAATTTAGCCTCTAGCCTGGGAATTTCCATATGTCACGGGCGCAGCCCTAAAAGGCAAAAATAGGCAAACAAACAAACTAGAAACAAATGATGTAGGGTTTTGAGAAATGTTAGTAAGAACATCATTTATTTTCAATATGCAAATTAAGAGTAATAAGCATTCAATTTTACCAAGATTCCAAATTATTTTAAAATCACTATTAATGGATGTGAATATATTTTATGGGACTTTAATTCATGTGTGTACACGTGCTTTTAGTATTCTGCTTTTTCCAGCTAGCATTGTTTCATCCCATGCTTCTGCACATCAGCTTAGTTTGCATGCTTCTTCTTTTACTAAACTAATGGTAGTAGTGGCAGAATAGTGATGGTGATGATAGCTAGTATTGATCAAGTGCCAGACTCCACACTAACTACTACGTTTCTTGTTATCTCATAATCCTAACATCTCATATGTAGTCATACCATATTTAGCTATTTTGAATATATGGAACTGCTTCTAATTATCATGACTATAACAAGCTCTATTAGGTAAGTGTTAGTACAGAGTAGCTTTGCATTATTCAACAGTGTTATTTTCTTAGGCTTTATTACCTATAGTAGAATTAACAGATATGAATTGTGGAGTGACTAATGTTCCCCAACACACCATCTCTCCTCCCTATTTTGAAATTGCTTATAATTTCTATGCATGTTATTTTAGGCTGACCATATGCCTGTATCTATACACAGCATATGTTATAGTTTTGCAGGTTTGACAAGTTTGTATTAAAAAGTATATAGTGTATCACCTTCTGCAACTTTGTTTTCTTCTGTTCAGTGTGCTCTTTCAATGTTCACTTTCAGTAAGACTATAGTACAGTTTATTCGGTATTCTAGCTTTTTCTGATATTTAGGTTGTGGCCAATATTTAGATAATTTCCAAGATTTTGCTATTACAGACCAATTTTAAGTGAATGATTTTCACATGACACCGTTTATGCCCCCATGGACATCGGGACATAAATGAGTACGTCTTTGTCCAGGAATTGCACGTGGTCTCTTAAATGTTACTCCAATTTACATGCCCAGCAGCTGCGTGCTTGTTGCCGTTTTGCACCTCTTTACAAATCTTGGTGAACCAGAGTTCTTGTTGTTTCCCACAGTCTAATGAATGTGGGATGCATCTTGCTATTGCCTTAATTCACATTTCTCTTAATTTCTCATCATCACCGAGACATTTATTTTTCACTGAATATCCATCTGTTTCACCGAAGCTTCCCAGCCCCATTGCGGGTAGATGAGGCCAGCCAACCACTTTTTGGCCAGTAGACTTGTGAGCAGAAGTGACAAGTGTCACTTCAAAGGCAGAAATTCAAAACTTTTCTAGCACTTTCTTACAGTACATCAACTAGACAGTGAACATGGGTCCTCCAGGGACTTGAGTGGAGCAGTGTCACCTGTCAGCTTGCATTGGATCTGTGTCATGACTGAGAAATAAACCTCTGTTTTGTTGAGCCACTGAGATTTCTGAGCTAATTTGTGCTTTCAGTATAATATTGTCCACCATGTCGACAGTGTGTATTTCATGTGTTCATATTTTCATATATTTACTAAACTTTGGTCATCCCTGTGATTTTTTTTTTTTTTTTTTTTTTTTGGTCTTTTTGCCATTTCTTGAGCCGCTCCCGTGGCACATGGAGGTTCCCAGGCTAGGGGTCGAATCGGAGCCGTAGCCACCGGCCTACGCCAGAGCCACAGCAACGTGGGATCTGAGCCACGTCTGTGACCTACACCACAGCTCACGGCAACGCCGGATCCTCAACCCACTGAGTAAGGCCAGGGATTGAACCCACAACCTCATGGTTCCTAGTCGGATTCATTAACCACTGTGCCACGACAGGAACTCCATCCCTGTGATTCTTAATCTGTGTACTGATTTCTCCTATCATTGCAAATTTAGCTATTGGGTTTTTTGCTTTTTTCTGACGTGATTTGTAAGAGTTTGTTAGTTACTGTCAGCTATATGTGTTCCAAATACTTTCACCCAATTATCTGATTTTTTTTCCGTATTAAATACAATGTCCTTTAATATATGAAAGCTTTTCATTTCAATAAAGTCAGACTGATCAGTCTTTAGTTTTTGTGCTTTTTTACATTTTGTTTAAGAAATTCTCATTTGGGAAGTCTTTTTTATTATTTCCTAAAAGTTTACATTTTCTTTTGCGTATGTACAGATAGGTCTTAATCCATTTGAAATTGAATTTTATGTAGCACATAAAGTAGGACACTAATTTTATGTATGAAATTCAGTCATCTCAGCATATTTGTTCAATAGTTCATATTTCCCCACTTTTTGAAATATCATTTCCATTATACATCAAATGTTTTTATGTCTGTTTCTGGACCATATCATTTGTTGCTTTTTCTGTGTTTATCTTATGTTCTTAGCCGTGTCTTAGTGATATCTGGTAGTATAAGTTTCTTTAACTTTTTATTTTTTTGTCTTTTTGCCTTTTCTAGGGCCGCTCCTGCGGCATATGGAGGTTCCCAAGCTAGGGGTCTAATCGAAGCTGTAGCCACCGGCCTACACCACAGCCACAACAATGCAGGATCCAAGCCACATCTGAAACCTACATCACAGCTCAGGGCAATGCCTGATCCTTAACCCATTGAGGGAGGCCAGGAATCAAACCCACAATCTCATGGTTCCTAGTCAGATTCGTTAACCACTACGCCACGATGGGAACTCCCCTCTTTAACTTTGTTTTTCATCTTGAAAATTATCTTGGCCCTTCTTGTTCCTTTGCTTTTGCAGTTGAATACTGTCTAGTTTCATGAGAAATTTTGGTTAGAATTTAAATTGAATTGATAGATTAGTTTCATGAGCATCACTTCTAACCATGACCTTCATGTGACCTTCCATTTACTTGGGTCTTTTTAAATGTCTTTTGAGTTAAAAAAAAAAAAAAAACTATAGTTTTCCTCTAAAAGTTATAATTTTTGCCAAATCTCCATTTTGGAGATATCATAAATGGAATACTTATTGTATCTTCAAACTTTGTTTCTGATATTTAGTGTTGAAACTCATTTTTCTTGTTGACTTTATAGCTGAAAACCTTGCCAAATTCTCATTAGTTTTAACATTTTGTTGAGCAATTCTCTTTGCCTTCCTTTGTACACAGTCATATCATCTGGAAATAATGAGCACTGTTTATTCCTTTTCAAGCCTTTTATCATTTAATTTCTTTTTTCTTGTGCTATGTTTCACAAGACTCCCAGTATAAGAGTAAATAGAAATGATGATAGCATACCTTCTTGAGTTGCTTCCTGATTTTAAGGGAAAGTTTCTACATGTAGCTTTTATGTATTAGCATGGCCTTTTTCTTTCCTTTTCTTTTCCTTTCTTTCCTTTTTTTTTTTTTTTTTCCAGATGGGGGTAATTCTTTCACAATGCCAGGCACATAGCAGACCTTCAATAAAGCCTTGAAAATAAACATGTAAATTATTTAATTGCTTCTTTTTTTCATATGAAAATAGTGTCAGTATGTTTTCTTCATAGATGCAGTTATTAGGTTTATGATGTTTGCTGTAGATGTTTGGTAGGTATGTTTTATAAACTTACATTTTGCTAAGATTTTTATTTTGAGTGAATATTAAATTTTAGCAAGTATTTTCTTTTATATCTATTGAGATAATTGCATGATTTTTCTCCCATATTGTTTTATCGTGGGGAGTTATAATCAAAGATTTTCTAACCTTAAACCAAGGTTAAAAAAATCACTGGACTAAATCAGTTCTGAACCTGGCCTTCATGCATATTTTTAAATATCTTGTAAGTTTTGGATAGCTGATATTTTGTTCAGTATTTGTGCATCTAGGTCAATAAATGATTTTTGTTTTACCTACTTTTGGCATAAAGGTTATGCTATCTTAATTAAATGATTTCGGGAGAATCTTTTTTAATCTGTGAAACAGTTTAAGATGAGATTTATCAGTTCCTTCAAAATTTGGCAGAATTAATCTGTAAACATGTCTGGGCATAGGGAAGTTTATTGATTTATTTGTTTTTAATTTTGTTTTGTTTTTATATTTGTTTTGGCAAGTTGATTTTTAACTGCTGGTTCAATTTATTTTGTGCTTGTAGTCCTATTCATGTTTTTTATTTATTCTGAATTAGATTTTTCTTAAAGTGTAGTTGATTTGCAATATTACATCATTTGTAGGTATACAACATAGCGATTCAGTATTTTTATAAAATATACTCCATTTAAAGTTATTATAAAGTATCGACTCTCTTCCCTGTGCTTCATTCGATATCCTTGCAGGTTATTTATTTTATACGTAGTCGTCGTACCTCTTAGTCTCCTTTTGGTTTTTTTAAAAATATTCATTCATTTGTTTATATTTTTTATTCCACATATAAGTAATAACAGAGTATTTGTCTTGCTCTGACTTACTTCTCTAAGCACAATACTGGCAAAGTCCATCCATATTGTTACAAACGGCAAAATTTCATTCTTCTTTATGGCTGAGTAGTATTTCATTGTACATGCATGTCTGTGTGTCTCTCTCTGTCTGTGGGGTGTATGTGTCTATACAGACAGACACACACATATATTTGTGTCACATCTTCTTTATCCATTCATTTGCTGAGGGACATTTAGGTTGCTTCCATGTCTTGGCTATTGTAAACAGTGCTGCTGTGAATATTGGAGATGTATGTATCTTTTCAAATTAGTGTTTTTGTTTTCTTTAGGTATATACTCAGGAGTGCAAATGCTGGATCATTTAGGAGTTCTTTTTTTAGCTTTTTCATGTTATATTTTCTAGGAAATTGTCTATTTTAACTAATTAGCATAAAATAGTTTAACATTCTTTTTTTGTAGTTTTTCCTTAAGTTGGTTTACCATGTCATTTTAGCTTCGGCTATACAGCACAGTGATTGAGTTACATACGTATGTATTCTTTTTTCAAACTCTTTTCCCTTATGGGTTATTACAAAACACTGAGTATAGTTCCCTATGGTAGGTCCTTGTTGTTTATCCATTTTTATATAGTATTGTGTATATGTTAATTCCCAACTTCCTAATGTATACCTCTGTTGCCCTTTCTACTTTGGTAAGTGTAAGCTTGTTTTCTATATCTATGGGTCTATTTCTATTTTTCTAAATATGTCCATTGGTGTCTTTTTTTTCTTCTTAAGATTCCACATATAAGTGATATGATATTTGTCTTTCTCTGTCTGGCTTACTTCACTTAGAATAATTTCTAAGTCCACCCATGTTGCTGCAAATGGCATTTTTCATTCTTTTTTATGGCTGAGTAATATTCTGATATATATATATATCACAACTTCTGATATATATATATACCACAACTTCTTTATCTATCCCTTTGTTGATGGACATTTAGGTTGCTTCTGTGTCTTGGCTATTGTAAATAGCATTGCTGTGAACATTGAGATGCATGTATATTTTCTAATTAGAGCTTTCATCTTTTCTGGATATATGCCCAGGAGTGGGATTGTGGGATCATATGGTAATTCTATCTTTAGTTTTTTAAGGAACCTCCATGCTGTTCTCTATAGTAATGGTACCAATTTATATTCCTACCAATAGCGAAGGAGGGTTCCTTTTTATCTACACCCTCTCCAACAATTATTTTGATAATGGCCTTTCAGAGTAAGGTAATACCTCATTGTACTTTTGATTTGCATTTCTTTAATGATTTGTGATGTTTCCTCTTATTTTTAAAATACTTATTTTATCTGTAATTATAGTTCTTTTTTCATTTTTAATATTACCTTTGGGGATGTTTTCTGTTTTACTTTGATTAGGCTTGCCAGAAATTTGTGTATTTTCTTAGTCTTTACAGTTTAGTTTTGTTGATTCTGTGTTGTATCATTGCCCATTTCAATATCTCTGTTATTATTTCCTGTTTTCTCTATATCTTTTATTTATAAGATCAAATTTTTTCTAATGTCTGTCACTTTTCCTCCATAAAAATATATTTTAAATATGTTTTCCATGTGATTTGGTACTGAAGCCTGATGGCCGATTCTTTTAAATGTATTTGCCCTGCTTATAAGCAGCCTCTTCTTTTTTTTTTTTTTGTCTTTTTTTTGTTGTTGTTGTTGCTATTTCTTGGGCCGCTCCCGCGGCATTATTGTTGTTGTTGTGTTGTTGCTATTTCTTGGGCCGCTCCCGCGGCATATGGAGGTTCCCAGGCTAGGGGTTGAATCGGAGCTGTAGCCACCGGCCTACGCCAGAGCCACAGCAACGCGGGATCCGAGCCGCGTCTGCAACCTACACCACAGCTCACAGCAACGCCGGATCGTTAACCCACTGAGCAAGGGCAGGGACCGAACCCGCAACCTCATGGTTCCCAGTCGGATTCGTTAACCACTGCGCCACGACGGGAACTCCAATAAGCAGCCTCTTCTGATGTATTGAATGTTTTGTTACTTTAGAGAACTCTTTAAGAATCATGTCATTTTCTTCCCTTTTTTGGTAGAATGCTTTCACAATGCCAGGTACATCTGGCTCATTTAACCTCTATATATAGTACAACCTCAATAAATATTTGAGAAAGAATGAATCTGTCAATCACTTTTTTCTTGTTTGTTTCTTTTTTTTTTTTTTTTAGGGCTGTACTCATGGCATAAGGAGGTTCCCAGGCTATGGGTCGAATCAGAGCTGTAGCCACTGGCCTTCGCCACAGCCACAGCAACTCAGGCTCTGAGTCGCATCTGCAACCTACACTACAGCTCACAGCAATACCGGATCCTTAACCCAGATCGTACCTGAAACCTCATGGATGCTAGTCAGGTTCGTTAACTGCTGAGCCACGACAGGAAGTACTCTCTTACTTCTTATGAAAGCAGTGAATGCCTCTGTGTGTCTGGTTATGTAGAATTTGCTCTTGTAAAAATCTAGTAAAATTTAGTACATTTTTCTTTGAAAAGGGCTCAATAACCATTAAACACATAATTATATCTGGAATTTAAGATTTAGGGTTTATGTATTTCTTTTCTTGATTTGTCTCTTTAGAGCTTTGCTTGTAATAATTTCCCATCTACTTGTCCTACCCTGATATGTGTATGAATATAGTTTTATTTCACTAGATAGGAAATGTTCCATATTTTTCCATCTCACCTATAGGTGCTGGGTGATTAAAAAAAAAATTTAAGTGAATACCTTTGTTCATTTATCGCTGTAGTTATTTCTGTGACTACATCTTTTATTTTTTTATAAGCATATTCATTATTTTGTTTCCTAAATCACCACTAATCTATTTGAAGAATTCCTGGAATCTCTCTAAAATTAATGACATGGAAATTCAGTTATTCAGATAGTATTTTCCTATGTTCTATGATATTTTATAACATACATATATACTTTCAAGTAAAAAATAATACCTGGTTAAATAGTTATTTTAAATAATAATGCAAATATAGTGGTATACCTGGGTGTACCTTCCTAATCACTTAATCTAAGAATTTGGCTCATTTGGCCTCTATACTTAGCCTTTTTCCAGATGCTATGAGCAGTTGTGACCCCAGGCCAAAGAATGGAAGGTCCCCTAAGAGCTCTCTCCAGCCTGGCTCTGCTGTGATGTGCACTCACTGGTCATGAGTACCCAGCTTCCTAAGACTGGGTATAGATACCCAATCCCAGGCTTTCCCCAGCCACATTCACCTGCTCTTGCCTACCTTCCCTGCCTTGACAAATGCCCTGAGTGTATGCTCCACTGGGACATTTCATGACATTTGTCCTACACCAGCTGCTAGGGATGCAAAGTTGAAAAGCCAGTCGCTGTCTCAAGAGCTCCTGTTGTGGCTCAGTGGAAACGAACCCAACTAGTATCCATGAGGATGCAGGTTCCGTTCCTGGCCTCACTCAGTGGATGAAGGATCTGGCGTTGCTGTGAGCTGTGTTGCAGGTCGCAGACGCGGCTCGGATCTGGCATTGCTGTGGCTGTGGTGTAGTCCAGCAGCTGCAGTGCCAGTTAGACCCCTAGCCTGGGAATGTCTATTGCCGAAAGAAAGGGAGGGAGGGAAGAAAGGAGAGGAAAGAAAAGGGAAGGAAAGATAAGAAATAAAAGCTACTGACTCTTAGCTGAAGGAACCCAGACACAAGCAACTGAATTAAGACAGCACGTGTGCTAGACTGATTTTCTGATCTCGGATCTTCACTATCCTATTTTGCAAGCCACCAAATCTTAGCCTGGTTGCCCTGATTTCTCAGTAACCCTAAATATCTCACTGATCGTTTTGTTCCACTTTCCCCTGGTTTGTCCTGTTCTACAGTTGTGACCAAAGTCTAATCAAGGTTATTAACATCAACTTTGGTTACAAATAGCCCCATAATGTTGCTGGCTTCGTTCATAAAGTTTATTTCTCACTCCTGTCATAGTCCAGTGTAGGTGGGGTAGGGTTCCTAGGGATTAAGCTTCCAAGCAGTGATACCAATCACTGTGTCATCTAAAAGGGTGGCTTCTAGGAGTTGTCCTTGTGGCTCAACACGTTAAGAGCCCAACTAACATCCATGAGGATGCAGGTTCAATCCGTGGCCTCGCTCAGTGGGTTAAGGATCCAGCATTGCCATGAGCTGCAGGGTAGGTTGCAGACATGGCTCAGATCCCACGTTGCTATGGCTGTGGTATAGGCTGGCAGCTACAGCTCCAATTCTACCCCTCACCTGGGAATTTCCATATACAGCAGGTGTGGCCATAAAAACAAAAAAAGAAAAAAAAAAAGGAGGGTGATGTCTAATATGAAGAGTGAAAAAGAAAAAGTGTGTGCAAAGTTCATAGGCACTTAACCACCTTAGCATAGAAGCAACTCTTACCGCCTTCTGGTCACTTCCAGGACTCAGTAACATTTGTGGGACTCTGGGAAATGTTTTCCAGTGTGCCCAGGAAGGGGAAGATGAAATAGCAATTGATGAATATATAACATTGTTGTTGCCACAGCCTGCCTTTCTGTTTAAAAATGCATTTTTTTCCCATTTCTCGTACCGTGCAGAAAGCACACCCAATCCTTCTGCAAGGATGAAAATCCAAAGAACCAACCAGGCATTACAACCAGCTCAATCTCCAAAATACCTGAGAGACACATCAATGCTCCATCAAGACCAGACATGGTTCCCCTTTGTCTGAGAAGACAAGTTGTCCACCCTCCCTCCACCCCAGATACAGAGCAGACACAAAGCAGCCCCATTTGTACCCCATTTAGAACACATGCATGAGCACAGAAGTAGTGCAGCCACTTTGATCTTTATTTTTTTTATTTTTTATTTTTTAAATAGTTATTTCCCCAGTACAATTTTTTTTCTACCGTACAGCATGGTGACCCGGTTACACATACATGTTATACATTCTTTTTTCTCCCATTATCATGCTCCATCGTAAGTGACTAGACATAGTTCTCAGGGCTACACAGCAGGATCTCATTGCTAATCCATTCCAAAGGAAATAGTTTGCATCTATTAACCCCAAGCTCCCAATCTGCCTCACTCCCTCCGCCTCCCCCTTGGCAACCACAAGTCTATTCTCCAAGTCCTTAATTTTCTTTTCTGTGGAAGGGTTCATTTGTGCTGTATAGTAGATTCCAGATATAAGTGATATCATCTGGTATTTGTCTTTCTCTTTCTGACTGACTTCACTCAGGATGAGAGTCTCCAGTTCCATCCATGCTGCTGCAAATGGCATTGTTTTGTTCTTTTTTATGGCTGAGTAGTATTCCATTGTGTATATATACCACATCTTCCTGTAGTGCAGGCAATTTGATTAGGCCTTGAGTCTGCTTCTGTGAAGAACTCCACTATCCTTTTTCTCTCTGATAGCTGCCTTTACCTTTTAGACTCCCTTCTCTGTCATTAGTCCCCTCAAAGTAGATATAGCAACCATGTCTTCCTTAAACTACAGCTTGCCTCCTGGTCATGGAAGTTTGGTGTTTCAGCAATTATTTTACCTCTTGGACAGCGAAGACTTTTTCCTTAGTCTGGGCTGAGTTTTTTTGTGCTGGGGATGGTGGTTTGTTGATTCATTTGCTGTAGTGTGAGGGGGGTTGACAGTAAATGCCCTCAAAATGTAGAAACATAACTGATGTCCAATCTGTTTGCTTTCAGCCAGTTCCGTGAAGCAGTTAAAATCCTCCAAGTATGTTGTTTCCTCCTCTGCCTTCAGATCTCGGGGGAATTCTTGTTCATTAGAAGAAATTAACCAGAACCCTACTGGCAAGGGATTCTGGGAAATGCAGTCTCCATGCTTTATTACCCCTGCATTACACAGCTGTCTTATAAAATCACATGAACCTGTTTCAAAGCAGTAGGATGATTAAATTGATTAGTGCTGACTTTGTGGAAGATACAGAGTTTAAGTCCAATTTTTCAAAAGAAGAATTGGAGGACTTGACAGAGGAAAAGTTTCAGTGAGAACGGCATAAGCCAAGCCTAGAAGGAGAAAAGGAGCATTTCGTATTTTGATCCCTGTTTATCGGCCAGACATGGGTGGAAGGTTTAGGAAGGGAAAGGAGAGGGAGATAAATTCTGAAAGATGGGCTGTGGCCAGATTGTTAATGGGTGTGATTATTAAATCTTGCATCAAGGTTGTCATGCTATGCGACAAAATTTATTAAACAAACAGGAAATATGCAGAAAAAAATCTAAGAATAAAAGGAAATTAATTTTTGTGCAACAGGGACAGAGTTCTAGAACAGTAAAAACAGGCATATATAGGAACACAAAGAAAAGATAATAATTATCAGAGTGTTGTTTTTTTGGGGGGTTGGGGGTTTTTTTGGTTTTGTTTTTCGTCCTATCAGGTGACTAGAGAAGGGTGGCGGGTGGCTTTAATGAACAGAATGAACTGTTGGCTTTACCGTGTGACAGAAGCAACCCTGTCATTTGAGTCGTTTGTCCTGAGGCACATTACAGAATATTTTGCAATCTTGGTATTCTAAATTATAAAAAATAACCTAATAACAGTCATGTGGATGTCACTATTTACCGTTTGCTAGACACTGTGAAAAATATTTCTAATATTACTTTATGAAATCCTCATAGCACTATAGGATAGAAATAACCTCATACGGCCTTGATTACACTTCAGTAATAAAGAAATCCCAGAGTCGTAGTGATTTAAAACTACATCTCTTTCTTGCTCACACAATTTGTCCAATTGAACTTGACAAGGGAGCGCTGCTTATGCTGGTTCCTTGAGGACCCGTTCTGACAGCAGCCCCTCCCAAACGTGGCCAGTTACTGTGCCGGAGGAAGAAGAAAGGGTTCTGTAGGATCTTGCATTGACCGTAAGATGCCCTGGCCCGGAAATAAGTCCATCACTTTTGGTCATAACTCATTAGCCAGGACTAATCGTGTTGCCCCACCCAGCCACACTGGGAACAGGAAATACAGCCCTGTGATGTGTCCAGGAGAAACGTCAATAAGTTGTTTTCCTTCTTCATGGATGAAAAAAGTATTGGCTTAGAGAAGCTAGTTCATTTCCCCAAGATTCTATGACATCTTGGATATATTTGACAATCCGGATATATATGACAATCCAGATATATTTGACGTTAAAACTCAACTTCCCCACCCTCGTAGCCCCTATCCCATTTCTGGAGTCCTACACGCTGTGTTGTGTTATACTGCCTCCTTTGCACTGAAGTCGTGAGAACTAAAGATAAGTGAGTAATTAGTAAACTGCCGGCACGTGGAGTCGTAAGCAAGCAGGACCTAGTGAAGTTAGCTTTTTTCCTTCTCTTTTACGTCTTAACTCAGTCTGTCTTAAGTGCGAAAGCTCTACACTGTTCTTATAGTGACTGTGTGTTTGCTCTGTGATGACAGGACAGCAGCTGTTCTCAGTTACCAACATTAGACACCTTTTGTGTGTAAAGGCATCCAGTTGCACATGACTTCTTGTTCTCATCAGGCATTCTGAAAACCGTTTTCTAAGTCAACTAAGCTCCTAGAAGGCAGCTCTGGTCACCACTGTATCACCAGCACACACTCAATCTTTTGGAATACTGGACTCCATCAGACTGTTCTACCAAACTCTTCATATAATAAACTAAATAGGCTTAAAGGGGTATCCCAGGGATCCAAAGCGTTACCAATAATGTGGCTGTTGCATTGGAAAGTTACAGGTGAAGTGTCACATCAGAAAAAGTTTGGACTTTTTCCTCATTGTGATTGTCCTTGTTTGTTAAGGCCTCATACCCAGAATTTATAGGCATTAAATAGCTTTATAAATGCTAACGAAGATTAAAGCCATCACTCGATACTGCCTTAATTCTCATAATTCTAAATAATTAGCTTTATCTAGTAATTGTGTTGAAAACCAACACTGAGAGACTATTTAGTTTACTTTGCCTCTCAAATGTTAATGGAATGCATTTTCAATAAAAGAACAAAATTCCAGAGGTGGGCTATAACTTGACTCCTTTAAAATGATTTATCGAAACATCTATACTTTCTGTTTTGAGACATATGATATGTAGAAAAAAGTTAGTTCATCTATGTTTATAAAAGAAAAAATTACGGGTAGAGTGTCCCCATTGACTTTATCTAATTCCTGCTTCCAAATAGGCTACTACTTTTATGAACAGTCTTTTTATGGACATACAGTTTCTCCTCAAAGTACCCAATGGCTTTAGCTCAAATATCTCTCTAGCAGGGAGTGGATCAGGAAATGCTCAGAAAGAGAAAAGATTTGTTTATTCAACTAAGCCGTCTTGGAATGAGCGCCACCACTGGTCCCATGATAAGGGGCCTTGTTAAGGGACGGATACAGTACAGGGAGTAAGAGGTGTAAGGTAAGATTCCAGGGCAAATGGAGATGGACCTTGAATAGGAGATTCATACTCATTTTTTTTTTTTTTTTTTTGGCCACTTCCTCGGCATGTAGAAATTCCCGGTCCAGGGATCAAAACCTCACCATAGCAATAACTAGAGCTGGACAATGCAGGACAGTTCTAGACAATGCCAGACCCTTAACCCACTGAGCCACTAGGGAACTCCTTTTCTTTTTCCATACTCATAAATTTAAACCTTATTAAATCCACAGTGAGGAGCCATTGAAATTTTTATGTTGTTGTTTATTATAAAAGTCAAATACATTGAAAAAACACAGTGAAGGAAAAAAGCAAAAATCCAACCCCCCTTTCTACCTCTGTTCATCACTGTTAGAATTTTGGTACATGTTTTTGCTTCTTGTCCTGCATGCATGTGGGTGTGTTTGAAAGATATATTCACCTTTCATAAACAATTTCCTTCTATTTCCCTTAATCTTTTACTCTAAGCATTTTCTGTGTTCGTACAGACTTCATAATAGCAGTAATGATCATTCTCATTTTATTTCAGGCTTTTAGTGATATATTCAGTACTGTAAATACCGCATGGTTAAACATTTTTAGCATAAGCTTTATTTCTTAGCTAGAACTATTTCCTAGGGATAGACTGATAAAAGGGGCTTTACCGGTTTAAAAGAGGTAAATATTTTTAGGGCCCTTAAAACATATTGCTCAGTTAAATTTTTACTAAAGAGTTATAAAAATATACACAGCCACTGGGAAATATGAGAGTGCAAACTGCATATCCTCATCAGCATTAGGTATTATAATTTAATCATTGCCTGTGAGCAAACAGGTCTAAAATTAAGATTTGTCCTAAATTGCATGCTCTACCTATTTCTAATGAAATTCTATGTATTTCTGTATTTAGGCCATTATTTACATTCCCTCTTTTGTGAAGTAGCTTTCAATTCAAAATACTTTTCTATTTAGCACTTAATTGCAATCTCAGTGTTCTTCTTAAGAAGCCATGTGAATTAATTACACATCGAAAGTGCTGGCAGTGAAGATTTCTGAGTTAAGAAGTAATGGACCAGTGTATATTAAGATTTATCTGCCTGTGGTCTATTGAATAGATTTTAGAACTGAATCCCAGGAAGAAAAATTCGTATTACATTACTTTTTATGATAATACTGGTCTGACACTGGACAGAGTTGTTTTTTATTCCTCCATTGCATTCATACTACAGAATGATAATACTGTACTTTTCAAAGTGTTTTCCTCTTAAGTTTAAATTTTCATCATTTACTTTTCATTTTTCACAATAGAAACTTTACCTGTCCTTAGGGAAGAAGGAAGCACAGAGAAACATTTGCTTTAGATCACAGGCTCAGGATAGAAACCTAAATTTAGACTGCCAGAATCTCAGTTTAGAGTTAATCTTGGGTTTTGAATTTTGGCATAATTAAAGAGAATGTAAATATATGAATTACGCATATTATTGCAAGTGGTTTGATTTCCTCGGGGCACATAGTGATCTTGCTTTCGTGTTCTGAATTTTTTGCCCTTTGACGTTAGTCTCTTTGGTCATTTCATGCTTAGTCATGTCTGTTTTGATTTTCTTCTCTTTGTCTTACCAGGAATTTAGCCTGTAATATTATAGCCTACATTACTTACTTAGTTTTTCAAAATACTAATTGTTTACCACATAATAGGCATTGAACTAGGAGCTAAGCACTTAGATATTAAACTTGGTACATGAAGTTTTCAATCTAGGGAGGAACATAAATTAGCACTCAAATATTTAATTGCGAATTTTATAAATTGCTAGAAGGGAAAAGAGTGCACTGACAGCATCTAGCAGTGGTACCTGGTTTAAACTGATGCACGCAGGGAAGAACTTTCAAAGGAGTTACGTTTCTTTTGAGACCAAAGATGAGTGAGAGTAGGTGAGGAAGGGATGCGGGGTGGGAGGTGGAGAATTTACAAACGTGTTAAGAACATGTAAGAAGGGCTTGGGGCTAGAACAGGCCACTGGGAGGAGGCTGAACCCAGTGAAAGTACCTCCTCATGAGGCTGGAGGAGGGCTTTCCAGGCTATTAAGAATTACAAGGCACAGCATGGGAGAAAATCTTTGCCAACAATGCAACAGACAAGGGCCTAATCTCCAAAATATACAAGTAACTCATGCAACTCAACAACAACAAAAAAACCCAATTGAAAAATGGGCAGAAGACCTAAATAGACATTTCTCCAAAGAAGACAGATGGATGGCCAACAGGCATATCAAAAAAATGCTCAGTATCACTAGTTGTTAGAGAAATGCAGACCAAAACTACAATGAGGCACCACCTCACACCAGTCAGAATGGCCATCATTAATAAGTCAACAAATAACCAGTGCTGGGGAGGGTGTGGAGAAAAGGGTACCCTCCTCCTTTGTAATGAAAATGTACAGTGCGACAACCACTATGGAAAACAGTGTGTGGAGATACCTCAGGCACCTAAATGCAGAACTACCGCATGACCCAGCAATTCCACTGCTGGGCATCTATCCAGACAAAACTTTCACTGAAAAAGTTACATGCACCCCTGTGTTTATAGCAGCACTATTCACAGTAGCCACGTCATGGAAACAACCTAAATGTCCCTCAAAGATGAATGGATTAAGAAGATGCAACACACACACACACACACACACACACAAAATGGGATATTACTCAGCAATAAAAGAGACAAACTAATGCCATTTGCAGCAATATGGATGTATCTAGAGATTCTCCTATTCAGTGAAGCAAGCCAGAAAGAAAAAGACAAATACCATGTATCACTTACTTATAGAATCTGAAATACGGAACAGATGATCCAATCTAAAACAAAAAAACAGAAACACATCACGGCCAAGAAGAGCCACCTTGGGGTTCCTGGCAAGGAAAAGAGGAGGGAGTGGGGTGGATGGGCATTTTGGGGTTTTTTGGAATGCAAACTGTTATGTTTGGAACAGATGGGCAGCGCGATGCTACTGTACAGCGCAGGGAAATGTGTGGAATTAGGTCACTTCCTTGTACAACAGACCTTGACGAAACACTGTAAATCAACTAGACTTTAATAATAATAAATAAATAATGCTAAACCACCAAAACAGAAGAAGATGACGCATGTGGGCATTTTGAAGTCCCTGTTGTGACTCAGCAGATTAAGAACCCTGACAGTATCCATGAAGATGCAGATTCAATCCCTTGCCTTGCTCGGCGGGTTAAGGATCTGGCGTTGCCACAAGCTGCAGTGTAGGTTGCAAAGGCAGCTCGAATCCTGCATTGCTGTGGCTCTGGCATAGGCAGACAGCTACGGCTCCATTTTGACCCCTCGCCTAGGAGCCTCCATATGTCATGGGTGTGGCCCTGAAAAGAACTCCCCCCAAGAATTTGGGCATTTTTCCCAAACAAAAGAGAAATCGTTGATAAATGTTAAATCAGGAAAACTGTAACAAAATTTACATTTAGAAAGTATAAATCTGGCTCCAATGTGGTGAATCGAATCAGGAGAAAACAAACGTGCAAGTAGGAAAACCAGTCAGGAAGCAACTGGGGTTGTCAGAGCGGTCATGAATGGAAGCCTGGAGTGGATAGAGGAGAAGACGTCCTTGGGATCTTTCTTAATGACAGAACTGGAACTTGGTGGGGGATTTGGCGGGAGACGTAAAGGAAAGGGATGACTCCCAGGTTCCTGGTTGGGGGAAGGAACTGGTTGGAGACCATGAACCTGATGGTTTGATCCCCAACCCTGCTGCGCGCCCTGCGAGCTCTCTGCTTGCATTTCACTATCTTCCAACTGGGAATGTTCGTCGAAGGTCACGGTTGGATGTAGGTTTGGCGGTCGGGAGAGAGATCTGGATAGAGAGGAAATTTAAGAGTCATTAGAATATTGATGGAATTTGGTGCGCAAATAAGGTACCGTAATCTTCTCTGTATTATAACAGGAAAACCAAGAGAAGGTAGGCAATTACTGCTTTGTCTGTGTTGCAGTCATAGAGAAATTGTGTATGAGTAGACAAGACAGAACTTGGAAGAGGGCGTGCTGCAGAGGGAACAGCATGTGCAAAGGGAAGGAGGGAAGGAGAGAGCATGCGTGTTTATAAACTTGCAAAAATCTCCATCTCTCAGAAGGCAGCATGTCCGGGGAAGTGGCAGGACATGGACATGCAGAAATAGTCTGATGCAATTTCTGCAAAGTCAAAGCATTTGGATTATAGACTATAGGAAGTGGAAAGCCATTGAACAGTTTTAATCGGGAAATAAGATCAGATCGATCAGATCGCTCCTACTAAGAGAAAGTGGATTAAAAGGGAGGAGACTTAGGAAAAGCTCTAGTCCTGATGAGAACTGGGAAGGGCCTAAATGAAAGTGCTAGGAAGAAAGTAAATGGATAAAGACCTCAGGATTAGGTACATGGCAGGAAGCAGAGGCATGCCTTCCAGATCCAACTGGGTAGACTTTTCCTGCCTCTTTCAAAATGAGAAATAAAAGGAGCTTACTTGAGGGCAGGAAAGAGGATGGGTTTTGTTTGGGCCTTCTGGGGTTTAAGATATTTGGGAAAAACATAGAGGGGGTTTCTCTAAGGGCTAAGACTAACATAAAAACATTTTGAACATTTATTGCAGAGTTTGACGGGCAGATACAAGCATAGCATCATGTTTACGGATTACGCCTTAGCGAAACATCAAGGCTGCCTGTGGCCCGTCATTTTTGCAAGATTAGGAAGTGGAAACAAGGCAGCCGTTTTGGTGTCCGTATTTTAACATCCTTGGCAAAATCGATCTTCTCTGTTTGGAAGCAGTTGAAATGGTCCTTTGTCCAATAACATGTGATTCCCTTTCTTAAGGTGTCAAAAAGCAGTTACAGTTTTCAAGAAAATTTCTGTTAGATGTTGCCCTTTGAGCCATTGGTTTTCTTTTCAATGAAGCACAGGTCTACTTATTTCCTTATCTGGTGATGCTCAGGTTGGTCACTTGGTTGAGGTGGTGTCTTTGCCAGCTCCCTCCATCAGAGAACAACCTTTCTCCATGTGGAGTTGGCAGGTAACCTTTGACACCAAGTAAGCTTCCTTTCCCCTCATGTGATAATGTTGTGAGCATATATTGATCATCCTTATCTGAATCAGGTATTTTGCTCAGTACAAAATGGTCATTTTCTAATTCTACATTCCTTCTGTATTTAGTATTCCTTCTTATCCATATTCCCTTTTCTGTGAAGAAGAGTGTCCCTTCCGTCCATCCCAGTTATCTTTTCCTATCATCATGGACTCATGGACTCCTTTATAGTTCAATGAATTACTAGCCTTTTTAAAAAGTTATTGGGAGTTCCCATTGTGGCACAGCAGAAACAAATCCAACTGGTATCCATGAGGATGCGGGTTTGATCCCTGGCCTCGCTCAGTGAGTTGGGGACCCAGCGTTGCCGTGAGCTGTGCTGTAGGTCACCGATGCAGCTGTGGCTCTGGTGTAGGCCGGCAGCTATAGCCACGACTGGATTCTTGACCTGGGAAGGTCCATGTGCTGCAGGTGCGGGCCTAAAAAGAAAAAATTAAAATAAAAATGTATTGTTTGCTTAAAATGTCTCACATTGGCCAGAGGAGACTTTTCACACTGGCTCCTGTGTACTTTTAATATGTACTCATTCATCTTGAGCTTACTTTTTGCTTTTCTTCTTATGGACCTGGAATGAGCCATTTCTCCAAGGAGACCTGGTTCCTTTTAGCGGAAAATATATTTTTAGAAAGGAATATCAGGTATATTAGATAGGTTTTTAATGTGATTACAACTACATTGATTTCTGACATATAGTTCTCCCAACATTTAGTATGAAAATTTTAAGATAGAATGTAGAAAGAACTTTACAGTGAACACATGTATATTACCGACATGTTTTATTTAATGTTTTATTTAATGTTTTACTCCATGTATTTTATCATGTAATGATCTACTTGTCCATCCTTTAGCCATCATCCATTCCATCTTATTTTTGGTGTATTTCGATGTAAATTGCGTATATCCATACATTTCACCTCTCAACACTGGAGCGTGCGGTTCATTAGAATTCAATTATTTGCTCTACCTTTTTGATGTAAAATTTCATGCAGTGAAATGCGCGATCTTCAATGTCGTTGACGAATGTTAAAAGTGTGTGCATCTGTATATAATCCACACTCTTCTCAAGATGCAGATCATCAGCAACACCTTAGAAAGTTCCTTGATGCCCCCCTCAGTTGAACCCCATTCCTACCACCCAGGAATAGCTTTTTTCAATTTATTTTTGCGTTAATTAGGTGTTCCCGTTCCAGGACTTCTTTTTAATCTTAGCCGCTATGGAGAATGTATATTGGTATCTTACTTGATTTTAATCTGCATTTTTTTGATGACTAATAGTTTAGGGCACTTTTTCATGTGCTTCCTGGTCATTCATGTATGTGTTTATATATATATATTTTTGAAGTGTCTATTCACATCTTTTGCCTACTTTGTCTACTGGGTTCTTTTTCTTTTTCTTTTTTTTTCTTTTTTTGGTAGGAGTGCCTTATATCCTGATACAAAGAATTTGTCAGATATATGTTTTGTGACTGTTTTCTCCTCCCTCAAGTTAACTATTCATTTTCTTAAAATTTAAAGATTTTTTTTTTTTTTTTTTTTTTTTTTTTTTTTAGGGCCCCAGGTGCAGCATATGGAAGTTCCCAGGCTAGGGGTCAAATCCGAGCTGGGTTTGCGACCTACACTGCATCTTGCAGCAACTCAGATTATCAACTCATTGAGCGAGGCCAGGGATCGAACTTTCATCCTCATGGATACTGGTCAGGTTTGTTTCTACTGAGCCACAAAGGGAGCTCCTAATTAAAAGATTTTAATTTTGGTGATCTGATTTATGACAATTTTCTTTCTTTCTTTCTTTTTTTTTTTTTTTTTTTTGGTCTTTTTGCCTTTTCTAGGGCCGCTCCTGCAGCATTGATTTATGACAATTTTCTTTTGCAGTTAGTACTGTCCTTGTTCTCTCTAAGAAACTTTGTCTACCTCCAAGTTACAAAGATATTCTTCTGTTTCCTTCTAGAAACTTTGTAGTTTCAACTTTTATTTGTGGGTTTACATAGCACTTGTTTTAGTACCGTCTTAAGATAAAATAATGGAACATACATTTTTCTCTCTTCTTCACTAATAGAAGCATTTCCTTAGCTGCATCACAAAAATTTTATACTTTCATTATAATCAGTTTTGAATGACCAATGGATTATTTAGATGTACAGTATTTAATTTGCAAAAATTTAGGCGTGTTTCAAGTCTTACTGATATTAATTTCTAGTTTAATTCCACAGTGGTCAGAGAATATACTCTGTATGACTTCAGTCCTTTTTAATATTACTGAGATTTATTTTATGACTTAGATATGATCCATCTTGGTGATTGTAGCATGTACATGTGAAAAAGGATGCTTCTTATAATATTTTATTACAGTATTTTATAAGTATCAGTGAAATCCAAGTGGTGGATTGTGTTGTAGTAATTGTTTTCACCATTGTGTGTCTATATAGATATTCCTGTGACATTTTATCAAATGCTTAGAAAGAGGTATTAATATCTCTAGCGTTTCTTCCATTAATTCTGTCCGTTTTTGCTTCCTTTATTTTGATATTCTGTTTTAAGGCCCATGCACATTTGTAGATTGCTGTGTGTTGCTGATGAATTACCTTTTATCATAAAGATACACTCATCTTTATCCTTGGTAATACTCTGTCTCCAAATCTGCTTGATCTTTTATGCTTCTCGTGCTTACGTTTACATCTTTTTTCTGCTACATACTTTCAAATTCTGTGTCTTTATTAGAGTGCGTATCATAGAGACGGCTTATAATTGGATCTTTATTGTCTTTGTCTTTATTCTGATTCATCTCTGCCTTTCAGTAATGCAGTTATTGATATGATTAGACATAAGACCTGCCATTTTATCATTTGTTTTCTGTTTGTTCTTCCAGGTTTTGTTTGTTGTTGTTTGTATGCCTTTTGGGGGGTTATTGAATTTTTTAAAAATTTCATTTTATCTATCGGCTTTTTAGCTATAGCTCTTTGCATCATTATTTAAGTAGTTATTACACTATATAGCCTTAACATTTCACAGTCTACACAGTTAATGTTTTACTACTTTACATAAAATGTAAGAACCTTGTAATCTAGATCTGTTTATGTCCTTTCCCTTCTTTGTGCTGTAATTCTCAGGTGTATTATATCTTTATAACTCCACAACATAATGTTTAAATTTTTGCTTTAAAGAGTCCTGTGTTTCAGTTAAATCAAGAGAAACACATTAAAAAAAAAAAAATTATGGCCATACCTGCACTTGCCGAGGTTCACAGGCCAAGGGTTAAATCCAAGCCACAGCTACAGCAACACCAGATCTTTTAACCCCCTGTGCTGGGCCAGGGATCAAACCCGTACCTCTGCAGTGACCAAGGCACTGCAGTCAGATTCTCATCCCACTGTGCCTCGGCGGGACCTCCAAGAGGAACACATTTCTGTATTTACACACATACATAATTACCATTTCTAGTGCTCTTCAGTCCTTTCTGAAGTGGTTAGTTTCTCTTATTTCTTTTCAGCAGAATCTTATTTAGCATTTTTTATGAGGATCTCATTTAGCATTTTTTTATAGTGCAGTTCCGCTGGTGATGAAATATTTTGAAATATTTTGTTTATCTAAAGATGACTTCAGTTAGCTCTCCCTCTTGAAAAATATGTTTGACAAACTGAGTTCTACGTTTATGATTGTTCGATTTTTTTTTTCTTTCAGCCCTTTAAAATTGTCATTCCCTTGTCTTCCATTTTCTTTTTGTTTTATTTTTCTCATAAGTTCTGAATTGTTGTGACATTGTTGCTGTATTCTTAAAATGTCTCTTGTCTCTCTGACTGCTTTTAATATTTCACTTTATCATCGATTTTAATCAGGTTGACTATGATGTGCTTAAGTGGGTTTTCTTTATTTTTATCCTGTTTGAGATTTGCTACAATTTTATTTAACTGCGGATTTTGTCTTTCAACAAACGTGGGAAGTTTTAAACAATTAATTCTTTTAAAGCATTTTTTCTGTCTCGATCTCTCTTACCTCTTTCTGAGGCTCTTAGTAGCTTTATGTTAGACCTTTCAATATTGCCCCACAGGTGCTTTGAGTTCTTCTAATTGGATTATACCTAATGTTTTGTCTTAAAGTTTAGTGATTCTTCTGCTATCTCAAATCTGATGGAACCCTATCTTGTGAATTTTTCTTTCAGGTATACTGTTTTAAATTTATTTATAGCAATTCTATTTGGTGGTTTTATTTTCTAGATTCTCTTTTCCTGCAGATATTTCCTATTTGACCATAATGATCAAGAGCGTATTTTCCTTTAAGCCCTTGAGCTTATGCAATTATAATACACTGGAGCTTTTATAGTTAGAATAGCTACTCAAAGTTCCTTGTTTGCTAAATCCTATAGCTGGATAATCTCAGATCAGACTCCTTCAGTTTCCTTTTTCTTTTTTCCTGTGTCTTCATATGTCTGATAATTTATTATCGTATCCTGGGTATTGTGAGTAATCTTTGTAACGTTGCTTGATTTGGGTTTTGTTATATTGGTCTGGATAAAACATCCAAGCTCTTAGTGCTCCGGGGCACAGGAAGGCTATGATGTACCTTACAGAGGATAGACAGATTCCTCAGTATTGTTCAGGCCTGAGTTACAGTGCTGTTGGTTGTGAGTTCAATGTTAATAAATCAACACATATATTAAATGAAGTGTGTTTAAACATAAACATATATAAAACAAGGTTATATATTGATCAGTTGATGAGAATGTGATCAGAGGCCCATTGATAGCTATGAATGACAGAGAAAGCGACATTTCAAGCTTTTTCTCTTTCTTGAAGAAACACTAGGAAATAACCCCACGGCAATGCTCTTTATAAAGGTCAGGAGAGTTAGCACATATGTTTAGATAACTCCTTGTTAAGATATCACAAATAAAAGGATGTTATCTTGATTTAGGCATGATCCAGGGGAAATAGTAAAGAAATATGTTTGGGGTTCTTCCAACATTCACTTCTGCCCATCAAATAAATACTGTCTTGTCCTGCAAGTGACTTCTGGTATCAGAAGAGCCCTTCCTGGTGTCACTCTCCCTGACAGAGATGACCACAACTTTTGTGTCCCATGTCAGTATGGCTTTTTCTTGGTCTACTACTCTGTCTGCCTTTCCGTAGAATACAGGCTCTTTTCAGAATAAGTCTGAGTGGTTTTCATCCTTGTGTCCATAGAGTCAGACTCTTGCCTGGCGTAGACATTGAATAGATGCTTCTTATTTGAATGAATGATTTTTTTTTCTCCCTCTCTAATTCTGTTATCACAGTTTACTCCCATTTTTGGTTCACTTCTTGGTCTTAAATACAACACTATTCGATTCTCTTTTTCAGATTTACATTTTGGGATCTGAGAACACCATGAAAACTTGTCCTTGAACTTGTTCTCTGCTTCATGTTCAGATGTTTACCCTGATGACTTTAACCAGGCCTTTATTTACCCATCCTGTTAACAGGGGCCTCACATTTTTTTATCCTGTTCTCTTCTATTTTTCTAAATGAGGGAAGAGAAAAAGAAAAAACAAACGAACAAACAGTTATTTATGCCCATCATATCCCCGGTCCGCTGTTTCTCTTTGTGACTGTATTATGTTACACAGAATAATAAAGACTGGTAACTAGCCTAGCAGTTCTTAAAACTACCCACACCTCTTAAATGGGAGTCTATAAACTGCTAGACCTGCCAAACAATTGAAAACACGGTAGCAGAGTTCAACTAAAAAAAGACTAGTGCTTTTAACTCATAGTAGTCTCATATGCCCAAAAAGCTTTTCTGAGTCCTTTTTACTAAATAGGGCTTTTATGGAAAGTGATCTTGCCAATACCAGTTCTGCCAAGCACTCAGATTAATCAGTGGCCTTTAAATTGATACTAGCTTTAGCTTTCAGCAGCAAAGTCATATGTAATTATTCCAGAGTTCATTTGGCTGGTGTTTAAATCAGATATATTTTCGAATTAAGAGCATAATTCAGGTGGAACCAGTCAGAGTACCTTTGGTTTCAAATAGCAAACACAAGTACAGCTTACTAAAGCAACAAGAGGAGTTTTTTGACTCATATACCACAAACCCTGGAAACGCTGTGACTTCGGTCAGAGCTCTACCGCATAGCTTAATAAAATCTACTAAGCACCCCATTTCTTTCCACCCTTTTGAATTCCACAGTGTTGGCTTCATGTTAGGACCAATCCCTTTTATTTCCCCAAGACGGCTGCCAATGGCTTCTGGAGCCACGTGCTACCAATTGAGAACTGCAAAGGTTTTACCTTGTTTGCAAGCTGACACGTTAACCTGCCAGTTTCGTGGCTGCTACTAGAAGACTGAGACTCCTAGGTCTGAGATGAAGCATGCTTAATTACTCCCAGCAGTAGCAATGGCTAGCATTTTTCACCCTAGTTACCCAAAACCCAGTTCCTACAGAGTGATGTAAAGAGGTTCGTTTAGCAGTCGGTTGTGTTACCCGAGAGGTATTCTGAACTCAGGGGACCTGAATCTTTTATAATGGGCAGTAAGCATGACTGCCCTTTGCTCCAGGGGAGAAACTATCTCTGGCTTCCCAAGGCTATGAGGCAACCAGCCTTTGCTTCAGATGCAACGTCTGTCTTATCTTCCAAGGTCGTTCATTTTACAGACACCTTGAAAAGATAGTCCAGAGCAAAAGCAGTCAGTGCCTCTGTTCAAGATATGCAGAAACATAAGAGACCTTTAGAGAATCCTCTCCCAGCACTACCATGTTTGCTGAAATGAGAGAACCTTCTTTCCTAGCCTCCCAGGAGAATTGCTGAGATTGACCTTCCTGAATCTACTGTGACTAGGAGAGTAGAGTATACTGATTGGCTCAGTTTAGGTCGCATAATTCACCCCTGAGCCAGGAGAGGAGTCACTTTCTTGGGAACCCCAGGGAACACCACTAGAAATTGGGAATAGAGGCAGAGGAGAAAGAGATATGAGCACTGGGAAATTGCCTATTCCACACGCGCTATTTATTTTTATTATTTTTTTTTATTTTGTCTTTTGTCATTTTTAGGGCCACACCTGTGGCATATGGAGGTTCCCAGGCTAGGAGTCTAATCAGAGCTGTAGCCGCTGGCCTATGCCACAGCCACAGCTATGCCAGATCCAAGCTGCATCTTTGACCTCCACCACAGCTCACGGCAACGCCTGATCCTTAACCCACTGAGCAAGGCCAGGGATCGAACCCACAGCCTCATGGTTCCTAGTCAGATTCATTTCCTCTGCGCCATGATGGGAACTCCCACACACGCTTTTTAATGAATATCAAAGTTAGAAAGTGACAGAAGTATGAATGTAATCTAGGGCATTCTGTTATCAACAAAGGTTAATGTTTGGGGGCGTTTCTGTCCAAAAATCTATTCGTATCACAGTAGTTTTTCCTCCTCACCGTAGTCAGAATAGCTATCGTAAAATGCTTTGTTCACCACTGAATCCTGAATAAAAGTCAAACCCTTTAGCCCAGTACACATGCCTTTAACAGTCTGACTCCAGCCCAGTCCTTCAGCCTCGGCTCTGGCCACCACCTCTCTGTTGCCCTCCGCACCCAGTCCTTTCAGGGTTCTTAATTGTACCTTTGTTCCTGCTCCTGTTATCTGAAAGGCCTTCTCTCCTCACCACTTTCTGCCTCAAGTGGAATTAATTGTGTGCTCTGTATACATTCTCAAATAACATTGCATACATTATACATTCTTTACTTAACACGATATTTTCTAGCATTTATCATAATTCCTGTGTGTGTATTCATGCAGCCATATGATTCATCTTTGTCTTCCTCACTGTACTGCCAGCTCCAGGGTGCAGAAATCAGGCCTGATGTATTCTCCCTCCTATCCTTAGTGCTCAGTAAATCTCTGTTGCTATTGCATGTTTTTATAAATATAAGAGGCAAGGTGGCAGAATAGTCAAGGTTCTTGGCTCTTTGGTGAGATGACCAGGAACTCACGTCCTAGCTTCATCACTCGCTAGCTGTGTGACCTTGGGCGAGTTTACCTTCTCTGTATCTCTTTTCACACATTGATAAAATGGGAGTCATTGGACCAATTTCGTAGGATTGTTTTTCATTGAAAACGAGGAAATATACATGCAGGGCTTACATATTATGTATCCTGTTTAGTCAGCACCCAGCAGGTAGCTGTTCCTGCAATTGTGCTTATTCCTGGAGGCAGGAGTCTGCGTGTCTGTCTCCCTCCTAGACTCTCCATGGCAGCCAGTATCGTCACTGACGCCAGCACCTAGCCTGCGGCCCAGCATGTCCTAATTGTTCAATAAATGCTTCTTGAATGGCATTGGTGTCAAAAGTGAAGAATGCGGTCTAAGACTAAATCACTAGATTAATTTGGTGGTAGTGACATGTCATCCCAAGTTCTGAAGTCCTTTATTATGTGCGTTAATGATTCCAATTAATCGCTCTCGCGTCTCTCCTTTTTTATGGTGCTTACTCTATTCCCGGCACTAATGGAACATGAATTATCTCATTTAATTTCCGTCCTGTCTCATGAGGTGTAGGTTCTTAATTATACAGACGAAGCCATGCAGCTGTGGAAAAGTTGGGAGACGTGCCCACAGTCATGTAACCAGCAGCAGGAAAAAAATAAGAGCTCAAAGCCAATTTCTTCCCCAGAGATGAATGTGTTGTAAAATAAAATATTTCCTTATTTTTGTTCATTAATGTATAGTTGACTGGCCATATGGCGCCAGTTTCTACTGTCCAGCAAAGTGACCCCGTCATATGTGTATATACATTCCTTTTCTTAGATTACCTTCCATCATGGTCTGTTCCAAGAGACTGGCTGTAGTTCCCCGTCCTGTAGCACTTTATTGGGTTTCCATTCTAAGTGTCATAGTTTGCATCTCCTAACCCCAAACTCACAAACCCCCTCCCCCCTGGGCAACCACAGGTCTGTTCTCCATGTCCGTGAGTCTGTTGCTGTTTTGGAGATAGTGTGCCGTATCAAATAAAATATTTACATTTGTGCCGTATCAAATAAAATTTATTTACTTAAATGTATGACAATGAAAATGGTTTGTAATCTGCTGAGAACGGGTATTTTACTAAAACCAGATACCTAGGAATGCCTCGCGGCTTTGTGCCATTGAGCAAAGCCCGACAGAGCCCCCCCCCCCCTCGCCAAGGGAAAGAGACCCCACTGACTCTAGGCCTTGTAGTTCCCAGGTGGCTGTGTGGACGAGGGTTCATTAGTTTCAGAGTTTGGCAGAAAGAGTGCAAAACATTCCATCAGCTTTCCTTGTTTATAGTAAGGACTAGGTTGAAAGAAAGCTTGGACCACAAATAGCATTTTTTTATCCCTTTAATCATTTGTTGGCAGCCTTGCTCATAACGCACCCTGACAGATACACACAGGCAGACGTGTGCTGCCCTGCTCACCAAAACGGCACCTTCACGAGAGCTTTAAACGTGAGTCCTGCACAGTTTTTGATGTGGGGGGTGCTCTTCCCTCCCCTGAAAACTGTACCTTTCCTTATGGATTTATCATAGAAATGCAAACAGATCACCAGATAACAGCGGTAGTCACTGTTCACAGACTTAAAAGAATGATTTCTCAACGTTTACCAGAGAAAGAAGCTCAGCCATGGCTGAAGAGCATGCCAAGTCTCACAGCCTGGAATCCTCCAAATACTTCTCTTTCCCTGGAGAGGTAACTCTCTTTTTAAAAAAAACAAAACAAAACAAAACAAAACAAACCTAGGCCGCATTATCCCTCCCCTGCCCATAGGTAACGCTTAGAAGAATAAGATAATATTTTTAAGAATTCACACATGACTTTGTCAAAAGATGTTTTCATGTTTGCTTCATTTTTTGGTGAACTCATTTTGATTAGTTCTCAGAAATGGAAATATAACTACTTTCTGAAACTTTTTTTTTTTCTATTCAATATAAAGATCTTGTAGGGGCAAATTGATGATAGTTTTATAATACATCATTTATAAGCAAATCTAGCTGATTCATCAACTGTGTTTTGAGGAGGGATAATAACTAGCCAAATAATTTATAAATAAGTTTTTCATAAGAAAATTTTATATATGAACCCTTCACTGACCACCTCTTCTCTGTCAAAGAGTTCTAGGCAGAGGAGACAGCAATGAGAAAGACAGATACTCAGGCATCAGTCAGTCTGATAAGGCTGATGGCAGGTCAGGTAAATAAGCCCTTACAGCATGAGAATAAAGAATCTAGTATCTGCCTCCTTAAAATCCCAGCCCTCTCGAAAACCAATAGGCTGCTGACGCCTTGCTTCCCTCAGCAGCTGAACAGAGCCCCACAATTAAGCTGATATTTCACTTAATTCTTTGTATGGAGATACGGTTGACATATAGCACTGCTAGGTATACAGCATAATGATCTGAGGCGTATGCAGTTGACCTTGAACTTCGCAGGTTGGAACTGCTCAGGTTCACCAATATGTGGATTTTTTTCAGTAAATAAGTACTCCATACCGTTCCATATGACCCATGGTTAATCACTGATATGGAACCGCAGATATGAAAAGCCCGTGGTAAAGTCAAACTCACATTTTCATGAGCATCCCTCACCCTGGCAATGTGCAAGAGTCGGCTGTATAGGTTTTGAAATGATTACCTCAACATATTTAGTTCATATCCATCCCCACACAGAGTTAAACATTGTTAAAATTTTTCTTATGACGAAAACTTTTGAGATCTACCTTTTTTGGCAACATTCAAACGCACAGCGCAATATCATTCACTGTCGTCACTGTGCTGTCAGCCTCGGCACTGACTTAGCACGTGCTTGGAGGTTTGTATCATTTGACCACCTTCACCGGTTTTACCTTCTTCACCCACCTCCTACCACCTGCGTCGGGCAACCACTCTTCTGCTTTCTCTATCTATGGGTTCTCTTTTCTTTTCTTTTTCTTTTTTTTTAGATTCCAGATGTAAATGAGACCATACAGTATTTGTCTTTCTCTTTCTGACTTCACTTGACATAATGCTCTCAAGGTCCATCCATGTTGGTGCAAATGGCAGAATTTCCTTTTTCGTGGCTGAATAACATTTCACTGTGTGTGCACATGTGTGTGTGTATCACATTTTATTTATGCATTCATTTGTCTGGACACTTAGATGGTTTCCTTGTTTTAGCTATTAGTGCTACAATGAACGTGGGTTTGCAGATAATCTTTTTGAGATAGTGATTTCATTTTTTTCGATGAATACCCAGCTGTGGAATTGCTGGATCATAGAGTAGTTCGATTTTTAATATTCTGAGGACCCCTCCCTGCTGTTTTCCATAGTGACTGCACCAATTTACATTCCCACCAACAGTGCACAAGGGTTCCCCTTTCTCCACATTCTTGGCAACACTTATTCCTTGTCTTTTGATGATAGCTATTCTAATAGGTGTTGAGATACTCTCTCAGTTGTGATTTGGATTTGTATTTCCCTGATGATCATTGATGCTGAGCACTTCTTCAAGTACCTGTTGGCCATCTGTCTGTATTTGGGAAAACGCAGCTCCTCTGCCCATTTTCTAATTGGATTTTTTTATTGAGCTATATGAGTTATGTAGTTTAGATATTAACCCCTTGTTAGATACACACGTTGCAAATATTTTTTTTCCTATCCAGTACGTTACTTTTTCATTTCATTGATTTTCTGTGCTATGCAGAAGCGTTTTAGTTTGATATAGTCCTGCTTGTCTATTTTTACTTTTGACATAAAATCCAGAAACCACTTTCAAGGCCATTGTTAAGGTGCTTACCTCCTATGTTCTCTCCTGGGAGTTTTTTGGTTTCATGTCTTACTTTCACATCTTTGATCTGTTTTGAATTTATTTTTGTGTGTGGTATAAGATAGTAATCCAGTTTACTTCCTTTCTGTGTGGCTATCCAGTTTTCCCAGCAGCGTGTATTAAAAATACTGTTTTTTCTCATTGTATATTCTTATCTCCTTTGCCATAAGTGAATTGACCAGATATACATGGGTCCATTTCTGAGCTCTCTATCCTGTTCCGTTGATCTATGTGTCTGTTTTATGCCAATACTGTGCTGTTTTGTCTACTATAGCTTTGTAATATAGTTTGGGGCCTGGAAGTGTGATGCTCAGAATTTATTGCTCCTGTTTAGTAAACAAACCTCAGTTCTGAAAAGCAAAATTTAATAAACATTTATGAGCAAAAGCAAAGGCTTCTTTCTAGTTTATCTAATTTAAATTTTTTCTGATTTAGAGGATTTTTAAAAAAATTTTTAAGCTAGAAATACCTACCTACCTTTAAAAAAAATATCAAAGCTAAACATTCCTTATCTGGTATTTAGTTATTTCACCATTTCTTCTTATGAAAATAACAAATTTAATGAGCATGAAGGAAGAGCAAAAAGCTTTGTCCTCTTTGATGCAGATGACAAGTGGCGGACAGAAAAGGTCAAGGATATTGAGACGGTCTAATGGACTTTATTTAGAAAGTCTAAATGTTAAAAATTAACTTTTCTGCTTTCATCCTGCTGTCACAATTTTCCTTCATCATTGAGCCTTAAATATAATTTTCCGTCCTGTTCTAATCTCCTCCCAAAGTACTTGATGATGAAAAGAACAGACTTTTTCAGTGTTGCCATTTCAAAACGCAAGCACAGCAATGACCCGTGCTTAGGGTGACTCATAAGACCAAAACGTAAACGTTTCCTGCACTTACACTTTTAAAAATTATGTGTTAATAATGCTATTTCATAATAGTATACTAAATTATTGTTATTAAACATTTTCTGGCAGTTGGATCAGACACACACCATGAGGAAATATATAATAATCAGGAAACACTTCACCTACACAAAGGAAAGGGAGCTACGAATTTTGGAGACATACTGAGTCCTTCCTGCTCAGGATTCGCCCTTTGAGTCCTTTGTTTCAGTCCTGCAGGGCAGACAAGTCCTACCCCACACTCGCCCATGGGCCAGAGGGCACTGTTGTGTCCACGCAGTGACAGATGTATATGGATGAATATTAAAGCACATGTTATTTTTTATCTCTTTTATTCTGAGTCACATCAGTGTATCAGGGTAAATCAGAGGCTGATATCGCCAACATGGGTTTTTCTGGTGCGGAATTCTTGAAGATGTGAGACCATCTTAAAATCTTTGTTGCATTGACTGGCAGAATTTGGTTTCTTGGCCTTTAAAATGCATTCGAGTATTTTTTTTTAATTGAAATATAGTTGATTTACAATGTTGTGGTAGTTTCAGGTGTACAGCAAGGTGATTCTGTTTTTTATAAATACATTCTTCTTCAGATTCTTTCCCCTTGTAGGTTATTACCAAATACTCGATATAGTTCCCCGTGCTATACAGTAGATCCTTGTTGGTTATCTGTTTTATATAGAGTAGTGTGTATATGTTCTTCCCAAACTCCTAATTTCTCACTCTTCCCCCCCTTCCCTTTGGTAACCGTAAATTTGTTTCATGTATGTTTTAAGTATGTTGATGTTCCAGATGGTACTAAAGATATATCTTAGTATCTTTATACATTTTTATTTGTTAATCGAGCTCACATTACTTTATATACATCATAAAATTATTTCACAGTCTTATAAAAACTTTATAGGTATTTTAATGGCTGAATATTCTTTCATCATAGAGGTGAGCCATAGTTGCCAGTTATGGTAATTTGGCTACTGAGACTGGTTACTTTGGGGGCCTTTTATAAATAAAAGCATGATGAACATTTTTTCCATATGATTGCTTCATGTCTGATTTTTTTCACCTAAGATTATATTGCTAGCATAGTCCCATGAGTGCCAGAGAGATAAAGAAAATTTTAACTATTAATGCCCCCCAAAAAAGAATGGGTTGCATTATGAGACATAACATGACTTTTATCCAAAAGTGCCCTTTCTTCTTGCAAGTCTAACCTTTAACCTGGGACCAAATGCAGAGAGTAGGGGTAAGCACAGGTGCAGAGGCCTCTCTGGGTTTTACCTTTGGCTCTGCCTCTGTCCTCACTGAACAGATAACTCAAACTATGCCTCCGTTGCCTCAGCTGTGAAATGGTAATAATATTAATAGTCTCTGCTTCTTCAGATTGTTGTGAGATTCAAAAGGGTTCATTTATCCAAGGTAAATCTCTTGAAACCCTTCCCAGCACAGAGTAAATGCTCACTAAATGTTTGCTTGTAACAGTAAGCAGCATCTAAGAGACTGTTTTTTAATTTTACATTTTCAAAGGTTATTCCTTGGTTTCTACTCCCCTGGCATTGCAAATTATGTCAAAGTACTTCTTTTTTTTTTTAAGTTTTACTGAAGTATAGTTGATGGACAAAGTTGTGATAATTTCTGCTGTACAACAAAGTGATTCAGTTATATGTGTACACATATTAATTCTCTTGCAGATTTTTTCCCACGTAGATTATCACAGAGTCTCAAACGACTTTCTTAGACTCTTCCATACCTGCAAATACATGCATTGAATGTGCTGTACGATGCCTAGATTTATTAGTATTTGAGATGTTTTCCCACGTAGATTATCACAGAGTCTCAAACGACTTTCTTAGACTCTTCCATACCTGCAAATACATGCATTGAATGTGCTGTACGATGCCTAGATTTATTAGTATTTGAGATGTACACGTAAATCACACAGCATGTGCCTGGATGCTTATCTTGAACAGCCGATGGCAGAATTCTCAGCAAAAAAAAAAAAAAAAAAAAAAAATGTTTTTTGTGAATGGTTGGGGGTCTTTTACCATTTTCACCTTCAAGTACAGAAGTTATCATGAAGATCCCCCACATAAAGGAGCAACATGTGGTGTGACCCCAGGGGCATCTCCAGGGGAACGAGGAAGCTGTCTACCCGTCAGGATCCCAACCCTTGGCCGTTTTCCTACCACAGCCACAGGTTCCAAGGAGGCTCTGGGGGGGGTCCCCCCAAGACACTCACCCTGTTTGTTACAGAAAGGCTTGTTCTTTATATTACAGTTCGTCCTCGCCCCACAGAGCTTGGCAGAACCTCATGGAGTCACTAGCAACTCTTGCGTAAACTAGGCAGGCCCACGTGGCCTCCTCCTTGGCCCGCTAATCTCAGAGCTGATCTTGGCCTCAAATCGTAACACGCCAATGGCAAGACGGGAGAACTTTTCTAGAACCACAAGAAAAGTGTGTAGAGAGGAGCTGACTCCGTACAGATTTCTTACCATTCCCTCTAAATAAGGCAGGATTTCTCCACCTCAGCTCTGCTGACCGTTTGGACCAGCTAGCTCTTTCTCACGGCAGGCTGTCCCACACGTGGGAGAGTTTTTAGTCACATCCCCGGCCTCTGCTCCCTAGATTCCATGATCCCATAGCCTCGCCCGGTGTTGACAACCAACAGTGTCTCAGACAAAATCAGGTCCAGGTGAAAACCACTGTTCTAAGGCCACAGGGCAGTAACCGGTCCCTTTGTATCCTTGGCCTTGGTCTTTTTCTCCCCAGAGTGTTGGCCTTGGCCTTGGTCTTACTCCCTAGAGTGTTCTGTGATGAAAGGGGCCTTGAACGACATTCCGGAGTCCACCACTGAACTGTGTACAATCTGAAACCAACACCCAGAAGCAGCAAAATAAAACTAGTCCTCTACCAGCGTCACGAGGCCAAGGCTTAAGCACTGTGTTCCTCAAAAGCTCAGTTCTAGCTAAAGAGCGAGAACTGCATCTTCCAGAAGACATCATTAATGACCTTTAAAAATGTGCAGTCCTTATAAAAGTGTTTTTATGTTACACAGGTCTAGCAACTCAGAGTTCCTGAGCTACTTGTTTTCTATCAATTTTGTTCTCTCATGAACTTCAGGTGGTATTTCCATGTTCTGTGCACAGGCTCAATTCCTTGCACTCCTTTGGTGGCAATAATGAATTGACGTTTCAAAGTTAATGGTTAATGACAATCATGTCTGTTATTTCTGCAGAAATTAAAACAGGAAATATATTTAGATAAATGTAGCCGATGTAGTTGATGGCATATGAAGCTTATCGTGGCATTGTGGAATCTATTTTACTGTAAACTGGCCAGATGGGATAAGTTGAACGTTACCTTTTTTTACCTTAGAATATTTTTTACATACATTGTTGAATCAAACTTCGATCCAAAATTATCACTGAATCTGGGATGCCGTATCTTTAACACTAAGAATTATTGCCAAACAACTGCTCTCGTATTTGTTTTAATGTTGAGAGAAAATTAAGTATGAATGTGAGTTTTTTTTTTTTTATTTAACTAGTTGGAAATCTTACTGCTATTTAAGTGTTTTTAAATTGATTTTTCGTGTGTGTTATGAAAAAATCACATGCAAAAGGAGCCCCTTTATGAAATATATAACACTGCATTTTATACTTAGCATGTTTTCTTGCTGTTTGAGTATTTATTTTAGAAGTATTCTTGGCAAATATAGCTATGAACTATAGTTAGCTTGTAATTTTTTTTAAATTGTCCTTCGTCTTTCATAAGCTAATGCATGTTCCACATAGAAATGCAATTGAGCAATTACTTGGTAATCATCAGATTTGGGCATATTTTACATAACACAAACGTTAATAAAAGCTTTTATTTAGTGTTTATGTTAAATGTAACTCTTTGCTAGATTGTTTTCATGTAATCCTCATAGTGGTACGCATTTATTAACTGTTTATGTTCATAATTGTCCCTGAATTACTTTTTTTTTTTTTTTTTTTTTTTACAATTGTCCATTGTTCCAGCCTCTTGATCAATGTCTTGGGAATATCTTGTAGTTGAAAAGTGTTTGTCTGACAACAAGTATTAATGGGTTCAAAACTCTTCTGGTCTTTTTGGTAAAAATGTTTAAAATAATAAGATAAAGAAGAAGAAGAGAAGGAAGGGGTAGAAGGGACGGGCGATCTGGTTGAGGCCACATGACCTAGAAACTTGAAACAACTAAGATTACAGAATCAGATGGCATGTAATCAAGTGGAGATTATGTGGTGGTGAGTTACAGGAATTCAGAGTTGGGAAAGGTTATTTAGACCTGAGGGTAGTTGATGAAGCTCTGTGGGCAGTGGATTCTTATCTCAGCCTCAAAGGAAGTTAGAATTTGGTTTGGTTGGTGATTGGCTGGTGATCAAGAGATGACATTCTAGGTGAAAGGACAAGCAAGAGAAAAGTCCTTGCAATGAGAAAAAGCTTCCAATATAATAAATACAATTAATCCAAGCGTTCGACATGTTCCTGCAGTTTGGACACGATTTTTACACATTTTTAGGAAAAGAATATGGCTTGTATTCCCATTCCTTCTGACCTAAAATAAGAAGCATGAGGGTGTTTCTGGGGTCGGAGGGACCTGAAACATGAGAAATCTGTGTACCCAGTATTCATTTAGCACTTGTGTTGCCCATGATTCCAGAGCTAAAAGGAAAATAAAAAGGTGGTGTTTTTCCATTTATTTCCTTGATTACAATATAATTTTTTTTCTTTTTAGGACGATGTGGAAGTTCCTGGGCCAGGGATTGAACCCATGCTATAGCAGTGGCTGGAGACACTGCAGTGACAATGCTGAATACTTAACCCACTGAGCCACACAGGAACTCCTATTTCCTTGATTACAAATTCATTATACCATACTTTTCTTTACAAAAGAGGATTACAATAGAAACACAAACCTGTGTGTAATTTGCTTGTTGGCAGTAAATATTTCTGGACACCTTTCTAACACTGGCATTCCTTTTTGTTTTTCTTTTTAGGGTCACACCTCTGGCATACAGAAGTTCCCTGGCTAAGGGTCATATCCGAGCTGAAGCTGCTGGCCTACACCACAGCCACAGCAATACCAGATCTGAGCCTCATCTGCGCCTTACACTGAAGCTCACAGCAGCATGGATCGTTAACCCACTGAGTGAAGCCAGGGATCAAAACTGCATCCTTGTGAATACTTAACCCACTGAACCACAGTGGGAACTCCTAATATTGGCATTCTTTATTTCACTGGTTCTCCGCCTTTTTTTTTTTTTCTCGTGCCTCTTTCCTTCATTCTAAGTTGCAATCTGATACTCTCATCCGCTCTTATTACATAAAATAATTATTCTAAGGAGAAGACCTGGGAAAGATAGGTGTGAGAATCCAGGGGAGGCATGTGGACCGTATATGGTTTGAAAGTTCCCCTTAGACATATTGAGATTGCGCCTATTGCTACGTAAGAATTGTTATATATGCATTTTAAATTCTATACCTCTGTTGATGTTTTTCTGGAGTGTGAGTCATAATTAGATTAGTAATGAATTAGAACAAATTATCTTCAATAACGTGATTGAAAAGATGGGTTTTTTTTTTTAATTCCTCGTTTATTTTACTTTTTAGATCCCCAAATCCAGGAGCGAGGGATCTCTTCGGGTCCACAGGGTACCGCATCCAGAACTGTCTGAGAGCCTTCCTCAGGTCAGCCTGCGCCTGAGTCAGAGAAAACCCTGCTGGGATAACATGAATTCATCAGAGGATGCTAATGTGGCCACGTTGCTATCCAGGTTGGCATGTTTCCTGTGTTTACACGCTAAGTACTGCATTGTCTGTGCTGGTGTATAGGTCTGCATATGTCGGCATGTTTGCACGTATCCACCACTGAGGTCATCAGGATACAGAGCAGTGAATCTCTTTAAACTTCGTTCTAACATCCGAAGATTTTCTGACTGATAGTTCTTATCACAGGAGTATCCCTGGTTTGTTAAATTTTATTTCCTGGATCAAGACAGATTACTTAGTCAGTTGGACTATGCTCAACTCACATTAAAAGTTGGAAGTGTTATTTTTTTTGGATGCTTCCTCCTAGTATGTTCGGTGGCCAATAGCATCTGCAATTAACGTGGACTTCACAGTTGTTACCAGAACCAAGTCTCATGAACAAATTTTGAATGTCGCCTTGTAACCATTACATTGCACATTATACCTGAGAGCAAACTTCTTTAATGTACTTGAAGAAAAAAGCAAACAATCTTAAAATGCATAAAAGGGGGTCTGAATCTTATTTACTCCTAACATTAAGAATTTTCCCTTTTAAAAGTTTTTCATCTTTTATTATAACTTAAAACCTATTTCTATATTGTTTAAAAGTCATTGCAAGTATAAGAGAGCTCTAAAGAATGGAGAGATTTTTAAGACATAATAACATGGCTAAAGAGCTTACCACTCTAGGTTGTTCTATGGAAGAGATTGGGGATGTAGCAAACAAGGTCATGCAAAGAATTAATGAGAAAAAAGGCTGGGAAGGTGGAAGGAGGCCAGGCCATCAAGGACCTTGAATGCCAGCCTGAAGTTCTTTTGCATTCAGTCTTGTCTTCACTAAATGTAGGGTTAGCACTCAAACTCTGGTTCTAGGAAGTGCTTTAGGACAAAGGATGCAGCAGTGAACAAAGCCAGCCAGGCCCTGGTGTGTATGCACCTTACGTTCTGGAGCGGGAGGCAATAGCAAGGCACGTAGAAAAAAGCCTGTGAAGAAGGTCACTTCGACTCGACTCTAGTAAATGGGGGTATTGAGAAACGAAAACAGGAGTTCCCGTCGTGGCGCAGTGGTTAACGAACCCGACTAGGAACCATGAGGTTGCGGGTTTGATCCCTGGCCTCGCTCAGTGCGTTAAGGATCCGGCGTTGTCTTGAGCTGTGGTGTAGGTCGCAGACACGGCTCAGATCCTGCGTTGCTGTGGCCGTGACATGAGCTAGTGGCTACAGCTCCTATTAGACCCCTAGCCTGGGAACCTCCATATGCTGCAGGTGCAGCCCTAGAAAAGACCAAAAAACAAGACAAACAAACAAACAAACAAAAAGAAATGAAAACAGGTTGATATAATAGACTGATCCAAAGACCATTTTAGTTTGCACAGGCAGGGGCAGCCTGAATTGAGGCAAGAAGACAGGGAAAAGAGAGACTTTGAAGGTCAACTTAAGAGCATTTCTGTGCAGAAGAACTGAAGGAGGGAAGCTTGGCTTCTTCCTCCAGGTAACGGGAAGCCAGGGAAAGTTCCAGTGGGGTAGGGGAACATGATGGGAACAATGGTAAGTTGGTGTATTGGAAAACCAACCTTCCATCAGCCTGCAGGCTGGATTGGAAGAGCTTGGTGGCTGGGACAGTGTGAGTTCCCTCAGCAGTTCTCCTTTTACTGAGCTCTAGTAATGTGGCGTTTACTTGCCCAGGTGCTGGCGATTTAGAGAATGAAACCTGAGTCCTACCCTTGGGGAGACAGAGGATAAGTGAATAAAACTTCACTAATTATCTTTACATGTACATTAACTAAGTGCCTGTTACATACCCGGCACGGACGGTGAAAGGGGCTGGTGGTAAAGTCATGCATAAGATTCAAATGCTCTTCTTCTTTTTTTTTTTTTTTTTAAGTTGTATTGGAGTACAGTTGACTTGAAATGTATTAGTTTCAGGTGTTCATCAAAGTGATTCAGTTATATGCATACACATATCCGTTATTTTTCAGATTCTTTTCTCACGTAGATTATTACAGAGAATAAGTAGCATTCCCTGTGCTGTACAGCAGGTCCTTGTTAGTTATCTATTTTATATGTAGTAGTGTTTATGTATTCATCTCAAACTTCTGATTTATCACCCCCCCCCCAAGTTTCCCTCAAGTGCTCCTCTTAAGACCCCTCAAAAACAGCCAGCAGGTTACTGTGTGAGGACAGAGGAAGGGCACCGACCACGTGGGGAGAGAAGGGTCCGAGGTTTCAGAAAGAGAGTGACTTTTGAACCAAGGCTGGTTAGGATACCGGGCAGGGCTATCAAGATAAGGGCGCGCTTGGAAAAACCAGCCACGTGTGCACGGACGTGCAGCGTGGTGAGGACAACCTGCGGGACAAGGGCAAGTGCAGCGAGAAGTCAGGACATCTGCAGTTCCAAGCGGAGGAAGGAGGAGGGGCCAGAGGTGGGGGAAGGGACGAAGATGCATAGGTCTGGTTGTGACCAACAGAATCGCGTGTTCAGGAGTTTGGATTTTCTCTTAAAAATGCTGGAGGGTGATTACAGAACTATGAGCTAGAAAACAGATGATATAAGCAAATTTGCACTTTATAAAAGATCCACAGCAGCTGTGCAGAAGGAAGGATTCACAGGAGCAGTAAAAGGTGCAGGGAGACCAGCCTGGAGGCCCTGAGGGTGACCCTGTGCAAACAAGAGCCTCCCACCACTGAGGACCAGCAGGTGCGGGCAGGTGTGTGCGTGGAAGAGAAGGGAGGGAGTAGTAGCTGTTGTTGCTCAGTGGAGCGGACTTGGTCCACAGGGGCTCAGGGTTCTTTCTGCTTGTGTGTTTTGCATCATGTGGGGTATTATGATATTTTAGTGAATGAAATGTAGGCAGGTCATGTGCATGTAGTGTCCATGGAGAGAAAGCAGCCGATGTTCCAAGCTAGGAGATAAAGAGCAAGGACCCCCCGGGAGGGAATCCAGAAACCAGGTTGAGACCCATCACATCCCCTGTTCCGCAGGCACGCTCTGTGACCCGCAGCTCCTGAGGCTGTGGTGCACGGATGTATGGGAACCAGCATCAGTCAGGGAGGAAACATCCAGAAAAGAATCAAAGGCACAGATACGAAACACTGGGCCTTTCAAAATGTGCTTCTCTATTTTAAAAAGCAGGGCCATGTATAGCCAGGTGACAAGAGCTAGTGGACATGCTATTTTCCCAAATTACTTTTTAGTTATGCCAAGAATGCCTTGAGTGAAATAGAGGAAAGAAAATTGCAAAGGTGTTTTGGGTTTTTTTATTATTATTATTGTTCTTCATCCACTCAGAAAAGCAAAGAAAAAAAAAAACAGGTCCCTGCTTCTAAAGGCAACAAGAAACATTCACCCTTCCTGTTTGGAGGGTGAGTGTGTGTTTCAGAGACACAACTCGAGAGGTGAGATTGTTCAGCTAACATTGCTCAAGGCTCTGTCTGTCCCTCTGATTAGCACATATCCAGTGAAAACAAAAGCATACTAGGATTTTTGAATTACTTTTAAACTTTATAATTTTTTAAGTACAGTCCTGAAGAACTGACTTCTTCCCACTGGGCAACCTTAAAGGTTAAGATAGAGCAACACCCTCCATGTCAAAACTCACTCCCTCCGTCATGCGGAAACTCATTCAGTCTCTCGTCTCTGTCCGTAAGTCTCTAACGTCTGTGCAGAGATTTTTACTTCCAATTTTTGTGTATACCTCTTAATATATTGTATGACAAATGATCAAAGCAAGTGGAGATCCAAGTTCCCATCGTGGCTCAGGGGTTAGCGAATCCGACTAGCATCTGTGAGGACACGGGTTCAATCCCTGGCCTCGCTCAGTGGGTTAAGGATCAGAAGTTGCCATGAGCTGTGGTGCAGATCGCAGGCACGACTCGGATCCGTGTTGCTGTGGCTGTGGTGTAGGCCAGCAGCTAGAGCTCTGATTGGACCCCTAGCCTGGGAACCTCCGTATGCCGCAGGTACGGCCCTAAAAAGACCCCCCCCCCAAAAAAAAAGAGAGAGAGAGAGAGAGAAGTGGAGATAATTACAATAAATAAATTTAACTAAAAATAAATTTTAACTCCTCTATGAGTCTTTAAAGTGACAGAATAGATTATGAGGCCCATTTTTATTTCATAAATGAACTCATAAAGCCATTTTCATTTGCAGTTATTTTTTGGACCAAGTTATTGGTTAGTTCATAAATTTTAAATAGATGATAAAGTGTGGGTGTGTTTTGTACACACACACACACACACACGCAACTTCCTCTCCGTCTTCTCTCAGGGAATTTTCCATTTTTCTCCTTCACCGTTTATTGGTCACTGAGGTTGTGACCACAAAGTTAAGCCTGTGTGTTAAGTACATTGTTATGCCTTGGGCTCTCAAATGTTATTTGCTCTGGCTTCCCACCTCTTTTCCAAGGAATTGTCAAGAAGCATTCATCCGACTTTTTCATAGTGTTGATTTATTTATTTATTTTTTTTTTTTAGTTGCTCTTATTAAAAGAAAAAACATAATTCAGCAAAATCTATTTTTGTTTGACCTATGGTCTGGTAAGTTTGATTTACTTTACAGAACAAAAGAAGTCATTCCGTTTGTACTTCTGAAAATTATTACAACACATTTATACATAACAGTTGCCATATCAGTTGACAGCAAAGATAAAGCCAAGAAAGAACCTTTGGGACTGAAATGTCCAGAATGATGAAGTGGCCTATGATTTTTCAATAGTTGGTTTGATTTCCAAGGCTTTGAGAAGTGGTTTTTGGCTAACGATGTGTTCTTGATAACTTGAAATTTTTGGAGTTTAGACCGTGTTCAGTGTTTTTTCCCAGGTTGACTGACTTTTTATTTTCTTCTTAGTTGCCAATCTTATACTTGGTCCTGTTGCGTCTTGACACGTAGTAGAAATATGAATTTTTACCAGCAAGTGTTCGTTATTTATCTCCTCTTCAGATAGCGGCAGTAAAAAGGAAAGCCTAAAGGAGTAACACATTTTAAAATGTGGTGTTTTGATCGTTCAGAGAGATGTACGCTCTCATTTATTGCTTATTGGATGACTTCTCTCTTGAAACATTATTTATTTAGATGAGTAATATTTTCCTTTATTTCTATAGCTGTCTAAAATTGGCATTGAGGATGTAATCATTATAAACAGTCTTTTTTCTTTTTTTAATTTATTTTTTAATTGTTATTTCCCCCAACACACTTTTTTTTCCCCACTGTACAGCATGGGGACCCAGCTACACATACATGTATACTTAATTTTTTCTCCCATTGCGGTGCTGCGTTGTAAGTATCTAGACATAGTTCTCAGTGCTACACAGCAGGATCTCATTGTAAATCCATTCTGTGAGCAATAGTTTGCATCCATTAACCCCAAGCTCCTGATCCCTCCCACTCCCTTCCCTTTCCCCCAGGCAACCACAAGTCTATTCTCCAAGTCCATGATTTTCTTTTCTGTGGAAAGGTTCATTTGTGCTGTATAGTAGATACCAGACATGAGTGATATCATATGGTATTTGTCTCTCTCTTTCTGACTTAATTTCACTCAGTATGAGAGTCTCTGGTTGCATCCATTTTCATAGAATCTTTCTCTTATGATTAGATTGGCTTCATGAGGAGAGCTTAAGAATATATCATATGAGAAAAATAATATATATATGCGTATATATGTGTGTGTGTGTGTATATATATATGTCACTTTTCTGTACAGCAGAAATTGGCACAACCTTGTAAATCAACTATGCTTTAGTTAAAAAAAAAGCTATGCATTGATTTTTTTTAGAGCTCAGTGGAACTGTTGTATACTGGATTCCCAGACAAGGAAAGAAGTGCTTTGTGACAGGTTCACTTTATCCAATGAAAGCATTTAGCTAATCATCTAAAACTGGCAGCGACAATTCCTAAAATATTAAGAATTCTTTTTTAATCAAAATATTTGTATTACCAAAATTCACAGTAAACAGGAAGGTGTGACTTTGAACCTGAAATGTCTGCTTTAAAGGAGTAAATGCCTGTCTTTCTCCCCAGTGTAAGTACGGTGCACAAGTTTGGTGGGTCAGAGGCACACCCAGAAATGAGAATGATGTTGGGCAGGTGCGCCCCTGTCCAGCAAGACCGGAGTATGTCAGTCCTTCTTCCTACATGTAGTAATCTTATCTTGCTCCTTTTAAAAATATTGAGGAAGATCTTTGCTTATCCGTTACACAGAAACTAAATTGTAGATATTAACTAGTTTGTTAATAAATAGGCCATTTAAAGTTTTTCCTGGAAGGGAAAGTTACACATCCATCCTCAAAGAATAAAAGGAGGCGTTCCCCCTGTGGTGCAGTGGTTAATGATCCAGCTTGTCTCTGTGGAAGTACCGGTTCCATCCCTGGCCCCAGGTACCGTGGGTTAAGGATCCAGTGTTGCTGCAGCTATGGTGTGGGTTGCAGCTCCAGCTCAGATTCAATCTCTGGGCTGTAAACTTCCATGTGCTGCAGGTGTGGCTGGGGGAAAAAAAGGAAAAGATATGTACGTACTGTATGTAAAGTTTAAAGTGTTAAAATGATTTGAAGCTACAGTGATATAGGTACAGGTGTCTGTTTCACCATCTAGATAATGATCTATTTCAATGTGTGCAATAGATAAATGATCATTTTTTTCATGTCTCTTTTTTTCATGTTTTTGTTCTATGATGTTCTATGTTGACTTTCAGAATTTAATTTTATAACTTAAAGAATAGGATTAGTGTTTTTAGTCTTTTACATATTAAACAATATTTATTGTAATGTTTTATTTGAAAGGTTATAAATTTTCCTTAAATGTGTGATTTTCTTAAAGGCTACAGGCAAACTGCCAGTTTGGTTCTGTAAAGTCTGAGGGAAGACTCAAGAAACCTTTAGTGTATGATTCCATTTATATGAAATGTCCAGAAAAGGCAAATTTCTAGAACCAGAAAGTAAGAGTTGTGACTGTCTGGGGGTGAGGAGCCCGAAGGGGATTGTGCATCTGCAGGATATTAACTGTATGTGCCTTGAGGGACCTTATTTGGGGAAATAAAAATGTTCTGAAACTGATCGATGGTGGTAGTTTATACCACATGGTAAAGTTATGAAAAATCATTGCACTGTACACTTAAAGTGTTAGGTTTTATAATATGTAAAATGTACCTCAATAACACTGTTTTTAAAAATACAAGTACAGTGGGAATGTAAATTGGTACAACTACTATGGAAAATAGTATGATGGTACCTCAGAAAACTAAATATAGAACTACCATATGACCCAGCAATCCTGCTCTTTGGCATATATCCAGACAAAACTTTCCTTGAAAAAGATACATGCACCTATATGTTCATTACAGAACTGTTCATAACAGCCAAGGCATGGAAACAACCTAAATGTCCATCAACAGATGAATGGATTAAGAAATGTGGTGTATATACACAATGGAATGCTATTCAGACATAAAAAAGAACAAAATAATGCCATTTGCAGCAACATGGATGAACTAGAGACTCTCATACTCAATGACATATGTCAGAAAGACAAAGACAAATACCATATGATATCACTTATATCTGGAATCGAATATATGGCACAAATGAACCTTTCCACAGAAAAGAAACTCATGGACTTGTGGTTGCCAAGAAGGGGGAGTGGGAGGGAGCAGGATGGACTGGGAATCTTGGGTCAATAGATACAAACGATTGCATTTGGAATGGATAAATAATGAGATCCTGCCATATAGCACTGGGAACTATATCTAGTCTCTTGTGATGGAGCATGATGGAGGATAATGTGAGAAAAAGAATGTATATAAGTTATGTGTGACTGGGTCACTTTGCTGTACAGTAGAAAATTGACAGGACACTATAAACCAACTATAATGGAAAAAATTAAAATCATTAAAATTTAAAAATACAAATACAGAAAAGATTTGGGGTAAGGAGAAGTGGATATTCTTTCACAAGAAAGTCACTTGATTGTGAATTGCTGAAATATAACTATTGTTATAAGTAGATGCTCTCTGCAGAGAGTTGTGCTTGTGACGTTTTAGGAGAATTTGTTCCTTTGTACTTTTCATTGACTAGGACAACATGGTGGCAGGAATAAAGGTCAGGTCCTCGTGAAAGGTGACTCATAAGGAGGGAAAGGAAGAGAAAGCAAAACTCTTTGTGTTTCATCCTTGGAATGATTTCAGGTTGTGGTTTATTGTGCTATAATCAAAAGTTTATTGAAGTATTTCAGGGAGAAGTAGAAACAGAAAAGAGAAGCTCCAACATCTTGAGATTGAGACACACACACACACAAGATAGGTCCATTGTTCATAAGCAGGAAGGTTATCCAATCTAATTCTGTGTGAATAGACATTCATGGTTGCCTTTCCTGTAGGTGAGTGTCCTGTAGACATGTTGACAATTAATAAAAGTTTTGTACTTGGCTCTTAGACGAAGAGAGCAGTCAAGAGTGATTAAAATGCTTTCATTTTCTCTATTAGGAATAATGGCTACCATTATGCCAGTCTTTTACCTAAAGTAATATGAAGAATATAGAATTGAAATGTATTTGCTCATGTTATAGAGGTGTTCTTTATTTGATGGGTAAATGAGGAAAACTACAATAAATCACTTGTCAATATGTAGTAAAAACAAATCTTTCCGTGGGATAGCATGTTTGGACTGAAAGAATCGTCACATTCTAAAAGTCTTGTCTCTTTATTCCATTTTTCAATACTTTTGAATTACATGAGAAATGCATCCTTCTTAGAAAAAATACAAAATACCGCTGCTAAGACTATAGTTCCCATTGACTCTCTTGCTCTACAATTCTAATTGCCCCCCCCTTCTCCAGGAAATAAATGTTATCATGAGTTTGATTACATATTCTACCAGACTTATCACTTTTTTATTAAAGTATAGTTGATTTACAATGTTTCTTCAATTTCTGTTGTACAGCAGAGTGACCCCGTCATATATGTATGTCCATTCTTTTTTCTCCCTACTGTCTTCCATCATGTTCCAACTCAAGAGATGGAGCATAGTTCCCTGTGCTGTACAATAGGACCCCATTGCTTATCCATTCCAAATGTAACTGTTTGCATCTACTAACCCCAAACTCCCCATCCATCCCAGCCCCCGCCCCGGAAACCACAAGTCTGCTCTCCGTGACCATGATCTATTTCTGTTTGTAGATAGAATCATTTGTGCCATATTTTAGATTCTAGATTCCATATATAAGGGATATCATATGATATTTGTCTTTATCTTTCTTTTTTTTTATTTTCCCACTGTACAGCAAGGGGATCAAGTTATCCTTACATGTATACATTACAATTACATTTTTTCCCCCACCCTTTGTTCTGTTGCAACATGAGTACCTAGACAAAGTTCTCAATGCTATTCAGCAGGATCTCCTTGTAAATCTATTCTAAGTTGTGTCTGGTAAGCCCAAGCTCCCGATCCCTCCCATTCCCTCCCCCTCCCATCAGGCAGCCACAAGTCTTTTCTCCAAGTCCATGATTTTCTTTTCTGAGGAGATGTTCATTTGTGCTGGATATTGGATTCCAGTTATAAGTGATATCATATGGTATTTGTCTTTGTCTTTCTGGCTCATTTCACTCAGTATGAAATTCTCTAGTTCCATCCATGTTGCTGCAAATGGCATTATGTCATTCTTTTTTATGGCTGAGTAGTATTCCATTGTGAATATAAACCACATCTTCCAAATCCAATCATCTGTTGATGGACATTTGGGTTGTTTCCATGTCCTGGCTATTGTGAATAGTGCTGCAATGAACATGCGGGTGCACGTGTCTCTTTTAAATAGAGTTTTATCCCGATATATGCCCAAAGAGTGGGATTGCGGGGTCATATGGAAGTTCTATGTATAGATTTCTAAGGTATCTCCAAACTGTTCTCCATAGTGGCCGTACCAGTTTACATTCCCACCAACAGTGCAGGAGGGTTCCCTTTTCTCCACAGCCCCTCCAGCACTTGTTATTTGTGGACTTATTAATGATGGCCATTCTGACTGGTGTGAGGTGGTATCTCATGGTAGTTTTGATTTGCATTTCTCTTATAATCAACGATGTTGAGCATTTTTTCATGTGTTTGCTGGCCATCTGTGTATCTTCTTTGAAGAAATGTCTATTCAGGTCTTTTGCCCATTTTTCCATTGATTGGCGTTTTTGCTGTTGGGTTGTATAAGTTGTGTGTCTTTATCTTTCTGATTTACTTCACTTAGAATGAAAATCTCAAGTTGTGTGCATGTTGTTGCAAATGGCATTGTTTGTCCTTTTTTATAGCTAAGTAGTATTCTCTTGCGTGTATATACCACATCTTAATCTATTCATCTGTCAATGAACATTTAGGTTGTTTCCATGTCTTGGCTGTTGTGAATAGTGCTGCAGTGAACATAGGGGTGCATGTATCTTTTCGAATGAATGTTTTGTCCAGATATGTGCCCAGGAGTGGGATTGCTGGATAATATGGTAGTTTTATATTTAGTTTTCTGAGGTATCTTCATACTGTCTTCCAAAGTGTTTGCACTAATTTACATTCCTGCCAACAGTGAAGGAGGGTTCCCTTTTCTTCACACCCTCTCCAGCATTTGTTACTTGTTGACTCGTTAATGATGGCCATTCTAACCGGTTTGAGGAGGTACCTCACTGTAATTTTGATTTGCATGTCTCTAATAATTAGTGATGTTGAGCATCTTTTCATGTGCCTACTAGCTAACTGCATGTCTTCTTTGGAGAAATGTCTGTTTAGGTCTTCTGCCCATTTTTTGATTGGGTTCTTCGTGTTTTGTTGCTGTTTTTGTTATTGAGTTGTATGAGTCGTTTGTACTGTTTGGAACTTAGACCCTTGTCTGTTGCATCATTTGCAAAGATTTTCTCCCATTCTTTGGGTTGTATTTTCATTTTTTTAATGGTTTTCTTTGCTGTTCAGAAGCTTTTGAGTTTAATTAGGTCCCATTGGTTTATTTTTATTTTTATTTGACCTTTTTTCTAGGAGGTGGATCCAATAAGATGTTGCTATTATTTATGCCAAAGAGCATTCAAAACCTGTGTTTTCCTCTAGGAGTATTATGGTATCTGGGTTTATATTTAGGTCTTTAATCCATTTTGAGTTTAATTTTGTGTATGGTGTTAGTATTCTGATTCCATTCTTTTATATATACCACACTAAAAAAAAAAAAGAGAGAGAGAGAGAGAGAGAGAAAATTACAGGCCAATACCACTGTTGAAAGTAGATGTAAAAATCCTCAATAAAATATTAGCAAACCAAATCCAAATATGTATTATAAGAATCATACACTATGATCAAGTGGCATTTATCCTAGGAATGCAAGAATTCTTCAATATCCACAAATCAGTTCTTGTGATACACCACATCAACAACACTGAAGAATAAAAACCATATGATCATCTCAATAGATGCAAAAAAAAAAGCATTTGACAAACTTCGATACCTGTATCTGATTAAAAACTCTCCAGAAAGTGGGCATAGAGGGAACCTACCTCAACATAATAAAAACCATATATGACAAATCCACAGCTAACATCATTCTCAATGTTGAAGAACTGAAAGCATTTCTACTAAGATCAGGAACATAAGGATGTCCACTCTCACCACTACCATCCAACATAGTTTTGGAAGTCCTAGCTATGGCAATCAGAGAAGAAAAAGAACTAAAAGGAATCTAAGTTGAAAAAGAAGTAAAACAATCACTGTTTGCAGATGACATGATACTATACCTAGAAAAACCTAAAGACACTACCAGAACACTGTTAGAGCTTATCATTGAATTTGGTAAAGTTGCAGAATACAAAATTAATACACAGAAATTGACTATACTTCTATATACTAACAGAGAAATTAGGGAAACCATCCCATTTACCATTGAATCAAAAAGAAAAAAAAAAAATACCTAGGAATAAACATACCTAAAGAGACAGAAGACCTATACTCTGAAAACTATAAGATGCCGATAAAAGAAATCAAAGATGAACAAACAGAAGGAAAGATATACCATGCTCTTGTATTGGCAAAATCAATATTGTCAAAATGGCTATACTACCCAAGGCAATCTACAAATTCGGTGCAATCCCTATCAAATTACCAAGGACATTTTTCACAGAACCCGAACACAGTATTTTAAAATTTGTATGGAAACACAAAAGCCCAAATTATTCAAAGCAATCCTGAGAAAGAAAAACAAAGCTGGAGGCATTGCATTTCTGCTATCAAACTGTGTTACAATGTTTCCTCAATAAATGGTGCTGGGAAAATTAGATATCCACATAAAAAGAATGAAATTGGATTCCCTGTATTACACTAAAAAATTAGCTTGAGGAGTTCCTGCTATAGTGCTGTGGGTTAAGGTCTGATGTTGCCAAAGCTGTGGCATAAGTTGGATTCTACCCCTGGCCCAGGAACTTCCATATGTCACCACTACAGATGAAAAAGGAAAAAAAAAAAAAAAAGAGGAGTTCCCGTCATGGCGCAGTGGTTAACGAATCCAACTGGGAACCATGAGGTTGCGGGTTCGGTCCCTGCCCTTGCTCAGTGGGTTAACGATCCGGCGTTGCCGTGAGCTGTGGTGTGGGTTGCAGACGCGGCTCGGATCCCGCGTTGCTGTGGCTCTGGCGTAGGCCAATGGCTACAGCTCCGATTCGACCCCTAGACTGGGAATCTCCATATGCCGCGGGAGCGGCCGAAGAAATAGCAAAAAAAAAAAAAAAAAAAAAAAAAAAAAAAGACAATTAGCTTAAAATGGATTAAAGACCTAAATGTAAAACCTGAAACTATAAAACTGCCTGAAGAAAACTTGGGGGGAAAGCTCCTTGACCTCAGTCTTGGCAATGATTTTTTTTTGATACAACTCTAAAAGCATAGGCAACAAAAACAATCAACGAGTGAGACTACATCAAATTAAAACGCTTCTACATGGCCAAGGAAACCATCAACAAAATGAAAAGGCAAACTTTCATTTTGGGAAAAAGTGTATCTGTATACCTGAGGAGGGGTTGCGATCCAAAATGTATAAGGAACTCATACAACTCAACAGCAAAATTAATAAATAACCATATTAAACTGGACAAAGGACTTGAATGCACCTTTTTTCAAAGAAGGCCTATGAATGGTCAGCAGATCTATGAAAAGGTATTCAGTATCACCAATCATCAGGGAAATGCAAGGTAAAACCACATCTGTTAGGATAACTGTCATCAAAAAGACAAGAGATAACAAGCATTGGTGAGGGTGTAGAGGAAAGAGAACTCTTGTTTATTGTAGGTGGGAATGTAAGTTGCTATGGCCATTAAGAAAAAGAGTGTGGTGCTTCCTCAAAAAATAAAAAGAGAATTCCCAAGTGATCTAGCAGTCCCGCTTCTGGATATTTGTATGAAATCATCTCCCAAAGAGATAATCTGCAGTCCCATGTTTGCAGTATTATTTATAATAGCCAAGCTAGGGAACCTCCTGAGTGTCAGGGCTCAAAAAAAATTATAATAACCCTACATGTACCATTTTTGTCTATATCACAGTTTTGTCAGGTAACCCTATAAAAAGAATTTCACATCTGAAAAGTAATCTCAGTTGAAGAGACCATGCTTCTGAAAAGATTATTCACTTCACAGGTATTTATTGAGTTAGGCGAATTATCCAAGATCACGTAGTTGCCAGGATGAAGTTAACAAATATTTGGATTATTTTCTAGTTATTTCCTTCCTTTTCATGTCTTTACACTCCTTGATTCAACCTGATGGTGACCTCCTCGAGTAGAGAACTCTGTCTTATGTGGTTTTTGGCATCTGCAACAGTACCTAGCAGGCACATACTTGGCTGCTGTTGCCAGAGTCATTATTCTTGTGATATTATTACATGTGCTTCATTTGCAAGTAAATTCTACTTACTCCGTCTCAGCTGACTTAAACCTTTCTGAGGTTGAGGTCTGATTCTAAAATAGGAGAATCGTATGTCTCAATTTTCTTTCTTGAGGTCCCTGGAAAATGCTCACCCCAGGTAAGCCTGTACTGCCCACTCTTGGAAATGCCACACAACTCCAAACAGCTGTGCCCTCTAATCATCCCCACTTCATCTCTGGGCATCTCACCCTGAGGGCTCTGGCCCTGACATCTATCACCTTCCTATTTGTCATGTGCTGCTTATTTATGTAGCAGAGGTTCATTGTTTTATGAGGTTCATCACATCTCTGTGCAGCTCCCTACCCTTGCGCCAGAAAGTGTGCCTTGTGATAATTGCCGAATGACACTTTGTTTTTCAGTCTCATGTTACAATAGGACATCTTCCCAAGATTCAGGCTTCCCATGATATTGATAGTGAATCAGTCCTCAACAATATTCACTGCACCCATTGTCCTTCACGACGTCCAGTCTCTTCGCTCGAGCAATTCAATATGATCTTCATTTCTGAAGTGCAGCCAGCAGCAGAAAGCAGCCACCATTATCCTGTGTTTGCACTTCATAAAGGAAACCTGATGACTTCCTGAATTTGTGTGTGTTCCCTGTGGTGGTTCACTCTCTGCTCCTTCAAAAAAAGGTTTCAGGATTTTTAACCAACTAGTGAAGCTGAAATGAGTGAGGATTCTTGGCTACAAGATTCATAACCGTTTCGTGTACAACATGCTTGGAAAAATTACCAAATATAAATGTGCTGCTGACTCCGCAAGGTTTCCTGCAATAACTCCCATATACGGAAAGAGAGTTTAAAACCACTTTGTGAAGGGCATAGTGATAAACTCTCTGGCCCTCATCATAGCAAAGATGAATAGAAGCGGAGGTTTGAAAAAGTCCCCAAGTCCCCAGACTGGATTACAAAAAAAAATATCAAACTCTTTCTACGGATAGTTTTCTAATCTATTCCTTTTTTTTTTTTTTTTTTTGAAGGAATCCTTTACTTTTTTTTTTTTTTTTTTTTTTTTTTTTTTGCTATTTCTTGGGCCGCTCCCGCGGCATATGGAGGTTCCCAGGCTAGGGGTTGAATCAGAGCTGCAGCCACCGGCCTACGCCAGAGCCACAGCAACGCGGGATCCGAGCCGCGTCTGCAACCTACACCACAGCTCACGGCAACGCCGGATCCTTAACCCACTAAGCAAGGGCAGGGACCAAACCCACAACCTCATGGTTCCTAGTCGGATTCGTTAACTCCTCTAATCTATTCTTAATCAATGCTAGCTCCCAGGATGAATATTCTAAAGTCATCTTAGAGAAAGGATTTCATATAAGCTGAATAACTATGAAATGTATTTTCAGTGTTTAATTTCAGTCTCCTTTTATTCCCATAATTTAAAATGAATTTCTCTGTGCTCACTTCGGCAGCACATATACTAAAAGAAGATCAGCTTGGCCCCTGCTCAAGGATGACACAAAATTCATGAAGCGTTCCATATTTTAAATAAATTACTTAATTAATTGAAAAATGAAATTCTCTGATATTTCTCTAATTATTTTGATTACTCAAAAGCAAATGGCTTACCCAGTCACCAAAATCTGCCACTCCATACATTTGCTCTATTCAAATTGTGGCCTTCCACTGGAGCGCAAATTTAAGTTTAATTTTTTTTCTACACCCTACTTATAGTTTGGTTGGTGAATAAGAAGGTAGGTCATGATGAATTTATGATCATGTTTGCAGATCATTTCTAGAAGCATATGAATCATCAGGGTATATCTGGACTGCTATGGTCTTAAGTGAATTTATTTTAGTAATTCAAAGTCAACAAACTCTTATCGGGTGCATTCTTTCTACGGCACATTTTGCACTGGGCCCTGAGAAGCCAAAGAGAACTAAAGTGTGGTCTCTAATCTTTAGGATCTCCCAGGCCATTAAGAGAGACAAACTTCTATGTGGTTAACAGTGATATAAAATTGCAAGGGCTGGTTAAAAATGGCATAATAGCTGTGCTAGAAAAGCAAGAAGGACCTACTGAATAAATGTCAGGTCATTAAAAACCTCTAAAAATCTGGTTCATCTTATCTTCCTGACTTACTCTTCCACAGGCTACACTGTAACCACATCACCCAAATGTCTGGAGTGGTTTCACACATCTTTATCTTCGCTGACATGTTCTCTTCATCTCAAAGGTCCTTGTTCCCCTTTGTCAGTGATCACTTTTCATCTTCTCTAGGAAGATCCACTGACTCTTGACATTTCGTGTAAATGAAATCACCGGATATATATCCTTTTGGCCTGCCTTCCTTTACTTAGCATACATTTTAAAAGTTTATCCATATCACAGCATGGGTCAGTATTGCATTCCTTTTCATGACTGAATAATATCCCATTGTATGTACACAACACATTTTTTTATTCATCAGTCGATAGACATCGGGTTGGGTTGCTTTTACTGTGGAACTATGATGCATAATGCTGGTATGAGCATGTGTGTAGAAGCCTTTCTATGGACATGTGCTTTCAGTTCTCTTGGGTATATGCCTAGGGGTGGAATTGCTGGGTTATCATATGGTAACTCCGTGTTTAACTTTTTGAAGAACTGTTAAGCTTTCTCAAAGTGGCTGATTCATTTTACATCCCCACCAACAATTTCTGATGTTTCTAGTTTCTCCACATTCTTACCAACACCTGCTATTGTCTATCTTTTTTATTATAATCATCCTGCTGAATATAGAATGGTATCTCATTGTGGTTTTTGTATTTCCCTAATGACTAATGATGTTGCATATCTTTTCATGTGTTTATTTGCCGTTTCTCTATCTACTTTGGAGAAATGTCAATTCAAATCCTTTGTCCATTTTCATAAATTGTCTTATTTGTCATTTTCTTATTGAGTTGGAAGGGTTCTTTATATGTTCTAGATACTAACTCTTATCAGATATATGATTTTCAATTTTTTTTTTTTGTCTTTTTGTCTTTTTTTTTCCTAGGGCCCCACCCACAGCATATGGAGCTTCCCAGGCTAGGGGTCTAATCAGAGCTGTGGTCACTGGCTTACACCACAGCCACAGCCACTCCAGGTCCGAGCTGTGTCTGCAACCTACACCACAGATCACAGCAATGTTGGATCCTCAATCCACTGAGCAAGGCCAGGGATTGAACCCACAAGCTCATGGTTCCTAGTCGGATTTGTTAACCACTGAGCCATGACGGAAAATCCCTCAAATGTTTTCTCATTCTGTGGGTTCTCTTTTCACTTTTTTAATAATGTCATTTGAAGCACAAATTTTTTTATTTTTTATGAAGTCCAATTAATCTTTGTTGTTGTTGTTTATGATTTTGATGTCCTAAGAAACCATTGCCTGATCAAAAGTCATAAAGATTTATCACCGTGATTTTCTTCTAAGAGTTTTATGTTTTTCTCTTATAGTTCGATATTTCACCCACTTTAATTTTTACATACGGTGTGAGGTAAGGTCCAACTTCATTCTCTTGCATGTGGATACTCATTTGTCCCAGCACCATTTTCTGAAAAGATTATTCCTTTCCCATTGAATTGTCTTCTTGGTTCCCTCATCAAACATCTGAGTCTGATGGTAGGGAGGGAAAGCTAAACATCCTAGCTCTTCTCTTCTCTTGCTACCTTTGTTTTCTAAAAACATGAACTTCAGTTTAGTAGATAAATAAGCATGGCCTGGAGTTATAAAATATTACAGCACCATCCAAAGATTTTATCCTATGTCACAGAGCAATCAGGAAAGACTGCTGTTATCTTCCTTCCTCCCAAATTTACCAGTGTATCCATATCTGTATCCTTCCACTCTGCCTTCTCTCCTTTCACAGTGGGTGAACTGAACTTGAACCTCTCTGAGGTCAGCTCCTGTGCTGGTACCTTGAACCCCATTTCATCTCAGTCAAGGACTAATTAAAATTACCACCTCCTTCATCTGTGACAACAGTTTCACCCTTCCGAGTTCTTGCCATCAACATAGAAACATTTTACAATAGCTCTCAATATTTTTTAATCCCTTTTTGTAAATGATACCGCTCTTCTTTTTTAGAGCAAATCTCTGGGAAAAGATTATATGTACTTGCTGTCTTCATAGCCTTTCCTCCCATTCTTTCTTCAGCCCACACACCACTGAACTTGTTCTTGTCAAGGACAATAACAGTCTCCATCTTGCCAAATCTAAAGGTCAGTCTCCTGTTCTCATCTTACTCCATCTCTCAGCAGGATTTGACCCAGCTCATGAGTCGGTTTTGAAGCACTTTCTTTACTTTGCTTCTGCAGTGCTACACTCTCCTGGTTTTCCTCTGGTCTTATGCGACATCCTTTCCTAGTTCTATTTGTAAAATTTGTCGTCTTTTCCAGATCTCCCAAGGTTGCAGTATACAGGGCTCAGTCCTCTGACCTCTTCTCAAGCTGTGCTCAATCTTGGTTCCTTTCATCCAGGTTCACAGTTTTGAATACCCATCTTTATTCTTAGAACCTCCAAAATTATACCTCCAGCTCTAACCTCTCTGTTATACTTCCCATTGTTAGATCCAACTGGCAGAGCAAGCTCCTTAATTTTGAGGTGCACTTTCCCCCACCCCCAGTGCAAAGTGAAAACGTGAGGCCCTCTGTTTGAAATTATGGAGAGTTTCAAGATGTCAACAGCAGAGCATTCAACCAAATATGGGGCTTTCTGAGTGTGGGACCACATATTTCATAAGCCCATGAGGCTGGCCTCACCTATTGGCTACCTGACAAGCATCTTGGATATTTTATGAGTATGTCATATTCAATCTACATAAACAAAACACCTAATTTACACTCCTGCCTTAAAAAAAAAGACAATCCTATTTTTACCTAGATTTTCCCCCATCTCAATAATTTGTACCATTCACCCATTTAGTTACTCAAGCCAAAAACCTATGATTCCTCTACTTTTCTCAACCAATTCATCAGCAAGCCCTGGCTCTATTTTCAAAATACATGCTCAAACATCTGGAATCTAAATTTTCTGTCTCAAGTTATCATTTCACAGATAATTTCTCATTACAAAGGGGGAAGCTTCTTTCCCAATGGAGAAATCTAGCAGTCACTACTTGAGACAAATGATTAAACCTATTACCGTGGATAAAAATATGGTAAGACAAGCATAAAAAATATTTTTGAGGATTTGGTGACCCAACTATGACTCAGTGAGTTAAGAATCCAACTGCAGCCACTTGGGTCGCTGCAGAGGTATGTGTTCAATCCCCAGCCTGGCACAGTGGGTTAAAGGATCTGGCATTGCCACAGCTGTCATAGCTGTGGCTCAGATTCAGTTTTTGGCCCAGGAACTTCTATATGCCACAGGTGCGGCCACTAAAATATATATGTGTTTTGAGGATTAGAAATGTCACAGAAATATGTTACTGATTATAAATGAAAGTTAATGTTATAAAATGGACACGCTGCATAATCCCATATTTTTATTGTGATAAAATAAACATAACATAAAATTTACTATCTCAGCCATTTTATTTTTTTGCTTATTTTTTAATTTTTATTGTTATTTCCCCAATACAATTTTTCTTCTGCTGTACAGCGTGGTGACCCAGTTACACATACATGTATACATTCTTTTTTCTGCCATTGTCATGCTCCATCATGTGACTAGACATAGTTCCCAGGGCTACACAGCAGGATCTCATTGCTAATCCGTTCAGTGGCATTAAGTACCTTCAAACTGTGCCATCTTTATGTATCATTATAAATAGAGAAAATGGAAAAATATAGAATCCTATTAAATACTAGTTACATAAGTGACGGAATTGTGTTTGACTTTTACGTTCTTTTTCTCTATATTTTCTAAATTTTCTAGGTGAGCCTAGATTTTATAATTTGTAATAAAAAAACGTTTTTGTTGTATTTTAAATAAATGATGGTAAATGTTTCAAGGGAGACATATAACTGCCAGGTTTTGGAGAAATCACCTAGAGAGTGACAGCTGAACTCCTTTTTGGACTTCACATTTACACCTTCATTCATTCAAGAGGATAAAGCCCCCAGAATGGTCAGCATATGAGAAGCCTAGAAAGGCAGAGTTTTGTTTGAATGAGTGGGTATGGATGGGGTCAAGGAGGTGGATTCCAGGCTTGAAGAAATGTGGCACAGGACAGGGAAAAAGTGGACAGCTGAACGCAGCAGTAGACAAGAGCAGTCCAGCCTGCCTGGACCCCCAGTTTGTGTGAAGGTGAGAGTGATAATATGTGTGGATGTGGAGGAGTAGAAGGGCCCCGGGGTGTGTGTAGAATTTGAATTTTTCTTCGTTGAGCTATGAAGAGCAATCAGAGGTTCTGGATATTATTAGAGCAGTGTTTCGGGAAGATGAATTCTATACAACCTGGATCTATGGGTGGGAACGACCAAAATCAGTAAAACCTATTATGAAAGCTACAATCCCGAAGTTAAGTGATAAATATGTTAACTGGGGAAGCAGTGAGAGGGGTAGAAAAGGACAGATACTCCTATTGAACTCACCAGGGATGAAAGAGGTAACAGTATCTCATTTAAGGTAATCTTAGTAACGACGTATCCATTTGGTTATCCCTTGGTTTGGCCAGATTCTATACCATTTATCTGTTTCACATCCGTGATGTGAAGTCTAGGCTGAGAGTATTTCCAGGAGTCCTCGGATTTGGTCAAAAATATTTCATTAGGTTGTTTCTAGACTCTTCAAATTGGATTGATTTGTATTTTAGGGTTGTCTTGCTGAAGTAACATTTTAGAAACTTACTATGAAATTAAAATTCACTTTTCAATGCATTTTCTTCATCTATTTAAATAATGAATTAGTTGCATTGCCTCTTGGGGGGCATTGCTTTTATGTAGCAAAGCTGTATGTAACAAATTTATTTTTAATACTAGTTTATTTCCTAATTTATTTAAAATTTCTTTGTCCAGCTTCTACATCTCTTCACTAAAATTCAGTGAGGAAAAAGTTTGGGGATTTACTATGAATTCTAATAATGCTCTACCCATGTATAGCCCTAGAAAGGAAAGATATGATACCTACAGTTATTTAATGCAGTGGGACCCATTATCTGAGACACTGAATTCCAAAGGATCTTATTAAAAATCAGATCATTTAGGAGTTCCCATTGTGGCTCAGCAGTAACAAACCTGACTGGCATCCATGAGGGTGCAGGTTCGATCCCTGGCCTTGCTCAGCGGCTTGGCAATGCAGAGTTGCTGTGAACTGTGGTATGGGTCACAGATGAGGCTTGGATCCCGTGTTGCTGTGGCTGTGGTGTAGGCCGGCAGCTGTAGCTGCAATTGGACCCCTAGCCTGGAAACGTACATATGCCGAGGGTACGGCCCTGAAATAGAACAACAACAAAAATAAGATCATTTAAAATGCTCTGAGGATGTTGACATTTTAAGGCACCACTACTATGATTTTTTTTTAAGTTTTTGTATTTTTTTATTAAGGTATAGTTGATTTACAGTATTACATTAATTTTAGGTGTACAACATAGCAGTTTAAAAATATGCTATAAAGTTATTGTAAAACCGGCTATATTGCCCGTGCTGTACAATATATCCTTGCAGGTTTGGTTTTTTTTTTTTTTTTTTTTTTTTTCCTTTTTCTTTTTTTTTAGGGCCCAGGTGTGGCATATGGAAGTTGCCAGGCTAGGGGTCAAACTGGAGCTGCAGCTGCCACCCGACACCACAGCCACCGCAACGCCAGATCCAAGCCCCACCTGCAACCTACACCACAGCTCACAGCAGTGGTGGATCTTTAACTCACTGAGTGGGGCCAGGGATCGAACCTGTGTCCTCATGGAATTAGCCAGGTTCATTTCCACTGAGCCACAATGGGAACTGCCCATACAGCTTTTTCTCTCTCTCTTTTTTTTTTTTTTTTTTTTTTTTCTTTTGTCTTTTGTCTTTTTAGGGCCACACAGGCTAGGGGTCAAATCAGAGCTGTAGCCGCCAGGCTATACCACAGGCTATACCACAGCCACAGCAACACGGAATCCGAGCCACCTCTGCGACCCTACACCACAGCTCACGGCAACACCGGATCCTTAACCCACGGAGCAAGGCCAGGGATCGAACCCATGCCCTCATGGATACTAGTCGGCTTAGTTAACCATTGAGCCAGGATGGAAACTCCAAGCTTATTTTATACTTAGCAGTTTCTACCTCTTAATCCTCTACCCCTGTCTCGCCCCTCCCCCTTCCTTCTCCCCATGGGTAACCACAAATTTTTTATCTGTATCTGTGAGTCTGTTTCTATTTTGTTTACTAATTTATTTTAGTTGTGATTTTGTGTGTGTGTGTGTGTGGTGTGTCCTGTTCTTGGCAACACAAATAGTCACTATTTTCTCCCGTTTTCCTTCTTAATATATTTTCACTGATTCATTTGTTGAGTTGCTTGAAAGCAAAGCATGCCCCTTTGTGCTAAAATAAATTAATTTTACCAGCCAGAGCACTGGCCCCGAGAGGTTTATGCGCTACGCTCAGTAATTCACGTCTCCAAAATAGCAAGGATTCGTTTTCCGTTTGCAGGATACAAATACTGTGATTTCTGGGCCGTTACCGAATCCCACGAAGCAACGTTGACATTTCTCTAAGGAAACCCCACTGAAACCTGCTTCTCCTCTGCCAGGAAATAGCATTTAGCAGGGTGAAAAGTCACTGGGACAGTCTCAGGCAGCTGATCTCAGGTGTGGTAGCAGCTGGTGTGTGGGACATGACTTATTTTGTGAGAACAGAAACACTATTATCTGAACTCCCGAGGGATATTTGGAGAAATTCATGCCCGGGGAGTCCCATTCCAGGAAAATGTGCTCAAGCTCTTATTTATTGGCAGTGATCACTAACTTAGATTCCATCTGGCAAAAATGTGGATTTTTCCCTGTCCCAGAAAGTTGGAGAACAATTATGTAAGTTGTCTCAAAGAAATTTATTTTTAACCACTTTTTACAAGGAAATTGCCGTCCCTCTGTTGTTAGAAGAAATGCACTTTTTTAAAGAAAAAAAGCAGAGCTTTTTTATGAATTCTAAGCAACTGTAAATTTTACTCGTCTCTTGATCTGACATCATTACTCACACTTTCTGGCGAAGAATTTGGGGGTGCCGGAACCAGCTAGTGAAATCAAGGAGTTCGTAAGGTGGAAAGGGGACCTCTGAATAGTGCCCCTCCGGCCGTGGAGACTTTTCAGCCTGGCCTGACAGTTGGAGCATCTCCTCTGCCCCCCACCTGCAGCACTGCAACATTTTAGAACCTGAATAAGTGAACCCTGTGAGATTCAGAAATATTTTGGTGAAATAAAGCCCCATACACAGTTTTTAAAGCGAGATCCATCATAAGAATTAGAGGAGTGTGTGCATTCCCTGGTGGCCTACTGATTGAAAATTCAGTGTCGTCACTGCTGTGGCTCAGTTTCTGTCCCTTGCCCGGGAACTTCCACTTGCCATGGGCACACCCCCAAAAAAGCAAGGGAAGAAGAATTGGAGGTGTGTCTTTGGAAAAGCAATTGTATAATTTCTATCCCCCCCAACGGTATTTTTTTCTAGCAATCTTGTAATATACACTAAATAAGTCTAATACATGTTGGAGGAAACATTTTAATTATGTTGATTTTATTAGCTATTTTTTTTTATTTTGGCTTTAAGTAAAGCAAACATATTTATTGCTGCTGTTACTGAAGAAAAACAATTTACCTAGCTAGAAATTCCTTATTTCTATTAGCATAAACCTGTTCTGAATGTCACTATTTTGCTTTCTACAATAAATTCTGTTGTGGCTCAGCAGGTTACACACCTGACTAGTATCCATGAGGATGCTGATTCGATCCCTCACCTCGCTCACTGGGTGAAGGATCCGGCGTTGTCGTGAGGTGTGGTGTGGGTTGCAGACGTGGCTCGGAGCTGGCGTTGCTGTGGCTGTGGTATAGGATGGCAGCTGCAGCTCCGATTCGCCCCCTAGCCTGGGAACCTCCATATGCCCTAAGTAGCAAAAGAGGCTTGCTCTGGTCCACTCTGTGTCCTTGATTCAGGCAGCCTTATAAGACTGTGTAGCCCTCATTTAATGTATATGCACTCATGTAAATATAAACCTCAAGCCAAAAGAAAGCATTCTTTATTTCCTACAGCCGGTTGATAAAGTGATAAAGTTAATGATGAGCAAGTATCATATTTTATTATCTTTAAAAGCTTTTTATGGTGGAAATACTATGGCATTCATGTCAGTTGCTTAATTGCTGAGTGCTCAAGTTAATTAACTTCTTCATTTCCACATCTATAAAAAGGAACACAACATAGCTTCTTAATAATTGCTAGCTGCCGTGCATATACCACCCTTTCAGTTTCTTCTTACCCCCTCTTTTATTTTCGACGTGTGGTGTTGTTGAAATGATGATGCTGTCTGCTGAAGAGCCCTGGTGTTCCAACACGGATGGCCAAAGAGCAAGTTTCATCAGGATCCTGTGCAGTAATACCAGAATATCTGCATTATATGTACCTTCACAATCCTGGCTCTGTGACTATGAAAACTCCTAGCTGATTTAGTCATTACCCTTGGTGCAAACTATGCAAGGGTTCTGTGGAAGTTACTGTTCTTTGGTGCAATTTATAAACATTGCATTTGGAGTGGATAAGCAATGAGATCCTGTTCCATAGCACAGGGAACTGTATCTAGTCAACTGTGTCTAGTCACATGATGGAGGATAATGTGAAAAAAGAATGTGTGTGTACATATAAACATATGTATATATGGATGTATGGATGTATAACTGGGTCATTTTGCTGTACCGTGGAAATTGACAGAACAGTGTAAATCAACTATAATAGAAAAAAATTAAAGCCTAATTTAAAAAAAGATTCATAAGTATATGAGGAAGATTCATAAGTATATGCCCGAGAAGCACCTTTTATCGAACTTGTAATATGTCATTTTTCTTAGGAAACAAATCTATCTGGTGTTAAAACAATATATGAAAACAAGTTAACGTGGCCAAGAAATGTTCTTAGTTCCTTGGTTGCTTCAAGTGGATGTTGAAATTAAAACAAATGAAGCCACATCATTTTTTGGAGCAATTGTTGCTCTTGATGGGACAAGCGCAGACACAGCTATTACCAAACATTTGGAATCAGCTGAAGAAGTTATGTTAAGAAAATAAGAAGTCTGCAAGTCAGCTGAAAGGTAGAGAAGGAAATGGACAACCTAGGAGAAATTGGGTAACGTAAAATGCTTTAAAAATTTTTGGAAGTTTGGGATAGGACCTGACTTTTTCATCTCTGTGATTGCACCTCAGTGTATAACCCTAGCCGTTTATGTCTTTAGTCAGTTATTGGTTATCATTCTCCTTCATTTTGAAACTAAAGAGGCATCCAGTTTATCTTAAGTGCAGGCCGACAATGGGACTGTTAAAAGGAAGTCAAAATGTTCCTTGATAAGTTAAAATCTAATCAAAGGAGCGATGCTTCAGTCTCTGGTGAAGAGTGATTGATGTATCAATTCATTCATTCCACATCTGTGGTGTGTCTGCTCTGTGCAGTGGCTGCAGGAAAGAGAACTTGCATTCCAATAGGGAGATAACATTTAGATGCAAATAATAATGAAACTGTGGAGGAGGGGAGATAAATGTCATAAGAAATGCAAAGGGCTCTAAGAGTTAAAGGGGGCAGGATATTTGTTCGATTTGGCCTAAGCCTGCGTATGCATAGAATTTTGCCAGGAGGGAGTGGCGTGGGAAAGTAGTCTAGACGGAGGGTAAATTTTGGGGGTAGAAAGTTCAGAGCGTGTCTGAAAATGACGTGCAGGTGTATCTGCAGTGGTTTCCTTAGGACGTATAAGCAGCTGAACAGGAGGGGGATATTGGGGTTCATCAATGGAGAGTCTTCATCATCCCATTCAAAGACCCGGGTTCATCCAAGAGGTTGTTGGAAGCTATTGAAGCCTTTGGGAAGAGCAGTGAATGACCAGATCACCCCCACCATAGGAAAGTCGCTCTGATTGTGAAATGTATTCATTGGAGAGAGAGTGAATGGAGGCAGAAGGTTATCGTGCTCTTGCCAATGACTAAGGCCAGCTGATGAAAGCGACCTCAGCAGCACAATGCACACATCTAGGCAGGAGAGAGGAACAGGAGGAGTAAAGATGACTCATGCTTCAAATCTGATTCATGGGGAGAATAATAGCATCATTAACAAGGGGCCAGGAGGAGGAGAATTTGGGAAATCAGATCATATGCGGCTTTGAACGTGTTGATTAGGGTGCTAATGCTAATAATCACTGGGCACTTATTTGCAGGCACCATTCTACGTGTTTTACATGCATGATCTCATTTATTCCTCGGAGCAACCTCAGCGCTTTTAAACAGTTTGCCAGAGTTTACACCGCCAGTCTGCGGTAGTGTCAGGATCCAGTTCCCGGGAGCCTGTTTCCAGAGCGCAGTTTATTAAGCCCTGATAGAATGCCTGTACTGAAAGGCGTGGGGCCCGGAAGGCGAGGCCAGAAGGGCGTTAAGAGAGGAGGAAAGACAGATGAAATAAAAGGCGGACGGCATCATCAGGGAAGCTTGGAGCATTCCCAGGAAAGACCACAGAGAGCCAGAGACTTTCAGAAAACCAAAGGTGGGGGTTTCAGAAAAATCAAAGAGGAGAGAGCGATCCGAGACAACCCATTTAGATATAGTGGCCAAAAGAGCATTCGTGGCCCTAAAAGCACGTTCAGAAACGTGGTGACGTCTGCGCTCCATTGGTGTTATCGGGTTGGAGGAGTAATTTCTGAGAAAGTGGGAGCAGCAGACGTGCGCTTTGGGGAGCTTGCCAGGGGGAAGGGGAGGGACATGGCACTGCATCACCAGTCACCAGAGCATAGGACTCCTGAGAAAGAGTTTTCAAGGCTGGGCTGGGGGGTGGGGGGCACTTACTTGGGTGCCTCTCAGAAGGAAGACAGATTGAAGATACAGCCAGATCAGGCTTCTTCCTGAGGAAAGAGAAAATGAGATGCGATACATGGATATGAGATTTGTATCCTATGAGTGGGGATATGGTCCCCCAGAATAGGAAGACGTCACAAAGAACAAGGCAAGAGGTGTGTGAGGAGATGCGGTGGGGGGGGGGGGGTACTTCAACCCTCAATGCGAAGAAAACCAAAGGCGCTCACTCATAGTTGATAATCTTGACTTTCTTAGAAAATTTAGGAAGCTAGGCAGTTAGCAACTGAGGCAGGTTCAGATTCCCGGTCAAAGACAACTACAAGGGTTGCCACATGGTACTGAGATTCTGGCCGAGATGAAATGGCAGGGCTTTTTAATCGACCTCGTTGCCAAGATTCTGTGACTTTCTTTTGCAGTGTCTGGCGGTCTGGCAGTCAGGCACCCAGCTGGCAGCATGTCTTCGGGGTGAAGAGGTGGAGGATGCTAGTGAACCTGTCTTAGAATTAACTAAATGCTGAGGAGCGCCAGGCATGTGCCTGTTTTTAAAGCTGCTTGGCACGTGGTTGGGTGCAGGTTATCCTCGACAGACAGAGCTGAGTAGAGAGCCAAGGAAAAGGAGGGAGAATAGGGGTGGGGGCAGGAATATGGGGGTCACGAGGGATGCACATCAGGGGGCTCGGTGCGGGGGAAAGGCAGTCAGGTTATCCGTGTTGGAGACGTTGGAACCGGCAGAGTGCGAGACGTGGTGCTCCTGCTACCTGACTATGAGGAACGGGCGTGAGGATGTGAGACACAGAAGTTAGAAGGTCTCTGTAGTGGGTGTGGTTGGGAGAAGGAGCTGCCGTCCAGGTGCAGATTCAAAAAGGATCAAGGCATGTCCTGCAAACCCACCAAACATGAAAAAGAGGAGGAGTTGTTAGAAATAAATAACCAACACTTGCAAAGGCAGGGGATGACTGAGTTATATATAGTCTTCGGTGACTTACAGAAATGACCATCGACATCTCATTGGTAATGTGGCATATGTTAGAGGGGTGTTGAAAGGAAGACCTAACTTAGCAGGAAATATATGTGGAATCAGATGGGAAATCTTGAATGCTCCTATTCATCAGTATTTTACCTGTCGTCTGTATTGAATGTAAATTGTAGTTGGATGTACCATATTTTTATAATGCTAGGTCCTTTTTTTTTTTTTTGTCTTTTGTCTTTTGTTGTTGTTGTTGTTGTTGTTGTTGTTGCTATTTCTTGGGCCGCTCCCGCGGCATATGGAGGTTCCCAGGCTAGGGGTTGAATCGGAGCTGTAGCCACCGGCCTACGCCAGAGCCACAGCCACGCGGGATCCGAGCCGCGTCTGCAACCTACACCACAGCTCACGGCAACGCCGGATCCTTAACCCACTGAGCAAGGGCAGGGACCGAACCCGCAACCTCATGGTTCCTAGTCGGATTCGTTAACCACTGCGCCATGACGGGAACTCCTGCTAGGTCCTTTTTTTGATTTTTTGTTGTTAATTTTTTTGTTACCGTGTGGTTGATTTACAATGATGTGCCAATTTCTGCTGTGCAGCAAAATAACCCGATCACACGTATATGACAATATATACACACCACTATATATACACACATTCCTCTTCTTATAGTAACTTCCATCATGGTCTAGCCCAAGAGATTGGATGGGTCCTTTATTATTGAACTCATATATCTGTGTTAGCCATATAGTATTGATGTGTCCACCAAATTAGACAAAATATTGTTCTGTCATTTGAGTTTTAACCATTTCTAAAAATGTTTGTTATGAAATATTTTAAAAACTCATGTAGAATAGAGTAAGCAGTATGCCTTGTAGCAGAGTTCTGGGGCAGACTTGAGAAATTCTGAATCCCATTTCTATTCTGCCACTAACTTCCCATATGAATTTGAACAAATTACCTAATTTTCTAGTATCAAGTTTACTCATCAATAAAATATTGTGATAAATAATAGTGATTTCCTAACTCAAGAAGTTAACTGAAGTATTAAGCAAGATATAAAGATACATTTTTGAAAGATAAAACCTTAAGCAAATACAGAGAACGGATTTATTATTATTGGAGTTTCTAAATGTCGAATCAAAACAGACTCTGAGGACAACTTTGATTGAAGTAAATTCTGGACTTAAGTCAACTTCCGTTGTTTTAAAAGGCTGATTTTAGTTATTGATATGCTATCACGAGGTCTGAACCTACATTTCAGGGTGACTAATCCATTTCATAAATGTGATAGAGGATTTAGTCAGACAATGAAATGTTTTTACTAGCAGATATAGCAACAGAAAGTAGACGCTTGCAATGGGCTTTGTGTTCTAAATTCAGAATGATGACTGGTCTGTAAAAAAAAAAATCTGGGAAAAAGTACAGAGAAGAGGACACCGTTTTGGTCGTCTTGCACCCCCCCCAACCCCGTTTCTGAACATCTTGGTCTTGGCTCTCTGCCCTTTCTTCTGCCAACCGTAATGCTCTGGGCTTTGTTGTAGCTCCCGGCAAGTCCTGGGCTATGAAAGAACTCTTATTAAAATATATTTCTCCTATTCTGTTCATCTACAGATTAACAATGATGTTCCCAAAATAAAGCGTGGTGTTCCTCGCTGAGGAGGCCCCTAAGGGGAAGCTTAGTTAACAGGCCTGTGGCAGACCTTAGGAGACACTGATTTATTGTTACCTTAAAAAAAAAAATCGATAAATTAAATGAAGAACCAACCAACCAAAAAAAAAAAAAAAGTGCTGTGGGTGTTCTTAGAGGAAAATTACTCTACAAACACATTCAAGTTTATAGGGATGAAATGCCAAAATTGTACGTCGAAATAGCTTCCGTGGGAGTGGCTTCTTGGATCCCTTGAGACCATGGGCAGTCTTGGGACGTGTTTTCTCCCCAGAAATGAGAGCTGCTACGTGCCTTGGGAGATGTCACCAGTGACTAGTAACCCCCACAATGTAAACAAACATCAGCAGGAAATAAATATGGGTAGGGCAGGGTTCTAGAAGCATGCCTTCCTTCTAGAAAAGTATCACGCCTTCCCATGCTAGTGGGTTGTTTGATTTTTTTTTTTTTAATTTTTCTTTTTTTCAGGACGTAAGGGGGCCGGGTAACTTGCCTTCTGTCACAGAAACCTTTAGTTTCAGAGGCAGAGTCTCTCCCGGACAAATGGATTTCCTTGTTGGCTGTCTCAGTAATGTTAGGAAGTCAAGGGACTCTGTGCTCTTGCTGCAGTTATTGGTTGCTTTCCCCGGACGGACAGGCTTGTCTGGGGACCAGCTCGGCAGAGAGTTTCGAGTTACCAGATTTAGGCAAGCCTCCCGAGGAGCCGGAGGAGGAGCGGCAGCCCAGCCGCAGAGGCCAAAGCAGCAGCGCCTTTAAGCCCTGCAAGCAGCTGCGGCTCTGATTGGCTGGCTGGTTCAGCTGCTTCCCTGGAACAAAGGTCAAAGTGGACTGCGGTGTTAAAGTCAAGAGGCTGCGATCGAATCGCACTGCTCAAGTTTGCAGGCTGAGAGCCGCAGGACGCTGGCTGACGGCAGCCCAAGTTGCTTCCCCCCCGCGGCGGTGGCGGTGGCAGCGGCAGCGGTGAGGTGCCGCCTCACGCCCCAAGCCCAGCTCAGCCACGGTGAGCCGCCGAGCAGCCGCTCACCCGTCCAGACCAACTTTGGCGCGGAAGAGACAGTTGTGAGGGTCCCTTGCAAACTGCCAGACAAGGATGGCTTGCGAAATCATGCCTCTGCAAAGGTAGTATTCTTTCCTCTTCAGGTCTTTTTTTCTGGTCTGTGTTTTCTGCGTGGTATAAAACCATGTTAACTTGGCCACCACTTGGCATCTTTCGGTAATAGGCTGCAAGCTGTGTCGGGTCCGTTGGACAAAATGTTCTTTCCTAAGACCACAGAAATGCAAATATTCTCTTGCCTCTTTTACTGATATTTATGCCCACCGTCTTATCTTTTATGCTTCGTCTGGTCAGTTGTTTCCTTCCTCGAAAGAAAGTCAATGTAAGAAAGTAGCCTTGACACTTGAAGAAATGCAGAAACTGAAGACGGCATTGAGCAGGTTTAAAATAAAGCTGAATCAGCTTCCTAGCAATTTTGGGGAAGCTGTGGCGAGGATGTCCATAGGCTAGAAGCCTTTTCAAAATGCATCTTAGGAGCCCTATCTTCTGGAGTTCAGATCTAGGCAAGGACTTTCTATCAATAAGTACTTTATAGTACATGGACATAAACGTTAAGGATATTATTTCTCCATGAATAATTCCAGATAGGTTTATTACACAAATGACACCCTAAAAAAAAAAAGCAGATCTGTAAGAATGATTGAGCGCAAGGCTCTGTTTTGTTCGTTAATGATTATAATGTGGATTGCAGAGGGTGGCTGGAGGAGTTTTACCAAGGCAGAAAAAAGGTAAATTTAAGCAAAGGGCTTGTTAAAAAGAACACTGCTTGCTGGTGAACGAATACGTGTATAATGTGGATTGCAGAGGGTGGCTGGAGGAGTTTTACCAAGGCAGAAAAAAGGTAAATTTAAGCAAAGGGCTTGTTAAAAAGAACACTGCTTGCTGGTGAACGAATACGTGAATAAGATATCCAGGAATGTTGAAGATGGAAGTCACCTCGTGGTGACCGAGTCCAGCCCTCCAGTTTCACGGCAGGAAAACTGAGGCTTGGAAGAAATCTGAGTTGCCCAAGGTCACGTTTTAGGATTTTTAAAATCACTTTTCCCAATGTGATTATCCTGTTTTAACTGCGGCTGCTCTTCGTGCAGTGGCATTTGATCCCATATAAATGCTTCCTTTAAGGAAACTATATAGAGGGTTTTAGTCGTAAAAGTGATTATGAAAGTCAAATAATAAAAAATATGGTTTATCTATAAGATTGGAAAAACCTAGATAAAAGTGAGTTTTAAAAACCATGTCACCAGTATTTTCCCGGATGTTCATGTTTTAACAGCCAAAGTAAGGTAAACAAAAATGTACTGTTTGTTTGCAAATAGTTCCTGCAGGCGTGCCCTGCAAGATAAAACAGTGTTGTTATTTTTCTTGCCCTGTAATGACAAGTGCACTGTAATGAGAACTTGACGGAGGTGTCCTCAGGATTCCTTTTCTAAAATTGACACCCCAGTGGAGCAGAAAGTGAATTATGGATAAATTGGAAGTTTTTCTCTATTAATTTGGTGGCAAAATCCACATGCTGGAAACTTGCAAGGGACTAGAAACTAATGTACACTTTTTGGAACTTTGACTTGGTTTCCAACTTTAACGTTGGGGACTTTTTTTCTGATGATGTCAGTTTTCAAGTGTCTTAAGCAAGCCTTTTCTAGATAAGTGTATTAGCTGTATTACTGAACTCTATAATAAGCTTGCTCAATGACAGAATAGCTGTTAAGAAGAAAATGGATTTTTATTCGGCTAAATATTGTTTAGGGAGCTAAGCTGATGAAAGCTAAAATAGAATCAGCTTAGTTGCCTCCAAAATTACTTTGCCCTGACAGTCCTGCTTAGTAAACATATGAAAGAGGAATACTTTGAATTTGCATTAAAAAATGCAGATAGGGTGGGGGAAAAAATGTAATTGTAATGTATACATGTAAGGATAACCTGACCCCCTTACTGTACAGTGGGAAAATTTTAAAAAAATTATAAAAAAAAAGAAAAAAAAATGCGGATAGATGCATTTGCTGTTTCCCTGTGTCTGGAGGATTGAAACTGATTGATAACCTTGCCGCCTTCACATCTAGCCTGTGCCTGCCTTGGATTATAAACCTCTTGAAGGCAAGGAGTGGGTAGGTGTGTGTGTTTCTCGTCATGAAGGATCTCTTGTGAATTTAAGTGCCTACGCAGAAAAATTTCCTCTTCCTGTATGCAATTGCTTCTTCCAATCCCAGTTCAGTATCTTTGGCCAAGGATTTCTGTGACTCTCTGGGAAAGATGACAGGTGCCAGCCACCCCCAGTGTTATCCCGCTGGAGCAGGAAGGTCGCAGAGCCTTGTGGTAAACACACTCTGTTCTGTTTAAGGGCACAGAGGGGCTGGAAACTGAATTAAAAGCAGACGAGTGAAAGAAAAGCTTTAGATACCACTTAAAGAAACTCATGCTCATTGTATTAAGCAAAGAGGGCAATCCTTCTTTGCTTGTATGCGAATTACCTGGGGGACTTATTTTTAAAATCAGCTTCTTCCTGCTGCCTGCCTTCCCTCGACTTAACTGAATCTGCATCTAGGTGTGACAGGGAAAGTACCAACATGGTAACAAGCTTCCTGAAAGCAAGTCTGGTACAACTGGTTCACACACGCAGACAAACACTGATCTAAATTCTGGTTAATGATTACAGCTTGTATCAAGCCACTGACAGCAGGTACCTGTAGGATTCTAACACTGCGCTGTTCCGTGTCCCCAAATAACATCAGTACCTTATGTGAGGTTTTTTTTTGTTTTTTTTTTTTTATAATGGATGCTTTCGTTTACTACATGGTCGGTGTTACCTGGTAAAACGAAACACACAGTGTTTTTTCCTATTTCCTTTATGACCAAAGTCGACTCTGCACTGCCATTGACCCTGTGGGAATTAAGGCGTAACCTCTGCTTCAGGAAGGCCACAGGCCAGTGAGGATGCAGACACATTACTAGACAATTACAGTACGTGTGGTGACTTCAGTAATGGATGGTATAATTAGCATAATAATAGAGGGTGCCCGCACGGATAGTATAACCCTATGTGTTATTTAACCTCATATAAGCACGTGATCTTATGAGAGGGCACGTTTGTACCCAGTGTCTGCTTAGCTTATAAGTCCCATGAGTGACTTGTTAGCCTTTCTTAGAGTATTGTGAAAGTAGGTAGACCATCAATTTGTTACTGCTGATCTGTCGCGAAGATAAGAGTAACAGATGAGGTCGAAGGTGAAGAGTGAAATAAAATGCTTTGGTTGCCTTTAATGTCCTTTGCCATCTGTTTACCACTTAAGGTAATCTGCAGACTGTCCAGGATGGAAGGGACTATGTGGAAACTCGGGATCTTTAGAAAAAAACTGCAGAGGCGCAATGTTTAAAATGTGACCCTCTGTAGGTAAATACCTTCGTTCTTAAAGTTCACTTCGAATGGCTTAAATTAATGATGGGCTATCTATTGGGGCCGTTAAAGTATCCCAGTTATTTTTAAAAATACTGAAACAGGTATGTGTTAATTCTTATACTTAATGATAAAACTCAATACGCTGTAGGGCATTGTGTAGGTAGTCTTGCCAACTGAAAAAGTTCCCCCAAAGAAATAAAATAATCATAGAAATAAATAGAGAAACTGTATTAAGACGTGCAATAAAGTTGTCTCACCTACTAAATGTACCTCCTGTCACTGAAGAGATAGTCTGTTTTGTTAGATTCCAGGCTTTGTGTATGCCGTCGTCTCTTTGCATGATTTATGTTCCACTGGATGTCTTTCCTTGGGTCCGTAGGTCAAGGATTTCTATTGTATGTATAGAAAGACTTCAGTAAGCTAAGAAATAAAGTCTTCCCTCACTCTATGTCGATGACAAAACTCTCAACTTTACAGCAGTATTTTGATTTGCCGGAGGAACTTTCAATAGTCACTCGCTCTTTTTACATCTGCCAAGACGGACAGTGGAGGATGAAGTTAAAAGCACTAATGATGAATCAAGATTGCCTTGGTTTTAATGCATCGGCATCTGCTTTCACTTGTTTAGCATCCTTTTTCTCCCCTTGGTTTATTTGTTTCAGTGGGAAACTGAGATTAATGATTAACCCTCTTTTTCATTTCTTCATCAAGCCCACTGTGATGGTGAAATGCACCAGAATTCCAAATTGCAGTGGCTCTTTAATAAGATTTAGAGCAACAGGGGTAATTAACAAGTATTAGCACCAACATGGGAAAATTTCACTGTATCTTCTGATCAGCAGGATTCACCCGGTCTTTCCAAGGACTGGCCTTTAGAATATTCTTTGCCAACAAGTAAACATTGCTAACAGGGGGCTGCTGGGGGACTTAACCAGGGAGCAGCCCAGCTAATGACGGGCTTCCTCGTAGTCTTCTGTGTGATGTTAGAGAGCCCTCTACTGCTTGTGGGGACACCTTCAGTGAAGTTATCGATAAAGCCATGTGGTTGAGAACTCGTTGGCCCCTTGATAGCACTCCCTGCCCTGCCCACCTTCCCCCTCCACACACACAGTCTAAGAGGGAATTAGAAGCTCCCTCACCTCAAGGCTGGGTTAACCCTTCCAGGGTTGAGTGTCTGAATTTAGACTTCATCGCCAATAGGGTCTGTATGTGTAGTGACAAGTCATTGAGACCAAGTAAGATCTCTGTGGCCCTGTTCTCACAGGAAGGTTGCAGTACCTCTGGCATTTAAATATTTGCTAATTACTCCAAATAAAGAGGATAGTGAACTAAGGTGAGGATAGTCTTAAATTTAAAGAGATCGTCCTGTCTAAACCATTGAAAAAAGGAGAGGCGTTAGGAAGTCCGCACAGGACAGTCGGGAAAGGCATGGGAAGGTGCGACACCTGCCAAAAACATTTCCAGGCACTGAAAGCCAGCTGTCCAGGTGGATTTGGGCAGGTCACTTTCCTCATCTTAAAATGGGATGATAATACCTCCCATACCACCTTAGAGGGGAAATTTTATGATTAAAGAATATGATAGTTCTTTGTAAATGACCAAGCTATTCCTAAGTAACGACTAGTAGTAGTGTTTTGCTCTTCTTTTGGTTTCGTTATTCTTACCCTGGCACCATCTTTCCATTTCTTGACGCCGGAATGTTTAATGCAGTTAAGGTGATGCCTTTCCGTGGCATTGGACGAATGTTAGAAAATGACCTAGAGCCTGATTTGGGGGAAGAGCTGCTGGAAATAGCATAGCATCGAGTTTCGGGAAACTCTCAGAACTTTTTACCCTGTTTTTTCCTGTGATGCTTTTATATATTTATGTGCCGATCAACATGAATTGCCAAAGAAACGGTTCATAATGTATAAAACCTTTTAACCAGAAATAATTTTTTCAGTAATAGCTTTTTTAAAAAAGAATTCAATGAAGTTTATTATATCGTACAACCTAATTTTAGAACGTTTCCGTCTCAAACCCTCAGACCCCCCTCCCCCACCTGTTAATAGCTTTGCTGAGATGTAATTGACATATCGTGCAGTTCACCTACTTATGTGACCCAGTGATTCATATGTTGACGCTGTCATCCCCAGTGTGATCCTATTTGGAGGTGAGACCTTTGGGAGGTAATTAGGTTTGGATGAGGTCATGGAGCTCCCATGATGGGATGGTGCCCTTACAGGGCGGTGAAGGGAACAGCACATTCTCCCCCCCACCCACCCCCACCCCTGTGGGAGGTACAGCAAGAAGGTGGAGTCTGCAAGCCAGGGAGACCTCTCGGCAGCACCTGACCATGCTGGCACCCTGGTCTCAGACTTCCAGTCCCTCCAACTGTGCGAAATAAATGTTCCCATTGCTTAAGCCACCCAACCTGTGGTATCGTGTTCTCACAGCCCAGACTGAATCTAAGCAACCCTCAAGCTCTCATCGCAGCTCTAGGCAGCCACGTTCAGTCTCTATGGATTTGCCTCTTCTGGACACTACATTATAACGTTGCACAGATCATCAAGAAACCAGATGTGGAAACTGATTTTATTTCCTGCATTAAAAAAAAAGATATATTGGTAGGGGAAAATGGGGAAAAGGGTTATAAAAAAAATAATAATAATAATAGGAAGCCCTAGGAGTCGATTTTTTAAATTAAGTTATCCAAGTAAAGAATAAAAATAGTGCTCAGAGAGGGGAGAGACCCAGGATACTTTTTATAAAACCTACAAGGTTTAGGGTCAGGAAAACATGGTATCTTGTCATCAAATGTAAGAATAAACATTGGACAACTCAAACTGAATGGAAATAAGAACAAAGAACTGAACTGCTTTTCTCGGATCACGTGGAATGGAACCAGAGTGCTAGGAAAAGTTCAGAAGCATTTAGAAAAAGCGAACGACGACGCATCCGTGATTTTGCTGCCTGGGAAAGGACAATGGGAAGAAATGTAACGTCACTGGCCAGGTACACATCACCTCTGCACCTGAAATCAGGAGCCCGAGCCAGCCAGCGGAGACCATTGATAAACTGTGTTTGTTGTGGTTTTGTAGGACTGTCGTTCACTTTTCAACTCCTTAACTCGGTGAAAACGCAAGTGTTCCCCCCAACTCAGTTCCTCTAGTGGCCCCTGCCCAGCAGCCCCACTACATCCACAGCGCTCCCCACGCATCTCCTCCTGCCTCCACATAGCCCCTTCCTTTGCTGGCAAGTTCTTCTCTTGTCCGTTACCTTTCTCCTAATAATGCCCCCAGGGTCACCCACGTCCCCGAAGCTCACCTACCCTGCCTGTTGGGCACCACGCTTCGGAGTGTAAGGGCCCTGGCTTCCACAGACCTGCCGTTGAATCTCCACCCTGCCTGGCCCCGTGACCTTGAACCAGTTGCTTAACCTAAGACGTATTTTTCTTATCGGAAACCTCTGATGAGTAATATGCCTTCCTCCAAAGATGTCACAGGGGACTGACTGAGATACTGTGCATGAAGCTCTTAGCCCAAAGCCGGGCTTGTTAGGGTCAGCGCTCAGTACATGGTAGCCGTGGACCCCCGTTTTCATCATTCTGATCAGATGTCATGTTTCCTAGGAACTCTGGGAAGGCTGAGCCCCTGTCTTAACAGCCTGTGTATCTCCAGCACCTGTCACGGGCTCCGATGAGTAGTGGACCCTCCAACAAGGCCGAGGGAGCACCTGCACGTGGTGATGCATGTTCCATCGTGGGCAGACATCACCCTGTGGTTGCCCATCCTCCCAAAAACCCGTGTAAAGTCACGGCAGTGTAGAAGCAAGTGCTGGCCTCATCTTTCTGTGCAGAGCCCTCCTCTGGCAGAGGGAGGGTTTCTTGGGGGGAAGGTGACCGGGTCAGGTGCATCGCTTTCTGCACATTTTTGTCTGCCTGAAGAAATCCACATTCCGAGTTTAGGGACTTAGGAAAGTATATATCTGTTAAATAAAAACGATATTAACAAGCCATTAAGAATGTTATAATGAAGGTAATGAGGGAAAGAAGTTGGTAAAAATGGTTTACCATTTCCTTCTTCCCTTCTGCAGGTGTCTCCATGTTATATGTGTTACATTTTATCGAAGTATAGTTGATTTACTTGTTATGATCATCTCTGCAGATGCATGTCCATTTCTCAGATGCTTTTCCTAAATAGAATATCGCAGTATGTCAGATAAGGGTTCTGGGGGCTACACAGCACGTCCCTGCTGGCCCATCATTACATGTACCTCGGTGTGCAGAGGCCAATCAATCCCAAACCCCCAGTCCATCCCTCCCAGCCCCCACCTGTGCCCTCTGGTAACTCTAAGTGTGTTGTCAAAGTCTATGAGTCTATTTCTGATGGGGTTTTGTTTTTTTGTTTGTCTTAGCAACTAAAGTTTAGAAAACATTTTAACTTGGCTTGCTAATGTTCTAAAAATGTTCTCTCAATCCGCTAAGATCAACCCCCCAAAAAAGAAAGTTGCTGTATTTTACATTCGAAATGACTGCCTCCCTAAGGTGCTCTTTCTATGTCTATAATAATGATAAACAGCACCTCTGAGCAAGAATCCCCAAGACAAGTGAAAGCTTCCAGCTGCCTTGAAAATAGTTCTGTGACTGAACCAAGAATTTCTTTAAGCTCCACACAAACCTTTGGGCTTGCAATGAAGTGAAATAATTTTCTTTTCCTGCTCTCAAGCCAGAACAAACAGATAAAGCTTGTGACGGGGCCCTATTCAAACAAGGCCTTGCCCGGACATACCCTTTCCTGGGTTCACTGTACCCTGCAGAAAGTACAGTGTTTCTATCACTGGCACAATGGCAGAGCTCCCGCCTCTAACTGTGCAGTTTGGAGAAAATCATTTTGCTTTTCTAAACAAGGATGGGAGAAACCCCATAGCACACTTGCAGTTCCGTTCAGTTTTGAGTAGCAGAGAACAAGATCACTTGAAATAATCAACATACGGATATCTGAGCAGGCTTCTAGCTGGCAAAATTCACTTTGCAAATTAGAAACCGTGCCTGTTGTCAAAATAGGCAATCACACACTAGTGTCAGCACTCAGCATGGTCTTGATGATGCTAATTTTATTCCACAGCCACTGACTGAGCACCCGGAATGTTCTAGGTACCTTGCTAGGTGACGGGGGGGCAGGGGGGGGGAACAGATCCAGGAGGTGAGGCAGGCATCAGAAGTCGGGAATCTCAGTGCCAGTGCCGTGTGCTAAGCACTGGCTCGTGGCTGTCAACCGAGTGTTCAGAGCCTGGCGGGAGAAAGGCGCGCCCCTTCTCAGTGTCCCAGACCAGATGACATCTGAGCTGAGAGATGAAGTATTTACCAGGCAGAAAGAGGTGGAGGAAGCATTTAAGATCGAGGGAACAGCACGTACAGACGGAGTTACGCAAGTGCAGGGAGAGGCCGACCGCGGCGCGCTGCCCTGAGCTGGAGAACTCTTGTGTGCCGGGTTTAGACATCTGGGTTTTACCCCAGAGACAGAGGGGACGCAGGAGAGGCTTTTAGGTTTGGACAATAAACCTGATGGGAGTGAGTACTGAGGATAAACGGCTCTAAGTGGCGGGGAAACAGAGCATTGTACCCGTGAGAGACATATCGAGACAGTGGAAGTGGAAAGATCAGATTCAGGAGACTTGTCTCTTTCTGAGATGCAGTCAGTGCTACGGTTTGGTGATTGACCACGTGGAGGGGTGACGGATAAACTCTTGTTAAGAACAGTTGACCTGTTAAGGCAAATGAAATACTATAACAGGAATGAATATTCTGCCCCGTGACTTCTAAACATCTCCAGCCAGGATCCCCTATGAGACTGTGGGCCGTGTGCCAGCCCAAGGGTGATAATGGACCCTCTGACCCTCTCGCTGTAGTGAGAGATGCGAAAGAGACAGAAGGTAAGGCACCCCCCCCCCCCGTCCCTGCTCAGAAACTTTGTTCCCCTTGCCTGACAGGCGCACACCTTCACCTCCCCCAGTTCCCTAGAGATTGAAAGGTGTTTATCAGAAGGGCGTCCAGGGATGGAACTAGCTGGGTAGAGGGAGTGAAAGAATAAGATGCTCCCAAGGTCCCTCCAAGTATATAATTCTTTGAATCAGAAAGATACTGCGGAGTTCCTATTGTGGCCCAGAGGGTTAAGAACCCAACCTAATAATGCATAGTGTCCATGAGGATGCGAATTCAATCCCTGGCCTTATTCGGTGAGTTAAGGACCTGGTGTTGCCGCAAACTGGAGTGTAGGTTGAAAACGCAGCTCCAATCCAGTGTTGCTGTGGCTCTGGTGTAGGCTGGCAGCTGCAGCTCCGACTTGACCCCAAAGCCTGGGAACAGCCATAAACCACAGGTGTGGCTGGAAAAACAATCAAAGACAGACAATGCAGGTGATAAAGAATGTCACAGGGGTAGTCCAAAGAGACCATGTGTCCCTGAGTCGTCTTCTTGACACCATCCTGTGGCACGAGCAGGCCAAGCACATTTAAAAGAGACCTGGAATCCTCCATCAGCTCCCTGACAGTCATCTACCTGCAGCTACATCCTCACGGCCACCGCTGTGCGTACCTGGACCCGCTTCCTCTCTCATTTTCTCTGCCATCCAGGCTCAACAAAATCTGCACTTCAGTGGCCCAGAGCTGGTCCTGCCCGTGGAGCGGAGAAGGGAAGAGTGTTTTCTCTCTGTCCTGTGAGAGCGTAGATCTCCAGCCAGCCAGCCGTATTCCTTGAGTGTTAATTACACGTCAAGCAAGGAGGATGAGTTTTCATGACCTATTCGTGATCATAAAACCAACTGAGCAAAATGTGACCAGTATTTTATATAACTTTATCTAAGTGAAATAGAACAAAATGGAAAATATCCGAAGTGAGAATAATTTCATGGAATGTGCATCCCTCTTACGTGCATTTATCAGTATGTAAAATGTCTTTCTCTCTGGATCGTGGCCCAAAGTTTTTCAAGACACTCTGTCTGGACTGCTTATTGAGGATAGTTTGTTGGAATGAGAGGTTAGTACAGGCCTGGAAATCACATCCCCGTGTCAGGATGGGACATCCGTTCTAGTCTTAGCATCTCTACAAATGAACTCTCAGAGCACAGCCTTTTTGTAAGAGGGAGACGCTTTGGTTAGGGAGGCTCTTCACTCTGGGTTTGGAGGAAAAAGCTTTTTTCCTTCTTAAGGCTGCACTTGTGGCACATGGACGTTCCAGGCTCCAGGTTGAATTGGAGCTGCAGATGTGGCCTATACCACAGTGACACCAACCTATGCCACAGCTTTCGGCAAAGCCAGATCCTTAACCCATTGAGCCAAGCGAAGAATCCAACCCTCATCTTCCCAGACACTGTGTCAGGTTCTTAAGCTGCTGAGCCACAGCGGGAACTCCAAAAAAATAAGTTTTAATAGATGTGTTAGTTTCGTAGCACCGCTATAACAAAGGGCCACAAATGGGGAGCCTAGAACACGTAGGTGGGGCGGTGCTGCCTCTGAAGATGCCGGGGAATCAGCTGTCCCAGCATCTCTCTTTGCGTCTGGTGGGTCCTGGACTTGAGACAGCGCAACACCAGTCTGTACGTGGCGCATTCCCTGCGTGCATGTCCCCTCTGTCCAGATACCCTCCCTTTATAGGGCGCCGGTCATACCGAATCAGGGCCACTCCAGTGACTTCACCTCTCCATAGACCCTGTTTTCAAATATGGTCACATTCTGAGTTTCTGGGAGCTAGGGTTCAAACATATCTTTTCGAGGGAACACAATTCAGTCCATAAGAATCTATTTCCCGTTTCCACTAAGCAATCAAGAAAATGGTAGACTATTTTCCTGTCTTAATTGGGGCGGGGGGAAGTTCTCAAATTTTTGAAATCTATTTGTTTTGCTTTCAAAGCCCAGGACCTCTTCAGATGCGCTGAAATCTCTTGTCCTGCGAACATGGACCGCTTCAGTCCTTGGCATTGAGACTTTGGTCAGGAAAATCTATTTGCTCTTGAACTTCAGTTCGTCTTTATTTCTGCCGGCTAAGCGTTGCCTTCTCAGTTACAACATCCGAGTAATAAAACTGTAAACAAAGTTGCTTGGGTGTGTCATCAAAAACATCTACAAAAATGTCCGCCTTCACATTACAGTGGCACTCGGCTACGAACGGATCTGAAAACGTTCACGTTTGTTTTCCAAAAGGAAGGGGGAGAAGGTTTTTTGCCATTTTCTTGAACGGGGCTGAACCAAACATCTGAGTGGCAAAGCGCCAGCTGCTACATCACACACACACATACACACCACCCGCCCCCCCCGGAGAGGGCGATAAATGTTATAAACAGAGGTTCTACATGCTCGTGCCTGAGACTGTGGATAACTGAAAATGCTCAAGGGTGGTGGCTCTTTATATTTTGCAGAGGAAGGAAGGAAAGGGAAGGCGCGAATTTCGCTCATCTCATCATTCTTGAAGAAAACTCACCTAAGAAAATTCTTCTTCTTAACACCTGCTGTTGCAGCACGAGGGAAAAATCTGAGTTCCAGAAAAAATGTTTACTTAATTCTTTTCATTTTGTCCTTTCCCTTGTCCCTCCCTCTCTCTCTCTCTCTCCCACCTTTGCTCTTTGTGCTTTTCTCACCACCAAGAGATGGTTTTTCTAGTTTTTTTCCAACAAATGGAACCAAATCCTTGGCATTTACCCATTTTGCTGTACTTTTTGGTACCCAAGAACACTTACAAACTAGCTCTTCTCTCTCAGATCGCTGTAAAATGTAGTTAAAAGTGTGTAGCTAGGAGTTCCTGTCATGGCTTAGTGGTTAATGAATCCGACTAGGAACCATGAGGTTGCAAGTTCGATCCCTGGCCTTGCTCAGTGGGTTAAGGATCCAGTGCTGCCGTGAGCTGTGGTGTAGGTTGCAGACACGGCTCGGATCCCGTGTTGCTGTGGCTGTGGTGTAGGCCAGAGTCTACAGCTCTGATTCGACCCCTAGCCTGGGAACCTCCATATGCTGCGGGAGCTGGCCCAAGAAATGGCAAAAAGACCAAAAAAAAAAAAGTGTGTAGCTAAATATGCAGATTGTGTTCACTGGGGGGTAGCCAGCCACATTAACCAATTAGAAAGTTGGACTCATTGGACCATGTATCAGGGTGGTTCAAAAGGGAATTGGGCGGGACTGGTGGTTTGATCCAGTAATTGAGGGTCCGTTCTGAATACCTCACTCTGGGACGTCTCCCAACAGTATTTGGTTTTTCTTAGACAGAGAAAATGCCATGCTCTTCTGATTTCAGTTAGCTTGCTGTGTGATTAAATCGACAGGCATTGCCTTCTGTGGCTTCCCTTTAGAAATGAGCACAGCTCATAAAGAGATTGTAAGTGGAGGTGTCATCCATTGAGATGCATTTATCAGTGTTGAGCCGCATAAACAAATAAGCTGGATGCCCCCGAACCCTCACACCTTTGTTACCTGGCTTCTCAACTGTAGCCTCTTAGATTCAGGCTGCTATTGGGTCTTTGCATAAATGTTCTTCCACCACCAGCAGTTTTGAGAGACCATAAGGCCACAGGTCTGAGAATATTAAACACCCAATACATGAGGTGATTGCCCAAATCTCTCAATGGATTTGAACTTTAAAAAAAAAAAAAAAGCCAACTCATTGGCTACTTAAGCTTGACTGTGATTCAGGGTCAGCAAACAGGAAATGATTAAAACATGGGGCTCATTCTAGTAACCAGGGAGGAAAGTGAATGAATGCCAAGTCACTACCGTTTGTCGTTGGTTTCATTTCATGACACACACCCCGTGTCTCTTTCTCGGGACATGAGCTTCCTTTTGAAACTTGGAAATGCATCTGAATGAATTCGCCATTTAAAATGTAGGCAAGAAAATTATGACTCCGTTAATAGCATTGGAGATGCCTGAGATGGACGTAAAGCTAGAAACAGGTGTAAGTAACTTCTATAAATAGCTGTTTGGGGGCATGTAACGATAGTCCAGTATTCCTTTTGCACACGTAGACATGGTGATTGTTAAAAATGTTTTGCATTCGGGTGTGTGAATTTTATGGGAAAGTTTATTTTCTCCATTCTGTTTGGAGGAATCATCCTTGGCCGTTTTTCCTTTAAAGTGTCCTTAAAAGCAGTGTGTGAAATGGATTTTTAGAATTAACTGAGCTAATCAATTTGAAATCAATGCTTTGGTTGTCTCAGAATTTATCCTGTTGTCAAGATGATATTACTAAACCTCAGGGAAAAATACTTTTAGGAAAGGGCCAAAAGAAATATGCTAATTATCAAAATTAATGATTCATCCTCATTTTCTTTTCCATTTATGTTGGTCTTCTTGGGTACCAGGCACAAATTGCTGCCCTGTGGACAGCCACTGACGAAGTAAAATCTAATACTGAGCCTGTTGCATTTTATTTAAATTTCAGGATTTACATTTTCTTTGGGGGAACACCTAAACCTGCTCAAAATTCAGGGACATATCCAACTTAAGGATTTCCGATTTTGTCTTTCGTTGACAAATGTACTTTGTGCAAATGCAGCCTGAAAAATATTTACTTGTGATCATAACTGGTGTTTCTGTCAAGAGATATTCTTAACATAGTGCCGGTCCATTGTAATAAATTAATCACTCTCAGGCATACGGCATTGTGAATGGACTTTGACTAAGGTCACTGTGGAGCTGCTCTAATCAGAAGCATGACGTGGAGCTTATAGAGCCCACAAGATCTTATTAAGGGCTGCTGGAATGAGGACTGTTTCATCTACCATATTTGGACATTGAAGGCAAGGCAGCGAACCGCAAAAGTGGAGTAACTTGGACTATGGCAGTTAGCACATCACTAGCCACGTGACCTGGATAAGTTATGTGTCCGCCCTGAGCCTGCTGTTCTCAAGTGAGGGGCAGGTACCCATAGGGTTACACGAGATCATGAATGTCAAGGACCTGAAAGTACCCAGCTGATGAATAAACGTGCGTGAGAAAGAGAGTGTAAAGCAAGAACAGACTGATTTTTGATACTCTGTAGCCTACAAGGAAGGTTTCATGCACAGACAAAAAAGTCTTAGCCAAAGCACGTGCATAGCTGGAGTCAGAAATCTATAGCAGCAAATCCCCCCAAGCCCTTCTAAATTCTAAGAAAACCAGTTGTATGGCGAATTGAATGTTCATGAAAGTACCTGTGTTCATTTTGATTATAATGCGTTGCATGTCAGAGTTAAGGATCTATTCTAGGCAAAAAAAAGCTTTTAGTACAGTGCACATTTTATAGCACATGGAGGCAATTTTCCTATAATAATATTAGTATAGGTTTTTTTGTTGCCGCCTTTTTGCGTTGTGATTCATACTTGGTACTTTTTGACACCAAAACCTTGATGAGGAAACAAACCCAATTCTAAGATTTTTGTAACTTGCTAGGTGTTTTTAAGGACTATGTTGAAGTCAGTGTGTAAGCCCCTTGTGTCACTGTGTAAGCCCTTTGGCTTAAAGTAGTCGCTGCTCCTGTAATGTCTCCCAAGACACCTGCACGTTTCCCAGGTGTTAGCACCTGTAACTGGTCAAGCGTTGCGCTCGGCCCATCAACATCAGAGTCAACAATAAAGCTCAGCTATCGCTTAACCTTCACTTGGGAAGAATTGGCACTGTCAACTACAAACCTTAAAATCTTAGGCAACATAAGCAGTAGAACGGCTAAGTGAGGCTGAAATTGGAAACCAAAATCATGAGAGACTGAAAAATAGTGTTTCAAATTTTATGTGCCATCTTTCAACTAAAATGTTGAGACCTCTTCTACTTCCAAGACAGACTTTGTGTGTCTGTGTGTGTGTCTGTGTGTGTGTGTGTGTGTGTTACACTATTACCTGTAAGATTTGGGGTGATGGCCAGAATAATATTGTCACTTGAAGCAAACTTTCCTCTTTTTATCAGCGATGCCTGTGGTCTACCACAGAGGTACACAAAGAAAATATGAGTTTCCTCATTTTATCTAATACTTTTCATTTCTGCTTGAATCTGTTTAATGATGTACATAATTAACATGAAGGGCTACTTAGTCATACATTAAGGGGAGTGGCCGCTTAAAAGCAAATTTTATATGTGTGTGTAATCAAGAAAGTTCAGAGACCATTCCAATAGACACTAAAGGGGTGAGACTCATTCTTTGTTTTTGAGTTCATTTATTAGGGAAAAAATAAACATGTTAAAGAAGGGAAAAATATTTTCCTACAGTTATATTTTATATTTTAATTGATTGCTTTTGTATCAAGCTTCATACTGCTTCTGTGTTGTTTGAGGAACCTAAGTTCTTTTTATAATTTCATGTATGTCCTGCCATGTTACCTACCCTCGTTAACACTGCGTAACTACAGAAGGCAGAGAGCCTGAGTGTTCTTTGTGATGTGCTTTTTCATTGCTAGGGAGTCATTCCTGAAGTGGCTTCCACTTAGCAGGGAAATGTTGTTGGCTGTGTCTTACTTTCATCATCATGTTAATAAGCTGTAATGAGCTTCATTGAGATCATTGAGTATGTAATCATTTTAAGAGTTTATGTGCAATATATGAATACTTGGATTGGGCTTCTGGAATAAGGTGGTAAAATCCTTCCTCTTGAAAATGGGATGTGAATTGCTTTTGCCCTGGGCTACTCTTGAAAGAAACCTCTCTTGACCGTCTCCCTGGAAGAAGTACTTGACCTTGGCTAGGTCCAAGGTAGAGTGTATTTTACTGTTTTTAATCCGTGATGAGATGAGCTCTAATGTATTGAAACAAAATTAGTGATAGGTGGGACAGAGTTTTAGTAAAATTGACATGTTCTGACATTAATCGAAATTAATACAAATTTTATTTTCTTTTTAGTTCACAGGAAGATGAAAGACCGATGTCACCTTTCTATTTGAGGTATTTATTTGATTTTTATTGGTCTGTTGTAGGGACTGGAGGAGGGTTAAGGCTTCTTGGAGTTTATTTGCCCACGTTAATGCTTTTCGATAGAATATTCTCTATTGTGGCAAACTAAGCTCATCGGAATCCCTCACCATAAAGTTCATGCTATGTTTTTCTTCTCTTGTGTTTAAGAAATCTTAAAATTTAATATAGTTGAAAAGACTACAATCTTTGGTTTTAAATTCAGAGGTATCAAGGTTGACATTTTAATTTCAAAAACTGCCTGATGATTAGGCTGTCACCTAAATTTAAAAATCTCCGCGTTGCCCTGATGGTGCAGTGGGTTAAGAATCCAGCATTGTTAACTGCCGTGGCTTGAGTTGCTGCTGGGCTGTGGGTTCGATACCTGGCCCCAGAACTTCCCCATGTGGAAGATGCAGCCAAAAAAAGAACAAAATGAAATAAAATACATTGAAAACTTAAACATCTCAGAGTGCCCTTCATGGCTCAGAGGTAATGATCCCAACTGGTATCCGTGACTTGGGTTCAATCCCTGGCCTCGCTCCGTGTTTAAGGATCTGGCATTGCCTCGAGTAGTGATGTCATTTGCAGATGTGCCTCGGATCCTGCGCTGCTGTGGCTGTGGTGTAGGCTGGCAGCTACAGCTCCGATTTGAGCCCTAGCCTGGGAACTTCCATATATCACGGGTGTGGCCCTTAAAAATAAAATAAAATAAATTTAAAAAAAATAAAAATCTCGGTTCTCCTTGTACATGCAGGTGGGAAGGACTGAACACAGAGCTCACTACTGAAGAAGTCTTGGGTAGATTAGATCCTTTCCTATATCGTAGTGGCGTGTGAACCTCCTATCTAGCAAGTTCCTGGAGTTCAGGACGATGCCCTGAAGTCTATAAAGCCGGAATGACAACTATTAAAACAGGTTCAAAGTAGCTATTAGATGTAATCACTTCCCTCCAGACTAAAAAGTTATCGTATTGATGCGATTTTTTTCCCTGAACCACCCCACTTAGGTAATAACCCAGAGACAGGTCTTTCTTACTGCATCTCTTTCCTCACTGCCTTCCCACTTCAAAGGCTTAGAAAATATACTTGAAAATAATACGATCATCTAACTTCAGGTTTCCTCTGCGGAGGTGTCTTGTGTGGTTTTGTTTTTTACCTTTCCTCGACTTGGAATTCTGCTTTTTAAAAAGCCGCATCAGGATACGAGATACATGTTTTGTTTGTTTGTGCGTGTGATTTGTTGCAGTGCTGTCCGGGTTAGATTTAGACTTTAATGCAAGCCCCATAGTTCAGAAGTGTGTCCTACAACGTCAGGTCTGGCCAAGTAACTGCTGTGCAGTGGTGTTCTGCCCTTTGGTGACTTGAAGCTCGTTGCATAATCACTTTGTGGCGAGAGAGGGAACATTGGCGGTTTCAGTTTGAGACAACACGGTGGTCCATTTGATTCAGCCTGCTCTCCTGCCAACCACATCAGCATTTTCTGGTTCATAGGCCATCTCAACTGTGCAATTACTGTAAACACATGAGGAGTTTGTTGCTGAGTACACGGTGACTCTGGTATTCGTTGTGTAAATACCCACAGTAATCTCAAACAGGTGATTGTCATCTATTCATGGAAATTAAGTTTTACACAGTGCAGAAGACTGCAGGACCAGATTGTGGCAGCTAATGAGAACTCTTCTCCGAATGTCTTACGTCGCTTACTCTCTGTAACATCAGTCTGTATTTTACATAGCGTTGGATTTCATTTTTTTAACCACTGTCTTAAAAAAACAGGTGGGGGAGTTCCCGTTGTGGTGCAGTGGTTAACGAATCCGACTAGGAACCATGAGGTTGCGGGTTTGGCCCCTGCCCTTGCTCACTGGGTTAAGGATCTGGCGTTGCCGTGAGCTGTGGTGTAGGTTGCAGATGCGGCTCAGAATCCCGTGTTGCTGTGGTTCTGGTGGCTACAGCTCCAATTCGATCCCTAGCCTGGAAACCTCCATATGCCGCGGGAGCAGCCCCAGAAAAGACAATAAGTAAATACATACATACATAGCAGATGGGGGAGTTCCTGCTGTGACTCAGAGGGTGAAGGACCCAACATGGTCTCTGTGAGGATGCGGGTTTGATCCCTGATCTCACTCAGTGGATTAAGGATCCAGCGTTGCCCGAAGCTGAGGTGTAGGTCACAGATAGGCTCAGATCCATTGTTGGTGTGGCTGTGGTGTAGGCCTCAGCTGCAGCTCTGATTCATCCCCTAGCCTGAGAACGTCCTTATGCCACAGGTGTGGCCACAAAAATAAAAATAAAATAAGTGTAAGAAGCAGATGGGGAAAGTGGGCTTATACATCGTAAGTCAGTCCTCAAGAACACATAATTACATTTTAGAGGGTGATAAGTTTTGTAATTACCTAAATTAATACTGTCGTCTTGAGAAAGAAATAGTAGCGACCATTCTGTACCTGCCACCATCCCAGGTGTCAAGTTTATTGCAGCTGCGGTGGCTCAAACAGTAGGTGTCCTTGCTCCCCAGGTGCTCATTCGAGATTATCCCCCCTGCTGAACTGATGAGAGAAGCGAAAGGGAAGGACAGGTGATGCCAAGCCATTAGCCTGACTGCCACGGAATAACCGTGAACCAAGACACTTCAGGTGAAGAACGCCCCTGGCACAGATGCCCAGACCCTGGCCTCTTTCATAGTCTAGGCTGGAAGCCCAGAAAAGGAGCCCTCCCCCAGTTGCTCAGATTAGCGTGAAAGCAGCCTGCTGGTAGGCGTTCCTCCGTGCCACCCTCGGCCTCTTATTGTCTGAATTCTTTGGCCTGGCATCCATCACATCTGGTTGGGATTTGTCGCTCATTCTGTTTCTGTTGGTCTGAAATGGCTGCAAGCCCAGGTTTTGGTGGCGGTGTTTACTTCCCCCGGGACTCGGTTCCGGATCTCCGTCTAGCCCTCCTCTTCTACCTGCTCCCATCTCTCTACACGCCCCTCCTTACGGCCAATATCAGGTCCTGTCCTCCTCCCTCCCGTCTGTCCTCGATCCCTGAATTCCTGCATCTTTCCAAATCCCTGGGTCACATGTAGCGCTTGTGCACCGAGAGCCTGTCTTTGCCTGTGCGTCATGAAAATTCTGAATGTGCGCTTAGGGCTACGTACCTGTAACCAGTCTTACTCACTGGGCTCTGAACAGCTCACCTGGCCTCTAGAGGTGGCTCCTCGCTTCCCAACACTTGTCATCCGCCCTAAGCCTCCTCTGCTTTCCCCTTCTCATTTTGTGCTTCACTGTGCCCCTGAGATGAACAGTCTTTATCAGTTTCAGCCCTAGTTTCAATGTCCATGGTGCAAATTGAAGCTACATCACTATTGTAGCAGATTTGGAACTGCTTAAAGTCAGTTGCAGTATTTCATATGTTTTCTGCTTTTCCTAAATCAGTAACATCAGTTAGATTTACTTCTAAATTAGCTGTATGGTGCACAAACGCATTCTTTAGGATTTTGTTCATTTTCTTATTTCTAGAATCTAAGAAGAATCAATTTTATGATTTTTTTTCTTTCTTTTTTTTTTTTTTTGTCTTTTTAGGACTGCGCCCATGGCACATGGAGGTTCCCAGGCTGGGGGTCAGATCGGAGCTGTTGCTGCCAGCCTACACCACAGCCACAGCAACGGCAGATCTGAGCCAAGTCTGCAACCTACACCACAGCTCAGGGCAATGCCAGATCCTTAACCCACTGAGCGAGGCCAGGGATCGAACCCACGACCTTATGGATTTCTTTCTGCTGTGCCAAGACGGGAACTCCATTATGAAAATCTTTTAACTGCAGAATTTATGTTGAAGCAAAAAAGTTAGCTTTCAGTAACTTCAGATTTAAATAGACATGGAATCTAGTCATACCACTCCTGTCTTGATACGTAGAAAAATCCCTGCTATCCCATCTTTAGATAGCTTTGGGGAGATTACCTTTCCAAACAACTCGTGCTAGAAGTTTGTATGTTTTGTATTTTTTTTTTGGTAATATTAATTAAATTTTAATGATTTTTCTCCTTAGGCATAATGTATGTTCTCTAAATTATCATTTTGAGGTAAAAAGCTCTTATTATCAGATGTGATAGTATGGAGAAATGTGTCACATCACACACTGCATTTGTTTGCAAACCTGTTTCAGGCTACTGACGAAAAAAGCAGAACAAACAGACAGGATGTTTATTTAATTATCTATTTGTTTTTGTTTTTGTTTTCCCCAAGATGATAACGTCACTAGATATTTTGGGTGTCTTTAGGCACAGATTATTATGTATTTAAAATTTTTTTCCTTATCCTTTTAGACGAGAATGGTATTTCTTTTTTTTTTCTTGTTTTATTATTTTAATTTTTTTCCACTGTACAGCATGAGTACCAAGTTACTCTTACATTTATACATTTTTTTCCCCACCCTTTGTTCTGTTGCAGTATGAGTATCTAGACATAGTTCTCAATGCTACTCAGCAGGATCTCCTTGTAAATAGAACGATATTTCTAAACTCCACCTCTGCTTGTGTAGCTTTTTTTTTTTTTTCTTTTTTGGTGGTGGGTGGTGATAAATACAAATAAAATAAAGTTTGCCGTTTTTAATTATTTTTCAATTGTTATAAAATATATGGGTTAAAATCATTTTTAAGTACATGTCTACTAGAAATGCACAAGTGTCCAGCTTCTCTACATTCTTGTCAATATGGCTTATTTTCTGGTTTTTAATAATACTATTTTTATGTTATGAAGTACATGGAGCTTATTAAAGATGCCTGGGTCTCACTAGCCAAGATACTGAGTTTCAAGTGGACTGGGTGTTCATATTTTCAAAAAGGAGTTCTTGTTGTGGTTCAGTAGGTTAAGGACCCAGTGTTGTCTCTGTGAGGATGGGGTTCGGTCCCTGGCATTGCTCATTGGGTTAAGGATCTGGAATTGCTACAAGCTGCAAATAACAGGTCAAAGATGTGGCTTGGTTCCGGTATTGCCGTGGCTGTGGTGTATGTAGGCCTACAGCTGCAGCTCCAGTTCAACCTCTAACCTGAGAAGTTCCCCATGTCGCAAGAGGGTCAGAAAGGGAGGAAAGAAAGAAGAAGGGAGGGAGGGAAAGAAAAGAAAAAGGAAAAAAAAACATTGGGCAAAAGGCACATGACATTCAATTGGGTTGTGATTTCTTACGTATGACGTCAAAGGCATAGGAAACAGGATAAAACAGGTAAATTGGACTTCTTAAAATTTTATTTAATTTTTTTGAATCAAAAAAGACATTATCAACAGAGTAAAAAGATAATTCACAAAATAGGGGGAAATATTTACAACCCATATATCGGATAAGGGATTATACTTAGAACAGAGAGGGAACTCCTAAAACTCAACAAAAAAAAACAACCCAATTTAAAAATGTGCAAAGACTTGAGTAGGTTTTTCTCCAAAGAACATATGCAATGAAAAGATGTTCAACATAACTAACCATCAAGGAAATGCAAATCAAAACTATAGTAAGATACCACCTCATACTCATTAGGATGGATGCTGTACAAAAAAAAAAAAAAAGGCAGAAAATAATAAGTATTGGCAAAGATGACAAGATAGTGAAACACTTGTGCATTCCTGGCTGAAATGTAAAAATGGTGGAGTTCCCATCTTGGCGCAGTGGTTAACGAATCCAACTAGGAACCATGAGGTTGCGAGTTCAATCCCTGTCCTTGCTCAGTAGGTTGAGGATCCGGTGATGCTGTGAGCTGTGGTGTAGGTCGCAGACACGGCTCGGATCCCGCATTGCTGTGGCTCTGGCATAGGCCGGTGGCTACAGCTCCGATTCGACCCCTAGTCTGGGAACCTCCATATGCCACGGGAGTGGCCCTAGAAAAGGCAAAAAGACCAAAAAAACAAAAGCAGATAAATAAATAATAAAATAGAAATGGTGAAGCCGCTAGGGAAAATAGTAATGGCAGTTTCTCAAAACAATTAAACTCAGACTTACTCTCTGATCCAAGAATTCCATTTCTGGGGATATATTCAAAAGTACTGAAAGCAGGGCCCCAAAGAGGTCCTTGCACTCAGGTTCGTAACAGCAGTGTTATTCACAAGAGCCACAAAGTAGGATCAATCCAGAGGTCTATCAGTGGATGAATGGAAAAAACAAAATACAGTAGATACACACAGTGGAGTAGGCATTTCGCTTTTAAATACAGTTCAGTATTACTTAGCCTCTAAAAAGGAAGGAGCTTTTGACATAGACACAACATGGCTGCATCGTGAGGACATCTGTATTAAGTGAAATAAGCCAAAAACAGAAAGACAAATACTGTATTATTCCACTTATAGGAGGTACCTAATGCAGTCAGACTCATAGAGACATCACATGGAAGGGTGGTCGCATGGGCTCAGGGTTGGGGGGAGAACTGGCAGTTCTCATGCAGTGAATATGGAGTTTCAGTTGTGAGATGGAAAGAGTTGTGAAGATAGATGATGGTGGTGGCAGCACACCAGTGTGAATGTGCTTAATGCCGTTGGGTGTAGACTTAAAAATGGTTGAGATTAAGATGGTAAATCTTATATTGTGTGTATTTTACCAAGGTAAAAAAAAAATTCAGGGAAAGGTGTCGTAGGAGGTTTGGAGGGACACCCCTCACTGAAAATGAGTGAACCAGACCAATAGTATAATTTTATACTGAATGGTTATTGGCTTTACTAGAATGATTATAAATTTTGCTACTGTTGACCAGATCTTTCTTTGGGGATTCGATCCTGAGTTCTTGACATCTGAGAATCGTTAGTCCTAGTTCTTGCATAGTAAGAGTTAAGTACAGGTTCCAGGTGTAATGCTATCAATGTTAATTAAAATATTAGATATATATTTAGGCTATACTGAGAAAGATAAATTATATGTAATTTTTATATTTTTATACTTCTTTTCGTATCTTCTCTTAGCATGAAAAAGCAAAAGAAAAATTTACTGGTAGAAAATGATGTCTTCGTAGCCATTCTCTCTAGAGCTCTTGTGCCTCAATTTTCCATCTCCCTGCCTCCCTATCGATTTCTGTTTATAAGAACTGAAGATTTTAGGAGTTCCCATTGTGGCTCAACGGGTTAAGAACCCAACTGGTATCCATGAGGATGCAGGTCAGATCCCTAGCCTCACTCACTGGGGTAAGAATCCGGTGTTGCTGCAAGCTGCTGCATAGGTCACAGATGTGGCTTGGATCTGGCATTGCCATGGCTGTGGCATAGGCTGGCAGCTGCAGCTCTGCTTCAACCTATATATTCAATTTCCATATGCCACAGATGCAGCCTTAAAAAAGAAAAAAAAGAGAGAGAGAGAGAACTTAAGATTTTAATAAAACATAAACCTCTAGGTCAAACAAGTAGCAGACTATCTTTCCCTGATAGAACTAGTCCTACCTTCCCATTTAAATTGTAATGATATGGTAAAAGAAACACTAGATACAGTTTTATACCAGTGATAAAGAAGAAAACTCCGTTAAGGTCACATCATCAATGGGGAAAATCTGAGAAACATTTTTGCTTTGCAGGCTTCATGTTCTCTCATCTCAACAATACAGTGACCACAAAGAGACAAGGAAGGCAAAAAAAAAAAAAAAAAAAAAAAGACTTGGATTCCTTCCAATGTCTACTGCACTGACCAGAAAAGCAAGTGACATTCCCATTCCCCCAACTGAGCAGACCTATTTTCTGAACCATCCAGAACTGAGTCATGCATTGTTTTTCACCTCCCACTGAGAGACTAGTACATTAAATATATAAGACAACAAAGAGGGGGCACAGCCCCTGGGATGCTCAGTTACCTAACAAAAGCATTTGAGAAAGGGATAAAGGCAAAAAGCTTATTGGATTGAATGCATGCTTTCAAGTGTACACTGCACAGAGACAAACTGCAGGTTGTTTCTGATTCTCCAGTTTCATCGTAAAATTGGACCAAGCAGCAAGTCCACTCAAGTATGCGTTGTAGATTGTTTGAGGGCAGACCCGTATCCTGGTTTTTAAAGCCTAAATCCAGGAGGGGACATCTGCCCACAGCCAAGGGACGATGAAATAAACTCAGAACTGTCTACCTAGCCAGGGTTTGGATAATGGCTCTGCCTGTTGATTGTTTCCCCTTACGAACCCAACCACTCACTAAACACAAAGAACTATCTGGGACCTATGAAGAGAAATTACAAACTAAGGGAAAGGGTGCCTTGCGCTAAGGACTCAGAGTAGAAACAGATTTCAGAGAACCGTTTTTTATATGATTCAGAGGAAAACTTGAGAAGTAATATTGCTATTTTTCTCCCAAAGTGCTCAAGGACATAACCAACCTCTTTGCAATTTGAGTAGGAACCTGTAAGTGGAGAATAAAGGTTGCAATTAAAAGGCCGGGACACAGAAGAACAGCTGAAATGAGGGAGAAAGGGCCTAGAAATGTATTTACAAAGATTTTTAAAATTTTGGAAAGCAGTAAAGAGCAGAAATTATTTAAAATAAATCAAGCATATATTGAGAGAGAAACTTGAAACAATCTTTCAAAATGAAGAAGGAAAGGATAAAAAACTATGAGGAAAATAACGTTAGGTATGACGGTCAGAGGTCGGAAAGCCAACCTGAAAATTATGATTCTAGGGAGAAAACCATACCAATGGAAATGTATTATCTTGCATAAAACACAGGAGAATAGAAGCAAGAGTCAAGAGTTTCAGGGCTTGGGTTTTTTGGGGGGTTCATTTTTGAGGGTTTTGTTTCAGTTTTAATAATTAGATAGGAGTGGGTATGAGAAGCAACAACTGGTAGAATTGTGCATAGGGCTCCTCCGTCTCAAATCACCACACAAGAGAAAAGACAGAAATCAAAGGAACAGGAAACTCCCAAATTAGAAAACATAAAGCAGAAACACAAAACTGAAACAAATCTATCAGCTATGACAAAAAGTATAAATGGATTAAATCTTTTGGTAAAAGCTAAAGGTAATTTTTTAAAAATGACTGCTGGAACTGTTTTGCTCTTTTGAGCAAAAACAAGGTTAATAATATAAGATTAATAATATAGGAATTATATAATAAGTTAATAATATAACCTTTGGCACAGAGGGTTAATAATGTAAGATTTATCTCTGAATGTGAACAGAAGGAAAGCAGAAATAGCAATATCAACACCAGAGCAAAGTTCAAAGCCAAGTCCGTTAAACAGGACAAACCTAGACTGACTATTAGGTAAAATCCATACTAAAAATATGAAGGTTATAAATAATATGCATGTTTAAGATTGCATCAAATCATATAAATTTTTAAACTTGTAACAGGAATAAACATACAAGCATTTGACATATGAATCATTTATCACTCTATGTCCATAAAACAAACTTTATAAATATTTGATAAAATTAGTAAGATTTAAAATGAGGGCACATCATATATACTAAACTTTGCAACCTATAAATAGGGCTTAAGCATTCCTGTTACTTTCTAAAAAATTACTCAGCTGTCTCTAATAAGAGTTCTTGAAGAATAGAAATATCAACAGTTACATTTGTAATTAATAACAAAAAATTTCTGATCCACCAGTGAAAACTCTCCTAAAGGGAGGAAGAAATTCAAATAGGAAATAAAAACTTCAAGTACAGGCTATGTGGAATAAAAAGGAAAAAAAGTACATATCAAAATTTGTAGAATGAGATCTACGCTCTTTTTAAGAAGTAACTGTACCTTCTTGAAAAGGTTCAAAATAAATAAACCACGCATTCAAAATAAAAAGGTATAAGAGGGAAGAAAAGTAACCTCTTGGAAACCTAAAAGGATTTAATAGCAAAAGAAAACATAAAAAGAGCAGAACTGATATTTGAATCCAGCAACATGGTCTTTGAGAGTAAAAATGAAAAGAATAAAATAGAAAACTGCTGGTAAATTTAAGAAAAAATTGAACAAACTAATAATCAGAAGTGAAGTTTGCTGTGAAGGATATATTTGTTTTTAAAAGATTATGTAAAACTTCAAGCAATTTTATCATAATAAACATGAAAATAGAGATGAAATAAAGTTATCTGGAATGCATAAATTTTGAGAAAATTTCATTTGAATCCAAAAAAGTACTTTTGGTAATCTAATTCTAAGACATTACATAGATGTGTAGCCAAAGATTTATGTGAATAGCAGAATAAGGACTATTTTTTTTATTAAGGACATAGTCTGGATGAAGCCATGGGCTGCATGAGCTAGACATCAGAGTTTTATAAACTTGAGTGAGATACTAAGCCTCTCAGAACCTCTGTTTCCTCATCTGCAAGTAGTATGGAATATATAGTGACCTCTCTGTTTCCTTTCTTAATTTTGCTTTGTAAAGACCTTAGTCCCCAAAATAGAAAAAAAAAACTCTGCATTTCTTTTTACGTAAAATGTGCCACATATCTAAAACTGAAAACTCTAGTATAATCAGGGCCTGAAAGAAGCTTATGAAAGGTATTTTGGTATTTTGATGGGCTCCATTTGTTAGAAAATATTTGATAGAATATCAAGATATAGGAATGAAGAATAAGTTTATTTTCTTCCCGACAGTCCTAATATCTAAAGGAATAGAATGTGAGTTTCATTAAAAACATGCAAGGATAAATATTTTCCTCCTACTGAGTCACATCCATGTAATATGTTTTCAGTCTATGTTCTGTGTATATGCATAGTATATAATATAAGACAAAATGTAATCCAAATTGTCTATAACACCACCACAAATTAATACCTATAAATCTCTGCATATGATAATCATAACAAAAAGTTAAAGCACAATGAATAAATATTGAGGATGGAGTATATGTATTTTAATATGTGATGCTATGGAGAGCTGAACTAAAATCATGGAAAATATATCTGTGGCCGCACCCATGGCATGAGGAAGTTCCCGAGCCAGGGATGGAAACCATGCCACAGCAGTGACAATGCCGGATCCTTTGACAGCCAGGCCACCAAGAAATTCCCATGGAAGTATTTTAATTTAGAAATTCATTATGCAGTTACAAGGAAAAAATGTAGTCATAATATTAACCCTGCATATCAACTTTTAGTGTTTTTAGATGATGCAAAAATACCATATCCCAGAGTTCCTGTCGTGGCACAGTGGTTAACGAATCCGACTAGGAACCATGAGGTTGCAGGTTCGGTCCCTGGCACCACTCAGTGGATTAAGGATCCAGCGTTGCTGTGAGCTGTGGTGTAGGTCACAGATGTATTTCAGATCCTGCGTTGCTGTGGCAGTGGTATAGGCCGGCGGCTACAGCTCCGATTGGACCCCTACCCTGGGAACCTCCATATGCCGAGGGAGCAGCTCCAGAAAAGGCAAAAAGACCAAAAAAACAAACAAACAAAAAAACCCATATCCCATTAACTAGACAAATTAAAGGTTTTGTTCTGTTTTAATGATTAGTTACAGGATCTTCACCCCTAGACCTAAACAAACATCACATAATTGTCTTTTAAGTCCTCACTCATTTAAAAAATGAATAAAACGTAAATATGATTTTCTAGAGAATGAAGGTAATGCCATCAGACCTAATGATTCCTATTAAGACGGTATTTTCCAGACAGGAATCTATACAGCACGGCAAAGAGAACAGATAGAAAAAGAGAACACGTGCTTTTTCAAGATGTCTGGTTTCAGTAGATTTGAAAGATTCCCTAATTTCCAATTAAGAGATCTAATTAAAGAATCACTTGTCAACAGGCATTCTGTGCATCTTATCACATGCAAATTTTATTGGCTGATGGGCTGAGCATAATCACCTTACGGAAATGTTTCTCTAATAGGAGTAAAGATGAAGAATGTTTAGTTATGTCACAGGATGTATTTCAGAGTGGGATTAGAATCTGTTTTGAAGGACTGTACCAGAAGGAAATTGAGTTGCATCATCACCTAAGGGGGCTTGGATAATGCAATTGACCGTAAAGCTGGAGTCTGCCCATGTGCTTGCTTCTCTTGTTGTGAATACTTGCTGTGTCAACATTTAGGAAATGAACTCTACTTATTGCATAAGTAAGACGTTTTCTTAGCACATCAGTCAAGGGCTCTGAAAAAAATTCATTGGTCTTAAAATCCCCCTCTGCAGGGGATTTTAAAAAAAGCAAATTATGTGTAGATGAAAAAATCAGTATCTTTCACTTTAACTTATTGGTGTATTATTGCCTTTTCATCAGTGTCTTAGAATTAGCTCCACAATCAAGTTACAGCAATAGAAACAGTCCCTGTTTCTGACATTAAGTATTTGTAGAAATCTTGTTACTGATGTGTTGCTAAGCACATCCCACAGGAACTATGGAGATGCTTAGATACTTGACCAAAGCCATTTTGGTATCTCATAAGCCCTAACTCTGATGCTGTCATAAAACTACATATGCAGTTATAACCTGTTGTAATAATTTTAGGGCAATAAACTTTGAAACTGAGATGGTCTTATAAACTTTCAGAGCTAAAGAAAATAACAGAGATCACTAACCAAGGCTTTCATTTTCTGTACGAAGAAACCAACCCAAAGCAACCAAGCTAACCAACAATCTGACTGTGCCTGCAGCTAATTAACTACAGAGCCAAGACCAGAACTTCTCTTTTCTGATTTCCAGTGGAAGACATTCTCTTCTCTGAACGCTTTCTTTAGAAAAAGTCAGTTGGGAGTTCCTGTCGTGGCGCAGTAGTTAACGAATCTGACTAAGAACCATGAGGTTGTGGGTTTGATCCCTGGCCTTGCTCAGTAGGTTAAGGATCCGGCATTGCCGTGAGCTGTGGTGTAGGTTGCAGATGCAGCTCAGATCCCGAGTTGCTGTGGCTCCGATTAGACCCATAGCCTGGGGATCTCCATATGCCGCAGGAGCAGCCCTAGAAAAGGCAAAAAGACAATAAAAAAAAGAAAAAGTCTCTCTTAAAAGCATGGAAGTATGGACACATTAAGTAATACCAAAAATTCCAAAGAACTGTTAAAGAAACACACAAAAAAACATAACTTTATTGGAAATTTGACCCAAGATCAATATATTAACAAAAATGGATACGATTTAATTACTTAGACTTATTACTGATTTATTCACTTATTTTTGCATTCTGAGAAAGGCTCTTGAAGACTAATTTAGACTGCCAGGGCATTTTTCTTTAAGCACTGGGGGAAATTTTGATGTATTGCCTTTATTCACTCAGCATAAGTTTTCCAGACCATACCTTCATAACTTAGAGTATTTAAAAATAGCAATTGTGGTGTCTAAGTCATTGAAGGCTTGAAGAATTTTAGTTGCAAGGATTCAGAGCCTTGCTGATCAATGACTTCCACAGATGACAGCATCAGAATCATAGACGAATTGGTTAGAAATGCAGAACTCTCCGCTTCCCCTTCCCTAGGTCTAGACTCATTGAATCCAAATCTATGTTTGCACAAGATGCTGGGTGTTTCTGATGCACATTAGAGTTCAAGCACTTGGTTAGAGAGTCAGGAATCGCATAACCTGGTCCGTTGGTTGTCATTTCCTCATCTCTCTCTTCCTCACCTTTCTTCCTCTTCTCCTCCCTACCCCCTAAAAGGAACATAAAAATATCCGGGTGCCCTTTAATAAGCAAGACGAAGTCCAGGTCAAAGTGTTAGAAGGGAGGAGAGGCAGTAGGTCTCTTCCTTCTAAGATGGTACCGGAAACTGATTGCCTGATGACACCGCTGTGTCTTTGGCATGTTTTTAGTATCTAGCAGATCTATATTCTTTTCCCTCCTCTAGCTTCTCCTCCAGTCGTTATTCACACTGGCCCCTGCTCCCCAAACCAAGGTGGTATAACTGCATGGAGAAGTTGAGTCCAGGAGTTCATTATACGGTGTTGAATCTACAGAGGGTGAGCCCCCAAGCGCCAAAATCAGGGACGGCCTGTTCCAGCTGAGGACAGCAAGCAGCAAAGGAGTTGTCGGTTGTGTAACCTGGGAACCTCTATGAATAGCAGGCTTTGTAAGGCACAAATGGTTGTAATTAAAAGCAAAGTTAAATACCTAAGGCCAGGCCTCCGAGTACAGAGATGGTTCTCATGCGTGTTTCTTCTAGTGAGTGATGGGTTGAAAGTCTACTGTAGTGATTAAGAGCTTAGACTCTAAGCTCCAACTTTCTTGGCTCGTATCCCAGCTCTTCTCCTTCTTGGCTGTGTGGCTGCGAGTGAGTTATTTAACCTCTCTAGCCTCTTCATTTGAGAATAGGGAAAGGAAAACAACTGTACTACGTCATAGGGTTACTGTAAACTGTGAGTGGGAAAATCTGTGTAAAGAACACTTAGCAGTGTGTCTGAAACATAGCAAGCACTCGGTAAGCATTCCTTTACTAATGAAGAGTTTTCTCATCAGTTTCCCTTGTGAACATAGCATTTTTTTTTTTTTTTTTTTTTTTGGCTTTTCTAGGGCCGCACCCACAGCATATGGCAATTCCCATGCTAGGAGTTTAATCAGAGCTGTAGTCACCAGCCTACGCCAGAGCCACAGCAACGTTGGGATCCGAGCCACGTCTGCGACCTACACCACAGCTCACGGCAACGTGGGATCCTTAGCCCACTCAGCAAGGCCAGGGATCGAACCCCACAACCTCATGGTGCCTAGTCAGATTCGTTTCCGCTGCGCCACGATGGGAACTCCCCGTGGCATTCTTTTATGCAGTTTTTCAGGGATTTGGGCTTGGTGTGTGGCCATGACAAAGAGCTACGGCTGTAGGTAAAGGACATTCTCTGGTGAGTTGATCAACTTTGGGATAATAAGTCCCAGGCTGGCTGGGATGCTGCGGGTGGAGCTGGGTGATCATGAGCCAAACTGATCACTCGGCCAAATCTTGTGATGGGAGAACCTGAGAAATACCATACGATCCCTTGAGGCCCTTAGATTCTAAATGGAATGGCATGCGATAGACATGTACCTGGGAAAAAAGCCGGACCTGTTGACTCCAAAGCAACGTGTTCTTGTGTTGAAATTTCTAAAGTGTAAATGAGGATGCCTGGCGTGATCGAAAGACAACCATCACTGTGGGTCATTAACAGCTTTTATTTTCTTCAGGTTTCTTCTACAGAGAAGGAAGTAGAAGGAAAGACCTATTATATCTATTAGGCGAAACTGTAGTTTGTCGTGCCCTAAAGATTTTTTCAATCTCATTTTAAACATAGACACTTTGGAATCTGGATTTAGAAGGCCAGTTAAGCACTCTAAGGCAGAATGTGATAACGCAGTGGTACTGATGCAGTCGAACCAGCTGCCAGCCTCCACCCTCGCTGTGGCCACATGAACAGAGAGGGTGTGCAAAGGGACCCGATTCTGAAGCATCTAATTAAGTAGGGTTCTCTGATGGTACCATCTCATTTTATACGGCCTGCCTTTTTATTTTTAACTGACTAGTTTTTCATCAACACAGTTCGGGCTTTGGAGAAAATGGGAATGTAAAGTACGTTTATAGATGCTCAATAAAAGGGCTATAAATTCGGTGTCAAGACAACACATTATAGAGCTTGAGGTATTTTCCATCATGAGAACCTTGGGCAGAAAAGGTGGCTCCGATAGAGTCGTTGAGGAAACTGCTGGTTCCTTGTTTTTCTGTCCCCTACAGCCCCTGCTGTACCTTCAGAGCCGTCTTGGGAAGATGCTTCTAGCCCATAGCCAGGGGTGGGGAGAGATGGACCTGGGCTGGGGAGAGCGGGGGAAGGGGAAGCGGGTAGCGGGAAGGCCGTCAGCAGGAGCTGCATTAACATTTGGGAAGAATGGAAAAACCCCACACTCTGTTTCCGCAGGGTGAGGCGTCGGGACGGTTCCCGGGGGTCACTTTTGAAATGATCTATCACGGACATCTTTAAAAGGGAGGGAAAATTGCCGTTTGGGACTAAACACCCAGGGCCATCTCTAATCTAGAGGCAGGTGCACATGAGCAGCTGTCGGGGGTAACTAAATGTCTCGTGAGGGTTGCTCAGGGCCTGGCTGATGCTTTCGGCCCAAGATAGCTTCAGGTGCTGGATTCACCGCCTCTGATTGTCGGTCTAATCTGACTTCCTTTCTTTTGCTTCTTTTCCACAGCGCCCACGTATCTCAAGTCAGCAACGTGTCAACGACTGGAGAGTAAGTGATCCAGATTGGGCTCCCACCCCCCACCGCCCCTCATTCGTTAAACAGTAAAAAACTATTCTATTCTGATGGTGTGTAGTATTGGAATAAGCAACCAGTGATGGTTTTTAAAACCATTCAGAGGGGGAGCTAAATAAAAAGTGTTTCTATTTGAGCCTGTGTGCATGTGTGAATGGAGACAGCTCAACCACTTGAACACATGAAATCTTTGTTTATTTCGCTCAAAATAATGTTCGAGTCAGTTCATATGTGCAAAGCAATCTCTGCCCTCTGGGAGGTGTCTGGCAATAGAAGATGCTATTAAGTGAGAGGGATTGGGAGTTTGGGGTCAATGGATGCAACCTATTGCTCATGGAATGGATTTACAATGAGATCCTGCTGTGCAGCGCTGAAAACTGTCTCTAGATACTTACAACTTAGCACGACAATGGGAGAAAAAATTATGTATGCGTGTGTGTGTAACTGGGTCCCCATGCTGTACAGTGGGGGAAAAAAAAAGTCTCTTGGGGGAAATAACAGTAAAAAATAAATTAAAAAAATAAAATTTTAAAAAAAGAAGATGCTGTTAAAAGTGAAAGTATGGGGAGTTTCTGTTGTGGCTCAGCGGGTTAAGAACCCAACATATTGGGGTTCCATGAGGATGTGGATTTGATCCATGGCCTCTTCAGTGGGTTAAGGATCTGGCAGGGCTGTAAGCAGCGGCGTTAGGTCGCAGATGCAGCTTGGATCCCCTGTTCCTGTTGCTGTGGCATAGGCCTGCAGCTGCAGCTCCAATTCAACACCTAGCCTGGGAACTTCCATATGCTGCCGGTGTGGCCCTAAAAAGAAAAAAAGTAAGAAGAAACAGTAATCGGTATGAACTTGGAGCTAATGAGCCCAATGGAGACTTTTTTTCTCTTCTTTGTCAGGTGAGGAAGTAGTCAGAGAGCCGGTTAGACCGCTCTTATTTCTGTGTGAATTTTAAAGAGATTCCAGAATTATACCAAGACTGATGTGTTCTTGCCTCTTGGTTTCCAAAAAACCTTTACTTCTCATATGTCTTACATAATGTGTGGAATAGATGTGGGTGTGTGTGTTTGTATATAGTGATTATTTCACATTTCTTTGTACCACGGTTAGGTACTCTCTAATTGCTGGAATGTGGAGTTCTAAATATAAAAGTCTGATGCCCAAGTCTGACTATACTTGCTCATTGTCCTAATGAAATTTCTATGAATCTGTTCTAAAACTACATTTGGGAAATCTAAAGTTCTTAAATGTTCAAAACGCATTGTACCTAACTGAATGTTTTTCTCAATATGACCATTAAAAAAATACATTTGCGGTTCTTTTTTTAATTTCTTTTTTGCTTGTGAGGGCCACATCTGTGGCATATGGAAGTTCCCAGGCTAAGGGTCAAATCGGAGCTGCAGCTGCCAGCCTATGGCACAGACACAGCAATGCCGGCTCCTTAACCCACTGAGCGGGGCCAGGGATCAAACCTGCCTCCTCACGGATCCTAATCAGGTTCATACCCCACTGAGCCACAATGAAGAATCCCCCCCTTTTTTAAACTGTAACATAATATAAACATAGTAAGCTTTTTCAGGCATAATTAATACACAAAAAAACTACAGACATATTTAATTCTTACAATTTGATGAGTTTGGATGCGATTCTTTTTTCAAGTGAAGGAAAAGAGACTCTGAAGAATGTCCGTTGAGAATGTTTCATGCCTGCTTGTACAGAATTTAATAGTGAGGTGGTAAAAGAGGGTTTGGACACATTGAAAGATTATGTAGCTTTAAAAACGATACCCACCCAGAAAAGAACATGTCTTGTCATGCCCTCTTTTCAGCCCCTGCGCTTCCCTGTTTTCTTCAGGCTGAACAAAGTCAATCTATCCTTCCGTCTTCAATAATATATACTGGGATATTTGGATGAATACAGCTTCAATGTTACACATCACAATTTTTTTATTTGTGTATGCATGTAGGCCTCGCCTGCAGCACATGGAAGTTCCTGGGCCAGGGATTGAGCTACCCCACAGCTGCAGCAACCCTGGATCCCTGAACCCACTGCACCAGGCCAGGGATCGAACCCGCGCCTCCACAGCGAGCCGAGCCACTGCAGTTGCATTCTTTTTTTTTTTTTTTTTTAATTATTTTCCCACTGTACAGCAAGGGGGTCAGGTCATCCTTAGATGTATACATTGCAGTTACAGTTTTTTCCCCCACCCTTTCTTCTGTTGCGACATGAGTATCTAGACATAGTTCTCAATGCTATTCAGCAGGATCTCCTTATAAATCTATTCTAGGTTGTGTCTGATAAGCCCAAGCTCCCGATCCCTCCCACTCCCTCCCACCCACTGTGCCACAGGGGAATGCCCCATCCCAATTTCACTGAAGAAACATTTAGAAGATCTTGCCATTCTGTAATGAGTACTAATTGTTCTGGTGAACAATTACTTTTTTGTTACTCTTTTTTAATAGCATTATTCCCTATATAATTTTACCTCTAAAAAGATGCCAAATAGATAATGGGAATCATAAAATTATTTGTGGCACTTTGCTTTGTAAATTGTGCTAGCTTCCTCTGCAGAACTGGCGTGAAATCTGGAGGAAACTCACTTTTATAAGAATAGGTCCATTAGTATTGTATGAGGAGGAAGAAATTTCCTCATTCTGCCTGATATTAAATGGTGCTTATTTCCTGAATGCCTGTTACAACTGTTGCACTAATAATCAGATTGGTGGAATTTGTTCGGTTTAGTTTCGGTTTTTAATGCCCAGTGCACATATTTGAGGATTAATGCCTCATATACGGAATTTGCTTATGAAGTTATAGCAGACGTTCCATTGAAAATGCTGAGATTTCCAAACTATGGTTTGATTGCCTGGTGGGCCTCGCACTCTTTTTTACAGACTCTTAGAGAGAACCATCCGCTCTGCTGTGGAACAGCATCTTTTTGATGTGAATAGTCCTGGAGGTCAAAGTTCAGAGGACTCGGAATCTGGACCGTCAGCAGCATCTTCCTCCACGTCCGCCAAACAGCGACGGCGCCAGTCCAAGGAGCAGGATGAAGTTCGACACAGCAGAGATATGTGAGTTGCCCTTGGTACTTCACGTTTGCATTTGCTCTTCCTCTTTTAAAAAATACACCCTCGAATTAGCGACTGTGTTATAGTCACTCCCATTTCAGCTTTCGGGTTAAAACTTTGGAAGTTCTCATTTTGACCATTCGAAACGTAGCTAACATGGGAGTTCCCACTGTGGCTCAGTGGTAACGAACCCGACTAGTATCCATGAGGACGTGGGTTCGATCCCTGGCCTCACTCCATGGGTTAAGGATCCGACATTGCCACGAGCTGTGGTGTAGGTCACAGACAGGGCTCGGATCCCGCGTTGCTGTAGCTACAGCTCCAATTCGACCCCTAGCCAGGGAACTTCCACATGCCACAGGTGCAGCCCTAAAAAAGCAAAAAACAAAACAAAACAAACACCAACTAAAGTTAGCTAACATTTGGAAATTCATAGGTGTTTAGATAAATATTTCAGCTTCATCTAGCAGTTTGGTGTGTTGTGGGAAGCTACCTCTGATTTTAGACATTTTGTGGCTTCCTCCTGAACATCTTATTTGGAGGGATCCCGAACCTTCGGAGGAGAAAATTGCCACAGGTCTGTCCAGAGGTGTTTTTTTCCTTGTTAGACAACATTCAGGTGACTGTTAGATTTGTTTACGAACCAGCAGATTTCTCTACTATACGGACCTGATTAAATACCAGAACGTAGCTGTAAAGCTCTGACAGTTGATTATGTTTTGTATGAGAGCATTCTAACAAAAGGAGAGATGCTCCAGTTCCTTATCATTATAACTACTAATGTTAAGGCATTCTCACAGTATGAATTTTAAGAGTAGTATTACAATGAATTTTATTCTCCATTAAAAGAGTTGCTAAAATACACATGGACAGTTATCTTTCATATTATTGAATAATCATGATTTAAATTGTCAAGGAAGATATTTCCATGTAATGAACTGTATTTCCATATTTTCCCTGAAAGTGTTTTATCTACTATGGCATTTAGTCTCTATATATAAAGTTAATTGTTTGGAAATATTTTATCAAATGTCAAAGACTAAACCAGACCCTAGTTCCCCTCATTCTTTTTCCCCTGGACTCATAATCTACAGCAAAATGTTTATGGAAGGAAAGAAACTTCTCTTTGCTTAAAGAAAGATACATGGAGTTCCCGTTGTGGCACAGTGGAAACGAATCCTACTAGCAACTTGAGGTTGCGGGTTCAATCCCTGGCCTTGCTCAGTGGGTTAAGGATCTGGCGTTGCTGTGAGCTGGGGTGTAGGTCGCAGACACAGCTTGGATCTGGTGTGGCTGTGGCTGTGGCCTAGGCTGGAGGCTATAGCTCTGATTAGACCCCGAGCCTGGGAACCTCCATGTGCTACAGGTACAGCCCTAAAAACGACAAAAGACAAAAAAAAAAAAAAGATACATAAGATAGAGTATAAATAGATTCCATGCTGTGCATTATTGAGATGTTTCAGCTATATTAACTAATGTAATTTTAGAAATAAAAAAGTATCAGTAACAGAACCCACTGAATTTTCAAGTGGTATGAGCAGCACTTTTTAAAAAAGCATTTGTCTTAGAGTCGGTGGCTAGGAGGGGGTGCTTCAATAATTCCTTTAGAAAATGAGTAAATTATAATATGGGCGATATTTACATTTAACAGTAGCGAAGCTTTCTAGAAAGGATTTAGGAATATAATCAGTTCGTGTACTGCCTATAGTGTGTTATACAGCAAGTGCAAATTCTTCATTTAACCCGACTCTTATTCTCTGCCTCATTTTTCGCCAAATAATATGTAGCAACCCTTGGCATTTTTACAATCCTCTGTGTGCCATGATGTCATGCTTTCCACCCTGTTTGTGTGGACAGAGGGGCATCAAGAGAGGTCGGAAGCAGGAGGGAACCTGATAGAGCAAAGCAGCACAGCAGTCGTGGCCGTGGCAGGTGCAGGGTGGCAGCCAGGGGAGGGGCACAGCAGGGGCAAGGGCAAAAACAAACAGGGTCAAATACAGAACAGGGCATAACCACTCCTGCAGAATTGAAATAGAGTCTCCCACATCGGGGGATGTTTCTGGTATCCCTTCTCTTGATTGTTTTTTACTGGCAACATCAGGACCAGAAGGAGAAGGGAGAACAGTAGAGACTAAGAATCTGAAGAGGTACCCATGAAGCTCCAGGCTTTCCCTTCATATTTTCTCTCTGGCCGTCCCTTCACTCTTCTGGTCACTCATGCCCTGACCACAGATGTGCAGAGTGAGAGAACCATGGGGGGCAGACTGTTCATAGCTAAATAGCTGTGTTTACCTGTTCGTGGCTAAAGAATTTACAGTCTCGCCTTACCCTTTTTCCTAGCATGTGGTCTAGGCGTTCAGAAGTCCCCTTTGGGACTCCTGGTCGTAAGGCCCCCTCCTACCCTGACACCTTGGCCATATTGTGTCTTGATAGTCCTTCTGCTCTCAGCCCATACTGAACAGCTGCACTGAGCTCTCCCCGGCTCCTAGGAGCAAAGCCCTTATCTCTCAGGGCTCCAGACCTGCCCCTTGGCCCCCATGAAAGTCTTCAATGTTATGTCCGAAGGAGATGCACTAACAGAGCATCAATTGTGGGAAGGTTGAGAATCACTATTATAGCCAATAGTAAGTATGTTTTTCTCAGTATTTGCTTACATATAACTGATTCATTTTATCTAGGCTTTTCATCCGGTTTTGCTTGAAAAATAAGGAAAGATGAAAGCAAGACCTTCCTACATTCAATTCAAAAACTTTAGCCCTATGGAATGGTTAAAAAATCTTTTGAAAAATAAAAACCCATTGTGTTATGATGTTTTATTCTGCATGTAACATCTTAGAGCTGCAGCCATTTTTTAAAAATATATATCTTTTAAGCCCAGGGTCACCATATTTCAACGTGAGATTAAGGAGTCAAAAAAATCTATACTAACATTGTCATGAAAGATTTTTTTTTTTTTTTGTCTTTTTAGGGACACACCTGCAGCATATGGAGGTTCCCAGGCTAGGGGTCAAATCAAGGCTACAACTGCCAGCCTATGCTACAGCTGCAGCAGTTCAGGATCCGAGCCACATCTGCCACAGCTCACAGCAACGCTGAATCCTTAACCCACCAAGCGAGGCCACAGATGGAACCCGCATCCTCACAGATCCTAGTCAGATTCATTTCTGCTGAGTCACACCAGGAACTCCCAGAGTTTTAAAATAAACATTGCAGAAGACAGACTAAAACCATAAACACTTCATTTTAGTGAGCAGGATTTCTTTTTTGGTCTAAATTCATAAGGAAGCGTGGTCAGGTTTAGATTATTGTTTGTTACAATAAAAATGTAAACATTTAAGGGATATATTCATTATGTGAAAAGGTTCAATTTATTTATTTATTGTCTTTTTGCCTTTTCTAGGGCCGCTTCCCAAGGCATACCGAGGTTCCCAGGCCAGGAGTCTAATTGGAGCTGTAGCCACTGGCCTACCCCGCAGCCACAGCAACGCGGGATCCAAGCCTCATCTGTGACCTACACCACAGCTCATGGGTTCGAGGCCAGGGTTCGAACCCGCAACCTCATGGTTCCTAGTCGGATTCGTTAACTACTGCACCACGATGGAAACTCCGAAAAGGTTCAATTTAATTCAGTTTAATTCTAATTTAAAAATTGACCCTCTGCCAGGAGCATAGAAATGTTGAATCTTGGTGATGTCTCTATGGCACTTCATGGTGATATAGTCCCTCTTTTTTTCTATATGTTTGAAAATTTCGTAATGAATTTTTTTAAAGAAGCGGAACATGGAGTTCCCTCGTGGTTCAGTGCATTAAGTACCCAGCATTGTCACTGTGCCTCTGGTTACAGCTGTGTTATGGGTTTGATCCCTGACCTAGTAACTTCTGCTTGCCACAGGCGTGGTACCCTCCCCCCCAAAAAAAGCATGACTTCAGTGAAAATGGTTTCAATCTTCTGAAACACAATGAACTGGAGAATTATACTCAGTTTCTTGTCATGTAAATATTATATTAAATTCCTACTGAAAAGTGAAAACAAAAGCATGCTCTTAGGAGAGTAATAAACGGGTCAATATTGCTAGAACATTACGTGTGCGTGTAGGTGTGAGGAGGAAAATCTGAAAGAAAAAGCAAAACCAGAACGAAGATGTAAATAGTCAAACTGAGAGGCCACCCAGCTCTAAGTGCAGGTCAGATGGCGCGATGTCAGGTGTGACAGAAACTTGTTAGAGCGGCCCCGGGGCCACTCCTCACGGTCACATGGGCATTGTGGCTGCGAGGCCCTGATTCACACGAGAGCAGAGCTTCCTTTGAGGAGAACAGGATTTCCACCTGAACACAACTGCACAATCAGATTTGCTTGTATTTATTTGGACAGGATGTGTTCCAGTCATTCATTCATTCGTCCAAAAGATGCAAAAATAAACTTGGTCTTTGAATTTCTAAAAATAACCTTTAGCATTTGTGAGCCCTCTGCTCAGGCTACCATAATAACGTACTGCGGATGGGGAGGGGGCCTTAAACAACAGAAAATGTATTTCCTTACGGTTCAGAGAGACTGGAAGTCCAAGATCAAGATCCTGGCGGGGTGGTTTGGTTGAGACATCCCTTTGACCTGCGGGCGGTGCCTGCTCAGGGAGGATGTCCTCACCTGGCCTTCCGTCTGAGCTCTCTGGTGTCTCTGCCTCGTCTTGGATGGAGTCCCCACCTCTGCGACCTCATGCAACCTTAATTGCTTCCTCAGAAGCCCTGTCTCCAGATACAGTCACTTGGTGGGGGGGCTTCAACATATGAATTTGAGGGCAACACCATTTGGTCCATAACAGCTCTCAAACTTAAAACTTAAAACCTCAAAGCTCTCAAACTTAAAACCTCCTCCATTAAAAATTATAATTGGATTGAGACCCCAGGAACTGGGGAAAATATGAAGAAGAAAAAGAAGACAGAATTTAAATAATAAATAGTTGTGTATTTGAGACCAGACTTATCCAGCCATCCACAGAAGGTGCAGGGAGGAGAGAGACTTAAGAATCTTTATATATGGGGGGCTGGGGGGTGCGCTGGGGGTGTGGGATGGAAATCCTATAAAACTGGATTGTGATGATCATTGTACAACTATAAATGTAATAAATTCATTGAGTAATCAAAAAAGAATCCTTATTTATGTGCTGGCATGTTAGACCCTATCAACTTTTCCTCGTGTCTCCAATTATTTTATACTTAGAATATTTCTTAGAAATGTGGCGTGCATCTTTTGCACAGTTTTACTAAATCAGTATGTTTGTACATTGAAAGTTGTAGAAGACTACATTAAATATGGAGTCTTAAAAGTCACCAAAGATAGAATAGCCTTGAAAATGTTATGATATTATTTAATTCATAATTTTGCCTCCATGATCATCCTACCTACGATAGGATGTGAATTTAAATTGCAGAATAAATATTTCACATTGTCTTTCCTTTGGGGATAAGACTGAACTGATGGTAACATATGGTCACGTCTATTTTTACTCTTTAGAGCTCATTTATTTCAAGATACAGCTTTGGATATTCAGGGAGGAACCTTTTAGATCATAGCATGAGGGAGATAAAGTCTCATTCATTTGTACGTGACCAAGCCATGGTGCTTCTGCTAATGGTTTAATTGGTTCTGTGATGCAGTAAAAGACAAATATTTTGCTAGTAATTTAATTTTATGAACATTTCTTAACAGGGAATATTTAAATGAATTAAATTTTGTAATTACGACATTCACATCAGCTTCTAAAACTAAGTCACAGAGGACCTTCGATTATAAGTTTACATCCTGAAACTCCTTGTACAGGGAAGTTTCAAATCCATATTTCAGTTGAAACGCTTTGGATTCCATAGTTTTTATTATACACCTTCTACCAAGATTATCCAGTGTGGTCAGACTTCAGTATTAATGTATTTTTTATTATGCTAAAATGTCAGTATCGATTGGGAAAATCAGTGAGTCCTATTCTAGAGAAAAAAAACCATCATATTTCCTTTTCAGATTTTCCTTCATACGTTGTTATTATTTTGTGTGTGTGTGTGTGTGTATAGAATCTGTGAATGATGGGAACTGTCTAAGTTTGCACTATTCTCTTGGTTTTGAATGTAAATTACTCTTTGTGCAAATATTCTAAAGCTGTTCGTTGGTAAAAACACAGCCCTTGCCAGTTTGCCTCTAGGAATAATTTCTCTTTTAATGTGATCTCTTTGGCACCAGCTAGTCTCAGGAGTAGCACTCAGGTCAGATTTTGATCAACGATGCAACCTGGAATTTCTAGGCACTCTTCTGACTTTCTGTGTGATACAGTGGCAGTGTCATAAAAATGTCCCTTTTACCTCTTAAAGAAAAATCGAGCTAATTTTTTTTTCAATTCAAGGGGACTTCTCAACAAAGAAAATATTCCTTCTGGGCTCGGCAACCTTGATGAATGTATTCTGAATGCTCAGGAAGTGGGAAAATTACATGAAAATACTTCCGGTTATATTGGAGAAAGAGGCAAACCTAAACGTCAGAAACCCAGTTCCACACTTACTGCGCTCAGTGAAAAGCAAGATGGTCTTCCGGTAAGTGAATGATCTTATAAAAGTTTTACTTGTAGCCTGTTAGGAAATAGCACTCTCTTTCCCTTGCTTTATAAAAAATAAAATGTAGTTTCAATCTTGAGCTTCACAGAATTGTAGAGCCTGGTTTCGGAAGGAGACCTTATAGCTGCTAAGTGTACACACTATCATTTCTTTTTGAAAGATATAAAAATTAAGTCCAGGAACGATGACATTTTGCCAAAGGAACCAGGGACACCAAATCACACTTTGATTTCCATGTTACTGAAATTGGTCTGACTCTTATTTCACTCATTTGAGCATTTTTAAATTTTATTTTTGGAATGAAATTGTCAATAAAGCATTTTCTCTTATTTTCCTCCATTTTACTTGTTTTTGTCTGTATGAATATGTCAGAAAACTTCTTTTAGTGAATGAACTTAAAGTGAGGAGGAAGAAGACTATTTAGGGAAAGAGGAGCAACAATCTTTGTGTTCAGAAATTTAATTCAACCTAGAATAGATCTACAAGGAGATCCTGCTGAATAGCATTGAGAACTATGTCTAGATACTCATGTCGCAACAGAAGAAAGGGTGGGGGAAAAAACTGTAACTGCAATGTATACATCTAAGGATGACCTGACCCCCTTGCTGTACAGTGGGAAAATAATAAAAAAAAAAAAAAATTTAATTCAAAGCTATACTCTATAAATAGTTATTTTCCTACATTAGTCAGAAAGTGAAAATGTATCGTTTTGCTTTTTTTTTTTTTTTTTTTTTTTGCTTTTTAGGGCTGCATCCACGGCATATGGAGGTTCCCAGGCTAAGGGTCCAATCAATCAGAGCTACAGCTTCCGGCCTACACCACAGCCACAGCAAGGCCAGATCCTTAACCTACTGAGCAAGGCCAGGGATCAAACCCGAAACCTCATGATTCCCAGTCAGATTCACTTCCGAGGCACCATGACGGGAACTCCAGAAAGTGAAAAATTAATCTTTCATACAGTTACTTCAGACCTGAACTCTGGATCATTAATTTGATATGTAAGTTACTGCAGTTGGTTTTAGTCACTGACTAAATATTTATTCCATTTAACTCCAACTATCCATTATCCTTTTTGGCGTAGGCTTCCATTTCTCTGAAAAGAACCAGAGTCTCTAATTCCCTGTAGTTTCAAGAAATTTAAAAAAGAAAAGAAAAAAATGCTGAAGATAAATTTTGTAATACAACAGGAGCAGAGTCCCTAAGAAAAAAAATACGTACTAGTTAATATCCTCTTGTACAGTGTGTGCCACCTCTTTTCTACTTTATCTGAGTGGTTTTTAGCTCCATGCTGGATTTTCCATAAATTTAGCAAAAATTATGGGCCACTTACTTTCCCATTGCCAATTTCTGTGTGTGCCCCGAGAAGATTCCCAGTTTTTCCCTAAATAAAATATACATAAATGGAAATCTATGGAAAACATGTTTATTCCATTTTTCCCAAAATGTCTTGATACCCTGTTTCTGGAAATAAACTGTTCAACTAGAACAGACAGATCCATGTCAGACACAGTTCTCCAAATATAGAATGTAAGCTTTGGAACCATTACACATTAAATGGTTTTTAATACTAACTTAATTATTATTTGAGGGAAAAGTAAGTTTTTTTAATTATTCAATGAATTTATTACATTTGTAGTCGTACAATGGTCATCACAATCCAATTTTATAGGATTTCCATCCCACAGCCCCAGCACATCCTCCCACCCCCCAAACTGTCTCCGATGGAAACCATAAGTTTTTCAAAGTTTGTGAGTCAGTATCTATTCTGCAAAGAAGTTCTTTGTGTCCTTTTTTCAGATTCTACATGTCAGTGAAAGCATTTGATGTTGACCTCTCATTGTCTGACTGACTTCACTTAGCATGATAATTTCTAGGTCCATCCAGGTTGCTAAAAATGCTGGTATTTCATTCTTTTTAATGGCTGAGTAATATTCCATTGTGTATATGTACCACATCTTCTTGATCCACTCCTCTGTCAGTGGACATTTAGGTTGTTTCCATGTTTTGGCTATTGCAAATAGTGCTGCAATGAACATTGGAGCACATGTGTCTTTTTGGGTCATGGTTTTCTCTGGATGGATGCCCAGGAGTGGGATTGCTGGATCAAATGGTAGTTCAATTTTTATTTTTCTGAGGAATCTCCATATTGCTTTCCACAGTGGTTGCACCAATTTACAATCCCACCAACAGTGTAAGAGGGTTCTTTTGCTCCATACCCTCTCCAGCACTTATTGTTTGTAGACTTTTTGATGATGGCCATTCTGGCTGGTGTAAGGTGGTCCCTCAGAGTGGTTTTGATTTGCATTTCTCTAATAATGAGTGATGTTGAACATCTTTTCAAGTGTTTTTTCGCCATCTGTATGTCTTCTTTGGAGAATTATCTGTTTAGATCTTCTGCCCATTTTTTGATGGAGTTGTTTGTTTGTTTTTTTTTTTTTTTTTTTGGTATTGAGTGGTAGGAGGTGTTTATAAATTTGGGAGATGAATCCCTTGTCAGTTGCTTCATTTGCAAATATTTTCTCCCCTTCTGTGGGTTGTCTAAGGGGGAAAAGTAAATCTTTTAATAAACCAAATGATACTAACTCCATCAGCTCTTTATTTGGTCCTGATTTGTTATCTGCCGAAGAGAATTACAGTGACTAAGAGTCTGGTACTTGGCTTCTCTGAAAAGAATGTACTTCTCTGTTTGAATCCCTTTTAAAAGGAACTTAACTCATCAATATGTGCTTTCCACCAGGAGTAGAATCTTAAATTAGCCAGGTGCTAATAAAAGTAGAAAAGTGCATTTCTTCCTTAGATTATGTGTTTGATTGCGCAAACTCTGGACATGGTCTTTATTTAAAAACATTTGGATGAGAGCGGTGTTTGATTGCACAAACTCTGGACATGGTCTTTATTTAAAAACATTTGGATGAGAGCGGTGTTTGATTGCACAAACTCTGGACATGGTCTTTATTTAAAAACATTTGGATGAGAGCGCTTGATTCCACTGTGGTCTATTCTCTGTGAAAGGATCTGCCGCCACCTTAGCTGCCAGTTTCCGCATTCCCCGGTTGTGCAGTTCACCTGTTAACATCAGGGAGCTGAGCGGACCATGTCTTTGTTGCAGTGAGTAATTTAAAGCCCTGCCAACACAGCTTAGAAGCACAGCTTCCCCATCTGTGAAGGGAGGGTATTCGCTTGGATCTTTGCTGACTCTCATATTCCACGAATCTGAAATCTCATCTTCACAGGTAACCACAGAGCAAGGAGCCAGGGCACACATAACAATGCCTAGTATTTAGACAGCATCCTGCAAGGGAAGTTGTGCGTCTCGGCTTGCCTTTTACTTTTAACCACCTGTTTTTACCTTCCCCACACTCTCCTCCAAAACTTCCTCCCACTCCACTTCAAGTTCTTTACATGCCAGCTAAACTTTTGTCTCCATCACTGCAAAAAATACATACGTCTATGCCTTCTGTGTGCTAGGAAATATTTCAGACCCTGGGGATACAGCCGTGGGAAAAACAGGCAAAAAGCACTGCCCTCATGGAGCTTACATTCTAGTGGGGGAAACAGACAGTAGTCAAGGTGAACAAGGAAAACATTAACCATATTGAGAGTGATAACCATTAGGAAGAAAAATAAAGTGGGAAACGGAGATAGAAACGGTGAGAGGGCAGGGGGAGCTGTTTTCAAGAGAGTGGTCAGAGCCCACCTCCCAAGAACTTACTTGAGTATGAGGCCCTAGAGGAAGGAAGGAAGCCTTGCTGTCACAGCAGGTGCAGACCCCCCAAGATGATCGTTCATCTGGAATGTTCCAAGAAACCGCAAAGAGATACCATGATGTTTGGAGGAGAATGAGCAAGGTCACAGAGGTAATGCAGGGAAGAAGCCAATTAAGCTGGGCCTCGTAGCTCATCATAAGGACTCTGCCTTTATTCCGGGAGAGGTGAGACCCCATCTGAGGATTCTGGGTCAAACAGCGACATGACTTACTGGAATCTCATTTGACTCCTGTGCTGAGAGCAGATAGTAAGCAGACCAGGGCAGAAGCAGGGGAGGCAGTTTGAAAACTATGGCCATAATCTAGGTTTGCGTGGATGATGGTTTGAACCAAGGTGATACCAGAGCCAGCACATAGTGCCTTGCAGGCCACGGTGCACCCCTCTAGGGGGCATTGTTCCACATCGACTAAAATAGGAATGGACCCTCCTGGAGTCGTGCATTGCAGGAAACCCAAGACCATAGATGGATTCTGGATCGATTTTGAAGGTAGAATTGACAGGATTTCCTGACATCACCTGTGGGCCATGAACGTCATAGACGAGTCAGAGATGGCGCCGAGGTTTGGGGTCTGAGCAGCTAGAAGATTTGCATTGTCCATTAACTCAGATGGAGAAGACGGAAGTTTGGGTGATAAGATCGTGGTTCATTGTTGGACAGGTTAAGATTGAGCTGCCCATCAAATATCTAAGGGGAGAAACCAGGAAGGCAACCAGATGTCTGGGCTGAGAGTTTAGGGAGGATTTCCTGGCTGGAGGGGCAACCTAGGAGTCATCAGCAGAGACTGTGTATGGGAATATCAGAGCCAGTGTACGGGATGAGATAACCAAGGGAGCGAGTGTGGACAGAAAGAGAAGTGGCCTCGGGGACCGTGAGCCCGGAGGCACGCCAGCATGTGAGGGTGGGGAAATGAGAAGGTACCAGCCGAAGAGACTTAGGAAGGTGCCACCAGAGAAGTGGAAGAAAAACGAGGTGAGTTTGGTGTCTTGGAAGCCAAGCAAACCAAATGCCTCGAATTGGAGAGAGGGTCACGTGATTGGCCAAGTCGCAGACCCAGAGCTGGGCCATTGGAATCAGCAAGCTGGAGATCTCTTAAAAAGAGCAGTTTGGGTGGAGAGGTGGGAGCAAACCACTTTCTGGAGAAAATAAGAGGAGGGTAAGTGAAGGGTTTGAGTGATAATATCACAATGATCTCACCGCGCACAACACTCGGCCAAAGAGACCTGGAAAAGCATCTTGCAGATTTGGAATCTCACAAGTGGGAAGAGGCTGCGTACTTTCCGCCTTGTCCTTTTCCCTCGAGAGGCTGTCGTGACCAGCCGAGACCGAGAGACCACAGATAGTTCAGATACATCAGCCTGCAGATAAATCGGTGGCAGTGAGTGGCATTCGAGTGCTCTGGCTTATCTGTAATGATAGCTGTGGCCCCCCCTTTTCGCCTGTCCTCACACTGCCGGCTCACACCTGCACTCTTCAGTCTGTCTCCGAAGGAAGTCTTGTCCCCTGATGAATTTTGAAGAGCTCAGACAGCCAGCTTGTGTTTCTGACACTTGCCTCACGCCTGCTTCAAAAATCTCTCTAGATCTCCATCCATTTTTTTTTTCTTACCTGCTCAAATGATAAACGTTTTTTTCCTCAATCCTAAGAATTTCTACGGTTATCTTTGGAAATTCTGTTTCTACCTCCATCTCCCCAGCCTGTGTCCATGTACAAACATTCACCCACGTGCTCACCCACTCCCACGTACACTTTGTGTGTCTTCCTCTCCATCAGCTCATTTCTGTTGGCCTAGAAAAAGTCTCTGGCTCTAAAAATGTTCTTTCTGGGGCACACTTTCACCGTTTGAATCAAAAGCTATAACTCAGGCCTGATCCTGGGCCAGTAATCCGGCCGCTGCCCCTCTGCTCCCGAGACAGAATCAAAAATATAGGAAAGATCATCGGTATTAATTTACTCGCCACGTAGTTCTCTATCATCACAGAGAATTAGAAGCAACTTAAATATTCAAAAGTAGGAGACCAGATAAGTAACCTTTGTATGCAGTCAAATATTATTAGGCCAAGAATAACAAAGTAGGGTTTCGAAGACTGTGATAAATTGAAACATGTTTGACAAGCTGCATTTTAAGTGCTTTGTGTACGTTATCAAGTTTAATCCTCCCACTATTCCATAAGGTACTTATTATTATTAATAGTCTCATTACATTTAATATATAAAAAACATAGTCTAGTAGCTCTCTTATTCATAAAGAGCCTCTCTTGATTTTTTTATTTTATTTTATTTTGTGTGTGTGTGGGTGGGTGGATTTAGGGCCGCACCTGCAGCATATAAGGGTCCCAGGCTAGGGGTCCAATCGGAGCTGAAGCTGCTGGCCTACACCACAGCTCACGGCAACACCAGATCCTTAACCCACTGGGCCAGGAATCGAACCTGTGTCCTCATGCGTCCTCGTCGGGTTCATTAGTCCTGAGCCACAACGGGCATGCCCACGAGCATCTATTTAATGTGACATATACCCTCTGAAATCATAGGCAGGGTTCAAGGAAGGAGCATAGGCCTTATCAGCAGACCTGAATTTCAATTCCAGCTTTGTCACATAGCAGCTACGGCAAGGGGGCATGTTATTTAGCCTCCGTGACTTCATCTGTAACGAAGGAATATTAGTGTCTCTCTGTGGGCTTTTGTGCACCTTACATGCAGTGAAATGTGCTAAAGAACAGGAAAAACTAAAAACAGTCCATATTTTAGATCCTTTCTATTCTCTCTGCTCTGATGTCCCGTCTCTCCCCTCCGTCTTGCCATCAAAAATTTTGAACAGTCTGCATTTCCAGTTCTTCCCACACTCGCTTAACCCCTGTAATCCAGATTCTACTCCCCACTTCTCTGAAGAAGCTGCTTTCTCTGTGTCCCTGGGTGGATATGAGGTTGGAACTGGTCTTTTAAGAGCACTAAACTATTGGAGTTCCCATTGTGGTGCAGCGGAAACGAATCCGACTAGGAACCATGAGATGGCGGGTTCGATCCCTGGCTTCGCTCAGTGGGTTAAGGATCTGGCGTTGCCACGAGCTGTGGCGTAGGTTGCAGACACAGCTTGGATCTGGCGTGGCTGTGGTGTAGGCTGGCAGCTGCAGCTCAGATTAGACCCCTAGCCTGGGAACCTCCATATGCCATGGGTGCGGCCCTCAAAAGACAAAAAAAAAAAAAAAAAAAATTTTTAATGAAAAAAAAAAAATAGCACTGAGCTATTGCCTGCTTGGTCCTTGACCTCCCAAAGGCCTCGTGGTGCTTGAAAGGTTGTCTGCTTTTCTCAGAACTCGTCCCGTGGCCTCTCTGGTGCTGACCTCTCCTTGTCCTCTTTACCATAATGACTATATCCTTCTTTGCTGGAGCGTCACTGGCTTATCTCCTGCAAAGCATGCTTAGGTGTGAAGGTCGTGCAGGTTAGTGTCTCGTAGCTCTTTTCCAACTGCTCTTCGCGGGAGAGCTTCTCCACTCCCATGGTGTCAGAAGTCCCCTCTCTGCAGGTGACTTCCAAATCAGCATTTACATGATGCCGTCTGCAGCTCACCGCAGACGGGGCTTCGCAGTCAACCTGTGAAAGCCAGGTTCATTATCTTTTCCTCCTGTCTCTTTTTCACTCCGTGTATCCCTCCGATTTCATCCACTCATCATCTCCTTAGCCATTTCCTAAGCCCTCGCCTTTTCCCTCTTCCCAGTCCTTCTTCCAGCTTTTCAATCCTTTGGCAAATTTAGTTGATTCTACTGGAAAATACGTCTGTCCCTTCTTTCACTTTGTGTTACCATCACGTAGCCGAGGCTCTTTTTATAACTAGTCTGGAAAATCCGAAGGGCCACCCCGCCTATCTTCATGCCTCTACGCTCCCCCTGTCCTTCTCCAAACCATTTTATCTGCTGCTGAGAACCACTCATTTATTTCAGGCAGAAATTTTCAGCTCTTTTATTTTTTATTTTTTTATTAGAGGATAGATGATTTACAGTGTTGTGCCAAATTCTGCTGTACAGCAAAGTGACTCATTTATACATATATATACACACTTTTTATATTCTTTTGCATCACGGTATATCCCAGGAGATTGGCTATCGTGCCCTGTGCTATGTAGCAGGACCCCATTGTTCATCCTCTCTAAATGTAATAGTTTGCATCTGCTAACCCCAGGCTTCCGGTCCATCCCACCTCCCACCCCCCGTCCCCTTGGCAACCACAAGCTTGTCCTCTATGTGCCTGGGTCTGTTTTGTAAATAGATTCCCTTGTGCCACACTTCAGATTCTCCATATAAGTGATATCATACGGTATTTGTCTTTCTCTTTCTCATCAGCTCTTGTTTTTAATGGAAGACAACTCAGCAAGAACTCCTATCAGAAAATACCTGACAGGGATTCTCTGAGTGGTGTCAGTATAATGGAAAAAAAGCTCACCATTGTGAGCCACTGATTTAAAAGTATCCATTCTTTCAGTCATACAACGAGCTATTTGGCAAGCACTGTTTCAGGCACTAAGGACAAAATGATCCTTTGTGATCAAAACAGATACACTCTCTGCCATCCTGAGTTTATATTCTCAAGGGACAAGACCGATAAGAAACAAGAGGGTAAACAAGATGGGCATTGGGTGGGTGGTGAATGACTGATGTTGCGCAGATTGCGTTTTCGCGGCAGGTGTCCCTGAGGTTGGTACTGGTGCAAGGACCTGGAGGAGAGGAGGGAGGGAGCCATCAGGGTATCTGGGGAGAGACTTTTCAGGTGGAGGGAGCAACAGCCTTAGTCTTTTGAGGCTGAGCAAGAGGCTGCCATGGTTGGAGCAGAGCTGAGGGAGAAGCACTGTAGGAGATGAAGTCAGAGACAGAGCAAGGGGCTGATCACTTAAGACTTTGTAGCCATTTTTAGACCTTGAGCATTTACCTTGAGTGACAGGAGGAGCCATTGGAGGATTAAAGGGGGAAAAGTCATTTTCTGAAGTATCTTTTGAAAGAATCACTCTGGCAACGGTGTTAAGAATAGCCCAAGGGAAGTGAGGGCTCTTCAGATAGAACTTATCTTAAAAACGAAGAAAATATTAACAGTGTGGCAAACTACAGATGGAGCAGTGACCAAAATACAGAAGTCACGGTGGCAAGGACAGGTGTCTGTCTGATTCACCACTCACCATTCTACACCGTAGCTCAGCACTCACCAAAAAAAAAAAAAGTGTTTGGAAACGTGAGCAAGTGGAAGATTGCCATATTGCTTAGGGTAACTGGGTAACAAAAAGACCCCAAATGCAAGGCCTTAAACGCATAAAAGTTCTTTCTCCCATGACCACCTGAGGCAGGAATTTAGGGCTTGGAAGAGGAGGGAGAAGACTCGCTCCACGTGGTGTTTCAGGGACCCAGGCCAGTTGACTCCCTGCTGTCTTCAGCAAGTAGCTTCCAGGGCACTCATGGGTTTCTTCTCCATCCCAGCTCACGAGGGGAGAGACTGGGCACCAAGGCATGAACATGGTGAGGCAAGTTATTAGACAGGCCTGGAAAGCACGTATACCACCCCTCACGTTCTCGGGGAGAAGGCAGTCGCAGGGCCCTACCTAATGGCCAGAGAGGCTGGAGGAAGGGGGGGTGTTGTTCCTGGGCACGTGGCTCCATCATTACAGACAAGGCATGGGTTTGGGTGGACAGCTGGCGAGCTCTTCCATAAGCATCCTCCCCCAGTACCAGAGATTCTTTTTGCATATAGTTTCATTTATACAGTTTTAAGCTGTAAAACATAAAACGTACAGAAAGATACAAAAAGAAATTCAAATTTGCCATGAGTCCTTTGTTAATGAGAATATATCAAAAATTCACCTTCTTTTAGAACTCAAGGTTAGAATAATGAACCTGTTTTGACTAGCAGTGTTCCCTGCAGCCTTCAAACTGAGCTGTTTATATATTGAGAGAAGGTATATATTTTTTTTAGTGTCCTCTATAAAGGCTTTGTCAGCATTTTATAGTTTTAGAAGACAAATGTGTTTTTGCTCCAAGTGCTTTTAAGTGCTTCAGTGGTCAGACAGGTTTGGATTCTAGATGTTAATGCCAAAACAGAGAGGGGGCCAAGAGGGGGAAGAATTAAAGTCTAAAGCTAATTTTTTCAAGGCTTTTTGCTCTCTATAGATTTGAGGTCATTTTTATAATTGAGGAGGGTGGGTCTTAAAATTTGGTTTCTTCTGACACCCAAAAATTGTCCAAATAAATTATATCATAGCAAATCTGTATGTTTTGAAAGTCACCAGTAGGCTTTCTGAGAGACAGTGCTTTATGGATTATTGGCTAGGCTTTATCTTTCTTTAATGCAGTTCAAAAAGCAGTTTTATCAAATTACTTAAAGATAACAGTCCATTCTTTGCTATTTCTTAAAAGTACCCATTACCAGGAATTCCCCTTGTGGCTCAGTGGTAACGAACCCGACTAGTACCTATGAGGATGCAGGTTCAATCCCTGGCCCTGCTCAGTAGGTTAAGGATCCATTGTTGCCGTGAGCTGCGGTGTAGGTCAAAGACACAGCTCCGATCTGACGTTGTGGTGGCTCTGGTATAGGCCAGCAGCAACAGCTCCAACTCAACCCCTAGCCCAGGAACTTCCATATGCCACAGGTGCCGCCCTAAAAAAAAAAGGCAAGAAAAAATAAATAAAATAACTTATTACCTGTAAAATATCCTAACTCAATTAAAATTAAAATTAATGCAATAAAACATGTTTTCTAAGAGTTCTATTACCTCAACCTTTAATAACTGAAAACATTAATGAACTGCTCAGTGTTTGGGACATAAAACAGTTCAAAACCTTCCAGAGGCATTGAGTTAGTATTTTCTCCTAAGACCGGCGCTATTCACAACTGCAGAGCATTTGAAAGTCCGATAGCTCACTTCTCTTGCAATGGAAGCTTTCTACATTCCAGCCTGTTCCTTTGACCTGTAGGTTCCATTTTTCCCTTCCCCATCTCAGGGAAGTGGGGAATTGCTGCTCTATTTCTTAATCTTCCCTCCCTTAACCCTCAGGCAAAGGATGGAAGTTACCGTCTATAAAACGTTTGGCACCCATGGAAATAGGTACTTTTGTTGCTGTGCTTCTAGATCTTAGCTCCCTTTGTTAGGTTCATTTTGAAAAAAATGGAGGTAGTTTGCTTGCCAATTGTAACACATTCTTCACATGTTGCCGTTTCCAAAAGGTAGGAGGGCAACGGAGCTACCTTAGCAAAGGAACACTGTGTCCTCGTGTGCTGCTTTGGTGAAAGCAAACTATGAATATTCAGTCGTCTCAGATGTGTGGAAGACGGCATCAAAATTGGAATTATCACAAAGCTTCTGGAAAGAATATCGCATGATACTGAGGGTTACCCCTTGTCAATTCCATCTATAAAAACTCAGGTCCTTGGAGAGTTTCCTTATTCATAAGCATCAAACAGTATGTAAAAAGTGAGGCAGGCTAGGGAGTTGAAGTTACCTGTTTTAACCCCAAAGATCAGCTAAACTTTCTCACATTTCACAACCACTTTTTGCAAGGCTTTCTATTGTAGAACGTGACTTATCGTTTTCTCTAGAATTCTCGAAACCTATATTGATTATATCTTGGTTCTTTCTGTTTAGGAAAAGATCCATCTTCTAACATTCTTCTAACTGAAATACCTTTAAGTGCATAATTTGACTTGATTTATCTTCTGTTCTCTCCTGAGTATGTCTTAGCCTCAACCTGCAGATTTTTCTTTCTTCTGAAACTGTCATTCGCATGTAGCTGTGAAGGTATTTCACTAACAGTGGGATCTGAAGGGAGTGAGTAGGTGCTTTCCCTGGGCATTCATGTTTCAGAGCGTCAGGAAAACCTGATGCTGCTGCACTAGATCTTACACTAAAGATTTTGATAACCTATTGGAAGATTACCATTGGGAACAAAGATTCCCTGTCACAGGAGATCCCCTCTTTATCAGGAAGATCACATTCAGGTAATAAGAGCAACCGTGACTTACTGAGAGCTGTTTTAGAGTGGCCTCTTCTCTCGCGAACTTTGGAGGTATAAAAATGTAAAAATAGTTACGTGTCGTCATGTTTAAAAATTGCTCAGATTGCATTCGAAAATGAACTCTGCGACTTAACCTCAGGTGCACACTGTGGTGTGCAGTGGTGGCCGACACACACACTGTCTTTCCAGGTCTTGGGGCATCATCTTACCTGTGGGCAAAGAGCCGGAAGATATTTCCTTGAAGATTTCACGGCACAGTTTAGACATACTAATAACACCAGCCACATGTTCACTAAATGTGTACCACGTGTGTTTCTAGTGCTTTGCGTGTGTTATCTCATTTACCCCTCAGTCTCGTCCTGTGTTAGGTATTGTTGCCATCCCCCCTTTTCTAGAGGAGGAAACTGAGGGTCAAAGAGGGTCATACTCGGTGGAGCTAGGATTCAGACCCAAACATCCCGACACCAGAACCGTTGTCATAGCTGTCAACGGCACGTTCTCTCCCTTGGGTTTTGTTCTTTGATGGAGCCTCGGGTTTTAAATTTTAAGAATTCCAGACAAGTGGCCCACACGATCCCAAACAGAAAATAGTGTATCCATTTACCAAGCCAAAGATGAAGTATCCCCTCTAATTATATGCTTATTTCATGGAGATTTTTATGTGTGTCAATTTCATGGGATTATTGCGAAACCTAATGAGATTGACTTTGCAATGGGCTTTTCATAACGGGAGATTATAAATATGTAGATGAACACGTGGCTTCGGTGTGTGTTCTTTATTTCAGTAACACACGTACATGGATTTTGCTTAGTGGTCTTTTAATGCAGGTATGAATCTTTGAGTTCAACAAAATTTGGGCCCAAATCGCCAAGACCCCTGTGTGTTGGAGTCTGCCGAATGTAAACGTGCTCTTATTTGCCTCTTGGCCTCTTCCTGCGTGGGGACGGCTTCACTTCTGTGCTCAGCCACCTGAGTTGTGTGTAGAACCTGTGGGCCGTTTTCACAGAGGTGGTCAAAAAACCTTACAGATAGCCTTCCTGATAAGCATTAGGCCCTCTTGGTCGGCCCGAATGAAATACATGCTGTTTCAAATAAGTTCCCTCTTTTCATTTTGTTCCCATCTTGGTTAATATAAAGATTTAACATTCAATATCACAGTTACGAAGGCTCTTCCCTCCATTTCTATTCATGGATATTTGACAGCTTAGGTATAAGCTGCATTTTCCCCCAGATGAAAAGATGTTTAAATAAGCAACGAATGTTGCCGTGGCTTCTGATTAGAGTCAAGGTCAGATTCCTCAAGTCTAGTCCTCAGGGCCCCTGGTGGTCTAAGAGTCTGGGCTTTGCTATGTTTAGCTATAAAATGTGGATAATACCCCATAAGGACGTTATAGGGCACAGTGACCTTTGCTGCGTTGCTGCCAGAGAGCTTTGTGAATGGGCCGATAAAGTTCAACACACAATTTTAGGCCAGCAGCATATAATAAACTGTCACGATTTTACCGGTTTTCACAAAGATAGGCATCCGAGGACTAGAAGTCATTGATGCCTGCATATTCTCTGATTTTTCTATTTTAAAGAAAGGAAGGTCTGTTGCTGTGTATTTCTTTCTGTTCCTACCGGGCGACCCACAGTGTTTTTGTTACAGAATATGGAAAGCGTCAGTCCCACACCGTCTCAGGAGAGGCCTGGACCTCAGGATGTGGCGTTGATGTCCAATGAGAGGTAATTTTAGAGCTTTCTCCTAACGGTGTTTACAAGACCATGAATAGATTTTGTTTTTTCCCTTAATACAATGTTTAAGGACTAAAAAGAATAGAACTAAGGGACTCTCTGTTTACCAACCGTATTTTATAGCAAGGACAATGCTTCGAATGGAAACTCCCCCGTGGTGCTTTTCAAGGCAGATAACCGTGTGTGTGTTTTATGTTCCTCAATTTTTATTTTGCTTCATTTTTTGTTTTGTTTTTTTGTTTTTTGTGGGGTTTTTTTTTTTGCCTTTTCTTGAGCTACTCCCACGGCATATGGAGGTTCCCAGACTAGAGGTCTAATTGGAGCTGTAGCCACCGGCCTCCTCCAGAGCCACAGCAATGTGGGATCTGAGCCACATCTGCGACCCACACCACAGCTCATGGCAACGCCGGATCCTTAACCCACTGAGTGAGGCCAGGGATTGAACCCGCAACCTCATGGTTTCTAGTCGGATTCGTTAACCACAGCGCCACGATGGGAACTGCTTGTTTTGGTGTTGAATGTCATAAGAATTTTATGTAAAGCTACCGAGCCTACTTTTAAAATACCTGAAATCTTCACTGTGGTGGATGAGAAGCAATGTTATAAAACGGAGTGATATCTTATGACATTTTGTTGTTGCTGTTATTTGTAGCAAAGAACATGAAAAAGACGGCAGACACACGCAGCATTTTGAGGTGAGTAGCTGAACGAGGCAGACTGTGACCGTGACATTCGTGAGAGTCTATGGGCGGTGTGATTTGCTTATCAGTAAGGGATGCAGAGATTAAGTGATGGGATGTTGACTGGTGAGAATGGCAAATACCGAGCCAGCACAATTCTTGAGAAATTGCAAAAATTTCATTCCTTGGCTCTTGAAATTCTTTTATTTTGAGTGTGAGATAAACTTTAATAGCCTGGCGATTTCTCCTTCGATTTTCTGTACCATAAGACAAAACAAAAAAGCAAAGCTGCTGGTTAGATTTTTCCATTTTTTCATGCATTTTTTAAGTGACTGAAATAAATAAATAGGTGGTGAGGCTTCGTGGATTTGTCACAGAGATTATCTCATTAATTTTGAAGTTAACACAAAATCAGTTCACTCTAATAAATCCAAAGCATTTTCTGACCTTTGGATCTTGTTTTAAGTAACCTGCAGAGGGAAAAAAAAAAAATCTAATTCCTTTCTGTTGTCCATATCTTAAAGTTTCAGTTACTTTCCTGGCTTCCCTGTGGTCCTCTGAGGCATTGCCACATTGACCTAAGTATCTGATTTCCTTTGCTCCCAAAGCTGGCTTCCATTCAGTGTGCTCAGCTCCATTTTTCATTCATGCATGGGTATGTTATCCTCTGCGTCTCAGTGCTTCCAACTCCACCTTCAGTCTTATTATCAGCTTTCTTTTTGGCAAGAATTAAAGCTTTTCTCAGCCTGTTCTTGGATTCTGACTCTGGATATATTAATTATCCACAGACCTCGTCTTCTACCCTAGTGATTCTTAATCCCTGTTGGACACTCCCTTCTGACCTCAGTCATATATATGGAGTCCTACTATGTGCAGGTGCTGTGCTAGGAGCTGGTCTTTAGTAACAGCTGCAGTTCCTGCCTCCATAGAGTTTTCGTACCTAGCAGATTAAGAATCTGAAAGCTCTGGAGCCCCTTCTTAGAAAAAAAGCACACCCAGGTAAAATTGGGCATAAAATTGCTGGAAATGAATGGCCGCCTGACAACACCCCCACCCCAACCCCGGCTTCTAGCCTCCTCATATACAATTTCTCATCTTCATGCCTTCATTAATCCAGCCAGATGGTAGGAAGGAGAGGCTTCCTCTCTCTGACTTCACAGCCTCTAAGCCACTTCTTTCATCCCTTTTATGCTTCCCTCCTTGGGACCCAGGCACCAAATGGGCATTTTTGTCCTTATCTCTGGGTAGCTCTCTTCAGAGAGGGGTGTCTCCATGAGACAGTGTTTTTCTTCTCCTTCTGTTTCATCCTTTCTCTGCCTCTTCCTCTGTTCCCAGCAAGCGCCTGCTCGACATGCCATTGCAAATTTTTTTAAAGCAAATGGCTTTGCCAGCCTCCCGGAGAGGTCTCTGTGCTTGCCTTTCGTGCCTCTCATCCTGTAGGAGATAAAAGGGTAGGAAGCAACCTTCGTGGTAGAACTTCGTCATATTAACTCATAAGTTCCAAGTGGTACCCAAACGAAACCCACGCTGAACTCGGTTTGTCTTGGTGTTTTGGGGCGCCGGCTCCCATGGCAGTGGCGGCGTCATGGGGAAAGAATCTCAAATCTTTCTTCCACGGGCCAGGACCTTTCCTGCCATGTGTCGCCTGTGAGCATTTACCAATCAGCACCCAGCCCACGGCAGGCACTCCTGACACACTCACCATTAATAATCATTGTCATCATGGTCCCTTGAGCCAGGAGATAAAATTAGGCAGTGAATTAAAATCTAGACTAAGCCCTCCGTGTCGTCTTGCTCTCGCAACTGCTCCAAAGGAGAGGGAAAAAGACATCCCTCCACCAAGCAAGAATCATTTCCCACTTTCTTTCCCTGAAAGAAACATGTTTTATTATTAATGAAGGACCATGAAAAGGCCCGGCTTTCATTTTTAAAGCCCTTTCCCTTGTTTACTGCGTATTATAATTTTGTACCTTTTCACATATGTAGTACTTTCTAGAATTGATACAACCCACATAGTCAATCTGGTTTTCTAATAATACTGCAATCATTCCTAAATTTCAGAGCTGGAAAGTCAGTCAGTCTGGAGCTGGGTTACCTCTCCTAGAATTCTGTTGAAGTGTTTTGGGTATTTTTTCCCGTGTCTCCGATAGCATCAGATTGAGATGCTCTAAGGCACCTGTCCCCTATGAATAGATCTGATAGTGTTTCCAGCTTTATTTTCCATTAGGGCAGATTTCGTCCTCATGAATTTTGCCCTTTGAATTTTTTGCCCATAAATGCCCAGATTCATACAGGATGGCGCCGCAGATGACCGCTCTAGGAGGAAGGTGGTTTGTCTTTCTCGTTTGACTAATATTTTCATTTGAATGAGGACCATTATAACCTCGAGCCTCAGAAACGATCCTCAGGGGTACCTGAGCAGAGAGAGGCTGTCTCCCAGGCTGCTGCTCAAAGGCAAAGGCAGGCACATCTGTGGCTTTGTTTCTTAAAGCATCATTCTGCAGTATCAAGTGTGCTTTGTTTGAATGCATGTATTGAAAAGGAAACGGGGGCCTCTCCTTTGTTGCCTGTCTTTTTTTAATTTATTTGAATTATACAACGAATCTTATCCCAAAGCTGAGATCTCAGATGGTCAGAGTTATCCATTTCTGGTTCACCCGCATTTCTTACGTGGTTTGTATTAAAAATCTGTTTAGTGACACATTGGCGATGGGGAAAGAGTTAGAGGCACTTCAAAATGCCAAAAACTAAAGTATAATTTCTTCAGCTCCGTTTTAGAGAGGCTGACATTTTAGTAAAATTTCCTGCTTGGACTGGATGAAATAAGATGACATGTGCAAAAGCCTAGCACCCTGTTTCCTGAGCACGTGGAGTGGAGTTCGGAGTCTTTGTTCTCCTGTTTGTCTTTAAACTCATTTGACAACTAGAAGGATCCAGGAGAGAGGTGGTTTTTAAAACTGGCAATGTCTAGATTCTGAAAGCAGACACTCAAGAGTATGGATTTGGGAGTTCCCATCATGGCGCAGTGGTTAACGAATCCGACTAGGAACCATGAGGTTGCGGGTTCGGTCCCTGCCCTTGCTCAGTGGGTTAATGATCCGGCGTTGCCGTGAGCTGTGGTGTAGGTTGCAGACGCGGCTCGGATCCCACGTTACTGTGGCTCTGGCGTAGGCTGGTGGCTACAGCTACGATTCAACCCCTAGCCTGGGAACCTCCATATGCCGCGGGAGCGGCCCAAGAAATAGCAACAACAACAACAACAAAAAGACAAAAAAAAAAAAAAAAGAGTATGGATTTTCCGAGTTCTGTCTGCAATGAAGTTTATACTTGACGCCTCCATTTCACTCCTCCCGATAAGTTATTTTCTCTTGTGGAGCTATTTCATGCTTCCGTATAAAATCCAGAATATGCCAATTACAGCCTCATCCTTAATCTTTTTTTTTTTGTCACAAAGGGAAAACGTGGAAAAGTCATTAACTACATGGGAGGCTATTCCCTTATCTGGAAGAAGTCATTATAATCAGAAGCATAAGGTTAATGAAGTGTTAAATTCTTTCAAGATATTTTTACATTCTTTATGCTTTCTAAGCCTGCTGCTTAGAAGAGCTTAGGAGCATACCTTTGATAACAAACAGGACATTCATAATAAACAAAAGACTATATTTCCCCTTTTCTTATCCTGCTTCAGAGAAGGGGAGAAGATAAAACTTTTTAATCAAGCGTGAGAATTAATATTAATGATCTGAAGAGCTTAAATGCAGGCTTTTATGTGCCCTGAGAAGGTTTGAGATAAATGCTGAAATATCCCATCAGCAAGTATTTCTGAAATAGATGACTCTATTATTTCCCCTTCACTGTATTTCGTGGAAGCTGTAAGATTTTGTTACTGGCTTTGATATGAGAACCAAAAAAATGTGTTTAGATTCGCTTCCAGTCCCATCCAGTCTCGAAAGGCTACCGAAGCTTCATAATTGACATGAATTTGGGGATCTGTTGTGTTCATTTTCCTTTATTGTCGGGCCAAACAGTAAATGTGTGTACGTGCATGTGGCTCTTCTGTTCACTCTGTGTGGCTCCGTCCTGTGCACGTGGCCTTACGCACGCACCGCACGCTGATACTGTCTCTCCCGGCTCTGGTGAGCTGGTAGTTAAGCCACTTATCCAGACCCTGTGCGTGGAGGGGAAGGAGGTGGAACACAATGTCACCAGCCATTCCAAACCAGGAAAGAAGCAGGGTCAATAAAGCTGGGGTAGAAGGATCCAGACCCAGCCAGACGGCAACAAGTCTCAACAAAGATCAGGTGGATAGACCCCGTGGTTGATGGCTCCTTGACCTGAATGTGGAATGTTGCCTGTGGCCCCAGGCAAGGCGAGTGGTCTTATTTGCTGCCTAGCACCCTGTCTTTTTCTTTTATAACATGGCTGTGACCTGGTACTTATGTGATAAGTCAATCTCATCCACACTCAATCCCCTTTCTTGTTAATTCCTGCAACTCCAGTGCCTAGCACATAGTATGTGTTCAATAAACAGTTGCCAAATGAATGGGAAGGGGAAATAGTGTATAAATAGAAAGAGCATTTCTTGTCCAGTGATTATGGGCTAGCTGTTTTTAATGCTGCATGGCTTTTCCCTTAATCTTCACAACTTTATGCAGTTGTATTTCTGCATTAGGGAAAAACAATCTCAAGTACAAAGAAGTTTACGCATTAAAATCTTGCAGCTGGTCCCCAGGTATTTATACTCGGGTCTCTGATGCCGCAGCCCCTACCTGCCATCCTTTGTTGTCTCTCCTGAAGAGCCAGACACTCCGTTTATTTCATTTCATGAATATTTCGTGTGCTTTCACATGATGCAACATTTTCCACAAGGGTTTGGTGTGCGCGACAGCATGGCACCAGCATCTCTGACTTGAAAATTGTGCAGTTACTGTAGCTACTCTGATTTAACTTAAGGCACCATTTGTGCAAACAATAAAAGTTGAAACCAAACTATTTTGGTATTAAAGAAGGTCCCTGACATTGATATGGTAAGAGAGGCGTGAATACTATACAGTAAGCACCTTTAGAGGGTGTGAAATACCCTGGCAGAGCGCCTCACCCAGGCTAGGCTGACAAATATGTGTAAGGATGAGGAGGTGTTTGCCAGTGGATTGTTACAGCCACCGAGCAGTGTCCTCAGCTCCATATGCCCGTAAACCCGGGGCCCACGCCAGCAGCTCTGCCACCACAGGCAAGGCGACTGTGTCGGGCTCAGAGATCATCGGGGCCAGACGCTGGGAACTGGGCCTCCAGCTGCAGCAGGCAAGTGGAAGAGCAGCCCCGGGGGCTGATCAGAGCACTGAGCACAGGGCTTTGTTGGTGGGCGAGCCATGCCGAGTGTGCCTGTGGCTGCACCAGCTGCTATGGGTTTATGTCGGCTGCATCTCTCCACTGCACGCAGATCAGCCGGGAAGTCCAGAAGCTCGTGTGATTTAACACAGGTCTGCAGTGTGAATGATGCCTGTTATAAACAGCACAGTCCCTATTCTGAACACCCCCACAGAGCATCCCTGACAGGCCTCTGCTCAGACTCCAGATACAGTGACCGCTTTGCTGTTCCTCAGCATATACGAGAAAACCATGTCTCAGGGCCTTTGCACATGCTTCCCTTCTTCTTGAGATGCTCTTCCCACAGAAGAACATCTCCTTCACGTCCCCACTCACATGTCCCCTCATTGGAAAGGCCATCCCTGGCCACCCAGTATAAAATTGCAGGCTGTGGCCTCTACCTCCCTCCTTCTCCTTACCCTGCTCTGTTTTTCTCCACACTCCAGATTACTCCCTGGCTGTTTTTTCTGTATTAATTGTCCTCTTCCATAAAGCTTCTAAGTACAAAGGCTTTATTTGGTCCACGAAAGTTTCTCCGCTGTCTAAAATGCTGTCTAGCCCAAAGTAGGTCCTCAAAAGTTATTTCTTAAATGTGTAAGTAAATTTCATATTTGTATCTCTCTAGCACCTGCCATATAATAGACAGCTCTATTATATGTATATAATATATGCTATATATTATCAGCGTTGAATAAGCTAATAAAATTTTGACCTCATTCTCTGTTCGAATAATAGAATCTTACAAAAGACTGTCCATCCCAACATCCTGCCCCCGGGGGGGTAATCTCTCCTGCTGCTACATTCCTTACCCCCAGACCTTATTTGAACACTGGGAAAAGCAGCTCGACAATCACAAGGCGGTCCACTGTTGCACGGCACCAAAATCGAGGGTTCAGAGCTTCCCTGAGCACACTGAGTCCCTTCCACGCTAAGGTCAGCCCCGTTAGTGCGGGAGCTTGCGTGTCTGGCAGAGAGCCCAGGACGGAGTGGGCGCCCCCAACCGTCTTGTCAAAGAAATGAATCAATCCGTGTATTTTGGAGAAAACAATTAAGGAAAATCTAATTGTCTTACTTCGAAGTCGGTGCTCATTCAGATGTGGCAGTCATAAAGAGTACACATTTTAAAGCAGCTGGTGTGTATGTGGAATTCCAGGATTTTACACATGTCGTGTCAAGCACTGCAGGACTCTCCAGCGTCATGAGGGAACCCAGGTACCACGGGGAGCAGAGCCAACGATAGGGCGAGGAAGGATGCGGGCTGCCTGGGAACCCAGCTCTTAGGTCTGCGGGTCTTCCCAGCGGCGCGCATCTCCCCGAGGAAGGCATCAGTCTGGAAAACACCCATTCGTCCACGCTTAGTTGTTTTAAATCCTTCCGTGGCTTTCCGTTATCTGCCACATGGCAAAACCCGAACCTGGCCCAGCCTGCACGGCCGGTGTCAGCCCAGCATCTGCTCAGCTGATGGCCTCTTCATCCGCGCTGAGGGCCCCCCCCGGGGCTGCTGCTCTGCTGTGGTCCAGGTGGTTCGCCTCTGCGCGCCTCTGCACATGCGCCTCCTCCTCTTCTGTGCGATGGGAGCCCCTCCCTGATGCTCTGACCCCACAGGGCCCCAAATCACCAATGCACCTGTCGATCCGTGATGGGAACACGAGAGACTGTCCTCTAATGTTTTCATCATAACTCTAAGTAAGGCTCTGCTACACCCTGTATGACTTGCAGTTATATGTGCCTCCTCGCCAGCTTCTTCAGCTTTTTGAGGTACCGCGGTATTTTACTTGTCTTCCCGTGGTTCCTACTAGAAATAAAAAGAAGGTTTGCTTCCATTTGTGCATCTCTTCTGCTTCAGGCACCATGCTAGGGGCCTTTCATACCTTCTCTCAGATCTTCAAAGGAACCTTGCAAGACTGGTATTACTGATGCCATTTTATAGATTAGGAATTGGAGGCTCAGGAGGGAAACAGCTCAGCCGGGGCACAGACCTAGTAAATGTCAGTCGTACTTCAAACCCCGGTCTGCCCGGAAGGAAAATTCACTCTGCACCCTGCACAGCACCCGTGGCTTGATAGATGTTCCTCATGAAGAAACATGCAATCGTATTTCTTATACTCTTCCCTTTTTTATGCCTCTAAGTGTGACAAGTAGTAGAAATACTTACTGAGAAAACGATTATTTGCTGTATGAGGTTCTAACACACACACACACACACATAGATTGGTGACTAATTGACTCTGTAACTTAAAAAACTGAGCACCAGATTTGGTCAGTCATTCAACCCCGGTCCTCTTAGGATTCAGCCCAGGGAACAAATGATTTTTGTGGCATAATTGTTTAATGTGGGATTTTTTTCTTCCCCCCCCTGCAATAGATGAGCAGAATTTTTTAAGTGTCTTAAACCCTAGGTTAACTTGGTGTTTCCATCTGACATTAGTAGCTTGTCATGAACTGATGGATGATATTTCATTTTATCCCAAATGTGAAGAAAATGCTTCGTCTCATGGAAATATAGTAGTAAAAGCTCTGTCTATTCCCCTGGTGATATCAAAGTAGGTTGAATAGCTATTAAAAGTAGCCGGGAGACTTAGTAGTGCTTTATTTTAAGTAGAAGAGCATTTCTCATACCTTAATGGAATCATTGATGATTTCCAGATGTTTGGGGCTTTTTTATTTAATGGTGATAGATTTGCCTACATCAATTTCCAGATTTTCGTAAGGAACATCTTTCATACAGATCTGTGCCACTTGAGAAGTATATTTGTGAGTCAACACTTTTGTTTATAATTTTATGAGAGAGGAGAGTATGACAATGGTTGGTTTTATCTGATGCAAAAAAAAAAAAAAGACTTCATTTTTTTTTAACATAAAATTACTCGGTTAAAATAGCAGCCTTTAGGGGAGAGTGTCCCCATTCCCCAGACATCCTAGTCTGGTGTGGGTGCCACCAATACACAAAACCAAGGGTAGCTGAGTGCTTAATATTCAGAGTAGATGAATGGTAAGAAAACAGGTGACAGTTGCATATTTGTAAGATATAAATTGTGCATCGCTGACTTGCCAGCTCTTGGCTTTTTACTTAAAAAAGTCGTGCTCCCTGTGTGATTCTGGCCCATTTCCAGAGTCTGTATTCCTCACTGCTGGCTGCTAGCTGCCACACCAAACCCCTGTGCCGTTTGAATTTGCGCAACAATGCTTTCATACCCAGGGCTCCTCCATAAATAGTCTCTTCTCCCCACACTCGGGCGAAAACAACCACAGGAAATCTGGGAATGTGCAGCTCGCCCCACATAATTGATCTAAAGCTGCAGGGCCAGCAGGAGAGCACACGTGTACACAGCCTCTGCTCCTGGCCGTGCAGGACTGTTTACCTAAGGGCCAGAGAAGTCTGCGGGCAGAAGACACCATGTTGCTTCTCCAGCCTTGGCAACAGCAGTAGCTGGGGTTGGGTTGCTGTTTACAGTCCGGAGAGCCATGCTCCTTTAAGGAAACACGAACTCCTTTTCCCTCCTTCCTGGCCCCAGTCAGTAATCAGCCAGACCGTCAGCTGCCAGCAGTTATCAGGAAGAACAGCCTTCAGAAATCGTCTTGTCTTTCTCCCAGAAGAAAAGTTAAAGGAGCGCAGGTGGACAGTTGCACGCAGGTGGCCAGCTAGCATCCCGGGGGGGCATCAAGCTATGATTTTGGCTTCCGTGCTGCGGACATCAGCAGCTGCGGCTTGGGAGGGTTCATCCAGCAGGAGTGAAATTGCTGCAGACGTTTGGGGGTCTTGGTGAGCAGTGGAGATTGGGGGACATTGTGCTGTTATTGCAGAGCCCCGCGATGAAGATCCAGGAGCATCCCAGCCTGCCTGACGCCAAGCTGCCGCGGACTCCAGATGCCGACGACCCGCAGGAGAGCTTTGTCTCCGGAGTGCCTGAGCTGGACCTGACTGCCTTGTGTGATGAGAAGAGCTGGGAAGGTAGGGTCGCCTGGTATTTGGGTGGTTGCATGTCGGAAAAGCGTATGTAAATTAGCAGAAAGGAGCATGTAACCGCGTGGATAGATGGGTGAGAGCGAGAGCTATGTGTGCAGAAGTGACTGCGTTTCTAAGTGACCGAAAATCCTTCCCCGATATAGGAATGTGTCATGCTAAGTGCTGCCAAGAGTAATTGCCATCTAAGAAAGAAAATGTGCTTGCTCTTTATTATAGTGTCACCTTGCAGTCCTTTTTTTTTTTTCCTTTTTGACTCGCGGGGGTGCTGATGTGTGAGTGCATTTTCCCTCAAGGAGTACCAGGCTGAGCAATAAGGACCTGCTATGTAACCGATCTCCCCTCACCACCCCCACCCCGCTACATGCCAACCACCTACCTCTTTCATTAAATCTCATTGCCATTTTTCAAGAAGAATATTTTGATTTGGTTTGCTTCTGTGTTTGTTTTCATGGACAGATTTTTTTTTTTTTTAAATCCAGGTTAGCAAAAATAAGGAATTCGCTTGTCAAAGAGGACACTGGATAAAAGTGCCTCCCCTTGAAAGCCCATGATACAGTGCTTTAGATTGGTTCGTCTAGAGCATTTTGACAAAAACGTTAGCAATTTACTTCTGTGGAAGAAGAGGGTATCCTTGTGTTGTCCAAACTGTATATCAGGGAGGAGCTTGCAGTAGTCAAGCTGCTATTATTCCATTATCGATGTGTCTGCCTCCAAACATATATCCCTGTATAGCCAAAATAAATGTCCATCTGCCTCTAGACAGTGTGTGTGTGTGTGTGACTCCAGAGACGAAAAAATTGTGTTCCTGAGTGCAGAAATGCAGCCTGATTTAACACAATGACTTAGCAGAGAATCACAGCTATTTTTTTAAAAAATCAATCTTTTTCAAAAGCGCTGGTTTCCTTGTCTTCTGCCCCTCCCCCTTTTTGAGCCAAAAAGTATGCATTATATTAACGATCTCAGATGAGAGACCAAAAGATGATCGCCAAAGACCACCAGGTGAAAAACAGGAGCCCCGTTAAGCTCCTTGCCCCCAGGCAGGGCTCAGTGAGGCGAAAACAAAACTGTTTTTTATTCTAATTCTCCCTCTTTGCAATCTAAGAAACACGTTCTGGTGCTTTTCACATAATTAAGCAGCGGATCTGAGATTTGGTCCAATCTGCCCAGCTCACAATGTATCCATTGAGAAAAAAATGCAGGGTTTTTTGTTTTGTTTTAAACTGATAACATTCCTGGGCAGTTTGTGTGTTGTTCTTTTTTGCATAGTTGGAAATAATTAGGTGTGCTTTTAATTCATATATTAAAAACAACCTTCACCCTCCCGCCCCCCCCCCAAAAAAAAGTCCCATGGTAGCCACTGTCACCCAAATTAAAGCAGTAGCCAAAACAAATGATGTATTTGGGTTTCTGTAATATGGTCTCTTCATATCATTAACATACAGCTCAAGATAAAAACTGGAGTTTTTGGTCAGAATTCGAATTAGCCACGGAATCTTAATGATTGACTCAGGAAAGGGACAGGTGTACCCTCCTGAAGCAGACTCAGGTGTTGGATTGTTTTTGTCTTGGTTAATCATAAATTAACCAAGAGTCTCTCTTCCAGCACACCTAAAGCAACAAATTCTCTCCATAGCAGTTGAACGCTAAGTTAGAGTTTTCTTAAAACTGTTTCACTGCTTAATATAAAGAGCTTTCTGCCAGATAGAAAATAATAATATGAAGGAACCAACATTTTGCTTTGAATTGGGAAACTAGATGAAATTTTAAAAGCTTATGGGGAGAGAAAATACATTTTAATAGCATTGGAATGTGAATTGTGTTATCCAAGGTAATTTACAAAATGACTTGCTTTAACTTCTTTTTTCTTTGCCAATAACTGAATCTGTCGTTGAACTTGCATATCTCAAAAATCTACACAGATTCATTTCAAGAAACTTGGATCATTTGGTCCCTGCTTTCAGTATATTTGTTTATGTTTATTTTTTTATTCAGTGTATGTTTATTTACTGAATGTCCAAGTGATGGTATAGCGGTTCCATAGCTGTAAGTATAGTCAAAATAAAGAAGTTGTTGTATAAAGGGTATTTAAGAGGAAAGCAATAAGGCCAGTCACTAAACTATCACCTTATTCTGCAGCTTCAGTTAGGAACAAAGTGGTGGCTTTTCCAATAAGGAATAAACTTGGCGCTAATCGAAACTGTCAATGTGAAGCTAATATGCCGCAAAATATTGAAAGCAGAAGGAGCAGCTCCCCGAACCGGATGAGCCAGTATCCATCTATATCTCTCTCACTGGTCTCCAGACCACCATGGCCTGCAGCCCCCTTTTTGGTTTGCTTGTTTGTTCCGCATCCCTGAGCCGTAATTTGTGCTCTCTCATCCGTGTAGAGTCATAGACGGTCAGGTGAGATGGTACCTAATGAGCAGGCTGCTGGTACCTGCCTTGCGGGTGTGTGCTCCCGTATGGAAATGATGCCCTCTGGCCCCTGGGGCATTTGGTATCAGGGAAGCAAAAAGAGAAATAAAGCTGATAAAGACAGCATAGGTTACACAGAGTGGAATCTTCTCAGCATGAACATAGGCTCAGAGCCTAAATAATCCATGCTTCTTGGTCTTTTGTCCTCTACGTGCGGCTGTGTCTTGGGGCCCATTGCGTGATCTGTCCACGTGACAGTGACCCCACCGTCATCATCCTATCATTACTACTATTACAGTTAATTATTAGGGTCTCCATGCTCCAAAATGAAATGAATGCGCAAAGCAAATGAACTAGTGTTAGTTACTAAAGCCTTTGAAAGTTGCAAAGTTAGAATGTTCCTAATCAGCCAGTTCATGTTGATTGGGGGCTCCCGTTTGTGGAAGTACTGAGATATAAACATCCAATTACTCTGTGCGTTTAGTCCCAGTGAAATTAAGTTTTAAAGCACATTTTTGAAAGGACGTAAACCACTTCAGATACCTTATTCATCACTTGCTGCTTATTGAAAATACCTTTGGTTAAGAAAGTCTCTGTAAGGCATTCCCATCCTGGCACAGTGGAGACAAATTCAACGAGGAACCATGAAGTTGCAGGTTCAATCTCTGGTCTTGCTCAGTGGGGTGAAGGATCTGGCATTGCCGTGAGCCATGGTGTAGGTTGCAGATGCAGCTTGGATCCTGCGTTGTTGTGGCTGTGGTATAGACCGGCAGGTACAGTTCTGCTTTAACCCCCTACTTAGCCTGGGAACTTCCATATGCCGCGGGTGTGGCAAAAAAAAAAAAAAAAATCTCTTTAAAAAAATGGTAGAGAAGATCTTAAAAATCTTCCAATTAAATGGTCCCACTGTACAGCTAGGAAAACTGAGGCCCAAAGAGGCAAAATGGTGATTCAAGATCACAGTGTCTCTTGACTTCCACCTGGATGCCTCTTTCTACGCAACGCCCGGTAAGTATCATCGTCAGCAGTGGACCGTGATGGTTAAGAGGCAGACACATCCTGAGTTCCAGCTGTGGCTCTACCACTTAACCAGCTTTGTGGACAAACTAGCCAGCGTGTCTCACTTTGGGCCTCAACTTCCCCATCTTTATTAGTGTTATTATTATCATTATTATTATTTGCTTGTTAGGGCCACAGGTGCAGCATCCGGAGGTTCCCAGGCTAGGAGTCAAATCGGAGCTACAGCTGCCAGCCTACACCGCAGCCACAGCAACTTGGGATCCGAGCCATGTCTGTGACCTACACCACCGCTTACAGCAACTCCAGATCCTTAACCCACTGAAGGAGGCCAGCGATCGAACCCACGTCCTCCTGGATTCTAGTCGGTGGGGTTCGTTTCTGTTGAGCCACAACAGCAAGTCCTGCTTCCGCATCTTTAAGTAGGTAACAGTACATAGTAGTGAACAGTAGCTCTGGTGTGTCTTCTTAGGGAGTGTGTTGCAAGGACTAAGTGAGCGGACCTATGCAGAGTGCTCAGCACAGCCACACGATGGCTACTGTGCGTGTGTGTTGGTTGCTTGTATCTTTCATTAATGTTTCCAAGTATAGTTTCAGGGCAAAAGCACAGCCCGAATTTGCCTTTTTTGAAACCCGAGGTCAGTCCTCCCTCGTGAGCATAGATGCCTCTTTGAACACATCAGAAAAATTGGTAGCTGTGTGGTCCTCAACAGGTCTACCAAGGACTCACCATCTCATACCGGGCTCCTTTCCCCCGACTCTGGATCAAGAAAATGGTGCATTTGAAGAGGCCCAGCGGGGCCTTTCTCGGGGACTTGTGCTAGCTTGCCTGAGATGCAGGAGGGGTGGGAGGCAGTAGGAAAGCGAATTAGGAGTGGACGAGGCCCCCCACGCTCCCATGTGTGGCTGCCTGGATCGAAGTCGACATGGGCAGCTGTCATTGGTCACGTCAGGGGCTGTCATCAGTCACCGCCTCAGCCCTCCCCACTCCACGTGTTTATTGATGACTCAGTGGAGCACTGAGAGCCTGCTTGTAAATTGGCAAATCGAGGCAAAGCAGATGTTTGAAATTGAAGGATGAAGCTTGGGTTGCTAAAGCTGGCTCCTAAGTTTCCTTCTAACTCTGATAGTTGGCGAGACTACTGGAATAATTTAGCAGGACAGCCATTGTCCTAAGGTTAAATTTTGGAACACTTTTATGAAAAGCTCGCCCCAGGAGAGCCACCCCTTCCCCCCATGGGGCTTCCCTGTTTCTGTATCTGGGACATGCAGGTATCTTCATTGCTACCAAGTAGCCTCCTTAGAAGACAATGTGACATCCTGCTCAGTAGTAATGACTCTAAGTAACCTAGACATAGTTGGAAGTAAGATGGAGAAAACGTCCACTCCCTTAATTCTGTGCAGGTTTCTTAGAAATTCATCATCTCAGTAGCTGGTTTTCTTTTGTGCAGTAAATGCATCCAGCCAGCTAAGCAGCGAAGAGCTGCAGCCCCACAGTCACACCAGCGTTGGTCAGGGCTGTGTTCCCTCTCCCCACAGTGCGTCTCCTTTATTTCCACGTGTGCTGTCTGAACTACACCTCCCCCAGGACCTATTCTTCTTCACGACTCAGGTAGCAAGCATACAGCTTTTATCTCTGTTATTTCTGACCAGCTGTGATGTCAGCTAACCTGGGCGGATTAATTTTTAATAGCTGTGCCATACTTATGTCCGGAGTTCTTTGTGACAGAACACCTAGCTAAAATCAAAACCACCATGCCCAAGGAATCCTGGTCCAGATAGGAGAATGTTTTAAGTGGTCCTTGGAGACAAACATCCGAGCTGAAGCCTCGGATCTTTTTCTCTTTTCCCTTTGAATAATTGCCTTGCAACACCCCTGTCTGTTTCATTGCTCCAGAATTACTGGTTAAAATATAGTGTATTTCCCAAGCCAGCAATGAAGAATGGTCAGTGAACACATCCTCAGCCTGGCTTTCTAGGCAGGTGGTGCCTAGGAAACCTATCATGGACCACACTGCTGTTCTTGGTTCATTTTTTTAAATTACACTTGTCAATTTCTGCGGTGCCGTAACATGACCCAGTTATACACATATATAAATATATGCCTTCTTTGTCTCACATTATCCTCCATCATGTCCCATCACAAGTGATTAGGTATCGTTCCCTGTGCTCTACAGCAGGAGGCCTTGGTTCATTCCTGTTACTCTGTTTGCCAGGTATCAAAATATGAGATCGGTAGCCTTGTATTTGTAGATAATTTAAAACTAAAACAGAGGAACCATTGGCCTTAAAATTCTTTAGCTATGTTGAACTATGTATTACATGTAACCTTTCGAATAGGAGCCGTGAATAAGACTGTAAAGATTAAAAGGAAGGAGAGAGAACTCACGGAAGCCTTTCGTGTTGCATGGATGAGAAACTTCACTTCTGTTCTGCCTGCAGCTGATGATGAAACATGTCTTTTTATTTGTTAAGGGTGAAATTCTTAATGCTCTTATATTTCTCTCTCTCTCTCTCTTTCTTTCTTTTTTTTTTTTTTTTTTTTTTGTCTTTTTAGGGCCGCACCCGTGGCATATGGAGATTCCCAGGCTAGGAGTGGAATCATAGCTGCTGCCACCAGCCACAGCCACAGCCACGCCAGATCTGAGCCACGTCTGCAACCTACACCACAGCTCATGGCCACGCCAGATCCTTAACCCACTGAGTGGGGCCAGGGATCGAACCCGCAACCTCATGGTTCCTAGTCGGATTCGTTTCCACTGTGCCACAACGGGCACTCCAAACCTGTGTTCTAATGGATACTAATCTAACTTATTTCCGCCGAGCCACCACAGGAACTCCCTTTCTCATTTCTAAATAAGTGAATTTCCTAGCGAAGTAATGCCGACAGAGAAAGACAAATATCATATGATACCACTTACATGTGGAATCTGAAGAATGATACAGATGAACTCATTTACAAAACATATTAGACTCATGGACATAGAAAACAAATTTATGGTTCCCAGAGGGGAAAGGAAGAGGAATAAATTAGGAGTTTGGGATTAGCAGATATACACTATTCCATATAAAATAAACTACTGCATAGTATGAGGAATTATATTCAATATCTTATGATAGCCTAAATGGAAAAGAATATAATGTGTGTGTGTGTGTGTGTGTGTGTGTGTGTATAACTGAGTCATTTTGCTGTACACCTGAAACTAGGACAGCATTGTAAGTCAACTACAATAAGAAATAAATAATTACTATTATTCAATAATAAATAAATAATCCTACAGGAGTTCCCACCATGCTGCAATGAGATCGGCGGCATTTCTGGAGCACTGGGACACAGGTTTGATCCCCAGCCCCGCACAGTGGGTTAAGGATCCAGTGTTGTCTCATCTGTGGCTGGGATCTGGCGTTGGAGTTCCCTGGCCCAGGAACTCCGTATGCCGCAGGGAGGCTAAAAAGAAAAAAAAAAAAATCATACAATAAAAATAAAAAATAAGTGAATTCAAGAAACAGTGTCACCCATAAGCTAGAATTTCTTCAGCCATGTATTTCATATGTACCCCTGGTGACACTAGGAAAATGACATATTTGGTCTCCTTGTCAGTTAATGGAACCACAAGTGCCAGCTGTGTTAACCAGAGGGCAATCCGAGGGAAGGCCCCATGTTGGTCACGAAGCAGCGAATGAGCACAGTTCAGTTCCAGGATGAGTATTTCCTAGTTAATTCAGGATCACTGCATTTTTTCACTGGAGACATGTTTGGTTAATGGTCCCAAACACATGCTGTTTTTGCAGAAATTTTTGGTGCACAGAGACCACATAGTAAAAAAAACTTAAAGCAGAGACTAGTTGTAATATTTTTTAAGAGCTGTTCTGCTAGATTCAGGCAGATGAAAGGGCTTGGGGATCTAAAGTAACACCTTTTCAAACTAAGCTTTGATGAGCAGAAATGTCAAACTAGCCAGCACATGCACATGCCAATGTCCACATCAGACTGTTTTGCCAGTGCCCTCTGCCCCCACCAACCACCGTGCCCTTCCCCCAGGGTGCTTGGCTCCTCTGCCCCTCTGTGCCAAGTGCCCAGTGCTTTGCTGGTTGAGCCATCTTAACCCCTTGCGTGTCCAGGCTCCATTGATTGTAGTCCTCAGAAAATCCCGGCTGTCTCATGAAACATCATGGACTAGAAGATGCCATCTGGTCAGTTGGATAGTTCCATTTTCTGCAACTTAACACTTCATTTTTATTCCTTTGCTAGGGATGGCTTTCTGCTCACCCTCTCCTTCCTTCCTCCCCCCTCACCTCTCAGTCCATTTTCCCTGTGTCCCGTTGGCACTTCTGAACTGCTCGCAGCCAAGCCCTGCCACTTAGCAGGGGCTAGCCCACAGCATCCGTACAAATGATGCGACAGCTCCTGTTCGTCTCCTGCTCTAGCCATGTCTGCCCACCAGCACATTCTCTGCCACTTTTGAGACTCAATAGGCCAGGCTCTGTCTTTAGCACTGCTTTCATTTTTCAAAGTTTTTATATTATTATCTGTGTTCCCAGAAAACGTCGTTGTCGTTCCATTTTGAGAACCGATGGACCTCCTTCCACAGGAGGTTAAATTTTTTTTTTTTATTAATGTGCTTCACGTTCCTACTACACTGTGGGGGTCTATAAGAATTTCGAGACAGCCATCCTTGTTGTTGAAGCACCTGGCACATTCTAAATTGAAGCCCTGCCCTGGAGGAGAGGAGACTGAGTTTCTAGATCCAACTCTGGTCATTGATGAGGGGTTTGCTCTTGACGTCTTTGTGTTTCAGTTTCCTTATCTGTGATCTGTTGGATTGAATCCGTGGTTCTCAAACCTAACTGCCTTTAGGATCACTGTGGAAGCTTTTAAAAGTGTGTGTGTGGGTGTGTGTGTCTGTGTGTCTGTGTGTGTATGTGTGTGTGTGTGTGTCTGTGTGTGTGTGTGTTACAGATTTGGACCTTCCCCTCAAAACTCTGTCTATCGGGGTGTCGTGAGTACCTGTAAGTTAGGAGTTTTTTTACTTTTCCCTCTGTGACTCTAATATGCAGCCAGGGTTGAAAAATCTCTAGATTAGATGATGTGTGAAGTTTCAGCCGTGCTAATTTAATGTTCTATGATTACAATCTGATCTCTTTTAAATAAAATACTGAGTAAGTACTTGTTGCAGATAAGTTTGTAGATTTTATAAGTACTCTGAGATCATTCCATGATTCAAAGTGTAGGATTCCCAGAAGTTAAGATTATGGCAAAATTCCAGCCTTGTGTCAATCAGCATATCCACAAATGTATTTATCTTTTTTTTTTTTCTTTTTTGTCCTTTTGTCTTTTCTAGGGCCACACCCATGGCATATGGAGGTTCCCAGGCTAGGGGTCTAAACGGAGCTGTAGCCACCAACCTATGCCGGAACCACAGCAATGCAGGATCTGAGCCACGTCTGTGACCTACACCACAGCTCATGGCAATGCCGGATCCTTAACCCACTGAGCAAGGGCAGGGACCGAACCCGCAACCTCATGGTTCCTAGTCAGATTCGTTAACCACTGCACCACGATGGGAACTCCCACAAATGTATTTAAAGCATAACCTTTTTTAATGAAGAGAGTATTACAAATGAAATACCCTACATCATCAGAGATCTATCTTTAATGTATGTTAGCTAGGACTTTTTAGAGAAAAGGAATACATTGAGGTGGGCCTCGCAGTGAAAAGAAATAAATATCACCTGTTTCCCTCCCCAAATGAAAATTCAAGACGTGGTGCCAAGTCTGGTTTTTTTCCTAAAGGTTACCTAAGACAGTTCATTCTGGGAGTTCCTGCTGTGGTGCCGTGGGTTAATGATCTGCCCTGTCCCTGTGGAGGTTCAATTCCAGGCCTGGTGCGGTGGGTTAATAAGGATCCAGTGTTGCTGCAGCTGTGGTGGTAGGTCACAGCTCCAGCTCAGATTCAGTCCCTCGCCTGGGAACGTCCGTGCCCCAGGTATGGCCCAAATGGGAAAAACTGAAAAACAAAGTCGATACTGATTTGTCCTTTGTAAGGCATTTTCTTCTTTTCTTTTCTTACTCACGGGTGTATGTATCTTACTTTCACTGTAGCCTTGAGTAGCTTCTGAAGTTTCAGGTAACATTTGAAATGTGCTAAATCCCAACACACTAAGCAGAAGCACACAAAACAGCTTTTACGGAATGACCTTAGCAGAGGGCACAGATGCCTAATCAAACAGGCTCTCCCAAGACTAACGTGATTCCTTCGCCTGATAATTGACTCGTTTCAGTGAAGGCTGTCCAGCCAGGATGCCCAACCCCTCCCTCCCTGCTCCCTGAGGCCCTTGGGTGGAGGAGCGCTCGTCAGCAATCTGCAGTGGGCCATTGCAAGCACACACTGTGGCTCTTCCTCGGGGCAGCGCTAGCACATCCTGTTTTGAAAGCAAGTGAGGATGGAAATACAGGGTCGATGATGCTCTCGGGAGATTTGCTGATTGGACTCAGGGTGGAGCGTCCCAGGGCTGAGCCTTCAACCTGTACTGCAAAGCCACCCAATGCCTCCTTAATTCAGTGCTTCCTAATGCACTCAGAAAACTTGGGAAATGAGTGTGCTTTTTTCTTTCTTTCTTTTTTTTTTTTTTTTTTTTTTTCATTTTTCAGAGTCTCAAAGGCGGCTCATGGAAGTTATTACCAGGCTTGGGGTCAAATCGGAGCTGCAACTGCAGGCCTACCCCACAGCCATAGCAACACGAGATCTGAGCCTCGTCTGCAGCCTACACCACAATTCACGGCAACACCGGACCCTTAACCCACTGAGCAAGGCCAGGGATCAAAGATGCATCCTCATGGATGCTCGTCAGGTTCGTTTCTGCAGAGTCACAGCAGGAAGTCCTTGAGTGTGCTCTAAAGACCAATTTTGGAGTTCCCATTGTGGCTCAGTGGGTTCGAAACCCAACAGAGTGTCTGTGAGGATGCAGGTTAGATCCCTGGCCTCGCCCAGTGGGTTAAGGATCCTACCTTGCCGCAAGCTGTGGCATTGGTCACAGATGCGGCTTGGATCCCTCATTGCTGTGGCTGTGGCTGTGGCATAGGCCTGCAGGTGCAGCCATAAAAAGAAAAAACAGCAAACAAAAAAAGAAACAAATAAAGACCAGCGTTGCCCTCTTCCCCTTGTTATTTTCCAGAGCCCATCCCCGCCTTCTCCTCGTGGCCGCCGGAGAGCGTGGAAGCTGACGAAGCACGCCTGTCCCCGCAGGCCGGGCGCCTGATCCGGCAGCTCCTGGACGAGGACAGCGACCCCCTGCTCTCTCCCCGCTTCTACGCCTATGGGCAGAGCAGGCAGTACCTGGACGACACGGAAGTGCCCCCTTCTCCCCCCAATGCCCATTCTTTCATGAGGTGTGTTCTCCTACCTCGCTGATGCGCAAATGCATCCGCTCTGTCACGTTAGAAAGGAGTCCTGCGGGTGGCCCATCATTTTTCAAGTTCACTTGCAAGTAGCTGGAGGAACCTATTTGAACGTCTCCCTCCTGGCACACAGGCTCTGTGGTTAACTTTTCTCTTGATTTGTGGCCCACCCACAGCATCGCCTACTGAATTTCCATCAGCACCTCCTTCCCAGAGCTCTCTCGAATGTAACTGTAAGGTCCCCTGTGCACCTTTCAGTCCTGGCTTTGCCAAGTGTAAAGGGACCTAGAGGAGATTGGGTCTCATAGGATGGACCTACGGAGGTCAAGGTCACAAAATGAATTAGCCGGCAGCTTTCTCTTATTCGAGCGGACGGATGGCATATGGACCCCCCCCCCCACCGCCATCCGCATCCCTCATCCCCAGAGCCCCTCCCAGCAGGTGCCAGCGGCTCTAGGGAAGCTGAGCCCCCTGACCCGCACTGTGCCCCTTGCAGGCGCCGCAGCTCCTCTCTGGGTTCCTACGATGATGAGCAAGAGGAGCTGACGCCTGCCCAGCTCACACGAAGGATTCAGAGCCTTAAAAAGAAGATCCGGAAGTTCGAAGACAGATTCGAAGAAGAGAGAAAGTACAGAGTAAGTGTCACCTCCCTGGGCTGTCTGTCCCTGCCAGCCCCTGACATGACGAGTCAGTGCATCAGCCCCTCGGAGAAGCGTTAACAGTGAGGGCGAGCTCCAGGAACTCTCTAAACAAAAAGGCAATTTCTAGAATTATTAAAAAAAAAAAAAAGAAATGAGTTCCACTGTCCACTGTGGCTCCGCAGGTTACAAACCTGACTAGTATCCATGAGGATACGAGTTCGATTCCTGGCCTCGCTCAGTGGGCGAAGGCCCTGGCATTGCCATAAGCTGTGGCGTGGGTCTCAGATGCGACTCAGATCCCGCCTTGCTGTGGCTGTGGCGTAGGCCAGCAGCTGCAACTCCGATTCGACCCTATATGCCACAGGTGTGGTCATACAAAGCAAACAAACAAACAAAAGCCAAAAAGGCAATAAAAACAGGGTGATAAGCTCCAAACATTATGTATCAGCATTTTCCTTACACAGTTGCATCCTTACGGATGAATCGGAATGCTTTCTTCCACGTTTTGTCCGTTGAGCAGGGATGGGAAAAATCATTAAGTGAAGTCTTTTGTTTGACTAAAACCTAATCCAGGATCATCTTCTAGAATATTCTGCTAGTACCAACCACATTCTTCTCTCAGCCCTGTCCTTAGTATTTCCCACAGGGTGGCAAAAAGGCATATACCCCTTTGCTGTCTATCCTGTTAGCATGACAGCTTGAGCCCTGCAAATGATGGGAAAGAGGCCATGGGCCTCATAGAAGTCCAGGGTTATAAAAATCCAGCATTTTGCCTCTGAGGAATTCTTTGAAAGCATCAAAAACTAACCCGATATAAAGAAGAATAATGAAATTACACCTGTGAGGTTGCTCCGATTAATCATGGCTCATTTATTTTTCCTGTGGAACTCAACTTTTCCTTCCTGTTTAAAACAAACGGATCATCCAGCTGTTCTTTCGTCCTGCCCTAATTCCAAAACATTTACTCTAGACATTTCTTTCTTAGCCTTCCCACAGCGACAAAGCAGCCAATCCAGAGGTTCTGAAGTGGACAAATGATCTTGCCAAATTCCGGAAGCAACTTAAAGGTCGGTAAAGCTCTAGACCTACTATGGCACGGGCTCCAGAGAGCAAGCCAGGTGCAGAAGCCGTGCTCTCACGGCAGGCTGAGGGCCACTGCTAGAATATTCCGGGAAAGACAAGTTCCTGGAAGCTGCTCCCTGGGGCTCTGAGTATTCAGGGCGCACTCTCTTCACATCTTCCCACAGCCTCAGTCACAGGGAAACCCAACCAGCTAAGATGCCAATTCTGCAGCATTTTTGTTTGTTTGTTTCCCTCAATCACTGCTCTAAGGATGGTGATTTCAGCTTGACATGGATTAAGTACCAGTTTAATCCAAAGCTTTATTTGCTATGGAGTTAGGAGAAAACATGCAGACACAGAGATGAATACGAAAAGGATTTGGCCCCTGTCCTTCAAAGAGCTTACTGTCCTTCAGGAAATAGAGTTTGGTCAACAACTGAATAGAATACAAGGAGAAAATAATTCCAAAGTGAGGTCTGTAAGTCAGACAGAAAAAGTTAGCCAAAACTTGGGCACTGGATCTGCAAATACCTGTAGACACTAAGGGAGTCAGTAGAGAAAGACATCCACCTTGCTCTGAGAGCAGCAAACAGGTTGGTGTGGCTAAAGTATGGATGTAAAGAAATACCACTTTCTGGAGTTCCCATCATGGCTCAGCGGTTAACGAACCTGACTGGGATCCATGAGGATGCGGGTTCGATCCCTGGCCTCGCTCAGTGGGTTAAGGATCCCGTGTTGCCATGAGCTGTGGTGTAGGTCATAGATGCGGCTGAGATCTGGCGTTGCTGTGGCTGTGGTACAGGCCGGTGGCTACAGCTCTGATTCGACCCCTAGCCTGGGAACCTCCATGTGCTGCAGGTGCAGCCCTAATATGGCAAAAAAGAAAAAAAAAATGCCACTTTCTCAGTTTTAGGGTTAGGAAAACATGCCTGATAATTCTGGAAGCCATTGTCATTTTCTTGGCTTTTACATAATAACCCAGGGATTTCAACTAATATTATAATTAGATACTTTCGGGGGTAGGGGGAAATATGGGGCTAAGCTGTTGCTAAAGCCACAGGAAAACAATCTGGGTTTAGAGGACATCCGTCCCCTCCCCACTTCTCCACCCCCAACTCTTTTCAACTAGAGTCAAAGTTGAAGATCTCGGAAGAGGACCTCGCCCCCAGGATGCGGCAGCGAAGCCACACGCTCCCCAAGAGTTTCGGGTCCCAGCTTGAGAAAGAAGAAGAGAAGAAGCAAGAGCTGGTAGATAAAGCCATAAAGCCGAGCGTCGAGGCCACACTGGAGTCCATCCAGAGGAAGCTCCAGGAGAAGCGGGCAGAAACCAGCCGCCCAGAGGACATTAAGGTGCGATTCTGCGAAGGGCCCCCGAGCTGAGCGCTGATCCTCAGCCACTGCAGTCAGGGCAGGTTCTCAGGACACACGCCCCAGGGTCCCAGCGAAGGGTGATGGAGAGAAGCCTTTTTAAACCTCCCACGCCCTCCCCTTCCACCCTCCATCCAGATGGAAAGCAGAAACCCCTGCTGTCCCGATTGCAAAGTTTGGGTTAGCAGATGGTTCGTGACTCTCTGAGCTTAGATGATGAGAGTGGAGCCTCTGGGAAGGTGCGTCCCATAACCGTGGTCCTTGCCTTACCTCCATACGCAGCGAGCCTCTGCCGCTGCCTGGGCGATCCGGGCACCAGGAGGTGGAGAGTCTGCTGTGCTGTGTCTCTAGCAAGAGGTCGGGAACAGCTGACTCCTCCAGGGAGGTCCAGGAAGAGCTAGAGAGAGCTGTTGTATCAGCAGTCTTTGCACCCTGACTTGGGGACGTTGGTTTAACTAAATAAAGAAGTTGAGCTGTTCACAGCTGTCTCCCCCGCCCCATCTCATTTCTCTGTCCTTGTGTGTATACAGGATATGACCAAAGACCAGATTGCTAATGAGAAAGTGGCCCTGCAGAAAGCGCTCTTATATTATGAAAGCATTCATGGACGGCCGGTATGTGAATACGCTGGATTTTCTCTTGGGGTAAATGATCTGGCTTTAGGAATGACTCTTCCGCATTCAGGATTTTGCAGATGAGGTTCCCTGATGTTTAGATTACGGTGTATTTTCACCAGAACTTAGCTTTCCGAGGGCTAAACCTGGGATAAGCCTTCCACCCTCTGGTAGGTGCTGAGTTGAATTAAGTTCCAAAGAAAAATTGTTGTCCCCAGGGTCCTGCTTCAAGGGGGAGATGGTTGTGCCCAGAGCCCTAGAGAGAGGAGACAGGCTTGTCCCTCAGGCCGCCCCTGCCTAAGCTGCCCCTGGCTCTGGGCGTTCTTACCCATGACATAAAGGCGCTAAGCTGGAATGCTCTGCCCTAAAACTGAGCTTCTCTGCAGTGCAGTGCGCAACCAGTGTTAGTCCCTAGGGACGTTGCAGCTGCCGTCCAGAACCAAGAGTGTGAGAAATCCCAAGTGTGGCCGTGGAAGCATTTGAGGCGATTTGTTCTTCAGCAAAGCGTGTTTATTGAACACTTTTTGTCAGTCCTGGGGGAGACAGTAGCACAACAGGCCTAGCTCTGTTCCTTCGGGAACTTGTAATCAAATCTCCTTTCACTGACTCTTAGTGACCTTCTGTAAAGAATGTTGTCAGGAACCCAACAACACAAGTTCCTTTTTTTTTGGCTTTTTGGATCCGCACTTACAGTATTATGAAGGTTCCCAGGCTAGACGTTGAATCAGAGCTATAGCCACCAGCCTACCTCACATTCACCACAACACAGGATCCGAGCCACATCTGCAACCTACACCACAGCTCATGGCAACGCTGGTTCCTTAACCCACTGAGCGAGGCCAGGGATGGAACCCCCATCCCCATGGATACTTGTCGGATTTGTTAACTGCTGAGCCACAGCAGGAACTCCAACAACAACACAAGTTCTTAAGAGCAGCTATAAAGTGGAGTTCCCGTCGTGGCACAGTGGTTAACGAATCCGACTAGGAACCATGAGGTTGCGGGTTCAATCCCTGGCCTCGCTCAGTGGGTTAAGGATCCGGCATTGCCGTGAGCTGTGGTGTAGGTCACAGGCACAGCTTGGATCCCAAGTTGCTGTGGTGTAGGCCGGCCGCTACAGCTCTGATTAGACCCCTACCCTGGGAACCTCCCTATGCTGTGGGATCGGTCCTAAAATGACAAAAAAAAAAAAAAAAAAAAAAAAAAAGCAGCTATAAAGAAGCGCGAAGTTTACCATCGCAGATGAATTTTTATATCGCCAACACATACGTCTCTTTTCCAGTCTCAGCCATTGCTATATAATGGACACAGTCTTGTCATCGAAAATATGTTCTTTTAGGTAAAGAAGCTTCCAGAATAATGCACTAGACGATAAGGTCTGTGAGGGCAGGTATTCTGGATGGTTTTTTTGGTTGTGCCTGTAGCATATGGAAGTTCCCAGGCCAGGGACTGAACCCGAGCCACAGCCGCAACAACCCCGGATCCTTAACCCACTGAGCCAGCAGGGCGCTCCAGGGATTCTGGGTTGTGTCTACCTAATGGTGCATCTGACCCTCAGCATGGAGCACAAGACCTGACACACAGCAGGCACCAAATTAACTCTCTGTTGAATGAGCCTCCATGGTGCGCTGCTTCTGAATTTATTAGGTTTAAGTTAAAAAAAAAAAAAGGTTGGAGCTGATGAGAATTGATTTTGCTGGCCCCTCCCTGCCGTGGGAGATTACTGGTGCTCTGGGATAGTGGTCGTGTTTCAAGCCAAGTTTCGTTTTGGATTTTTTAAAGGCATTGAACCAAATAGGAAATGCACTGCAGCTCAGATATACTGTGAAACGCTGTCCTTCTCCGCTGGGGTGTTTAGAACTTGCACAGATGGAATTGAACTTCTTCTAACAGAGGAAACCTTGCTCTCCGCCAGACTCAGAGCCTCGAAGTGTAGGTCTCCTCACGGCCACCAGGCAGGCCTCGGGAAGGAGCAGGGGCTTGTGTGTTTCCCTTCTTTTCACTGAGGATTCAGGTCGATAGACCTTCTTTTCACTCTGTGAATTTCACCTTGACAGATCCCTTTAAAGACTGCTTTGCCCCGAGATCTTTCAGCTGCAATCTAGTCTTACCCTTACTGCCTGTCCAGGGGTGTGTGTGTCGTGATATGTGTTGCTCTGAGTCAGGCAGTGTCTCCCATTCTGCCTGGACTGTAGCAGTAGCCAGGCAGCAGGATCAGCAGATTTATTTTCAAACCCCAGCCCTGCTGAGACTGGCTCTGGGACTTGGGGCTGCTTAGGTAACAGAGCCTCAGTGCTTTGTGTGTATAATAGATGTCTGGTATAGGTTGTCATGGAGACTAAATGACATGACACACACACACACATACTTGCCTGGGCTTTCTGACACTGAGGAAGTGGAGCAGAGTGGCTTCGGGGGCAGGTAAGTGGGACTCCTTGGGAAATGAAAGGTTTCACTCCTGGTGCAATGATACGTTCTGCTCTCTGCTGCCCGCTTCTCATTAAATGACTGACTCCGGAGAAAGGCACCTGTTTTAGCGTCTTTTTCATGAGGAATTGGGGTCTGCATTCTGGCATCTCACAGGGCAGGGGACACATGCCCTAGGAATTCTGAATGCCATTTATTCCTGGTCCTGGGTCAGGCTCCCTGCCTCCCTCTGAAACATGATACACCAACCTCCTCAGGAAAAGCAGAGGCCACTGGATACCTGGCCAGTATGAAAGTCAGAGTGAAGTTTTCATTCCTAGATCTGCAGTGTCGCCATGGACCCTGAACGTATAAATACCATTTGGGGCAACAGGCTTCTTCAAGGAAAAATACTCGTACTTGCATTGCTGGACTGTCATTCCAAACCCCAAGTTTTTTAGAAAAGCAGAAGCTTGGAGTCTGATGGGGTTTTTGCTGAGTTTGCAGATTCTGATTTAAAAGGACTCTAGCAGAATCACTGGCCAAAATAATTACCTGCGGCTTCTGCACGAAGCTGTTTGCTTGAACGAGACACCCTGCAGACAAAAACAAAAACACGTCCGTTTACACACTGGCACATAATTCTCTATGAATTATGTTATCAGCATTTAAGGGTCTCATCAGAAGACCGTGCCCAGAAGTCCAACAGGTAACGGCAGCTCATAGGGGACCTTCTTTATAGACCCTGATGACAGTACAGAGGAGAGAGAGCCAGTGGCTTGCTCAGAGCTTCTGGGTCCTCCTTGATGGATTTTAATCTTGTGCTTTAAAATCCAGGGAACTAAGATGACCCTAAACTAAGATGACCCCATATTCAAATTTCAATGCAAATTCTCAAGTCATGTATAAAGAGTTTTGTTTATCTGCTGTTTGAGATTATCTGGTCTTTGCCCAGTCAGCCTACCGTTGTTACCTGATAAGAAAGAGAGTCACCGTTTTCCAAGTCAACGGGCCAAGAATGCAGCAGTGCTACGAATCCATTTCATTTCTCTTCTCCCACCAGGACTTTTATGACTCAGAGATAAGCCCTCCACACCCAGATTCAGACCGTTTTTTCTTTGTTTTTAAGATTTTTTATTATTTTTTATTATCATTGATTTTCAATGTTCTGTCCATTTCTGCTGGAGAGCAGCACTTTTTTTTTTTCCTTTTACTGAGGAGATGCTGATGCCGTGTAGTTTTTTTGTCTCTCTGTGGCATAATTTCTCACAAAGTGGTGCATCCACGCTGCCTCCCTGAACTAGAGTCACTGTGGACTCAGTGTGAGAAGACCTCCGAGCTTGGAGCTGGAATTCTTGGCATTAAGGTGACAACTTGGCCAAACTTGATTAGAAGAAAATGCTCGATTGTGCCGTTTTTAGTACGTCTTGTGGTCACTGTGTTAAGACTCTCCTTCACTTCATGTCTTGCTTAGTTGTGGTGGAACAAGAACTGGGCTGGATGGAAGTCAGCCCCCTTGGGTTCTTGGCTCAGCTCTGTAGCCTTGAGCAAAATCATCACCCTCTCTAGTGCTTGGTTTCATCATATTAAACCATAAGGATCTTGCAGCTGTAATATTCCATGGTTCACATGCTATCTTTTTCCTCAGATTAAAAACATCAATCTTTTATCTTTCATCTTTGTTGCACCGTCACGATAACAGCCACCAAATTGATGTTTCTATAGAGAAGCTTTATTCAAGGCTAAGACAGACACCATCACAGAAGACAGATGCGTTCATCTTATCGGGCCTCTGTGATTTCTGTTCAAGTCTCGCCTCTCCTTACGTGTGGAGAGTGTTGGCTGGTTTCCCCTTCGTCCTTTGCTAGATTATCTAAGACTTAACAACCAGATAGGGTCGTAAGAGACCAGAGATGCAAATTTCTTTTCATCAAAAGCAGAGATTGAGTGCAAAGTGCTGCCTTCGCCCATGCGCTCTTTGCAGGTAGATTTTTATATTGTCTTGATTTGTGTGCAAAAGTGTATTTCAGTCTCCAACCCATCTCCACACGTTGAAAGCCATTCAGAGCTACAACTTAAATGAAAACTAAGTACAAGTTTGAAGCAGTGGGAATCAGAATAAACATATGTTGAGAAGACCATAGACTATAGGTTTGGCCTGAAGTCGTCTCCAAGCAGTTATGGATCATAGAGGTTTGTTCATCTGAATTCTGCAGGTTACCCATCAAGAAATCACGGCTCACAGAACCTCACTGGCTCATTCAAGGGCCTGTGCTTGGCTGGGAGTGGGATCCCTGAGCAGCTGATGACTTGAGCATAAGGGATTCTGATTTTCCCGTGATCCACTTCACATCAGCAGCCCTTTTTTTAACCGTTGACCCGAAGTGCTGCTCTGTTTCTCTAACAGTTGGTTAGGTTTTGGCTCTACTTGCCAGTCCAGCACCGATAATTACCTGAGACACAGCTTTATGTTGGGTGATGGTTGCATTGACCTTTGGTATCACCAGGCCTCTGGCCTCAGACATTTATCATGAAAATAATCCTTGTGTAAATCAAGCAGCTTTCTTCCCAACACCTCACATGTAAAGATCATTGATAGTTCTAGTGTCTGGATGCTTCTCTCTGATGCCGACATGAACTTTAGCGGCATCGTGGGATGAGTTTTGACTCTCCATAGTCAAAAACTGGACTTTATCGGATCACTCACAGTGATTAGTTCTCAGGCTTATTCATTTTTTCCTATGAGCAGTTTGTAGAAAATCTAAATATAGTGTCATAGCCAGATATCAGCCAGCTAGCCTCTTCATCCCCTCTAACTAGAAATGTTGCCAAACAAAGAAGTAGAAAGGAGATTGATTTCTGGCTAATTTCACCAGTAGGTCTCCTTCCAGAATCTAAAGTCTCCTTTCACAACCCAAAGGGGCTTCTACCAAGAAACCATAGTCTTCTCTTGAACAATGCAGGGAGGGGTTGGGCATTGTTCAACCCTCAGCATCGTGGAAAATCTGTGTATAACCTAAGAGCCAGCCCTCTGTATCCACGGTTCCTCCATATCCAAGGTTCTGAATCCATGATGCTACCAGCCTCGGATCATCTAGTGATGTAGAATTTTCTATTGAAAAAAAAAAAAAAAAATCCATGTATAAGTGGAGCCATGCAGTTCCAACCTATGTTGTTCAAGGGTCAGATGTAGTAATAGGATATTGGTCCACAATGGGGAAGTGCTGGCTCTTTATTATTATTTTTTTTTTCATGTCTTTTGGTCACTGAACATCTCCTGTTTATCTTTCCCCATGTGTTGACAATTCGGATGTGCCTTAATCTCATCTGCAGCACATTCAATGGTTGCATCCTGTATGAAAAAGATTATTCCTTGTGTTCAGTCCTAAATTACATGTGAGATTGGACACATTGCTCATTTCTATTCCTCACACTTATTTGTGGCCACTGTTGAACTCCTGTTGAAGTATAACACACACACAGAAAAGAGCCCAAATTATAAATATATATCTTGATGCCGTTTCACAGGGTAGACAAATTCAGGTAACCAGCTTCCGGATCAAAAAAATAAAATGTTGCCAAAGCTCTGGAAGCCCTTAGCATGTCCCAGTCTCGTCAATACCATGACCTTCCACCCCGCCACCGAAAAAACCATTATCTTGGCTTCTCACGCGGGGGATTCGATTTGCTTCTTTTTGAACTTTACGTAATTAGAACCTTACTGGATGTGTTCTTAGGTGTCTGACTTGTTTTCCTTGGCTTTATCTTGTGATATTAGTCCATGACGTCGCATACAGCTCTGTCTCATTCCTTCCCGTGGCTGTGTGTAGTGTTCCCTTTGGGGAACTTACAGTGTTCATTGTGCTGTTGGGCATGGGGGCGTTTCTAGTTTGGGGTTATCAGGATGAGTCCTGCTGTGACCATTTTTATGTATGTCTTTTCGTGCACTTAAGGCCATGTTTGTTTGGCGTGTACTTAAAGAGTGGCATTGATGAGTCATGTTCAGCTCCGGGAGGTACGGCCAGAAAGTTTTCCAGAGGGTTCCAGCCTTGCCAGCAGTGAGAGTTCCAGTTGCTCAGCATTCTTTCTGACACCTGACACTCTCTGTCCTGCATGTTGCCTTTGTTGTGGGCGTGTGGTAGCAACACCTGTGGTTCAATCGTCACTCTTTTTTTATATGAAATAACTTCTGTGTCCCCTTCCAGTTCTGTGTTCCCAGCCAGTTCTTTCATTGAAAGAGCAATTTTAAAACTCCTTTTGTTATGGTAGGTAGTAAAAGCAGGAAAATGCTACCTGCCTCTTGATACTATGGTAACAGAAAGAGATAGAAGACATTGTTATTATCAGGGCTGATAACAGAAAATAAATCCACAAAATGACTTTACATAATGGCAGTATCCTATCCTGGGCTTATGAGGTTTATCCAAAGTTCACTGATTGTTGATCGCTTTGAGAAAAGTAAATAAAAATGGCAAAGGATAATCAAGTCATACATAATCCAGAATTGTCTTCAAGTTGAAGGCCCAAAAGAGACCTGGTCAAAGCTGTACCTTTGCCCGTCCTTCCCTCTGTAACTCTCACCCACTATGTACAGTGAAAATAAAATGCAGAAGACCAACAGCAGCCTTGAAACAAAGCTACTTCATCTCTTTCTCCATTTAGGTAAACAAGTACATACTTATAAATTTGACAGACCTATTTAATTTGAAATATTCTTTCACTCATTTTGCAGACACTTATGGAATTGTTTTTATCATATCAGGCACTAATAGAGTTACCAGGGATACAAAGCACAGACTCCAGCTCTCAAGGGACTTACAGTCTAAAGAGGAGACAGATGTACCAACAAAGAGTTACTCTAGAGTATAAAAGTGTGTCATCCAGGAGTTCCCACTGTGGCACAGTGGGTTAATGATAAGGCGTTATCTCTGTGGCAGCACTGATTTGATCCCCAGGCCAGCAGAGTGGGTTAAGGATCCCACAGTGCCCCAGCTGTGGCATAGGTCACAGCTGCAGCTTGGGTTCCATCCCTGGTGCAGGAACTTCCATATGCCATGGATGCAGCTGAAAAAAGTGTGTCATCCACTGGGGCTGCTATGATGGAATATCGTAGACTGGGTGGCTTCTGAACAATAGAAATTTCTCTCTCAGGATTCTGGAGGCTGAGAAGTCCAAGATTAATGTGCTGACGTCTGGCAAGGGCCCACCTGCCACTCACAGACAGCTGACTTTTCCCTGGCCTCACGTGGCAGAAGGGGCGAGGGAGCCCCTGGGTCTCTTTTATAAGGGTGCTCATCCTGTTCCCGAAGGCTGCATCCTCAGGCTCTGATCACCTCCCCAAGGCCCCACTTCCAAATACCAGCACATCCGGGGGCGGGAGGGGGGATAGTTTTCGGCATATGCATTGGGCGGTGGGCAGGGCGCACAATCAGCGCAGGCAGGTCTCCCGGGACAGGGCGTGTTGGAAGAGGGCTGCACAGGGGAGGGAGGTGGCTCTTGGGCTGGAATTTGCCAAACCCAGGAGCAGAGGGGAGGCCATTCCAGCAACTAGACAAGGGGGCGCGACACAGCCTGGTTTCTCTCTGGAGCTGGAGGTGTGATGGGGGGAGGAGAGGCAGGCGATGAAGAAGCCAGCCCCATCCCCATCATCTGCCCTTGGTTTCTCCCCACTGCCTAGAGCATCAATCCTTTAAATATGGTTGAGCCCTGCGCCAGATTTTTAGGATGCGGAGATGAACTGATCCCTGTATTCTGCAGGCGTGTGTTCCTTGAATACCTACTGTTGGCCGGAACATGTCCCTAAAAACACAACAATTCCCAGGGGAAGAGAGACCTTTTTTTTTTTTTTTTTTAATGATTGCAGAGCGGCATGGGAAGTAGTATCGTAGAAATGCATGCTGTCTTCTTTCCTAGACCTAGAGAGTAATGGATCATCTGGGCACTCTGAACTTTGAAGAGTTGTGAATAAAGAACTGATCATGAATAATGATCATAGTTTTAATAAACAGTGATCATAGGCAAAGCAGTGCTGCTGATGGAGTCATTGCCAGTGATCCACAGCTGAAGCGGTTTATTTATGTATGTATGTATGGTTTTTCTAGGGCCGCACCTGAGGCATATGGAGGTTCCCAGGCTAGGGGTCTAATCGGAGCTGTAGCCGCCCACCTACACCACAGCCACAGCAACGTGGGACCCAAGCCACATCTGCGACCTCCACCACAGCTCATGGCCATGCCGGATCCTTCACCCCCAGAGCGGGACCAGGGATCGAACTTGCAACCTCATGGGTCCTAGTCAGATTTGTTTCCACTGAGCCATAGCGAGAACTCCGAAGCAGTTACTTCGAGTGTTCATTGACTGATGTTATCGGTTTAAATAAATTTGGCAAGAATGGTGAGACTTGGGTCGGGTCATCTGTACTTTGTCTAGGCCCAGAGCATGCATAGCCAGCCTGGCCACCAGGAGCAGGCTTCTCAGCTCCCCTGTTCTTGCGTTGCAGGTGAGCAAGAACGAACGTCAGATTATGAAGCCGCTGTACGACAGGTACCGCCTGGTCAAACAGATCCTGTCCCGAGCCACCGCCGTCCCCATCATCGTGAGTCCATCCACCGCCGCGCCGTTGACCATCTGGCTGGATGGGGCCCCGGCTTGATTAATGGGACCCTAACTTGCCTTCTCGTGAACGAACAGTCTTTGATAATTGAACCTGCCATTCATATGGATGGCCCCTAGGCTTGAGGAATAAGGAACTTTATCAAAGACTCCTGAGGCCGCCTTTGCCAGAAATGAGCAAAAAACCCGAAGCTGAAAGAATGTGGGTTTCCCCCTGGGAGACACGCTTTGGCCATATTCACTCCCCCTGACCTGTGCTGGGCCCACCGGCCCTGTGCTTTCCCCAAACACAGCACAAGGGGACAGGGCTGTGCCTTCTCCAGGCTCCCCTCCAAGAGGGCCTCTCTGATCCTAGGGGCCTCTGCTCAGAGTCCTCTCTGGGCCTCCCAGAGAGGGGTCCGCCCTGCTGGAACCCTGGCCAGGGCGAAATCCCCTAAGGGACTCGGGAAGGGGGCCACCTCTCTCTGGAGGCTGAGTGGGAGGAAAGGGAGCGCAGGTAACAGATGTGAACCCTCGCTCAGGGGCCACCATCCCTGGACTTGGCTGCCTTTGGCTCTGAATTTGGATTTCCTCAGGTGTAAGGAGCAGTGTCCTGCCCTCAGCTCTGGGGACGCCTCTAGGGCCCTGGCCAGCTCCCCTCCCTGGTCCCGGCCCAGCTGCCAGGGCAGCTGTCCTGTCCTGTCCATCCCGTGGGGGACAGCTGCCTCTGTTTCAGTGCCCCCAACTCGGGGGGAGCCTGGGGGCCTCCTCCGCTGGCCTTCAGGCGTTGTGCTTCTGGCTCGGTGGGAAGCAGGCTCAGCCTCGCTTTTCTGTTGGGGCTGGAGTGCACTTTCTTAGTGGCTGCTCTTCTCTTCCTGCTTTAAATCTCTTGTTTATTTCTAGGCCCAGTACGTGGTCTTTGTATGTCTTTTCACAGTGTGTGTGTTCATAAGAAGGGCGGGGGTCCAGAGACCTCAGGCAGGTGTGTTTGAAGAAAGCTACCTTTCTAGAAATTTCCCGCAGAATCAATCAGTAAGCTCCCCACCAAAAGCAGGTCTGAGGAATCCTTTTCGAGCTCCAGTCGGGGGCCTTTAGTGTCCCTCCGATAGAGTGAACGTACAACCTGTCGAGAACCTTTGCATCACTTGATGCTTTTATGTGACTGGAGTGGTTCTGGAAGTTTCCATGATTGGGAGGGAAGGCAGGGGAGGCGAGTGTTTCTCCTCAGGATTTTTCTGGATGTTTGGTTAACCCACTCTCGTGCTGCCCTTGCTCTCATGTGGCCTCTGCGGTTGCTGGGGGGGGTGGGGGGTTCTGAAGTGAAGGAGCCACTTGGACAAGAGCTTCCGTTGTTTGTGGTTTTCCTGGGAATTCTTGGCGGGGAGGGGTTCGAGTCTGCAGTTAAGAGGCAGAAATAAGTCCTGGCGAGGCAGAAGGGGACGGGAAAAGGGGTTCGCCATGTAACCTGCCTATTAACACCTGTCGCAGGGGTCCCCCTCCAGCAAGCGGAGAAGCCCTTTGCTGCAGCCAATTATCGAGGGCGAAACTGCGTCCTTCTTCAAGGAGATAAAGGTGAAGACCTCCAGCTGCTAACCCCTCGCTGCTGAGTCTGCGTCTGTGCCCCTCCCCCACTCCCCACCCCCTCCCCCACCCCCCCCACCCCAGCCCCACTCCCCGGGGATGAAAAGGGGCTGTGATTGGGCCCCGGTGGTGATGCTTCCTGCAGCCCTCCCAGAAATCAGTAGCTGCTGCGAACCCACTTTAAACAACCCTCTTTCATGCTGTAGACCAGCTGATCTCCTTAGCTTGATCTCAGTCCCTCGCTTTTCTTGTTTGGTTTCCTTCGCTGCTGTTTGGTTGGTTTTTGCTTTGCTCACAGGGATTTGGGGTTTGTTTTCACAGTGTTTTCTGTTTGCATTTGTCTCCCCCCGTGTTGGGGGAGTGGATTTTCCTTACTCCAAAATTTTGTTAAATCAACTCATTGGGTCACTTAAAAAAAAAAAAATTCATGTACTGAGTTTATAGAAAAACCAAAATTAACCAAAGCAGTCTTTGTAGCACATGATTTAAAAATGGTCGCTTTTTGGTTTTTAGTTTTTTTGAGGGTTTTTTTCTTGCTTTTTAGTGTAGGGAAATTCCCAGGCTAGGGGTTGAATTGGAGCTACAGCTGCCAGTCTACACCACAGCCACAGCAACTCAGGATCTGAGCCACATCTGTGACCTATGTCACAGCTCATGGATCAATGCTGGATCCTTAAACCACTGAGCAAGGCCAGGAATTGAACCCACATCCTCATGGATACTAGTTGGGTTCACAACTCATTGAGCCACAATGGGAACTCCCCCAAATGGTCATTTTATAGAGAGATACCTTAGTTCTCTCTGACAGATTTGCAGGTGCTGCAGCTGCACCACTCCCCCTCTGCCCCCGCCCCCGGCCCCACATTTCGTCCTCTGTGCTAATATTGTCCTCTGTTCTTGATCTGTGAATGTAGCGTTATGACCAGCAGTCACTAGGACCAAACAGGTAATCCTTGTCCCCAGTGGTTTCTTTTGCTAGAATGGGAGGTACCATCTGTGCCCACAGATCTGTAGGGACCTAATTAGCCTGGGCTAGGATCCGCCTCTTTCATGTTTTTGGTTCTAGACACCTGAACACACTGGACTACCATATACAGGGCTCTCGAGGGGAAAAGTCAGTCTTTTCTAAAAATCCGTGATGGTCTTTTAGCAGTTCAGTCGGAAGGGGGAGTAAAACCCCAAGTGGAAGTGAGTGGTAAGAGTTTCACTTGTCATATTTCCGTGGCAGTCCCAAGCCTGGAGTGTCATCTGTTGACTGTAGTTCGGAGCAAATGTTTCGAATTGTGGAGGCCTTGCTCCCATGGAGGGCCACCAGCTGAGAACCACCCCCCCCACTTTCTTGCCTGCATCTCTCCACTGCAACTCAGATGGGGAACCAGAGGCTGCAGGGCCCCCTCTTCGGTTCCCTCTGTCCCTTTTCTTACCTCTCAGGGTCTTCACTACATCGCAGGTCTTGCTTTCAGGTGTTACCCAGGGACTGTGGTCACTATTCATATTATTTTAAATAAAACTTGTTTTAGAAGAGGCCTGTAAACTGGAAATGTAGGCAAATATGCTACCTTGTATCTTTAAAAATCAGAGCTCTTTTCTTACAATAAGGCTTGATGTCCATGAAAGAAGACCCATTTTGGCTAGCTGGTAGTTTCACACAAGTATGAATCTCCATCATTGAAAACATTGGGGCAAGTGTATGTATGAAAATGAGCATAGTTCTCTTTGAAGCATGTGATAAAACTGTTCCTAGATGAAAGGTGTTCTTAAACACACCCAAAATATGACACTTAACAATTGCCTAAAGAATCAAATGGAAGATACACAAATGATGCTCTTTTTAAAAGAGGGCGTTCTTCCAAATCTTATCCTTTAGCTTAGTTTATTCTTTTCACAAGGATGTTTTGGCCATGGCCCTCATGATGGCCAAAATTGCAGATAATTTGCGATGAGTGCATGGCTTTAATAAATAGTGTTGTCTTTCAGTTCATTTTGTTCCAGTTGGCCAAGCTTATCAGCATGTATTTGGATTATACTAATTGGCAATTCTCTAATACAATTTAGACTTTGGTGTGTTTACAGATTAGAGGATTGGATCTAAATGATATCTTTAAACACCGTTCCTGGCTTTAAATGCTTATGGGAAGATACCAGCTGTGTGCAAAGGGAGCCAGCTCTAGTCTCAAAGCCCTAGATCTTCCAGCCCCCAAATCCTACAGATCATCCAGTCAGTTCTCCTCCTGGAATTTTCTCTAGAACTTTTCTGACAGATTGGAGACATTGTCCCTAAGAAGGATTCCATATCCTCAAGCTTGAAAAGTTTACAGCCATGAAGAGAGTAAGGCTGCTCGCTACAAGGGCTAAGCATCAGGAATAGCTTAAAACTTACATTATTCGTTTTACAACTATCCTTTTTTAAATTATCAGATATAGTAATTGTATGTAATTTTAGAATGTATGAGCTGAATAACTATAAAATATATTTAATGAAAATAAATTATAATATTCATAGTTGTCCCTGTATTACTTTCAACCTATAGGCTTAGTTTTGCCTCTGGAGCAACATGGAACGAGCCTACTGCTTCTTCCTTGAGATCCCTTTTTTTTTTTTTTTTTTTTTTTTTTTTTGTCTTTTTGCCTTTTCTAGGACTGCACCCAGGGCGTATGGAGGTTCCCAGACTACGGGTCTAATTGGAGCTGCAGCCACCAGCCTACACCACAGCCACAGCAACGCGGGATCTGAGCCTTGGTCTGCGACCTACACCGCAGCTCACGGCAACGCCGGATCCTTAACCCACAGAGCAAGGCCAGGGATCGAACCTGCAACCTCATGGTTCCTAGTCAGATTCATTAACCACTGCGCCACGATGGGAACTCCTTCCTCGAGATCCTTGAGAGCACTTTGTGTGTTAACAGTCCGCCGCCCTGCCCACTCCCACCCACACCCCGTGAACAGTTTTCCTCCAGCTTCTTCTTACTCTTTCTCATGTGATCTGGGCTCCAGACCTTCGGGCAGCCCAGTGGCTCTGCTGTCCATGCACACACCCATCTGTCTATATCCCTCTTAAAAACTGATCCCCAGGACTGTACATGATTCTAGACATGGTGTAACCAGCAGGCAGAGGACCAAGACTAGTGCTGACCTTGACCTGGATGACTAAGGCCCTTCAGTTCCGCAAGTGCATGCCAACATGGCTGCCAGTATGCCGTGAGTGCATCTCAGTCTTTCTTGGGCTGGACGTCTCACCCTCTGTAGATGTTTGGGCCAGAGAACTCTTCGTTGGAGGACAGGCCGGCCTCCACCCACTGGATGCCAGGGCTGCACGAGGCCCACCCCCTCCCCAGTGTGCAACCCGGAATGCCCCCAGACATTGTTAAAGGTCCCCCAGGGAGCAGCCTGCCCCCAGGTGAGGACCATGGCTGATGGCCCCACCTCACTGTTGATTTATGCAACCCCCAAGCTCCCATGTCCAGGGATTGCTTAGTGACTTTGTGTCCAGCTTTTTTTTTTTTTTTCCTAATTTAATTACAGTACCTTAAATTTCCATTTTACTATGCATCCTTCGATTCCAGCCTGATGAAATAGATGAAATCTAGGTTCTGTGTAAGCACACCAGACAACCCTACTACGTCTGTCTACCCATTTTGTGACTCTGCCTTTGGCACCTTCTCCGAGTGACAGATAAAAGCGGGTCAGGTAAAGAGGCTGCTAGAGCCTCCCCTGCAAATGCTCAGCAGCATTGCAGGGGCGCTCTGCATAAATTTTCACAGCCTGCTTTCCGGTCACAAATCAGCATACCTCCTTCTTTATTGAAAGCCAGATACTATGCCAATCCTATCAAAAAAGGAAAAATGGTCAGTTTTCACCCTTTGTGTTCAAGGAGCCAGTGCTGATCACCCATTCTTTTTCAATTCCTCGTATGTTACCTAGATGCCGATTCCTTCTAGAATCTACTCAGTAGCCACAACAGCCTGATGGTCTTATGATCTGAAGCTCTGTTTTGCTGTTTTCTTCTTTCCGATGATTTTCACAGCTCGCTGAGAATAGTTTTGTTTAGCTTCATCTTAAAAAGATTGAGTTCTCAGGATGGGCAAGACACAGGCTCACATTTTTGAGTTCTCTCGGGAATTGGGTTATAACTGGTGAAGGCCTAGACCCCTGACTTCATTTCTTATCTGTCTTGGGCTTTAACAGGCTCCTCGTAGGAATTTGTATTTCGCTTTTAAACTGGAATCACTGAGCTAACAGACATTTATTGAGCATCTAATATAGGCGGGCATTGGCTGAGCTCCAGGGACAGCAGGTGACACAGGCCCAAACCCCTGCCTCTGCAGAGTGTACCGCCAGGTGGTCTCACCTGGTCTTCCTCTTCCAGGGAAGGGGCGGGGAGCAGAGGTCACGGCGCTGCCCGTGTGCCTGGTGCACCTGCTCACGTCCTCCACCTGTTTATCTCAATTCGTATAAAGCCAGCGTAGACAGGACTTGCTACTTCCTCTTAGACAGAAGAGAAATGTTTATTGACTTAAAAGCCACTTTCACTCTGTACATTTTAAAATGCTTTTAATTTTAAAAAGTTAATAACAAAGCATTTAGGTCCGTTGACTAAGAGACGGAAGATCTGAAGTCACTGCAGAATCTGGAAAGGCCCCCTGGTTTTTGCCAGGGTTGCCTTCATTCCTTCATAGCAGCAGTGGTGTTGTAGTTGTGGGTTAGTCTTTTGGTTTTGCCCGTTTGATTATTTGCATTATTTCTCTTCAGAGACACCATTATAAACATACCAAACTTTATGGTGAGAAAATCCACCGCAGAGAGTTTGAATCCTTGTGTTTGCCCATCACTGGCGGCGACTCCTGGCTCCCAGTGGCCGTTGGCCGCACCCCCACTGAAGCCACTGGGTTGAACTAACAGCTGAGGTCATACCTGTTGTTCATGCCGCTGGATGCCTAACCAATGTTTTGATTTTTCAAGATACTAGGATATTCTTTTCTGGTCTGACTGTACATTTTGGCAGTAAATTACCTCTTTCAAAATCTGTCCAGAGTTCCCGTTATGGCTCAGCAGAAACAAACCTGACTAGTATCCACGAGGATGTGGGTTTGATCCCTGGCCCCCTCAGTGGGTTAAGGACTGAGCGTTGCCGTGAGCTGTGGTGCAGGTCACAGATAAGACTGGGCTCTGGCGTTGCTGTGGCTGTGGTGGAGGCTGGCAGCTGTAGTTCCAATTCAGCCCCTAGCCTGGGAACGTCCATATACTCTGGGTGTGGCCCTAAAAAGAAAAAAAAAAATTAAATGAAAAAATAAAGGAGTTCCCATCATGGCACAGAGGAAATGAATCCAACTAGTATCCATGAGGATGCGGGTTTGATCCCTGGCCTCACTCCGTAGGTCGGGGATCTGGTGCTGCCATGCGCTCTGGTGTAGGTCACAGACGTGGCTCCGATCCCGAGTTGCTGTGGCTGTGGTGCAGGCCAGCGACTGTAGCTCTAGTTCAACCCCTAGCCTGGGAACTTCCATATGTCTCGGGTACAGCCCTAAAAAGCAAAAAATAAATAAATAAAAATTTTAAAATTACTAAAACTTAAATCTCTTTCAGACTCTGATATTATTTCTTAGACTCACAGCTTTCAATTGGCATGAAGAAATTCTCATTTGACTTCATTGCTTTTCTGAGTGCATCATTATCAAGACAGAGAATATCACACTTTTCTTAGAATCTTGGATGCCGAAAAATACAGCTATCCCCCTTGGGAGTTCTTTGCCAAAACAAACATTTTATGATTCCAGTCGTGGAAAGATAAATCTTCTCAAAAGTTTCCTAAAATTTTGTGCATCAAGCAACCCCACATATTTTATAATCTCAGCTTTTAAATAGAAAGGCTATATTGTTGCATTTCTGAAAATGTTTATAGATGAATTTTTAAAATTCTGAGGTACATAAGTAATGGAATCAATCCTTAAAGCCCTGGTTTCTGGGGGTGGATTTTATTAGGTGTTATCACAGCGCTGGGATTTTTAAATCCATTTGCATCATTTGATTTGGGTTGTACCTTATGGTGGTTGTTCCTTCCTACCCTTGGCCTTGATAGCTCTTAATTGTGCTGTGCACTTATTTTTTCATAGTTTTTTCCCTCTTGAGTGTATCTGTGTTTAGTGTTTGTCTTATTTACTGTGCATGTAGAGATATTCATAACATGTCTATCATGTGCACATGTCTGGCTAAACATAGATATACAGAGACTCTTTATGGGATCTGGGTACTTAAGGGATCATTATATCATACTTATAATGAACGAGGGCTCAAAAACGTAACCAGATTTTTATTGGGGTTGCTTCCTATATCTCCAGGAAGAAGAGGAGGGTTCAGAAGATGATAATAACACAAAGCCTGACTTCACAGTCACCCTGAAAACCGAGTTCAGCGCACGTTGTTTTCTGGACCAATTCGACGATGATGCTGATGGGTTTATTTCCCCCATGGATGATAAAATGCCATCCAAATGCAGCCAGGACACCGGACTTTCAAATCTTCATGCAGCTTCAATGTATGTTGTTTTGGTGGTGGTACTGACATGTTTCGGTAAACATAACTTTCTGAAATATTAGCCTTTGTGTTTAAATAAATTGGCTGGCAAAACACAGGTGACTTCCCGGGGGTGTATGTGGATAAAACAGTGTGCGTTTTCATTTCTGGTTCAGCAGTCTTCTGGGCTTCATCCCACTTTATTTGAGGGGGCGTCCGAGATCTTGCCCAAGCAATCGGGAGGGCACTACAGTGGCATCGTGGGGGTCTGTGCTCCACGGCTCACCACTTAACACCCACTAAGCACAGATGTCCTCTCTTCCTTTCAAAGCAAAATATGACAAAGTGCCATGGGATTTCACAAGCCTGAAGAATTCCTAAGGAGCTGGAGCCTTGCAGGCGCCCCAGGAGCCATATCTGTCATCAGTGTGCTTTGGCTTCTGGGTGATAAAAAACACCCATTTCTGCTGACGTCCAGCTCCCTCAGCAGTTTCTGCCTTTATATGCTTTTTTTTCCCTTTCCCCACAACTACCATCAAGTCGCTGATTCATTACATTTCTAATAATTCTGATTTAACTACGCTTTCTTGAAATGCTTCTGCTCCTCTTAGACCAGAACTCTTGGAACACCTGCAGGAAATGAGAGAAGAAAAGAAAAGGATTCGAAAGAAGCTGCGTGATTTTGAAGACAATTTTTTCAGACAAAATGGAAGGTAAGGACATGGGACTTCCTCCCCCTCCCCCTCCCCACCCACACAGCCTCCTGCTTCTCAGTCACATCTGAGTACCGCCCCCCACCCTGGGTGCCACCCTGCATCCTTCCTGTAGCCCAGTCCTTGGGTTTGTGCCCAGGGCCCCTTTGGGGTGGATGTGAGACAGTGGGGTTCGTGTGGTCCTTCAGGAAGAAATGCTCATTGCTCATTGGACAGTATCCAAGACTGATATGGTTTTGGGCTAATAATTGTAAAACTAACCTAATGCTGATCTAAAGTGAGTAGCTTAAAGCTAAATTTCTCTCTCTTTTTTTTTTTTTTTTTTTTTTTTTTTTTTGATTTTTACGGCTGCACTTGCGGCATATGGAGGTTCCCAAGCTAGGGGTCCAATCAGAGCTACAGCTGCCAGCCTGCACCACAGCCACAGCAACATCAGATCCAAGTTGAGTCTGCGACCTACACCCGCGCTCATGGCAATGCCGGATCCTTAACCCACTGAGCGAGGCCAGGGATCAAACCCACAACCTCACGGGTCCTAGTTGGATTTGTTTCCACTGTGCCATGATGGGAACTCCTAAAGCGAAGTTTCTCATTGGCAGCGCTGGTTTTGATTTTTGGTTTTTTGTCTTAATGAGCTTGAAGGAGAAATAAGGAAAGAGACACTGTAGATCTTTTTAGGTTTTAAGTTCATTTGAAAACCTGTGTTGTCAAGTGGAGTGAGAAATTCACAAGAAGCAGTAAGTCCACCTTGAGTTTTAAGGTATAATGGAATCATCACCGCAGAGAATTATACTGAGGACTAGTGTTCCCAGTTGGCAGGTGGCCATCCAGAATGTCTTACTCAAGTCATAGCATCAGACAAGGGTAGAACAGAGAACAGATTTCTGTTTCTGACACTGGAATTAAGTTTTATCATTTTTAAATGATTTTATTTTAATCCAAGTTACTGAAACAGTGGAGGAGTTCCTGCTATGGTGCGACAGATCAGCGGCGCCTCTGCAGTGCAAAGACTCAGGTTCGATCCCCAGCCCGGCACAGTGGGTGAAAGGATCCAGCCACGCTGCTGCTGTGGTAGAGGTTGCAAGTGTGGCTCAGATCTAATCCCTGGCCTGGGAACTCCATATGCCCTGAGGAGGCAAAAAAAAAAAAAAAAAAAAAAAAAGAGAGAGAGAAAAGGAAAAAAAAATCTAAACAGTGTAAATACAGTTTCTCTTTACATCTCTTTTCATACTTCTCAAAAGTACTAGGAAAGAAAAGTACTATAAAAATTAACTTTGGCATTTAAAATGTTCTCTATTTCATTTTATTTCAATTATTGTATATATTTATTTTTAGGGTCCCTGAATTGAATCTCTCCTATAAGGACTTTCTCAAGTTTTTTAAATTTTGTTTATAAATTTTTATGCCTAAATATTTGCTTTTCTTTCTCCATGAATTGTAGGATATTTGGAAAATACAGATAACCAGATAAAAGAAAGAATACACACAATATTAATAATAACCAAAGACAAGCCAGGACTAAGGTTTCGATATGGTTCATTCCAGCCTTCTTTCCAAGCGTATTTTTGGTTTGTTCATTTTCCCCATATGGTTAAAGTCACGTGATGCATAGATATCCTACAATTACGTACCCTTCAGACGTTTTAAGAAAATACAGTTGATGGGAATCAGTAACCATCATGCACCCGTAGACCTGTTGGGGGGACCTCAGATGTCACAAACTCTGGTTTCATCACTTTGGGTCAGAGGTGAGTAAAGCCCTTCAAGGGCACGTCCAGGGCTGGGGTCACACGCCCCCTTCCCTCCCCTCTTCGGGGAGCCATCTGGGACCCTTTCCTTGGACAGGCCGAGCAGGCATTAAATCTGTTCACTGAGCACCATGAAATGAACCCCAAGCGACCGCCTTTCCCATGTTGGCTCTTTAGTAAGAAGAGAAGGCAGACTGGTCTTTGAATGCTTGACCCTTGTGTCTCAAAGTGGGGTGAGCAGCAGGACAGTTCCGCAGGGTGGTGAAGAATGTGGGGAGCAGGCGGGATCAAGATGGTGGCGGAGTAAGACGTGGTGCCACCTTCTCCCTCAAACACATCAGGAAAACCCATCTGCATGCAGAACGATTGGCAAAGCCTGTGGGTAGCAGCGGCATTCCATCAGGTTCTCCTGCGGGTTGTACTAGAGCCCAGATTCAGAGCACTTAGCACAGCGCTTACCCTGTAATCAGCTCCCAGTTAATACGTGTGCCTATAAAAGGTAAGCATATAAGATTACTCAGTAAACTGTAAAGCCTTATTTACTAGGATTCTGGGATCCCATTGCTGAATTCTAAGACTAGTTATTATAAGAAGTAGGCATATTAACTATCTGTTTTTGAAAAAACTGAATCATGGATATACCAATACCTAGTTAGAAATTTAACAGTTCATTAGATGAAATACAGCCAAGTATTAAGTATAAATCAAGGATTTCAGGGTATGGAAACTTAGTGTGAATTCCCAGGTAGGAACAGCAGAGAGAGGAGACCTGTATGTTCCTTCCTCTCATTCCGCGAGATGCCAGGGTAGCTCACGAAAAAAACTCAGTTGCCTGGTGCCTGTCACCGCTTGTCTACACCCAGCTCCAGCCGTGATACCAAACGATGCTTGGCAGCACCGATTCTATGGGGACTGCAGGTTTCCCCATGATGATAATTCACCTGAGAAACAGCATCCTCTGGGAGAGACAGCAGGTGGTCAGCAGCCCCTTTTCCCTTTGTTTCCCTTAGAAACGTCCAGAAGGAAGATCGCACTCCCATGGCCGAAGAGTACAACGAATATAAGCACATTAAGGCCAAACTGAGGCTCCTGGAGGTGCTCATCAGCAAGAGGGACACGGATTCCAAGTCCATGTGAGGAGGCAGCCCTGTCCAAGCAAAGGGGGCTGGGGATGCAGCGTGAATGTGCCCCCCACCGCCGCCGCCTCCCCTGGTGTAATAGCAGCGCTGCAGAAACTGGAAGGCAGCCTCGGAGCCGGACCTGCAAAGCATGTGCCCCTTCTGCCTCCAGGCCACTGGGGTCAGCTCCAGTGCCCTTCGCCTGCCTTAGAAACCCCCTAGGAGGAAGGAGGCCACCTGCCTCTCGCAGCGATGTTGGGAGGCAAAGTCACGTTCCCCCGCATCCTTGTGCGCAGAGACATGCGGCCGCGGCGGCGGAGGCTTCACCGACAGCAGCCGCGATGCCTCACGACGTGGAAACACACTCATCTACGGAGAATACACACTGTTCTTCCCTGGGTCACTGAGAAGCAGACCGTCCTCGAACTGTGACAAAAACAAGCTCAGGACTTCACTTTGGAGAGCGGACTTGGAGTGCGCGTGCGCGTTCTCTCTGGCCCCGGTAACGTGGAAACACGCATCAGAGCCCCGTTGGCTGCCTCGGCCAGGTTCTCATGACCTTTCCTCGGAGCTGCGTCTTCCCCAGTCGTGCGCGTTGCTTCCCGTTCAGCTCTCAGGTGATGGAAGCAGCATCTGCCCAGAATGGCAGCGCATCCTCCAGGCGACCATGTGTTTCTCCAAGATGTGCTCAGCGGATAGAATTTGGATCCCTGACCGGGGCTGGACCACCGGTGGAGGTCGGGGCGGGGGCTGGAGCAGCGGCTGTGTTTGTGCTGATTTTTAAATTAGGCACCGGTGGAGAGCCTGGAGAGTTCCTCCCTGAACGTTGACTGCACTTGTGAGCCTCCGATTTCAATATCCAGCGCTGAGGGAGGAAGCCAGCAGCCTGTTGAAGGTTAGGTGTGGTTTGGGCTCTAGCCAAACAAAAGGGTCTTGCTTGATTCTTAGCTTCAGTGTAAAGGATCATCGGAGAGAAAGAGTCTGTATTCTAAACCTCCTGAGTACTTACCAGAGTTCAATTTTTTTTTTTTTTTTTAAGTGAACCTGCACTAAAAATCAAACTGAGGGGTAAGTGTAGCTCTCAGAACTCAACCCAAGGCAGAATCTCCATCATACTGTTTTCAAGATCATGTATAAAGAGGAAAAATAATGACATGTAGCCAAATGTGATTAGAATTTCTTCAAAGACTGTGTCACAAAGCTGTCTATATTAGACATGTTGGAGGGACCAGGAAATTTAAGACCCCAAATCCTTCATCTCTGGGCTGATGTCATCTTGTCATTGGTTGCTACTTTCGGACGCTCTGTATCCACACTGAGGCAGGAGTTCTGGCTCTGCCTGCCCATCCAAGTCCCCCTTTGTACTGTCTGAGGTCGAGCACAGGTGTCTACACAGCAGCCACTGGTTGCCCAGAGATGGTGCTTCAGCAGACTTTGCCTTTTGAAGAGAATGTCGCGGGTTGAACAGGACACCAAAGGGTACCATTTTGTTTTGTTTGTCAGTTTCCCAAATGGGTTCTCGAGGAATTGCCTGATCAGATTGAATGTGCAGTAGCATTTTCCATTGCTGAAGTGAGGTAGCAGCTCTCTGTTGGTTGAACATTGTTTAAATCAGGAGTAGAAGAAAAAATAATACCTGTAGGCTTGCTCATAAAAAATTATCTTCTAGAAGCAGGAGCTGTGTATCGGAAGTGCCCCGGTTTAATCCACACACTTAAAGACGGTACATAACCCTACAACATATATATATATATATATACATATATATATATATATGTATATATATATATATGGTATTCTTTGCTCTACTGTTTACATTGCAGATTGCTTATAATTTCAAGGAGTTATATTATAAATAAAATGATGCACTTTAGAACGTTTTCTATTTTTGAAATCTGAACATGAATCATTTCACATGACCAAAAATTGTATTTTTTAAAAGAAATACATGTCTAGTTTGTCCTTTTTGAGTAATTATTCTCTTAACTAAGCTATACTATAAATCACATCATCGCCAGTTAACTTTCAAAGCACATCTGTTTGAGTACTGTTTCGAAAAATACTAATATGCTCAGAACTTTAAAGAGGAAAAGGCTCTGTGTACGTGAGAAGCTACTAAATGTTTTGAAATCCATTGTTTCTGCCAAAGGTAAATTAAGTACCAGATTTATTCAGGAATCCCCATTCCAAATTGTGCGACTGAATAAAACACCACGTTACAGTACAGAATGTCGTGTTTCCTTTGTGATTTCTAGTAATGAGCATGCTTTCTAGAAGGTGCCAGAATTAAGCAGGGGGAGCCCTATTTACACTAGATAGGAGGTTCTGGCCCTGCCAGAAATGGTAAATTTGTTTCCACAGCAACCGTTTCTGCAGCCCAGAGTCTCAGGGCCCCAGAGGCAGTGGCTTAATTGGCTTCCCACAGAATACTCTGGACTGCGGTTTTGGCTTTGCTCTCTTGGGAATGTGTGTTTATTAGCACATGCCAACAAAAGAAATGTCAAAGATTACTTAATAGCAATGATAAGGAAAAGTCAAGCATGAAGAAACTTGATGGTATGATTGTAAGAATTAGAGCAAAGGCTTGTCCTTTTCACCAGCATTTTCTTTTTTTTTGCTTCGTAGGGCCGCACCCACTCCATATGGAGGTTCCCAGGCTATAGGAGTCAAACTGCAGCTGTAGCTGCTGACCTGCGCCACAACCACAGCAACATCAGATCCGAGCCAGGTTTGTGACCTACACCACCGCTCACAGCGACGCCGGATCCTTAACCCCCTGAGCGAGGCCAGGGATGGAACCCACATCCTTTTGGGTAGTAGTCAGATTCATCTCCGCTGCAGTGCAGCAGGAATGCCAGCGTTTGCTCTTATGGTGTTGCGGTCTGGAGTGAACCTTGAAATAGAGGTGTACGTGTCTGTCATGACTGCATTTCATCTTCGAAACATTGCATTTGGATTTCGCTTTTTAGATACCCGTGTGCAAGGTTGAGGGTAAAGGCTTGCTGAGAAGTTTCTCAAGACGCGTGTTGGTAAAGGAAATCCCGCGCAGTCTCGGTGCTCTCCGAGTCTGAGAAATTTTCTACAAAAAAAATCAAATTTCAAACTAGAGAACTAATTTTTGTAATTGCTAGCTCTAATTCACTGTGAGCTAGTAATTAGACCCCTTTGGGCGCCAGTCTGAGGTCAAAAGATGATTATTTGTTAGGCAGGGATCAGCTATGCCTCTGTTTGTGACGTCAGTGGGATTTGTGCTTTGTCTCATTCTGATGCAACATTTGCTTGGTGGTGGAAGAACCCATTATAGGGCGTGCCTGCTCCCAGGTGTGGCATCTCTAGCCTGGGGACAAATGCCTCAGGGCTGTGCTTGTTGTCATCAGTGTGGCACAGAGATGTCCCCAGGCCAGCAATCTTGGAGCCCCCCCCCCCGCCCCCGCCCCAAGACTGGGCATTTATTAATGTGGTCGAGCGTAGAATTCCTTATAAGGTGAATATTAAGGTTTATTATGGGACTCAAAGTGCAGCCATGTGGCCGATTAAGCTGGTTGCTTCTCAGGCTGCCTGGTTCTCGGTAGACAGACTGGAGCCCTGTATCGAGAAATGATCACAGAGGTATAAGGACAGTCAAAATTGAAAGTTTGTTGATTCGTTTTTTAAGAGATTCTTCATCTGAGCATGAAGATGCCATTTTGTCTTAAGGGTTTAGACCTCAGTACCTTTGATGATAATTTACAGTTGAAGGCTCTTAACTGCTCTGTGAGAATCTGGTCGTGGTCTAAATTGGCGTTGCTTTCAGGACGGGTCTTCCTGAGACGCTGCTTCCTTGGGCAGGGGGTGGTTGATCTGCGCCAAGATCCACAGCTCCGTGATTCTCTTTCAGAGCATCCCTTAGGTTAAACCAATAGGAAGAGCCCTGGACTAAAACACTGAAGCAGTGTTTCCTCGGAAGCCCATGAGTTGGCAAAAGCCAGGATGTGTTTCCTTTCCTTTCCTTCATTCCTTTTATTTGTTTCCCCAGGTGACTCTCAAACATCTACTGTAGAGTACATTTTGTGAAAAGCTGGGCTAAGCATATTCTGAAATCTGTAGGTAGTGACGTGGTGCTCACTGACGCTGCTTCACGCGGTGGCTGACCCAGCAGGTGCCAAAGACGGGTGATGTAGAGGCAGCCACTGCACGGGGGCATCGGCCACCTTCCTGAGTAGAGCCTGAGCCCTTGGGGGCATCTTTGCGATCCTTCATAACAGGTGTATGTGGATAGGCTGAGGTCGGGTGCAGGTCTCCACAGATGCAATCTGCATCTGCAGCTTCCGTGTCGCTATGAAACTGCAGTTATGCCGCTGGAGGGTCTCGTTCCGCCTGGAATCCAGCCAGTCGTGGTCATGCACGCAGCTCAAGATGTCATGTTGGCAGATCTCATTCTCGATCTGAAAGCACCGCCGACAGGGCCACCAACATCTCCAAGAGTGGATGGATACAATGTCAGACAATCACCTGGGCCCGGAGCAATGTTTACATGATGTATAAGCAGAAAGTATTTGCAGTTACAGGTGTTCCTTTTTTAAAATGGAAACTGAGTGAAAACATGTTATGTACATTTTTGTACATGACTGTATTTTGTAGAAACTTAAATAAAATATTTTTCATCATACATGTTTCTCAAATCTTTGACAGCGTCAGGAACGTGCTATGGAACCTGCCCTGTGGGGTCTGACTTTTCCCTTCAGTCAAAAATCAAGCTACTCCCTTGAGCTCCTGGGGAGTGAGATTGGTTGTTCTGTCTCCAGGGAGGGCCCTGGAAGGTGAAACAAACTGAGTCCAAGCTAGACAGGCCCGGGATGGTCGTAGGGAAATGGGTTTCTGCTCTGTGCTTTAGCTGCCTTTCAAACAACTCCTGGAAGGGGCTGGAGGGGGCAGAGAGAAATGCGTTAAGGCAAACAGTTGTTCAAGTACATTTCCAAAGGCAAGGAGGCCATCGTAGGTAAATACACCAGCTGTTCACCGCTCTGAAGCTAAAGAGGCCACCAGAAAACTGTGACTCAGGAGAAGAGGCACATCTCAGCCATGCAGGTAAGTGGCTCGCCCCTGGTGCAAGCCAGGCCTGAACGTGTGCTTTAAGCTGCACGTGTTATAGACGCTCGAAGTGACTCAAGTTCACGTTCAAAATATGCTAAACCTCGGAGTTCCTGTTGTAGCGCAATGGAAATGTATCTGATTAGTATCCAAGAGGACGCAGGTTCATTCCCTGGCCTCGCTCAGTGGGTTAAGGATCTGGCATTGCCACGAGCTGTGGTGCAGCTCGCAGCCGCAGCTCAGATCTCGAGTTGTGCCTGTGGTGTAGGCCGACAGCTGCAGCTCTGATTCGACCCCTAAGCCTCAGAACTTCCATATGCCACAGGTGAGGCCCCAAAAGGATCAAAAAGAAAGAAAAAAAAAAATAGGCTAAACCTCAAATTTCAAAAAATGAAGGCTCGGAGTAAGGCCCTTGTCCCAGGACTTGACATCAGGAACAGAGATGGGTCTAACCTGGGAGCAGGAAGTCCAGCACTGCTGACATGCTGACAGCATGATCTCCTGCCATTCTGCCAAAATCGAAGCTCACCCTGAATTTTTTTTTTTTTGGCTGAGCCCAGAAAGAGTTCTGGAGCCAGGGATTGAACCCAAGCTGCAGCAGTGACGACATCGGCTCCTTAATCCCTAGGCCACCAGGGAACTCCAATGATTTAATTTTTTGAAACACTGGGTCCAAAGTAATAAAATGGAGGCAGAAGTGGGGGGCAGTATGCGGTGACCCTCCATTTTCTTAAATCCTGCTTGGGTATGGTTCCTAGGAGGGACCAGAAAGTGATGCTGGCCCAGGTACACCAGCTTCCACAGCCTGTGACAAAGCCCGGGCGGGGAACAGCCTCCCCCGGGGCCCCCTGGAAGTGTTTTTGCTCTGAATCCTATCAGTTTGAGGCACTGTGCGAGGCCCGAGTGGGGATTTCAGAACAGGGTCCACCTTGGGAGGCTGAGGGAGAGGGACTGTCCTTCTCAGGCCTCTCCGTGGCCTCATTCTCGCCTCCTCTTAGACTTGGATTCTGATACGAAAATACATCAGCGTTATCCCTAAACTGGGTCAGCTTACCAAGGCTATAAATACATAGTTGAATTTCATGTTCAGTAAAAGCCAAAAGTCAAAATTCCCAAATGCATTTTTAGAATGCCGGCTGGCAGGCCGACAAACGGGATTTAGCAGCAACTAGGCTTGTTGACAGCTTGCTTCTCACTTCTCTCCACCAACAAGACCTACACCACAGGGCGGCTCCGAGCTTTGCAGCACCTGCCAGGGGATGCAGCCCAGTCCAAAACACAATGAGAACCGCGTCTGACCCCTCTGGACCCCCCATGTCTCCTTTGTGTGTATAAACTATATGTTACTGTGAATTTTGAAACCCACAACCTTCTCCCCATGTGAATCTTCATTTAATTTCTCTAAGGCAGTTCAAAGAGGCTGAGAAGTCCTGGTCATGCTTCTGGTTCTGCAGCGTTGAGTACATCTTGGTAAGATGTTTTGAGATATTGTAATTTTTCTGGAAGTGTTACTTTTTTAATTTGTTTTATTTTTTTAATTTTTTTTTTTGTTTTGGTCTTTTTGTTATTTTTTTAAAATTGAAGTATAGTTGATTTACAATGTTTCAGGAGTACAGAAAAGTGATTCAGGTACGAATATATATGTATAGTCCTTTTCAGCTTCTTTTCTAGTATAGGTTATTACCGGGCGTTGAATACAGTTCCCTGTGCTATAGGGTAGCTCCTGGTTTACTTTACTTTTGAAGAACTTAAAAGTTCTGGGCAAGATTAGACCAAAGGTAGGGAAGGTAGAGATAGGATGAAGGATACATTTCTCCCTGGTAGCAGAGCGCCAGGCTTCTCCAACTGGAATACTGACCATGGGTAATGCGGGAAGTAGTCCTGGTGGATACAGGCTGGGGGCAGGTGCCAACCATCTGCTTTTCTTTGCTTTTTAAGGCCACACCCATATGGAGGTTCCCAGGCTAGGGGTCCAATCGGAGCTTTAGCTGCCAGCCTACACCACAGCTCGTGGCAACCCTGGATCCTTAACCCCCTAAGCGAGGCCAGGGATCGAACCTGCATCCTCATAGATACTAGTCGGATTCCTTTCCACTGCGCCACAACAGACACTCCACAATCTACATTTTTGACAAGTTTCCAGGTGCCAAGATGCTGCTGGACCAAAGACCTTACTTGAAGGAGAGGGTGCAGACTGCACCCTGGGTATTTCGGGGAATGAGCAGCTCCCATCCGTTCAAAATCCCAGGTTGACAGAAGCCGGCGCACCTGATGCCAGCGGAGGCCAAGGGCTGCCTGATGTTTAAGGTCCTGATGTGGACGGATGGCCCAGCTCCACGGTCTGGGCACAGTCCTTTCTCTCCCCATCTCTGCCGCTTCGTCTGAAAAACGGGAACAGTCGTAGTACCCACCTTATTGGGGTTATTGTGAATTGACTTGGAGGAACACACAGTGAGGCTTCAGCACACGGGGCAGCGTGCTACTGTCATCAGCACAGAGACAAGGATTCTTTCTAGGTTGACGTCCAAAAAAGGCATGTTTGAAGCAGGACAGGAAAGGCATGGTGCTTTCCCCCCCCCCCCCCACTGCCCTCCCCCTCTGATCCCTCGTTTGCATGAAAAACAGCACAGGTACCTCCAGCCCTTCAAGCACCAGTCAGGACCAACCGGTGGGCAAGATTTCTGGATTCTCTTTGCAGAAAGAGTAAAATTCGGAGACACGGCTCAGATCCCGTGTTGCTGTGGCTCTGGCGTAGGCCAGCGGCTACAACTCCAATTCGACCCCTAGCCTGGGAACCTCCATATGCCGCGGGGGAGCGGCCCAAGAAATGGCAAAAAGACAAAAAAACAAAAAAAAAAAAGTAAAATTTGGACTATTCTCAAGGAGTTTGCCTCAAAACCTGTGTGCGGCTTTCTCCAAACATCTCTGCTTGCTCAGTCCCTCCCCTGCCAGAGGCCCCTTCTCCCTAAAGCATCTTGGGAGGCCTGTATGGGCTCAGACACGTACAAAAGAAGGAACCAAGACAGCAGTGGAGACAGAGGTGGCAACGCCTGAGATGCATTCAGGGAAGGAAGGGAAAAACTTTTGAACAGATTTCTAGGTCATGTGGTGTCTTGAAGTTTCTGTCTCAGGCTATATTTTTAAACAACTAAAGACAAAGCATACCCCAGGGAGGAGAGCTGCTGGGGTTCTGGCAAGCTCTAATCAGCAGACTGCATTTCATCCAGCCCGAGGGCAAGGCTGGGAAGGGGCGAGGGCCTGGGGTCTTCCTTCTCTGCCCCATCCGCCCCAGGGGGGCAAAGTGCCAGCAATGGAGCAAGCTTTGGGTTCAAATGACCTCACACACTCATCGAAGGAGGGCCCTGCCCCCATTACCTCAGAAATGCAGACTCCAAGTCTCCTCGGCAAACAGTCTGCCTGTGACTTGAACTTGAGAGTCCTGGGGCCAACATCTGAGCTCCCGAGAGCGCCCAGGCACGAAAGGTCAGAAGACCAGTTTTCAACAACTAGAAGCCTTTGGCAGGGGCAGGCTGGTTCTGCCGGGCCCATGAGCCAGTACCTAGTTGGCACTTGATGTTGACCTTTGCCCCTCAAGCGCTCCGGCCTCCTGTGACCCCGTGGTGATTGGGGTTATTTCTGAACCTGCTCTTTGGCTTGCTCTGTCTCCTAATCCTCAAGAAAAGCTGACCATCAAACACTTCATCTGATTTAGGGTTTGCCTTCATCTGAGGTGCGTGTGTGTTTGTGTGTGTGTGTGTGTGTTGTGTGTTTTAGTTCTTAATTTCTCAGGAAGTTCAATACCAATGGGAGCTGAATCAATAATTACCGTAGATGGTATCCAACTCCCTGGGATTAGGCCCAGGAAAATCAGCTTTTAAAAGATCTGAAGACCATGTGACTGCGAGGCCTGCCAAGCATCCAGCCACTCTTGGAAGAAAAAAAGAAAAAAAGCTGACAACTGAACTAATTTTCTCCACACATAACCGAGGAGGACACACTCCGTGACTTTTAGAAGGAAATAAAGGACCAGAGCCTGGTTTATTTATACAGATGCAAAGACTCCTCCACCAGGGGGTGGGACTCCTTCTCCAGCACCTCCTCTCTCGCGTATCCCGGTTTCTCACTCCACACGGAAAGGGCATTAAGAGGGAAACCCAAACCCATGCCCGACTCAGTGTGGACAAGCGTTTGAGTCCATCTAGGTTGGCATCCTTGACGTCAGAGACCAGCAGTTGCCACGCCCTACGCAGGGTCTGCTCTTGTCAGGTCACCCCGACCCGGAAGGGTGTGGCAGTAGCTTCCGTCACATCCCGCTGGAGAATTCCCTGGATCTAATCCATAGGAGAAAACATCCACCTTTCCCAGAATTCATGAGGATCTACTCCCTCCTCCTCCTCCCAAGCGCTTCCTCAGCCATTTGAGACACTGATCCCCAAGATAAGGCTCCTGCTGGAGGCTGCCAACCGCCCCCATCAATGCCCCACAAAGGCGTCTCTTAAAGATGGAGACGTTCCCACACCAGAAGACTCACGACGCCAGCAACCCTGGCGACCAACAGAGACGTGCAAAGGCAACACGGGCATCGTGTTCTTAGATATTTTAGAGTCTTGACAGTTGGTTTAAAATCTGCTTGGCTCTGTTGTTGAGAACCAAAGAAAACTGGAGATAACCCACACTTCTATTTCTTTTTGAGAGGAAATGATAAAATCCTGCAGACTAGCCTTGATTTTAATTTACTCTCTTCTATGCTTGACCCTACCACAAAACACTCTATGAAATCTGTTTTGATACGGTGTTGTATGCCCTCCTTTATTCCATCTTTATCGACCTCATCTGGTTAACTGTGATTTGGCTATTTTTTCCCTTTATTTTTTCCAGCTCTAGTGAGATATATGATTGACATGTAACATTGTGTAAGTTTAGGGTCTGCAGTATGTGCGTTGATCCACACACAGGTTGTAAAATGATTACTATGCTAGCCTTAGCTAACACTGCCATCACATCGCATAATTATCATTTCTTCTTTGCTGTTAGAACATGCAAGAACTACTCTCTCGGAGTTCCCCTCGTGGCGCAGTGATTAAAGAATCCAACTAGGAACCATGAGGTGGCAGGTTCGATCCCTGGCCTTGCTCAGTGGGTTAACGATCTGGTGTTGCCATGAGCTGTGGTGTAGGTCACAGACTCGGCTCGGATCCCGCGTTGCTGTGGCTCTGGCGTAGGCTGGCAGCTCCAGCTCCGATTGGACCCCTAGCCTGGGAACCTCCATGTGCCGCGGGAGCAGCCCTAGAAATGGCAAAAAGACAAAAAAAAAAAAAAAAAAAGAACTACTCTCTCAACAACATTCAAGTATATAATGCAACATCGTTAACTAGAACTACCATGTTGTTCCCTAGAGCTCCAGAATGTATTCACCTATAACTGGAAGTTTGTATCCTTCGATCAACAGCTCCCTACTTTCCCTGGTAACTATCATTCTGCTCTCTGGTTCTATGAGTTAGTTAGGCTTTTCAGACTCCACATGTAAGTGAGATCATATACTATTTGTCTCTCTCCATCTGACTTATTTCGCAGAGCGTAATCCTTTTGAGGTCCATCCATGTTGTCTCCGATGGCAGAATTTCCTTCTTCCGTATGCGTGACATCCCATCCTGTGTGTACTGTGCTTTCTCTGTCCACTCATCCACTGCAGACCCGTCATGTCCATAGTCTGGACACTGTAGATCATGCTTCAGGGACCACGGAAGGCAGATCCTCTCTTCACCATCGCGACTTCACGTCCTTTGGATAAATACCCAGAAGCGGGATGGCTGGATCACACGGTAGTTCCATTTTTAATTGTTTGAGGCATCTTCATAATGTTTTCCGCAGTAGCCGTCCTGATTTACACTCCCACCAACAGTACACACCAGCACTGAGAGCCATTTGAACAGGTGTGAGATGACTGTCTCCTTGTGGTTTTAATTTGCCTTTCCGAGATGTTTAGTGATGTCAAGTGCCACGCCAAGTACGTGTTGACCATTTGTATGTCTTATTTGAAAAAGCATCTGTTGAGTTCTAGTGCCCATTTTTAAATCAGATGGTTTGGTTATTTTTGCTATTGAGTTGTGTGAGTTCTTGACATATTTTGAATATTAACTCCTTATCAGATAGATGATTTGCAAATATTTTCTCCCACTCCATAAGTTGCATTTTTATGTCGTTTCTTTTGCTGTGCAGAAGCTTTTTTAAAAAAAATGACTTTTATTTTTTTCCATTATAGCTGGTTTACAGTGTTCTATCAATTTTCTACTGTACAGCAAGGTGACCCAGTCACACATACATGTATACATTCATTTTCCTCACATTATCATGCTCCATCATAAGTGATTAGATATAGTTCCTAGGGCTAGATGCTTTTTAGTTTGCTGTAATCCCACCTATCAATTTTTGTTTTTGTTGCTAGAGCTTTTGGTATCATATCCAAAAATCATCACAAAGACCAATGTCAAGAAGCCTTTTCCCTGTGTTTTCTTCTAAGAGTTTTAGTTTCAGGTCTTATATTTAATCTTTATCTTGGGTTAATTTTTATGAGTAGTTGTAAGACAAGGGTCCAATTTCATTCTTCTGCAGTTTTACCAATGCCATTTATTAAAGAGACTACGCTTCCCTCATTGAGTAATCTTAGCTCCCTGTCAAATATTATTTAACCATATATCCAAAGGTTTCCTTCTAGCTCTTGATTCTATTCTATTGGTGTATTTGTCTTTGAAAAAAGATATCCTACTCCAGAAGACAAAGAGGAGGCCACATCAAGAGGTAGGAGGGGTGATTACATGATATAAGCAACCCCATACCTCCCAGGCAGGAGGTCCCACACACTGGAAAGTAACTGGTTCTTAGAGACTCACCTACAGGAGTGAGAGTTCTGAGCCCCACATCAAATTTCCACATGTGGGGATCTGGCACTGGGAGAAAGAGTCCCTGGAGCATCTGGCATTGAAGGCCAGTGGGGCTTGTGAACAGGAGCTCCACGGGACTAGGGGAAGCAGAGACCCCATTCTTAAAAGGTGCACACACTTTCACGTGCACTGGGTCCCACGGCAAAGCAAAGTCTCCAATAGGAATCTGGGTCAAACCTGCCTGCAGTTCTTGGAGGACCTCCTGGGAAAAAAGGGGTGAATGTGGCTTGTTGTGGGGGAAGGACATTGAAAGCAAAGCTCTCGGGAATACTCAGCAGCTGCCTTTCTCTGGAGGTGGCCATTTCAGGGAAAATCTGGCCCCACCCATCAGCACTGAGAAGCCCCAGGCTAAACAACAATCCAGGTGGGATCACAGCCCCACCCCTCAGTAAATGGGCTGCCTAAAGATCCCCCCAGGCACACAGCCACTTCTAATCTCATCCAGAGACAAAGCCCCATCCACCAGAGGGATTAGAATCAGCTCCACCTACCAGTGGGCAGGCATCAGTCCCTCCCATCAGGAAGCCTACAGCAAGCCCCCCATACCGACTTCAGCCACATGGGGGCAGACACCGGAAGTAAGAGAGGCTACAACTCTATTATCTGTAAAAACATCACCACACCAAAAACCTATAAAAAAGAAAAGACAGAGAACTATAACTCAGATGAAGGAGAAAGAAAAAAACCCAGAAAACAGCTAAGTGATCAGGAGATTCTCAAGCTCCAGGAAAAAGACTTTAGACTGTTGATGCTGAAGATGATGCAAGACATTCGAAATAAACTGGAGGCAAAATGGATAACTTACAGGAAACACTGAGCAAAGAGATACAAGATACAAAACTTAAGCCAGAAGAGATGCAAAATACAGTTAACTGAAATAAAAAATTCACTAGTAGCAGCCAACAGCAGAATACGGGAGGCAGAAGAATAAATATGCAAGGTGGAGGACAGATTAGTAGAAATTACAAATGCGGAACAGAAAAGAGAAAAAAGATTGAAAACAAATGAAGAGAGTCTCAGAGAACTCTGGGACAATGTGAAACGCACCAACATCCATATTATAGGAGTGCCAGAAGGAGAAGAGAGAGAGAATGGTCTGTTTGTTTTTTAATGCCACTACTGTATTGTGTTAATTACTATAGCTTTGTAGTATAGTTTGAAATAAATGTTAGTATAGCTATAGTAGTATAGTTTGAAAGAGGAAGTGTGATGCTTCCAATTTATTCTTCTTTTCTCAGGATTACTTTGGTTATTTAGGGTCTTTTGTGGCTCCATACAAATTTTAGTATTGTTTTTTCTATTTCTGTGAAAAACGCCATTGGGATTTTGACAGGGATCACATTGAATCTATAGATAACTTTGGTTAGTTATCTATAGATTATAGCATTTTAACAATATTAACATTTTAACAATATTAACTCTTCTGATTCATGAACATAGGATATCTTTCCATTTCTTTGTAACCCCTTCAGTTTCTTAAATCAAGGTTTTGCAGTTTACAGTGTACAGATCTTTCATCTCCTTGAAAGAGGAGTTTCTAGAGTTCTTGTCGTGGTGCAGCAGAAACGAATCCGACCAGGAACCATGAGGTTGCAGGTTCGATTCCTGGCCTTGCTCAGTGAGTTAAGAATCAGGCATTGCTGTGAGCCGTGGTGTAGAATACAGATGCAACTCAGATCTGGCCTTGCTGTGGCTGTGGTGTAGACCAGGAGCTGTAGCTCCAATTGGACCCCTAGCCTGGGAACCTCCACGTGCCACTGGTGCAGCCCTTAAAAAAAAAAAAAAAAAGTTTCCTAAATATCTTATTGTTTTTGATATTATTATGGAGATTATTTTCTTTTTCATTGTCAGTATATAGAAACACAACTGATTTCTGTATGTTGATTTTTGTATCCTATAATATTACTGAAATCATTGATTACTTCTAGCTTTTCTTGGTGGAAGTGTTAGGATTTTTTATCTATAAGATCATATCATCTGCAAACAATGACAATTTAATGGCTTTATTTTTTTATTTCTTTTCCAATGTAGGTGCCCTTTTTTCTTGCCTGATTTCTCTAGTTAGGATCTCCAGTGCCATGTCAGAGGGGTGAGCTTGGTCACTCTGGACCTGTTCATGATCTTAGAGGAAAAGCTTTCAACTTTTGACCATTGAGTAAAATACTAGCTGTGGATTTATGATATATTACGTTGAGGTATATCCTTTCTATTTTTGAGAGTTTTTGTCATGAAAGGATGTTGTCTTTTGTCGAATACTTTTTCTGCATCTATTGAGAGGATCATGTGATTTTATCTTTCATTCTATTAATGTGGTGTGTCACATTTGTCGATTTACATACATTGAACCATTCTTGCATTTCAGGGATAAATCCTGCTTGCTCATGTTGTTTAATTGCTTGAATGTGCTACTGGATTCAGTTCGCAAATCTTTTGTTGAGTCTTTTTGCATCTCTATTCATCTGGGATATTGGTCTGTAGTTTTCTTTCCTTGTAGCATCCTTATCTGGCTTTGGTACCAAGGCTATGCTGACCTCACAACATGAGTTTGGGAATGTTCTATCTGCTTTCATTATTTGGAAGAGTTTGAAAAGAACTGGCACAGATTCTTCTTTAAATGTCTGGTAGGGGAGTTTCTGCCATGGTGCCACGGAAACAAATCCGCCTAAGAACCATGAGGTTGCAGTTCAATCCTTGCCCTTACTCAGTGGGTTAAGCATCCTGTGTTGCTGTGAGCTCTGGTGTAGGTCACAGACTTGGCTCAGATCTGTCATTGCTGTGGCAGCTGTAGCTCCAATTAGACCCCTAGCCCAGGAACTTCCATATGCTGTGACTGCAGCCCTAAAAAGCAAAAAAAAAAAAAAAAAAGATTAAATATTTGTTATAATTTTTTATTGGGAAGTTTCTGATTATTGATTCAATCTCCTTTCTCATTACTACTTTGTTTGGATTGTCTTTTTTTTTTTTTTAATCATGATTCAGTCTTGGAAAATTGTATGTTTCTCAAGATTTATCAGTTTCTTCTAGGTTATCTAATTTGTTGGTGTTTAATTGTCCCTAATTGTCTCTTATGACCCTTTTTATTTCTGTGGTATCCATTGTGATGTCTCCTCTTTCATTTATAATGTTATTTACTTGAGTCTTCTTTTTCTTAATCTAGCTCAAATTTTTTCAATTTTATCTTTCAAAAACAGCTCTTAATGTCCTTGACCTTTTCTATAGGGTTTCTGGTCTCTGTTTCATTTATGTTCTGACCTTTGTTATCCTCTCCTTCTGCTAACGTTGGGCTTCGGTTGTTCTTCTAGTTCCTTGATGGGTTAAGTTAGGTTTGGGGGGATCGTTCTTTTTTTCTTAATGTAGACATTCACTGCTGGAAACTTTTCTTAAAAGTGGTCTTGCTGCATCTCAGAGGTTTTGGTATGGGTATCTTTGACCCACTGTTCAGGAGTGTTTTAATTTTGACGTATTTGTGAATTTTTCAGCTTTCTTCTTGTTACTGATTTCTAGTTTCCTCCCATTTTGGTTAGAAAAGATACCTGGTGTGATTTCAATCTTCTTAAATTTGCTAAGGCCCATTTTATGACCTATCATATTATCTATCATGTAGAATATTAGTGTGAAGTTGAGAAGAATGTATGTTGTTTCTGTTGGATGGAATGTTATGTATGTAGGTGTGACTCATTTGGTCCAAAGTATGGTTCAAGTCCAATGTTTCTTTTTTTTTTTTTTTTTTTTTTTTGGTCTTTTTGCTCTTTCTTGGGCCGCTCCCGCGGCATATGGAGGTTCCCAGGCTAGGGGTCGAATCGGAGCTGCAGCCACTGGCCTACGCCAGAGCCACAGCAATGCGGGATCCGAGCTGCGTCTGCAACCTACACCAGAGCTCATGGCAACGCCGGATCGTTAACCTGCTGAGCAAGGGCAGGGACCGAACCTGCAACCTCATGGTTCCTAATTGGATTCGTTAACCACTGCGCCACGAAGGAAACTCCCCAATGTTTATTAATTTTCTGTCTGGATGATAGACCGATTCACTGCTAAAAGTGGAATATTGGAAGTTCCCAACTATTATTGTACTGTTGTCTATTTGTTCCTTCAGATCTGTTAGTATTTTCTTAATATATTTAACATATTTAGTTCCAATATTGGGTACATATATAAACAACTGTTCTATCTTCTTGATAAATTGACCACTTTTGTCATTATGACCTTTGTCTCTTGTTGCAATTTTTGGCTTAAAGTCTGTTTTGTCTGACACAAGTATTGCTATCCTTCCTCTCATGTGGTTCTCACTTAAATGAATATCTTTTTCCACACCTTCACTTTGAGTTTATGTGTGTTCTTAAAGCCAAATTGAGTCTCTTGTAGGCAGCATATCGTTGAGTCTTGGTTTTTTATCCATCCAGCCACTCTTTTGAGAATTCAATCCACTTATGATACTTTATAGGTAAAGGTAATTATTGGTAGGTAAAGGCTTACTAATGTCATCTTACTGTTTACTGGCTATTTTGTAGTCCCTTTGTTACTTTCTTTACTTGCTGCCTATCTTTTCGAGTTGATGATTTTCCAATAGTGATAAGCTTTAATTATCTTCTCTTTATCTTTCATGAATCTATGGTAGGTTTTTGCTTTATTAACATTAGGCTTACATCTTCTAATAGTCTATTTTATGTTGATAATTTAACTTTGCATATAACACTTGTATCATTTTGCTTTTCCTCATTTATGTTCTGACATCACAATGTATGTGTTTTTATACTATATATTTAACAAATTGTTGCTGTAGCTTCTTTTTTTTTTTTTTTTTTTTTTTTGCTTTTTAGGGCCACACTTGCAGCATAGGGACATTCCCTGGCTAGGGGTCAAATCAGAGCTACAGCTGCTGGCCTATGCCACAGCCACAGCCACACTGGACCTGAGCTATGTCTGCAACCTACACCTTAGCTCACAGCAAGGCCAAATTCTTAATCCATTGAGTGAGACCAGGGATTGAACCAGCATCCTCATGGATACTCAATGGGCTCATTACTGCTGAGCCACAGTGGAAATTTCCAGCTATAGCTTTTTTAAAAATACTTTGGTCCTTTAATCTTTAACTAGATTAAATGATCAACACACCATCATATTAGAGTATTAGAGTATTCTGAATCTGACTGTCCTTTATGTTGTATATTTTCATATGTTTTCATATTACTAATTGGTGTTCTTTCATTTCAGCTTGAGGAACTCCTTTTAGTATTTCTTGTAAGTAAGGTCTCATGATGGTGAACCCCCTTGGTTTTTGTTTGTTAGGGAAAGTCTTTGTCTTGACTTTATTTCTAAAGGACAACGTTGCTGGGTATAGTATTCTTGGTTGGTAATTTTTTTCCTTTCAGTACATAAACATATCACCCCATTCTCTCCTTGCCTGTAAGGTCTCTGCTGGGATATCTGCTGATAGCCTTATGGGGGTTCTCTTGTATGAGATTATTTTCTCTTGCTGCTTTAAAATTGTTTTGTTACTTTAGACAGTGTTTTATGTATCTTGCAGATAGATTGAAATTTTGGAGTAACTTATTTGTTTCATGAACTTGGAAGTCCAAATTTTTCTCAGGTTTGAGAAATTCTCAGCCATTATTCTTTAGATAAGCTTTCTACCTCTTCCTCCATTGCTTCTCCTTTTCTAACTCCAAAGAGATGTACTTTGTTCCTCTTAATGGTGTCTATAAATGTTCTTCAGTCCTTTCCATTCTTTCTTCTTTCCACTCTTTTGATTGAATAATTTTAGTTGATCTGATTCTTCTTCCTAGTCAAGTCTGAAGCTCTCTATTTAATTCTTCAATCATTGTATACTTCAGCTCCAAAATTTTTTAGATTTTTCGTCTCCTTTATGTACATCTTTCTTCTCCTATTTTCCAGATATCACTGAACTGTTCTCTTGTAGCTCTCTGGGCATCATTAGACAATTATTTAAAATTTCTTATCAGACAATTCCTGGATCTCCATTTCTTTAGGGCCAGTTACTGGAAGTTTACTGTATTCCTTTGGTGGAGACCTGTTCCCTGATTCGTCATGATCCCTGCAGCCTTATGTAGGTGTCTTTGCATTTGAAGCAGCAGTCACCTCTTCTGGACACTATGGACTGACTTTGGTAAGTGAAGACTTCCACATCTGCAATGTTTGAAGGGCACACTACAACATGCTGTGACCCCAGGTCTACTGCTACAGGGTACCAAATGTGTGTATGTGCAGCAATGGGTGTAGGAGAACATGATTTCTCTTGGGCTCAGATTGCTGGGGCCCATGGCATCAACAACTGTGTGGTCCCTGATGAATGCTGCAGGAGGCCACTAAAGCTGCAATGGCTGTTGGGTCCTCAGCAGCACCTCCAGATCCAGGGGCCAGGACAGACAGTAGTGATGGTTGGAGCTAGTGGTGTATACACACTCAGCTACATGGGGCAGCTACAGATGCCTATGTAATGGCAGGGGCTAGTTGCAGACAAACACCTAGTGGTGAGTGCCAAGGCAAGCAGCAAGAACCAGGGCCAACTATAGGCAGCTGCAAAAGTCTCTGGCAGTCTGCATATTCTCCTGTAGCTGCACAGTCTGTGTCAGGTGCATGCACAGCAATGGAGGCAAGTGGCCGGTGTCAGGCTGGCAGTGTGCACACACACAGCTGGAGGGCCTAGCTGTAAGTGCAAACATAGTGATGGGCTGTCTAGGCTTGTGTTTTGTACTTCTATAGAGCTTGGTCTGGCTGCTGTTGTGGTACCTCGGCTGTAGGAGGGGCCAGAGCAGCACAGGCTGGGGAGAAAATAGTAGGGAAAGTGGCTGATGTCAGTGAATGCAAATACCTGTGGGGTGAACGCTGGTGAATTTGTCTGTAAAGCAGGTGGCTTCGAACAGTGGTTGCTCCTCATATGTGCCTGCTCTGGTAGCCTGTGCTTTTCTTCCTTGTTCCTAGCCATCTCTGTGTATCTCAGCTTTGCCAGTCTCTGGGTGGGGTGAAATTGAAGCGGGACTTTCCTGTGGTGCCCTGAAAGGCTGGGGAAGCTGGTGACTCAACCCACTTCCCTTTTCCTAGAGAAGGATCCTCTTTCTAGCTGGGAGCTCCCTATGGGCATGGAGCAATGTTGGCTTTAGGGATGGGACAATACAGGCAGAATGACGCTCTCTTCCCCTCTTTGTATGGTTATTCTCAGGTTTTTTGTTCCACTGCATTGCTGAAGTTTCTTAAGTGGACTCCAGAGCTCTCCCAGAGCAGTTCTTTTTGGTCCTGGGTAGCTAATTGCTGATCTGTGTATGGGGATGGAGGCTGGGTATCCTACACTGCCATTTTGGTGACATCACCCCCAGTCCTGTAACTCAGTTCCAGCCAGATGGAAGGGACACATGGGGCAAAGTATGTGGGGGGTAACAGCCCTGTGATGCCCTTTCCAGGCATGACACTCTCCCAGCACCTCTACATGTTCACCAACTTGGAAGCTACCTCTCGACCATCAACTGCAAACCATGGTCTGGGAGAAGTTGTGACACTAGGTCATGATGTTACAAATTATATTACGGTAAGACATTAGGCTGACCATTAAATGCCCACAGAGTACCCCCCCCCCAACTTACCCAGCGACGCAGTGGCATAGAATGCCCTACTGAACTGCACAGTGGCAGGAAAACAAAGGTCACTACAACGTCTCTGGAGATGAGTGGTCAGGGAAGTTACCCGGTGTATCACAATGTCTCCTTTTTTTTGGCCACTAGGCAACCTCATCTCTAGCTGCCCATCTCTACCCAAACTTGCTGCCCACCTCTAGTAGCTACCATAACACCGATGAGTGGTCAAGTCCATGTCCCACCACTTTGATAGTGAGGCAAGTTATTGCATCTAAAAATTCATTTCTTCATGTGAAAAATTCAGATAAATATGGTAATTATATTTACTGTGAGCTTGCTGGATGCCAGGCACTGTTCTGTGTGATTTCCACTAACTAACCCATTTACTTCTCATAACAACTCCATGAAGGAGTTTCTGTCATGGCGCAGCAGAAACGAATCCAACTAGGAACTGTGAGGTTGCGGGTTCAATCCCTGGCCTCGCTCAGTGGGTTAAGGATCTGGCGTTGCTGTGATCTGTGGTGTAGGTCGCAGACACGGTTTGGATCTGGCGTTGCTGTGGCTGTGGTGTAGGCCAGCAGCTGTAACTCCGATTCAACCCCTAGCCTGGGAACCTCCATATGCCTAGGGTGCGGCCCTCAAAAAAAAAATAAAAAACAAAAAACAAAAACTCCATGAAGAAGGCACTATTTATAACCCCATTTTAAACAGGAAAAAAAATGAGGTGCAGAGAGATTAAGAAACCTGCCCAAGGTAACACAGCCAGTTAGTGGTCAGGCCCGGAGGGCAGTGGTGACAAGTAAAGTGAATAGTGCACAGGGAACGCCTGTGCAGGGCCTGGGCACCATCGGTAGGTAATATTACAGTCAAAACCTTGATGACAATTTATGGGAGTTCCTGTGGCTCAGTGGTTAACGAATCCAACTAGGAACCGTGAGGTGGCGGGTTCGCTCCCTGGCCTTGCTCAGTAGGTTAAGGATCCAGCATTGCCCTGAGCTGTGGTGTAGGTTGCAGATGCGGCTCGGATCCCGCGTTGCTGTGGCTCTGGCGTAGGCCGGCGGCTACAGCTCTGATGAGACCCCTAACCTAGAAACCTCCATATGCCGCGGGAGCGGCCCAAGAAATGGCAAAAAGACAAAAAAAAACCCCAAAAAAACAAAACAAAAAAAACCTTGATGACAATTTCTGTGGGTTAAATCTTAGACAAAACTTGATTCTTCTTCTCCCTGTGGCAGCAAGGCCCAGACACTTGTTCTCTCCGGTTCAGTGTCAACTGTGACAAAGATCCTTCTAAGATGTTAGTATGTCACCCACTCGTATTGTGATTTCTACAAGTCTAGGCTCAAAAACCCGGGGGCAAATCTTTTTCTGTGAAGGGCCAAATGTTAGGCTTTGTAGGCCAGGCAATTGTGATCACATATCCTTTTTTTCCCCCCAATCCTTTTTTAAAGAGAGTAAAACCCATTTTAGGTTATGGGCTATATCGTTTGCCAACCTCAGCTCTCCAGGATTTATCAACAGAGAAGCACCCATTCTAGTCACCAAAAGCTTGCACAGGGAGATGAGATATCAACTTGATTAAATTGCCTGGTTCCACTTTTGTTAAATCCCACTCACCAAAAGTTGCCTTAATTTAATGAAATTCTTTTTTCATTACATTGGTACTTTTCTGAAAACAGTGAAGAAATTTCTAAACGTTTGCACAAGAGGGAGAGGAGGTAGGTAGGTCAATCTAGAAACGTCCATCTAAGGTGTCTTCTTCTAAAGCAGTAATGAAGAGAAAAGAGGAAGATAGGCCAGAGAAATAGTCTCTAGAAAAGACTTTCATTCATGCAACAAATATTTAGAAGAACTTATGGAGCCTCTCTATATGCAAGCACTGCTTGTGGTGATGGAATTTTAGAATTTTAGAGTTGAAAGGGCCCTTAGAAATTATCTGGTCCACTCTCCTGATTTCATACATGAAGATTCTGAGACCAGACATTTAAAACAACTTGGCTATTTCCATTCAAAATCAAACATAGTAGACTTTTTTTGTCCCTCAAACTGAGCACATACGTATGCTAGTAACTGCCTGTTAAATGGAACTTATTACTGGAAAGCTACTGTTCTTTATTTTTTCGGCTGCACCCACAGCACATGGAAGTTCCTGGGCCAGGGATCAAATCCAAGCAGCAGCTGTGACTTTTACGCCACCACAGCCACTGCAACACCAGATCCTTAACCCACTGCACTGGGCCAGGGATTGAACCCGTGCTGCCACAGAGACAATGCTGGATCCTGAACCCGCTGCACCACACCAGGAACTCCTCTTCACCAACTTGAAACCGTCTATTAAGTCTGGTAAAAGAGAACACGGTAATTGTTCTTAAAAATGTATTGAAAAGCTGCAGTTCCCACTGTGGCGCAGTGGGTTAATGATCTGGCTTGCCTCTGTGGAGTCGCTGGTTCAATCCCCAGTCCGGTGCAGTGGGTTAAGGTTTTGGTGTTGCCACAGCTGGGGCGTAGGTCACAGCTCTGGCCTGGATTCAGTTTTTTGGCCTGGGAACTTCCATATGCAATGGAGGAGGCCAAAAACGAAAAAAAAAGTACTGAAAATTTTTTTGCTGTGTCTCACTTTTGCTAGGTCTAAGTGGGCTAATCAGCACCAGCCATTAGATCAGTGAGGCTTGGCTGCACCTTGAATTTCCCCTCTCCTCTCAAGGCTCCCCTCACCGGCCTCCCCCCATGTCTCCTGGCCTTGTGCTCTTCTCTTTCCACAGCTGCCAGCCCTCTGCTCTCAGCTGCCGTCCTTCCCAGGCCATTCCTCCACACATACCCCATCCACAGTTTCTTCTTCAAACCAGGCTCAGGTCATATCATAGCCTCTTTCCCCATCCCAAGGTCCAAGCTTTTTTTTTTTTTTTTTTTTTGCTCTTTTTAGGGCCGCCCCCGCAGCATATGGAAGTTCCCAGGCTCGGGGTCGAATCGGAGCTGCAGTCGTCAGCCTTCGCCCCAGCCACAGCCATGCAGGATCTGAACCGCATCTGGAACCTACACGGCAGCTCATGGCAACGCCAGATCCTTAACACACGGAGCAGGGCCTGGGGTCGAACCCACATCCTCATGCATGTGAGTCGGGTTCATTACTGCTGAACCCCAACAGGAATTCCCAAGTTCCTGCACATTTTGAAATTCCAAGGCTTAGCCTGGTTCCTCAGCCCCAAACGTACCTTCTTTTTCCTCAGTCTTATTTACCATTATTCTGTTTCCTCTGCTGCTCCCTTCAAATTCTTCCTGGCCCTTGACTAAACATGACCCCATGTTCAAGTTGTGCTAAGGCCTTCCCCTCCCTGGGAAATGCCTTTGTAGCCATGACAACCTTCCCGCATCCCACCCGTCCTAAAAGCCACCTGCTTCTCCTACCCTGCTTTCCTCTTCATTTCCCAAGCAGGGGGCTCTACCTGCTTGGGGCAGGAGCCAAAGGTGACCTTCCATTCGATTACTCGGGTAGATGACTTAATGCTTCTACTGAAAGCAAGCTACCCATTCTGCAAGCACAAGAAGAAATAGTTCTGGTTACGTTAAAACACCAAATTTATTGCATAATAGTGAACTATATGCACACACATAGAAAATAAACATTTCGTATAACAGTATATCTTTTTTTTTAATCTTGTATTATAAAGACTGAAAAACTACCAATTTAGCAATTGGAATAAGTTTTAAAAACAAAAAGAAAAAGCCAAAATCTACAATCCTTCATTGAGATTTGATGCTGTCTCACGGTTCATAAATACTTCGTTTTATATAAATAAGTCTCTTCTCTAGTGACTAGGAATTAGGCGGACATAGATTCTTTGCTCATGTAGCATGTTCTTATCCGTGGTGAAGAAGGTGAGCATGTCATGATTCTTGAAATACATATATTTGCTTTAAACACAATCCCCCCCCTCCGAAATCCCACTGTAAACAAACATTTCAAATGCAATAAAACAAAAGTTCCATAATAAAGAATGTCCTTGAGTCTTAACCGTTAGGGAAGAGGAGAAAAAAAAAAAATCTGAGTAGAAATTTTGCAATTTAAATAGAAATAAAAACTAAAGCAGACCGCATGCATCCACTAGAAGGAGCGGAGAGGAAGGGGACAGAGTCAGGTCACCAAGAATGGGATGAGGGGAAGAGAGAAGGGGGGGGGGACAGTGGTAGAGGCAGGAAGTGACAGGGAACAGGATAAGAAATTTATTATTTCTACTTTTCTGGGAGGAATTACTCCTTAAAAAATGAACGCAACTTGCTCCAAAAGCACAGTGATGGGAGGGGGTGGGGGCCTGTTACCTCGTCTTATTGTCAAAAGGCTCGGCGGAGTAACCAGACAAAATCTGGCTCAGCTGCAAATCTAAGAGGCTCTGCACGCCTTTAAGGGGAGCCGGGAACAGGCAGAGCCAGAGGGAGACGGCTAGTCCCTCGACAACTTTTTTTTTTTTTTTTTAAAGCAAGGATTTTTTTTTTTTAAATTAAATTCTCCAACAAATTCTCACGAGTTCCGCCAGAGTAATGGATCCCGATTCAGCCTGCTGGACTTGGGAATTTCTGAAGGAGTCCTTTCCGCCTTAGTCCTTATGGCTGGGCGGCAACGAGCTGGGAGCACTGCCAAGGCTGCAGAGAAGGACGTCCTGCATGTGCAGGTGGGCAAGGACGGGAGGGTCTGATTGCTCTTGCAGAGGAGGGAGAAGGGAGGAGCCAAGGGCAAGGAAGCTTGGTGAGGAGAGATCAGGGCTGAGAGAGACACTGGGGAAACGGGAGTGTCAAAATCCACTGGCATTTTATCCAGCAGAGTGCAACACGGCCACGAGTGCAAGGAACCTGGGGGATTTGGCTGAAAAACAAAAACACCTCCCATTCCAGGGCCCATCTGTCACCCCCATCCCCAACCCCTGATTTTTCCAAAAGGTTACTGCTTGCCACCCCAGACACTCACCCATCGGGTTCAGGATTCCAAAGCTGCAACCCACTTGGACCATAAAAAAATAGAACTCACTCCCCATGATTTTCTGTATGGTATGGGCCTCGATGTGGACGGTGAGGAAGGAAGGGAAATCGGGGGGCAGGCTGCGGAGCCTCAGGCCAGACTGAACCCCTCGTAGTTGTCAAGGGCCTGGGTCAGCCGGGCGCGCAGGACCTCTTTGCTGCTGTACTTGGGCAGGTCGAGAAGGTTGTAGCACGTGTGGGCCACAGGCAAGTAGTCCTCCCCGCTGGCTGTGGACTGGATGACAATCTGCAGGCTGGCCATGCCGTAGATGGGAATCCGGTCGCTGCCCGTGAGGAACACTGCAGCGGGGAGAAGGCGATTACCAGCTGCGCCCCCCCATCCAGCGGCTCGCTGCCGCTCTGGGGGGACCAGAGGGCAAGGGGGACACCCTGTGGCCCCTGTGGGAAGTGCAACCACTTTCACGCGCCGACAGGTACTGCATTTACTCTATGCTCACGCTTAGAAAGCCAGAGATTGCTTTCCAACCCTGGTTTTTGGTCTTACATAGATTAAAAAGTATACTTTTCGGAGTTTCCTCTGTGGCTCAGCGGAAAAGAGTCAGACTAGGATCCATGAAGATGTGGGTTCGATCCCTGACCTCGCTCAGTGGGTTAAAGGACCTGGTGTTGCCGTGAGCTGTGGTGTAGGTCGCAGATGCAGCCCGGCTCCCAACGTTGCTGTGGCTGTGGTGTAGGCTGGGGGCTACAGCGCCGATTCATCCCCTAGCCTGGGAACCTCCATATGGCGCAGGTGTGACCCTAAAAAGCAAAAAAAAAAAACAAACCTATACTTTTCATTGGCTAATTTCAGATCCTAATTATACACTGACACAAAGAAGCCATCGAAGGGAATGATGCTCAAAAATGCCCCCCCACAACAAATGGCCTCCACCTATGTAGCCCTCGTAAGTGCTATGAGCCCTCACACAGTCAGAGAGGAAGGGAACTGCTGAAGTCAGAGAGGAAAAGATCTGACTTCAGGGAAACCGGGAAAAAGCCTACAGTCGATGTGGCCTCAGGGTCTCCTCTCCCCTTGACTGTCTGATGCTAACACCCTTTGGCTGGTGCATTTCCGTCTGTTATCTGTGCTTTTGCCCTTCCCCGTCTCTCCTTTTTTCTTAAACTGGAAGAGCTGACACTGAGATGAGACAGCTCCCTCTTGCAACACACTGTGTGACTTGGGGAAAAGAGAGAGAACCCCAGCTGTCTTCTGTTTTCCAGCACTAGATTCTTTGTTGAATTGTGGGAAAATTACTTGAGAAATCATTAGTGACGGAGCACTTTCAAACATCACGCCACTACCCAAGACTGCAATATATATAAACATCCTTGTCAAAATCTGTAGCGGGAATAAAGAATTAATGTAAGTCTAACGGTCTCTAAAGAGAAAAATGTCTTTTACGGAACTCCCTGGACCCAGAGCAGGCTCCTCTCATCACAGCTCTATAATCCACAGGCAAATCTGACCGTCATTTGACTTATATGCCAGTGCTTTGCAAACGCCCATGGAACTGGGCAGAGGAGAACAGGGCTCTTGTCGGGAATTCTTCTCTAAGATCTCTGCTTCCTCTCACCCTTACTCCATGAGAGCAGCAGAATCCAGCAGCAAATCTTGCATTCATACTATTATATGCTCATTCTTACAAAGTAAAAGACACTGCCTTTCAAATGCTGGTTTTTCATTTTATATAGATAAAAGTTCTATACTGTTCACTGGCTCATTTCTGACCCTGATTATACACGGACACAAAGATGTGAACTATTTTTAAAAGGCTGCGTTGGTTCATGTACACTGCCTACTTCATTCTCCTTTCCAAATGACCCTTGTCACATGTCACCCAGCCAGTCACAAAGGACCACTTATCATATGGTTCCATTTCTATGAAATGCCTAGCACAGGTGAATCCACAGCAACAGAAAGCAGCCTGGTAAGGAGCAGGAGCTTGGGAGAAAAGGGGGCATGAGCGCTAATGGGCACAAGGTTTCTTCTCGAGCTAAGGAACGGGTTCCAAAGCCGACCTCAGCCTCGCACCTCTTAGTCCACGAAAAGCCCCGAACTGTACGCTTCACGTGGGTGAGTCGTAGGGGATGCCTACGGGACTCACGTCTCACTGAAACTGTTCTGAAGCACGTGTCCCCAGCTACCTCTGAGGAGAACACGCTAATCTTTTCCAAAGACTAGAGAGAGAAGGGGGCGTTAATCCAAACAACTGAGCTTTATCAGGGTAATTCTTGAATAACCGCGTATATATAAAACGACTAGTATTTGGAGAGCAGTTAACCATCAGTGAATTGCTTCTCTTTTTTTTCCCGTCACCCCTGCAGTGTATGGACGTTCCTAGGGCAGGGATCAAATCCCAGCCAGAGCTGCAACCCAGGCCACAGCTGCAGCCATGCGGGATCCCTAACCCGCTGGGCCACAGCAGGAACGCCAGTGAAATGCTTCTTTGCTCCCTTTCATGCACCTCATCCTGTGAGGCCACGGATGAGGATTCACACCCTCTCCTGTGCCCGAGACAGCCCTCAGCAAACGAGTGTAAGCCTATCCCTCACTCACTCTTTACCCCGTAAGAGCTGAACGTTTCCCGGCGGAGTGCATTGCCCTACACCACATGCAAACCCGGAATGTGGACAGACACACCACCATGACGTGACTGATACGTACGGAGAAACTTCTTCTTCTTTTCCAAAGGGAACTCGTGAAATGTTTCCCAAAACAGTTTCACCGTGGGATGTGCGGCTGAGTAGTCACCCTTGTAGACGGCGGTCTGCCCGAAAAAAGACGAAAAGGCAAAAACTTATCTTACAAAAGAAGAATTGCTACAGGGCATGTTTGCACACCACGTGCAGTGGACAGCAAGACACAAGCACTGCCACGCGCGAGGCCTCCCAATCCTGCTCCATCACAGAGGATGAGAGAGAGAGAGGCGGCTCGGGGAACTGCGGGTCCCCCCCGCCCCAGGTGGCCGTCCCTCGGGAGGAACCGCGGGCATCTCTGCTGCTCACCTCTTCCAGTTCCTCCCAGTTGTAGTTGCTGTTCCCCACCATCATGGCCCTCAGTTCGGAAGGCTGGAAGAGCTCCAGCACTTTGCCGCCACACACCTTGAGGAAGCCGCTGGAGAAAGCTGTGTACCACTCGCCAACGGAGATTTGGAAGACGTAATTCACATAAGCATCCACAAACTCCTGCCTGTCCGGAGACCCAAGAAACAGAGGATGTGAAAGCCGAAGCCTGGGAGACCGTCCCAGGTTCCCCTTCTCCACGGAGACGGCGTGAGATGAACCATCTCACCCAAGTCTCGCACCCGAGGGATCCTATGGCATCTTGTAGGTTGCCGCCCATCCGGCCCTAGGACTCCACCAAGGAGTCTCAGGTGATCTGTGCCAGGGGAGGCAGGAAGCAAGAGGAGGCGACTAGGCAGGTGTGTCCACACGACTGACTTTACTTAACCTGAAGTGCTCCAGTTCTCATCTTGTTTATGGTCCTACTTAAGCGAGTTCAGAAAAAACGTTGCCTCTGTTTTCTCATCTTTAAAATGGGGTAAGAGTTCAGTTTTTAAAATAAAAGCCGCTAATATAAAAAGATTATTGTACTTGTATTGTACTTATTATCTTAACCATAGATGCTGAACGTTCTCAGGCTGCAGGCCATGTACTGCTTTCCCGGATTCCATTAGACAAAGGCTGTAAAACGAAGAATGTTGCCCACCGATCCAATTCTACAAGGATCGAGTCTTTAGCCACTCCAGTCACTGACCTACTGTATACCCTGAAAGGAATTCAGGATGAAAAGGGCATGAATCATTCTGTGTTTGGGATATGCAGGCCCCCAGATGTTTAATGCATATCACAAGAATTTCGATGACCCCAGATTCTTGCGCCTTCCCGTACATAAATAAGCCATTAAATCATTAATTTGAGATACCTGTTTTTCTGTGATTAGCAATAATCTCTTACCAAGATGTTTGCTTGACTACATGTTTTTCCCAGCCAAAAAAAAAAAAAAAAAAAAAAAAAAATCATGCCTATATTGGCTCTTCTCCTAGCTCTTCAGAGCAGTTCCTCAGAGCAATCTGAGAGGCTCTCTCCCAGGCTACAGTCCTCAGTAAAGCCCCTGAATAAGCCCCCAAATCACGGCTTTCATGCTGTGTGTTTCAAAATTTTTTTCAGTCAACAGTTTTGGCAACCACGCAGGGACCAAGAGCAGACTTCTCTCTTTGGCCTGAACTCTCTGAGGATCTGGACACTGGGACCAGGAAGAGCCCTGTCTGCCTCCTTGGTGAGACCAGATTAATTTGGGTAAGTCTGTCCTGGCCTCGGATATCCTGTCTCAGCTGAACATCCTGAGGTTTTACTCAGCGGGGGATAAAAAGGGAAACGAATGACTTCTCGTCTGTAAGAGATGGAGGAAGTGTCCAGTTGAGAGAGAACGGGAAGGGTGTATTCAGCTGAAGAGACGCTGGCAAGGTCCACACTGGGTGATGAGCCAGGAGGCTGACCTGGTGTCGTCCCTTAAATCATCGACCTTAAGAAGATTTGTTGGAATACCATGAGAGGTTTCAGCTCCAAAGTAAGGGACACAGCTCCTCCCAGCCAGTTACAGTTTTTTCAGGCAACTGAGCAATTTTGGGGAGTGGTGGAGGCAAGTCCTCATACCGTGCAGCAGTCCCATAGGAAACCCACTCATTCCTTTTAAAACTCACTCAGGAGTTTCTGCTGTGGCTCGGCAGGTTAAGAACCTGACTAGTATCCATAAGGATTCAGGTTCAACCCCTGGCCTTGTTCAGTGGGTTAAGGATTTGATGTTGCCACCAGCTGCAGCATAAGTTATAGATGTGTCTCGGCTCCCATGCTGCTGAGGCTGTGGCATGTGTCAGCAGCTGCAGCTACGAATGGACCATTAGCCTGGAAACTTCCATACGCTGCAGGTGTGGCCCTAAAAAGAAGAACAAAACAAAACAAAAACCTCATTCATCCAGGGATGCACATATAAAAATTGGCCATTTGGTGCTCAGAGCCCCCACAGCAGTGCTAGACCGCCAGGAGGAGAAACTGAGACATATCAAGAGCTGGAACAACTGCAGAGTGACAGCTAGAAGAAGTAAGCTCACAAGCAGCACAATGGCCCACCACCGTGTTCTAGAGCGATTTTACTCCAAGAAACCAACTTCAAAATGAGAAACAGAATCTCGCAAACAGCAGAAAAAGTGGTGCCAGATAACCCCTAATATCCCCAACGGGTTTACATACATACAGAACCCACACTTGCACGTGCTTATTTAATTAGGAACGAAGGAAAACCACCCTGAAATGGCCAAGACGGGGCTCTTTTTGACATTCAAAAAAACAAAACAAAACAAACTAACAACTTTTCTGCATAAGCAGTTAGAGAAGCCCAGCTTGATGACACAGCTTTTCAGAATTCTGACCCAAAGGGAACACAAGAGTCCTTCTAGGACGAGCCTGCATTTCTCTCCCTGCATCTAAAATTTTCTATCAGGGCTTCCAGGACTCTTATCTAGACCATGTCTAATTCCTGGACTGAGGGGATCCAAAGGGAAAGGAGGCCTTTTAAATTCAAGTGAGTAAGCTTATTCCAATTGTTATAATACCCGATTCACGACTAAGTTTTAAAATGAAGCTATGGGATCTCTGTTTACATGTCTGTGTGTATGGTATAGATATGTCTCTACTTCCCAGTGGTACTACCAAAATTAATATGTAAATGAACTCCACTTAAGTGGCTTGAAGGAAATCAAGTGCTTATATAAAGTCTCAGAAATAGAAACAAAACTAACCCAAACGAATTTCAGGTTCACATGATCTAGGAAACAGTCAGTATTAAATTACTATTCAGCACTGAATTTAGTTTAGGTTTGTTTAATTAATATAGACATGTCTTCAGAGTCTTCAACATTAGGTATCAAAATTTATTATACCTAGATTTACTACAAGTCACATAAAATCTTACTATTTCTGCTACAAAATTTGTCAGCAAGGATGATAACTCGGTATGATGAAATATAAGTAAATTAAATGTAAATGAGACAAAAGGTTTTAGGGGATCACTTTTAAATGTAAATGAGACAAAAGGTTTTAGGGGATCACTTTGGGAGTAATTCGGTTTTATAGAATGTCTATTTAAAATCAGTTTCTCCAAATATTTGGTTACCTGAACCTTTAGAGTTTGGCTAAATCAGGTTAAATGATGGAAATTTACTAAATATCTAAATCACCCCCTCCCCCCAAGATACTGACACATCAATCACTGAACATAGGCTCCCTTCTACAGAGAAACCGAAGATACTCAGAACTTAGTAAGTGTGTATCTTCAATTATCTACCTTCAGTACTTCTGGTTTACCATGGTGCATTTCTTAATCTCCAAGGCTCTAAGTGGATGGCCCTCAGAAAATTTATTTTAGAAGAAAAAAGTTGTAAGGCCACTAGCTGGGAATCCGTCACTCGCTGAATCAATCATACTTTCTCTGGCCCTGGCCATGAATGTGAATTCTCATTGAAAGTTACTCAAGCTCAGTGAGAGCAATGAGCTAAACTTCAGTCAAAGAACACAACTTTCCAATGAGCTAAACGTCAGTCAAAGAACACAACTTTCCAATTATTAGAAGGGGCCTTCCCTCAGTTATGGGGTGGGTGTATATGGCTAACGCCAGGCTATGGTCCTTTTAAGAGTCTGCCTATGTTGGGAACAATTAAAATCATGCCAAAGATAATCAGCCAAATAATATTAGAAAATCGGGCTGAGAGTGGCTTATGGGAAATGCCAACATATCATTTCCCTTAAAGATAGCGACTGGGCGGGGGGAGGTGCTATAGTACAAACTGGATCAGGTGACCAGGAATATGCGGGGACTCAATGGCTCTGCTGAACCAGTCTGTGGCCCTGGCTTCTGCCAGGATGGTTGGGAAGATGTACCCTAGGGGTCCTTTGGGCTCAAGGCCATATGTGTACCAATTCAGATCTGACTCCAGCAAACTCACCATTAATACAAGCCTGATGGATTAAGGGATGTGCACTGCATTGGTATGACCATTCAGCAGCTATTTTTATGCCTTCAGGAGGACTGTAATCACCCACATGCGAGCCTTGACTAAACTCACCCAGGAGGCCCTAAACGAGAGGAATCCAACTTAGCCTACTGACTCCGGAGGTCTCTGTGACGAGAACGAGCAGTGTTAGAAAACACATGTCCTCAAGATCTTGCAGCATCTCAAGGAGGCGGGCGCCTATGCCAGCCTTCAAACTGAACGCTGCCTTTCGATACCAGAACACTCTCTAATACAAGCCATTTAATAACGCACATGGAAAACGCAATTTCTGCCTTGAGAGATCCACTTCCTGGTTGTGGTGGTCTTTTAAGGAGCTGGTTTGGTTCCGGAAGCTCATGCTCGAATCCCTATTTATGACCTTATTAATGTCACTGGCTGTGTTACTTACAGCATGTCTAAGATCACCGTTTCTTGCGTTACCAGGTCTCTCTCGACACTAATGATGGCTCGACGTCTTGAGGCAACTGATCACATACACAGCCCTGTACAAAATTAACTGTAAGGAAAACTATTTCCGGCACTATAACAGACTAATAAAACAGACAATCTGGAGAATTTGTAAGTTATTAACAGGGCCTCATCCAGAAGAGCACACAGAATGACCTATCAACGACATCCCTGCCTGACCTTGGAATGAGCCTTCTTAGTGCCGGGGGACAAACTGGCCATGAAATGTCTCTCAAGTCTTGGTCAAATGTATGGTTAAAAGGGAGGGAGTTACAAAGCAAAGACTATTGCCCGCCATCCAGTTCTACAAGGATCAAGTCCTTAGCTGCTGCAGCCACTGAACACTGTGAAGGGAAATCAGGATGAAAACCAGAAGGAAGCACTTTGTTTTGGATGACGGGTCTCTTTAATAAGACACATAGTTAAGGAAGAAATTCAGTGACCCTAGCTGACTGCATCTTCTCATGTACAGACAAGCACTTTCTGTGTGTGATTAGCAGTAATCTTTCACCAAGACGTAGGCTTAACTGCATGTATTTCCCAGCCAAAAAGAATTCAGATGCACTGGCTCCTCCCTCATCCCTTTAGAGCAAGTCCTGTGAGAAGCTGTCTCCAGGGCTATAGTCCTCAGTAAGTTCCCTGAATAAAACTGAAACTCACAGCTCTCATTTCGTGCATTTTCTGATTCTGTCAACAGCCAACAACATTTTTCTGATACAACTGCCCAAGAGAAGCACCACGAGTATGGTTTTTATTAAAGACTGCGATGGTGAATTTTATGTGTCAATTTGACTAGGCTGTGGTGCTCAGCTGTCTGATCAAGCATCGCTCAGAATCGTGCTGGGAAGGCATTTTTCCATGTGATTACCACTTTAATGAGCAGACTCTGAGTAAGGCAGTATAGTCTTCATAACTTGAGGGGCCTTCTCCCATCAGCTGAAGGTTTTAAAAGACTGAAGACCTCCAAAGAAGAAGGACCTGGGCCTCCAGACTGCCTTCTGACCAAGACTACAACACTGGAGTTCCCCTCGTGGCTCAGTAGTTAACGAATCCGACTAGGAACCATGAGGTTGCAGGTTCGATCCCTGGCCTTGCCTGGTGGGTTAAGGATCCGGCGTTGCCGTGAGCTGTGGTGTAGGTCACAGGCACAGCTTGGATCCCATGTCACTGTGGCTGTAGTGTAGGCCGGCGGCTACAGCTCCGGTTAGACCCCTAGCCTGGGAACCTCCATATGCCATGGGAGCGGCCCTTCTAGGCAAAAAAAAAAAAAAGACTGCAACACCAACTCCTGCCAAAACGTTCAGCCTCTCGTCCTGCTCTGAAGATATCTGACTTGCCAGACTCACAACTGCCCAAGCAGATTCCTTAAAATCAGTCTCTCTGTATGTGTGTGTTTATTGCTGGTTCTGTTTTTCTGGAGCCTAAGACAGACTTAAGTACCAGGCAGGGGGGTATTACAACAGCAAATACCTAAAAACGCAGAAATGACTTTGGAATTGGGTAACAGGTAGAGGCTGGAAGGGCCCGAGGCAGTGATAGAAAAAGCCTCGGTTGCCGTGAAGAGACTGTTGACAGACATGAAAGGACATTCTTTCATGACAGACATGAAAGGACACGGACATTAAAGGAGAGTCTGGTGAGAACTCGCAGAGCAAAGAGGATGGCTATAGAGAAAGCGTCTGCTGTCTTAGCAAATACACATAAATCATAAAAAGACCACTGCTGGAACTAAGAATGTTCAAGTACTCCACCGAGGTCTCGAACGGAGAGGAAGAACACGCTCTTTTCTGGAAATTGGAGAAAGGCAATCTTGTTATCAAGTGGCAGCAAACTCGGTCGAGTAACATTCTAGTGTTTTATAGAAAGTAGACCTGGAGTTCCCATCATGGCACAATGGAAACGAATCTGACTAGGAGCCAGGGAGGTTGTCGGTTTGATCCCTGGCCTCGGTCAGTGGGTTAAGGATCCAGCGTTGCCACGAGCGGTGGTGTAGGTCGCAGACACAGCTCGGCTCCGGCGTTGCTGTGGCTGTGGTGTAGACCAGCAGCTACAGCTCCGATTGGACCCATAGCCTGCGAACCTCCATATACCTAGGGTGCAGCCCTAAAAAAGACAAAAGACAAAAGACAAAAAAAAAAAAAAAAGAAAGTAGACCTTGTAAGTAGTAAATGTGGTTATTCAGCGGAGGAGATTTCTGAGCAAAGTATTGAAGGGGTGGCCTCGTTTCTTCTTATTGCTTACCAGAAAGTGCAAGAGGAAAGAGATACATTAAAGAGGGAATAATTATTAAGCAAAAAGGAACTAGAACTTCAGAGTTTGGAAAATTCTCAGCCCATCCTGAGAGCTTGCTCTGGAACTAAGGCCAAGGGTGTGGCTGAACAGCGGTTTGCTAGAGATCAGGCACGTGACTCCTGGATCCCAGCAAGCATCTCATCAGAAGCCAGGAATAGAGATGTGGTTCTCCAGGCAAGGTCTGTGGAGGACCCGCTTGTCTGACGGTTTGGACCCTTAGGAATGGTCTGGAGACCAACAAGGTTTGTAAGAATTTTACACCAGCAGAAACAAGGCCAGCTTTGCACTGAAGGGGCAGAGATGGGACAAAATGAAGACGGCTGTCAGGATTCCACAGGTGTGCCATGAGCCGGTAAAGCCACCTGCAACCAGGTGTTACCTTTCAACAAAAGGGAAGAAGGACCCCAAAGGCAGGTCAGAGTCCAGTTGAGCTGTCACTGCCACCATGGGCATAGGTCCGAGAACCAGGGCTGGCCCCTCCACGGCCGCAGAAGGCAGGACTTCCACCCCAGTGGGCCAGAGGACAAGCATGGAGCCAAAGAGGGTAATTCTCCAAGCCTTAAAACCTAACGACATTTGCCCAAGTCTAGGATTTGCTTGGGTCCCCTTCCCTCCTTCTGATGTCTCCTTTTTAGAATGGGAATGTCTTTCCAAATGCCCGTCCCACCATTGTACCTGTAAGCAAATAAGTGGTCTGGTTTCACGGGCTCACACTCTATAGAAGAATTCTGGGACTTCCCGTCATGGCACAGTGGAAATGAATCTGACTAGGAACCATGAGGTTGCGGGTTTGATCCCTGGCCTCGCTCAGTGGGTAAAGGATCGGGCATTGCCGTGAGCTGTGGCGTAGGTCACAGATTCGGCTCGGATCTGGCGTTGCTGTGGCTGTAGTGTAGCCCGGCAGCTACGGCTCCAATTAGACTCCTAGCCTGAGAACCTCCATATGCTGCAGGTGCGGCCCTAAAAAGAAAAAAAAAAAAAAAAAAAATTTTGTCTTAGGATGAATCAAACCTCGAGTCCCAACTATACCTGACTTAAATGATATTTACATGATATATGAGTCCAGATTCTCCAAAAAAACAGAACCAAAGCAGGGAGTGTGTGCATACCTATATCCATATCTACAGCTCTATCTATAGAGAGAGAGGGAAGGAGGTAGAGAGAAATTACAAAGTATTAGCTCATGAGATTACGGAGGCTGACGTGCCCCAAGATCTGCAAGCTGGGGACCCAGGAGAGCCAATAATGTAGTTAAAAAACAGGCAGACGAGAGACCAAGGAAGGACTGATGCAAGAAAAGACGGATGCCCCTGCTCAAAGGCAGGCAAGCCGGAGGAGTTCCTCGTACTCCGCCTTTTTGTTCTACTCAGGACATTGACTGACTGGATGAGACCTCTCCACATCAGGGAAGGCAATCAGCCTTACACAGTTTCCTGATTCAAATGTTAATCTCTTTTTTTTAATTTTTTTTTTTTTACTATGTAACTATCATCATTAAGATTGTATGGTAGTAGACCATCAAAGAAAAATGATTAAAAATTAAGACTCGAGACACAGACCCTTTTGTCATTATAAATCAGTGGGGGAAGGACAGCTGATTCAATGACTGATGCCAGGGCAACGAGCAGGACATACAGAAGAAGAAAAAAACCAAAATCCTGCTACGGACTGAACTGTGTCCCCCTAAAGTTCTTACGTTGAAGTCCTCACTCCCAATGTGATGGGCTGGATATGGGCCATTGGGGAGTAATTAGGGTTAGATGAGGTCATGGGGATGGGGACCCCATGATGGGATTGGTGCCCTTATAAGAAGAAACACCACAGAGCTTGCACACTTTCTACCCCCCCCCCGTAGCACCCCCCCCCACAAGTACTATGGGAGGACACAGAAAAGGTAGCCGTCTGCACCCCAAGGAAAGAGGCCTCACCAGGAACAAGTATGCAGACACCTTGATCTTGAACTTCTAGTCTCCAGAACTGTGAGAAAATAAATGTCTATGGTTTAAGCCAAAAAAAAAAAAAAAATGTTAATCTCATCCAGAGACATCCTCTCACACACACCTAAGAGTAAGGTCTAACCGAGTTATCGCTGTCCTCCACGACTCTGCCAAGTTGACACATAAAACTAACCATTACGGATGAGACTTTGGACTAGAAGTTGATGCTAGAATGGGTTAAGACTGGGGGATCCTGGAATTGGGTGAATGTATTTTATTGGTGAGAAGAGCATGGATCTGGAGAGGACCAGAAAGCGTTATGTTACGGGCTGGATTATATTCCCCTAAACTCCATATATTACAGTCCTAATTCCCAATACCTTGGAAGGTAACCTGATTTGAAAATAGGGTCTTGACGGAAGTTATCAGGTTCAAATGAGGATATTAGGGCAGATCGTAATGCAACAGGCCCGGCATCCTTATACAAGGGGGAGATTTGGGCACGGCCATGCACAGAGGGAGAAGACAGCTATCTACCTGCCCAGGAGAGTGGCCCGGAACAATTCCTTCCTCACAGCCCCCAGGAGGATCCAAACCTGCCAACACCTTGATATTGGAGTTCCAGCTTCCAGAACTGTGAGGTGATGAATTCCCATCATTTGAACCAATTAGTCCGTGCTACTCTGTTGCCGCAGGCCCAGCAAACTGATACACAGCCTGTAATCCCTACCTGACCATTAGTATTGCTCTCAACCCATTTTTTTCTTTAATAAGGACCATGAACAGTTACGGATGTTTATTAGGCGCTAGTCCCTGCAATAAGTACTTGCAAACACACTCGCTCCGTGAACACTCAAGACTACCCTTTGAGTAAACTTGATATAAATGAGAATTATGGAACAATACAAATAAAACACTTGAGAAATCAAGGAAAAACAATTTTTGAGGCTGATGTGATCATTATTAATTTCAGAACTGAATTCAAGACAAACACCTCCTAAATGGGCAGGGACAGAAACTGAAGCCAGACGTCTGAGTACAGACCTGTGTTCCCAAGCACCCAGCCACCTCACTGAAGAGCCCCCCCCCCCTTCCCTGCCTGGCCTTTTTCATTTCCAATGTGACGGCTGCATGAGAAATTATAATACACCGAATAAGACTTTCTAGCATCACAGCTCAGCTATGCTATTCACAACTGTGTATTACTGCAGCAGCAATCATGCACTAGAGTCCACGAAGCCCACAAAATGAGACAGCTCTTAAGGAGTTGAGATAACTTTTAAACAAATAAGTTTTTTAAAGCAGGCACCACATGCATTGCCAAGGGTGTTGAGAGGTCTGAAACCAAAGTGTAATAAGGATGGTTTTAAAAGCTTGTCAGACCAGCTCTAAAATTTAAACAGGAAAGCAAACGAACTAAAAGAGCAGAACAATTCTGAAAAAGAACAAAGTCAGAGGACTTGAATGACCTAATTTCATGACATAACCGTAAAGCCACAGTCATCAAGTGTGGTACTGGTGAAAGGACAGACACATCAATGCAACAGAACAGAAAGCCCAGCAACGGACCCACCTGTACGTGGCCAGTTAATGTTTGACAAAGGTACATGAGCAGGTCTCTGGAGAAAGCACAGTACTGTCAGTAAATGGTACTCTATCAACAGACTATCCACATGCAAAAAGCACATTTCCCTAAACCCCACACCGATATAAAAGTTAACTCAACTGGATCAGAGTCTAAAAGTGAAACTTTAAATTAGAAAACTTCTAGAAGATAACACAAGACCAAATCTTTAAGGCCTTGGATTTGGCAAAGGTTTCATAAAGATGACACCAAAAGCATCATCTATAAAGAAAAAAACAAATAAAATACATCTGTTAAAATTTCAAATGTCTGCTTTTTGAAGACACTTACAAAAACGAAAAACAAGCCACAGACTGGAAGAACACATTTACAAAACACCTATCTCACACGGGACTTATACCCAGCATACATAAAACATTTAAAAATTAGTAACAGAGCAAACATTTCAACTTAGAAAACGGGCAAAAGATCTAAACAGACATTCTCTCAAAGAAACTCTATGAACGACATATAAGCACCGTGAAAGACAGTGTCACTAATCACTACTGACATCACACACAACGCTTCTTTTAGGTTAGGAGACAAAACCACATTAGATTAGGGGGCAAAAACCCAGTAGTGCCAAATGTGGAGCAACAATGCGGCACATACATTTTGGGTGTGAAAGCAAAATGGTACAGCCACTCTGGAAGACAGCATGGAAGTTTCTTATGAAGTTGAACCTACATTTACCATCCGACCCAGCAATTCTACTTCTAGGTATTTAGCTAAGAGAAATAAAAACCTTTGCTCACACAGAAATCTGTTGGTGAATGGTCGCAGCAGCGTTATTCCTAATCACAAAAAAACTGGAAACAATTCAAATGGGAATATTACCCAGGAATAAAAAGGAACAAGTTACTAACAGATGCAACACCACGGATGAATCACAAAAGCATTACGCTGAGTGACAAAGGCAAGACTCAAAAGGCTACACACATATGATTCCATTTATATGACGTGCTGGGGGAAAAAAAAAAAAACTCACAGAATTTTATAGACAGACAACAGATCCGTGGTTGCCAGAGCTGGCGGGAAGGGAAAGACCATGAGGGAATGACGGCTCTACAACTGCAGACTGCAGGGTTTACATGACTTGACTGTATGTTTATAGGGTAAACTTTATTGCATGTAAGTTATAGCTCAATACAGACTTGGAAAAAAAAAAAGAGAGAGAGAGAGAGAGTAGCCTAGCTTAACACAAAGTTTAAAGATTTTTTTTTTAAAGATAGGCACACCCTGGATGTCTCAAGCAAGTTAAGTTGGTCAAATGGATTTGAGCAAAGTTTCAGTTTTGCTTTGTCTTTTTTTGGCCGCACCCACAACATGCAAGATTCCAGGGTCAGGGATCAAACCCAAGCCACAGCAGTGATAGTGCCGAGTCCTTAACCACTAGGCAACCAGGACATCCCTGTTTTGTCTTTCTAAAGTGTATCACAGCTGCTCTATTCTAGGAGTTAGAAGGCCTGGTTTCTGCCCCTGATTGTGCCAACGAAATGATACAAATTATAAGAGAATATTTATCTCACTTTATTTTTCTGCTTCCAAGTTCCTTATGTTTAAAAAGGAGAAAACGCATGCCTAACCTCAAGGCAGCAACATCCACCAAGAGATGATATATGTAGTACGTTGGTAATAAATAGAATATGTACAGGAAAAATACAACCGAATATAGATATATTATTAGGTCAAATTCAGAGAGGGTTGAGATTAAAATGTCAACCTTAAACAGTAAAACTCAATCATCACAAATGGTAAAAGGGAAGAAGAAAGTAAATTGTCTGAAACAGAATTAAGAAAGCAAAATAAAGGATCACAAGTACCCAGAAAACTAGGATGTTTGCTAATGAATGGGACTATAGCGGGCGTTTTGTAAACAGTTTCTTTCTTTGGGGAAGAGCAGAAAGATGTCCTTTTTTATTATTATTATTACTCAATGAATTTCATTTCATTTATAGTTGTACAACGATCACAACAAACAAATTTTATAGCATTTTCATCCCAAACCCTCAGTGCGTCACCCCACACCCCAACCTGTCTCATATGGAAACCGTAAATTACATGTCCTTTTCTAAAAGGGAATATTATTGCACGTTACCGTTGCGTAATAATGTCTGCAACTTAATTATTTTGTAAACAAAATATTTTAACACGTGCTTGCTAAGCGTCAGCACTAAGTGCTTTACATTATTATTAACTAATTCAATATTCATAAGAACCAAAAGACTACACCAAATCACTTTGGGGAGTAACTTCCTATCATTCACACGTGTTTACAAAAAAGCTTCAGCAACTCCCAATATAATGAAAGTAAAACATTTACATCAGTAATGCTGAATCTGAAAACATGCCTGCGGAATCCCTCGCAGTAACGTTTGTCTTCCATATCTCTGCCCTGGTCCTTGTGCAAGAAGCTGCAGGTTTGGTTTAATAAATGAGCAATTAAAATGTCTACTCATTTCACTACTAGAAAACAAGAATTCCATATTTAACTTTTTTTTTTTTTTTAATGTTCTCAGATGCTGCCAATCACCGGCAAGACCCACACAACACATGCCGAACCGTGGTGCGCCTTGGCATACACCCGTGTGTGTCTGTGCGTCCCTAAGGCACAGCAATCCTAAACACAAGCTTCAGCTCCGCTCAGTCAGGGGCTCTCGCCCTGGGCCCCAGGGGTCAGAAGGCCTTGTGCGCCTGGGCCGGCCTCCAGCTTTTTCCTTCCCACAGGACAAGGATTCTGAAGAACCTTCTGGAACATTCCAGGATACCCGGGTTCCTGAGATTCCCTATCCCTAGGGGTCCAAAACTGCTTCCAGGGTCCGTTTAGCTGAGAAAAGGCTCTGTCCCTGGTAAATACGCTGCTGGGCGGAGAAATGGCCCAGAGGGTACGTTGGGGGGGCGGGTGAGGGGGGATGGGCGTGCAACCTGCACTGTCCCCACCCCCCACGCACCCTCATCCGGGTCCCACAGAGGGTGGACCGGCGTCGGTTCCACCAGTCTGGGAAGACACTCACTGGAATCGGAGGTGACCAAAGCCGACTCCCCCCCACCCCCAGAGAAAGCCAGAGGCGCCCCACCAAGGCAGCCCAACGCCAGCGCCGGGGAGATGGAGACAAACACCAGGCCAGATGCACGGCCAGATGTCCCCAAGCACCCAGGGGGGCTCGAGGGGCCAAGTGGAAACGGCTGAGGCCGTCCACGCACTTGCTACCGACGTGCCGCAGACCCCCGCTGCCATCCCCAGCCGCACTCCACTGGGGGAGGGCTGCGGGCTGGGGGGGGGGAGAGTATCTAGGAAACGGGTCCTGACGCCGCCCGCAGTGCGGGGGAGACGGCAGGGTAGCAACAGGAGGCGGCCGGTGCGGTTCGAGGGCCCGACCGTCAGCTGATGCCGCGGAGCCAGTCAAGGGCCCGCGGGAGGGGGGGCGGGGCCGCGCCGCCACCGCCGCCACCGCCGACGTCAGCGCCGCTTGCCACTTGCCGCTTGCCGCAGCCGCAGCATCACTGCGCTGCAGCTCGGGTGCCGGCCTCTGCGGGAGCCACCCAGACCCCTGCGCGGTTGCTCTGACATGGCCGATCCCGAGAACCAGGGCCCCGCGGAGCCCGGCCAGGCGGCCGCGGCGGCCGCAGCAGCGGAGGCGGCCGCGGCGGTGGAGGAGGTAATGGCGGAAGGCGGTGCGCAGGGGGGGGACTCGGACAGCGCGTCCGGAGACTCGGACGGTGCGGTCGGCCAGACGGCCGAGGAGCCCCAGGCCCCTGCGGAGAATGCACCCAAGCCTAGAAATGACTTTATCGAGAGCCTGCCTAACTCGGTGAAATGCCGGGTCCTGGCCCTGAAAAAGCTGCAGAAGCGGTGCGATAAGATCGAAGCCAAATTCGACAAGGAATTTCAGGCGCTGGAGAAAAAGTACAACGACATCTATAAGCCCTTACTCGCCAAGATCCAAGAGCTCACCGGTGAGATGGAGGGGTGTGCATGGACTTTAGAGGGGGATGAGGAGGAAGACGATGAGGAGGAGTACGAGGAGGAGGAGGAGGGAGAGGAGGAGGAGGAGGAGGAGGAAGAGCCTGCGGCAGAGGCTGCGGCGGGGGCGGCTGCCAAAGACGAGGGTCCCCACTCTGCAGTGTCTGATGACGCCAAGAAATAAGCGGGGGCCGAGATGGCAGAGGAGAATGACGATGCAGATCAAAACCCAGATTTTTTTTTTTTTTTTTAATATTGGTGGACTTGAAAAGGCTCAGGTTTTGCACCAAAATTCAACGTGAATCAATTCTGACATTCCTGAAACAATACTAAATTGATGCAATCCGATTCTGGCCAGCCCGTTTCAAATGTGATTTCCAATTGGAACACAAAAACATCGAAAAGTCTTGAAAAGGAGTTAAATTTAAAATGATGTTTTCATGATCTCTTCTGCGAGGACTGGAGTTGAGACTTACGAAGGGTGTCAAGCAGATATGAAGTAAAGACGTCACTTTGAAACCCTTTCATCACACCATCATCGCCCCACGCACTGAACCCACACACAAGCCGAGACGGAACGTGTTTCCAAAGCCCAATTCTTCCATTTCTTTAGCCCTGCAGTTTTCCAGCGCAGAGAAGAAGAACCCAAGAAAAAAAATCTCATCTTTTAAGACTTTGCTTTTATAACCTAGACCTCAGCTTCACACTTTTCGAGAAGCGTGATGGAATGCAGGAAGCCGGTGCCAGAGATCATGACAGTACTGTTAATGAGGCCAAGAAAACTGCCACTTCAAATTCTAAAGACTGTGCTGAGTATGTGAATGTAGTGAAACAACGTGGTTCTGAGAAGGAGGGTGTAGAACCTGTACAATATTGTCAACATACGTGTGCATTATTTAGAGTCTCGTGTTTATGTGTGTTTTCTTGAGCGTGTCTACTTACAAAGGTGTAAACCCCCCCCCCCGATGTTTAAGTATTAAATCCCTTTATTTAGCATTGTAGAAATCTTAATTTAATTGAAACGATGTAGAATCTAGTAAATTCTGTAAGGCATGTGTATCCAATGTTATGTAGTTTAATCCTTGTGAAGTCTTTTTTGTCTTGTAGCTTTTAGGAGGTAGCTGTGAAAATGATCAGAACTCTTCACTGAAGCTAATGTTCAGAAAAAATATATACTTGAAGAACCAATCCAACTGTGTGTCCCCACCCCCAGCTCAGAAGTAGAAAGGGTTTCAGTTTGCTTGTGTTAGCTGTGCCTTCATTATTTTGCTATGTACATGTGATAGATTAAATATAAAATGGTGCATAATCAAATTTTACTGCTTGAGAACAGACTGGCATACAGTAAAGGAGTTTTAGGAGGACACATGTAATGGAAAGGCTCTTAGCTTCCTTGTGGGTTTTGAATTGTGTGATCTGTAAAGAAACATGCGAATAAAGTTGTTTACCACTGTGGTGTTAATAAAACAGTATTTTCAAAAAACAAAAGGACTCGTACTCTGACTGGAATCAAATCCCAGCTCTGGCTCTTGTTAGCAGTGAACCTCAGGCAATTCAGTTAATCTGTGTTCCTGTTCCCCTTATCTATCAAAGGGGATGGATGGTAACAGTTCCTTCCGCACAGGGTTGTTATGGAGAACAAATTGGTGAACTCACATAAAGCCCACAGACCCGTGTCTGACACTGAGTGCTCAAGAAATGTTAGCGCTTCTTATTATGACTATTACTATTATATGAAAGATAAAAGATGATTTGAAATTCAATCCTCCATAAGTTACAAAAGGGGAGAAAATGCACACCCTTCTATTCTTAAGCTTATGATTTTTATTGCTAAAGAAGATTGTGGCCTTTAATTCATCGGAAAACCCAGGAAATTCAATAAGCTCTCTTGTTTTGGTTTCTTCAATATAAAAATCAAGTTCTCATTTCCTCCCAGAAAGGATAAAAGACTTTAATATAACATAATGAATATATAAAGAAGGCTATTGAAGCTTTATATCTGGGCTTTCTAAATGAAGTATAAAATTTAAAACTTCCCCCAAAATTTTAAACACGGATGTGTTTTTTTTCCCATTTCCCCTAAGGGTTAAAATCACTCAGAAGCAAAACCAGACTGCTTTACCCCAGGGAATGGAAGGAAGCTCTAACTTGTTGCTAATGGCAATAGTTGAGCAAAACCTTAGGTAGTATTCATCTTCATTAGGGCCAGGCCAACAAAAAGAGAAAATCAAAATTATGTGTTACATGAGAAGTCAGTGATTATCCTAATCATATGATTATCTGAAATAAAAGCAAAAAAAAAAATTTAGTAAAATTCAAAATTTCCTTCTTTTCCCTAGAATAAGACTGTTATCTAATATTTTTCTAGGTCCAACAAAAAAGCAAAAGTGAATGAAACAAGGCGTGTAATTAGTGGGGAAAAATTTGTTTTTGCAGACATGTAATTATATATGGAAAACCCAAGAGAATCAACTGAAAGCTGTCACCTTCAAAAAGATTGAGGAATGGACCAGTTACTAGGTAAGTATATAAAAACTAATAACTATTTCTAGGCATCAATAATGATAAAAATACATGCAAAAGGCTCTTTCACAGTAGACATAAATCAAAATATTTATAAAAACCCTTAATATTAAATGTATATAGCCTATGAGGGAAAAGAAAACAATATCACAAATGTAAGAAAGGCCTTTGGACGGTAAAACTGAATATGACAAGAGTGTCCATTCTTCCCAAATTAACCTCGAATTCATTACACTTCCAATCAAAACCAAAACTGGATCTGGAACTATATAATGCCCCTAATCTTCACCTGTAAGATGATGGAAATAATTAAGATTTTTACCTTAGACTACAAACTCCCCCCCCAAAAAAAAATTTTAATGAAGAAAATGCATTATTAAGTATCAATTACTGGACAAGGAAGGGCTACGTTTGGAGAGATTTAAGACCAAAAGAAATAATAGATAGGACAACACAAAAATTAAGAAATTATAAGGATGTAAACACACTCCATGTTTTTAAAAGTAAACAGCAATGGGGGAATAAAATCTGAAATAACCAGGACAAATGGCTAATGGTCTTTATATAATAAGGAATATAGACAAATCACAAATCCCTATAGTCTTAGGGAAATGCATAAAGGACATCAGCAGACTACTTCAAAAAGGGGAAATGCTGCCACCGAGTTTGGGGCAGAAGCCGGGTCTGAGAGCTGGCAGGGCAGCACTGGATACCCCAGGCCTCTGGCAAGGTCTGGCACCCGCACGTGCCCAGCTGTGTGCTCTGACCGTGGTTCTCAAACTAACCAGAAGACTTTAGCTGTGGGGTTTTCTAGCTGCCTGTCAGGCCACTCTTGGCCACTTTTCTCAGGGTTCGGGCACGTCTCTGATGCCCCTTCCTAACGTCAGGGAACTTGCACCATTTGCTCTCCGCATGGATCTTCCGCCTCTGTTCCCTGCCCTGCTTATTCGAGGGTTCCTGGGGCAGCCATAAAAGCTGCATTTTAACAGGTAGCAGGATACCCTCCCTCCGAGGCAGGTCAAACGCACTCCCTCATCAACCATTTCAATCCACGAGAGGCCCGAATTAGTAAGCGAGGCACAACACAGCTGGCGGACAGAAAGGCAGCATATGCGCCACGCATTCAGCTCGGTCTCCGAGAGCATCACGCTCGGGACTGCAGCCCGCGGCTGCGCCCCGCACCCCGCTCTCCCCGGCTCCGAGCGTGCACTCGAGCATCTGCAGACGCATTTGCATGTGCACACACGGACACAAACACATTTGTTTTATTGAGGTGAAATTCACAACACATGATTAGCCATTGTGAATGAACAAATCCGTGGCATTTAATAAATTAACAATGTTGTCCCATGACCACTGCCATCTAATTCACTGATTCTTAACACAGTATTTCAGAGGTAAACATCAGCAAAATGTATCAAAAGCAGCCTAAGTATGGAAGGAAAAGAAAATTTGACAACTGAGATGCAATTTCTTATTAAATGAGGTTGATTTAAAAAAAAAAAAAAAAAGAACACTCAGTATTTGTAAGGATTAGGTGTAATGAATACGCAAATACACTGATGATAACGTATAAGCTGGCATAATTCATTAGCAAAATCAATTTAGCAAAAATATCAACAGATTCAAAATGACAGACACGAATTCAATTTCACCCTTGGGACCTTATCATTAAAAAGCAATTTTAAAGACACACAAAGCTTTAGACATAAGATGTTGGATACAGTCTTATTAAAAATGAAGAAGAGGGAAGAGAAATTAAAAGGGAGAGGAGGGGAGGAAGAAGAGAGAAGCAAGCCAAATACCCCAAAGCAAAAGAACAGAAAATGCACAGTCACAGAGCAGGCTGTGCAGCCACTATTCAGGGTAACCGAAGCACCGTCTCAGCCTAAGTCCAAACATCCAGACACACAGTTTTATACGTATATCATATGTTTTTAACAATGCCAACTGTGTTTTTTAAAAAAAATCACACAGTCTGCCTGAAATGAAAACAGCGAACTCTTCAAAGTATTTCCAGGGGGTAGGGGGCCATGGGAACTCTGGAGCCCTGGCCTTGGCCTGTCGGGGGCAATGTGCCCAGAGCACAACGCTGGCACTCAAACTGAAAGGCTTTGAATCCTGGCCCTGGGTTCGAACCCTGGACTTCGGGCTGCGTCGCCTCAAAGAAGTGACTTAGACTTCTCTGTGCCTTAGCTTCTTTCCCCGTAACGTCAGAAGGACTGCATGGGAGGGACTGAGAATAACGCCTGACACACGGGAAGCGCTTGAGAAATGTGCCTGGCATTTTAATTGCCTGCTAGTCCTCTAAGGGTCCAGGGCAAGCACGACGCAAATCGTGATGACAGCTCTCAGGGACTCGCTCAAGAGAGCGAGTGAAGGCTTTCAGCAAGTCCCGATTCTAGGAGATCTTTAGGAGCGAGAAGTGTCTGTCACGTGCAGGTTTTCAGATTTTCTCAGGAACACAGGTGCCCTTGAGAACACTTAGGTTAAGCCAGGCATTTCCTTTTTACGATTCCCTCTCCCCACCCCCTTTTTAATACAGAGAATTAAACTGGGTGGAAGCTAGAATAATACGTGGGTTTTTCATTAGTGATCGTGACACCAGGCTACAGAAGGTGAGAAACCCTCAGCCATGAGTCGTCAGGTAATGCACTATTATCCAGGTGTGACTACCAGCTGTGGCAAGACTTAGCAAAGATGTGGCCCGGCAATGGCCAGGGATATATTCTTTTACCTGGATGCTTATAATCCATTTGTCTGTCTGCAGCTCTTGGCCACAGAAAGAAAGCAATTTTAAGAGCAAATGGGATGTAATCAATTATGGATAGAGAATTGATACCCTGCGACATTTTCCTCTCGGGCAGTGGTGACAGCAAATACCTTACTATTAACTCAAAAACACAGCTTCAGTGCATCTGTACACACAACTGCCTAAGTTCGAAATCCAACAGGTAATGTTCTGAGTTCTTTTGCCTCATCTCCTCAGACTGATCTATGAGATTTACCCAAAAAGGACCACCAGTGATGAGATGATGCCACAGAAGAGACAAAGGGAAACAGCAGCAGCTGTGATTCATCTTGTACCACTGGACACAGCCTTTCGTAACAGGACCTCAACATGCTTTGATGGTAAGATCTCTGCTTTTTGCCATGTTAAAGATAAAGGCAAGCAATTTGCTTGTGTTTCTGGCCGCCCTAACTACAGCGGCGATACTAGGTAATACAGCACTAACGAGAAGCCTGCCCAACAGGTATGGGCGACAGCAAGGGGGGCTGCCTCCCGTCACCAGGCACAGAGGCGCGGACAACAGTGCCTAAGGCGGTGTGGATGAGTTCACTGCTCGACCCAGAAAATCCAAAACCTAACTTTCCACCTAGCACAGAAGCTATTCCATATTTTCATTTCAAACACAATCAATTGAGAAAAAAAAAAAACAGGAATTCCTCCCTCTGCCTGGCAATATTTAAAACAACAGCACTCTTCACTGCACAAAGATTACAAAACTTCTCAAAGCTACTGTTTAGAAAGTCGTGGTAACAGAATAATGGAGTTTTGTAATACAAATAAAAGAATAAGGGAGGTTCCCTTATTAGTCCTTTAAATGTATGTACTGTCTTTCTCTTAAGGAACCTGTATGTCGTCAGAACATCCCTACAGAAAATCTTCTGCAGAAGCAGCCCTGAAGTCAATGAGTAGCAAATAACTGAAAAGAAAGAGAAAAGGAATCCTCCCCGCTTCAAAGGAGAGCATGTCCTCCACACTGACTCGGAGGACCCCTCATGGGTCAGCAATGTCCAGGAGCGCCTTCGCGTCCGTGTGTGGTCAGGCCGCTCAAGATGGCGGTTGTCTTGCTCTGTCATCCCCTGCTCCACCTGCGCCTGCTTCACCTACCGCCTACTCACAGGACTGACCTTCCTACATACTTGCCCCAGGTCCCAGCTAATGACTGTTCTTGCCTTAGATCAGAACATCTCTGATAAGATAGCTGAAGTATCAAAGGGGTCGGTTGGGGGCATCCGGACACCAACTTCCCCGATAACCGGTAACTGCCCCCAAGTCAACCCCCCGGCGCCCAGGAGCAAAGACTGCCGCTGTGTCCCCCCCACCACACACACACACACACACACACACACACACACACACACACACACACACACACACACACACACACACACACGGTGGGGTGACGCTGCAGGACCTTGCTTCAGGCGTGTAAGCTGCCCCATCCATCAAACCACCGATGTTTTTGTTGCTGACACCGGGCTCCTTCTTTGGCCTCAAGGCTGGGCACGTACAAGGCTTGCAGGCCTTCGGGGTGCAGCCCAACCGCCGCCAGCAACAGACATCAACAGCGAAGAAAAATAAAAGAGGATGAAGAAGGAAACTGTGTGCTGGGGACCCGCGTCCATCATACAACCGACTCCTTTGCTCCCAAACCAAATGCTGGCTTTGTGACATCTGTTGAATGAACTTAAACTTCTCCCATTTCCAAAGCCGTCTACCATCTGATCCCCCAGCTCAGCTGGAGTGCAGGCTTCCCAATGCCGCGTCCCCCAGAAACAGCCCCGTCCAGCACTCAGACCCCACTCCTCACGCACTGTTCCCAGCCTGAAGTAACCGCTGGGATTTGGCCATCACTTTACAGGGCACCTTTCACTTTTCATTATGTCCCCATCTCTACTTTCCAGTATCCCACTCTTAGGGGGCTTCCCAACAGCTCTGTCCTGGATGCATCCTACCAGAAGCATCCGTCCACGTGGATGTCTCCCTCCAATTCGATTCATCAATTTTGTCTTCATGTTCCATTGATGGCTGCCTATGAGAACAGCTTACCGCTTTAAACACCCTGTGTTAGGTTTCGGTACTCCCACAGAGCTTGCCTCTCAATGGTTAATTCGTTTGCTCATTCCAAGAAACGTCTCCTGAGTAAGGAGAAACAGCGAGAGTGGCAGGGAGGGAGAAGTCGAGAGACAGAAAGCAAAATTCGGACCCAGAAAGAGACAGAAAGCAAACAGAGGCAGAGACAGGAGTTCCCTGGTAGCTCAGGTTAAGGATCCGGTGTTGTCACTGCTGTGGTGCAGGTCACTGCCATGGCGCGGGTTGGATCCCTGGTCAGGGAACTACTGCATGCTGCAGGGGCAGCCAAAAAAAAAAAAAAAAAGAGAGGCAGAGACAAAAGTAGAAATTCTAAAGAGTTTTATAAAGATAGAAAAAGTTTTAAGTGCCCACACCTGCCTCATCTGCACACCATGTCACAAAGTGATCATTCCTTTCCCGGCCCAGGGGAGCCAGCACACAGGGCATGAGGGTGACACACCAGGACGTGAAGAAATCCCCAAACACGCTCTTCCTCAGGCTGCCTGCCTAGCCCACGGTCAGCGCCTAACCAACGAGGCCCAGGCCCACGTCATCTTGTCCAAGGGCTGATGCGAAAGCTCAGATGTCCTTTGAAAGACAAAGGCTGTGGGGGCATCTGCATACATACGCCCATCATCAAAACCAGGAGGGAAGAGAAATCACCTGGGCCGCCAAATTACTTTATGGTCTGCCATCAACGTCTAAAAGCGTTATCAGACTCTATGGAAAAACAAGGCTGTTCTTGTTTTCCCATCATTTGCTGTTAACTACAGTGCCAACGACACACAGATAAAGCAAGGACAGTGCTTTCGGCTCCAAGAGATTCTCATCCAGTAAGAGTTTTGACTGAAACACCTACTTGAGACCAGACTAGCCTCTAGATTAGGTTCCCCAAACCGGAAGCCATTTCTGTTGGGTACCTGGCCACTTCTGCATCATTGCCCTCTGGTGTGACAGTGCACACCCCCCCTCCCACCCCCCCTTTCCCAGCCCCGGCAAGGCCAAGGCTGCCTGGAGAGTCTGGCAGGTTCACATGACCAAAAAGACGACTGAAAGTTACCTTAGACGCTCCTGGCTTCTGGCTATCTTTAAAAATGTAAAAGGAGGCAAGCGGCCTGTCAGTTTTTCTGTGATTCATTCATTTTCAAAAGAAGGTTTCTGGGAGGAAGCCTGGGGAGATCACGTGCGTAGGGTGAATGTCACAGGATTTCCACTGGTGGCTTTACAACCATTTACAGTATGAAGCCACCTCAAGCCCAGAGAATTAGCTTTCATTTCCCAACCTGCTTAAAAGAGCACCCAACTTCTCTACACCTGTAACTTTCTCTACAGCTTCAGTGAAAGCTTGCTTTCCTCCGTGAAGCCTCCCTCCCTCACAAACCGCACCCCAAGTGGAGAGAGCCTTCCTCCTCTCCGCCCCCCCACCCCGCCCTCCACCTCCTTGAGCTAAGAAGCGGAAGTTTCTAGTCCATGTGCTAATGATCCCCAAATCGCCATCTCAAGAGACTGCCTTCGAGGCTAATGATACATAGTTCCTCCAAGAAGGTACGTTTTCCCTGTCCTTGTTTTTTATTTATTTCACCGCTTTGTTTTCTGTGGCTCTGGTTGTAGGTGGCCCCAAATTCACTGGGGATGCAGGTTGACATAAGTAACTAAGCAAATAAACGATGGAGAGGAGACTTCTCTCCTAACACAACAAACTAGTGAATGTAAGAAAAAAGCAGCAGACTCACAGAGAGAGCCGACGAGGGGTCCCCAGGGGGCCATGCAGGGGTGGGGGGGGAGGTACCCACCACTGGGTGTCAGACCGGCTCAAGGATGTGTTGCCAAACATGAGAAATAGAGCCAATATTTTATACTAACTGTAAATGAAAAGGAACCTTTAAAATTGTATTCATTTGTCATGCAAAAACGAGAAAACATCCCGTTTTTTTTTTTTTTTTAAAAACCCATGACTTGATCCCCCCCCCCACCCCCAAAAAAGACTTCTCTCTTGAGATACACATACATTTTCAGCTCCAAACATAATCACCTGGGTATCACACAGCTATGTCAACATCAGTATATGCATACTGGAACTCGCTCTTCCCCCTCCACCTGGCCCTACAGATTCTGTTTCCTCTTCGTCACTGTCCAAACTGGAAACCCCGGTGTCGTCCTCAGGACACACCACCCCTAGACAATCGGACACAACTCCTGTGGACGGCACAACCAACACGCAGCTGACTCTGTCTCCCGCCTCCCTGCCTCTGGGCCTCACCACCTCCGCCTGAGCGCCTCTGCAGTCTAAGGGGCCTCCCCAAACCACCAGCTCTCTTTCTAAAGCAGAGATCAGCCACGTCCCAATTCAAACTCATTCGAGGTCTTGACAAGCGCCACCCAACACCACCCGCCCCTACTCTCCATCCAGACACTAGCCCCCCACAGGTACTCATCCTTCTCTCTCATGGGTGTTAAATGTGAGATCGGATGCACATTGCTCCGTGGGCCTAAAATGCCTCCCCCACTTGAATTCTTCCAAGTCACTGACGGTGGTGTGGCCTCCTGCCCTGGTTCCAGGGCACCGGGCCGTCACCTTCCCATCACACACACCACAACCGAGTGCATTGTGCATAATCACTCCCTGCACCGACCCGTCCCAGCCCGTCTGGAGGATAAAGGTTACTTATTTCCTAGGCCCAGAAACAGGCCTGGAACAGCTGACACGCAGTGTTTATAAACCGGATTAATTAATGTGCGGACGACCAACAACCTCGCTCCTAATTTAATACAAAAGCAAACAAAATTAAATTTTCCCTCCTCCAAACAGATAACACAGAGGAAATCATCCTGAAAAATCAGATGTACTTGAATTAATTTTCATGAAGCAGAAAGAATTTAATTTAAAACTTATATTACAAGTGCTCCAACAATAAAAGCACAATCGAAGCGAGCATCTTTATAACATCTGCTTATGCCACACACATTTTGGGAGCAATTTCTGTGCCAGGCACTCTGTTGGATATTGGAAGCCTTGTGCTAGATGCTAGGCGTTTACTCATCCCCAAATGTTCCTCTATAAACTCTCCCACTGGAGTCTCACAGCCCTGCCAGGAGGGAGGGGGCGGGTTACTATAACCCCCATTTGACGGATGAGCAACTGAGGTCGGACAGTCTGTGTGGGTCGCTTAGGGTCACAGCCAGTCCGCTGGAGCTCCGGAGCGAAAAGAGTTATCTCCAGAATCCAGGCTGCCGCTTCCCCTAGTATTAAATCTGCCAATTCTCCTCCTACCACCTTTACTTCCTTGGAAGAAGGGATTAAGATTCAACTTCCGTCTTGGTCTCAAAAGTGAACGTGTGGAGACATCAAGGGCAGGACTGACCTGTTCTCCTTGCACACGGTGACTCTGTCTCCCCCGGGTATCAGCTTCTTCTGCTCAACGACGCCATAGCTTTCGCGACAAATCTACATTCAAGGGGGAAGAAAGAAACTTTTCAACTTTGCTTACCACTTATCTTTCTCAACCCCAAACGACTGAGACAACAGCCCTGGGAACGAAGGTGGCCTAATGACTCCGTATTTCCACAGAACATTCTTTGGAGGAGAAAGGAGCCTGAAAACACGGGTTAAAAGATAACTTTTAAGACAGGGAGTGGCCAAGAAATGCACTCAAGGAGAAAATGATACAAATTCTAGAAAAGAAATTATAGCTATAGAAGAGTTAATGCCTCGGTAATTTCCTTAAGTGCACAGATTAATCACTCATTCATATTCAACACATTCCTGAACTCCTGTAACATCCAAGACACGCTGAGCAGCACATGACCCACCCATTCCGCTTCTGGGCATGTATCTGAAAAACCAAAAACATTAATGTGAAAAAATACGTGTTCCCCAGTGTTCACAGGGGCATTGTTTACAACTGCCAAGATATGGAAGCCACCTGGGTGTCCATCGACTGATGGATGCATAAAGAAGATGTGGTGTATACACACACACATGAATACTACTCAGCCATGAAAAAGGAAAGCTTGCCATTTGTAGTGACATGGATGGACTTGGAAGGCATTATGCTAAGTGAAATAAGTCAGACTGAGAAAGACAAATACTACATGATGTTATTTATATGCAGAATATAAAAAAATACAACAAACCAGTGAAAATAACAATAAAGGAGGCAGACGTAACAGATACAGCGACCAAACTAAGCGGTTACCAGTGGGGGAGAGAGAAGGAGGGAGGGGCCATTTAGGGGCAGGGGATTAAGACCCACAAACTATTAGGTATAAAATAAGCTATAAAGATATACTGTAGGGAAATACAGCCAATATTTTATGATAACTAGAGTATAACCTTCAAAAATTACTAAATCATTATGTTGTACTCCTGTAACTTACATAATATTGTACAACTGTACTTCGATTTAAAAAAGACTATGACTCAACTAATTTGGTTCAGAGATGTCTCTGAATTCTTTTATCTGGAGACAAATTAATGATAGTTCTGACTCATAAACACGACGAAAGAGACAGCCACGATCCTAAGTGCACGGCGGCAATGCTTACCGTGAAGTTGAGGCAGAAGGTCTCCTCGATATCTTCCCCGGGGTAATCTAAAAGCTCCTGAAGACTCCTAGTCACAGAAAGACAGTGAAAGGGAAAGCAGCAAATCAGACATGGCAATGGTGTTTCTCAGGCACACGTCCAGCGTGTTTGCAAGGAACAGCTGTAAAAGAAGATTCTAGGATGAACATAAACCCAGACTCGCAGAAAATCTTGTCAACTACATCTTGAAAAGAAATATGGTAGTTACTTTGAAGATGCTGGGGGGTTTTTTGCTTGTTTTGCTTTTTTAGGGCTGCACCTGCGGCATGCGGGGGTTCCCAGGCTAGGGGTTGAATCAGAGCTACAGTTGCCAGGCTATGCCATAGCCACGGCAACACAGGGCAACACAGGATCCGAGCCACATCTGTGACCTACACCACAGCTCACGGCAATGCCGGATCCTCAACCCACTAAGCGAGGCCAGAGATCAAACACATGTCGTCACGGATGCCAGTTGGTTTCATTACGGCTGAGCCACAATGGGAACTGCGCTTTTAAGACACCTGTTACCTGTTCTCTGTTGCTACTGACAAAGCCGACTGAATTAATGAAGGATTCGGGTGGATTTATAACTGACACACTCGTGTGAAGCGGGGCACGCCTTGGAAGGTCTATGGGGTAATGGTATTGCAGGGGTCCTGCAGACTGGCTCTAGCCATAGGTATTAGCAGGACAATCCTTCCATCATTCAAACAGCTACAAAGTCACTGCATCCACTTAGGAATTTCGGTGACTAGCCTGCCAGGGCAAGGGGCTCTGTGTGGCGGAGCACTCTATTAGCCGCCACACGAGAGAACACCCGAGACACACTTATGCCAACAACGGTCAGATGGCAGCTCTCGCAAGACGGCATTGTTGCAGTGAGACCTCATTCACGCTTTTTCTTGAGTGAGCTCGGAATCGGGCGGTTCCATAAAAAGTTGCCCAGGAAGAAAATTGGCATGAACTGAGAGCTGCTTCCAGTTAACTAGCCAAAAGCATCACTGGACATGTATCCTTCTCAGCCAGGCTGGCCAAGAAATGGAGCACTGCTTTGACAGCATACACTTCAGTCACTCTTAGTGACCAAAAGCGTGACCCTGCTGGGTCTCCTTTGCCTTTTTTTTTTTTTTTTTTTTTTTAATATATATTTCTTTTCAATTACCTTTTCCTCTCTCTGTGGCCCCCAGCCCGGATCCTCTGTGGTCTCTCAGTGTTGGAACCCTATCCTAATAGGGGGTGTGAGAGTCTCATTTTCAAAGAGACTTCCTCTATGACCCTCTTAAAATGGGTACCCTGTCTCCATAAAGAAGGGGTGTTGCTTCCTATTTAAGTCAAAAGAACTGTATTATTTACAGAAAGCCAAAGATATGGTGGGTTTTTTTTTTTTTTTTAATCTATTTCATCGTATACTACCTAAAATCAATGCAGGGAAACTCAAAATAAAAGTAATGTTTAAAAGCCAAAAAGAAAATAACATAAAAACATGGCGGCACTGCTTTGGAAAACAGTCTGGGGGTTCCTTGGAAGACTAGACAGAGCTGGTCACTTGACCCAGCAAGTCCCCTCCAAGGCACATACCCCAGAGAAATGAAAACTCTCATCTCCATAAAACATACATAACACTATCTACGGCAGCACTCTCCACAATAACCAAAAGGGAGAAACAAGCCGAATGCCCATCGACTAATGAAAGGATAAGGAAAATGTGGTATATCCACGTGATGAAATATTATTTGGCCTTAAAGGAAGTGAAAGACACGTGCAAGTTACAAATGACTTGAACCTTGAAAGCACGCTTTGTGACAGCACCCAGACACCAAAAACGACATATTGTTTGATTCCATTTATGTGAAATACCCAGAACAGGCAAGTCTGTAGAGACAGACAGCAGCCTGTGGTTGCCAAGGGCTTGGGGGAATGAGGAAATTGGGGATGCTAAGGTGTACCAGCTTCCTTTTTTAGGTGATAAAAATATTCCAAAATTGACGGTGGTAAAGGCGGCACAACTCTATGAATATAGTAAAAGTCACTGAATTATACACATTAAGTGGATGAATCGTGCGGTATGTGACTAATATCTCAATTAAAGTAGTTTCTAAAAAAGGCTCTGGGAGATTTATATATATAAATCCTTGGCACAGAGCTCCCCAAACCCTTGTAAATTCCTAAGTGATCAGAGCACCTGGAGCATCTTTATTCTATCGAGGTGCCTCTGGGTGGGCTCCTGGACGGGGGCCGGTCACCAGAAAGACCCAGTCAGGATGAGAAACTTGGAATTTCAACCCGACCACCCCCCATCTCCAGAAAGGAAAGAGGGGCTGGCGACAGAGGTGCTAATTAGTCAGGCCACAGTGAGGATGCCTGCATCAAATCCCAATCATACGGGGCTCAGGGCGCTGCTAGGCTGGTGGACACATCCATCCACTGGGAGGGGGAGGGTGCTGCACCCCAACTGCAGGGGGCCAGAAGCTCCCCATCTGTACACCTTATCATGCCCTTTAAAAAAGTGGTGAACCTAAGCCAGTGTCTCCTGGAATTCTGGGGGCTGCTCTAGGGAGTTAGTCAAACCTGAGGAGGGGGTCGTGGGAACACTGATTTGCCGCCAAATGGGGTGGAAGCTGTGGGGAGCCTGGGCACCTACTGCTGACAATGGGCATTGGAAAAAGAGCGGGAACAGTCTTAAGGGAGCCGGCCCTCAACCTGTGGGATGCGACGCTATCTCCAGGCGGATGGGGTCAGAACCATCAATCACAGGCCACCCCGCTGGTGCCGGTGTCGTGGGCAATGACGTGGTGGTGCGGGGTGCGACCAGGAGTGCCGTGAGCGTGCTCGCCGTGTCCACGTCAAGGGGACACAGGAACGAGGAGAGCAGGAGGTCAGGGAAAACCTGAAGCTGTCTTTAGACATACAGGCTCCCCTTTCCAAACGTTCTCTCCTGTATTTACAGACCGCGACACATCTCCAAGTCCTTATGCTTTTTGGTTGTTCGGGATGAGAAAAGCAGAGGCTCTTTTGGATTCCGGGGCAGCTCTGACTTCCCTGTTTCGCTTTCGTCGTCTGCCCTCAGAGGGACACAGGCGATGCTTCAAGCCAGGGGCTGCGCAGCTGCGTCTTAGGACAGGGCCCACCCAGCACCGCCTAACGCGAAACACGAAACACCAGCCGGTGCATGTCCAGCCCCGACGGCTCTCCTCCCGCCGAGTACCTTCCTTCCGCGGGGGACAGCTCCTTCAGGTCTTCCAGGCCGGGCTGCACGTTCAGGAGCTTCTTATAGAGCGCCAGCGGGAAGTGCAGGTCGACCACCGTGGAGTTGTAGATGGCCAGACCGCAGGTTATGCCAATCAAGTGAAACCAGTTGTGCTCTACAAAACACTTTCAGCACGGGTGCAGAGGCGTTAGGAAAACCAAAAGCCGTGGCTCCGGCCCTCAAAACAACCTGCCATTTACCTTACGGGAGCTTCGGGGTGAAAGAATGAGGAGCTCAGTACCATCTAGGGACCTTCTGCCACAGGGAAACACCCCCGACCCAAGTTCACTGTCCCCCAAAAGATGCCGTGAGGACAAAGTGAGGCCTTTACAGCTCCTCTGTGATACAGAGGCCAGCTCCTCCTCGAGGACAGCAACACCGGCCAGCAGGACGTCCTGCAAGGATGCCAACAGCCTCTTCTGTGCCAGCCCAGGCGGCAGCCACGCGCCACATGTGTCCATGAGCACGTGAACAGTGGCTAGACAAGTGAGGAAATGCCTCCTTCGTGTCATCAAATTTTAATTAAAGAAAAACTGAAATAGCCACAGGAGGCTACCGGCTACCTCTTAGGACAGTGCAGATCTAGGGAGAAAACTCCAGTGGAAAAAAAACCTAAGCTAGAGTTGGCTTGAAATGGAAACGCCTTTTAAAACAGCTCTCCAACTGAATTTCCAAAAATGAAGAGTGTGTGTCTACGTGTATGAGTATTCACATACAGATTATCACTGTGATTAAAATCAGACGTTGGTTCTAGAAAAAGCATGTATGTCTGTGTATATATATGTATAACTGAATCACTTCATTTCTTCATTAGATATAGAAGAAATTGATCCAACATTGTACATCAACTATACTTCAATTTAAAAAAAGAATACTGGCAGGAAAAAGAGAGAGATTCTGATGCCATGAAACCACTGGCTTTCATTCCCTAAAGAAATCTAAACTCTTTTGAAAAAAACAGACCCATGTGACAGCTGCTTTTTAGATCTCATAAAAATCTTTCTCATACGCTTTCCACCCTTCATGGATTACAAAGCTTGGAGCTCACCTACTAGACATGGAAATGGGGCTGGCGGGGACAAAACGGTCCATGCGGTCCTGACAACAGGTGAGAAATGAAGCCTGGACACATGATTTAGACATTTTAAAGGACTGTCTTTGTTACGTCCCCCTTTGTACGTTTCCTAAGTCTGGGGACTGGTCTGACAACAAAAAAAAGGAAGCTCAGTTGAATCCGTCCATTGAAAGATGACATCACTAACTTACCGTATCTGAAAACCACAGGAGATTGGAGTCCTGGTAGTAGGTAAACATTCCATAGATGGGATTCAACAGCTCTTTTAATAGTAAAAGGAAGAACTCCTTTGTGACACCACCGGCATCCACTGCTTCTTCGCCATCAAAAATGACCTGGAAATAAGGAAAGCAGAATACCTCAGGGAAATTGTGGGCATTTTATGTTGTCTGTTTTTTAGTAAATTCTTTCCAAAGTCAGGACCAAGAACGGAAGATAGAACATTGATGCAATGAAAACGCAAGGTGTATCTGCTGATTATTCACAAGGCACTGACAAACACACAAAATTTTTACCAGACGTTCGGCAGCCTACAAAGAAAGTCAGCAGTTTACCCTATGTCCACAGAACGTTTAGCATCTTTGGGGGGCAGGAAGGCAAACATAAAAGAACCGATGTGGGGAGATAGTTTTATCTTCAGAGAGGCACAACACTGAGAGCTCAATGTCTGGGCATACAGAGAAAAGCAGTGATTACATTGAGTAAAGGAAGAAACCGCTCTCCATGGGGTTTCTCAACGAACTGATGCATACGCCAGAGAGGAGAGCCTTCTGAGCAGACAGGACCTGGGCTCTGTGGGGGGCGTGAACAGACCCATCACAGACGCATGTGGCGCAGGCTGGGCCCACCACACTAACAACTACAGCAAACTAACAGGGGAGATTTACTGAGTGTTTACTGCACGCCTGCCAGCACTGACCAACCTCATCCTCTGAACCATCTCAGGCACAGGGGTTGCTGTTCTGACCCCCAACTTCCAGGTTTCAGGCACAGAGCTATGGGGTTTCTGAACTAACTGATGCATCGTTTCAGAAAGCTTGTCCTGATGCTGCGTTCAAGGCTGCCTAGAGCAGGAGGAGAGGAAAGGTGAGGACAGAGGCAGGGCCCCTCCTGACTGTATGGATGCCCTGGAAGACTTAACTCAGACATGCTACCAAGCCAGAAGGGTCTCGACTGACTTACCGACAGAAAACAGGGGGCAAGGACGGCCCCCTCTCTCTGCCATATCAAAAGCTAACCCAGATGTTTTAGAGAGAACTCCCTGGGAGACTGATGGGTCCGAAGATGCTCACGGGAAAGCGTGAAAAAGGGGACAGTGTCACAGAGACCATCAGCTTCTTGCCCATTACACGTCACAAACTGGGGTTTGCAAGAGGACTGGAAATAGAGTTGGCAATTCTTCTGAAGGGAAAGGTAAGCGACTTAACACCGCAAATAACTCACGGAGGATTGACTGAGCCCCTACCACATACCAGGCATTGTGCTACGCCCTGGGAATACCCTACGGAGTAACACAAACGGGCATAGGCCACTCGGAAAGACAATTTCTTCATCATTTCAGAGTATGAAGAGCGCCTAGCCAAACAGGCTACCAGCTAGCCAGACGATTTCACTGCCTTTCCGTTCTTTTTCTACCTTCTTTCTCTTAAATCTCTGCCATCCAAAGATGTCCGGATGCTGGCTTGATAGGTTTACCTAGGCGACGCCTTAGCTGTGCTGTTGTTTGCTCGTGTTTGGTGGAGCTGGAGCAGGTACATTGCAGACAGCAGACAAGGACGGCCCTACACTCCCCCAAGGAATCCACTGGCAGTTTTATCTGATGACATGCTGGCTGTTCTGCGTGTTCATCTGACAGAAGGAGGGGGGGGAATTCTCATAAAAATGAGTAAGAAAAAATAATCAATGGCTGCCCGTCGAGACTGTGATAAGATCGCTGCTGCTTCATCAACACGGTTTAAAGAAAAGCCAGGAAGGTGCTTAGAGGAAGAGAGTGAAGGGCTCACCTTGAGAGGCTTTTTCAGATCGATGTCAGAATGGATGCTCAGCTCTCGCAGGGCGTCCCCAACAAGGTTGTTCCTGCGCACGTGAAGGACCAGGAAGGGGCTTCTGGCCAGCAGAGGCTCCAGGGTGAGAAGCATGAAGACATTCTGCAGGTTGGCCCCGTTGACCGCCACCTGCAACAGCGCAGCCGAGAGCTCGGTTACCCCTCGGAGCGCACCTGCGCGTGGGGACAGCAGCCCGCCGTGCCTGCCGCCCAGGGCGGGTGTGCGGCAGGCTGACCGCTTCGCCAGCTACTGGACCTTTCCAGCAGATCTTCTCAGCTACTCCTGTTTACAAAACACACACACATCTTTCTACTCTGAACCCAAAGAGAGTAACGGAGACCCTCTGGAAACCATATGATCCATAACGCGTTTCGGGAAAACGGTTTAGACCAAGCTGAGGAAGGCAGAAATAAGATCGCAGTGGGAGAAGGTGATGACGGAGACTGGCGACAAACAGGAAAGGAAGAAAACCCTAATATCCACCTGCAGTATAGTTTCTGTCCTTGGAAAAGTGTCCGCTTTCTCTGGAAACTTTTAAATTGTCAGTATCATGGGTATACCACTGTGAAAACACAGAGCTGCAGATACAGATAAGAGCTGGAGAGAGACGAAGATGGGGAGAGGGAGGGAAGGAAGGTACAGCGCCACCAACCGTAGGGACAGGTGGATGTGGACAGCTGACTCACGAATGTCTTCGTAGGCTGGTCAAAACCAATTCTATTATACAATGAAAAGGTGTATTTAAAATAAATTAAATACACCTCTATAACTTAAGTTTCTGCTCAATGAAAAGTTACCAAGCTCCATTTAATCACCTGTCAGAGGTGAGCAAACAATGGTCCACAGACCCAGGCTAGCCTGCTGCCTGTCTGTGTACAGCTCTTGAGCTAAAAATCGTTTTTGTATTTTTTTTTTTTTTTTGGTTTTTGTATTTTTAAATGGCTAAAAAAAATCATGGAGTTCCCGTTGTGGTGCAGCAGAAATGGATCCAACTAGGAACCACGAGGTTGCAGGTTCGATCCCTGGCCTTGCTCAGTGGGTTAAGGATCCAGTGTTGCGGTGAGCTGTGGTGTAGCTCACAGATGCGGCTCGGATCTGGCGTTGCTGTGGCTGTGATATAGGCTGGCAGCTACAGCTCCAATTCAACCCCTAGCCTGGGAACCTCCATATGCCACCCATTTGGCCCTAAAAAGGAGGGGGAAAAAAAATCAAAAGAGGAATATTTCACCACATGTGAAAATTACATAAAATTCAAATTTCATGCTAAAACAGAGTTGAATACTTGACACAGACTGTTCGGTCCATGAGGTCAAATATTTACTATGCGACCCTTTATTAAGACACTTGCCATGGATGCAGCTAGAGATTCTCACACTAGATGAAGTAAGTCAGAAAGAGAAAGACAAATACCATAACATCACTATTATGTGGAATCTAAAATATGGCACAAGTGATCCTGTCTATAAAACAGAAACAGACCCATGGACAGAGAACAGACTTGCAGTTGCCAAGCAGGAGGGAGTGGGACGGACTGGGATTTTGGGTTTAGTAGACACAGACTATTACAGTTAAATGGACAAGTGGAGTTCCCATGGTGGCGCAGTGGTTAAGGAATCCGACTAGGAACCATGAGGTTGCGGGTTCGGTCCCTGCCCTTGCTCAGTGGGTTAACGATCCGGCAACGCCGTGAGCTGTGGTGTAGGTTGCAGACGCGGCTCGGAGCCCGCATTGCTGTGGCTCTGGTGTAGACTGGCGGCTACAGCTCCAATTCGGCCCCTAGCCTGGGAACCTCCACATGCCGCGGGCGCAGCCCTAGAAAAGGCAAAAAGACAAAAAAATAAAAATAAAATGGATAAGCAATGAGGTCCTAACTGCACAGCACAGGGAACTATATCCAGTCTCTTGGAAAAAAACATGATGGGAGATAATGTAAGAAAAGAAATGGATATAGATGTATGACTGGGTCACTTTGCTGTAGAGCAGACATTGGCACAACACTGTAAATCAATTATACTCTAATAAAATTTTTTTTAAAGGAGACACTTGCCAACCCTCAGTTTATGTAAATGCGCATTCACATATACATGTTATATTCAATATAAAATTGCTGAAAACATTTCTAATAGTTCTAAAAGTAACAATGGAACTTCATCTAAATAAACTTTCTCCTATTTTCTCCTAGGAAAAATTATACCTGAATGTGTAAGATGAAAGAAACCTCGCAAGAAAACAATTTTTAAAATATGTTACCTGCATCTGCAGTTCAGCATCAGTCTGTAACATTTTGGTCTTGGCTTGGGCATCAAAGATGAAAGGGTAGGAACAGAGTGTTACAGTATCCTAGAATAAAACATTTTATTGGCAATATTATAGTTCCAGAGAGAATGCTGCTGGAAAAACACATAAATAAATTTTTAAAAGGATCATTTACCTGTATTATAGATGGTCTAGCTTTCTGCGTAAAGAAAAATAAAAAGTCTCTTAGTTGGACTGCAAAACTGGAACTTTTTACCCCTTACAAATAAAAACAAAGAACAAAACCAGATACCCTATCTGACCATGTGGCCATGGAACTAACACCGTTTGAACAGCTGACTGGAGTCTGGATGGAATACACCAGAGACGCTGATGGACACAGACTGAGAAAAACACTAAAAACGATTTTTTAAAAAATTTTAAAGGAGCTTTATAAGTCATTTCACTAACTCCGTGTTTTACAGCGTTAACAGAATTCTCATTTCTAAGAAATCTCATCCCAAAACAGGAGCTTTACAACCAAGACTTCAGAGGTTAATTTTGCTGAGCAAAGTGGATACTGCAAGTTTCATGTGTCAAGATGTTTAGCCTTCTTCACAAACACACCCAGTTACTCTTGGGAGAAACCAGGTATTTAGAAAACTGTCCCTAATTAGGCATCTACACCAATGTTTGGCCTACAGAAGACATTCCATCAATTCATGGAAGAAGTCTGAATAAATTTTGAGGACACTAACAGGACAGGTGTACTTCATTCTACTCCACGTTACTGCATTTCACAGACACCACATGGGTGTGTCCGCTTGTTTTACAAATGGAAAGTTTTGTGGCAATCCGGAGTCTTGCAAGTGTATCAATGCCATTTTTCCAATAGAAGTCTCTGTGTCACATTTTGGTAATTCTCCCCAAATTTCAAACCTTCTCATTATTATTACATTTGTTATGGTCTGTGACCAGTGATCTTGGTGTTACTACTGCAAAAAGATTATGACTTGCTGAAGGCTAAGGTGATGGTGAGAATTTTTTATCAACAAAGTATTTTTAATTAAGGTTTGTACTTTGTTTTTTAAACATAATGCTCCTGCACACCTAACAGACTACAGCATGGTATAAACATAACTTTTATAGGTATTGGGAAACCAAAAAAATTCATATGACTTGCATTACTGCCATATTTGCTTTATTGTGGAGGTGCAGAACCAAACTCAAAACATTTCACAACCATAAACGTATCTAAGAGGTACGTTAGTTTCATTTATCAGGAGAAAAAAAGAACTCTCTCCTGAAAGGCTTTGTTAAGTTAATAAATAATGTCTGCTACATAACCTAACAGAAACAAACAAAAAATCAATGGTACAGATCACACTGACCCGTAGCAGAATATCTCAAGCAGAAAACGATGTGTTTATTCCCAGAGGTGTGAGAGTGCGCCACGATTTTTTTTTTTTTTTTTTTAGGGCCACACCTGTGCCACATGGTAGTTCCCAGGTGAGGAGTCCAATTGGAGCTACAGCCACTGGCCTGTGCCGCAGCTGCAGCCACGCCAGATCTGAGCCATGTCTGCAACCTACACCACAGCTCATGGCAATGCCAGATCCCTGACCCACGGAACAGGGCCAGGGATTGAACCCACATCCTCATGGATACTAGTCAGGTTCGTTATTGCTGAGCCACAACAGGAACTCCCTCCATGCATTTGTTTTTTAATTTCTGTGGGTTTTTTTTTTTATGGTATTCTAAACAAAATAAAAATACATTCTGAATGGCTTCCTTCTGATGGTGTGTTGCATATAATTTGCATTTTTTGTGTGTGTGTCTTTTTTTTCTTTTCAGGGCTGCACCCACAGCATATGGAGGTTCCCAGGCTAGGAGTTGAATCAGAGCTGTAGCTGCCGGCCTACACCACAGCCACAGCAACGCTGGATCCTTAACCCACTGAGCAAGGCCAGGGATCAAACCCGTTTCCTCATGGATTCTAGTTGGGTTTGTTAACCACTGAGCCACGAGGGGAACTCCTGCATTTATTTTAATGACTGCACTGGTGCTGCGTTATACTGAACTGTCCAAGGGTAATAAGCGAAGAGGGAAAGCAGACTTCTTTGTAAGTGATGCATTTGCGCCCAGGAAAAGGCTGGAGCAGCCCTGGCTCACTGCTTGAATGAAGTTTAACAGCAGCTCAAAGGACAAAAGCGAGCTGAGTCACCCCAGGGCGCGCAGCCTCGGGGCTCAAGTCCCCAGGCCTGGCTGCAGGCAGTCCTGACGGCAGCGCAAATGCGGTCTGGTTTCAGGCCAAATCAGTGAGGCTAACTGGTGTTTTGCTGATTTTGGACTTTTGTTCGTATTTAATGTGTAAACTTGGTTTGGGTTTATAATGTTTAAAAGCTCTATGGAGAACAAGTGTATACCTACCTCCTTTTGGGTTTGTGACTATTTCCATGGCATCATTTTAGAGCAATTTGAATTAAAATCCACCCTTTATCCTTTAGAAACAGGCTCCGTCAGGGATCTTGGACCATTGCCCTGGACTGAGAAACGCCAAGTGGAGAGAGGATTCCAGTGCAGGGAGACGAGGCATGAACTCCTGCACCTAAAACCCAAGCTGACTGGACTCATTCTCAGGCCCACTTCCCCAATTACTAGAATTCTGGAACTGAAATCACTAGAATAAACACACACGCACACACACAACACCCCACCACAGCACCCTGGCTTCTGCCCTAGGTCCCTACAGAAGGTACGCGTGTCCTGGGAAAGCGTGTTTAAGACTGGTGCCAATATCCAGAATTTTCGAATCTTCTCAGCAGAGATTTTATTCTAAGCATCATTTGCCTACCCTCAAGGCAAATCAAAGACCTTTATAACGTGTGTTGGTTTGTACAGCAAGATAAAGCTTTGAATGCTTCCAATGTAAGAATGATTATGGGAGATGTGACAACAGTGGCGGTACAAACAGCTGCGGGCATTAATTACAACGTCCCAGTGTACAGTGGGCCCTCCTGACCCACAGGGTCCACATCTGCAGAGTCATCAACCTCAGATGGAAAATACCGGGTGGGGGGGGACTTACAGAAACTTCCAGAGAGCAACACTTGAATCTGCCACACACGGGCAACGATGTCCATAGCATTTACACTGCGTTAGGCATGATAAGTAATCAAGAGACCCTTAAAGTATATGAAAGGATGCAGGCAGGTTGTATGCAAATGTGACACCACTGCGGACGAGAGACTTGAGTGTGGAGAATTCTGCCATGCGGGTCCGGGCTCAAGGAACCAACCCCCCGTGGACCTAGCAGCCTTAAATACTGGTGATTTGATTGGTGCAATACAGTGATTTCAGACTGTATTTCTCGGCTCTCCCCAGTTCTGCAACTCCCTCCGAGCCCCCTCTCCTTGCAACGCCCACCACCAGCCCCCCCGACCCCTTTACCGCTCCCCTTCTGCAGCTCGTAGTCCTCCCATCACCCCCTGCCGGACCCCGACCCCACCCCTGAAAGAGGGTGCTCTGGGAGGCAGGCTGATCTCTGCTCTGGAGAAGGAGAGCGGGAAGAGGAGGTAGGGTCACCGGATGACGAAGTCGGCTGGAAAGAAACCCAGCTGGGAACCAGAGCCAAGGCCAGAGGATGGGGGTCCAGGAGACCCCGACCCCAGGGGAGGACTGCGGCGCCGGCTCTGGGAAGGTGAAGAAGGCAAGGGTGTTCAGAAAAAGACGCAGCAGACCTGTTTCAACGTCTATTTTTAGGTCTATAATTTTTTTTGACAAGTCTATGGGGCTTTGATTTGAAATATAAGAATTTCATTTCACTGATTTCTATTTTGTAGATGCTAATTTTTTTTTTTTAATTTGCTTTTTTTTTTTCAGGGCTGTACCTGTGGCATGTGGAAGCTCCCAGGCTAGGGGTTGAATCGGAGCTACAGCTGCCAGCCTACACCACAGCCACAGCCACGCAGGATCCGAGGTGTGTCTGTGACCCACACCACAGCTCATGGCAACGCCGGATCCTTAATTGGCTAAGCGAGGCCAGGGATCAAACCTCATGGTTCCTAGTCAGTTTCCGCTGCACCACAACGGTAACTCCAGATGCTAAACACTTTAGAAATGATATTAATACTGGCATTTTCGCACTCCATGAACTGAAGAGCAGAACGGCAGTATTCCGATTCTGCTCCCTGACTGCTCTCCCTCACCTAGGAGGATGAGATCCCCCTGAGAGGCTGCGTGTCCTGGGCCATCCCTTCCCCACCAGGGGGTCTCACACACCTAAAGCCAAAAGGTGCTAGTGATGCATCATGGGTCAAGTGCTGCTGCTCGAAATGGGGTTGCGCCGTGACCTTAGTTCATTTTTTTAAAAACTATATGAGCCAATGAGTAAATACCGGGTTCAGAACTGGACAACTGAGAAACTGGGAATATCTTTTTCCTCTTTTTTTTTTTAATTTTAAGTCAGCATTTCCTAAATGGGGCTGTGACTGGGGACAACGGGTAGGACACAAACACGGGAGCCTCTGTCTTGGGGCCTGTCTGGCACCACGGGTCCCTGCACCTCGCTGAGCAGATCCGGCTCCCAGCAAAGACTGGGGCCTCACCTCCCCGATGCACGATGTGCTGGTCCCTGCCCAGGATGACACACACAGACAAGGTCACAGCGACTTGAGTCTTCAGGTTTGAAGCATTTACTTGGTGTCACTGACTTCCTCACCTCTGCTGCCCTCTAGGGGCAGGTCACAGAGTTACTCACTCTACGTTCTAGTCAGTTTCCAAGTGTAGATGATGGCAGTTTATTAATTGAAATAAATAAACCACTACCACCTATGCTTTAAAATAAAAGTCCGCCACTTCAAAATGTTCCTTTTGTGCTCCCTAACCTTGTGCACACAAGTGTTTCGTCCCTGAAATGACCTTTTCACTACGCTGAACACCTCACAGAGGCAGCCACCACGTCCTATATGTGTCTCTGTTCCCAGGCACGGGACAGACTGCTTCCTGAAAAACACTTAAAAAGGGCTTGCCACATGCCAGGCACCAGGTTCGTTGCCAAGTAAGACCTTCCCATGCTTTCTCCCATTTAATTTTCATAATGTCATTATAATTCTTATGTATAAATGAGGATGCTAGGCTTATAGAAACGAAAACACCTGCCCAAGGTCGCATAGGTCGTGGGCCACAGTTGAGACTTTTGAATCCAGTTCTTTCTGACAAAAGCACGTGCTCTGAGCAGCCTTGACTATGACCACACTAAAAAATTTAACACATCAAAATCATTTATTGTGAGACACACACACACACATAGGAAAATTATTCAGCCATGAAAAAGGCAATCCTGCCATGTGCAACAACATGGGTGAAACTGAAGGACGTTTATGCTCAGTGAAATAAGCCAGACAGAGAAGGACAAATGCTGTACAACCTCACCTATATGTGGAGTCTTTAAAGAAAGAAAGAAAGAAAGAAAGAAAGAAAGAAAGAAAGAAAGAAAGAAAGAAAGCAAGCCAGCCAGCCTCATAGATACAGAAAAATGGTGGTTGCCGGGGGCTGGTGGGGAGACGGAATGCAGGCAGAAGGGGAGATGTAGGTCAAACGGCACAACCTTTTCAGCTGTCAGTCAGTCCTGGAGATCTAGGTCATGACACAGAATTACATACTGGACGTTTGTTGAGAGTGCATCTTAAGCATCCGCAAGACCCATAAAAAACAAGTTAACTGTGTGAGACATTGGATGGGTTAATTACCTTGATCTCTGTAGCTACTTCACAATGTGTGTGTATATCAAAGCATCACACTGCACACTTTAAATACATACAATGTTGTTTGTTAATTACCCCTCAGTGAAGCTGGGGGAGAAATTCACTTATTGTTCATTACTACCATTTACAACTGATTAAGTCCAGAAATAAACCCATGGATATATGGCTAATTAGGTTATATTAAGGAGGCAAGATCACACAATGTGAAAAGGACAGGCTCTTCAACACATGGTGTTGAGAAAACTGGACAGGCGCACACGAAAGAATGAAACTATCTCACTATCTTACTTATCATACATAAAAACTAACTCAAAGTGATTGAAAGACTTGAATGTGAGACCCAAGACATAAAACTCATAGAAGAAAACACAGGTAGTAATAAGCAACTTGCCATCCATCTTGGCAATGAGTTTTTTGGATCTGACTTCAAAATCAAAAGTGACATAAGGGGAGTTCCTGTCATGGTGCAGTGGAAATGAATCTGATCAGTAACCATGAGGGCACAGGTTCAATCCCTGGCTTCACTCAGTGAGTTAAGGATCTGGCATTGCCATGAGCTGTGGTGTAGGTCACAGATGTGGCTCAGATCTTGAGTTGCTGTGGTGTACGCCGGCAGCTATAGCTCTGATCAACCCCTAGTCTGGGAACTTCCATGTGCCACAAGTATGGCCCTAAAAAGCAAAAAAAAAAAAAAAAAAAAAAAAAAAAAAGGCAACAAAAACAAAAATAAACAAATGGAACAATACCAAACTAAAAAGCTTTCCTGCATGGCAAAGGAAATCATCAACAAAATTTGAAAAGGCAGCCTACAGAATGTGAGAGGTATTTGCAAATACATCTGATAAAACGTTAATGTCCAAAATATACAAAGCACTCATACAACTCAGTATCAAAACAAAAACCACAAGCTAATTAAAAAATAGGCAGAGAATCAGAACAGATTTTTTTCCAAAGGCACACATGTGGCCACCAGGCACATGAAAAGATGCTCGACATCCCTAATCATCAGGGAAACGCACATCCAAACCACAACGAGCTACCACCTCACACCTGTCAGAATGGCTATTACCAAAAAGACAACAAATAGCAAGTGTGTCGGGTTTGGGGGGGGGGGGCAAGGAGAAAAGGGATGCTGGGCATGTAAACTGAGGCAGCCACTGGAGAAACTGTTTGGAGGTCACGCAAAAAAATTAAAAACAGAATTACCATATGATTGTGCAATGCCTCTTCTGGGTATTCATTTAAAGAAAGGGAAACACTAATTCAACAAGATATACGTACCCCTATATTCATCGCAGCCTTATAGGAAAACATATAAAATTTAGCCGAGAGGAAAACAACCCAGGTGTCCATAGATGGGTGAATGGATAAAGAAGATGGGGGGATATCTAGCCCCACAATGGAACAGTTCTCATGTAACCAAGCAGGAGCCCACGGAGCCTTTCCCGGGACAGACGCTTGCCCCACAGCCTCTGCTTTATTAGCTCCTCCCTGAGGTACCTGGATAATAGCAGCTGCTGTCAATTTCCCCAGTAGCTTTGCTGATGCCGAGACCCCCTCCAAAAGGAAGGATTAACGCCCTGATGAGTATGCAGCCCCCAGACCTACGAGCCCCCCCTGCGGAGATGTGAGCCCCTGCCCTGTTACCTCGCCATCAGCCCATCGGAGAACCGCGCAGGAGCTGATCACAGCCCGGACTCTCCTCCCTCGCTTGGCCTTTAAAAATGCATTCCTGAAGCCCACGGGGGATTTGGGGTGTTTTGAGCACTAGCGGCCCTGGGCGTCTTGCTTGGCGCCCTGAAATACGCTGCCCTTTCCTTCACTAAAACCCAGCATCAAAAATTTGCTCTACTGCACCCAGGCGAGCAGACTCGGGTTTCACACTTAGACACCAAGGATGGCATCTTGTGAATTCCCTGGTGGCTCAGTGGGTTAGGATCCAGCACTGTCACTGCTGTGCGGCAGGTTCAGTCTCTGGCCCGGGAACTTCCACATGCCATGGGCATGGCCAAAAAACCAAAACTTAAAATGAAAACAAACAAACAAAAAAGAAAGAATGGAATCTTGCCATTTTCAACATGAATGGCGCTGGAGGGCATTATGCTACGTGAAATAAGTTGGACGAGGAAAGACAAATGTTGATTTTACTTGTACTTGGAATCGAAACAGATAAACCAAATCGAAACAAAAAAACAAGGTCATAGGCAAGAAAGTTTAGTGGTTGCCAGAGGGGAGAGGGGATGGAGGGTGGGTGAAGAGAGTCAAAAACATAACCTTCCAGTTATCAAATAAACAAGTCACAGTGATGTAATGCACAGTACGGTGACTACAGATAATAAAACTGTACTGCGTGTTCTAGTTGCTAAATTTGCTAAGAGAATAAATCTTAAAAGTCATCACTACAAGAAAAAATATTTGTAACTAGGTGTGGCGACAGAATGAGACTTAAGGTAGTGATCATTTCACAGTGTATATCAACACCGAGTCGTTATGGCATACACCCGAGATGAACACAATGCCATGTCAATGAAACCTCGAAAAAAAATCAGTCAAAAAATTAATATACGAAACAGCTTTAGCATTTTAGCTTAAAATCCAAGCTACCAAGAAATTTAAACTTCAATTTCTAATAGTATTGTATAAAACGGAAAAAAAATCCACAGAAATCACAAAAAGTCACACAGTAACTTCACCTAATTTTCTATCTTTCTATAACTACCTTAATTATTGAAGGGGAAATGAGCATCTGGTATTTAAGACTTTTATTTGCTTATCAAATGTTAAGAGAAAGGAACTATAAAAAAGTTATCTAAGTTGCTCACTTAAGGACCTCATACCACAGTCGTGAAAATCTGTGTTTTAATGCCAGCAACTTCTTCGGGGTCAAAAAGAATTAAGAGCTCATTAGAATTATTTTATTCAGCAACCAGTCACAGAAAGGGTAGACTAAAACTCAGAAAGATTGGCTTTTACAGCGAACTGAATTGATGGAAAAATTGCTTAACTTCTCTGGGCCTCCAATTTCTCAAGGAGCAGCAACAAAGCAGTCAGCTAAATAATTCACAGGGAGTACTTCAGCTCTTAACATTTTATGAGTCAGTGAATATTTATTTACAAATTGATAAAACAGAAGAGCTTCTCTCTTTATATTTTCTAAATGAACAGAAGGAAACAGAGCTCACTGTTAGCCTCTGTGAAATTTCCCACGTAAACTCATTTAGAAAATTCACCCACTTTTTAAGAGAGTATTTTGGTTTTTTAAGGTCATCAAAAATCTTATTAAAAATGCAATATTGCGTCTGGCATTGATCATCTATTATTTGACAAAGAAAATAATCTCCCTTAATTAAAAAAACCCATTTAAATGCCTTGCTTCTGGACACGAGTGCTGACCTCCAAAAGCCCTGCAGGGAAATACTGTCTCATGCTGGTGATGAATCAGCTCCACCGGCAAGGATTCCTCTCGGATGCAGCTGCTGTGTGTGGCTTCACCTCATATAATAACCAAGTTATCCCTCTGTTTTCTGACCTCATATAAGAACCAAGTTATCCCTGTTTTCTGACATCATGGAAGTTTGCACATAATCCACAGATAGGGATGCTAAGAAGCCTTACACACACCCCACGCCAGTCTGCAACCAAACCGAGAGTCAGGCTGGGGGCGGCAGGCGCAAACCTGCAGTTCTTACAGCGGGAACTAGGTCAGGGATCCGTGATATTTTCACGGATGGGTTACCTGCTACATTTAGGGTTGCATGTTAACCCCAAATCAGAGGTCGCCTGGAGGATTCAGGCAGGTAACAGAAGACGACTGCAGCAGGCGAGCTGTGAGATGAGGACAATCAGCAAATGACCCTCTCCCCATATCAAAATCAAGCTGCAGTGGGGACTCTGGCACAGAGAAGCCTTGTCCACAGAGCCTGTACTCAATGCCAGCCAACTGGTGCCATCTGGGAAGACAGGTCACGAAGCTAGATCTTCCAAGTCTCAAGAAAAGCCAGAAATTCATCTTGTGTCTTGACTTTTTAAAATTATGATAAACTTCTCTGACCTCAACCTTACAAATGTTTTCTCAGGTCAGGCTCCCAAGAAAAGCAAAAATAAACCAATGGGACCTAACCAAACTGACAAGCTTTTGCACAGCCAAGGAAACCATAAAAAACAAAACCAAAAAGATGACTTACAGAATCAGAGAAAATAGTTTCAAACGATGCAACCGACAAGGGCTTAATCTCTAAAATACACCAACCACTAATACAACTCAACAGCAAAAAAAAAGCCAACAACCTAATGGAAAAATGGGCAAAAGACCTGAATAGACATTTCTCCAAAGAAGACATACAGATGGCCAACAAGCACATGAAAAAAATGCTCCACATCCCTGATTATTAGAGAAATGCAAACCAAAACTACCATGAGATACCACCTCACACCTGTCAGAATGGCCATCGCTAATAAGTCCACAAATAACAAATGCTGGAAGGGGTGTGGAGAAAAGGGAACCCTCCTGCACTGTTGGTGGGAATGTAAGCTGGTACAACCACCATGGAGATCAGTATGGAGATACCTCAGAAAACTATACATAGAACTACCATAGGACCCAGCAATCCCACTCTTGGGCACACATCCGGACAAAACTTTCCTTGAAAAAGACACATGCACCTGCATGTTCACTGCAGCACTACTCACAATAGCCAAGACATGGAATCAACCCAAATGTCCATCGACAGATGATTGGATTAGGAAGATGTGGTATATATACACAATGGAATACTACTCAACCATAAAAAAAGAACAAAATCATGCCATTTGCAGCAACATGGATGGAACTAGAGACTCTCATACTCAGTGTAGTAAGTCAGAAAGACAAAGACAAATACCATGTGATATCACTTGTATCTGGAATCTAATATAGGGCACAAATGAACCTTTCCACAGAAAAGAAGCTCATGGACTTGGGAGAACAGACTTGTGGTTGTCAAGGGGGAAGGGGAGGGAGTGGGATGGACTGGGAAGCTAGGGTTAACAGATGCAGACTGTTGCCTTAGGAATGGCTAAGCAAAGAGATCCTGCTGTGCAGCCCTGGGAACTGTATCTAGTCACTTATGATGGAGCCTGATAATGTAAGAAAAAACATGTATGTGTGACTGGGTCACCTTGCTGTGCAGTAGACAACTGACAGAACACTGTCAACCAGCTATAAAGGAAAAAAATCATTTAAACACATTTTAAAAAATTGTGATAACAGTCAAAGTTTGCCATCTTTACCATTTTGAAGTGGACAGTTCACTAGTGCTACGTTCACACCATCGTGCAATGATCTCCAGAACTTTCTCATCCTGCAAAGCTGAAAACTCTGTGCCCCATTTCCCCTCCCCCAGACCCTGACAACCACCGCTGTACTTTGTCTCTGTGTCTGACCACTCCAGACACCCTGCTTCTCGTAAATGTCTAACTAACGCTTACACCATCCCAGGTTACTACCCACTTCTGCCTGCTTGTGACCGTTCACAACTACTCAAAGCACTTCAGTGTCTGAAGAACACAAAAGCCGGGGGCTAAAACGCAGATGTGACCCTAACATCAAAGCCAAGGGCAAATTAGAGAGTGCGGAGGCGCATCGCTTGTCCTTATTTGTCCTCGGAGAAGAGATGAAAGCTTTCAGATACGCTTTACACGAGTTCTTACCATGCCTGCTTGATGCAAGAACCACATGAGGTAGTCTTCCTGGATGTCCACGAGACTGGAGATCTCAGGAATGTAAAACGTATCATACTCCACATGCTTCACTTTAAGATTGACCTGACGAAGGACAAAACAAGGACACCTAAGACCCGGGCAACTGGGTCTTCCTTCAAGGCTCCCCCTAGACCATCTGGGTGGATCGTCCTACCCGCATCTCCTTGCCCATCTCCCCATGGCTCCTCTCTAGGCTCACCTTTTTTTTTGCCATTTCTTGGGCCACCCCCATGGCATATGGAGGTTCCCAGGCTAGGGGTCTAATCGGAGCTGTAGCCGCCAGCCTACACCACAGCCACAGCAACGCGGGATCCTTAACCCACTGAGCTAGGCCAGGGATCGAACCTGCAACCTCATGGTTCCCAGTGGGACTTGCTAACTGCTGCGCCACGACGGGAACTCCCAGGCTCACCTTGTACAACTTCTCCAAGAGCCTGAGCGCGGCTGTGATGTAATTGTTAAACAGCACAGGAATTAAGAACGTCTTCCTTCCTCTCAGCAGATACACGACAGCCCCTTTATAGAGGTTTACCAGCTTCGTGAAATATTTCGGGCATACCTGAGACCACCAGTTATCTTTAGGAAGAAAGGAAAGACATAGTCTCAACACGTCATCTTGAGGCGAGCGTGTATGCCTTCTGCCTACCAGCTAAAAACTGCTCCAGCTAGAAGGTAAGCATTAGTCTAAAATACAGTTTCCCCACACTGGCTTGGCAAAGAAGCCATTAGAGCATTTCTGCAGAGAGCAGCAGGTGCACGAGAATCCTGGAGCTTTTTTTTCTCAAGCTTTATCTGAGTTTTTTTCCCTCAAGGACCTCATTCAGAAGACCCATCGCAAAGTTCGGTTCCAAGGGCGCATGTGCCCAAGATGCTGAGGCACCTGTTTGGGGCAGGAGCGTCCTCGTACCCTGGTCCTTTCAGCCTTCTTCTCAGCCACCACCTAAGCCCTGGCCGAGGAATGCTGAGGACCACATGCCCCGGAAGCAGCACCCGTACAGCAACCAGTCCTTTCTTGGAGGAGGACTGTCAGGGGGGAAACCCTTATTTCTGTTTCTTACTCAACAATGCTTTCTCTTAACCAGACAAGACCCTACCACTGCTTCCCACTTTGCCAGGAACAAGCCTGGTCACACGAACATATTTACAGGAGGAGGAAATATAAGGCCTAAGGTTTTTAAACTATATTCCCGAAAACGTAAAAAGGCAGTGGCAGGGGGAATGGCCAAAACAAAGAAGGCAAAATACTGATCCCTGGATTTGCGGGATGGCTACCTGCGGGGTTCTCTCTACTTTGCGGTATTCTTTTAAAGTGCTATAGTTAGAAGTTAAAAACAAAGGAAATGGAAAACGGAACAGTTCTGATCTCTCTGTGCTATCCTACCTGGAAAAATTAAAACTAAAAAAAAAAAACCCTCCCAACTTCAAAGTCAGGCAATGCTCCTTCAGAGAGAGCCATCTCTACCTCGTGGTCTATTCGACCACCTGGGCACATATGCCCCAAAGGGCTTTTGATCTTGAAAAAAACTAAGGACTAGCATATTACTACTGCTTTCATGCCTGTCTGTTTTTGTATCTTCCACAAAGGCAGCAGCATCATGGAACTGCCAGTATGCCATCCTCAGCCACGCAGGTCTCTTTCCTCACGGGGGGACCACACTCAACTAACACCCTGGTCCATATGGGATGCAGAAGTTACTGAGCTGCAGGGAACACCTAAAAACATGAAAAATCACCAGGAAAAACAAAACAAAACAAAAAAGCCAAAAGGAAAAAGCCAGGCGACAGACTTTGTGCGCATGTGATTAATAAAAACATCTCAGGCGCTACTCCCATGAGAGGCGCTCTCCAGTTCACTGAGGAACAGAAGGTTCTTATCTCAGCAAAGTATCCGAGGCCTGCAAAAATCAGTGTGGACTCAACTGTCCTAAAAAAGAAAAACAAAACAAACGTTTGGTAAGTCTCCACTACGTCCTCTCCTGTTCCGGAGACCCTTGTGTCACACCACGACTGTTCATTGCACTCCCGCCCCCCAAGCCCGGTGTAGCCGAAAGGCCAACAGATGGACACTTGTTTTTGAGGCACTCTTAACTCTTAGCAAGTAGAGGAGGAGAAAAAAAATAATGTCAACTAACCTCACTCTGTGACTATTTAAAAACCCAGGTTACTGGGGCCTGAGTCATTTCCACTAACCTAAATAATGGTTCGACTTGTTTACATTGCAAATGTGGCTAGTTAGACACTAACAGCAAAGAAAGAAACGTTTCCATGCTAAGGATATTAAATGGCAACATAGGGATTCTTGGATCTCAGCCCACCGAGAGCCAAAGATCACACCAAAAAAGAAGCAGCACAAAACCTCCGATGTCAAGTAGGGGAAATTCACCTAAGACTTTGCTGGGGTTTGTATCCAGACGCAGAATGGCCATAGCCAGGGGGATAGTCAGCGTTATGTAATACTTGGAATCCTGGAGCAGGGGAAACTCCGGGAGTATCAAGTAGATTCGCATGGCTTCGACATCTGGCGGCGAACTCGACAACTGAGGAATCAGGCAGCTTTCAAAGCTATTTAAGATCTGCAGGAGAGAAAAGAGTATTGAGAAGTTCAGACGCTGCTGAAACCTAGTCATCTGATCTCTAAATTCAGAAACAACTGGAGGGACTCCCAATTCTCATTCATTCAGGAGGTCACTCGGGGGCCTCTACGAGCCAAGGGCTGGTCTGGGCACTGAGGATACATCAGAGAAAAGACAACACAGGGCGTTCTCGCTGTGGCTCAGCGGAAAGGAATCTGACTAGCATCCATGAGGACGCAGGTTCTATCCCTGGCCTCGCTCCGTGGGTTAAGGATCCGGCATTGCCGTGAGCTGTGGTGTCTACACATGCAGGTCAAAGACATGGCTCGGATCCTGTGTCGCTGTGGCTATGGCGTAGGCCATCGGCTACAGCTCGGATTCGACCCTACCCTGGGAACCTCCAAATCTGCAGATGTGGCCCTAAGACCAAAAAAAGGAAAAGAAAAAACAAAGATCCCTGCCCCAGGCAGATCTTACACTCTGGAGTCACATTTCCTTAGAAAAATTTAAACCAAATATAACGTATGTCATCAGGGCATAAAAATGCAAAAATGCATTTTGAAGCATGCGCTTTGTAGATGTAAACAACTCACCTGTTCCAGAATCACGGAGTGCTGAGAGTTCATTAACTTCTCAAATAACACTCGAGTTGAGTTCAGGTCAATCCCAGGGATTTTGGGACTTGTTTTAAAATGCTCATCAATTCTAAACAAACCAAAGCAAACCAAAATGTGTAATAAAAGAAAAACCAAGCCAACACGCTGATAGGAAGTATCAACAGGCAAACCCAACAGTTTGCACACACTGATCAGATGTAAATTTGACCTGGTAGACAAGATGCACACAGACACTAACTCGGGGGAAGCCTGACAGGCTACATCTCCCTGGAATCTCTTCTTCAAGGTGACCTTAACGTCTTCAAGCCTTTTTTCCTTCAAGTCAAAGTACAAGGATCATCCCCTCCATTTCGGGTTGTCTTGAAGCTTCTAAGCAGAGGGTTATGTCCCTGCTTCCCTCTCGCATTTTGTGGCCTCTTTCTGTCACTGTGCTATGCGGACCTAGACGCAGATGCTGTGTCTGGGCGCAGCGAACATCCCCTGTGCAAACCAGCCCACTTAGCAACAAATGCCAGGTTTAAAGCCAGTTATCTCTCTAAAAAAATCAGAACTACAACAAATGCAAAGTTAATCTCTCTCTCGGTTAACACAAGGGATATAATTATTTTCATTCAAGGACTAATTTCACAGCTATTGTTTTTAGCGTCCTAGTTAATAATCATTTTTCTAACCTTAAATAAAGTCTTAGCCTTTGACAGACTCAGAGAACGTCTCTCTTAAATTCCCACTCTTGAACACAGCACATCCAGTAATTACAAAAGAACTATCTGTTGTAATTACTATCTGTTGTAATTATTATCTATTTGCAAAACAGGCTTCTGCTTATGTGTAAGAGACATATTCAGATAGTTTTAATATACCTGACAGCAATGTTATAACTTATAAAAACAGAGGCAGCGTTTCTAACATTTAAAAAAAAATCATAATTATATGTACTGGAACCCAAATAGCCAAATCAAGAAGAAATACTTGGGCTTTCTTTGGTGGATCTTTTGCTGCTATCACTCTAAAGATAAATTTGCCCGAAACATAGAAATTAGTTCTGATGTCCCAGATGTAACCTTCCTTATGCTTATAAGTACCTTCTTTCTGCTATGCTGTTAAGAAAAAACAAAATACTTTGTCTCATGTATTTTTGCTTTGTTAAACTGGTCTTCGTTTTCACTGGTTTCCCATGAAGTAGTCTGCGTAAAGCTGGAGCGGGATTTCTGAAATAGCACAAAAGTCCGTTTTTTTAAAAAAAGGTTTTGAGATTCTGCTGTATAGCACATGGACCTAAATCCCATCACTTGCGATGGAACATGATGGAGGGTAATGAATGTGAGAAAGTGTGTGTGTGTGTGTGTGTGTGTGATTGACTGGGTCACTTTGCTGTACAGCAGAAATTGACAGAACACTATAAATCAACTATAATAAAAAATTTTTTTAAAATAAGAGGTTTTACTCACAAATCTATAAACTCCGTGACACCCAGGATGGATAACCTCCCAAATCTGACCAAGAGTCCTTCTCCACTTTCATAAAAGCTGTCCTTCTAGAGCACCGTTTCTCTACCTTGGGACTACTGACTGGGCGGCAGGTTAATTCTTTGCTGGGTGGTGGGTTTGTGAGATGCTCAGCAGCACACCTGACCTCTGCCCACGAAGCGCCAGCAGTACACTCTCCGCCACGGTAACAATCAAAAACGTCACCGAATGCCTGTCCCCTGGGAAGCACAGCCAGCCTCGCTGAGAACCACTGCTCTAAAAGACCAACATCGGCACAAGACAGAGTATTTCTCCCTGGAGGAAAAGGCTGAGTATTGGCTCTGAAAGGAACTGGATGAGCTCACGTCGGCTGCCCCGGTGACACAAGAGAATGACTTTGCAATCTCTAACTGCAACCGAACGGGAGAGTCTGAAGCGACCTCAGGCTGAACCCAGTTCGGGACAGAATTTAGGGCAGGGGGAATGGGCAGGATGGGATTCACCCAGAACCAAAGGCTCAGTCTTTGGGGGAATTCATGCACCTTGTTTACTGGCAGGAAAAGGATGGGGTCAGGGACCTGGGACCATCGAAGATCAAAACCCATGACAAGACCCTTCAGCTGCAGCAAGTTCCTTGCAGAAGGGAGAAGATTCCTATAGAAGGGAGAAGCCCTAGCAAAGAAACATCTATTTACTCCCTGGGGGTTCAGACCAAATGTCATCTCCTGGTGGGCAGAGCTGGCCCGGAGTCCAACGAGTCCCTGAAGCTCCTTGCAGCTTTCCCTAAATTCACCCTTTCTGAGAAAAGGAAAAAAAAAACTATGGGAAAGGAAACCAGAGAAACCAAGAAGATTTATGGAACTAAGAATTTAAGAACAAACACCATCCACGTGGTGGGGGTAACACTTTAGAATACCCCCCCCCCAAATCCTACTTTTGAAATTGCACCAACCCTTTCGAGATACTGTCTCTCTCCTCAGTCATCTGCTTCTCTGCCAACCAGGCATGAATCGGCATTGCCCTTCCTGACGTCCTCTCACTCATCATCATTTGGATCCAGTTTTTTGCACACATCATCAGCTTAGCCACTGAATTAAGGCCAACCCCCCCCCCGCCCCCATCAAAGAGAAGAGGCGTCTCTCCCGGCCTTTGCTGAGTAAGTATCTGCATCACACGTGGGTATTTTTTTTAAGACTCTCTAAGTCACTTACTTTTTCTCGAGAAAACTTCCATTCCAGCAGGCTGCAGAAGATAATATCTGAACAACACCACTGCTCAGAAAAGAAAAAGGGAGGGGAGGCTTTAATACTTACAAATAAATGGTTAATTAAGCATCAGCAAAAGATTAGTCATCTACTTCATTAACAGCTGCTCTTTCTCACCTGGGTGAAGCCTTGGAAAAGGTACATTTGCTTAGAGAGATACTGTTCGCATCTCAAAATGGACCAGAACTTAAGCTTCATGACATAAGTCATGTTAAAATAAAAAAAAAAGAGGATCAAAGCTACCAAAAGAAAATTCTTGGGCCTAATAATGATCTCGAACTTTCCTCTCCCAGCAACCATCTAAGACATACCCCCCTCACCCCCAAACACCAACACAAAATAAAACCAACAGAAAGAGAAGCTAAGCTCTTGTTAACGAAAAAACACAAAGTATCTTTGCGAATGGATCACTGAACAAACATTTCCTTCTTTTTTTCTTTTCTTTTTTCTTTTTTTTGCCCTTCTGAGGAAGAAACTAAAAAAAATGAAGTGTGTATTCCTATGACCTAGCTGACCCAGGGTCTGGGAAAAACAGCTAGTTTCTGAGGGTCCGAGTGAAGCTGGAGGGAGAAGGAAATGAGAAGGAACAAAACAAACAGAGGGTGTGGAGGGGGTCCCAGGAACTTGGGTTACTCACAGAATCTGGGCAGGAAGATCTTAGGGATCAGCCCTTAGGGCCCTTTGTCACGTAAATAAGAAAACTGAGACCTCCTAGAGTGTCAAGGTCGCAGCAAGGGCAATTTCACTCTCCCCACCTTCCTGGGGTTGGTGGGGTGGGTGAGCCAGTCCCCCGCTCCCTCTTCCCTGCCAACTTCCAGCCTGAATCCCCAAAGGGCCACCAAAAGCTCAGCCTGAATCCCCAAAGGGCCACCAAAGCTTAGGGTGACTCTGGGGACCACGGTGGAGGTGCCCTGGGGCATCCCCAGTCATCCCGCACTCAAAAATTCACTACCTGGTGTGGCCAAAGCTCCCCCCCCACCCCCATCATAAGGCAAGATGTTTTATACACGTTTCTAGAACGACCACCACCCAGTTCACAGAGCATGATTCTCTGATTGCCAGCAATTAGACTCCAGAAAAATGGCAACTGTGAGGAAAGCCAAGTGTGTAAAACTATCAGAAAAAAAAAAAAAACTATTTTAGGAATAAAATAGGAGTTGCCGTCATGGCTCAGTGGAAACGAATCTGACTAGCATCCACGAGGATGAAGGTTTGATCCCTGGCCTCGCTCGGTGGGTTAAGGATCCAGCATTGCTGTGAGCTGTGGTGTAGGTCACAGACACGGCTTGGAGCCCATGTTGCTGGCGGCTGAAGCTCCGATTTGACCCCTAGCCTGGGAACCTACGTATGCCAAGGGAACGGCCCTAAAAAGACAAAAATAAAAACAAAAATTAGCTGAAAGTCCTCAATCCTTTTTTTTTTTTTTTGGAGTTATTTTTTTTGTTTCTTCTTTGGCCACCCTGTTGCATATGAAAATCCAGGGATCAGATCTGAGCCACAATTTTGACCTATGGTGCACCTGTGGCAATGCCAGATCTTTAACCCACTACACCAGGCCAGGGACCGAACCTGCATTCCTAGGACTGCACAGACGCCACCAACCCCACTGCACCATAGCGGGAGCCCCTACAATCCTTTAACTATACCTTTTTCTCTACTTGGCAATGAACTACTATTTTAACTAATGATTTTGAATGTGAAAATGCTAGAAATTACTCAGACGAGGTAAAATAAGAGTTCATCTTAGATTTGTGATGCTTTGGAATATGTACAGGAAGAAACTCTTGGGATTAAGCAATAACTACACTGAGCTTTCTAAGCAGAAAGGCCAGGTCAGGCCTTCAGCCAGTCGGGATTTTTAAGACCTAAGTGAGGCAGGTCAGCCTGTGCACTGGGTGAGAAAATGCGGAAACAGCCCATCATGTTACTTGGAGCTAAGAACACTAAACCCTGAATAAATATGTGCCCAAAAATGATTTCTGAAAATGTAAAATTCGGAGTTCCCCTTGTGGGACAGTGGAAACGAATTCGACCAGCATCCATGAGGACACAGGTACAATCCCTGGCCTCGCTCACTGGGGCGGGGATTGGGTGTTGCTGTGAGCTGTGGTGTACGTTGCAGATGCGGTTCGGATCCCACGTGGCTGCGGCTCTGGTGCAGGCCAGCAGCTGTAGCTCCGATGTGACCCCTAGCCTGGGAACTTCCATAAGCCTTGGGTACAGCCTTAAAAAACAAAGAAAAAAAAAAAAGGTGAAAATTCCATTTATATTCACACTCTTAATATGGAAGTGGGGAAAACCCCGAAGCTACGAAGTTCCAATATACTTTGGGAAGAAAATGAAAATGAGCAACCACGTACTTGATGGTATTGGCATTGTTGTGTTCTGCGAGTTTTTGTCTCCAAACCGCTATGGTTTCATCATTTATTAAACTGGTGTAATGTGCTTGATTCATTGTCCTGAAGTCAACAGCAGGAGAAGAATTCTGGGGGATTAAATACAACGGTAGAAGAGAAATTACGCAAGAGCAGGGGTCTTTCCTCCTCTCCCTCTCCCCACACATGCCCGACTCTGTCTTTCACTTACGGACAGGAGCTGGGGCACACTGCCCAGATGCTCCGTGCCCTTCAGAACAGAGGCACCCCCAGCCCTAGCCCCAGCTGTGCTGCCCTCAGGAGCTGCTCTGGGCAATAGGTGGGCGGAGGTGTGGTACCCAGGCCTGGAGCCCTGGCCTCCCAACGTCAGAGCTCCATTCCCTGGGGTTGGCTGAGGCCTCTGCTACACTGAACAGCTGTTCAGCTTCTCCCCCTGCCCAGTCCTGCCTCCTGCACCCCTTAGGCAATACTGCTCTGGAGCATGCTCCCTCCAAAAATTTCTGAATGTAAGTCTCTGGCTCAGAGTCTGTTTGCCAGAGAAACCAAACCATTGTAACTTTTCCAGATTTCTTTCCCCTCTGCTTTGAATCATAACAATAGGAATTTTTGGTGGGGGAGTTCCTGCTGTGGCTCAGCAGGTTAAGAATCCAACTGAGTGTTCATGAGGCTGTGAGTTGGATCCCTGGCCTCGTTCAATAGGTGAAGGATTCCACGTTGCCTTAAGCTGCGGTGTAGGTTGCAGATATGGCTCAGATCCCACACTGCTGTGGCTGTGGCAGAGGCCAGCAGCTCCAATCTGACTCCTATCCAGGGAACTTCCATATGCTGCAAATGTGGCCATTAAAAAAAAAATTTTTTTTTAAGGGATTTTAAAATTTTTTTGGCCACGCCTTCAGCACCCAGACACTTCCTGGGCCAGGGATCAAACCCAAGCCACAGTAGTGACAATGCTGAATCATTAACCACCAGGCCACCAAGAAACTCTAAGGCTTTTAAACTACTAATTATCTGCCATAACTGTTCATGGAACTCCAACAAAATGTACCACACAAGTCAGAGTTCAGATATAACCTGTATTGCAAATCATCTATGAAAACTTAATGCCTCTTAATTTCTTGCTCAGAGAATACAGCTACAAACTTATAAGAAAGGTGACAAAAAGGACATGTAAAATTGGCCGTGAGAATCTCAAATGTTGCCCAGCAATGTACCGTATGTCCTTTTTTCAGTGAGATTTTTAAAAATAAAACTATACGTGCACTTTAATTTCCTAAAATTGCTCTTTTTCAACTTATTTTCCCCAAATACCATTCTTGACCTAGAACTGAGAAAAAACTGAAAGTGCTTTATGCTTCCTGTACTTATTATTAGAAAAGAGGAAAAAAGTAATATTAAAGCATTAACCAGATGGTCATCTTTTTTCCTTTGTACCTGCACATAAAAACATAAGTTTCAAAATAAATTTTCTTGGTTATTTTTAAATATGTACTAGGGAAGTCAGGTACAGCATGATAAATATAATTAACACTGCTGTATGTTACACCTGAAAGGTGTTAAGGGAATAAATCCTAAGAGTTCTCATCACAAGGAAAAAACCTTTTTTTTTTTTCTCTACTTTTTCTCTCTTTTTACAGCCACGCCTGCAGTATACGTAAGTTCCCGAGGCCAAAGATCACATGAGAGCTGCAACTGCAACCTACGCCATAGCTTGCAGGAAGGCCAGAGTCTTAACCCACTGAGTGAGGCCAGGGATCAAACCCGCATCCTCAGAGAGACAATATCAGGTCCTTAACCCACTGAGCCACAAGAGGAACTCCCTTCAGTTTGGTGTCTACATGAGATGCTGGATGCTAAACTTACTGTGGTAGTCACTGTAAGTCAAAGCATTTTGCTGGACACCTTAAATTTACACAGTGCTATATGTCAATTACATCTCAACAAAGCTGGAAAGAGAGAAAATAAAATAAAGCACACAGGTGACTTCAACAGGCAACCAAGGTGAGAACGACTATTCTAGGAAAAGGGGGATTATGTCACTAGCAGGCTTTGAGTCAGGCAGGCAGACACCCCCCCACACACAATCCCTACTATATCCCTTCTTCAATCCTATCCAGGGAACAAGATGAAAGGAAAAGGAGGAGTTCCCGTCCTGCCTCGGCAGAAACAAATCTGATTAGTATCCACGAGGATGCAGGTTCGATCCCTGGCTCCACTCAATGGGTTAACGATCTGGCGTTGCTGTGGCTGTGGTGTAGGCTGACCGCTACAGCTCCGATTAGACCCCTAGACTGGGAACTTCCATATGCTGCAGATGCAGCCCTAAAAAGACCAAAAAAAAAAAAAAAAAAAAAAAAAAAAAAAAAAAAAAAAAGAGGAGGAAAGAAAGAAAGGAAAGGAAAAGGAGAGGCTAGGTTTTGCACTCACTGAATTGTGCAAACCTAAAAGCAAACAAGCAAAGGAGTTTTGATCGGTTGCCGCCCTCCTTCCTTCCACTCAGGCCTGGCTCTAACGAATGACCCAGCATTTTATAAAAACGGAGCCTGTCACTGCACAGGTGCTTTTTCTTAGGTCTTTAAGGGATTCTTCAAGCGTTATGGCAAAAGAATAAAGACATATCTTGATCCATCTCTATATCAGCACTTAATAGATTAAGTAAAAGTGTATGGTTTCAGTTTTTATAAGAGCAACACCTTCCTAAGTCAAATTCTATTTTTAGTTTCTTTTTTGTTAGTTTATATGTGTAAAGCATACCACTCTTACCAGTTGTTTCAACCTTTTTTTTTGTCTTTTCTAGGGCCGCACCCACAGCATGTGGAGGTTCCCAGGCTAGGGGTCCCATCGGAGCTGTAGCTGCCAGCCTACACCACAACCACAGCAACGCCAGACCTGAGCCAAGTCTTCAACCTACACCACAGCTTACGGCAACGCCAGATCCTTAACCCACTGAGCGAGACCAGGGATCGAACCCGCAACCTCATGGTTCCTAGTCGGATTCCTTAACCACTGAGCCACGGCGGGAACTCCCAGTTGTTTCAACTTTAATCTGCCCTATTTCTCCAGCAATATGCTACTTTCACTACCTTCTCAGGAATGTTCTGTATGCCAGTCCCAACAGTGTTAACTACAATAAATTTCAAATCCAACTATATACCTCAGATACCATTATTTACAAAAGGAATGAAACTAAGGTTTGTGTTGAATTTTACAGAAAAATGAAAGTTGGTCAGTCAAGCCAATTTCTTAGGGAAATGAATACTTCAAACTCTATTACTTGTGGACCTGAGGTTATTATCCTGCAGAGATTCCATGCTTTTCATATTTCCACTTCAGTGGCATCTTGAAGAAACAAAGAATTGTCTCAGTTTTCTCCAGGTTTCTCTGTGAAGCACGGAAGCTGGGCCTAAAATAGGTCTAAGGCAACAGTTCCAAATCAGCCCAGATGGCTCAACTCCACAGAACCTTCTCCAGGAACCTGACCTGGAAAATATCTACTTGTCAGTTTCAGCTGTGCAACCCGCAGCCTCAGGCTGCACCACAACCTCTTGTACCCAAATCACAGAATATGACTGGACACCAGAAGACACAAACACTGCGTGTTAAAAGATGGCAAAGTATCAGAGGAACGGGGAGCGCTTCCAGCACAGAAAGGGCTCCTTGTCCCCAGACCCGCATTTCTCCCCAGTCTCTTCCGCTTCCCCCGTCATCGCCTGCGGCCCTCCCTGCTCCTCCAGGGGGGGACAGGATGCTCGCACAACAGATGGTCGGTCCTCCCTCGGGGCTTGTTGAATCAGGGGGGAGGGAGAGGAGAGGACACATGAGCAGGGGCGGGGCTGGAAGGCAGAAACCCAAACTGTGGTGCTGATTTCAGACAGACTCCCCCGTCCCGGAAGAGGGGAAGGAGGGAAAGCTCTGCCGTAGACACCTGGCCCACATGCACGCTGACCTCCAACCCCGAAAGATCCGGGCACATTCTTCCCGGCTTGCCCACCACAGTGACGCAGGAGACTGCCTGAGGGGATCCTGGTGGGGCGCCACGAGCGGATGATAAAGACTAAGGATGTGGGAATACTGCGGCATCTCTTACATTCAGTATGTCCTCAATCACATCAAATGAGTCCGGCAAGTTCTCAAATTCCTCCAGTTTGTGGCTCCTTCACAGGGAAGGCAAGAATGGAAAGTCAAATAATCCCAAAGCAAAGCATCAACTCTCTAAGGCCTCCTGAAATCTCTCTGGGGACAAATCCATTATAAATAAATACTTTTACGTTATTGGAACTCTGGGATTACAATACCAAGAATGGAGCTCCCGTCGTGGCACAGTGGTTAACAAGGAATCCGACTAGGAACCATGAGGTTGCGGGTTCGATCCCTGGCCTTGCTCAGTGGGTTAAGGATCCGGTGTTGCCGTGAGCTGTGGTGTAGGTCGCAGACGCGGCTCGGATCCTGCGTTGCTGTGGCTCTGGCTCTGGCTGGTGGCTACAGCTCCGATTGGACCCCTAGCCTGGGAACCTCCATATGCTGTGGAAGCAGCCCTAGAAAAGGCAAAAAGACGAAAAGACAAAAAAAAAAAACAAGAAAACTACTGGCACTTCAAGGGAGCAAAAAGGAGATTACGTCAAGGTTGAGCCTGCTTATTTTAAGAAGATGAAATCGGTAGAAACACAAAGAGTGATGCTGCTCTCAGGTAACTGTTGATGCCAAGAGCTACTGGTTCCCCATCATTCCACCTGCCCCGATAACAATCAAAAGAAAACCGTACCTCATATTTGGAGCAAAGTACAAAAGTTTGGTCTCCTCCAGAGAAGATCTGCTTAACAATATGATATTTGAAGCGATCTGTCAAAAAAGAGTTTCAAGAGTATATGTTTCAACCATTAAAAGTTTTGCCTTGTTCGCCTTTTCTAAAATTCCAAAACAACGCTTCAGAGCGGCTTCCTATCCATTTTAATTACGTCAGAGACGTACGGAACTTTCTATCCTAGCTCTCTTCCCTCGACCGTTTCTACCTCAATTGCATTAAATATAGAAACCGGTATCTTCCTCTCCACCCCGCCCTCCCTCCCCCCAACCGCCCACCAGTCCGGACCTCCTTTCTGTATTTTTCATTCGAACTGTCATGCCGCTGACCTGAAACGTGAAGCAGCCACGACTATGAACCATCACCTACGCTGCGAAATCATTTGCCCTCCGAGGGGTGGACCGCAGCCCCTTCGGGACGAAGCCGCCGCAGGGCACTTCCGTGACCACTCCCTTTGTCCCCCAGCACACTGTGCCCGTGGTGACAGGTGCACCACTGCGACGCTCTTATGTCTAATCCACGGGGGGACCGTGCCCTTTCCTGCTACCACCGCGGCACACACTACGCCAGTGGCGCCTCCTGTAGCACAGGTGGAAAAGCGCTCCTGGAGCTGGGTGACCCCAGGGGGGGAACTCACCACCGCCCTCTCCCTCACAGCCCTCCTCCTGGCGAACCCCAAATCTTCCTTAACACAGCTCAAATGTCCTCTAACCCGAATACTCCCTGAGGCCTTCCTCCGTGCTCCCACCTTCCCATGAGGGTTCCTAAACCCACAGCATTTACGGAGGAAATGCAAATTTACCCACGTATGTTATAAAGTCATATTGGCAAACATCCAAGCGCAAATGTAAGATCACAGACGTTATGCTATCATTAAACTGAAGAATGCGGCCGCTTCAAACTAACCTATAAAATAGTTGAGTTTTTAAAAGTGGTGTACTTCTGAAATACATGCATTCCCAACATGAGCACAATGCCTTAGAGCAAAAGAAACCCACAAATGATACGAGGCTAGCAAGCCATTCTTCCACTTTGGAGAACCTCACCAAAACAGAATCTTGTTTATTTTATAGTTCAAATTCCACTATGCTTTTAGAGGCTTATATATTCATTCCATAAATATTTACTGAGTGGGACGTTGTGCCAGGCCCTGTGCTATATGCCAGGTTCACCAGGAGCACCAGACTCAGTCCCTAGACTTAAGTTTCTTACAACCCAGGAGGGAGCTTATGACTGTTAAACTAAAACTCTGATCAAGTCATGTGTGTCATTCACGGTCTTCAAAATCAACACTTTATTAAATCCCACTTGTTTTTAATGACTCTCCAGCTCCATTTAAGCTTCGGGATTTGTTATTTCAAGTCACTCTTACTGAATGAGGGCCTTATTCTGATTTCCAATGAAATGAACACTGTGCTATTTAGCTATGTTTGAAAAAGAAAAAAAAAAAAGGCATGAAAAGAGATCATGTTACGACCAAAATCACAATCACAAAGGGAAGGTGACACACTAAAAGCACAGGCGTGAAGACCCACAGATACAGAGAACAAACTAGTGGTTTCCAGAAGGGGCGGGGCAGGAAGAGGGGACAGAGGGTGCAGAGTGGGAGGTACAAGCCATTGGGTGTAAGACAGGCCACAGGGATGTAACGCACAGCACAGGGAATAGAGCCAACGGAGTGCAAGTGTTAAAAACCGCATAAAAATCTTAAAAATGAAAAAAAAGAGCACAGACTTTAGAATGAGGCAGACCTGGGTTTAAACCTGCCCCCATCATCTACAGTGTCTTGGGCAAGTTACTTAACGTCCTTAAGACTCCGTTTCCTCATCTCCAACATGGGCATAATACCCATTGTTCTCAAGGTGGTATTCAGGGCTGAGCCCAGTCATGGACCTTGGCTAAGCGTCCAATAAACATGACCTTCCATTATCAGCAACAGTAACGAATAACATGTATTCAGCATCGTCAAGATCCTAGGGCCAATTTTTGCCTTGTCCTCCAGAATCTCAACCAGAGAGCCACGTGCACAGGAAGGGCTCAAATGCTTGTTGATGGACGTTCAACGCCTCCTACTCATTCCCTCCAAAAGACCTCAAGGTAAAGAGTAAACACATGCTCTACAAACAACTGTGTTCAGCAGTTAAAACACCATTAAATTCCAACGGAAAGCACCCTTACCAGCTCTGGCTGAAAGCTGGCCACTGTGGGCAGCCCAGTAACCCTTCACAGGAGATGGGCACTTCACGTTACAAGTGTGTCCAGTTCCCAGTTGACCTCTTGCTCCACAGCCGAATGCATAGATGAGTCCAGAAGAAGGCACGAAGGCTAGAGTGTGTTGTCTGGGGAAGCAATGGGGATGAGCTCACCAGCACTGTTTCTCCTGATCTGAATGAACACACGTCCCGATGCTGACTGCGAACTTCCACGTGCGAGCGGCAGTTCCTAGGGGGCACCGCGAGAAACCCACCCTCTCGGGTTGACACGTGCCTGTGTTTGTCGTGCTGGCCCTTCCTGACACCCTCCTTCGCCGAGAACCTAGGTCACAGGGAGGACGGCAAGACCCGGAAAGGGTGAAGGGCCTGCTGCCCTTGGATGGGTAGGAAGAGGCAGGGCGGACCAGGAAAACGTCCAAGAAACTCTCTCACGTTCCTTTTTTTTTTTTTTTTTTGTCTTTTTGCCTTTTCTAGGGCCGCACTCGCGGCATAGGGAGGTTCTCGAATCAGAGCTGTAGCCACCAGCCTACATCACAGCCACAGCAACTCGGGATCCGAGCCGAGTCTGCGACCTACACCACAGCTCATGGCAACGCCGGACCCTTAACCCACGGAGCGAGGCCAGGGATGGAACCCACCACCTCATGGTTCCTAGTCGGACTCCTTAACCACTGCGCCACGATGGGAACTCCTCACTTTCCTGTCTTCATGTCTCGCCCACATCACACTAATCCTCTTTGCTTTTTAGGGCTGCACCTGCGGCAAATGGAAGTTCCCTGGCTTGGGGTCTCATCAGAGCTACAGCTGCCAGCCTACGCCAGAGCCACAGCCATGCGGGATCCGAGCCACGTCTGTGACCTACACCACAGCTACCAGAAACTCCTGATCCTCAACCCACTGAGCGAGGCCAGGGATTGAACCCACATCCTCATGGATATTAGTCAGGCTTGTTAGCACTAAGCCACAATGGGAACGTCCTGCTACGCTTTATCCCCAAAGAAGCACACTGCTCCGTGTTGCTCTGCTTCTCTGACACTCTCCCTTGCCACGCCTTGCTCAGATCTGAATCTCTCCACTTTCACCGTAGGTGTACATGCAGGTAACATTTCTTAAAATGATGGTGGTTACGTTCAATGGCATTCTCCAGCACGACAACAACAAGACCCATTTCTGGGTCTTAAGAGATGCAAGCATGAGGGGCACTCACCTGCCACAAGCAATCTGAGTGACTTCACTGCCCATCAGCTCCAGAACTCTTCTCGGATTCACCTCATCGTTCATGGAATCATGGCCAAGTTGCCCGCAGGAACCAGCACCAAAGGTAAACACACCTCCACTCTAGCAAGGAACAAACGCCACATGAGTGCACTGCAGCTCTGAGCCTGGGGACACCCTCTAAGCTCTGTATACAAAGTTCCTATCACAAGGGTCTGTATACAAACACGACGCTCACTCGATACTTAGGCCAACCGTTTCTTTGGAAGGTTCATTAAATAGAAAAATAATAAAAACGAACTTAAGACCACATCTTTACCAAAGACATCACTCTCAAGGGCAGAGGTGTCATCTATAAATTCTGAAAGTTGTTTAATAAAAGTACAACGATGTATTAACAAGAAAGAAAACAAAAGAAGGAGATAAAGGCAGGTGAAATGAGATGATTTTGCATGATCCTGCATCTATAAGAAATCGAATGCTCCAGATTCCTTGATAAGTAAGACTTTTCTACAGCTGTACTTGTACAAATGCATTTTATTAAAGTGCATCTATAACTGCATTTGTCTGACATGAAAATACCTTTTCATTCTCTCCAGATGTGCTTCATTTGGAAGCAAAAGAAACAGGGTGACAACTGAAAAACATTAATTACGCTGCTCTTTCTCTTTTTACATATATTTAAATGGCTTGTTTTAAAGGAACACAGACTACCACTGTATACATTTTAAGGTTATATATATTGAGCTATTTTTCAACACTGCTCTAAAAGACCCTCTCGGGAGTTGCCTTCGTCGCTCAGCGGCTAACACAAACCTGACCAGGATCCATGAGGATGTGGGTTTGATCCCTGGCCTCACACAGTGGGTCAGTGACCTGGCATTGCCAGGAGCTGTGGTGTGGGTTGCACACTAGGCTCGGATCCCGAGTTGCAGTGGCTGTGGCAGAGGCTGGCTGCTGCAGCTCTGATTTGATCCCTAACCTGGGAACCTCCATATGCCAAGGGTGTGGCCCTAAAATAGCAAAAATAAATTAATTAAAATTAAACTTAAATAAATAAATAAAAGACGCTCTCAAAAATAACTGAGCAATGATAATCACCCAGCCCCAGAGCACAACCCAGAACAGTCCGAGTCCCTTACTTTTGTGAGAACGGCTGTATGTTCTTCTCCACAGCTGATATAGACGACTTTTTGTGCTCGGAGGAGCTTCACATGGCAGGGAGACTCTCGGTCTGGAATGAGAGTAATATCAGAATCTCACTACCATTTGCCTGTGAGATGAAACATACGCAGCTGCGTCTGCCCGAGTTCGGGGCCCCCTGGATTCCTGACTCATGTTTGCAGCTCCTTGCCTGAACCTCCACGTGGGTGTCTCACAGGCAACTCATTTTTAATATATTTAAAGGCTAACTTATGGGTTCCCCAAACTCCCCAACTCTGCCCCCCCCCCAGTTTTCCTCCTTTCATAAATCCAACGTCATCTTTCCAGCTGTTCCTCTCTTTATTTCAAACTACGCATCCAACAACGAGCAAAACCAATCGGCCCCACCTTCAAAATGTATTTAAAATCCATCTTTATTCCCACTGCCCCCAAACTGGCCTTCGGGCTTCCGCTGGGACCCACTGCAGCCCAAGTCCGATCAGTTCACGCCTCGCCTCAACACCCTCGGGGTCCGCCCCTCTCCCTGAGAGAAGCCCGAATCCTTGCCCCTCCGGGGCCCCTCAGAACGGGGCCTCCCGACCTCTCTGAGTCCAGCTCTGCTACGCGCCCCCTGCTCATCCCACCGCTGAGCACCCCATGCACCCTCCCGCGTCAGAGCCTCGGCCCGCCCTGTTCCCTTTGACCAGAACCTTCTTCACCCGGCTTATCTACACATCTCCTCTCCTACCTGACGTCCCACAGGGCTCAGCTCGAACATCTTCTCACCTCACGAGAAACAGGAACCTTTCCCCTTAAATCCCCTGGCGTTCGGTATCCTTACCGCTTGGTTGGTTGCTTCTGCCCACGAGCATGCAAACTCCTCTTAGCCAAGCGTGCTGTCTGTCTGGGTCCCTGCTGTGCCCTGTGTGCCCAACACGGGGCCAGCGCACAGAAGACCTTCTAGAAGCTCAGAGTCGGAGTTCCCGTCGTGGCTCAGTGTTTAACGAATCCGACTGGGAACCATGAGGTTGCGGGTTCGATCCCTGGCCTTGTTCAGTGGATTAGCATCCGGCGTTGCCATGAGCTGTGGTGTAGATCGCAGATGCGGCTCGGATCCTGTGCTGCTGTGGCTGTGGTGTAGGCCAGCAGCTGTAGCTCTGATTCAACCCCTAGCCTGGGAACCTCCATATGCTGCGGGAGTGGCCCTAGAAAAGGCAAAAAGACAAAAAAAAAAAAGAAAGAAAAAGAAAGAAGCCCAGAGTTAATCAATGAAGCCAAAAGTTACGTACCTTCCTCGTCACTGAGCCCCAGCTGCCCTGCGTTATTCATCCCCCAGCCAAAAACGGCTCCTGAGAGAGACAGGGCAAAGCTGTGGGCCCCTCCTGCAGCCACCTGCGCCAGCGGGATGCCCTCCAGGGACCTCACTCTCTGCGGGCTGGCTTGGGAGGGGAACTCCTTCCCCAGGCCCAGCTGCCCGTGGCTGTTCTTGCCCCATGTGAAGAACTGACCATCTGAAATAAGAAGAGGACAACGGGTATGACCAAAAATGACACAAGTTCCAGCCACAAAAATAATCTCGTCAGAACAATACAGCTGCCCAGGAGGCTGGTTTGTTAGTTGCCCCCCACGCCCCCACACCAGCCCACACAAGAGCAAGGGAACAGACCCACTGCATGCTCTTAAGAGTCCCAAACTCCCACTTGCCATGACATCAGAGAGAGAAACTGAGTCTCAGTACCCCTCCAAGGCTATTAACATTTATGCAAAGACAAAATTAAATGTTGCAGCCAGTTCAGATTTCAACAGGCCAATTGCCAGGCTTGGATCCACTAAGCCAGATGAACTAGTTCTGACCACACTGGGACCATCAGAGACCCAGAACTTCATGGGGTCCGGCTACGACCCGCCCTACAGCACAGAGAATCAAGCAGGACATGTTAGTGCTGGAGTTCTCGTTGTGGCTCAGAGGCAATGAATCCCGACGAATGTCCACAAGGACGTGGGTTCGATCCCTGGCTAAGGATCCAGCATTGCCGTGAGTTGTGCTGCAGGTTGCAGATGAGGCTCGGATGCAGTATCGTCATGGCTACAGCTCCGATTCGACCCTTAGCTTGGGAACCTCCATATGCCATTTTTCTAACTCCTTGTTTTTTATGTATTTGGAAGCTGCATGGTGGAATGTAACGCAAGAGTGAGCTGAAGCTAAGAAAAACCAATCTTCTGCTCAAGAACACTGCAGCGCAGTCCTGCCTCCTGCTCACCCGCCCCCGAGAAAGAAATGGAGCAGCAATGATGATCCCTGCCTCAGCCACACACTGAGCAAAGTATGCGCTACCGAAAGCTGCCTGAGAACTGCCACTGTCTCACAGGAAGGCACAGACCCCAACTAGCTAGTTAACAGTATCTAGTTAGAGAACAGCACACAAAAATGCAAAGAGGAGTGGTGCCCGAATGACTGTAACATTAGCATATATTTTGTTACATTACCAGCTGCAAGAGCCAAGCAATGCCAGTTGCCACAGGAAACTTGTAATATTGTCTGCTGGTTCAGCTTCTGTATTAACCTAAAACAGAAAAGGCTTTCCTCTTAAGAAGGGCATTCACAACTAAACAAAACACCTCTAATAAATGACATCTTTGGCAGAAGACTTTTTAAAATCAGATATATAACCTTATATATTTCTTTTTCGTCTTTTTAGGGCCGCACCCGCGGCATATGGAGGTTCCCAGGCTAGGGGTCGAATCAGAGCTGTAGCCGCCAGCCTACACCACCGCCACGGCAACACGGGATCCGAGCTGCGTCTGCGACCCGCACCACAGCTCACGGCAACACCAGATCCTTAACCCACTGAGCAAGGCCAGGGGTCGAACCCACAACCTCATGGTTCCTAGTCGGATTCATTTCCGCTGTGCCATGACTGGAACTCCCTAATCTTATACATTTCTACTATGTCTTTCACTAACCTCCTGCCTCTGAGGTAGTTAGTATTTAAAAAAAAAAAAAAAGAAAAACTGCAGGAGTTTCCATCGTGGCTTAGTAGTAATGAACCCAACATGAATCCATGAGGTTGTGGGTTTGATCCCTGGCTGCACTCTGTGAGTTAAGGATCCCACGCTGCATTGAGCTCTGGTGTAGGTCACAGATGCAGCTCGGATCCCACATTGCTGTGGCTGTGGCTGCGGGGTAGGCTGCAGCTCCAATTAGACCCCTAGCCTGGGAACCTCCATATGCCACAGCTGCGGCCCTAAAAGGAAATAAATAGATATCGCCCTTAAACCCATTACCACAACCTTCTGCTACTTTCCGCCCGGTCATCTCCAATTCAAGGACAAAAGGAATAAGCTACAGAGGAGAGACTGCAAAGAACACGGTGTCTCGTGGCTTTCCAACGCGGGCAATGCCACGATGCAGCAAGCCCACTTCTGGGTATTTATCCAAAAGAACTGAAAGCAGGGTCCCAAAGAGCCATCTGCACACCCACATTCATAGCGACATCATTCACAATGGCCAACAGGTGGCAGCAACCCAAGTGTCCCTCCACTGGTGACTAGAAAAACCGAACGTGGTGCCTGCATCTGAAGGATGTGTGCGGTGGGGTATCCACCCCCTTCAAGAGCAGAAATCCTGACATATGCTACAGCAGGGATGAACCCTGGACATTATGCCAAGTGGAATAAGCCAACAACAAAAAGACAAAGACCCTATGATTCCATATATGTGAGATTATCTAAGCTCGTCGAGGTCATACAACTTGAAAAGTCTAATGGTGTTTGCCAGCGGCTGGGAGAGAGAAATGGGGGCCCATCTTTAATGAATATGTAAGTTAAATTTCTGCAAGATAAAAAAGTTCTAGAGATGGGTGACACAACAGTGTAAGTATATTTAACACTGCTGAACTGTACATTTAAAAACAGTTAAGATGGTAAATTTTATGGGGGCTTTTTCTTTTTTTTATTACTATTATTATTTTTTTTAGGGCTACACCCGAGGCATATGGACATTCCCAGGTTAGAGGCTCAATCAGAGCTGTAGCCACTGGCCTACACCACAGCCACAGCAACACCAGATCCAAGCCATATCTGTGACCTACACCACAGCTCACGGCAACACCAGATCCTTAATCCACTGAGTGAGGCCAGAGGTCGAACCTGCGTCCTCATGGATAGGAGTCAGATTCGTTTCTGCTGAGCCATGATGGGAACTCCTGTTATGTTTATTTTTAAAAATTAGGAAGGGCACACTCACTGCCTCCAAAACTCTGATTCCCTGGGATGGTAAAGAGGTAGATTGTTACGATAACTTTTAAATCCCACTCCTGCGAGATTTCACTCAGGTGAAAAACAGAGATAAGAACAGTACCTATGCACAGGAGGTGGTGAGAAGTAAATGAAAAAAAAAGCATGCGTGGCACTTCCTGGAGCTGGACAGCCTGGGGCTGTCTCCTGCTCCCTATTTGAACAATTCACAAGGGAGTTCCCGTGGTGGCTTGGTGGTTAACAAACCCCGACTATTGTCCATGAAGATTCGGATTCGATCCCTGGCCTTGCTTGGTGGGTTAAGGATCCGGTGCTGCTGTGGCTGTAGGGTAGGCCTGCAGCTACAGCTCTAATTCGACTCCTAGCCTGGGAAATTCCATATGCTGCAGGAGCGGCCCTAAAAAAGAAAAAAAAAATTCACGAGCTGCTCTGTTCCTCTTTATTAAGTGTATGCAGGGGAAGAAAGGAGTCAGGCGGGCCGGCTCTTGGAAGAGGGGCACTTTAGAAGACAGACATCCAACGGGGGGGGGGGGGGGGGTTATTCAGAGTGATGGGTGCACGTGGCTTTTGCGAAGGGCTTATTTTCTCAGATATAAAAAAGTTTATAAAACAGTCACATATGCATTTAATACCAAATGGAACCCGACAATTTTTTATTGAGATAACTGCAGAGTCGCATACTGTTGTAAGAAATAATACAGAGCTCCCTTGTACACTTGGGCCAGCTGCCCCCAGTCGTGGCGTTCTGCAAAACTACAGCATAATATCCTAACAAGGATGCCGACACTGATACAACCTACCGATGGTGTACTTCCCCAGTCTCACGCGGATTCATCTGCATGTATAGTCTTTCTACCACGTGTGCAGCGTCACGTATCCACCTGAGTCAAGATCCTCAGCAACGGAGCCACAGCGGCCAGATTCCGGGCGCTCTACTCCGACAACCTGCCCTCCCTCCCCGCCCCGGAGCCCCTGGCAACCACCAACCCACCCTTCATATCTGAAAGGCTGTCGCTTCCAGAACGTTATATAAATGGAACCATACAGTAGACAGACAGCCTTTGGGGACTGGCTTCTTTTTTTTTTTTTTTTTTTTTGGTCTTTTTGCCTTTTCTAGGGCAGCTCCCACGACATGTGAAGGTTCCCAGGCTAGGGGTCGAATCGGAGCTGTAGCCACTGGCCTACACCACAGCCACAGCAGCACAGGATCCGAGCCGCGTCCGCAACCTACACCACAGCTCACGGCAACACCGGATCCTTAACCCGTTGAGCGAGGCCAGGGATCAAACCTGCAACCTCATGGTTCTTAGATTCATTAACCACTGCGCCACAACAGGCACTCCGGGGACTGGCTTCTTTTTCACTCTGAGGAATGCCCTGGACTTTTGTCCAGACTGCTGCACAGATCAACAGCGGGTAGAACCCACGGTGGTTTTCGATCAGAAAAGGTAACAATGCCTTGGGGACCAATGTTTCTGACCCCGGGAGAGCAACAGCCCTTTCTCCTGGCCAGTTTCCCACTCAAACTCCCCCCCAGTTCTCCCTCTGTCAGTGGCCGTCACCCTTGTCACAACCTTCCCAATCACAGATGCCACCTCCAAAAAATCCCTGAGAGTACCTTCAACATTGTAGACATTTTCTTCGTGGCGAAGCAGCTGTTAGATACTCAGCCAAATCATTTAAGAATTAGAATGAGTACTTTTTGTGTGAAAGAACTCCTGTATATTTGGTATATTAGCTGTTGGTAATCTGGCCTATTATTAGAGTAACAGGTCAGCCTTATGATTTAGGCTTGCGATTTTAAATTAAAGCTTAAGACGTTCACCACGTGAAAAGACGTTTTGTTTTGTTTTTTTCCAAATGTTCATTGCGTTCCAAGAACTCTGCGAGCAACACGGCGACTCGAATGAATAAAGTACAGTTTCTGAATAACTCACCTTTTTTTAACTGGAGAGGGACATTTTGATAAATAACTCCAATATTTCTGACAAGTGTTCTAAAGCAGAAGGCACGGCACTGACACAAAGGAAGCCGCGATGAAAAGGAGAAAGCAGCACCAGAAACGAGGGGCTGAACAGAGAAACTCGCAGAAATACTATCCGGAGCAAGTGGCATCCTCACCTGGGCACCGCCACCGACTCCTCGGTCGTCATGAGTCCCAGCTGACCATCGCTGCCTGCACCCCAAGAAAACAGCTGGCCCCGGTCACTGAGGGCCAGGCTGTGGGACTCGCCACACGCCACATGGACAATGTGCTCATCTGCCAATGCTCCAATTTGCTCTGGAAAAAAGAAAAACAAACCCAAGGAGGAAAAGGTAAATTCCCGCAACAGGAGTTACACGAAATCCGCTTCCCAGGCAGTCTTGTTTTGCAAAGGGAACCACTACGTCTGGATATTTACAGAGATCATAAATGGTGCATGGTTCTCGAAGCTGTCAACTTAGACCCCAGCCATATGGGGGTGCACACGTCCCAGGCGGCCCTGCGGGTGCCCAGTGCTTCTCTCCGAGGAGGAGCTGAAGGTTTTTACTAGTTGCAGACGTGGACCCAGACAGGCCCGCGTGTGAGCGGGAATGAGGCCTGCTACGAAAAGCAGTGGGACTGAGTGAAATGCCACGTGGGAATAACGAGACCCCCTCATGCTGCAGTCTTCTTCCCAATCCACCTTCCTCCCTCAGTTTCAGGATTCAGTCTACACACACACACACACACACACACACACACACACACACACACACAGAGCCAGGGCACAGAAGGATTTCTCTGAGAAAACGGCCCCAAAGAAAGAAAAGACCCACAGCAATGGACATTTGCGGGTCCCCCAATAAAATGCCCAGCTTCCTGCCCACACATAGCTCCGCTCACAGTTCCGCCCCCACTCTTGAAATACAGAAGGTCACTCAAGGATCGACATATATCTGAGGAAACTTTAACATAGACGTTAAAGAGCAAAACAAACAGAAGGAAACGAACTCTGAAAAAAAAAAAAAAAAAAGATCACACAGGGAACAGAAGAAAAATGTAAAGTTACCAGAGGAATAATATTCAGAAAACATTCAGAAAACAAAATTATCTTGGCAAATCAAAATATGGCAGCATAAATTTAAAGGAAAAAAGCTTCAAAAGCAGGATAGGAAATAAGAATTGAAATTTTCTAAGAAATTGCAAAGACAAAGAACAGAACAAAAAAAAAAAAAGAAAGAAAAGAAAGGAGAGGATTCTTCCAGGAGGTCCAACAACAGAAGAATAAGAACTCCAAAAAGAATGGAAAAAATGCAAAAGTAGAAAATTAAGAAGAAAAACAAGAAAATTGCTCATAAGTGAAAGACATGTTGAAAGAATCTATTAAAATCTCAGCATAATGACTGATTAAAAACCCACTTCAGAGCACTTACACTTGAAATTTCAGAACACCAAAAAAGATTCTCAAAGTCTCTGGAAAGGAAAACAGTTTTTATACAACAGAGCAGGGATCAGAACAGCATCGCATTTCCCAGGAGCAACACTGAAAATCAGAAGACGATGGAGCACTGCGTTCACAGTTCGGGAGGAAAATGACTCCCAACAGAGAATTCCTTACCGAGCCAACCAGGAACCACATGAGAGGGAGGACAGAGGACAATTTTCAAGGATGGAAGGCTCTAGAAATATTTCACCTCCCAGGCTGCCCCTCTCAGTTTAAGGTACCTAATATGCCTCCAAAACAAAGCAAGATTCAGGATCCAGGAAAGAGGAATTTCGCATGGGGAACAGGTGAAGAGTATTTCCTGGACAGCGATGAGCCAAAGCGGGAGGGATGTCTCCCAGGGGAAAAATGGAATCCCATCTCATCAGGTCAGGAGTTTTACGCTTTTTCAGACACTAGAGATTACTATGCAAACGAAAAAACAGTAATTATTCACTCCAGGAAACGCTAAATGGCTTTACAGGAAGTTAAGAGCAATCATGGCACATAAAGTCCTAATAACCAAATCAGTATAATTTACACAGTTAAAATTTTAATTGTCAACTGATTTTAAAAAATCAACTATTTGGGGAAAGATAAGCGGAGGGGGGGGAGAGTGAGTGGAAAATATGAAGGGCCTGCTACCTTTCCCCAGTGGGACGCCTCCAGATTATGTCCAATATTGAAAAGAAATCAAGAAGCAGAATTACAAGCATCTTGTTTATAAATATAAACACCAAGAGAAGACGCTGAAAGAGTGCAAAAGCGAGGGCCTCTGCAGGTGAAAGTCAAGCATGGGGTCAGGGGCGGCAACTCCCTGGCTGCTGTCTGACCTAAACAGAGTCTGTATAAACATCCCTCGAGGAGTTTCCACTGTGGCTCAGAGGGTTAAGGATCCTGGCCTCGCTTAGTGGGTTAAGGATCCAGTGCTGCCATGAGCTCGGATCTGGCGTGGCCGTAGCTGTGGTGTAGACTGGCAGCTCCAGCTCTGAGTGGACTCTAGCCAGGGCCCTTCCATAAGTGGCAGGTGCGACATGAAAAAGAAAAAAGAAAAAAAAAAAAAAACTACTGGAAAACAAAAAAAAGTGTGTTTCTAAAATGAAGCCGCTGAAAACATGTTCAAGTCGGCGCCCATCTCCTGAAGGCTGCTGTTACTCCTCCATTCCCACACCCACCGCCTTTCACCTCCACTCACCATCCCACCCCAGCGCCCCACCCAGCCTTGCCCACCCCCCCCCCAAAGTAACAGTCCTGCCTCCACGCTGAAAAAACGAAGAAATTCCTACCCAAGTGGCTCAAGTGCATCAGATTCGTATTCCTTTGACCAAAATATCCACCTCGCACACCCTTTTAGGACTTGGGCAGCTTTTATGTTCTTCTGGGTCTAGGGGCCCAGGCTGGTACCTCAGCCAGCACTGAGACCTGTCCCCCAACTCCTGACCTCCGACGGAGGGCAGGACACAGCCTTACGCGACAGTAGGAAGTTTCTCCAAGGCCTGACGGGACACTTGGCTCAAAATCCGTCGATGGATCCTGCTTGACGTGGTTTACCGCAGCGGAGTGGTGTCCAAGCGGCAAGTCTAGATTCCAGTTACCATTTACCGCCTGTCGGGTCCGGCTCTGGGTAAACCAATTCCTGCCCCATCACGTGCCAGCCACCAGATAGACATGGAACCACGCTGACACCACGACCCACCTTGCGGCCCCAAAACAAGAGGTACCATTTAGCGATGCAAAGATTTGCGGAGAATTAAACCAGGGCTTGTCACGAATCCAGCTTCCTCTATGTCTTCTGGCCAGAAAACCAAGCTCCTCCCATTCACACCAGGGATGTGCTGAAGTGAAAACGGAATCCCTCTTTAAGAATCTACTCCCCAGCTCGACTGGGAGTGCTTCCTGCACACCTGGCACTGAGCACCCCCCTGCCCCCGCCGGGAACACCCAGGCTGCAGGGCACATGTGCCCGCACCATCTCTTCGGATTCATTCTGTCAAGACTCGACGCTATATTTTGCAGATCTTGACAGAACCTCAACCCACGTGTTAAAATAGTAAAACACACTGAGGAAACATTTGGCGTGTTCTGAGGGTAAAAGCATCTTTTCTCTCTGATCCTCTCATAGCAACTCCTTAAGGTCTTTCGGCGTCTTCAGCAACGTTATCAGCTCTGAATGAGCCAAGGGCAGAGGGCAGAGAAGTGGCAAACGCAGGATGGTGCCCGGAGCAGGTCCAAGTGCACCGACACTGTCAGGAGCACTGCGACGTGGCTTTGAGCCCATCATCTTTTTTTAATGTCTTTTCAAGTCAATAGGAAACTAGGCAGCAAAGCATCTCAGGGAGGTAACAGAGAAGGATGATAGGAGCCGGAGGGCAGAGGGATGCGCCTGGGGTGACCTCCAATCCTGGCGACGGCTCAACAGTAAGTCCCAGCTGAGAAAAAGTCTGTTCTGTGACCGAGGTTCACAGCTACTGAGTGCTGGTGCCAGGACTGGAGCCCAGGTCTTTCCGATTTCAAAGCCCATGACACCCACACGTCTGTCTCGTCTCTCCTCGTGAAAAAAGGATGAGGTGGATTTTAAATCCGTGAAAGCGAACGATGATGTGAAGAGTCTGGCCATGGATTAACAGGAACCGGTCTCTTTCCGCTCACTGTCTGTTCCAGTAAAAACTATATCCCAGTTTGCAGGGAACAACATGAGCAGCCGGGTGGCAAGTACACAGAACATACAAAATTCATGGTCAATATTTGGTAATAAATTCTTAAGGAAACTAAACTAAAATAAAATCAATGTCAGCAGTGAGTGTGGCAAAAGGGATTCAACCTGCATCCTCAGATGTCTCCTTTCTGAGTTGCCCCCAAATGTCCCCCCAAACAGTACATTTAACATAAGAAAGCAGAAGGCTCTGCACGGCCGTTCTGTGGATCCCAAGCCCCGAGAGTCACCCCAACTCTTTCATTTCCCACCGAACACTCACTCTAGCTCCCGTCCTGCCTCCTGCGGCCCCACCTGCTCCCCCCGGGGAAGTCTTTCTCCAAAGGACCACCAACCTCGGCTGAGGGCTGCGGCGGACTTCTGCTCCGGGTTTGGGGGGAAGGAGATAAACCTCATCTCAGCCAACCTCCCAAGACAGAACGCCGCCCGGGTCCCCCTGCAGACCCCAACAAAGAGAATTTCCTCGTGCCCGACGCGCTTCCTGGGGTCCCCCGGGCTCCCGCAATACAGCCAGACTCTCCCTCATTTTCTTGGCGTCTGTGAAAGGTCCTTGGTCTAAACCATAGTCCAAGCTACTTTCTTATTTCCAGGTAGACATTTCGGAGGACCTGGGACCTCAACTCTAGAACCCAACTCACTTTAAAGTGACTGCCCCTCCCCTGACACAGTCACTTCCGTACAAGGAATTCTACCGTGTTCCTCAGCCAAAGCACCCCAATCGGAGTCAGTGTTTGCTTTGTTTTTAATTTTAATGATCAAAGAGTAAAACTGATGAGCTTTTTTAGTGCACAACTCTGAGTTTAAGCACACGTAACCAGGGCCAAAAGTCAAGACATGAACAGTTCCATCACCCCCCAAAAAGCCCCTCGTACCATTCCTTAGCCACTGACCCAACTCCTGGTGGCCACTGATCTGCTTTCTATCACGGTGGTTTTATATTTTCAATACCGTCACACTGATGGAGTCATAGAGTATTTGACCTTTGGAAACTGGATTCTTTCGCCCCATCTAACACCTCTGAGATTCACCCAGGTTGTCACATGCACCAAGAGTGTGTTCCTTCTCGTTAGGGAACAGGATTCCGCTGTGCTGTGGATGTATCACAAAGCACTGAGTCCAGTTCTAAGCGATTATAAATACAGATGCAATAAACACTCATACACAGGTTTCTGTGTGAAAATAAGTTTTCGTTTCTCTGAAGTAAATACCCCGAAGTGGGTATTTTAACCTTCCTATACCATTGGGTTATTTTTTAAACTCTAATATAATATCTGCATTCACTGTGTGATTTAACCATATTTAATGGAAGTATTGATATGTTTGGACGTATGCCCTTTGATGGTTTGCTTTCTATTTCTTCCCTGCTTTTCATTGCTTGCTTTCCTCATCCCCGCCTTCTTTTACATTAAACATGTCCGAGCATTCCATTTTAGTTGTGTTTTTTATATCTTGGTATATTTGACTGCTCTAGAGAGTACAGTATAAACAGCTTTTCAAAGCCAACTGAGAATCAAGAGTTTATCATTTCAAGTGGAATGTAGAAACTTTATGACCATACAGGTCCCTTTACTTCTCTCCCATACATATATAATAACACTACATATAATAACATATATATATTATATAATATATACATATATAGTCATCTTAACTACTGCATCCACATAGATTGAAGACTCTATCACAATGTTATAGTTTTTGCTTTCGATCGTCAAAAAATTTTAAAGCACCCGAGGAATTCCCGTCGTGGCGCAGTGGTGAATGAATTCAACTAGGAACTGCGAGGTTGCGGGTTCGATCCCTGGCCTTGCTCAGTGGGTTGAGGATCCGGCGTTGCCGTGAGCTGTGCTGCAGGTCGCAGACGCGGCTCGGATCCCTCGTTGCTGTGGCTCTGGCGTAGGCCGGTGGCTACAGCTCCGATTAGACCCCTAGCCTGGGAACCTCCATATGCCGCGAGTGCAGCCCAAGAAAAGGCAAAAAGACAAAATAAATAAATAAAGCCCTTGAGGAGAGACTGGTCTGTTATATTTACCCAGGTATCTGCTACTTGTTGCTCTGCCTTCATTACTGATGTTCCAATATTCTCTCCCGGATTCTTTCTGGTATCGTCTCCCTTCTGTCCAAGGAACTTTCCTGTTTAGTACAGGTCTGCCGGCTGTGAATTTTTTGCCTTTTCCTTCATCTCAAAGTGACTTCATTCCACCTTCATTCATGAAGGCTTTTTTTTGTTTGTTTGTTTGTTAGTTTGCTATAAACAGAATTCTGGGTTGACTTCCTCCAGCACTTTAAAAACACCGTGCCACTTACAGCCTACAGAGACCTTTGAATCATTGTTTCTCTGTAGGTAATATGATGTTTTTCTTTGGCGACATTCAAGTATTTTCTTTGCCTCTGGTTTTCAGAAATGTGATTATGACCTAGCTCAGTGTAGATTTCTTTGAATTTGTCTTGCTTGGTTTACTGGAATTCTTGATCTGTATATTGACATTTCCTGCCAAATGTGGAAACTTTCCAGCCATTACCACATTCAGCACCACGTGCTTCCTCCTCTCCTGCTAGTCCTCCAATGACACGAGGTTAGACCTGTGGTTCTTGTCCTGTGAGTCCCCGAAATCCTGTTCATTTTTCGTCCCAATCTGTTTTTAAATATCTGTTATGCAGATTGCATAATTTCTCTTCATCTATTTTCAACTTCACGGATTCCCTCCTCTGTCATCTCCATTCTGTACTGAAACCATCCAGTGAGATTTTCATTTTGATTACTGTATTGGTTCTTGACATCATCTATTTATTTGCAAAGAATTTCAGTTTTCCATTTGTTTCACAGCAGTTTTGAGTCGGTTTGCTGGGACGTCCCCATAATAGGGACGTCCTTCTCAGACAGTCCCAACACCTCTGTCCTTCCAGCGTTGGCAACACTGTTTCTCCCCGTGCTAACGGAGATTTCCCTGGGTTTTTATATGCTGACCATGACTGTATCGTGAACATTTTGCATATGATCAGATTCTGGGTCTTGGGGTTCCTGCTGTGGCGCAGTGGGTTAAGGATCCAGTGTTGCTGCAGCTGTGGTGTAGGTCACAGCAGTGGCTCAGATTCCATCCCTGGCCTGGGAACTTCCACACACCACAGGTGTGGCCAAAAAAGAAAAAGATTCTGGGTCTCATTTTAATCCTTGCTGAACATCAGAAATTTTGTTTCATTTTTCAAAGCTTCTGCAGTGTTACTTGGATTTGTGTCCTGCATGCACCTCACAGTGGCCAGTGTGGAACCTGAGGGGTAGTCTATTTGTTGGTTAAATTCTCAGAGTCACTCACATGCTTTGCAGGGTCAGATCCACACATACAGCTCAGCTGAGCCCAAGAGTTCCGAGATGACTACAGAGTTGCTCTTCCAAGCTCCTGCTTCTCTGAGATCTCTCCCTTTTCAGCTCTCCAGCCTACATACTGTACTTCCACAGCTGAGCCTGCCTCTGGGCCAAACGGCAGGAGGACCAGAGGGGGAAAATGGTCAACTCATTGCCAGTTCAGTGGTACTCTGAATTCCTAGTCTTCTTTCCCAATCCACCTGCCATTATTTGCTTCTCGGAGTCCTCAAACAGCTGCTGCATGTATTCGGTCCAAGTTTTACGGGTGCATTCAGTAGGACAGACAGCAAGGAATGTGCTTACTCTGTCCTGCCTGCAACTGGAAACCCAGAGTCTGATTTTTAAAATAACATTATTTTTTTTCCTGCTATGGGTTTTTGTTTTTTTTTTGTTTTGTTTTTTTTTTTTTAGCAGAGAAAGTCCACAAACTCTTTGTTTCATTGGCTGAATTAAAAAAAAAAAAAAAAAAGGCAAAGGCACAGCTCTCTCACAAATGCTCTAACTACAATTGGGTTTAACCTTCCCACAGAATGTACAGTGAAGGGCTGGACTCCTGGTGGCGGGCAGCGTCTCTGAGCAGCTGATGCTTCATTTAAGTTACCTGAGCATATTAAACACTGATTTGCTGAACCCTATGTATGACACCCCAAGTTCACACAATAATGAAACTAAATCCTTTCAACTAAAAAAAAAAAAAATGAGAGAGAAAGATTAGCTACGATAGAGGTCAGAGGAGTGGATCTCAGTTCAGGGCCAGGTGACTTTAATGTTGGGTTTTAACGTACACATACAGAGCCTCAAAACACTTACCACGAAGAACGTCTGAGAATATTTTTTAAAGCCCTAAATCTAAATTTACTATGGATGCTTTTAGATGCAACAAGCCCAATTCAATGAAAACAGAAGAGGCCTGTCACAGGCACAGGGAGGAGAGAAGGCGGTGTGTTTCTGAGTTATCAGCATTTCACTATCAGAGTAAGATCAGCGACAATGACTCAGTTATTTTCAGGAGCTCAAAACTGCCAACCATGGCGCCACCCAACACTTTCAACGGATTTTAAGAGAGAAGGACTGTAAACCTGCAAACTACCCGACAGCTCAGGTAGAGGGAATCCTACAAGCAGAAGGGACCACGGCAGGGGTGATCCAGAGTGTATCTAACTCCGAATCGTTAAATTCCTAAACCTTCTAGGTGATCACTCAAAACCCTCCCAAGAGGAGTTGCAGTCTTAATCCCCAGCACCAAATTCCAACGGTCTCTCAAAGGTCGGTGCACAGGTTACCGCGAACGCTTTCTGCCTCCCAGGTCTTGTTTTCCGCACAAGGACAGCACCAGAGCACCTGCTCGGGTACATACAGGAGCTACAGTGCCGGCTCCAGGAAGCCGGCCTCATCTTAAGAAATGCTAAGGAAAACCAGTTGAACATACAGTCTTTCGCATCCAAATAAAAAGGTCAGGCTTGAAGATGTCTCAAACGACTGCCAAAGAAAGCACACATGATGGTGCTACGATTCCTATTTAAGGGGGGGACCAACGGGTCGTTTCAACATCACCGGAGAAGCTCAAGGGTACTCCAGGCAGCATCCGCCTTTATGTGGAAATGGAGACACTAAAACATTTTCAAGAGATGCCTGCATCAGAGAAGTGACAAAACCATGACAGATCCATTTAGAAAATAAATTAACCTGTGCTAGATCCACTGATATCACGAGAACACTGTTAAGAAAACCCAGCCCCTCCCCGCCTTTCTTTATTACCCGAGGCTTCCTCTTATCCGTGTCATCAGTCACGACCTTCATTTCCAGCTCTTCTCCCCCTTCTAGAAGATAAGAGGTGGGGCTGAAAATGCCAAGCTTCCAATCCTGACTGGGTCTTTCTAGGGACCAGCCCCCACCCAGGAGCCCACCCGGAGTCACCTCCTTAGAAGAAAAGACGTTCCTACCACTTGGCAATCGACAAGGGTTTCAGGAGCCCCACGCAAAGGAACAGATGGCACAGGCAAAGGGGTGTGTGTGTGTGTGTGTGTGTGTGTGTGTGCGCGCGTGCAATTATCTCACATTCATTCTCATCCAGAATTAAAATCCACCCTCCCAATTTCCACCACATACTATGCTTAACACTAGCACTATTCTACCTCCTCAGAGCTCAAACTTTTAACTTTGGCCTCCTTGGAAGGCAGCCAAAATCCACGGACTGACCCAAAAGAGAATAAAAAGCCCTCTATACAAAGTCACCAAATACACTGAGAAGCTGACATGTTTTAACTGCGCACTCACAATAGAATACTTTCCACTCCGCTTCTTTTCAAAGAGGCTATGTTAAAAGTCTCTTATTTTTTACTTACCATGTAAACTGTAGGAAATGTAAAAATAGTCTTTGAGTCCATCAAAAATTATAGAGAGAAGTGGATGAGCTTTTAGAAAAAAAATGAAGGACCAGAAAATTGAAATTATCAAACAAATCCAAAAAAGTAAACAGGAGCTACCTAATGTCAGTATACTACTCATCAGTACAAGGCAGGCGTTTTGACGATATTCCAAAAGGCTTGGATTCTGCATGTTCTTTGATACAATGCTGAATTTCTAAAGACACAGCCTAAGGAAATGTCACACACTGCATTGCTATTAACAAATAAATTGGGAAATGTCACACACTGCATTGCTATTAACAAATAAATTGGGATGATACACTACCAATGGAAACGTGCAGTCATTAAAAAGACTGACACACATCAGTGGGAACACCTTCACAGAGAAATATTCATGAAATATTAAATGGAAAAAAAATTACAAAGAAATATTATGATGTGACGCAATTTGCAAATTACACTGATGTTTCAAAAATTCTAGAAGGATATATTTCTAAGTGATAACAATGTTTTTTGTTTAGAGTGGCAGAATTAAAAAGTAAAACACTCTTACTTGTTTTTTTTGCTTATGAGTATTTAAACTATGAGCAACACACATGTATTACTTTTGTAACGTGGAAATTTTTTTTTTTTTTTGTCTTTTTAGGGCCGCACCCACAGCATGTGGAAGCTCCCAGGCTAGGGGTCGAATCAGAGCTGCAGCTGCTGGTCTACACCACAGCCACAGCAAGGCCAGATTCTAGCCGCATCTGCAACCTACACCATGGCTCACGGCGACACTGGATCATTAACCCACTGAGCAAGGCCAGGGATCAAACCTGGGTCCTCTGGATGCTAGTCAGATTCATTAACTGCTGAGCCACAATGGGAACTCTGTGGAAAATTTTTAAGTTTTTTTTTTTTTTTTTTTTTTTTGTCTTTTTTGCTTTTTCTAGGGCCGCTCCCGCGGCATATGGAGGGTCCCAGGCTAGGGGTCCAATCGGAGCTGTAGCCACCGGCCAACACCAGAGCCACAGCAACGTGGGATCCGAGCCGCGTCTGCGACCCACACCACAGCTCACGGCAATGCCGGATCGTTAACCCACTGAGCAAGGGCAGGGACCGAACCCGCAACCTCATGGTTCCTAGTCGGATTCGTTAACCACTGCGCCACGACGGGAACTCCGGGTTTTTAAGCTTTTTTAAAGAGACTTCTTCCTCCCTCCCTCTCCTGTTCATGTTTTTCCAACAACACGCATCTTTTCCATTCAATGCGAGGCGGCGATGGGAGACCATTTCCAAGACTGCAGATTGTTTACTGACTATTTCAGACTATCCACTACCCTATAAACAATATCACGGTGCCATCATAATGCAAGATGGGATGCTTCTGGACGAGCTTCCTAAAGACAGTTAATTCCACTTGATTTTTATAGATTCGGATAAAATTTTATCACAGAAGGCAAAACATCCCTGCACCGAATCCATCTATTTTATCGAACTGTAGTCCTCTATTTCCCCTTAAAAACATGCATGTACATAAAAACCACAATCAGAACACAGAGATAGACTGGACTGATGTGCAAGACCCAATTCTATGCAATCTTAAAAAAAAAAAAAACAAAAACAAAACCCGGAGTTCCCGTCGTGGCGCAGTGGTTAACGAATCCGACTAGGAACCATGAGGTTGCAGGTTTGATCCCTGCCCTTGCTCAGTGGGTTAAGGATCCGGCATTGCCGTGAGCTGTGGCGAAGGTTGCAGACGTGGCTCGGATCCCACGTTGCTGTGGCTCTGGTGTAGGCTGGTGGCTACAGCTCCGATTTGACCCCTAGCCTGGGAACCTCCATATGCTGCAGGAGCGGCCCAAGAAATGGCAAAAAGACCAAAACAAACAAACAAACAAAAAAAACCTTTAAACATAAACACACACACAAATGGGTGGATAAAGATATACGATGCTAACACTAATCAAAAGAACCCTGAAATTGCTATAGTCCTATCAGGCCAGGTATATTTCCAAACAAGTAATATTATGAGGGATAAAGAATGGTATTGCATGATGTTAAAGAAGTGATTCATCAAGATGATCTCGCAATCTTTAATGTGTATGTACATACCTAATAATACGGCTTTAAAATACATATAGGAAAACTTAAAGAGCCAGAAGAAATAAGCAAATCAGCAACAACAGTCAAAGATTTCAACACTGTTCTCTAAGTGACTGACACAAGTATACACAAAATCAATAAACATACCTAAGATCTGAACACCACCCATTGTGATCTGACATTTATAAAACATTCTATGCATTAACAGCAAAATATACACTCTTTTCTCAACTGCACACAGAGTATTTGCCAAGATAGACCATATTCTGGGCCACAAAACAAATCTGAACAAATATCAGAGGCCTGAAATCATATGAAATGTGTGCTCTGACCAGAGTATTAAACTAGAAATCATTAACTGAAAAATATCAGTAAAATCCTTATATATTTGGATATTAAACTACACACTTCTAAGTAAAGAAGAAATCATAAAGGAAATTATAAAATATTTTGAACTGAATAAAAATGAAAACATCCAATTTAAATTTGTGGAATACAGCTCAAGTGAAGCTTAAAGGATATTTTTAGCATGAAAAGCTTATTAAAACAGAAGCGAAGTAGAAAATCAGTGATTTAAATGTCTACATTAAAAACTAGAAAAAATATAATAAATTAAGCACAAAGCAAACAAAAGGAAATAATAAATATAAAACCACAAATCAATGAAACAGAGAAAACCAAAAAAGATGAAAAATAATCACTGACGCCAAAATATTTTCTTTGAAAATATTAATAAAATATATTAACCTCTATCCAGTCTAATCAGGAAACAGAAAAGACACAAAGTACCTCCATCAGAAAAACAGTTCTTACAGGAGTTCCTGTCATGGCTCAGTGGTTAGAGAATCCAACTAGGAACCATGAGGTTTCGGGTTCAATCTCTGGCCTTGCTCAGTGGGTTAAGGATCCGGCGTTGCCGTGAACTGTGGTATATAGGTCACAGACGTGGCTCAGATCCCGCGTTGCTGTGGCTGTGGTGTAGGCTGGTGGCTACCGCTCCGATTAGACCCCTAGGCTGGGAACTTCCATAAGCCGCGAGAGCAGCCCTAGAAAAGGAAAAAAAAAAAAAAAAAAAAAAAGAAAGAAAGAAAAATAGTTCTTACAGACATGAAAAGGATAATAAGGGAATATTAGGAACTATTTTTCCTGCCAGTCAATTTGACAACTTAGGGGAAGTGGACAAATTCCTTGAAAAACAGAAACTATGAAAACACCTAAGATGAAACAGATAATCTAACTAGTCCTACATCTTTTTTACAATTTTTCTTTTTAGGGCCACACCTGCAGCATATGGAAGTTCCCAGGCTAGGGGTAGAATTGGAGCTGCAGCTGTTGGCCTTCACCACAGCCACAGCCACAACAGATCTGAGCCACATCTGCGACCTACACCACAGCTCACGGCAATGCTGGATCCTTAATCCCTTGAGTGAGGCCAAGGATCAAACCTGAATCCTCATGGATACTAATCGGGTTTGTCATCTGCTGAGCCATGATGGGAACTCCCTTACATGTTTTTTAAAAATTGAAACTATAACTGAAAATGTCCCCACAAAGAAAACTTTAGGCTCAGATGGCTTTACTGGTGATTCTACCACCCATCTGGGTAAAAAAATAATAACCTATAATACATCTATGTATACAAAATATAAACAAATTCTCCCAGAAAACAGAAGAGGGAACATTCCCCAATTCATTTTCTTGAGGCTAGCATTCATTACCCACATAACAAAACCAAAGACACTACAAAAAAAGGAAGCAAGAATCGTTATACACATTGGTGCATAAATCCTTGTCCAATTTTTGGACATGAAGAGCAGCAACACATAAAAATTACCAAGTGGGATTTATTCCGTGTGTTCAAAGTTGGTTTAATATTTATTTAAAGATAATCAATGCAGAAGTTCCCTCTGTGGAGCAGTGGGTTAAGAATCCAACTGCAGCAGCTGGGGTCACTTCAGAGACAGGTTCAACCCCTGGCTAGGGAACTTTCATAAGTTGCAGGTGTGGTCATTAAAAAAAAAAAAAAAAAAAAAAAATTCAGTGTAATCCACTACCTTAACAGACTAAAAATGAAAAGAAAAAAAAGCAATTACAACCACTTCAGTAAGTTCAGAACCACATTTAACAAAATTTCACACTCAAAAATCAGTAAATATCAGAGAATATCCTCAGTTTGATAAAGGGCATCCAAGAAAAACCCCCTGCTAACATCACGCTTAATGGTGAAAACTAATGCTTTCCCTCTAAAATCAGGAACAAGGCAAGGATGGCCTTTTTTACAACCTCTATTTATCACCGTACCAGAGTTTATTCGGTAAAATGAGGTGAGAAAACAAAAGACATACCGACTGAGAAAAAAAGAAATAAAACTGACTTGATTTATTGACATTATCGTTCACGAAGAAATTTCTAAGTGAGTTTAGCAAGGTGATTCAAGAGAACCACACAAAAAGTTAACCCTATTTCTATAAACTACAAAAAAAAAAAATGAGAAATTGTTTTAAATTACCACCTGCAATAATGTCAAAAAATATTAAAAATTTAGGAACAAAATATATGCAAGATATACACTGAGAAATACAAAATATTGCTACGAAATACTAAAGACCCCCCCAAGTGGAGACCATGCCACATTCATAAATCGCAAGATTCAACATCATTAAGACGTCAATTCTCACCAAACTGATCTATAGATTCAATGCAACCCTAATGCAAATCCCGGCAGGTTTTTTGATCGAAAGGGAAAAGCTGAGTCTCAAATTTCTCCTCAAAAGCCAAAGACCTAGAAAAGCCGAAACAGTTCTGAAAACAGACACAGGATAGGACTTAGACTCTTTGCATTACATGCTCTGAAGATTCACTATAAAGCTATCGTAATGCACACAGTGTAAGACTGACAAAGGAGGGCCCTGGGGATGAACAGCACAGAATGTCTAGAGATAGACCAGCATCCACACGGCCAGCTGTTCCTCCAAGGTAATTTTCAACAATGGTCCTGCAAACTGGATATCCACGTGCAAAAGATGAACGCTGACCACTATCTCACACACATACAAAATGTTAACTAACCCTAACCCTAACCCCTAACCCTAACCCTAACCCGAAATGGGTCATAGGCTTAAACGTAAGAGCTAAAGTACAGAATTTGAAGAAGAAAACTCAGGAGAAAAAAATCATGGCATCTTGAACTAGGTAAAATTCTTCGGACACAGAAAGTCATAAAAGGTAAAACTGATAATTGGATTTCCTCCAAACAAAAATGTTTGTTCTTCAAAAGACTGGCAAGAAAAGGCAAAGGAAAACCACTGATCAAAAGAAAATATCTGCCAACTGTACCTCTGATAAAAGACATGTATACTGGTTATATGAAGAACTATTACGTCTCAAAAACAAGCAATTTGATTTTTTTAATGGGCAAGATATTTGAACATACTCCTTGCCAAAAATAACATCTTACGAATGGCTAAAAATAAGCACACGAAAAGTTGCTCAAGATCATTAGTCATTAGCGAAATGCCTCTCAAAACCATAATGAGATTCCATTATACAGCCAAGGGAATGACTAAAATTAAAAAGACTGCCTACACCGAGTGATGGTGAGAATGAGGGGCAGCTACAAGTCTCAGAAACTGCTGGGAGAGACGTAAACTGGCACAGTCACTGGAAATCTGGCAGTTTCTTACAAAGTTAAACATACACTTAGCTTATGAACCAGAAATCCCGGTTCTAGGAATTTACTTAAGAAAAAACAAAAATACATGTCTACACAAAGACTTCTACTCAACGATTCGTAGCAATTTTACTCGAAATAGCCCAAATCTGGAAAAAACCAAATGTCCATCAACTGGTTAATGGATAAACAAGGTGATAAAAATGGAATGACACTCAGCAAACAAAAACAAACTACCGATGCAACAATGGAAAAAGAATCACATTCTTCTAAGAAGCCAGACACAGAAGACTACTTCAGGCATAATTCAATTCATATAAAACCCCAGAAGTGTCAAAACTATGGTGACAAAAAGTAGATCCGGGGAAAGTAGTTGGTGGAGATGGAACGGACTGCAAAGGGCCTAAGAGAAGTTTGGAGGAGCTGAAAGAAATGTTCTCTCTCACGAATGCAGTGGTGGCTGCCTGCTTCTCTAGGACTGTCAAAACTTATTGAACTGCATACTTAAAACTGGTGAATCCTATGGTATGTGAATTAGAGCTCAACAGAGCTGTTGAAGTACACACGCCAGAAAAAGTCTAAGTTTATCATATACAAGATTCTTTATAGCTACGAGGGGTCAAAAGATCAGTTCTGCACAAGTTCACACTCACTGAAGAGGCCAGCAGGCAAGTGAATGATGCTGGAGCGGTGTGATGCATGAGGCACGTGAGGGGTACGAAGGCAGCCCCCGCAGGTGGCATCTAATCCAGCCTTCGCTGGAGGGAAGGGAGAGGTAGGAAATGCTGCTTGGAAGATGTGACAGCCAAGATGTGCCCTGAGTGATAAAAAGCTAGTTACTCACTCATTCATTCACCCACGCATCCACGGGGATCCAAAGTCTCTAACAGCAGATTTAAAGATTACATCAGCATGAAGTCAACTCAATGACAAAAACGTGGAGATCACATTCTAAGAAGGCAAAGGATGAGGAATCCAAGCAGCCTGAGAGGGTCTAGGGAAAGCTTTTGAGGAGTAAACGCCCAGAGAGGAGTTTCTAAAGCAGTGATTCCTCACAGGGTATGAGCAGCAGAACCCCCTAGGAACCCTTCTCTAAACATGCATACCTGGGTCCATCCCACAGCCCCTAGAATCAGATAATTTAGGGAAGAAAAAGAGATATCTGCATTTTTTTAAGTTGCCCAGCTGATTCTGATATTAAGAAACACTGCATTGAAAAGCTTTGCAACACTGGATTTGGCAGTGATTTTCTTGGACAGGACACCAAAGGCACAGGAAACAAAAGAAGGAAAACAGAGCAACTGGACTTCATGAAAATTTAAACATTGTGTGCATCAAAAGACATGAGTAAAAAGGTAACCCACAGAATCAGAGCCAATATTTCCAACGCATATATCTGCTAAAAGGAATACTATCCAGAATATAGAGAACTCCTAAAACTCAACAAGAAAACAAACCCAGTTCAAAAACGGGCCAAAGACTTAAATAGACATTTCTCCAAAGAACATATATAAATAGCCAATCCGCATATGAAAAGATTCTCAACACCACAATTGTTAGAAAAATGCAAATCAATGAGATGCCACCTCACATCCAGCTACTACAAAACAAACAAACAAAAACTACAAGTCTTGGTAAGGATGTGCAGCAACAGGAACCCTGCACACTGCTGCTGAGAACATCATATAGTACAGCCCCTACGAGAAAACTGTACGGAGGTTCCTCCCGAAATTAAAGGTCTGGCAATTCCACTTCTGGGTGTCCACCCACGAGAAGTGAGAGGCAGGGTCTTCAAGAGATTATCTGTACACACATGCTCCTGGAGGGATTACTCGCAAGAGCTGAAGAGGAAGCAACCCAAGTGTCCGCTGAGGGATGAACGCATCAACAACACGCAGTCTATCCCAGGCTGGACCACTATTCAGCCTTAAAAGAGGAAAGTGTGACACAAGCGACAACACGGATTGTATGAAGGATGCGGTTAGAGTGGTCAGACTCACAGAGACAGAAAGCGGAGTGCTGGCTGCCAGGGGAGAATGGAAGCGGGCAGTCACCGTTTCAGATTTACAGAAGGAAGAGAGCTGTGAAGAGAGATGCTGGGACAGCAGCACAACCTTATGAGTATTTCAGCGCCACTGAACTGAGCTGGTAAATGGCTAAGACGGTAAAATTATGTTATGCATATTTCACTATAATAAAAAAGGGAAACACTGGATTGATTCTGAACTTGTTATGTACATGAAGTGCCCGCTATACGAGTAGGAGTAAAACAGCCAGCACTGTCTGCTTCCTATGCGCCAGAAACGGTTCTAAGCGCTACATGTGTTTTATCCAATTTCATCGCCACAACAACCCTGTGAGGTAGGCCCTCTTAGGAATCGACCTGCATTTTTTAAAAGGTCTCAGGCCCTCACACACTAGCAAGAATGCACACTGGTGCAACCACTTTGGAAAATAGTTGGCAGCTCCTCAAAAGGTTAAACAGAGAGTTATCCTATAACCCAACAATTCCACTTCTCGGTATATATCTAAGAGAAATGAAAACATCTATCGACACAGAAACCTGTCCACAAACGTCCAGAGGATCAACTAACCGATGAAAGTATACACAAAATGTGAGTATTATTTGGCAATAAAAAGGAATGAAATACATATATACGCTGCAATACTGATGAAACTTGAAAACATTATGCCAAGTTAAAAGAAGCCAGTCACAAAAGACCACATATTGTATGATTCTATTTATAGGAAAAGTCCCGAACAGGAAGACCTTTAGAGACAGGAAGTAAATTAGCAGTTGCCTAGGGCTAGGGGTTGGGGGCAAAGCCGTGTGACTGCTGATGGGAATTCGGTTTCTTTTTGGAGTCATGAAAATGTTCTAAACTTGACAGCACCACTCTGCAAATATACCAAAAACCACTGGACTGTACACCTTAAGTGGATGCACTGCTTAATGTGTGACTATCTCAATAAAGCTATCATTAAAAAACAAAAACAGGAGTGCCCATCGTGGTGCAGTGGAAACGAATCTGACCAGTATCCATGAGGACGCAGGTTTGATCCCTGGCCTTGCTCAGTGGGTCAAGGATCCCGCGTTGCTGTGGTGAGGTCGCAGATGTGGCTCGGATCTGGCATTGCTGTGGCTGTGGTGTAGGCCTGCAGCTACAGCTCCGATTGGACCCCTAGCCCGGGAACCTCCACACATCGCAGGTGTGGCCCTAAAAAAAAAAAAATGTCAGGGTAGAAGGTGGGTCCAAACTTTAGTCAGCAGGCTGTCATAGGCTTGTCACACGTGCAATTATCTACTACAGATGTGTCAACCGTATGGCTTCTCATTCTGGACACTTACAGTCTGAGGATTACAAGAGCAACTCCGTACTTATCTGGGAAAGGAACTAACCGAGGGCAGGATTACGTCTGCTGAATAAATGTGGGGCCCTAGTACCGACACTCTATTTGCAACTGATCCACTAGTACCTAAGACCCCCAAAGCAAATCCGGCAAACCTGACGCAGGAGGGCAGGCAGGATTTCTAGGGGTGACCTTTCTGTCTCAGCAGCATCGCGCCTGCAGACACGCAGGTGATGAGAGCCACCAAGCAAATGCCCGAGGGCTGGAGCCGAGTGAGCCTGCCCAGAAATGAACTCCACAGAGCAAACGCAGGCAGGATGAAGGAAAGGCACACAGTTTCTTAAAACAAAGTCTCGGCTTGGTTTCATCTGTACAGAAGAGGGATCCTATACTCTTAAATGGGTAACTTTTTTGGGTCTCTTTTCACAATATCATCATTTATTCAAAAAATAATCCCTAAAGGTCGCACTTGGTGCAATAAACGCTCTTAGGTACTGGGGACACAAAACAAAGCCCTGACCCTCACGGAGCTTAAACAAGTGTGTGCGTGTCAGGGGTTGGGGGGGGGAAGGGCGCCGGGTGGGGGGGGAAATACATGCATGAACATGAATGCAGTGTATCAGAGAGGGATAGACTATGAAGGAAAAGGAAGCAGGGAACAGAAATCCGGAGCTACTGGGGATCGGGGTAGGAAAGGCACAGTGAGGGAGGGGTGGAGAAGGGGCAGGGAATCAAAGATGACTTTAACGGTTCTGCCCGGACGAAGGGAACTGCCATTTGCAAACTGGGAAGACAGGCTGAGGAATGGGTTTATGGAAAGAAATCAGTTTGCCTTCGGATGAAGGGAACTGCCATTTGCAAACTGGGAAGACAGGCTGAGTGATGGGTTTATGGAAAGAAATCGGTTTGCCTTCGGCTATGTTAATGAAAGATGCCAATTAGACATCCGAGTGGAGCTTTTCATTGGACAGCACGCCTCGAATTCGGTGCCGTGGAGGCTGGAAAGCATCTGTGCGCCAACAGTATAGAGATGATGCTTAAAGCTTTCTCTTGGGCCATCCGCTACACTTAGTCCAACCGACTCCCCAAGGATGAAAGCGCTCTTCTGTTATTTTGCCATTAAAAACACTGATGCAATAAGCAGCCTTAGACATATTTCCTTCTGCTACATACTGACATTTTTACTTGAGTAAGGAAGCCTCCTAAAAATGGAACTGCTGATTCAAAAGGTAAGACCATTTTAAATTTTACAAGACAGCCGGCTGATTTACAAAAGAATGGAGCAGCTCACACTCCCTCCATCAGGACATGACAGAGCTCATTTTCCCAGACCAGTGAGCAGTGGCTATTACTCTTAAATTGTATGTCAATCAGATGGACGAAAAAATGGTATCTTGTTTTAATTTCCCAAAACATACTTGCATGCGTTCATTGGCCATTTGCAAGCACTCAGCCTTGTACAATATCCATTTTATTACAGGGTTGCTTATCAATTTGAAAATGCTCTGATCTGTTAGAAATATGACGCCTTTTATCTGGTAGCTTGGGGCAATCGTTTCTCCCAGCCTGTAACTCATCATTTGGCTTCGTGTGTGAATGCCTCATAGCATAGAAAAGTTTTTACGTTCACGTAGATCTGCCCATCATTCACTCTGCGGCGTCTGAGCCAGCTCTCTCACTTGGTTCTCAAGGTTCTAAACACATTCCCCTGTACTTCTGGTCATTTTCCCGTTTACATGCGTGTCTTTCGTTCATCTAGAAGTTCCTTTTGAATACAGAGCAAGCTAAGGAGACTACGTGTGTCTGGAGGTGAAGAGCCAATTATCATCGAGTGCATTTATTAAGCAAACCATTCCTGCCCGCACACAAGTGCCCGTTATCTTACGCCTGATTTACCCGTGCAGCCATTCAATCCCGACCAGAAAAACAAATTCTGCAGAAAAAGCCTAACAAAGTCAAAGCACCTGAGTACTTTACAGAGAGATGTAAATTACACAGAGCAGTGACATGCGAAATTCAGAGCCAGGAAGGCCTTCAGGGAAAGGGAACATCAGTAAAGGGGAAACCACACGACAGAATCATGGCTCCTTCGGGATTTAGGGCCCGGGCCTCCCCATGATGATCCACCCGGAGCCAGGGACCCAGGGTAGGCAGGTAACTACAAACAGAAAAGGATGCACCATCTTGAAGTCTCTGGCTCCCTCCAGCCTCTCCCGTGACAAGGCTTTGGCTAGCGGGTTTCAGTCTCCTGCGCTAAAGCCGGCAGCTTCCCGCTGGCTGGACACCTGCGCTGGCTGCACCAGATGCGTCCTCTCATCACTGCCTGCGTTCGCGGTTCTTTCCAACCATGGACAAACCTGAAATAGTGCTGGCGGTTTTCTGACCCCAAATGTCTAAATCAGGGCAGTTAAACGGTATTGATAGAGTGACTTAGAGACGGCAGCGAGGCAGCGGCCGGAGTCTGCTTTTTCTTGAGCTCGTAAAAGGATAAGGCAAAGACACTCCGGAGGGCAGGGGTCCTGCTTCGCCTTGGAGGAAACGTGCTGGTACTTCCCCCTCTCGACCTAAGCCTGGTGGCCTGGGTGTGTGTGCACAGGTGGGAGAAGGACAGACAGACAGACAGACAGGGAGCAACAAGTGCTGCTCATTCTCTCCAGGCACTGGCCGCCCCCTCCCACTCCTAATCATGTTTTGTCAACTTCGATACATAAAAAGCAGCTCTTTACAGACCCTAAAGGTGAGTTCCCCTCTATGGGAGATGGTTTATAATAAATAACAGTAAAGAAGAAAGGAGGCGGCTGGCTACGTGGTTGATCTGAAGGACAGCCTCAGTGTCCACGGGGAAGCATGAAGGAGCCGGGATGACCACACAGGGCTCATCGCTCAGGTCTGCAGGTCGCACCTGCTAAAGGCATGTGCCAGGGCGTTTCTACCTTCAAAGCTGCTTCAGGGGGGAATGGGAGCGAGAAGGATGGCCGAAACACGGGCCACCACGCGGGAGGGTCACGCAAACGTTCCGTTTCTCACCGGCGACCAGCTGGTTCGAGGCCTCCCTCTCTGGGCTACCCCGCAGCAGACAGAAACACTCCCCAGTTACCTCTTCTTTGCTTCAGACCAAGGGACCAGCACAGGGTTCGACTCGTGCCTTGTGGTGAGCCGGGTCTGCCTGCTGCTTTCCCTGCTCGCCTCCCGGCTCCCAAGCCTCCGGCTCTCAGCCGGGCCTGGACCCGCTGCCTCCCCCTCCTGGAAGGGACCGGGGGACTCGCCGCCCCAGAGCATCACGGGCCCAGCACGCAGACTCCCGGTGTGACCTTGTGCCCACACAGCCTCGGCGTCCAGGCAGAAAGCAGCCCTTGCCGACCCGGTTAGCACCATCCGCCCACCCGTGTCCGGGGCTCCTCCTGCAGCACCAGGCCCATTCTGAGCCCGGGACACAAGATTCCTTTCACGTGATAAAATATGCAGATCACCAATCTATTCGAAGCGGGGAACAGAGTTTTTCAACAGGTAGGGACTCTCTGCAACGTGGCATGACTGTGAAAGGAGGCAAGGAGCCATATGACTCTCTTCCTAAGAGTAGGACCCCCCGCCCCCCGCACCCCAGTTAATGGGCTGAGATGCTACTGTGACCAGACCTCACAGGACGTCCTCAGACACTCTCAAATTTTAATGAGGTCAATCACATTTCTTTTGAGAGTTTTGCGTGCACCGCAAACGTTTCCATTTCAATTGCTGAGAGGGCCAAAGAAGAACACCACGAGGGAGAAAATCACACTGGCACTGGAACCGGCCGACTGTGGCATCCGAGAAAGCGCAGCCGAGTGGCAGAAGGACCCTCGCTGGCAAAGCACTTGAGGAATAAATGCAGGCTTTAAGAGGGGCCCAGCGAACCCGGCAACCACCTTAATGGGACAGAGAGTTGACAGAAAGAATGAAATCTCGGCATCGCTACCAAACCCCACTGCCACCCCTCACTGTTTGTATACATCACCTCATAGCCATTCATTCTAGGGAAAAAATACCTCTTACCAGGGAGAAAAAAGAATGTATGCATGTATGTGGAACTGGGTCACCGTGCAGTACAGCAGAAAAGAAAAGTGCATTGGAGAAAAGAAAAGAAAACTGCACCGGAGAACTAACGATAAAGAACCTGACCCCCTTGCTGTACAGTGGGAAAATAAAAAAAAATAAAAATAAAAAAAAAGAATGAAGTATCTCTTATCACTGGAAGATCCTTATCGATCGCGTGACCAAATGGCTATTCACACTCACCCGGGAATTTGCTCGGGAACTGCGAGGCTCGGGAGGTGTCATAAAGGCGGTGCTTTGGAGACGGCTTCATCTCCGATTTTCATCAGTTTGACAACTAAATGAGGAGGGGCCACTAACAAACGAACGCCGGGTTTGTAGACCAGGTGGTACCGCTTGCGAGACCGGGTTCGCCATCCTCGCCGTCTCTCTGCACCTGGGCACCACGCTCTGCAGCGCTGCCGCCGCCGCCGCGTCTCCCGCAGCTGCCCTGGGAGGTGTCCTGCTGGGCGGCATCGCATCTACTTTCAGTCCTGCGAAGCCTCGTAAGCGGAAATCTTGACCATTCAAGCCACTCTTCCATCCTTCGTCCTTCACATGCAGCGATTTTCTCTGAACCCAGCTCACTCTCATCCTGGCTGACCGAAGCCCGGCCGTCTCCCAGAGCCCACACGGAACACGGCAAAGCAACAAAATAATAAAACCCAGGAGAAGGTCCGTTCACCCATCTCCTACACTGACCTTGTGCTTAGGACTAAGACACAAAGAGCGATAAGCGATGCTGTTTTCTACGGTCTCGCCTGCGGCCTGTGAAAGTCCCCAGGCAGGGATCGAACCTCTGCCACAGCAGCCACCCACGCTGCTGAAGGAACACCACCTAATCCTTAGCCTGCTGCGCCGCAGGAGAAATCCAGTACTAACTGAATACACAACCCCACAACATTTATGATCTAACAAACACTACAGAGAACACCACTGCCTCATGATAACAGCCACTAGTTTTGTTCTAAAAGCAGATGTAAAGGTGTTGGGTTCCTAAAAGGAACTACAGACCATAATACGGAACAAAATAGAGACTCAGTGATTCCACACGAGGCTGTCAAAGACACAAGCAACACCCAATACGAAATCCGCCACCACGCGCCGTTCACCTGGCAGCCGTCACCCACTTCTCAGTTGCACCAGAACCCTCCCCAGGCTTAGACGATGAGCCCCGACTGTGCCAATCAGATGATTATCTCACTTACCAGGCATGCCCGTGACTGGTCCACAGGAGGCACCTAACCGGGGCCTGGCCAATGAGACTCAAGAAGATACAGGTTAGGGAGTTCCTGGGAAAGATTTTCCCTAGTTTGAAAGGTGACACAAGAAACTCCCCTTCCTCTCTGCCTTTAAACACAGCTGTGTGAGGATGTGATGCCTGGGGCTGTGGCAGTCATCTGGCGACCACCAGGGGACAAGCCCAAGAAAGAAGTTAACAAAATAAAGATGGCAGAATAGAAAGGCGGGAAGCACCTGAGTGCTTGAAAGCGTCAGTTTGCCCCTGATTTAACCAATCCCAGAAATAGCTCTCTATGGACTTTTCACGCGAGAGCAGAAATTTTAGTCACTGTTCATGCCACATGTAGTTGAGTATTCTGTTACTTGGAGCCGAAAGCATCCTGGCTGATATAGACTCATTAAAAAAACAAAACAAACAAACAAAAAACAGGGATCAGACAGGTTCAGACTCCAGAGTGATCTCTTAGGTAACTGCAAAATGCAGAAAGAAAACCGCTCGCCTTCTTTCCGGTCATGTATGTATCCCTGTCCCAAGATGCACGCCCATCAAAGCTAACCGGAAGCTTAAGTAACCGCCCACAGAATTCAGCTGGGCCCGGCATCAATGGATTGCAGTCTGTTTGCTGAACCTGCAGCAGGATCAAATCACCCGGCCACGGTGAAGTGACAAACCACTTCAGGTCCTCTAGGAGCAGCACAAAGTAGCCCTTGGTGGACCGTCATGTTCCCAGCGGCCTCGTTTGTTTCCCCATCTTTGCAATTTTGGACCAGAACGCTGGAGCCAGAGTTAACCATGGCATAGAGATACGACATATGTATGCATGTCCATACATGGATAATCACTTTTTACCGAGTTCCCAATATATGCAAGGTACTTTTCTTTAGACTAATAAGGTAAAAAAAAAAAAAAAAAAAAAAAGAAATCAGACTGTCCTTTAAAATTCAAAAGAAAATAGAGGAGTTCCTGTCGTGGCTCAGGAGAAATGAATCTGACTAGCATCCATGAGGACACACAGGAGCGATCCCTGGCCTCGCTCAGTGGGTTAAAGATCCAGTGTCGCCGTGAGCTGTGGTGTCAGTCACGGGGCTTGGATCTGGCATTGCAGGCCGGCAGCTACAGCTCCAATGCGACCCCTAACCTGGGAACGCCCATATGCCTCAGGTGCAGCCCTAAAAAAACAAAACAAAAAAACCCTCAAAATATAAAAAATAAGCAACCTGTGTGAGGTCTCTCTTAACGGCCCTAGCCCACATCATCTCCTTCCCCTGGGTGTATATACCACTCATCAGACCCTACAGCGCTAAGGGAACCTGTAAAAATGATTAATGCAATGATTTACATGTTATACATACAATATAATGAGCTTATTGATTTGTTTACATGCTGGAATAGTAGGATCAAACACCGTAACGGAAGGGGTTACAAACTACTCGCTCTAGTAATAAGAGCTTGGTGCTTCCTCTGGGCCAGGCAGTATTCCAAATACCGGACTTACAACTTACTAAATCCTCAGAACCCAAATAGGTAGATGGTAACATTATCCCCATTCTACAGCTAAGAAAACTGAGATGCAGAGGGATTAAGCAACTTTCCCAGCGTCACAAAGCCAGTGTGTGGCAGAGCCACGATTCAACCCATAAGTCTGGCTCCAGAGTCCACGCTCTTATTCATTCTACTGTCTGCATGATTAGCTAATGCTCTAAATTAAAGTCATTCAAAAAAGTGGTTTCAACTGCTATGGATTATTTCATAATTATGCATAATAGAAGTTGCGGAACATGTCTGAATGAGAAAAAGAAAATGACTTCAAGTCCGTAAGCATATGCGACCGTATCTGTCGGAGGGTCACCACAGATTTCCACGTTACATGCTACCAAAGGACATTTACTCAGACAAAGATTCCAGTAGCTCTTGAGTCACTGTGAAATAGCAGCTGACTAGATACACCCCATTCAGGGTGCTAAGCGTGGGAACATTTTTCCTATCCTAGATGTGTCAAGATCACAGATCACCAAGCTACTCAAGAGTTCACTGAAATCGCCAAACAACAAGATCATTACGGCACCACACAAATGCAAGGGTGAACTTACCAAAATCATGGACCATCCCTGCAGCGCTGACACCATCACCAAAGCTGAACTCCCAAAGCTCGATCCTCCCGCAAGTTCACAAAATTAAGAAGAACTTTATACACGTGGGAGAGGAAAAGGTGGCATTTCTTCGAAATCAGAATTCAGCACTGCGGGTGACCTCAGACCAAACGCTCCATTACAGCTCTGAGCCTGACACACTTCAGGCGGTTATCACCTGCTCAGCACAAGGTGAACTGCATTACGCTACCTTGGAGGGAGCGCATCTTAATTGCCACCTAACCTCTCCGCTCCCAAAGGGCAGCTCGGCGCTAAACCGTGCTGTGTTTTGACAGCATCTAGAACAAATGAGGAAGCGTGTAGTCTAATCGCTCCATACAAATCTGCTGCATCAACGGCTGAATGAGAAGGAAGCAGTTCAAAGAAATCAAGAAACAAAGAACGAGAGGTTATTTGTGAGGCAAAATCTAGCTGCCTGAGTTATGAATTAGCATGTGCTCGTTTCCCCAGAAAAAGAACATAAAAGAACAGGTTGCCAGTCATCGAATGACTTTATAGATGAAAGGGAACTGTTTCTCTGTACCTTTAATCAAAGCACCTTGCTCGTATGTGGTATTCAACCAGCAAATGAAAGAATACGAGCTTCTTGGCGGCCACGCTAATGTCCCTTTTGTTTCTCTTATAAGGGCTGCATGGAAATCAAACGCGAACAAGAAAAACATCTTGAAAACAGAATTCTGTTGAGCCTTCCCAATCGGCTTGCAGTTAAAAAGATGTTCGTGGACAAAATTCTAGGATTTTTTAAAGCCAGACGGGCGGTACCCAAGCAAGACTCAAACTCAGCTCTTTGCTCTTCTTTACACACACCTGGGGTAACGATACTGACCTACTTTACACAACTATCCTGAGGGTTAATCCGCTTAAGAATGCTAAGCGCTTCGATGACGAGGGCTTGTAACATACAGAGTCAACCACTTCCACAACGAGCCAGTGAACTGAGACTCAGGTATCACAATGCAAACCTCTGTGTTAATGACCTAAAAGTAAACTGCAAATTTTTAAAACACAACACCTGGAGTTCCCGTCGTGGCGCAGCAGAAACAAATCTGACTAGGAACCATGAGGTTGCGGGTTCGATCCCTGGCCTTGCTCAGTGGATTAAGGACCCAGCATTGCCGTGAGCTGTGGTGTAGGTCGCAGACTCGGCTAGGATCCTGCGTTGCTGTGGCTGTGGTGTAGGCCAGCAGCTATAGCTCCAATTAGACCGCTAGCTTGGGAACCTCCCTATGCCACGGGTATGGCCCTAAAAAAGGACAAAAGACCAAAAAAAAAAAAAAAAAACCCAAACCCATAACATCCCGCATTGAAGAGTATGCTCATTAATAAGTATATATTTTCTGAAACATTCAAATGCTTTTAAAGAAACAGGCTCAGTAAAAAGTGACTTGTGACTAACCACACCAGAAAACAAAACAGTTCGATGACGTTTGTTCCCGACCCCTGGGCCTCTGCACCAGAAAGCTGTCCACTCCGCCAGCCACGGGCTCTGACGAGCAGCAGTCTCATGATGATGAGAAAGGGCCGTGCGCCTCCCAGACCACCTGCCCTTCCCACTCCCGAGGAGGAGGGGAGGGGCTCTGACCCAGGCAGCGCTGCCATCTGAACGTTCCCTGTGGCACCTTCTGCCTTTTACATCAGAGCTCTGCCCGTGGAAACCCGCACTTCAGCGTTAGGACGTCTCTCCAGGACTCCTTCGTTCCCTTTCGGCTCGGCTGGTTTGCTTCCCGGCAAAAGCTGATTAACGTGGCAGAGCTCCCGCGTCCTTCAGCTGCCCAAGAGCACCCTGATAAGCCCATTGAAAGGGTTGCTTCTACCAGGGTCAGCAGTAGGCACAGCTCCGGGAAGGGAGGCTTGTGAGATGCTCTGCTTTATAAACTTCATTTATCAAACGGCAGGAGAGCTGTTACATATGGTATGGGCATCATGGAAATACTGCGATTGACTACAAAACGTGAACGTGAATTCGATTAAGTTACCTACAAGGAAGAGAGAAACTAACTCAGGAGCAGGTCAAAGGAACCAATCACAGGTGTGAATCAAACGGCACCGCACAGACATGTGAGTCTGTGTATCACATGGGGTTTGCCATGCAAAGTTTTCCTGGGATGTCTACATAGAATTTTTTTAAATATAACCGTCCACTTAGATTCAAATAAATACCTGAGTCTACCACAGTTCTTGCCTACTCAAGACAGGAAGAAAGGTTAGAGAAAGTTTACATAAATTCAGACACCCCTAATAACACAACGATCAGCTTATTCTAAAATCCCAATATGGGAAATCAGAGTACTGTCCATTTAGCTGAAGGGCAGGCTGACAATGGAGATGCCTGGGAATAAGAGAAACAGTAAATTGAGGTAAAACTTTTGAATTTTTTCCTATGGGCAACCGGCTTCTATTTCCGTTTAATAAAACATTTCAAGATTTGCTGACTGTTCAGTTACAGACGAATACTCACTTAAAAAGTCATCATTTAGGGGGAAAAAACTCTGGTTTGCTTGCTTTATTCAAAAACAAAACCAAACAACAACAACAAAGGAAGGAGGCACACATGTCTGCCTGTGACGCAGCTCTGTAACTGTGTGTCTTCGGACACTATGAGATGGTGTCGCAGCAAAAACAGGAGGAAATTAATTAGGAATCACCCTACACTGTCCCAGGCACTGAAACCATCCCTGATGGGGGGAGGAGATAAGGCTGCTCTCACAGTGTGAGGGAGAGGAGGAGGGAGGGGAAGAGTCTCAGGGAGAGGAGTACGCAAAGTAGTAACAATCCCACACTTTTTCCAGAAGCCGGACATGGAGTTTAGAGGGGGCTTTGATACTCTGCCCAGGAAAAACGCGTCTGGGGACCCCAGACCTCTCGACCTTTGGCGAAGCACAAATGAATGAGTCACGGACACACCTGAGCAGGAACCCTAGGCTGCCCAACACACCGAGACAACATCCGGGGTGCACAACCAGGGATGCAGTACCTGACATGTCCTCGAAATGCCCTCCCCCCTGCCCACACACACACATACCGACCCCGGTCACCCAAGGGCAGCACGAAGGAGAGAAGTCGGAGCACAAGGAAAGACGCACTGTAGCCTCGGAAGCAGCAAAAGCAAGAGGAAGCTGTGAGATGGTCTCAGAAGGGAAAAAAGAAATCCTTGAAAGTCGCTGCGGAGGGCTTTATACCACGGCCCTTGTGGCAAGTACAGATTCCTCCCCAACACGCGAATCAGGCGCCTTGCCACTGTGCCAGGTAGAGACGACGTGTAGATGCTGGTACTTCATGACCGGCGGCACAGACTGAGGGCACACGTGCAAAGCGAAGACTTTCATCCACGTGCATCCCCTTCACCACCACCTCCCGCCCCCCAACCCCTTAATCCCACCTGCTGCTACATCCTTGGGTCTGGGCAATGACCTTGCCGTGAAATCGGAGACCTGCCCACTGCCCCCAGAAACAGGCTCTCCCGGGAGGCGGCCTTAAGCTCCCTCCCCCAAAGAACAGAGGGGCTGCTTGGGGACAGCATTCCGGTGGGTCGGGGCCAGCACGGTCCAGCAAAACAGGGCCCCTCTGTCCCTGGCTTCCCCTCTCTGCGGAGAAGCTCCCCGAGTGGCAGTTCTCAACAAACACACATAGCAAACACGCTCATTCTGTTTCCCACTCATTCAAAATAAACCCAATGGGTTCCCAGATTTAGAACACACCTACCAATGAAAAAATTAAGAGAGGGAGGAGCCCACCCACATAATCTTTCCATTCAAAGAGGCACTATTCCGCAGCTGCTATGCAGTTTATAATTAACAGACAAGCTTAGCCAGCAACGGAAATTTCTGGAATCCATTGTAATTTACACTAGAGCCTTGAAGTCTCCAAATTTAGGTTACAAGCCTGGGCTGGATTCTGTGCTTGAATCCAAACGCCTTCTTGGAGCACCTCTGGCTCCAGCCTCTGGCAATCTCTCAGAGCAGCTCCGACGGGCTGAGCTGGGGTGGGGGGATAGGGGCTGCGTGCCCCCAGGCCACTCACTCACTCCCCAAGGCCCCCCGGGCCAGCCCATCCCCCCACCCCGCCCCACCCTGAGGGGCTCTGGCAGGAGGGCCGGTGGCGGAAGGCCGTCAAATTGCCCTCAGGTGTATTCGCTGCCGTGCCTTCCGCTATCACTGGCCTGCGAGGTGTGTGTTTCCTTCTTTCACCTGCACCCCAGCCCCCGGGGGCCGGCGAGGAATCTTCTCGCCTCCCCTTCTAGGACCAAAGTGTGCAGTGAGAGGCAGCCTGACACACAGATTCACACACACACACTGTGCAGTGAGAGGCAGCCTGACGCTGACACTGACACACACACTAGTCGCAGAGAAGGCAGGAGGGTGGGAGAACTCGCCTTCCCAGGCTACACCCAGGTCACTTTGTGGGGACCGCTTGACCATTTGAATCGACTTCATCGGGGGCTACTGGCCAGCACGGAGCCTCCTCCAGGAGAGGAACTGAGGCTCAGAGAGAGAGAGAGAGAGAGAGAGAGAGAGAACGCCTCCACGGGGTGTATCTGACTCCAGAGTCCCCCTAACCCTGTCTCTGCAGGAGTGCCAGAAAGATCTTGGGCTCCCAACAGACCACTCCCTCCACAGACTGCTCCAAGGGGGGACAGGCCCTTCGAGGCTCACAGGGGTAACGTCTAAGTGTCTCTCAAAGTGGGTCTTAAATGCAGACACCCCCCAGAAGGAGCAGGCGGCTGGGCTGGGACGTGCCATCAAGCCCTCTACAGGCCTTGGCTGTTGGCTCTCACCCGGGAGCTCCAAGCAAGACCCAGGTGAGTTTTAACAGGAGGAGGGGAAGGAAGACCTTAGTTTTTCATCTTTTCCAACATGAAAATCATGTTTAGAAGTCAAAAACCTTCCTGCCACCTCCAAAATAGTTCTCTATTACAGTTTTGTATTAGATTAATGGGTTAAACACACAATGATGACGATTTAAACGAACTCACTCTATGAACTGGCGGCACTGAACGTTTATGTCAGGGACCGACAGCATCTACTTACGTTTAAAAACATGCGGCATCAGCAGGACAAGCTGACGGGTTGAATGTGGAAGGAAGAAAGACAAGATTTTGCCCGTCCTGGCCATTCTCCGCTCCTCCAAAGATCCCGCGGGGCCCTGTGGGAGGGGCCCTACCCCACGACAGGTGCGGTCACACCCTCATGTCCCCCCCTCCATGTCAGGACTCTGCAGGATTGTCCTAGAACCTAGGACAGTGCAGGGGGGGACTTCGGGTTCCTGGATTTCACTTCTGGTTTAACTGTCTAGGAAATTCATACACATATGTTATTACACTGTTACTCTGTTCGTACTCTCTGTTATTACACACACCTGTTCTCATTCATTCATTCATTCATCCATTCATCCAGCAAATATTTACGGAGTCCTTAAGCTGTGTTCAGCACTGTGTCAGACTCTGGGAATAGAGCAAATAATGGTGCATCTCTTTATAGTTAAAAAAATTTTAAATACAAACATGGAGTTGCAGGTGCACTGTACAAAGGTGTACCTACCTTTGGCTCGTGCTATAAACCCCTCCCTTGAACTCCTCAGAGTCCAGGACCCACAGGCGAGGAACCCTGGCCAGAACCCTGGGTGAGCAGGGCTGGTGGGGTGTTGCAGAGGGAACCTGGCAGCAAAGAATGAGGTGCCCACAACCTGACAGCTGAGCATCAAGACCAGCCCTGCAGCCCTTTCTCCAAGGGTCAGCGTAAAAATTGATAATCATAAATTAATGCTGGCATTTGGGCAGGCGAACCAGGGAACACAGGCACTTGCTATGGGAGGGAATAAATGTGAGAAAAGAGGATCACAGGAAAAAATTGCTCATGCTGATGCCTTCCCTAAATGAGCACTAAAGAGCAAAGGCATCTAGGAAAACCAGCAGGTCTGTTCTTTAACGACGCTTCTCTATCTTGATTGGGACTGAATTTGAAAAAGACAGCAAGCAACCCAGAAAGTGGCACGTGCTCACGCTAGTGGGAAAGAAACGACACGGTCACAACTCAAGACCCTCCCTCAGCACGGCTCCCCCAAAGCAGACTGATGACGACAAATGCGGCTGAAATCCGAGGCTGAGAAGGTGCCTCGGAGCCGTGCTGCTGAAGGTCAAACTGAGAAAAAGTGGCAAGAAAAAAGAATTCAAACTAGCAGGCTTTAAATACACCCAGCGACTTTTATAAACAAGACACTAAAACCTGAGGAATCTAATTAGCCCACTGCCTTTCCAGCTCATTCTCTCTCCCTCCATCACCAGTCCCGCCGGGCCAGTCAACATTCCCTGAAGCAGGACTGCACTTTGACACCCGTGCCCCCCCCCTTTTTTTGGTCTTTTTAGGGCTGCACCTGTGGCATATTGAGGTTCCCAGGCTAGGGGTCGAATCCAAGCTGCAGCTGTCAGCCTAAACCACAGCCACAGCAACACAGGATCTGAGCCGTGTCTGCAACCTACACCATAGCTTACGGCAACGCCAGATCATTAACCCACTGAGCAAGGCCAGGTTCATTAACCACTGCGCCACAATGGTTACTCCTGTGCCTTTTTTAATACACTCATGTGTGTGTGATAAGCTTGGTGCTCGAGCCACCTTCACTCACACACACACTTGCTGAAGTCCTACTCATGCTGCCTACTCGACCCGCGGCAGACTGAATCCCCCTCCCCTCGTCCCCCAGGATATTCTTCAACTTCCCCCACACATCCTGCCACAGGGGAGCCCTGCAGCCCCCTCCCCTCGCTCTCCCACTCATCCTCCTGCTCCCAACAGCGAGCAGCGTGCTTAGCCCAAGATGCCTAACAAAAGCGTGTTGCAGAAACAGACGCGTGAATAGGCAGTCAGGTGGGAAATGTGGGGGAAACCGCTTCTGAGCCACTGGATGATGACCGCCTGGCCGCCAACGGATCCTCGTGTGCCAGCCTTCGACGACTGGGGAAAATCTATTTAACTCCGAACCAACCACCTCTCGCCCTCCCCTGCTAACTGATGCCACCCGGCTTCTCTAAGAGGATGAAAAAGGATGAGTCGGCTTTTCCACCAACAGGCTTGAATGAGACCCAGACGTTCCGAACAGGAGGGGATCCCTGCACGGTTCAGGGAGGCCCCCCGAAAGGCCGCAAGGTCAACGCCTGGCGAGACAACGTTGGACCAGCTCTCCCGGTCCTCGGGCTGCCTCGCCAGCCCCGCAGGCCGAGGAGGCGCACTCACCTGGCTTGTTTCCTTCCCTCTCGTGGCCCAGCTGCCCCTTGGTGTTCAGACCGCAGGTGTAGACCTCGCCATCCTCCAGCAGGAACACGGAGTGGTCTCCACCGCAGGCCACCTCCTTGACGCTTCGGTCCGAGATGAATCCACACACCTGAGGCTCGGCCACGATCCCCTGCAGGTTAGTGCTGATCCCAGGCTGGCCCAGAGACCAATATCCCCAGCATAACATGGTTTGCGTCCTTCAGGGAGTCATGCAGCCTAGAAGACAGCTTTGTAAAATGGGGGGGGGGGGGGGTTAGAGAAAAATCACTTCAAGTCATAAATGCCATCAATTAAAAAACAAACCCTCCCCGATACCTTGCATCTCATAATAATGCCTATTAATACTGTTGAAAGTAGTTACAACAATGATAGTTTGTGTCTCAGGAAGAGTTTAAAAAATCAGTTTTTGAACAAATTTTGTTGGTGCGAAGAACACCGAACGCAGACAGAATGTGGTTTCCAGATCCCTGCTGAAGAACTGAGTACAGGAGACCTGCTGAGACAGTCTCTGCAAACCATCCAGGCAATGGCTGTTCTGAAATCACCCTTGTGTCTCCACCTGGGCCCTTCTCATCATGCCCTTCCTTTGAGTCTTCTGCTTATTTATTTTTTTTTTTCAAATTTTGAACCCATTAACTCCTTTTGGTAGCCTGTTAGCTTGCACAGTAGTGATTCTCCACTTAAAACGAAAATGAGAAATGGGGGGGCGAGTTATCTTCTCTGCCATTCTCCCTTAGACATCCTTTGGGATCTATGCCAGGCTTCACGTCCCCCCTGAGAGCCTCTGGGGACCAGCCAGCCACAGCGAGCCTGCATCCGTCCTGCTCATCTGCTCTACTGCCTTGTGGAAACGTCCTCTGCCTCTTATAAGTGAACTCCTCAGCCCGTGTTCAGCTGCCTCAGACAGACAGCACGGCACAAGGAGTACCGCGCGCTGATGTGGCAGGTGCTCAATCACCCTGCGGCTGACTGATGACAGCGGACCAGCCCAAAGTTTCACCACCCCTTAAAAATTCATGCTTCCCATTCATACGAACAAACCCAAAAGCTCATCTCTACCAGTCCGTGCCCACGAGGATGGCTTTAGTCCGAAAAAACAGATCATAACAAGTGCTGGCGAGGATGTGGCGGAATTGGAGCCCCCCACACACACACACACATACACACACAGAAAGTGGTCCAGCAGTTCCTCAAAAGGCGAAAGGCGGTTACCTTAGGACCCAGCAACTTCACACCTAGGTATGTATCCAAGAGAATTATAAACATACGGCCACAAAAAACCTTGTACGGGAATGTTCATAGCAACATCGTTCAAAATGCCAAAATGTGGAAATAACCCAAATGCCCATCAATTAACGAAATGAAGTGTGGCATTCCAAACAGTGGAGTACCATTCGATTACCTGGAATAGCTACTATCTGACTCACTCTCTGAACTCTCGAGGCTTTCAGGAAAGGCATAAAAAGGCTGAAAATAAAATAGAAACATTGAATCTTAATTTACTATCTCAACCACAAAGTTCTGCTTCTGGTTTTTATTCGTGTGTAGACTCTCACACTACAATAAAATATTAAGCTTGAATGTTAATTCTTTTTTTGGGGGGGGTCTTTTTAGGGCCACAGCAGCGGCATATGGAGGTTCTCAGGCTAGGGGTCAAACCGGACCTGTAGTTGTCGGCCTACACCACAACCACAGCAACACTGGATCTTTAACCCACTGAGCGAGGCCAGGCATCAAACCCGTGTCCTCATGGATACTAGTTCATTAACTGCTGAGCCACAACGGGAACTCCTTGAATGTTAATTCTGACTTAAATGCAAGGACTGGAAGGAGGGGAGGAGAGAGAACATGCAAGCTGAGGACGGGATGGGGGGACACTTAAAAGGCGCAGCAAGATCACATAATCTAGCTGTAATTTAGCTTTCCCAATTTGCTCAACTGCTGGATTCCCACCAATTTCTCCCTCTTTTTTGTCTCTTTTAGGGCCGCACCTGCGGCATGTAGAGGTTCCCAGGTTAGGGGTCCAATTGGAGCTGCAGCTGCCAGCCTACACCACAGCCACAGCAACACTGGATCCGAGCCGAATCTTCGACCCACACCACAGCTCACGGCGGCACCGGATCCTTAACCCACTGAGCGAGGCCAGAGATCGAACTTGTGTCTTCATGGCTGCTGGTCAGATTCGTTTCCACTAAGCTGTGAAAGGAACGCCTCTCTCTTCATTTTTAATGTTTCATGAGTTTGTCTTACCTCTTTTACCAATAATTACATGAACGCCATCCTGGTGACTACTATACTGCTAAGAAGCATTTTATGTCATTATCGCATTTCATCTGCACCACAAGTCCATGCCCCAAGTACTATTTTCAGATAAAGCAAAGGCTCAGAGAGATTAAGCAGCAGGCCCAAGGTCACAAAGCTGCAAGGACCAGAAAGCAGGCTATGAATCTCGGCCTGATGCCAATGCCCACCCTCCAATCCACCGGGCGACACGGCCGCCCAAGTGGACGCACATGTCACCTCCAGAAGCAAGAACGCAAAAATACGGATCGACTAAATTGCAGTCAGCATACAACACAGGATATCTCGGAAACTTGAAAATAAACTTGCCCTCTGAGAGTGAAAGTAGTCAGAGTGAAGAGATAAAGGAGGAGATTAGTCAGCTGTAGCGTTAAGCCATCCCCTGAACAATGTGTCTGGAAATATGGTATCGAGAAGCCGTAATGGTCCATAAACAACAAGCTATACAGAGCTCTATAAACAATGCTCACAGCAGCCAGATTCACACTAAACAAACATGGCAACCACCCAAAGGTCCATCCAAACGGACACTGCTGAGCAATAAAATACAATACTCGGCAATTAAAAACAGGCCGTGACTGAAATGCTCTTAATATAAAGGAAAGCTGCAACCCAGAAGAACAAAGGTTAGTTTAAAATAAATCCCTCAGGAGTTCCCATTGTGGCGCAGTGGTTAACAAACCCGACTGGGAACCATGAGGTTGCGGGTTTGATCCCTGGCCTTGCTCAGCGGGTTAAGGATCCGGTGTTGCCGTGAGCTGTGGTGTGGGTCGCAGATGTGGCTCGGATCCCGCATTGCTGTGGTGTAGGCCGGCAGCTACAGCTCTGATTAGACCCCAGCCTGGGAACCTCCATATGCCGAGGGAAGCAGCCCTAGAAAAGGCAAAAAGACCAAAAAAAATAAATAAATAAAAATAAAAAAAACTCCTCAAAGGTGTTATCGACTGCTCTTTCATCTAATCTCTCTTCCCAAGTCCCTCCTTATCTGGGAACAAACCTTACAGCCTCCAGCACAGAGGTGAGCACGACCCTGGCCGAGCCAATCAGAAAAGGCCACCCCTAAATCACTGGGATTGGTGTAGGGACAAGGTCACGATCTCAACTGGGCCAGAGTCCCCCCATTAAGTTCCAAGGATGGGAGCCTGCCTTTTGCCTCTGAAGGATGGCTGGGGCTGGTAAAAGCAGCCACCTTCCCTGGCACATAGAGGACACTTGTAAAACACAATGAAACTGCCAGCTAGAGCTTCAAAGACAAGAGACAGAAAGACCTGCCCCCCCCCACGACCCCGGGGTGCTGACTGAGCCCTGGACCCCCGCTTGCCAGGGGCCAGCTCTGCCACCTTCGCTCTTCCTGAGTATAGTTGGGTTTCATTGCCCATGGATTCCACACTTGTGAATTTGCCCACTCACTGCAATTGACATGTAACCTCCAAGATCAATGCTCAGAGCCATTTCCCAGTCATTCCCAGACCTGCAGAGGTGAACAATGCACGCCCCGTCTGTGCACATCCCAGTGGGTGTCAAACAACAGGACGCTCCAGCTTCTCGTTTCAACTCGCAGGCTGTAAGCAAGGGATCTTTTCGAATCTACTCGGTGCCACATTTTTCACACTTTTACATGTTTTGCGTGGTGATTTCGCAGTTTAAAGCTAATGTACTGCCTGGTGCTCCTAAGTACGAGAAGGCTGCGATGTGCCTCGCAAAGAAAATACATGCGATGGGTGAGAGTCGTTCAAGTTCCGGTGTTGTTTGTTGGCTGTGAGCTCAATGCTAATGAAAAAAAGGGGAAACTCACTGATCTGTACATGCAGCCACTTCAGAAAGTGCTGAAGCAACACCTATGGTGCACAGTGAAGCTACAGAAGAGACGAGAAAGCAGCTACCGGTGGCTTTCTGCCTGACTGCAGCACCTGGTGAGTGAGCAGCACTGCCAGGAGGCTGAAGACCAGAGAAATTTACTGTCACATTACCCAGGGCCAGGAAATTGGCAAAAACTTTTCCTGACCAGTGTTTTATTATAAAGAAACTTTGTGTAGCGTTATCATTTGTCAGAAATACATTATCAAATAAGGTGTCGAAACTTAAACCACATAAAACAAGATTATGAACTGATCTGCTGACCAGAGGCTCTCCGCAGGAACCTAACAAACCCCATGTTTCCCCAGGAGCAGTGGCTCGGTCTTTACTCATCGGCTGCTCCCAGCAACTCTGTAGATTGAAACGACCACGACCAATGAGAACGGACTCTGCACAGTCTAATAAGTCCCCTCTTTCTTTCTTTGCTTACGGTGGTGTGAGTTGGATTTCTATTACTTGAAGTAAAAACAAACCCAAAAACCTCCCGGCTAATAACATTAGTATTAGATTATTAATAATAACAGAAGGCCAGATTTCATTTGAGCTTTTGCTGAGTCTGACGCTTTTCTGGGTGATTCACAGAGGTAGATTTCTAGGTGTTCGAGGAGGCAGGTATTGCTCTTACCTCTAATGTGCAAAAGAAGAAAATGAAGGCCCCCTCCCCCCAAAAAAAGGATGTAGAAAAATAAAAAAGTGAGATGAAGTGTTGAAGTGACTTGACTAAATCACACAACGAGGTGGTAGCAGAGCAGGGTTTTGAGCCCAGAGAAGGTGCTCTTAACCAGTGTGCTTGATAAGAAGGAGCCTAGAAATGGTCAGAATGTCCCAGTATCTCTACACTCATAGTCATAGGTGACTATGTGACCTGCTAAATAATTACTGCCCAAGAATGAGATGGCGGATGGGTATATCGGACTCGGTAACACTCATCATTAAATTCACCCAGCCGCGTGCCCTGCTGAGATTCCATGATTCATACGCAATCTTGAGTAACTTATTTTCCAAGGCAGATCCTACTACAGGGAAAGAATACTGTGACCAGCCGACCAAAGCCCAGCCTTCTAAGTATTCCTGCCTCTCATGGTTAATTTGGGGTCCTGGATCTCTCAGTTTCTGTAAGTTTATTTAGTGTGAGTCAATCCTAGAGAATCAGCTGAACTCTGGGTGCTCTGGCCAGCAACAAGCCTAGGAAAGCAGCCTGAAGCATGGCCTCAGCCCTGATGGACCAGTAGAAACCATTTATGAGAAAAGGTAAAAGGACTATTGTTAAAATCCTCCCCACCTGAGCCATAGCAATGCAATCTTCACATAATCAAATGAAAACGACTTACTCAGAGATAACAAAACAGCAAACGACACATAAGATGCATTCCCATGAATGGATTATAGCCCTAATTGGAGACCTGGTCCAGCCCATCAGGACGCTCTGCCAAAACCAGAGCAGGAGGCACTCAAACCATCTCGCCCTCAGGAGAGAAGTTCAGTGTCTGGAAAAGAAGCCAGACGTGGAGACAGCTTTCACTTGAGGTGCGCTCTGGCGAAACCCCCGAATCTAGTAGCCCCTGGGGTCCAGGAATCTGAAGGTCTGGCCTGAGCAATGTTCTCCATCACCTGTCACTTTGATCTGGCTCAGCACCCGCCCCAGCCACCGGGGCTGCCCCGTGCCACCTCAGCCCAGCCCCTCTGTTTCCTGCCTCTCATCTCCCCATCACAAAGCAAAAGAAAGAAAGACGAACGGCCGTTCCTTCCCTCCACGTCACATCTGGGACTCTCCCAGTCCTTCTCATCTATTTTGGGTGAAAGATTCCGGATAATCTTAGCAGGGCTTAAGGGTCCAAAGGACTAAAGTTCAAGCCCCGCATTAATCACGTGCTAGCTGTGAAGCCTTGGGGAAGAGGGTTAAACACTCCGAGCCTGTCTTCTGTCCCTACAGAGGCAAGAGTGACGGGGCTGTTGTGAGGCAGGGTGCTGAGCCCATGCCCGGCATACAGGGTAAGGGACAGTAACTCTCAGCTGCTGTAGGACAGTCACTGCGACTCTCTGTGCTCCTCCCTGAAACCTCTGCAAACTGGGTGGCTCCCCAACAGCCTGGGGGAGGGGGGAACTCCCTTCTTCCCCTGGGGAGCATCTGCTCTTCCGCCAAATCTGCACTACAGCAAAGCAGCCTGCACCCCCCCCACCCCCTCCCCACCCCCGGGCAGGCATAACTTTCGCAAAGCCAATCTGAGGTTGCAAGGCAAAGCTTTCTGCAAGTGTCTCCTTTTAAACTCCGGGGAGGACTTGCGGGGAGAGAGACCTCCTTTTATCAGTCCCAGTGAGCTGAACGCTAAATGACAAGCTGCCACTCCTAACCTTTGTCTTATTAACCAGACCGTGCAAACCTCAGCCTAATGACGGATTCTTATTTCTTTGTTTGAAACTCACTAAAACCTAAAAAACAGGCAGGACTTTCTATCTCATGTATAATGGACATAAGCATCCTTACAGACAAGCTCAGAAGCCGTTACCTAAAGGGTGTCTGGGGGAGGGAGGGTCTTTTTCAGCCCAGGCTTGGGGGCTCCGCAGACACTCCGCAAAGCCAGGCTTTAAACAAATCTGAAGCCAAAACTCAACTGCAGAATTAACTCCGGTAACAAGCAAGACTTATTCCAGTGACATACTTTATTGTCCCAAAGTTTACTGCCATAGGCAGAAGTGGCAGAGAAGCCAGGGAGAAGATTTCAGCAACTCGAAGCCCCTCCCTGCTGGCTTCTCTCGCCTTCACTTAGGCTGGACTTTGGTTCTCTGACCAACACGCAAACATTCCCACCCTCTGCTGACGCTCCCCGCACGGGTGGTGCCTTTACTACCTGGTGCTGGGCTTGGTAAAACTAGAAGAATGACTTCTCCATTGTCTGCATAAGCTGTGGGCTGCCTTCAAAAGACACTGGACCGGACTGGCAAGAGTGAGACAGACTGACGGTGCGAGTCGAGGATACAGGGCAACCAAGACGTGTACCCACAGCTGGCCGGCGTGCAAACTGGCAGAATCACTTTGGAAAACAAGTGGGCATTCTCGAGTGAAGTTGAAATGTCCCCACGGCACAGGAATTTCATTCCTGGGCATATGACCAGCACTGTCTGACTTAACAAGTAACCCTGGTACTCCTTCACTATGCTGAGGCCTGGAGCTACCAAGAGGGGTAAAGCCTGGAAACTGAGAACTTTCTATGCTGATGGAGCTGTCACCTCTATGCATTTGTCCATTTTGGTGGCGACATGTGGCTAGTGAGCATCTGAAACATGGCTAATGCGACTCAGAAGATGAGACTGTAATTTTATTTAAATTATTTTAAGAGAAGCAGTCACATATGGCCAGTGGCTATCTTACTATACAATGCAGCAAGCAACTCACGCATCTATGCCCCAAGATATATGCCCAAGAATGTTCATTTCAGGACTGCTTGAAATACACAGAACAAAAACAACCCAAATGTCTGTCTGTAAGAAAATGGAGAAGCTGCAGCACACGCATAAAACAGAATACTATACAGCAGTGAAAAATAAATGAATTCCATCTACAAACACCACTGCAGCTAAATCTTAAAACCAGCATTGAGGCAGGGGAAAAGTCACAGACGAATTCAGAGTGTGATGCATTCTTACGGAGTCCAAACACAAGTATAACAAGCATTTGGAGATTAAAAACATTACTGGTGGTAAAGCTATGAAGAAAAGCAAAAAAATGATTAATACAAAGATAGAGAGAGCTCTTTGGATATGTAGCAATGGAGGGTACCATCTGCTAGGAGCATAAAGGGAGCTTCAATAGCATGGCTGATGTTCTGCTCCTGTCCCTGTATCACTGTTTCTTAGCATCTATATATTACAGATACTTCAGAGTTTAAAAAAAAAAAAGGTACTATTGAGGTAGGATTGCTGCTTCTAGCATCTCACCCTCTGATTCCCATCCATGTGCAGACTGAGAGCTTCTCCATGATGGGAACTAGATTTCACCTACCTGTGTACCTCCAGTTCCCAGCCTAACACAGGAGCACAGGAGCTGCTTCATCAGTGCCTGGTGAACTAAACCCAAATCTGAGACCACCAGAACCCCCACAATCTACACTTGCAAACAGTTTGGTGTGCCAGGTGATGTCAGATACACATTCCTTAGGCAGTAACAAAAAGCAGCAATGAATTTCCTCCATTCTAAAGTGGACTCTCCCCTCGCCCCATGTTAGCAGATCTCAAAGCAGAATATGCCTTTTACACCCCAAGCTGTCATCAAACAGTGGCGTTTCCCAGTGTTACAAACTGAGGAATGTCCGCTCCATGAAGGAAGGGCTGCGCCTCTTTGTTCATTTCTTTACCCCCCCCCCCCAGACGAGAACAGTGTCTGGTACACACAAGGGGGCTCGATAAATAATTGTTGCCTAAAGAAAAAGCAACAGTTGGAGTTCCTGTCATGGCTCAGTGTTAACGAATCCGACTAGGAACCATGAGGTTGCAGGTTCGATCCCTGGCCTTCCTCAGTGGGTTAAGGATCTGGCGTTGCCGCGAGCTGTGGTGTAGGTCACAGACGCGGCTCGGATTCCGAGTTGCTGTGGCTCTGGCATAGGCCAGAGGCTAAGGCTCCGAAAGGACCCCTAGCCTGGGTGGGAATCTATACATGCCTCGGGAGCGGCCCTAGAAAAGGCAAAAAAAAAAAAAAAAGAAAGAAAGAAAAAGCAACAGTTCCGATTATTGCAAGCCTGCTATGGGTCTGGGTCTGCAAGAAAAACTCTACCTAGACGACTGAATTTGCCCTTTACAGTAACCTCGAGACGTAGCAAGGTGAAGTCGCTGGCCCAAGAACACGAAAAAGAAGCACCAGCTGCGGCAAAGGCAGGATTCGGCAAAGGCAGGATTCGGAGCTCATCTCCCAAGACTCCACGCCCTTAAACATGAAGCTCCACCCTCCGTCCAAGAAAACAAGGCCCAGCGACCTTTCTTCTCCAATCTTGAAAACAAAGGTTTCAAGACGACGTTTGCACACAGTAAGGGAGCTCACATCAGCTGAATCACCTCGATGTTTATGGGCGACAGGAACCTACGTTAGCCAGAGACAGAAGGGCTGAGGAGGCGATCTCAACAGAGGTGGCCAGACTTGCCTCCACACCCACCCTGACACAGACTAAAACCAGTCACTTGCTGGCTCCCACCCAGAAGCACATGCCCCGGATACCGGCCAAGTACTCCTTCTAAAGGTGCTAAATGTTTAAAGGGGGCCAGAGGTGTAGCAGCAGGGGGTCATCTTATTGGAGACCTTCCAAGTCCATTTGATCCAACCTGTAGGTAAGAGACTGACTTTTTTTTTTTTTTTTTTTTTTTTGCCATTTCTTGGGCCGCTCCCACGGCATATGGAGGGAGGTTCCCAGGCTAGGGGTCTCATCGGAGCTGTAGCCGCTGGCCTACACCACAGCCACAGCCACGCCAGATCCGAGCCGTGTCTGCAACCCACACCACAGCTCACGGCAACGCCCGATCCTTAACCCACTGAGCAAGGACAGGGATTGAACCCGCAGCCTCCTGGTTCCTAGTCAGATTCGTTAACCACTGCGCCACGATGGGAACTCCAAGAGACTGACATTCTTAACCTCATTTTCATGGCAGCTGAAGTTACTGCTGGTCCTCTGAGAAGTAACTGGTTGAAGCAGAGACCAGAAACTAGGTCTCCTACTTCCTAAGGCTCACCTTGTTCTCCTCACTACCTCACAGCGGAAGGAAATCCGTACGGATTTGATCCAAGGGCCCTCTCTAGGCAGCTACCCTCGTCTGAATTCCTTCCACGGATGATCTTGTTTCACCCTCCTCTCAATTCTGAGAGTCAGATGTTATCCTCAAGCCCAAGATGAGGAGACTGAGGTGCAGAGAAGTGTAGTAACTCACCACAGGTCACACACTCGGCATCTGCACTACAGGCCAGAATGGGTCCGCCTCGCGTGGCAGATCTGCAAAGTGAAGAAATAACAACGCTGGTACAGAACGCGACAAAGTGCTGTGGGGCCACTGAAAACGAAAAGTAGACGTCTGAAGGTGAGAATATCTTTATACTATGCACGCTTGAATACTCCCCATTCTCTCCCAAGACCAGAGTCTGGTTAAATCTCATGAAGACAACCACAAGCCAACTATGAAGATGTCACCTCTAAAAGTGACCTTAAGAGACACAGACAGCGGCTTTACAAACACCTAGCAATCGTAAGAGATGTAAAAGTGAAGTGATTTTAAAATCTTCCGTCTAGGTGAGAAAGATAAAGTTGGGAAAGACACGTCCATTTTTTTCCTCCATTTGTCCATGTACCACACACACAGCTTATTTTGCCACAACTGTTCTGAAGCCTTTCTTGTATCTTTCCTTTCTTCTCATGACCACATCCTCTTTCGTGCAAAACAAGATGGGACTGAGAGGCACCTTAAGCTCTCAGAAGAAAAAGTCTTGCATGATTTTAAGATATGGTCATCATAACTTTATTTCTATACAATGTAAGATACTTCCATTCAATTTGGAGAATATTACGAATATTACTTGTAATTCTGACACTGGAGCAAAGCTATCTGGCATCTCCAGGAGGGGGGTAACCCTCATTATATATTTAAAAAATGTTTTTAATTATTATGCAAATCTTGAGAAATTTAAATGTGTTATGAGGAATGAAATGCTCAAACCAATGGCTCCAACAACAGCATCTGGAGCATTCTGGAGTCTCTGTTTCTTTTTTCAAAAATAAAAACTCAACTACTTAGGGAAAAAGTAAAAACTGCCTGCAAACCAACTGTTTCTTTCTTTCATGCCAGAGGAGGATCTGCCAAAGAGGTTTCAAGTCTTCCTCCTAGATTCCTGCATCCTTTCTCTAGAAGGTTCCTAGCCTCCATGCGCTCAAGGCTGTGTACTTAATCTGTTTTGCTTTAAAAGGGGGGTTAACTATATTACCCCCGTTTTCTGACTTCTAATGCCACCCTGCTGCTCCAGGGTAAAGGACAGGAGGAACAGAGAGCTTCGCAGTATTCTGCCGCTAAAACACGACGGCTCTCTCTCCAGAGTCACTGCATTGTAAAAGGGTGTTAATTCTCATTTTATTCCACTCTTCTCAGTCTGGAGTTGAGAGAGCAGTTCACTTGATGTTATCAAACCATCAGATGAAAGGAACCTAGAAACAGCTTCATATCTGTGGAAAAAGCCAGGAGACACGCCAAAATGAAAGAGAGCTCTCGAATTGTCTTTCCTGAAGCATTCCGTGCCTCCGAATGCAAGAAAAAAATCCTGGAAGGCTGCGCTCTGAATTTAAGGTACTTCCTAATGAAGCTAACTTAAAAGCTACAGTAAAATGGAATCAGAAAACAACCAGAAACACTGACATACCCGACGCAAAGTTCAAATGCACGTCTCCCGGAGCCCACGGTGCAGACCCGGAATCAACGCATAGTTGTTGCTTTAGGTGCGGTCTCCACAGCCCTCCCCGGCTTGGTCTTTTTCAGGTTACACATGCTCTTCCCGGTCAGTTGTCCCGGTGTGCCCACTCCACACATTCACAAATGACTCAAAGTGCCACCTGCCCCCGAACGTCCCAGTTCCTGACACCCCCGCGCCCGTCCGCGCACTTACGTGTCCGCACACACACACACGTGTCCACACACACCCTCGCCCCGGCTCCGCCCAGGAGGCGGACTCCCACCGGGCGAGCCCGGCCCGGCCTCCGCGAGGTGGGTGGTGCCGGGCACCGCGGCCCCACCGGCGCTGTCACCGAGGCCACGGAGCCCCCCGGCTCCAGCGCAAACTCCTCGCAGCCTCCCCGGTTCCCCCAAACGCAGAGGCCCCGCCCGCCCCCAAGGCTGCGCGCCCCTCACCGCAACGGGGTCACCGGAGCCCCGGAATTTAAATCGGGCCAGGCGAGGAGGAAGGGGAGGATCCTCTTTTGACTTTCTGCGTCGCAATCCCTCCCAGCCTGCAGGCAGCCGAGTCGGGGTGGGGGGCGCTCCGATTTTCCAAGCGGCTTCCGGCCTCTCCGGGCGCCAGGGCTCTTTAGGTCAGAGCGAGAGCCCCGAGGACGCCCGCGCGGCCCAGGGGCACCCCGCGCAGCCCGGCCGCCCGCGCCCCGCCGGCACCGCGCCCCGACCGCCCCGCGCGCCGGGCCCCAGGTCGCCGCGGGAAGCGCCCAGCAGCCGCGGCCGCCCCGCCGGGAGCCGCGCGCTGACAGCCGGGCGGCGCGGAACGCGGCGGGCGCGCGGCTGCAGCCCCGCGGTGCCCTCCTTCCCAGGACCGCCCCCCCTCCCCGCGCACCTTGGCGGCCGCCGCACCGCCGCTCGGGATTCCGACGGTAAGAGCGCCACCGGCCCGGCTCGGGGTTTCTCGGATTTCGGCGTCACAATAATAAGGAAGTTTCCCCGCAAGCCTGCGGGCGGCGGAATGCGCTTGGGTGAAGGACGGCCCGCCCGGCCAATGGGCGCCCTTCTGGGGCGGACCCGCACCCACGGCGGCCGCGGCGGAGGCGGAGGCGGAGGCGGGGCGGCGGGGTCCGCGGGCTGGAGGCGGGGCGAGGCCCAGGCTCGGCAGGGAGGCGGGGGCGGCCCGAGGTGACAGGACCTGCGGGCCCGGGGAGGGGACAGCGGCGCCGGTGTTGGGTCGGCCACGATCCGGCTGCAAGACGCAGAGCGCTAGCGCTGGAACAGGGTGGAAGCGGTCGGGACGGATCAGCGGTTCGTTTTTCCGGTTCTAGGCTCTGTCTTATTCTCTGTGCAGAGGGGACCAAAAACCTTGGGCATAGGGGGAAAAGCTAGAGGGTGACAATTAAGGGTGAGTTATAAAGTGTCTTATTCCACCCACGGTGGAGGTGTCTTGTTTCCCTCGCCTTCGGGGGACGGGAGGAAGCTCCGAGCCGAAAGCGCGGCTGCGCCTTTGGAGAGGCGGGAAGGAGGTGGGCGCTTGCCCGGGATCCTCGAAGACAAGGGTGGAAGAGAAGAGAGGCTCTACAGATCAAGGGGGGCTTGGGGGAAATTGGAGGAGGGGGCTGGGGGAGCATGCCGAGAAGTCGCGGATCGGGAGATGGTAAAATCTTCTGTCTCAAAGTCACCATGTGACCTAAAGCCCAATAATGGATAAAGAAGTTTGCCCTCCCCTACTTTCCCTGGCTTCCTCCTCCTCCCCAAGGTCACGGTGCTTCCCTTGGTCCTCTTCTGATCCACAGAAAATCTTGGGAAGAAAACACGGCAAAGGTGACTGCAGGAATCTTCTGCGTTTCCCCCCCCCCCCCAATTTGCAAGACAGAAGCAGAATACTGGGAAAGTACTACTTTAACCCAAAAGAATGACTTTACTAGTGGAAGAATTTCTGTCACCTGCCATTTGAACCGGCGAAGGTCTTTTGAGGCCAGATTCTTCTCAAGGATGTTCAAATCAGGTCAGGTCTGCAATTACCTTCTCTGAGAATTTAATAGATTGATCAAGCAGAAAAGAAGTTTGGGGAAGTAGCATATCCTGGGGCCAGGGCCCTGTTGGCTGGCATATGTATTCTCAGGGACATAAGGCAAGTTGCCACATGCTCCTGAGACAAGCAAGATAAGCGAGCAGAATCTCAATTGTCTGGTAGCTGACGTCCTCTAAGAAAATAATTCCAACCTTTGAAGTTTGAATCACACTGGACACCTCCAGAAACACTGGGGACAAGATAAACACAATTCATTTATGCTGGAGGTGTAGCCATCTCACAGAAGTCGAGGTCTCACAAAGACGTAATCTTAGGAGTTCCCGTCGTGGCTCAGTATTAACGAGTCCGACTAGGAACCATGAGGTTGCGGGTTCAATCCCTGGCCTCGCTCAGTGGGTTAAGGATCTGGTGTAGGTTGCAGACGTGGCTCGGATCCTGCATTGCTGTGGCTGTGGCGTAGGCCAGTGGCTACAGCTCCGATTCGACCCCTAGCCTGGGAACCTCCATATGCCGCAGGTGTGGCCCCAGAAATGGCAAAAAGACAAAAAAAAAAAAAAAAGACATAATCTTAGTTCAGAGGTGGTATCACCAAGAAGAACTGGAGGGATGGCCAAAGAGGAGTCATGGTGGGAAAGAAAGTTCCCCATAATTGAGAAGGAGAGAATGAGATTCTGTTTTCATGTGTCAAATATGAGGTCAGTATCTCTGGCCCATAACTCATGAGTTTTTCATCAGAAGTTTTATCTCCAGCTGGTTGAGCTGGAGTTGAGATAGAAGACATGTCCAAATTACAAACAGAGCCTTGAGCTGAGACAGGAGACATGTCCAAATTACAAACGGAGCCTGGAGTTGAGACAGGAGACATGTCTAAATTACAAACGGAGGTACTATGTGCATCCTTACCAAATAAACAGCCAGAACCCTAGGAACTTACTCATAGTAGAACCATCCGTGAAGATACCCACAGTACTTCATTTTACTTTCTTAATTGAACCAACATAAAATGGCAGTTTCCTCAGCAAGCATGTCCTGCTCCATCTCCCAAAAGGGCTTTAACCGGCCCCAGTACCACCAACGGTCTGGCCTGGAGAAGACATAGTTCCCTTTCCTTTCCGTTTCTGTAGCTCCATCTTCCACCCATTTCTTTCTGCCTTCCCACATGTTCCGTGACAAATGAACTATATACTCAGCATCTCCGGGTCATCCGGTTTTGCTGGTGAACAAAACAGCACAGTCCCTTTGCCTTGGAAGGGGAGGCCCACATTAACCACATAACCATACCAAGCACTATGTAGAGCAGCTAATCATAAATTTTATAAAAGAAGAACACTCATGTTAAAAGATTCAACCCCAACAAGAACTGTAAACAGCTAATGCTATGTAGGCAGAATTACTTAGAAGGAAGTGTCTGAAATCAGCCACTTATTTTGAAATGTTTAAAAGATGGCCGGAGGATGGGTAAAGGGACGGGTAGATATACGATCAATCCAGGATAGCAAAATGTTAATTTTAGATTCTGTGTGGTGGGTAGATGGGTGTTCTTTGTACATGACTTCCAATTTTCCTGTGTGTTTGAAAATTTTACAGTGCAATATGTTGAAAGGAAGTTCCCCTGTGGCACAGAGGGTTAAGGATCTGGCATTGTCACGGCAGTTGCTCAAGTTGCTGCTGTGGCTTCAGTTTGATCCCTGGCCTGGGAACTGCCACATGCCGCAGGCTTGGCCAAAAAAAAAAAGTTGGAAACCAATAAATAAATAAAGTGAGAGATTCTAACCATGGCCTTTGACTGGCAGAAAGGCTCAAGCAGTCCAGCTCCAGCACTGGGTGGATGAGGTGGCCCCAGGGACAGGGGCTGATTCCAGGGCTGCTGCACCGCCAGCTGAACAGATGTGGACTTGCTACATTCTTCACAGCTCACTTCCTGAAATGCATATGCCTATTTTGAATTGAAAGGAATTTTCAGAACAGCAGGAATACTGCTTAATAATGATTGTTCTCTGTGTTTACTTACTTGCCCTGCAGACAAACATCCACTTGGTAAACGAAGAAAGAGACGGACTTCTGGTATCAGATGACACAAGTGAGGGAAGAAAACCAGGTCAGCCACTGCAGTCTGTCTTCCAGGTATACTTTTGAAGAATAAGTGTCTTCATCTCTAGGAATGGAAAGCACTGATTATTTGACAGATAAGGAGTGTGCATCCTGAAAAACTACACAATCACAACAGTGTTTCTTGGTTCCCTGCAGCCCCAACAAATGAATCATTGTGTCAGTCAAGTCATATTCAAGGGAAAAATTAATTGTAAAATATTTTTCACTGTTTTGGCTGGTTTAATAGAATTTATCCAAGAGGCTTCTCTCTTCTCAGGCTAAATTATCTAAGCTTATTGACAACTGTTCTGTAATACACAGCATTAATTTATGAACCTGGAAAATAACTTGGAAGAAAGATATGGCAAGTCAATATTGCTATCACTCAAATAACTATTAAGTATTTACTGAAGGTCTTCTATATGCAGTGTTGCTGGATAGAAGCATCATTCCTGACGACAAAGATCTTACAGCCATTCTGACCATTCATTTTTCTTGAAACTATTCATAGTTTAAGTTTGCTTTTTTTTTCTCTTATCAAGCCATTTGGATGAGGCCCAAGCACCTTACCCTAAATACGAGAAACTCACTAATGTCATAGAGGATGAAATTAACATCAACAAGATTGGATAGTTGAGCATCTCCTAAGAAAGCCTTTAGGATGAGCTTTGGCCTGTCCCTGAAGGTTGCACGAAATAGAGCCTTGCAGCCATGCGTAGTTCGTGTCGCAGTGAATGTGGTGTATTAATACAGGATTTTCCTTAATCCTAGCAGAAGCATCTGCATTGTGCTGCCTGATTTTTCTCTCTCATTTGTACCAAATAAGCCCAAACTTTTAGCATATTCCAGAGGAATAATCAAGGGGGTTCTATCTGTAAAGTTGATATATACCGTATAACATAATTAATTTGTTTAGTATAAATCTGTGAAAAAATAAAATAGTACTGTTTGTATTTCTAAGTTTTATGGCTACCATTTAGATACAGGAGAACTTCTAAGTGGCATTTAACTTTCTATTGGCCTTTGGCACTTTGTTTTCATTCTGTGTGTAAGCAAATGCTCAGTGAAATCAGCCATTATATTTACTTCTAGGGTGTGGAGCAACAAACTGTTCTTACTTTATACTTATAAAATACTATATATAGGACCTCATCTTGTAGATACTATAGCTGATTTTGTTTCCCTTTTCCCAATGGCTTTTGAAAGCCTAGATGAAAATGTATGTGCCATCTGTACAGAATCACATTGCGTGCATTTTGAGACGTAACCTCATTTCAAGGTTCATTTTCATTTTGCTATGTCATTTTCCCATTGTACTCATTTTCTTACCTACTTAAAAAAAAAGCTTGCTTTTATCTTCACAAATGCAATAAATACACACTATGTAAGACATGTAAAATATGTATCAGAAAAAAAGAAAACAGGAGTTCCTGCTCCGGTGCAGTGGGTGAAGCCTCTGACTGTAGAGGCTCGGGTCACTGTGGAGGTGCAGGTTCGATCCCTGGCCCAGTGCAATGGGTTAAAGAATTAAGTGATATGCTGCAGCTGCTGCTCGGATTCAATCCCTGGCCCAGAAATTTCCATACGCTGTGAGTATAGCCATTAAAAAAAGAAAGAAAGAACAAGAAAAAAAGTAAATAAAAATGATCTGGTCTTTCACCACCCATTTTAGTTCTTTTTTTTTTTAATGATTTTTATTTTTTCATTATAGTTGGTTTAGAGTGTTCTGTCAATTTTCTACTCTGCAGCAAAATGACCCAGTCACACATACATATATACATTCTTTTTCTCACCTTATCCTCCATCCTGCTCCATCCCAAGTGACTAGATACAGTTCCTGGTGCCCACGTTAGTTCTTCATATTTTGTCATTTCCTCATGTATGTGTGCGCATTTCTAAAAGTGGTCCATTTAATATCATTTTACACCACGCTGTCTGAATTTAACAATATATGGAGCCTCTTCAATAGAATTAAATGTGATTTTACAACAGTTGCACATATCCACAAAACAGATATCACTTCACCAATTTCCTGCTTGTTGCATGTTTAAATTATTTTCTTTTTCGTTCTTTCTTTTGCTTTTAGGGCCTCACTTGTGGCATATGGAAGTTCCCAGGTTAGGGGGTCAAACCAGAGCTGCAGCTGCCGGCCTGTGACACAGCAAGGCCAGATCTGCGGCGCGTCTGCAGCCTACACCACAGCTCAGGGCAATGCAGGATCCTTAACCCACTGAGCAAGGCCAGGGATCCACCCACACCCTCACGGACACTAGTCAGGTTTGCTACCACTGAGCCAAAACAGGAACCCCTAAATTCTTTTCACTCCTTTGCCATTATAAACAATGGTGCAGCATACCTACACATGGTGAACACAGCTAAACTTGCTTTCACTCTTGATTATTTCCTTAAGATAAATTCCTAAAAGTGGAATTTCTAGATTAGACTGAATGCAGATGTGCCGGTTTTCCCTAACAATAACACCAACTAAATATACACACAATTTCTAAGTGGCCTCTGTCCAGTCCCCTCACCAGTAATGAGGTTGTTTCGTTTTGGTTTACATTTTATCTTTTTCATTGTACTAATTTTGTCAGCCACCTGAAGTCTCAACGAGAACATATGGGATATAAATAAATAAAACAAAAAGAAAACTTCCACAAAATAAAAAGCCATGTGGTGCACATCTAAAAATTAGCTTAGCTAAGATGTTTCTAAATATTCATGTCAAAAATTACCTACATGCATAAAAATACATGATTGGAGTCGCTGGTCCTTTGCTGAAATTCTATTCGATGCCACGTAATTCCCCCCAGTCCTTCCACACACCTGCCAAAAATACAAGATTCCAGAAAGGAAGTTCTGTACAAACTCAAACTACTGCTCATCATTTTCATCTCCGGTACACATGCACAAGCCACTAAAGCTGATGGTTCACCAAGTTTCAGAGCAAACTAAAAAGCAGACAGAGTGTCAGAATTTGTATCGTCCAGCAACAGAAGGTAGCCAGAGAAGGCATTGTACTGTCCACGTCATAAAAAGAACACAATGTTATGATGTAAAATATCCACTGTGGTCCAATCACCTTTGCCATAAGCCGCGTTGTTATGTGTACCAGTGTATTCCAGGGACTATAGATGAAAATGCCCTTATGGACCAACCCTTGTGTAGGCACGAACTTTGGGGTCTTCCGTAGCTCTAAGGGTGGATTTGTGTTATTTCATCCCAGTTCTTGTCTGAGTCCCTTTTTAAGTAACTGTATAAAATTTCAAGGTACGTATGCAGCTGTCAGCCTAGAGCCAGGTAAAATGACCTGCTCAGTACCTGGAATGAAACATGGAGCCTGGGCCTTATTATTAGCATTACGTTCTGATGAATTGTACTGATGCTTCTGAGGGTAAATGGGCTGGAGGCTGTCGTGAATTATTAAATAGTTTCCCTCCAAAATTCATGTTGACCTTGAATTTCACAATGTGAACTTACTCAGAATAGGGTCTTTACAGATGTAAATAATTTCATTACGATGACATCATCCTAGATTAGGAGGGCCCTGAATTCAACCACTCGTGTCTTTAGAAGAAGACCTTGTGGGAGTTCCCATTGTGGCTCAGTGGGTTAAGAACCCAACATAGTGTCCCTGAGAAGGGGGGTTCAATCCCTGGCCTCGCTCAGTGGGTCAAGGATCCGCAGTGGGTTAAGGATCTGCACAGCACAGGTGCAGCTTGCCTCCAGCATTGTTGTGGCTGGGGCATATGTAGACCGTGCACCTCCAATTCAACCCCTAACCCAGCAACTTCCAGGTGCCACAGATGTAGCCATAAAAGGGGGAAAAAAATAAAAAAAAGGAGTTCCCGTCGCAGCTCAGTGGTTAACAAATCTGACTAGGAACCATGAGGGTGTGGGTTCGATCCCTGGCCTTGCTCAGTGGATTAAAGGATCTGGCGTTGCCCTGAGCTGCGGTGTAGGTCACAGACGCAGCTTGGAAGCTGTGTTGCTGCGGCTGTGGTGTAGGCGGGCAGCTACGGCTCCGCTTGGACCCCTGGCCTGGGAACCTCCATATGCCACAGGTGCGGCCCTAGAAAAGGCAAACAAGACCAAAAATAAATAAATAAAAAATAGCAAAAGGAAAAGATCTTGCGAATACACAGAGATGCACAGGGAGAACACCACGTGGAGATGGAGATAGAGACGGGAGCGAGGGATCTAGCAGCCAAGGAATGCCAAGCGGCCGCCAGCAGTGAGGGAAAAGGCAGAGAGAAGAGATTCTCCCTCGGAGCTTCCAGGAGGAACCAGCTACCAACACCTTGATTTTGAACTTCAGCCTCCAAAACTGTGAGACAATACACTTCTGTTGATTTAGGCCTGTTTGTGGTACTGAGTCAAGTATGTTGCTACAAAAAGCATCCATAGGAGTAGCTCAGTGGTCATGGACTAGTATCCATGAGGACACAGGTTCGATCCCTGGCCTCACTCAGTGGGTTAAGAATCTGGTGTTGCCATGAACTGTGGTATAGGTCGCAGATGCAGCTTGGACCTGGAGTTGCTGTAGTTGTGGCTGGCAGCTGCAGTTCCTATTTGACCCCTAGCCTGGGAACTTCCCCATGCCACACATGCATCCCTAAAAAAGAAAAAAAAAAAAATCTATAAGACTTTTAATGTAGTCTAGCTATGGCATCTGTCACCAGGCTGATTTGCCAGGACTGACTGACTGATCTGGCATCTTAGTCCAGAATTCCCTTCCTCTGAGAGTTCCATGTATGTTCTTCCCAAGTGTCAACTCAAAAAGAATGACGTTGCCAAACTGACAAAGTCTATTCTTAGTCAGGATATATGGGGAGTTCTGATCCCCGGCTGCATCTTTCCAGCAAGCATTGACAGCCCTCTGCAAGCAAATGCAGGAGGTTAGCCAAATCTGGTCCACACAGTACCTCTCTCCACCTGATATTCTGTTGTCCCATCAGTCAGGTCAGAGCTCCCTATCAGTTTCACTCAGAAAACACATAAATTACAGAAGACTGAACTTATACAAGCCTCGACTCTGGTGAAACTCTCGTCATTTCAAAGACAAATCATTACATTTTCGCTGACACTGCAGCGGAGAGGGTATCCTTTATGACTGGACTATAATAGTAGAAACTGAAAAATATTTCGTTTACTCTTCTTAAATTAGTATTTACCCCATAAAGCAAGGCTCTGAATTAAAGTGAAACTTCCTGTGTGTGGCGTGGACCCAGGACAATCAATCACAACCACAGGAAACTCCGTTAAGTACAAACCTAGTCCATTCCTTTCTGTTATGAAAAGGAAATCTTGACATCGATAATTTTTATTTTCTTAGAAGTCAGCGTTACTCTACACAAAATGGAAACTCTCATTTTGATCTGTACAGAGAAAGAAAACCAGTTACCGAAATAAATCACTGAGGCGAGAGATTCTGAGCCGGGGTCAGCCTGGAGCATTCAGTGGTCTTGGCTTTGCTAAATCTAAGCTATGTGGAGCTATAACCACAGAAATATTTTACTTAGAGATCAGCTAGGCAACGCTTGATGATTTAGTTCACTGAAAAAAATGATAATTGCAGCTCATGAGAAGCTACCTAAGCTTTCTCGGTCTCATCTATGAAAAGAGATTACCGGTGATAATTATTTATTGAATTACTTTAATATTCACTTGGTGGAAATACTAGTATGTATAATATTAGAAAACTACTTTAAGAAACATAGATGAAATATTCTGTAAAACACCAAAACAGAAATTCTGCAGCCTCTTTGCAAAAGCTGGTTCTAGAAACACACGAAGCCCTGAAATGAGTCTAGTAAAGAGGAAGGGAAGTCGGAGTTCCTGTGGAGGCTCAGCAGAAACAAATCTGACTGGCATCTGTGAGGATGTAGGTTGGCTCCCTGGCCTGCTCAGTGGATTAAGGATCCGGGGTTGCCGCGAGCTGTGGTGTAGGTCGCAGACGTGGCTTGGATCCTGCATTGCTGTGGCTGTGGTGTAGGCCAGCAGCTACAGCTCAGATTCAGCCCCTGGCCTGGGAACCTCCCTATGCTGAGGGTGTGGCCCTAAAAAGACAAAAAAAAAAAAAAAAGAAGAAGAAGAAGAGAAGCAGGAGTTAGCATTAATGACTATAGAATTGTCATGTGTTGCCCTTTCTTTTTTGTTAAAGTATAGTTAGTTTGCAATGTTGCATTAAAGTATACAGCAAAGTGATTAAATTATATATGTTCTTTTTCAGATTCTTTTCCATTATAGGTGAAGATATTGAGTACAGCTCCCTGTCACTTCACGTATTTTATATACAGTGGTGTATACATATTAATCCCAGACTCCTAACTTAGCTCCCGCCACGCCTGCTATACCCTTTGGTAACCAAAAGTCTGTTTTCTGTGTCCAGGAGTCTATTACTGATGTGCTGCCCTTCTGCTTCCTTGTACCCTTTGCCTACCTCTTCTGGCCTCTGATACCCCACACTGTTACTGCATCATTCTTTCTTTTTTTTTTTTTCTTTTTTTTTGTCTTTTTGCCATTTCTTGGGCCACTCCCAGCGGCATATGGAGGTTCCCACGCTAGGGGTCTAATCAGAGCCGTAGCCACCGGCCTACGCCAGAGCCACAGCAACGCGGGATCCGAGCCGCGTCTGCAACCTACACCACAGCTCACGGCAACACCTGATCCTTAACCCACTGAGCAAGACCAGAGAGTGAACCCGCAACCTCATGGTTCCTAGTCGGATTCCTCGTTAACCACTGCGCCACGACGGGAACTCCTACAGCATCATTCTTAGCTTTCTTGACTTCTAACCTTTTGAGAATCTGATGAGATGTTGTCACCACACACACACACACACAAAAGATGTATATACTCAAGTCATCACTCAAATAAGATTTAATAATAACTTGTATAAGATTTCTAAGAGCATCCAGGCCTTCCAAGAGTATTCATGGACTCTTTGCCTCAACCACTTACCAAATCTAAGAATCCAATAAGCGCATTCACACTCAATTGCAATAAAGCCTAATGCCTGGCCATGCTCTCCTTCCAAGAGAATTTTAAGGGAGATGTCTTCTCTGCTAACTGATGCAACTGTCACTGGAATGCAAGAGGGGCGTTCTGCCTCCCAAGGGCGCCTTCCTGACCCTAAAAGCAAACCCTCATATAAGGTAAACTTAATTTTGGATGCTCTCCCTGGAACCCAAGCAAAATATATAAAATTGAACTCACGTGTCCCCCAGAAATGAATTCTCCCATTGCCTTCATCATCTAGATTCTGAATCTTGGAATTAGTGCGATGCTCAATTCTTTTCCCCATATCTCATCAGATACCACCATTTCCTTTATGTCTTTCACATCTGTCTCTTCCTCTGCGTGGTGCTTTCCTGCTGCTGCTGTGACCAATTACCGTCTATTTAGCGGCTTAAAACAACACACATTTATTCTCCTACACTTCTGGAGGCCAGAAGTCCCAAATGAGTCTTACAGGGATAAAATCAAGGTGGTGAGAAGGCGGATTCCTTCTGGAAGCTTCAGAGAAGAATCTGTTTCTATCCCCTTCCAGCTTCGAAACTGCCCACATTGCTGAGCTTGTGGCCGTGTCACGCCAATCTCTTGTTCCTTAGTGACCTTGCCGTCTCTTGACACTGACCCTCCTGCCTCTCTCTTCCGAAGACGCTTGTCATTACATTAGACACAGCTGGATGGTCCAGGGTCCTTTCCATCTCAAGATCCTTAATCGCATCTGCAAAGTGTCTTTTAGCATCCAAGAGAGCACATGCACAGGTTGTGGGGACTAGGACACTGACGTCTTTGGGGACCATTATTCAGCCTGCCATGCTCTACACCTCTTCTTCAACCCCAGTTTTGGTCCTTATCTGTACCCCTCCATTGCTTCAACATTTTCCTAACTGGCTAATATTCATCCAGACTTCGCTCTTCATCCTGGCCCCACACCCATTCCAAGACCCTGACTCTAGCTCACTCTGGCCCAGCACAGGTCACTCCTGTCACACTGTGTCTACACTGTCCCTACACACACACACACACACACACACACACACACACACCAGCCTTACCCAGCATTTTCAGGGAACTCCCTTCTGAAGAGAAAACCCGTAAGGTTAAATGTTAAGGATGTAAAGAGATGCCAGGCAGGGTAAGAGCAGCCCTGGCAGAGGGAACAGCATGTGTGAAAGTTCTAAGACTGAGAAGAGCTTATTGTCACGGCACTGAAAGGATTGCCAGATTGCTGGTGTAGCTGGAACAGAGTGAGCAGACAGGGGCACAGCAAGAGGTATCTTCAAAGGGAAAAACGGGCACATCACGTAAAGATTTTTTTGTTTTTATGGTCATCGAATCAGAGCTGCAAATGCCGGCTATGCCACAGCCACAGCATCTCACTGTGATCACTCGCCCACTGAGCAAAGCCAGGGGTGGAACCCACATCCTCACAGACACCATGTTGGGTCCTTAACCCACTGAGCCACGGTGGGAACCTCTCACGAATAGTTTTATAGGGGTTTTGTTTTAAGTGCAACAAGAAGCTACTGGGAAGGGAGTTCCCATGGTGGCACAGTGGGTTTAGGATTCAGTGTTGCCACAGCTGTGGTGTAGGTCACGGCTACAACTCAGATTCAATCCCTGGCCCAGAAACTTCCAGATGCTGCAGGAGTGGGGGAAAGAAGAAGAAGAAAGAGGAAGAAGAAAGAGGAAGAAGAAGAAAGAGGAAGAAGAAAGAGGAAGAAGAAAGAGGAAGAAGAAGGAAGAGGAAGAAGAAGAAAGAGGAAGAGGAAGAAGAAGAAAGAGGAAGAAGAAGAAAGAGGAAGAAGAAAGAGGAAGAAGAAAGAGGAAGAAGAAGAAAGGGGAAGAAGAAAGAGGAAGAAGAAAGAGGAAGAAGAAGGAAGAGGAGGAAGAAGAAAGAGGAAGAAGAAGAAGGAGGAAGAAGAAGAAGGAGGAAGAAGAAGAAAGAGGAAGAAGAAAGAGGACGAAGAAAGAGGAAGAAGAAGAAAGAGGAAGAAGAAGAAAGAGGAAGAAGAAGAAGGAGGAAGAAGAAGAAGGAGGAAGAAGAAGAAAGAGGAAGAAGAAGAAGGAGGAAGAAGAAGAAGGAGGAAAAAGAAGAAAGAGGAAGAAGAAAGGGGAAGAAGAAGAAAGAGGAAGAAGAAGAAAGAGGAAGAAGAAGAAGGAGGAAGAAGAAAGAGGAAGAAGAAAGGGGAAGAAGAAGAAAGAGGAAGAAGAAGAAAGAGGAAGAAGAAGAAGGAGGAAGAAGAAGAAGGAGGAAGAAGAAAGAGGAAGAAGAAAGAGGAAGAAGAAAGGGGAAGAAGAAGAAAGAGGAAGAAGAAAGAGGAAGAAGAAGAAAGAGGAAGAAGAAGAAGGAGGAAGAAGAAGAAGCCACTGGGAGATTGTGAACAGATGACTGGCTCCCAGATAGGTGACCAGGGATAGGAAGAACAATAGCAGAATTAGACCATTAGGAGCTTATTGAAGCTACTACAATCATGCAGACTAGAAATATCAGTGGCTTGGGTTCAGATAAGGGCAGGAGAGATGAAGACAAGTGGATGTAGCCAAGATCTATTCTGGGGGTAGCAGAGAAGGGAGCTAGAGGTGGGAGAGGGAAAATCCAGGAGAAGTCCTAGATTCCCGGCGTGGCAGGAACAGAGGGTTACACAGCAGTGACCCTTTACTAAGGTGAAGAACATTGAGAGATGAACAGGTTTTAGAAAGTAAATGAAGACTGTTCTCTAAAAGCCTAAGATCCTTGAGGGAGTGTCTATGGTTTAAACTTTGCTTCCCAGGACACACCAGCACGGAGCACACCGCCTGACACGGGGAATACAACTGAACTGGGTTTGATAACAATCATGTAACATCCTGATGACTCACTGCTTATAAAAGGGGATTCAGCGCATTTAAATGAAATATGAAACAGACATAGGATATAGTTAAAGGATTGACATTTCCAATTTATACATGAAGTGACAGTGGTAAGTTACTGTATGAGCCTTATGTAAAGCAAAGAACATTTTTTATTGAATATCTGATGTAAAGAAAGTCTGATGCTCGGGAATTCCCATCGTGGCGAAGGGCTTAATGAATCCAACTAGGAACCATGAGGTTGCGGGTTCGATCCCTGGCCTCGCTCAGTGGGTTAAGGATCTGGCATTGCCCTGAGCTGTGGTGTAGGTTGCAGACATGGCTCGGATCCCACGTTGCTGTGGCTCTGTCACAAGGCCTGCAGCTACAGCTCCGATTTGACCCCTAGCCTGGGAACCTCCATATGCTGCAGGAGCGGCCCTAGGAAAGGCAAAAAGACAAAAAAAAAAAAAAAGAAAAAAGAAAAGAAAGAAAAAGAAAGTCTGATGCCATCAACTGATCCTCTGAGAAGCTGTAAGAACTTCACTGTGTGAGACCACTTTATTAATTACTTGAAGCTCTTAAAGTCTATTGCTTTTGACCCTTAATGTCATGGCATCCTTGCACCTCTAGCGTCAGTAGACAGGGGAGCAAACAAGAGAGCAAGTGACATCCTCTTCATGCCCACCGTTGATGCCTGTCAGATTTAACAGGTTGAGGAGGAATCCTCCAATGACGCAGAGACCAAGTCAATGTGCAACTTTTAAACTCCGAAGGCAACATGGTGTTTAGCGTAATTACGGTGACATGATGTTGCCGTGTCCCAGCTCTACGAGAATATGGGCCATTCATTGTGTGAAAAGGAGAAATCCTATACAAAAGGATACAAGAGTATATCTTCACTGGTGTTTTGCCAAAAGATACCTAGTATCTTCAATAGTTTTCCATAAGTAATTGGCATCTAGTATCCTTACTGTTCCAAGAAAGGCTTTTCAAAAATTGGCACTACTAGAGTTCCTGTTGTGGCTCAGCAGGTTAAGAAACCGACTAGCATCCATGAGGATGTGGGTTCCATCCCTGGCCTCGCTCGGTGGGTTAAAATATCCGGTGTTGCCACAAGCTGCAGTGCAGGTTGCAGATGAGGCTCAGATCTGACGTTACTGTGGCTGTGGTGTCAGCCAGCAGTTGCAGCTCCAATTCAACCCCTAGCCTGGGAACCTCTATATGCCACAAATGTGGCCCTAAAAAAAAAAAAAAAAAATTGGCACTGGGTGTTATTGACTATCAGATTTGATAAGAGAGATTTCGAACTCAGTTAAATATATCCAGACCTGAAATTTTATATCTTGCCTGAGATCTAAAACAAAAACAAACAAGCAAACAAAAACACTCTAGGATAGCCAAAAAATGTATGTTTAAATATTCTGAAAGAATTAAAAATAGTTATTAGTTCCTTACAATCCAGCAATTTTACTCTGGATATACACCCAAAAGAACTGAAAACAAGATCTCAAAAAGATAACTGTACCCCCATGTTCACAGTAGCACTATCTTCAATAGCCAAAAGCTAGAAGTAACCCATGTCCATCAACAGGTGGGTGATAAGCAAAACGTGGTACATATGTACAGTGGAGTACTATACAGCCTTAAAAATGAAGTAAATCCTGACACAGGCTACAACACACATGAATTTGGGGACGGGGATCCACTCCACAGCTTAGCAGCCACCCAAGCCGCTGCAGTTGGATTCTTAACCCACTGCACCACAGCGGGAACTCCAGTAAGGTCGATTTGAAACAATAATGGATGAGTATGGTTACCAAATAATTTTAATGCCCTAGAGAGTTCTTTTATCTAGGATGAGAAAATAGCTCACTTCTCTTCCCTCCAGTCCACACCATGTTCTGCTCAGCTCTGGGGAAACCTTTTCAGAGAATCATAAACAAACTGAAATATGAGTTCAGGGAGGAATAATCAGGAGAGAAAAAAGATCTGAGAAATCCTTTATGAGAAACAACGGAAGGATGACACACTAGCTGTAATGCAGAAAGGTATTTTGTTTCCCTATGGCTGAGAAGAGCAGAAGGAAGACCCAGTTTTGGGAGGTACACAGTAAGACAGTTTACAGGTCAGTAGAAGGAGGAACTCTCCAGCAGTTTCCATAGCACGTGATCAGTACCCGTCCTGCAGAACTTTCCACTTTCTATCTTTAAGTAAAGCTACCTCCAGAAATGCCTCAATAGCCGCGAAACCCCTGGGCGGTACACATTTTAGTTCCTGAAGTACTCGTTCAATGAATTGAAGCGTGTGCGAATGGCTACATAAATGAGTGTCAGAACCAGCCAGAGAGGAAACGGAGCTGTCCCTGGAGGGAAGGCTCCGCACGGGCCAGTTACCCCCTCGGCGGAGAGGTTATGGAGGAGATCCAGGTTTCGTTTCCTTCGCTGGATTAGGTGACTTCTAAAGGCCTTTCAAGCCCTGAAGATCTACGGTTTCACGGCCTGGGTTGAAGCCCTGGCCTTGCCTCTTTGGCAGCACCGGAGCATTAGGCAAAGTCTCTTCGGGGCCTTGCTCAAATGGCATGATAGGATATACCCTGTTCGCGACACAAAGGATTTGGAAGATCAAAATAACATTTTAACACACACGAAAACAGAAAACAAAAAAAGAAGGCTAACAGCCTCCCTACCTCGACTGGCCAGAAATCAGGCATGAACTTTTAGAGGGCTCCGTGGGGGAGGGAGCTGGAAGCCTGGGCTGGGAGGGTCCAGAACCAGAGGAACTGGCTGTCCTAAGGGCTCGTCTCTGAGAGTAAGGCAGTATGAACCCCAAACACTGTGGACCAAAGGGCACAACCACATTAGGCTGGATGATGGTCAGTGTCCTCGGTATTTTTTGTTGCTTGTTTGTTTGATTTTGCTTTTTAGGGCCGTACCCATCGCATTTGGAGGTTCCCAGGCTAGGGGTCAATCAGAGCTATAGCTGCCGGCCTATGCCACAGCCACAGCAACGCTGGATCCTTAACCCATTGCGCAAGGCCAAGAATTGAACCTGCATCCTCATGGATGCTAGTCAGATTTGTTAACCACTGAGCTGCGACAGGAACTCCTGATGGTCAGCGTTCTAACTAAAACAGGTCACTCCCACGAGGGAAGCAACACCTCAAAAGTGCACTCTCAGATACTGCTGGGGCATGGGACTAGAAAGCAACCGCTGAGGCAGGTGTTTCTAGATGGATCACGGTCCCAGCCCCAAGTGGATAGAATTCAGGTTATTGGAAATTTAAGAACATGAAGTAGGGACCAATGTAGAGAGAAGGAGAGGAAGGCTGAGGCTCAACCCAGGAATTCCAGGTTCTGGCCCAAAAGCGTTAAAATGAATGCCAGGCCCCAGCTGATGGGTCCGGTGCAGCAACACTACGGCTGCCTTGTTCAAGACAGACTCTCCACCTGCGTGAGGTTAAACTGATAGGAAGAAAGCATCATGGAATACAGGTGAATCGGGGAGAGAGGCAGGACTAAACTGGGCAAGGGCCCTGCAATTGATAAAAGGGCTGTAGAGGTGTACATGCATCTCACTTAGCGATTAAATAGCTGCCTCTGGAGTCAGACTGTCTGGAATGGAATCAGAATTGATCCAGTTTGACTTAAGGGTGAGCCCTTGCCTTACGTCTCTGTGTCTCCACCTCTTTTGGAGATGATAATAGGACCCCTCTCATAGCATGGTCTGGGGTTAAATGAATAATGTGCTAAAGCACTTAGAAGAGCACCTGGCATGCGATGAGCTCCAAGAACTATCAGCAATCACAGATTTTTGCCTAGAGCTCAGGGATCTGTTTTGATCTCCACACCTAGGCCATTCTCTGCTCAACAGTCTATTCTTAAATTACGTCTTTGGTTGCCTTCTTCCAGTGGTTCTCAACCATGCATTCTGAGATGTCTAAGCCCCACCACACCCCCACCCCCAGAGCGCTATACGAGAAGACAAGGTTAAAAAGGACCTTTGTGGCAGTGCCCACGGGGAGGCTGCAGCTTTATGTACGTTCCATCTTTTCAGAGTTTAGGATTCTGGAGCTGTAATTCTCGGAGGGCTACTGACTGACTTGGGGGCATGGGGCGGGGGAGCCTACAATCTGGCCGCCCCAGGAGGTCGCGCCTGCACACTCAAGGCATGGTGGGGAGAGACGACAGGGTCTTTGTACCCACTTTCAACTAGGAAGGATCATTCTGTTCCTGGCAGTGTAATTACATGGTCTATCAACGATTGTCATTCTTGGGTTATTTTTGTTGCTTCCCGGGTGGTGGAAATTCTTTTTGGTGGATTGGTGGAGAGCTTCAGAAATGCTACCATTTTTGGAGGGGGAGTTTGAGGCTTGCATTTTTCTGGAACATCACAGGTCTTTTCACTGTCAGCTAGCAAAGGCTATCCGGGCTGCGAGTAAGGTGTTCTATAAAATCATTATTTTCTCTGTACTGATTTATTTTTGGAAAGTGTAGGTTAAAGCCCAGGAATCTGCTTTGGGGTGATCAGCGAATTTGTAGGGAGGATTTTCCTTTGCTCAGATACTCAGAATTTGATTTTAAATCCATGCAAAGAGGTGGGGTGGAGGGAACGTGCATTCTTTGGGTCACCATTCTATCATCCTAGCCCAGAACTTCCCATAATTCTAGAGTTCCAGAAGTCAGAGGAAGAGCATGGTCCATGATGTATGAGTCTTTGGTGATACTGCCTGGTAGCTATGTGAATAAAGGGTTATACTGCACAAATTTCCAATTTCAGGTTTAAAACATTCAACTAAAAATGGCATCTAATCAAGAGATTAAGCTTTCGAAGGACTGGCAGTGGCTGGATTACAAACCTGATGAGCTTTATGGTCCATGTGCACACAGAGAATGTCTTTAATGACTGATGAGTAAGCCAAATTTCCATTCTCTTCTCCAAATGGCTATAGATTTTCTTTTTCTCAGTGAACACTGCTCCTGAATACACACAAATGCTAAAACCCAGCTGTTTCTCTTTGTGAGTAAAAAAGCAGTCTTAAATTGGCTTTTATAGCATATACATATCTCTCCCTCTAGTTAAGTGCAACATTCAACAAATAATGTTTTCATTAAAACCCAGTGAACGCTTTTCCTGCTCTTTTCCTCCCTAAATAGTTTTGCCCCCTATTTTTGCATCCAATTCCCAAGAAGTATCGCCAAAATACAATTTTACAAAAAACAATATTAAATTACTGACTTTATTTTGATTGTAGAGTTTCTGATTAAAATTTCCCCATTCATATAACTTTAATTATAGGCTTCATAAAGGAGGTGACTGCAATTTTACCATTTTTACAAACGGATAAATCAGCTTTTGGTTAGAAGATAGGTTGAGGCCACATACACTTCATTAAGTGCCACCAACTGAACAGGGTCCATGACCCTGGATTTCTGAGTCTTATTCCGTGGTAGGGTGTAACCGACATTATCGGAAAAGCTACATTGTCAAAATCAAGTATTTTGAAGGATTCCTTCTTTCATGCTCTATTATATTACCTGAATTGAATGTGTTTAATTGGAAATTCATAGCCATTTCAGCGCATACTTGGAAGCTACTTGTGCTAGTTGCTAGGGCTGCCATAGCAAAGTACTACAGAGAGGCTTACACAACCAAAACTCGTTCTCTGACCGTTCCGGAGGTTGCAAGTCCGAGATCAAGGTGTCAGCGGAAGGTGGCTTCTTCTGAGGCCTCTCCCCTTGGCTTGCGAATGGCCGACTTCTTGTGCCTCCACGTGGTCCTCCCTCTATGTGCGTCTCTGTCCTACTTTCCTATTCTTATCACACCAGTCAGACTGGATCAAGGCTCTTTCTGGGGACCACATTTTAACTTGCTCGCCTCTCTCACTAAGATCCTGTCTCCTGGAGTTCCCGTCGTGGCGCAGTGGTTAACAAATCTGACTAGGAGCTACGAGGTTGCAGGTTCGATCCCTGGCCTTGCTCAGTGGGTTAAGGATCTGGCATTGCCGTGAGCTGTGGTGTAGGTTGTAGACGCGGCTCAGATCCCACGTTGCTGTGGCTCTGGCGTAGGCTGGGGGCTACAGCTCCGATTCGACCGCTAGCCTGGGAACCTCCATATGCTGCGGATGCAGCCCTAGGAAAGACAGAAAGCCAAAAAAAAAAAAAAAAAAAGATCCTGTCTCCAAATATAGTCTCACTCTGAGGCACTAGGGGTTAGGGCTTCAACATGAATTCTGGGGGACACAATTCAGCCCCTAACACTCTCAAAAAACCCAGAAATAGCAATATTTAAAACGCCTACATCAGTAGATAGTTTTTTTGTTTTTCAGGGCCTCACCCATGGCATATGGAGGTTCCCAGGCCAGGAGTGGAATCAAAGCTAAAGCTGCCGGCCTACACCACAGCCAGGGCAACGTGGGATCCGAGCCACGTCTGCAACCTACACCACAGCTCACGGCAACACCAGATCCTTACCCCACTGAGCGGGGGCAGGGATCGAACCGGCATCCTCATGGATACTAGTCAGATTCATTTCCACTGAGCCATGATGGGAACTCCAATAGATGGTATTTAGTAAGATTTTATTGCGCATGTGAGAATAGTTTGAGAACTGGGAGCTCTCAAATTTAAAACTGATATGAAGTTCAAGGACACGGCATTACAGGATGGTTTATAAAGTAAAAAGAGGGAGTTGTTCAACATTTACAATGACTGGTTATTTCACTGGAGGTTTCCAGATGGTTGGGGGCTGGTTCAAAGTGATTATCTCATACCATATTTAGGATGATAATGACTTTCTTTTATGATTATCAGAAGCATTTACAAGAAATAACCTAAGTTAACTTTTAGTAATGTTTAAGAAATAAACATGCTTATGTGGCATAAATGGTTGTGTGAGGAAATTTTCAAGTCCAGTCTCCATTCTGTATTTAATTTTAACAACAACAACAACAAAAAAATCAGACTTTCCATGTTTTTCCTTTGGTTTAGGTGGGAAAAAGTCACCCCAGATAACCATTTCTATACAGAAAAATTATATCTAAATTATATTCAAGCTGGAGTCAGATTACAGCACAGGTATAGGTTGTTGGGTAATTCCTAAATATTATTGTTAAAGTTTGCAGCCTTTTGGACCAATAAATTTCACAAGCTCGAGGATATCAAAGGCCTATCAGGAACAACAGGGTCCCGGTTATAATGGAAATTAAACACTTGAATGTGTAAACACTTTGGTTAGATATACCTGAGACTTTGTACCTGAATCCTGCAGTTGGCACACCAAGTTCCTAGGCTCTAGGACCTGGAAAAAAACAAAGAGAGTGAATCAGAGTACAGAAAAAACCTTTGGGGAAAAAAAAAAAAAAGTATATATATATACACACATATATTTTTAATGAGAGTTGCCATCAGTTTCTCTCTTGTTTGTTTGGGTTTTGTTTGTTTTTCTTTTTTGCCACACCCGCAGCAGGTGGAAGTTCCCAGGCCAGGGATCGACCTTGCCTTACAGGACAGCAACCATGGCAGTGAAAACGCAGGATCCTTAACCTGCTAGGCCATCAGAGAACTCCCAAGAATATTTTCAAACCAAAGTGGTGTTTCTACTCTTGCTACTTAGTTTAGAGCCATGGACATTCAAAGTCCACAGAGGCTACGATTGCTCTAAAGTGTGAGTCTTCCCACTTAGCTTTAGGGACAGGCCAATCACTAATTTGTATATTACCTGTTAATTCCCATAGATGACTTGTTTACTAGCTGTGATACTTAATTTCCCTAAGCCTCCTTATCCTCATCTCTAAAATAGGGGTAATAACAGTACCTACCTCACAGGGTTGATGTGTGAATTAAGTGAGTTGAGAGTATTAAAGGTTTGACACAAAGTAAGTAGGTAACAAACAGTAGCCAGCATCAGGAGTTACTGTGATGGCTCAGTGGTAACAAATGCAACTGGATCCGTGAGGATGTAGCTTCCATCCCTGCCCCCGCTCAGGGGGTTAAGGATCTGGCACTGCCGTGACCTGTGGTGTAGGTCACAGATGCGGCTGCAGTGTAGGTCGCAAATGTGGCTGGGATCTGGCATTGCTGTGGCGAAGGGCAGAAGCTGCAGCTGTGATCTGACCGTGAGCCTGGGAACTTCCATATGCCGTGAGTGGGGAGAAAAGAAAGAAAAAAGGAAGGAAGGAAGGAAAGAAATTTAGACGAGCCGGCAACATGGCTTAATTGGTGTGTCTGAAAGAGAGCTGTGGTGGCAGAATGGAGGACGGTTGTAGAAGGATGAACAAGTAAGATCAGGAATGAAGTGCAACTATTGCCAGGGAGGGTCTAGGTCAAGGCTGGGATAAAGAGGCAGAATTTACAGGACTTGTGACCGATCTGATGGGGAGGTTTTAGAAACAGAAGTAGTTGAAGAATGCCTGCTCTATAGCTCTTACCACAGTGATTATTTGCGCATAATAGGCACTCATAAAGGTTGACGGAATGTAACTATATCACTTATTTCTTTTGACAAGATATGTCTCAACCCACTAATTCTTCCAAGATATGAGTATTTGGTTGAGATACTGCTGCAAAAATGTGGCTGAGAGTTATTAGGGTTTACTACCATTTCATGCATGTTTTAATGCACTATTGCAAATGTTTGCACAAAGGCTTTGGTCAGCTAAAGAGTGCTGATATTAAAATTACAATGATATTTGCAGCTTGCTTGCTTTCTCTCTCCCTTTCTTTTTCTCTTTCTTTCTTTCCTTCCTTCCTTTCTCTCTCCTTCCTTCCTTCCTTTCTTTTCTTTCCTTCCTTCCTTCCTTCCCTCATGCCTGCAGCATGGGGAAGTTCCCAGGCCAGGGATCCTACTTCCTTGTGCCTCAGCAGTGACCTGAGCCGTAGCAGTGACAACACCAGATCCTTAACCCCCAGGCCGCCAGAGAACCCTGACCCTTGCAGTTTAGAAGCTCCGGGGCACCGACTATGTAACACAACGGCTGCTGCCCAGACTGCTTCATTTTTTGTTACAGAATATTGGAAAATGGCATGATGCTGGATAAGGCTAGAAGGAGTTGCTGTGTGGAAAGTTAGCATCAACCAAGGAAAAATAACCACGGTTCTTTGTTCACACATTCACACCTCCCGGTATCGTCACTTCAAAGCCCCTGGCCTCCCATTTGAGTCTGACTTTCAACGCTTGTTCTTTTCCATCGTCCCCAGTCCAGTCCTATTACAAATATAAGTCAGAGGCTCCCACTCATATTAACTTCATCTAATGTGTCAGCCTGGATTATTCTCTCATTTAGGTACGTTTACCAGACTCGAAGTGTCTCACTGGAGCTTAACAGACCGCCAATTTCCTATAGAATAACATTCACTGTAATTCTCCTTTCTCCTTATTCTTATTGATGAAATAAAATTCATATTTTAAGGCAAGACAAGAAAAATTAAAATTTTTTTCAATTTATATTTTAATTAAATATTTAATTAAAATCATTTGGAGCAAAAAACGGCCTGCATATTTAAAATCTGTGTAGAATGAACTCAGTCTTTAGAGATGTGCCCCATCGGTAGTGAAAAGGTGGCTTCAAATGAGAAATATATGAAGATGAGAAATAAATCATTTGCATCTCTGTTTTTTATTGAAGTATAGTTAATTTATAATGCTGTGTTAGTTTCAAGTATATGGCAAAGTGATTAAGTTTTATGTATATATTCTTTTTCAGATTCTTTTCCGTTATAGGTTATTACAAGCTATTGAGTGTAGTTCTGTGTGGAGACAGGGAAGCGGGGAAGGGCAAATAAGGGTAAGGGATTAAGAGGTACCAACTAGTATCTATACAATAAATAAGCTACGAGGATATAGATATGCAATACTGGGGAGTTCCCTCATGGCTCAGTGAAAGGAATCCAACTAGGAAGCATGAGGATGCGGGTTTGATCCCTGGCCTTGCTCAGTGGGTTAAAGGATCCACTGTTACCGTGAGCTGTGGCGTAGGTCATAGGTGGCAGACGTGGCCCGGATCTGGTGTTGCTGTGGCTGTGGTGCAACCCAGGCAGCTACAGATCTGATTCGACCCCTGGTCTAGGAACCTCCATATGCTGCAGGTGCAGCCCTAAAAAAACAAAAAAAAAAATGGATGTAGTATATAATATTGGGAACACAGTCAATATTATATAATAACTATAAATGGAGAACAACCTTTAAAAACTGTGAATCCCTATGCTGTGCACCTGAGACTTATATGGTAAAAAAGTATATTTCAATTTTTTAATTAAAATTGAAAATAAAAACTAGTGAACAAGTTCTTCAAGGTTACAGAATACAAGATACATATAAAAACCACTTATATTTCTATACAGTAGCGATAGTTTCAGAACAAACTGAAAATGAAATTAAGGAAATAATTTCACTTGTAATAACATCAAAAAGAACAGCATAGGAGTTCACGTTGTGGCTCAGTGGGTTAAGAATCTGACATAGTGTTGTGAGGATAGGGGTCTATCCCTGGCCTTGCTCAGTGGGTTAAGGATCTGGCATTGCCGTGAGCTGTGGCGAAGGTTGCAGACGTGGCTCGGATCCCGCATTGCTGTGGTTCTGGCATAGGCTGGTGGCTACAGCTCCGATTTGACCCCTAGCCTGGGAACCTCCATATGCTGCGGGAGCGGCCCAAGAAATGGCAAAAAGACCAAAACAAACAAACAAACAAAAAAACTCATACTTTGAGAACTACAAGTCATTCTTAAAGAAATTTTAAAAGGTTAAATAAAGAAATGGAAACACATGAATACATTATGGTATAAAGATGGCAATACTCAATACCAAAAATCCAGCTGGCTTCTTTGTAGAAATTAGAAAGCTGACCCTAAAATTCATATGAAATTTCAAGGAACCATGAAGTAGTCAAAACACTGTCTTGGAAAAGAAGAACAAAGCTGGAGGTCTTACACCTCAATTTCAAAACTTACTACAAAGCTACAGTAATCAAGACAGTGTGCGACTGGCATATGTACATACATATAGGTTAAGGAAATAGACTTGAGAGTCCAAAAATAAGCCTTTACATTTACCGTTAGTTTATTTTAACTAAGTTCTCAAAAAAATTAATGGGAGTAATGAATAGTCTTCTCAACAACTGGTGCTGGGAACAACTGTATATTCACTTGCGGAAAAATAAAATTGGACTCCTACCTCACACTGTATAAAAAATTTTTACTAACAATCACTGAAAGACCTAAATGTAAGAGCTAAAACTATGGAACTCATAGAAGAAAACACAGGTGTAAATCTTTGTGACTTGGGTGAGGCAATAATTTCTTGGATATGACACCAAAAGCACAAACAACCAAAGAAAAGAATAGAAGAAATGTTGTACTTCAAAGCACACCACCAATTAGTGAAAAGACAATCAAGAGAATGAGAGAAAATATTTGCAAATCAAATATCTGAAAAGGGACTTGTATCCAGAATATATATAGAACATTTTCAACTCAACATAATAAAACACAACTGAAAAATGACCAAAGGATCTGAACAGACATTTCTCCAAAAAGGATACACAAATGACCAATACACACATGACAAAAGATGCTCAACCTCATTAACCATCATGGACATGCAAATCAAAACCACGCAAAAGTACATCACATACGCTAAAATTACTATCACCAAAGAGACAGAAAATAACAAGTTTTGGTAAGGATGTGGAAAAATTGAAACCCTCATACATTACTGGTGGGAATGTAAAATGGTACAGGTGCTTAGAAACAATCTGGAATTTCCTCAAAAGGTTAAACACAGTTACCATATGATCTACCAACTACTCCTAGTTACATACCCAAGCTAAATAAAATCCTACGTACAGGTAAATGTTAATGCAAATGCTCATAACAGCATTATTCGTTAACAGCCAAAATTTGGAAACAACCCAAATGTCTATCAACTGATGCGTGGATAAATAAATGTGGTATATCTATACAACTGAATATTATTTGGCAATAAAAAGGAATGAAGTACTGATAAATGCTACAACGTGGACGAACCTTGAAAACATTATGCAACATGAAAGAAACCATTCACAAAAGACTGTATACTGTAGGATTCCATTTATTGTATGATTCTGGAAACATCCAGAATAAGCAAATCTGCAGAGACAGAAAGGAGATTAATGGTTCCCTAGAGCCAGGGATAAGGTAGAATTGGGGAAATGGAGAGTAACTGCTAATAGGTAAGGGGTTTCTTCTTGGGATGATGAAAATGTCCTAAAATTGACCTTGGTGACTGTGGTGCAACCCTGTGACTATACTAAAAACCACTGAAGTATATACCTAAGGTGGGTAAATTGTATATATGTGAATTTATTTCAATAAAGCTGTTATTAAATCAAATTTACAGGCATTCGCTGGTGGCTCAGCAAGATCCAGCATTGTCACTGCTATGTATCAGTACCTGGCCTGGGAACTTCAGCATGCTGCTGGCATGGCACAGCATGGTATGGCATGGCATAAAATAAAATAAAGTAAAATAATAAATACACAGTCTATTAATGTTGGTTAACATAGTACACTAACTCGATACTTGTTATGCTTTCTTACCAAAAAAAAAAATATATATAAAACAAGTCTTATACCACTATTTTAGGAAAGAAAACAAAATAGAACTGGTATTTTCCTAGGCCAGTAAATTCTTATCTGGTTCATAACACCAACCAATTTAACAAAGATATCAGCTATTTCATTATTAAACATGGATATTATCTGAAATATTACATGGCACCTTTGGGGTAAGAAAGGAAAAAAAGTAAAGCAACTATTGAAATATGGCCTAATCATTATTTGCTGTGAAATTCCAATTCTAGATCTAGAAAAAAATCTGTGAAATTAGCTCTAGCATAAGAATTATATTACATGTTATAGGGGAACATGACATAATATTAAAGAATTATTGAGAGACTAACCGTAGCAAGGTTCAGAAACTATTACTAGAGGCGTGGTCGAATCGGAGCTGCAGCTGCCAGTTGATGCCACAGCCACAGCAACGCAGGGTCCAAGCCATGTCTGTGACCTACACCACAGCTCATAGCAATGCCAGATCCCCAACCCACTGAGCAAGGCCAGGGACCGAACCTGCAGCCTCACAGATACTAGATGGAACTGTTTCTGCTGAGCCACGATGGGAACTCCCCCAAAAAACTATTTCTAAAACTCTGTGACGAAGCTTAAATAACCTCAGGTTCGGAGTTCCCGTCGTGGCGCAGTGGTTAACGAATCCGACTAGGAACCATGAGGTTGCGGGTTCGGTCCCTGGCCTTGCTCAGTGGGTTGACGATCTGGCGTTGCCGTGAGCTGTGGTGTAGGTTGCAGACGCGGCTCAGATCCTGCGTTGCTGTGGCTCTGGCGTAGGCCGGTGGCTACAGCTCTGATTCAACCCCTAGCCTGGGAACCCCCATATGCCGCGGGAGCGGCCCAAGAAATAGCAACAACAACAACAACAAAAGACAAAAAAAAAAAAAAAAAAAACTCAGATTCATCTGAGATTAGCAATGTCCAGGGTATTTCAATTTTTACAATGCACAAAACCAGAAACAATCATCTGCATACTTAAGGCATGTGATCTTTCTAAAAAACAGGTTCTCTAGTGCATGAAAGGACTAGAAAAATACATAAAAGAATCATTACTAACTGACATTGACAGAAATGTTATCAGATTTGATAGTCACCACTATTTCAGGTTGGCCTTTTTCCTGGCACATGGATGCACTTCCCATCACTTTGAAGTTAAACACAGCCTTATGACTTTTTAAAATCAATATTTTAATGTAAGTAGAATATTCATACTTTTTAAATTATTCTTTGTATGGCCACACCCACAACATATGTAAGTTCCTGGGCCAGGGGATCAGAGCCGCAGCTGCAACCTACACTGCAGTATGGCAACACTGGATCCTTTAACCCAGTGCACCAGGCTGGGGGGTGGCACCTGTGCCTCCACAGTGACCTGAGCTGCCACAGTTGAATTCTTAACCCACTGTGCCACAACCAGAACTGCCCAGTGTTGCATACTTTTTTAGCTACCATCCCTTCTGCAAAGGTAAACCAGCAATATCCTAGCTGGTGAAACCTCTGAAAAATTGTACCCCTCAAGAAAGACAATAAGGAGGAGATACCCGACTCAATCTGTGACTGATAGCGATTAGGTTTATCCATGCAAACCTGTGACACCTCTTGTTCAAAAATGATAAAATAGGAGTTCCCATCGTGGCACAATGGAAACAAATCTGACTAGGAACTGACCTTGAGGTTGCGGGTTCGATCCCTGGCCTTGCTCAGTGGGTTAAGGATCTGGCGTTGCCATGAGCTGACGTGGCTCAGATCTGATGTTGTTGTGGCTGTGGTGTAGGCCAGCAGCTGTAGCTCAGATTAGACCCCTAGCCTGGGAACCTCCATATACCACTGGTGCAGCCCTAAAAGGACAAAAGACAAAAAACAAACAAAGTCAAAAATGATAAAATACTTGTAATGCATGTAATTTAAACTAAGAGCATGGATAAAAAATTAACTCATTATTTTAGGCCACTGAGATTTTGGGGGTGGTTATCATTGTACCATAATCTATCCTATCCTGACTTTTGCCAAAGGGCAAGGAAGTCCTTTCTAAAATATCCGCTTGTCATTTACATTTATACCACTATTGAGGAGGAATGAGAAAGACCACTTGAACTATTGCATATTTTTTGACCAATTTATTGACATACAAAAAGCCGTACATGTTTAGTATATACAACTTGATGAGTCTAGAGATAAGTACACTTGTAAAACCATCACCATAATCTATGTCATAAGCACATCTATTACCCCCCCAAATATTACTTGGTATTCCTTATAAGGAGGAACCTAAAATTGTCTCTTTTTTATGATTTTAATTTTTTGCATTATAGTTGATTTACAGTGTTTTGTCAGTGTCTACTGTACAGCAAAGTGACCCATTCAGACATATATATATTTTTCTTTTCACATTATCTTTCATCATGTTGCATCACAAATGACTAGATATAGTTCCCTGTGCTATGCAGCAGGATCTCATTGCTTATCCACTCCAAATGCAATAGTTTGCATCTATTAACCCCAAATTCCCAGCCCCTCCCCCTCCTCCTTAGCAACCACAAGTCTGTTCTCCAAGTCCATGAGTTTCCTTTCTGTGGAAAGATTCATTTGTTTTGTATATTAGATTCCAGATACAAATGACATCATATGGTAATTGTCTTTCTGTTTCTGACTTCACTAGTAACATCCATGTTGCTGCAACTGGCATTATTTTGTTCTTTTTTATGGCTGAGTAGTATTCTATTGTGTATATATACCACATCTTCTTAATCCATTCATGGTTGATGGACATTTAGGTTGTTTCCATGTCTTGGATATTGTGAATAGTGCCGCAATGAAAATAGGCTTGCATGTATCTTTTTCAAGGAAAGTTTTGTCCGGGTATATACCCAAGAGTGGGATTGCTGGGTCATATGGTAGTTCTATATTTAGTTTTCTGATGTAACTGCATATGGTTTTCCATAGTGATTGTACCAAGTTACATTCCACCCAGGGTAGGAGGGTTCCCTTTTCTCCACACCCTCTCCAGCATTTGTTATTTGTAGACTTATTAATGATGGCCATTCTGACTGGTGTGAATGGTAGGTACCTCATTGTAGTTTTGATTTGCATTTCTCTAATAATTAGTGATATTGAGCATTTTTTCATGCAACTGTTGGCCATTTGTACATCTTCTTTGGAGAAATGTCTATTCAAGTCTTCTGCCCATTTATCTATTGGGTTGTTGGTTTTTTGCTGTTGAGTTGTATGAATTGTTTGTACATTTTGGAAAATAAGTCCTTGTCAGCTGCACCATTTGGAACTATTTTCTCCCATTCTTTAGGTTGTTTTTTTTTTTTTTATGGTTTCATTTGCAGTGCAGAAGCTTGTCAGTTTGATTAGGTCCCATTGCTTTATTTTTGTTTTTATTTCTATTGCCTTGGGAGGCTGACCTAAGAAAACATTTGTAAGGTTGAGGTCAGAGATTGTATTGCCTATGTTCTCTTCTAGGAATTTGATGGTGTCTTGTCTTATGTTTAAGTCTTTAAGCCATTTTGAGTTTATTTTTGTGCATGGTGTGAGGGTGTGTTCTAGTTTCATTGCTTTGCATGCAGCTGTCCAGGTTTCCCAGCATCACTTGCTGAAAAGACTGTCTTCCCCCATTTTATATTCTTGTCTCCTTTGTCAAAGATGAATTGACCATAGGTGTCTGGGTTTATTTCTGGGTTCTCTATTCTGTTCCATTGGTCTGTATGTCTGTTTTTGTACCAGCACCACACTGTCTTGATGACTGTGGCTTTGTAATATTGCCTGAAGTCTGGGAGAGTTACGCCTCCTGCTTGGTTTTTGTTCCTCAGGATTGCTTTGGCAATTCTGGGTCTTTTGTGCTTCCATATAAATGTTTGGATTGTTTGTTCTAGTTCTGTGGAAAATGTCATGGGTAATTTGATAGGGGTTGTATTGAATCTACAGATTGCTTTGGGTAGTATGGCCATTTTTACAATAATAATTTTTCCCACCCAGGAGCATGGAATATCTTTCCATTTCTTTGACTCCTCTTTCATTTCCTTGATGAATGTTTTATAGTTCTCAGCATATAAGTCTTTCACCTCCTTGGTCAGGTTTATTCCCAGGTATTTGATTTTTGGGTGCGATTTTAAAGGGTATTGTATTTTTGTATTCCTTTTCTAATGTTTCATTGTTAGTATCCAGAAATGTGACTGATTTCTGAATGTTCATCTTATATCCTGCTACATTGCTGAATTTGTTGATCAGTTCGAGTAGTTTTTGTGTGGAGTCCTTAGGGTTTTCTATGTATAGTATCATGTTATCTGCATACAGTGACAATTTTACCTCTTCTCTTCCAATGTGGATGCCTTTTATTTCTTTTGTTTGTCTGATTGTTGTGGCCAGGACTTCCAATACTATGTTGAATAAAAGTGGTGAGAGTGGGCATCCTTGTCTTGTTCCAGATTTTAGAGGGAAGACTTTCAGCTTTTCTCTGTTGAGTATTATATTGGCTGCAGGTTTGTTGTAAATGGCTTTTATTATGTTAAACTATGTTCCTTCTATATCCACTTTGGTGAGAGTTTTTATCATGAATGGATGTTGGTCTTTGTCAAATGCTTTTTCTGCATCTGTTGAGATGATCGTGTGCTTTTTTTTTGGGGGGGGGGTACGCCTTTCAGGGCCGCACCTGCAGCATATGGAGGTTCCCAGGCTAGGGGTCTAATCAGAGCTGTAGCTGCCTGCCTAGCCAGAGCCACAGCAATGCCAGATCTGAGTCATGTCTGCAACCCACACCACAGCTCTCAACTTAACCTACTGAGTGAGGCCAGGGATCGAACCCTCAACCTCATGGTTCCTAGTCAGATTTGTTTCCGCTGCACCACAATGGGAACTCTGATCATGTGGTTTTTGACTTTTCTTTTGTTAATGTGGTGTATGACATTGATTGATTTGCATATGTTGAACCATCCTGTGAACCTGGATGAATCCCACTTGGTCGTGGTGTATGACCCTTTTTATATGTTATTGGATTTGGTTGGATAAAATTTTCTTGAGAATTTTTGCATCTATATTCGTCAAAGATATTGGCCTAAAATTTTATTTTTTAGTAGTATTTTTGTCTGGTTTTAGTAATAGAGTGATGGTGGCTACATAGAATGTCTTTGAGAGTGTTCCTTCTTTTTCAACCTTTTGGAAAAGTTTAAAGATACTACAAGTTCTTCTTTGTATACTTGGTAGAATTTGCCTGTGAAGCCATCTGGTCCTGGAGATTTGTTTGTAGGGGGTGTTTTTATTACATATTCAATTTCATTTCTAGTGATCAACTGTTCCATTGATCAATTTCTTCTTGATTCAGTTTTAGTGAGCAGTACATCTCTAGACAGTTGTCCATTTCTTCTAGATTGTCAAATTTATTGGCATGTAATTGTTTATAGTATTCTCTTATGGTTTTTTGTATTTCTGCAATACCCATTGAGATTTCTCCTTTTCGTTTCTTATTTTGTTTATTTGAGTTCTTTCCACTTCATAGTGAGTCTGGCCAGAGGCTTGTCGATTTTGTTTACCCTTTCAAAGAACCAGCTCTGGGTTTTATTGATTTTTTTCTATCATTTTTTTGATCTCTATTTTATTGATTTCCTCTCTGATCTTTATGATTTCCTTCCTTCTGCTGACTTTGGGTTTTGTTTGTTCTTTTTTTAATTCGTTTAGGTGATGGGTTAAGTTGTTAAGATTTTTCTTCTTTTCAAGAAGGCTTGTATCACTATGACCTTCCCTCTAAGCACTGCTTTTGCGGCATCCCATAGATTTTGAATGGTTGTGTTTTCATTACCATTTGTCTCAAGGCATTTTTTAATTTCCCTTTTGATTGCCTCATTGACCCATTGGTTTTTTAGTAGTATGTTATTTAATCTCCATTTTAGTCAGTTTTTTCTCATTTCTTTTCTTATGGTTGATTTTAGTTTCATGCCATTGTGGTCAAAGAAGATACTTGCAATAATTTTTATACTTTTAAATTTGTTGAAGTTAGTTTTGTGCCCCCAGTATGTGGTCATTCTTTGAGAATGTTCCATGTGCACTTGAAAAAAAATTTACATTCTGATTTTTTAATGTAGTTTCCTGAAAATGTCAATTAAGTCTAACTTTCCTATTGTGTCCTTTAGGATCTCTGCTGCCTTACTGATTTTCTGTCTAGAGAATCTGTCCATTGATGTGAGTGGGGTGTTAAAGTCTCCTAGATCATTGTATTCCCATTAATTTCTCCTTTTATGTCTGTTAGTATTTGTTGTTTTATCTGGGTGCTCCTATATCAGGGGCATCTATACTGATGACTGTCATATCCTCTTCTTAAATAGATCCTTTTTATCATTAAATAGTGTCCTTCTTTTTCTTTCTTTCTGGCCTTGATTTTAAAGTCTACATTGTCTGATACGAGTATGGCAACTCCTGCTTTCCTGTTTTTCCATTCTCATGAAATGTCTTTTTCCATCCCCTGTCAATTTAAATGTGTCCTTTGCCCTAAGGTGAGTCTCTTGTAGATAGCACACTGTAGGCTCATGTTTTTGTATCCAATCTGCCACTTTATGTCTTTTGATTGGAGCCTTCAGTCCACTGACATTTAAATTATTGATAAATATGTATTTATTGCCATTTTAACCTTGTTTTCCAGTTTATTGTTTCTCCTTTGTTCCTTTCTTTTTCTGGTTGGATGATTTCCTTTTATTTTATGCTTGTGTCTTTTTCTTTTCAGTTTTTGTGAATAAAATGTTTGGTTTTGACTTGTGGTTGCCCTGTTTTTCAAGTATGTTAACTTCTTGCTATATCTGCTTGCTTTAACCAGATAGTCATATACGTTCAAACACGTTCTAAAAAAAGAATCTAGGAGTTCCCATCATGGCTCAGTGGAAATGAATCAGACCAGCATCCATGAGGACACAGGTTTGATCCCTGGCCTTGCTCAGTGGGTTAAGGATCTGGCATTGCTGTGAGCTGTGGTGTAGGTCGCAGATGAAGCTCGGATCTGGCATTGCTGTGCCTATGGCAGCTGCACCTCAAATTCAACCCCTAGCCTGGGAACCTCCATATGCCACGGGTACAGCCCTAAAAAGATAACTAACTGAAGTCTAGATTCACTTACTTTCCTTCCCCACATTCTATGATTTTGAAGTCCGTTTTTAACATCTTCATGTTTGTCCTTTTGCTGTTCCTTGTGTTTACCATCACTTTTACAATAGGTTTTCTTTTTCTTTTTTCCTTTTAGATCTGTATACTGGCTTATTTAAGTGATTGCTTTCCAATTGCGATTTCCTCCATCCTGTTTCTTCTTACTTCTTATTTAGAGAAGCCCTTTCAGCATTTCCTTTAGAATGGGTTTAGTATTGCTGTGCTCTTTTAGTTTTCGTTTGTTGGAGAAAATCTTTATTTCTCCTTCTATGTTAAATAGTATTCTTGCTGGGTAGAGTATTCCAGGCTGCAAATTTTTCCGTTTTATGTTGTCAGCCAAATGGGAAGACCGAATTTTTCCCTTTTAGAACTATGAATGTATCTTGCTACTCTCTTCTGGTCTGTAGTATTTCTGTAGAGAAATCAGCAGATAGTCTTACGGGGGTTCCTTTATAATTAATGCTTTGTTTTTCTCTTGCTACCTTTAGAATCCTCTCTATCTTTAACTTTTGCCATTTTCATTATAATATGCCTTGGTGTGGGCCTGTTTGGCTTCACCTTGTTTGGGGCCCTCTGTACTTCCTGTACCTTTATAGCTGTTTCCTTTAGATTTGGAACGTTTTCAGACATAATTTCTTCAAATATATTTTCAATCCCCTTTTCTTTTTCTTCTCCTTCTGGAATCCCTATTATGTATAGATTGGCCCACTTTATATTATCCCATAGACCTCATATTGCTTTCATGTTTTTTCACTTAGTTTTCTGCCTGCTGTCCTGATTGGGTGATTTCCATTATTCTATCTTCCAAGTCACTAATTCATTCCTCTGCATTATTCATTCTGCTCTTTAATGCCTTTAACTCAGCTCATGTCTCTGAAAATGCATTTTATAATTTTTCTTGGCTCTTTCCAATATTTTGTAGTTCTTTTCTAAAATAATCTGCACTACTGTTCATATCTGCTCTTAATTCCTTCATATTCACTCTTAATTACTTCAGTATTTTCACCACCTAATTTTTGAACTCAGTATCTGCTAGACTGCTTTAGTCTGTTTCATTGTTTGCTCTTTCGGGTGAATTCTCCTGTTCTTTTAACTGGGAATGGTTCCTGAGCGTCTTCATTTTGCTTATATTCTTCCTCTTCTGTGACTTTAGGGAAACCAACTACTGTAGTGTTGGAGGGCTATTTCTATGTAAGAGCACCCCTTTTTTTTTGGGGGGGGATTACTCTTTATTTTTGGTGTGGGAGTTTGGATATTTGCTGACTCTTTCCCCAGTGTGAGCAGGTTCTTATCCCCTTGATAGGGTGCTGCTTGTGTTTCCAGGGAGAAGGAGGCAATGGGCACAGCTAGTAGTCAGTACGTAGTTGCTGGCTTCTTCACAGTAGCAAGAACGTTCCAGAAGGTGGTGCCAGCTACTCCTAGTTCAGGGCCCTAGGACCTGGTAATGAGCCTCAGGCAGATTTAGGCAGTGCCCAGAGCATTGGGCAGTGGCAGCGACATGGTGTGTGAGTTCCCGGAGGAGTGAGAGTAGGAACGGGTGGTGTTCAGTCACAATGCCCTCCTCTGTGGTGCCCTCTGTGGTGACTGGAGCCACAAATGGTGCCTGTTCACGGACTCCTAGTGGTGGTGGGCCACGCCTACCTCTGGAGACAGAGATAACTGCAGTGGTTGGCCCCCACCACCTGCAGCCCACACAAGAAGCATCCTGTCCTGCTTAGCCCATGCATGAGGTGTTGCACAGGCTACTCCTAGTTGCAGGGCCCTGGGAAGTGACAGTGATCTGCATCTGTAGGTGGTGCCTGGAGCATTTGGCAGTGGTAACAGCAGGGCGGGTGTGTTCCCAGGGGAGTGACAGCAACAACGGGTGGTGCTCGGCTGCAGTGCCTCTTCTTGGCCGTTCTCTGAGAGGGACTGGGGCCGCAGGTGGAGTCCATTCACAGATCCCTGGTGGTGGCAGGCCATGCCTCCCTCTGATTTCTGAGATGACTGCTGTGATTTGTCCCCATTGCCTGTAGATCATATAAGAGGTGCTGTGTCACACTTAGCCCCCTGCTGACCTTAGCTCACACAAGAGGTGCCTGGCCACCCATAGCCCACACAAGAGGCACTCGTGGCCCACAGCCTAAGCAAGTGATGCCTTGCCACACATAGCCTGCGCCTGAGGCACCCCACCCCCTGAGAACCCATGCATGCACAAGGAAAGAGATTCCCACGGTGGTCTGCCCCTCCTCTTCTCACCCTCCCCAGCAATGGCGCCTTGCACCTTGCTTCTCCTGCAGGTTCAGGCCTCCTCCCAGGTTCCCTCAGCTGTGGTGCTTAGCTCCCCAGCTCACGGTACACTGCTCCCCAGCCCCTCAGGCTGTCTCCACATAGACAACCCTAGTCCTCTCCCCAGAACTGACCTCCAGAGCCTGAGTCTCGGCTCCCAGCCCCCACCCAAGCATCTCAGGCTGCGGTATCTGGGGCGGTGATACAGATGATCTGAGCTGTTCTTGCTCCACTTTGCCCTCCTCAGTCCAGCTTCTGTGCTTTTCTCCATAACTTTGAGGTCCCTCCATCTCAGCTGATCTCCCCATCGCTAGGTGGCTCCCAGGGTGTGGGTCCCTTTCCTCTTTAACAGCTCCCTCTCACGAATGTTAGTTCCATTCTGATTCCTTTTCTCTCTCTCTCTCTCTCTCCCTCTCTTGCTATTTTCTTTTGTTCTACCCAGTTATGTGGAGGGTTTCTTGCCCTTTTTGGAGGTTTAAGGTCTTCTGCCAACGTTCAGGGGATCTTCTGTGCCAGCCGTTCTGCAGGTAGACGGGGTTTTTGATGTGTTTGTGGGAGAAGGTGAGCACCACATCTTACTCCTCCACCACCTTGATCCTTGAGAACTATTACATCTTTACATTAGGAGAGCTTTACACTAGGTTTCAGTTTAGAACTTTTTCTGAAAAAAAATTTTAGTTTAAACTACAAAAGCTCTTTATAGTCATGTTACCTCCAAGCGTATACAAAGAGAAAACAGCTATTTCCCTTGGAGCCATCATTACTTAAAAAATTAATGTTTTTCATACATAATTCCCTATACATTAAGAATTCTGCAAATTACTTCCTTTAAAAAATTAAACAATCTTAAATATGTACTGTTGCAGGGAGCCGAGAAAATACAGGGACTCAAAAAAAGGAACTTGCCTGATGGCAAGAAAACCTGAAGGCAGGTTCCTAACCAAGAAAGGGAGCTCACCTGAACGGTACAAGCCGAAGGTGGGCTTCTGGTCAGGAAAAAAGCTCACCTGAACGGTACATGCCGAAGGTGGGCCTCTGGTCAGGATAAAAGCCTGCCTGCATGGTACAAGGTACAAGCTGAGTGCAGGCCTCAGGTTACACAGCTCTCACTTTGATGTTGATGGGGAAGAATTGGGGCTTTCCTGGGAAAGCAATTTCCATGTTTGCACTGGAGAACATGGATTGTTTCTCGGGTGACCTAGTCTTTCCTGCTGTTTCATTTGTTATTCAGGTTTCCTCAGTCTTTCCTGATTATTTACTTATTATTCTTATTTTCCATTCTTATTTTCCTGTGGTGATTTGTGATTTAACAAAGTTACAACAATAATATAATAAGAATTTCATCCTGAAGGACTTTCCCCTATTTAAATCCAACTTAGTTAAAACAGTGTTTAATCTATTAACTAGTTATACAGTAAACTTTAGAGTTAGAATTTTAATGAGGTCCATAGAAGTTAGCCATATCTTATCCAAAAAAACCTAGCTGTGAGTTTTGTCTTTGATTTTAAAAGCTTTTTAGTGATAGCTAGTTTAATTAAGTTGGTTTATATTTACTTACACCATCTCCCTGCCCTAACGCTTTGAAGATAAGCACCAGTCTACAAACAAGGTTCGCGAATGCCAAATGCTTGTGTCTATGGCCTCTTCAAAGTACTCACTAAGTTTCGTTAAGATAGAGATCTTACAACAGGATGCATAACTGCTATACCATGTAATAGTTAACCAATGTACTTTTAACACTGTGATGTAATCTGTGATGAAAAACTGTCTTATCATCAACCACTGTTGCCAATAAAGTTTGAGCAGTCCAGCGCCCTGAAAGAAGGGACAAAGAGGCTGTCTACGTAATTGTACATTCGCTGACACCATGTCCCTCTCGGATCGGGATGTATACTCGCTGGCCGCCGGAGCTGGCCTCCGGCAAACCGTAACATCTATTAAGGAACTTTACGGTGTTTGACACCATCCTTTAAACCCCACAGAATAACTGCAAAGCTTCTGGGCCAAACCCATGGAACTGGAAAAGTAATGCCATGGACTGAAACGTATTTCTTCCAAATTCATATCTTGAAGTCCTAACCCCAGGACCTCAGAAGATGATGATACATTTGGAGACAGGGCCTTTAAAAAGGTAATTAAAGTAAAATGAAGTCATATGGGCGGGCCCTAATCCAATATGACTGAGGTTCTTATGAGAAGAGAGTAGGACATGGACTTACACAGAGGAAGATGGTGTGATGAGACCAGGGGAAGATAGCCATCTGTAAGCCAAAGAGAAGAAACCAACCCTGCCAAAACCTTGATCTCAGATTTTTAGCAAACTGAACCATGAGGAATTAAATTTCTATCGCTTAAACCATGCATTCTGTGGCAATTTGTCATAGCAGCCCCTAGAAAACGAATACGGCAGCTATCTTTATATTGTACAGTGCCATCCTAAAGAGCATCCCAATTTGAAAGAGGTTTTCAGTAGCAGGAATCCAGTCAGGGAAAGAAGCGTTGTACTCAGAACTACACAATTCTCAAAGCATGTCACTACGAAAAAAAAAAAAAAATCATTTAACCACAAAGGAATACAAGAGAGGAAGAAAGGAACACAAGAAATAGTAGGAAACAATTAAAAAAGTGACAATAGTAAGTCTTTACATACTAATAATGATTTTAAATATAAATGGATTAAAATATCCCATGAAAAGACGTTGAATGGATTAAAAAAAAAATACCCGACTACTGCCTAAATGATACTTCTTGAGCTTTAAGACACACAAAGGCTGAAAGTAAAATGCTGGAAAAAGATATCCCATGCAAATAGTAAACAAAAGACAGAGGAGCAGCCCTACTGATATCACACAAAAAAGATTTTAAGTCAAAAATTTTCATAAAAGAAAAAGAGCATTATATAATAATGAAAAGATCAATTCAGCAAGAGGAGGTACCCAATATTAAAGCACCTAAAGATATAAAGCAAATATTATCAGAACTAAAGGGATATCTATATAGCAATACAATAATGGTACATAACTTCAATACCCCACTTTCATCAACTGATAGAGCATCCAGACAGAAAATAAAGCAGGCTTGAACAATGTTATAAAAAAGATAGTCTCAACATATAGAGCGTACTCCATTCAACAGGTGTAGAATACACATTCCTTTCAAGCTCACATAAAACGTTCTCCAGGATAGACAGTGTGTTTGGCTACAATACAAGTCTTAATAAATTTAAGACGACTGAAGCCATATCAAGTAAGTTTTCTGACCACAACGTTATGAAACTAGAAATCAGTAGCAGAAGGATTATTGTAAATTCACAAATACGTGGATATTAAACAACATACTCCTTAATAAACAATGAGTCAAATAAGAAATCAAAAGTATCCAAGACAAAAGAAAAATGGGGACATAACATCCCAAAATTTATCAGATGCAGCAAAAGTAGGTCTAAGATGGACTTTTATAGCAATAAATACCTAAGTTAAAGAAAACAATATCAAACAACCTAGTTTACACCTCAAGGCTAGAAAAAGAAGGAAAAAACTAAGCCTAAAATTAGCAAAAAGAAAAAGAAAATCATGAAGATGAAAGCTGAATCGAATGAAGTGGAGACTAGAAAAATAATAGAAAAGATCAATGGAAACATGAGTTGGGTTTTTGAAAAGATAAACAAAATTGACAGAACTTTGGCTGTCAAGAAAAAAGAGAAGACGTAAATAAGTAAAATTATGATTGAAACAGGAAACATTAAAACTGATACCACAGAAATACAAAGGATCATGAGACTACATGAACATGCCAACAGATAAGATGATCTACAAGAAAGAGATAAATTCCTAGAAACATAACCTACCAAGACTGAATTATGAAGATATATTTTTAAAAATTGTGGCATTCTCTTGTGGCACAGTGGTTTAAGGCTGCAGTAGCTTGGGTCAATGCTGTGTACAGGTTCAATCCCTGGCCCAGCAACTTCCACATGCCATGGGCATGGCCAAAAATAAAAAAATAAAGATAAAAAATATGAACAGACTAGTAAAAACAAAGGAGACTGAATCAGTAATCAAAACGCCTCAACAAAGAAAAGCCTAGGACCTTATGGCTTTCGGGTATTTCTACCAATATTTAAAGAATAAATGCCAGTCCTCAAAAAACTGAAGAGATGGAAACATTTCTGAACTCATTTTATGAGGCCAGCATTACTCTGACATCAAAGCAAAGGGGAGTACAAGAAAATTACAGGCCACGGTAAAAGACTCCAGCAAAATACTAGCAAACTGAATTCAGCAGTATATTAAAAAGATCATACACCATGGTCAAAAGATCATACACCATGGTCATACACCATGGACTTACTCTTTAGATATAAAGATGACTCAGAAAAAAATCTGACGAATTTGGCATCCTTTCACGATTTAGAAAAAAACAAAAAAAAAACAAAAAAAAACAAAAAAAAAAAACGCTCAACAAGTTTGGTATAGAATAAATGTACTTCAACATAATAAGGCCATGATGTCAAGTCCACAGCTAACATCCTACTCAATGGTGAAAAGCTGAAAGCTCTTCCTCTAAGATCGGGATTAAGGATGCCTGATTTCACCAATTTTATTCAGCATTAAGACTGGAAGACCTAGACAGAGCAATTAGGCAAGAAAAAGAAATAAAAATCATCCAATATGGGAAGGAAGAAGAAAAATGTTCTCTACAGATGACATATTCTTGTATATAGAAAGCCCTAAAAACTCCACCAAAAAAAGTGTAAGAACTAATAAATTCAGTAAAATTGTTGGATACAAAATTTATATATAAAAATAAGTTGTGGGAGTTCCTTGTTGCTCTAGTGATTAGGATTCAGCATTTCTGCCACTGGCCCCTGTTCAGTCCTTGGGTCTGGGAAATGAGACCCCACATCAAGCCTCTGCACACCATGGCAAAAAATCCTAACTGTAGACAAAATCTAACATCCATTCATGATAAAACAAAACTCTTACCAAAATGGGTATAGAGGGAATGTGGTTTAACATAATAAAAGCCATTTATACCAAATCCACAGCCAATATAATACTCAATGGAGAAAAGCTGAAAGTCTTCCCTCTAAAATCTGGAACAAGACAAGGATGCCCACTCTCACTTTTATTCAACATAGTATTGGAAGTCCTGGCCACAACAATCAGACAAACAAAAGAAATAAAAGGCATCCACATTGGAAGAGAAGAGGTAAAATTGTCACTGTATGCAGATAACATGATACTATACATAGAAAACCCTAAGGACTCCACACAAAAACTACTCGAACTGATCAACAAATTCAGCAATGTAGCAGGATATAAGATGAACATTCAGAAATCAGTCACATTTCTGGATACTAACAATGAAACATTAGAAAAGGAATACAAAAATACAATACCCTTTAAAATCGCACCCAAAAATCAAATACCTGGGAATAAACCTGACCAAGGAGGTGAAAGACTTATATGCTGAGAACTATAAAACATTCATCAAGGAAATGAAAGAGGAGTCAAAGAAATGGAAAGATATTCCATGCTCCTGGGTGGGAAAAATTATTATTCTAAAAATGGCCATACTACCCAAAGCAATCTATAGATTCAATGCAATCCTTATCAAATTACCCATGACATTTTCCACAGAACTAGAGCAAACAATCCAAACATTTATATGGAAGCACAAAAGACCCAGAATTGCCAAAGCAATCCTGAGGAACAAAAACCAAGCAGGAGGCGTAACTCTCCCAGACTTCAGGCAATATTACAAAGCCACAGTCATCCAGACAGTGTGGTACTGGTACCAAAACAGACATACAGACCAATGGAACAGAAGAGAGAACCCGGAAATAAACCCAGACACCTATGGTCAATTAATCTTTGACAAAGGAGACAAGAATATAAAATGGGGGAAGACAGTCTCTTCAGCAAGTGATGCTGGGAAACCTGGACAGCTGCATGCAAATCAATGAAACTAGAACACACCCTCACACCATGCACAAAAATAAACTCAAAATGGCTGAAAGACTTAAACATAAGACAAGACACCATCAAATTCCTAGAAGAGAACATAGGCAATACAATCTCTGACCTCAACCTTACAAATGTTTTCTTAGGTCAGCCTCCCAAGGCAATAGAAATAAAAACAAAAATAAAGCAATGGGACCTAATCAAACTGACAAGCTTCTGCACAGCAAAAGAAATCATTTAAAAAACCAAGAAGGGAGTTCCCGTCATGGCTCAGTAGTTAACAAATCCGACTATGAACCATGAGGTTGCAGGTTCAATCCCTGTCCTTGCTCAGAGGTTTAAGGATCTGGCATTGCTGTGAGCTGTGGTGTAGGTCGAAGATGCGGCTCAGATCTGGCATTGCTATGGCTGTCGTGAAGGCCAGAGGCTACAGCTCCAATTAGGCCCCTAGCCTGGGAACCTCTATATACCATGGGAGCAGCCCTAGAAAAGACAAAAAGACCAAAAAGAAAAAACCAACAAGACAATCTATGGAATAAGAGAAAATAGTTGCAAACAATGCAACCAACATGGGCTTAATCTCCAAAATATATAACAACTCATACAACTCAACAGCAAAAAACAAACAACCCAATTGAAAAATGGGCAGAAGACCCAAATAGACATTTCTCCAAAGAAGACATATGAATGGCCAACAGGCACAAGAAAAAATACTCAGCATCACTAATTCTTAGAGAAATGCAAATCAAAACTACAATGAGGTACCTACCACTTCACACCAGTCAGAATGCTATCATTATTAAGTCTACAAATAACAAATGCTGGAGAGGGTGTGGAGAAAAGGGAACTGTTGGTGGGAATGTAAATTGGCACAACTACCATAGAAAACAGAATGGCGATAACTCAGAAAACTAAATATAGAACTACCACATGATCCAGCAATCCCACCCCTGGGCATATATTCCGAACAAAACTTTCATTCAGAAAGATACATGCAAGCCTATTTTCACTGCAACACTATTCACAATAACCAAGACATGGAAGCAACCTAAATGTCCATTGACAGATGAATGGATTAAGAAGATGTGGTATATATACACAATGGAATACTACTCAGCCATAAAAAAAATGCCATTTGCAGCAACATGGATGTAACCAGAGATTCTCATACTAAGTGAAGTCAGTCAGAAAGAGAAAGGGATAGCATATCCACATATGATATCACTTACATGTGGAATGTAAAATATGGCACAAATGAACCATCTGCAAGACAAAAACAAATTCATGGACATGGAGAACAGACTTGCAGCTGCCAAGCAGGAGGGAGTGGGATGCACTGGGAATTTGGAGTTAGTAGATGCAAACAATTACATTTAAAAGGAATAAGCAATGAGATGCTACTGTATAGCACAGGGAATTATATCCAATCACTTGTGATAGAACATGATAGAAAATAATATGAGAAAAATAATGTAACTACCCAAAGAGATCTTTAGATCTAATGCAATCCCTATCAAAATTCCAATGGCATTTTCCACAGAAATAGAAAAAAAAATCCTAAAATTCACGTGGAACCACAAAGGACCCCAAATATCCTAAGCAAACTTGAGCAACATGAACAAAGTTGAAGGCATCACACATTCTGATTTCAAACTGTGTTATAAAGCTGTAGTAATCAACACAGTATGGTACTTTCTGAAACAGACATACAGAAAAAAGAAGTGAATAGAAAGCCCAGAAAAAAACCAACATATTTATGGTCAATTGATCTTCTACAAGGGAGCCAAGAACACACAATGAGGAAAGGAGTATCTCTTCGATAATAGTTGCTGTACAATGTTATCTAAGCCTCAAGCATACAACACGCTGATTCACAATTGCTTTTTCTTCCTTCCTCTTTCTCCCCCCCCACCCACTTTTTCCTTTTTTCTTCTTTCGTCTTTTTAGGGCCACAGGCACAGCATGTGGAGGTTCCCAGGCTAGAGGTCCAATCGGAGCTATAGACCACAGCCTCAGCAACACCAGATCTGAGCCACGTCAGTGACCTACACCACATCTCACGGCAATGCCAGATCCTTAATCCACTGAGTGAGGCTGGGGATCAAACCCAAAACCTCATGGTTCCTAGTCGGATTCATTTCCGCTGTGCCACAACAGGAACTCCCTCTTATTTATTTTATAAATATTAGTTTAATCCCCCTTCCCCACTTCCCTCTCCCTACTGGTAACTACAAGTTTGTTCTCTATATTTGTGAATCTGTTTCTTTTTTGTTATATTTTCTAATTGATTTTATTTTCTTAGCTTCCACATATATGTAATATCACACAGTAATATCCACATATAAGTAATATACAAATGTCTTTCTCTGACTTATTTCATTAAGCATAATACTGCCAAAGTTCATTTATGTTGCTACTAATGGCAAAATTTCATTCTTTTTTAATGGCTGAATAGTATTCATGTGCCAGTTGGCCTTCTGACTGTGCTCTTTGAAAAAAAAAGTCTATTCAGGTCTTCTGCCAATTTTTTAATTGGGTTGCTACTTTTTGGAGGTTGAGTTGTATGAACTACTTATATATTTTGAATATCAACCCCTTACCCTTATTGGTCGTATCATTTGCAAATATTTTCTTCCATTCTGTAGGTTGTCTTTTTGTTAAGTTGTCAGTTTCCTTTTCTTAAAGGAAAACTTAAGTTTAATTAGGTTCCATTTGTTCATTTTTGCTTTTATTTCTTTTGCTTTAGGAGATAGGTCAAAAAACCTACTATAATTTATGTCAAAACATATTTTGCCTATGTTTTCCTCTAGGAGTTTTATGGTTTTCGGTCTTACACTTAAGTCTTTAATCCATTTTGAGTTTACTTTTGTACATAGCGTGAGAGACTGTTCTAATTTCATTCTGTTACATGGAGCTGTGCAGTTTTCCTAGTACCGCTTATTGAAGAGACTGTCTTTTCTCCATTGTATATTCTTGACCCTTTGCCACAGATTAATTGGCCATAACCATGTGGGTTTATTTCTTGGATCTCTATTCTGTTCCATTCACCTACAGGTCTATTTTGGTGCCAGTACCATATTGTTTTGATGACTATAGCTTTGTAGTATAGTCTGAAGTCAGAGAGCATGATTCCTCCAGCTCTGCTCTTCTTTCTCAAGATTGCTTTGGCTATTTGGAGTCTGTTGTGTTTCCACCCAAATTTTAAAATTATTTATTCTAGTTCTGTAAAAACTTGGGTTTCGATAGTAAGAGGGTAAATTTTATATAGTCTCACTATACACACAACTATGTCAGATAACATATATGTTACTTAGCATACACACACTAGATGAGGTAACAGATCTTAATTAGCTTAATTGTGGTAATCATTTTGGGGTGTATATCAGAACACAACATTATACATCTTAAAGATATGCAATTTTTATTTATCAATCATATTTCAATAAAGCCAAAAGTTAACAATTTAGCATTAAAAAAAAACCCACATGATTCCTTAACTATGACATGGAGCCATTTGAAAGAGTAGTTAAAAGCATTCTAAATATTGTGCTAGACTTACACTTCTGAAAAATATATAAACATGGATGAAATCACCTGCATAATTTCAGCATAGTTCTCTCTTGACGAATACGTGGGTTGAACAAAGAGACTGAAAGGACTCATCACTTTAACACCAGCATAAATCTGTTCTGCTGCTTGTAAAGTGTGACTAACAGCAGCCTAGGACATCATCTTCCTGTCAGAGGTTTTTGAAGAGTGATCCGATAGTGAGCCAAATGCGCAGAACATTACAGAAACAACAGTTGTGCTGCTATTCAGGCTTCATCCCCTGGAGGAGTTGCTGAATGCACAGCTCCCATTTACTTAGGGCTGTGATATTCAGCCCTACGGAATTGCAAGCTACATCTTGTTCCCGTAAATAATTTTGCAGCTAAAGCACTAAAAGAGTCAGAAGATTGCCATTTTAAACAGTCTTCTAGTTTTTGAATGTAATCTCTAGGAAGGTCAAATGACAGAGCTAAACAATGTTCCATGAGGTTACTTGGGACAACTTGCACTCTCTCTCTTCTGTTCAGCCTAAAATACAACCTCATCCCCATATGATACTTATTAACTATGCAGAGAAAAACTCGTTCACAGCAGAGAAAACTTACGGGCACCATCTTAATAAAACGTTTAGAGTTAGTTACTTGGTTGATTCACTGAGAACGACATAACATCCCTCTGTGATAGTTCTGGCAAAAAGGTATAACCTGAATCTAATGATGAGGAAATATCAGACAAGTCAAATCGAAGAATGGACTTGCTGTGAAGAGCAGGCTGACTGCTTCAAAATGTCAAGAGCATGAAAGATAAAAAAAAAATCAAACATATTTCATATGAAAAGAGACAAATGAGACATGACAACTAAATGTAATGTTTGATCCTGGACTGGATCCTGGACCGGAAATGTTTTTTCTTTTGCTATAAAAGTACATTAATGGGACAAGTGGCAAAAGTGAAATCTGTACATTATCCAATAATGCATCAATATTAATTTCCTGATTTGGGTAATTACACTGTGGTGATGTAAGGTAATATTTTTTTGTTTTTGTTTAGAAGCGTTTAAGCCTTAGGTCTGCAAGTTACTCTCAAACACTTTTTTTAAATCTAGCCATAGACAGCAATTAGCTCAGGAAAGCTAGATATGAGGACACAGAATTTTGTTCTATTTTTGTAACTTTTATGTAAAGTTTCAAATATATATATAACCTCAAATAAAAAAGAATTTAGAAGATGGATAGGGCACAGTACTCCTTCTGGCACAGCCACCCTAACTCATGTTGCTCAAAATTATAACCAGATCGGAGAAGAGGTTATAAGTCTAGAATTTCTCTAAACTGAAAAAGTGAATTGTGCTTTTCTTTTCGCTGGTAGTTATATTCCCAGCATGCGCTATGACTATATAATAATTTTTTTTTTCTGCTGGCAAGTTTAGAGAAACAACCGAACTTTTTGTACTGGATGTGTTACATTCATTTTACAATATTTATTTAAAACCTGCTGTATACCAGTTACTGCGCTAGATGCAGAGATAAAGAAAAAAAATACATGACATGTAACCTCAAAGATCTTACAGATTAGTGGGGGAGACAGCCATGTAAGGAATGCAGGCAATGAGGTCGTACAGGTGGTGTGCGTGCATCTGTGTGACCCACCACTGCACATAAAGGATGGATTCGCCAATTCCCAGGGAGCCTGGAAAAGGACAGGGTTAGAGTAATATTCCTAAAAGAAGGTGTGTTCAAACTGGGTCTTAAAAGACAAACAGTGGTTTAGAGGGACGAATGGAGGGAAGGATATTTGGGGTAGGTGGAATGGCATGAGCAAAGGATGCGAAGCTCTAAAAGAGCCTAGAGTATGAGTAAGACAACACATGATTCAGAATCTTGGCTGAATCCAAGAAGGGGAGTGGCCACCGTGAGGAAAGATGCTAGAGAGAGACAGAGGCCACTTCCGTGAGGGCCTGGTCAGCCAGGAAAGTTTGCACACGCCTAAGGAAGTGGGGTTGGGAGTTCCTGGCTTTTGCCTGCATCTGTGAATATCTAACCTGTTTGGCTGTCACATACAAAGCCAGGGACACTGAAGTAGGTCATTACGTTCCCATGAGGTGATCTGTGTTCATTCTGACAAGGGACTGGAACTGAGAATGAAATGTTCTGCTCTCTTTCCATCTCATACGATATCACAATATCCAGTAAGAGACCGGGGGGGTTCAGTCTCAATGCGCCTGAATGAGGAAGTTCAGACTGTAACTGACTGTAACTCGGCGTCATCACTGTCAATTATCTTGACAGAAAAACAGTGACTCGGTCAAGATGGCAGTGTTTGACCTTGTATGCACCTCCTTTTTGCTTGCTTTTCATAAATCAGGGTGACAAGGAGTTAAAAGTCTCTGCTTACATCTTTGAAAGAGTTTAGCAGCGAAGGACTCTGCAATCAGAAAACTGAGGTGGAGGGAGTTCCCATGTGGCTCAGCAGGTTAAGGACCTGACGTCGTCTCCTTGAGGATGCAGGTTAGATCCCTGGCCTCACTGAGTGGGTTAAGGATCCAACGTTGTTGTAAGTTGCTGTGTAGGCTGCAGTGCAGCTTAGATCCAGCATTGCCATGGCTGTGGCGTAGGCCTGAAGCTGCAGCTGATTTGACCCCTAGCCCCGGAACTTCCATATGCCACAGATGTGGCTGTAAAAAGAAAAAACAAAGAAAGAAAACCGAGATGAAGGGTATTATGCTAAGTGAAATAAGTCAGATAGAGAAAGACAAATACTGTATGCTATCACTTACATGTGGAATCTAAAAATTACAACAAACTAGTGAATATCACCAAGAAGAAAGCAACTTTCAAATATAGAAAACAAACTAACTTACCAGTAGGGAGAGGAGCAGAGATCATGCAGTATTTGTCTTTCTCTACAGTGTAACTTTTAAAAATTGTACTACTACTAATAATAATAAATAATTTTTTTAATAAAACTGAGCAATGAGTACAGGAAATGGAAGTTGGCTATTGAAGATTATTTGGACTAAAACTAAAACATCTTTAACGAAAAACATTTTTAATTTGGAATTAGAAAATATTTCTAATTCCTATCTGTCCCAGGATTCTACATTTTAATTTACCCCCATATAAAAAAATACATATAGGGAGTTCCCGTCGTGGCGCAGTGGTTAACGAATCCGACTAGGAACCATGAGGTTGCGGGTTCGGTCCCTGCCCTTGCTCAGTGGGTTAACGATCCGGCGTTGCCATGAGCTGTGGTGTAGGTTGCAGACGCGGCTCGGATCCCGCGTTGCTGTGGCTCTGGTGTAGGCCGGTGGCTACAGCTCCGATTCAACCCCTAGCCTGGGAACCTCCATATGCCGCGGGAGCGGCCCAAGAAATAGCAACAACAACAACAACAACAACAGACCAAAAGACAAAAAAAAAAAAAAAGAAAAAAAAAATACATATAGAAGTTCCCATTGTGGCGCAGCAGAAACGAATTCAACTAGGAACCATGAGGTTGCAGGTTTAATCCCTGGCCTTACTCAGTGGGTTAAGGATCTGGTATTGCTGTGAGCTGTGGTGTAGGCTGGCAGCTATGGCTGCCGATCGACCCCAAGCCTGGGAAACTCCATATACAGCAGGTGCGGCCCTAAAAAGCAAAAAAAAAGAAAAGAAAAGAAAAGGAAAGGAAAGGAAAGAAAAGAAAAGAGATGGAGGTTGCCAGGGTTTGGGGAAGGGATGAGCAAGTGAAGCGCCGGGGATTTGGGGAGCAGTGAAAATACTCTGTAGGAGACTATGATGGTAGATGCCTGTCATTGGACATTAGTCCAAACCTACAGAGTGTTCAACACCAAGAGTGAATCGTAATGTAAACTACGGATTTGGGGTAACAACGATTGTTCACGGAGTCTAACAAATGTTCCCCTCTGGTGGGGGCTGTTGCTAGTGGGGGAGGCTGTGTGCGTTTGGCGGGGAGGGGATAGACAGCAACTCTCTATACTTATTACTCCACCATGTTGCAAACCTAAAATTGCTCTAGAAATTAAGTCTGTTAATTATAGTCTATATATTTAGTCTATGGTCTATTAAATTTATATATTATACACATATATATAAATTTATATTTAATATATAAATTCAGATACCACCAGAAGAATTAAAGCCAAAATTCCCTATGGCAGTCACATTCAGGCTTTGGAAACTACATTTTTTTTTTCCTTTTTTTGCCATTTCTTGGGCCGCTCCCATGGCATATGGAGGTTCCCAGTCTAGGGGTCGAATTGGAGCTGTAGTTGCCAGCCTACGCCAGAGCCACAGCAACATGGGATCCGAGCCACATCTGCCACCTACACCACAGCTCACGGCAACGCCGGATCGTTAACCCACTGAGGAAGGCCAGGGATCGAACCCGCAACCTCATGGTTCCTAGTCGGATTCGTTAACCACTGCACCACGACGGGAACTCCTGGAAACTACATTTTAAGCAAAGGCTTTTACTTGTTAAGTTCTGTGATTAATTTTTACATTAAAAGAATATTTTGGCAACAGCGCGGGAGATGAATTGAAAAAAGGCAGGACTGGGGGCAGGACCTATCAAAAGACTATTGGTGAAAAATAGGGCAGAAGGTCGTGAGGACCTAGGCGAGGGCCCTGAGGACGGACTGCAGTGGTGGCGGGGGAGGAACAAGCATGCGATGACCTCAGCACTGGGGCCCAGGTGATTCAGTGGATGGTGGTATCTTCTATGGAGTTTAGGGAAGAGGAGGGAGCGTTGTGGGGGCAGTGGGATAATAAGAGGCTAATGCTATCTGATGTGATCACCTTATATAACCTTTTGCAGTTGATGGATCCTATACACGGGTGAACACATTATGCTTCAATGAGATCCTTCCATTAAAACATCCTCAGCGACAAGACCAAATCCTGGTTAAGAACCTGGAATTAGTTTCCCGCGAAAGGAAATCAAGAAGAAATCGGGGCAGAATGCATCCCAGGGCTGAGCCCCAGGTGCCGGCAGGCCAGGTAGGAAGCTCAACAGTGGGCTGAGTCAGCCAGAGATGCCTGAGTGGCCAAGAATATCAGGAAAAGCAGACTTTCAAAAACTTGGAATTGTGACCCTAGTTTAAGTAAAAATACTTCTGTGGTTACTTCCGTTTAATCATGATTCTGGTAAAGTCATCATATTCTTATAGGCCATAGTTCTTTTGTGTGGCCATGTCGCTGAAGAGTTCAATCCAAGGAGAGTTATCAAATTCCCGAATCTCTTCAACCACGGAAAACACACCTTCCTACAGGCAGACCGAAGAACTGCAGAACTAGTGCCCATCTTCCTTAAATAAATACAGGGAAATGCCTTTTTTTTTTTTTTTTTTTTTTGGCCGCTCATGGGGCATGTGGAAGTTCCCGGGCCAGAGATCCAACCTGAGCCACAGCAGGGACGTGAGCCACTGCAGGGACAATGCCAAATCCTCAACCCACTGGGCCACAAGGGAACTCCAGGAAAAGCTTCTTTTAAGGTGCACGCCTGTCTACACTAGGCACTATTTGATTGATACAATCTGAAGATTCATTGGAAACATACACAGAGTAAAATCTGTATTGATTCCATTTTGAGAATCGCTTCAGTGGTTTTCTAAGACACCTTAAAGCACTAGCCTAAATATGGATAATACAAAAGTCCTATAAGATCACCTATTTCAAGCCTATAAACTTGCTCCCTGAATTTTTTTTATCATTTTCTAGGATTACGGGCTTTCAAAAATCACATTAATACCACGAAAAATCCCATTCATAATTTTTACATAATAAATTGGGAGAGGATATGACCCGAGGGCTAGTAAACTTTTGAAAGAAGAAAGAAACAATTCTTCCTGGTAAGAAACTCTTTGAGTCACAGGAACGGGCTAAAAGAGGGAACCTCCCAGGTGTCAATGGCAGCAACCTGGAAAGCTTTTTCCTGCTGAAACCACAACAACAAACAATCCCTGTTAGAGTCACAGAAGATACACACTGGGTACTTATGATTAAGATCATTCTAGAGCGGGGTTCTTAGCCTCGGCACTATTGACCTTTAGGCGAGACACTGCTTTGTCATGCGGGGCTGTCCCGAGCATGGTAGGATGCTTAGCGGCGTTGCTGGCCTCCGCTTCGTTGCACCACCCCAGTTGTAACAATCAGAGATGTCTCCACAATGTTGCCAAGTGTCCGCTGGAGGCCCAAAGCATCTCAGTTTGAGAATCACTGTTCTAGAGAGTCGAGGAAACTCAGCAGCATCACCTGGAAGCTTTTAAGAAATGACGATTTCCAGCCGCCTGGCCAGGATAATCTCACTCATTCTGAATCAGAATTTGCATTTGAACATGATTCCCAGGTGACTCACTGGCACATTCAAGTTTGAAAAGCACTGTCAGATTATATGGGTCATATTTATCCAGCAGCAGGAAGGAAGTGGGGAAGAAAGAGGTGGAGGTGGGGGATAGAAAAAGGGAGACGAGGAGTGAAAAAGAGAGAGAGAGACAGAAAAGCCAAGAAACTTAGTAAAAGTTGAAAACACATAGAGCTTTAAAGTCAAACACAAAAGTAAGTGGAGCACAGGGGATATCTAGGGCGGTGGAAATGCCCTGTACGATACCATAAGGCCAGGTCTGTGCCATTATGCATGTGTCCAAGCCCATAGAATGCACAACTCCAAGAGGGAACCCCTAAGGTAAACTATGCATTTGGGGTGATTATGACTTGTTAATACATCTTTTGAAAAAATCATAAATCAGACATAAATAATTTTTCTTTTGGTGAAATTTTGACAAATCAGAATTTTTTTTGGCGGTGGAGGGGGGGCCCACTCCTGTGGCACATGGACGTTCTCAGGCTTGGGGTGGAATCGGAGCTGCAGCTGCTGGCCTACACCACAGCCACAGCCATGCCAGATCCGAGCCACATCTGCCACCTACACCACAGCTCATGGCAGCACCGGATCCCCAAACCACCAAGCGAAGCCAGGGATCAAACCGGCATCCTTATGGATGCTAGAAGGCTTTGTTGCCACTGAACCACAAGAGGAAATCCTAAATTGGAATTTTAAAGGAGAAAAAAACTTACAAAGACAAGGAACTTAGGACTATATTCAACTGACCACAGTTTGAAATTCCTGAGACCTAGATTAGAATAGTGACTCTGAAGATCAGAGTGGGTGAATGCCAGACGACTTAGGAAGAAAGGTACTCTAAGAACTGGTGACCTGGCGTGAACACGGTAACACAGACTCTGGGTACGATGCTGGTCACTTTCGCAGCTGGGCTGTGTGATCAGAGGACAACCCCGAGAAGGCAGGGGTGGTGCTTTGAGTGCTACCAGATTACTTGCTGAGGACTCAGATGACGTCAGTTTTGCCTCCTTTTTGCCCTCCAATTTTACTTATAAAATCAGAATTTTGCACATAATGTAAGGATCTTTCCCCCTCCTCAATGTTCTACTTTGAACCCTTGCAGGAAGAAAACTTCCCAAACTACTTTTCCTCAATACGACAGCTCTGTATCAGGAGGAGAATTGTTTTCATGAATGCTTCCCAGTCCTCAGAGGCCTTGTTTTGCTTTTTTGGTGTTTTGTGTGTGGTCTTGTTAGGGCCGCACCCGAGGAACAAGGAAGTTTCCAGGCTAGGAGTCTAATCGGAGCTGCATCTGCCGGCCTAAGCCACAGCCAACATCAGAGCCTCAACTGTGCCACCACAGCTCACAGCAACGCCAGATCCTTAACCCACTGAGCGGTGCCAGGGATCGAACCTGCATCCTCATGGATACTAGTCAGGTTTGTTACTGTTGAGCCACAAGGAGAACTCCAAGGCCTCGTTCTTTTTGATAGTTCAGATTAGAGGCAAGTGAATTACATCTATAAAGGGCCAGATGGTAAATATTTTAGGCTTTGTGGTTTCTTCTGTTTCTGTTGCAACTGTGACCTTGAAGAGTGAGAGCAGCCACAGACAACGTGTAAACGAACAGCAGAGGCTGTGCTCCAATAAAACGTCATTCGTGAAAGCAGGTGGGGGGCGGCACCTGGCCTTCGAGCTGTAGTTTTCAACCTCTGGCCTGGACTGTTCTTTTTAGTTGCACTTATCTCCCTAATAAAAATTTAAATAACTAGCATATATTGCATGAAAGGGTCAGGTACTTCTCTAAGTAACTTGCATGTGTCATTATACTTCATTCTCACATCAACACTCCGGGGCAGTTTATCACTCGGGGTTCAGAGAGGAAAAAATTAACGATTCCAAGTGTTTCCAGTAAAAAGGAATTTTTTTTTCTTTTTTTATGGCCACACCTGAGGCCTATGGAAGCTCCCAGCCAGGGGTCAAATCAGAGCTACAGCTGCAGGCCTACAGCACAGCCACAGCAATGTGGTACCTGAGCTGCATGTGTGACTTATGCCGAAGCTTGTGGCAACCCCAGATCCTTAAGACACTAAGTGAGGCCAGGGATGGAACTCACATCCTCAGGGACACTATGTCAGGTTCAGGTTTTCAACCCACTAAGCCACAACAGGAACTCCTAAAGGAATTTAATACAGGGAAGTACATGCATATAAATTCACTGGAGGAGCTGAAGGTCAGAAAGACAGGTGTTGCTCTGGAGGTTTGGCATTAAGGTCACACCCTCATAGCTGTGACCCGGGGGGCAGGAGGCTGCTGCTGCTACCACTGCGGTTGCTGCCACAGCTGCCTCACATTGTAGAGGCTATGCCCAGAGGGCTACAGAGACCCTACCCACGCAAATGTTGTGTCTGTCAGAGCCTACCTGTCAGCTCTCCCTGCTGCAGGAAGCCTGCCTCTATCTCTCTTTCAAATCTCATGTGTGCACAGAACTTCCTGCACTTCCACAACCCTAGCTGCAAAAGAGTCTGGAAGATGCACTTTTAGCTTGCCAACTCCTCCAGATAGAAGGAGGAGGAAACGGAGGTCAAGAAGGCCAAAGTACACGGCACAGACAGGCACTATTACTACCCCAACTTAAAGCCCAGTTGGAAAGAACTGCCTGCCATTTTCCTTTAACTTCCTTTATTCTAAACTGTCGAATTAATATTACGGGGAGTTGCTTACCTGGATACTTCCTCTTTGACACACAGTTTTAGTGACCTCTCTTCTTATTTTTGGAGTATTTCATAATATCTATAAATAGATGAAAGAACAAAATAGTGGTGGTGAGTCTCTTTAAGAAATACTACTCTTGGGAGTTCCCGTTGTGGCTCAGTGGTTAACGAATCTGACTAGGAACCATGAGGTTTCGAGTTCAGTCCCTGGCCTCGCTCAGTGGGTTAAGGATCCGGCGTTGCCATGAGCTGTGGTGTAGGTTGCAGACACGGCTCAGATCCCAAGTTGCTGAGGCTCTGGCATAGGCCAGTGGCTACAGCTCCAATTAGACCCCTAGCTTGGGAACCTCCACATGCTGAGAAAAAAAAGACAAAAAAAAAAAAGAAATACTACTCTTCCTTCCATGTTTGCATCCTAATTATGTTGAACTTTTTCTTTTCTTTCTTTTTTTTTTTTTTTTTGTCTTTTTGCTATTTCTTTGGGCCGCTCCCATGGCATATGGAGGTTCCCAGGCTAGGGGTTGAATCAGAGCTGCAGCCACTGGCCTACGCCAGAGCCACAGCAACGCGGGATCCGAGCCGCGTCTGCAACCTACACCACAGCTCACGGCAACGCCGATCCTTAACCCACTGAGCAAGGCCAGGGACCAAACCCGAAACCTCATGGTTCCTAGTTGGATTCGTTAACCACTGCGCCACGACGGGAACTCACTAATTATGTTGAACTTTTAAGCTAAAGACCAAACCTGGCCACGTTTGTAATCACTGGAAGTTTTGAAACGTGATAGCTATATACAGAAGCCATTTAAAATGTACATTCACAAATCAACATATCTACGAAACAAAAAGAGACTCACAGAACATACAGACTTGTGGTTGCCAAGAGGTAGGGGGTTTGAGGAGGGAGGGACTGGGGTTTGGGATTAGCATTGGCAAACTAGTGTTTGCAAGATGGATAAACAACAAGGTCTTGCGTGTAGCACAGGGAACTATCTTAACATCCTGTGACAAATCATAATGAAGAGAATATGAGTAAGAATATAGATGTATAACTGAATCACGTTGCCGTACAGAAAAAAAAAAAAAAAAAACGAATGCAACATTGTAAATCAACTACACTTCAAAAAATCTTTTGCAATTCCCCTCGTGGCTCAGTGGGTTAAGAACACAACGTTGTGTCCCAGAGGATTTCGGTTGGATTTCCTAGCCTTGCTCACTGGGTTAAGGATCCACAAGCTGCAGCGTGGGTCACTTCTCGGATCCAGTGTTGTTGCGGTGCAGGCCTGCAGCTGCAGCTCCAACCCAACCCCTAACCCAGGAACTTCCATAAAAAGAAAAAAAAAAAAAATCTTTTAAAACATACATTAACATGCAACCATTCAATACCCACTCAAATCCTTATTATTCATTCTTCCCTAAGTTGCTATGTAGTCTTTTTTTCTTTTTTCTTCTTTTTAGAGCCTCACCTTCCGCATATGGAAGTTCCCAGGCTAGGGGTCAAATTAGAGCTGTAGCTGCCAGCCTACACTGCAGCCACAGCATCGCCAGATCTGAGCCACATCTGCAATCTATGTTGCAGCTTGTGGCAACACTGGATCCTTAACCCATGGAGTGAGGCTGGGCTTTGAACCCAAAACCTCATGGATACTAGTTCATTTATTAACCCACTGAGCCACAACAGGACTCCTGCTATGTAGTCTTGATGGTTCATCATACTTATCTCTGCCAGCAAACTTTTTTTTTTTTTTTTTGTCTTTTTAGGGCCACACTCACAGCATATGGAGGTTCCTAGGCTAGGGGTCGAATGGGAACCACAGCTGCTGGCTTACACCACAGCCACAGCCACAGCCACGCAGAATCCAAGCTGTTGTCTGCGTCCTACACCACAGCTCATGGCAACGCCACATCCTTAACGCACTGAGCATGGCCAGGGATTGAACCCACGTCCTCATGGATGCTAGTCAGATTCCAAATCCCCTGAGCCACAACGGGAACTCCAAGTTTGTATTTTTAACACTGTTTAACAGTATATCCAAAGGACAGCTGGGGCCTTTAGGACAGTATGATGTCAACTTTCTGTGTCATCCTGGCTGGGTCAAGGGGTGTCCAGATTCAAATTATTTCTGGGTGTGTCTGGGAGGGACCCATGAAACGAGTATGCGAATCAGAGGACTCAGTAAAACAGAGCCCCCAGTAAAGCGGAGGAAGATCATCCAGTCTGAAGAAAGTCCACACAGAACAAAAAGGCGGAGTTCATGCCTTTGCTTCCTACCTGGCTGGCTGAGCTGGGATATCTGTCTTCTCCCGCCCTTGGCCTTGGATCTACACTGTCCACTCCTCTGGCCCTCGGGATCAAACTGGATTTACACCCTTGGTTTTCCAGGGTCTCCAGCTTTCGGTCAGTACCTCTCAAGACTTCTCGGCTTGCATAATCCAATGAGTGAGTTCCCCATAAGGAACCCTATATACAGACACACACACAATTAATTGTTTCTCTGGAAAACTGTAATTCAGACAGTACCTGTCACAGAGTGGGCACTGAATAATTTAATAAATGAATGGCAAATATTAAGAATTCCACTTTGCCAGAGTTTCCGTCGTGGCTCAGTGGTTAACGAACACAACGAGCATCCATGAGGATGTGGGCTTGATTCCTGGCCTCGTTCAGTGGGTTGAGGATCCAGCATTGCCCTGAGCTGTGATGTACGTCTCAGATACGACTCGGATCTGGCGTTGCTGTGGCTGTGGCATAGGCCAGTGGCTGCAGCTCCAATTGGACCCCTAGCCTGGGAACCTCCATATGCTGCAGGTTCAGCCCTAAAAAGACAAAAAAAGAAAAAAAAAAAAAGAATTACACTTTGCCAATTTGACCCCTAGCCTGGGAACTTCTATATGCCACACGTGTGACCCTAAAAAAAAAGCAAAAATAAAAAATTACACTTTGAAAATAGTTACAATTTTTATTGGTGAGAGATGGAAATTTCTTTGATGTTTGAATTATTTGCTGTTTGATGCTGGCATTATGTTACTATTGGGGATGAAATTTTTATGTTTATTGATCAACTGTACTTTCTGTGATTTTTTTCATACTTTTTGTCCATTTATCTGTTGGACTCTTGATTGTAATGAACCCATTCCAATTGTAATTTATTAATAAAATTTTTGTGACTTGTTCCTAAAATAATGGTCATCAAATTAAGGAAACAACTGTCAAAATCAAAGCAAATCTTCGTAATCACAGAAAGAAACGTACAGACAGCAGTGACTGTTAGTTCAGATACTGGATGATGCCATCTAGTGGAAAAGTGATTTTAACTTCTCTGAATCAGAGATTCCCAAATTTCAGTGTCCCAAATTTGGTATTTATGGGACTTGATTTTTTTTTTTTTTCTTTTTAGGGCTACACCCACAGCATATGGAGGTTCCCAGGTTAGGGGTGGAATCGGAGCTACAGCTGCCAGCCTACACCACAGCCACAGCCACACAGGATCCCAGCCATGTCTGTGACCTACACCACAGCTCACGGCAACACTGGATCCTTAATCCACTGAGCGAGGCCATGGATCAAACAGGCGTCCTCATGGATACTAGTTGGGTTTGCTACAGCTGAGCCATGACAGGAACTCCAAGGGATTTGATTATTATTAGTTTGTGGCTGCATCTGCAGCATGTGGAAGTTCCCCAGCCAGGGACTGAATCCCAGTTGCAGCTGTGGCAACCCTGGATCCTTTAACCCTCTGAGTCAGGCTGGGGATTGAACCTGCACCTCTGAAGCAACCCAAGCCCCTGCAGTTAGATTTTTAGCCCACTGCACCACAGCAGGAATGCCTATGGAACTCGCTTAAAATGTATATTCTAGCCTCTCCACTGCCTGGAGATTTCTAACTCACGTAATGGGTGTGATAACCTAAGAGTTATGTTTCAGTATTATCCACACTGGAAATTATCAAAATTCCACGTTCAGTTAAACTAAAGGTTCCCAGTGGTATACTGTGATTTCCTTTCTTATCAGAATTTTCTCCATCTTCAGCATAAGGAATTCCACCGATCTGCTGACATTCTTATAATGTGTACTCTGTACCAGCCCCCATGCTAGCTGCTTGACTTGTATGAATTGATTTAATCCCCTCAACGACCCTAATAAGGTAGGTAGTATGATGATACTATTTTACAGATGAGAAGATTGAGGCAAAGAGTTTTCAGAGGTCACACAGCTAATATGGTACCTAAGCCCAGAGCTCTGTGATGGGAAAGATCCGAGCCATGCCAATAGTAAAAAGGACCCATTTCACAATTTTATACAATTTATACAATTTTATACATTCAGCTCAGGATACTACCATGCAGAAATAAGTTGGATTCCTTAATTTCTGAGGGCTGTTGAGAAACATTTTTGCTTTGACATCTTGCAACTTCATATTTACATGGTTTCGGCTAATACTTCACACTCTCAGATGTTCCTTAAATACTGGATGTTGATTTGGGGTGTTATAAACTTGAAGATATTGTCGATATTTTGCTAGTACTCTCCATTTCTCCCCAATACTAATATAAATTAAACTGATCTGCTTCCAACCTTCTTCGTGGATGCACACTGAAGCTATTTATAACTGGTTAGAAAACTCAGTTGATGAGGCTCTATCAGCCAGGTGAGGTGAGTTGAGACTAAAAAGCTTGTCTTAAGCATGGGTGCTTGCTCCTACCTTGGGGGCTGGGGTTCCGGCCTGGCCCACCCAGAGCTAGCCAAAGTCAAGCTCTGCATTGCAATACCTTGCTGAACCCTCTTTCCTATACCTCACTCCTTCCCTAGAGCCCAAGGTATCAACTAACTACACCTGAAAAATTAATTCCTACTATGGTCTAGTGGGAAATAACATAGGAACTTAACAACGGGACCTCTTGAGGCTACATCCCTGACAGCTGCCTCAGGCTGAAATCTTTTGCACATTAGTGAACAAAGAGCATCCAATGATGTAGTAGATTTTTTAAAGTAGAGTGAACAGACAACACAAAATTGCCTCTGCTTTTGCACTGCTGAGTGGAAGAGAAATTTGGACATACAATCTTGTATGTGTATCTATATATCCCTCAACTCCTATCCCCACCTCCCAGGAGCTCAAAGTGTGAAGTGGTAAAGCCCCAACGATGCAAGAAAAGATTCAATATTTAGCGAGACAACGAGAAAATTTTGGACGTTCCCCTCGTGGCTCAGCAGGTTACGAACTCAACTAGTATCTATAAGGATGCGGGTTTGATCCCTGACCTCGCTCAATGGGTTAAGGATCTGGCTTTCCTGTGGCTCTGGTGTACGCTGGCAGCTGCAGCTCGTATTTGAGCTCTATCTAGCTTGGGAACTTTCATGTGCTGCAGGTGCGGCCCTAAAAGGACAAAAAAAGGGGGTGGATTTTGATGACTAACCAAGAATCTTCTAGTATACTGGGCTGCAAAGAATAGAGAAAATAAAAATGACAACATATGCCATTAACTGAGCATTCATTTGCCACAGGCATTTTTCTAAATACTCTTTGCATTCATTAGCACATTTTAAGCCCCAGGATGGAATTATATGAGGTAGGAACAATAATTAATCTAATTACACAGATAAGAAAGCTGGGGAGGGAGTTCCCGTCGTGGTGCAGTGGTTAACGAATCCGACTAGGAACCATGAGGTTGCGGGTTTGGTCCCTGCCCTTGCTCAGTGGGTCAAGGTTCCGGCGTTGCCGTGAGCTGTGGTGTAGGTTGCAGACGCGGCTCGGATCCCGCGTGGCTGTGGCTCTGGCGTAGGCCGGCGGCTACAGCTCCGATTCGACCTCTAGCCCGGGAACCTCCATATGCCGCGGGAGCGGCCCAAGAAATGGCAAAAAGACAAAAAAAAAAAAAAAAAAAAAAAAAGAAAAAGAAAAGAAAGCTGGGGAGTTAGGAGATTTGCGGGAGCCCTACAACTAGTAAACGATGCACCTGGGACCAAGGTGTCAGGCCCGGACCCCCGGCACTTACCTCCTACACTATAAGAAAGAGATCAAATCCGCATCATTTTCTGGGAGAGTCAGAAGCAAATGCGGGGCGAGAAAAAAACCACTGTGTGGATCACCCACTTAATTAAAGGACACAGTTACTTAGACTCCTTGCGGTTTCCAAGCTCATTTACAGAAGCAAATGAGTGGTGCTATTATTATGCCATTGAGCCCAGGGTAAGAAACTGGGCATCTTAAGTTTAAGAGGACTAAGCCATTCTTTTCCCGTTCTTATATTTTTTTTAATGAAAGGAGAAAAAAAAAAAGCCAAACAAGGTTATAGGAAGTGTGGTACTGCAAAGACTGACAGATACACATAAAACAAGTAATGCTTTTTAACATACCCAGTGTGACAGTGTGTTGGAAACCTCCTTTTGGTGATAACCACGGAGGTCCAAGTCTATCACTGTGTGACTCTGAGGTCCGGCCACTGGCTTCCTGGAGGCCCTGCGACAGGCCCTGGTGAAAACTCAGGACGCCTCCACTTGAGCGTGGGTTTTGTCTGCAACCTGCAAACGGGCAGGAAGAGCCGCAGAAAGCCCAGGCTGCAGGCGGGGCTCTCCATACCGAGCGGTGCCGCGGGAAAAGCAGTCGGGTCCCGAGCGCCCTCGGAACCAAAGAGCGGGCCTCCAGCCGTCGGGGGCAGCGTTTCCCGAGCACCGGGGGGCGGGGCCTGGCCGCCTGGGCGGGACTCCCCGGGATCGGCTGGAGCGGCCGGAGCGGCCCAGGGGGTGCGGAGGTCCGCGCGCCGGCGGCCAGACCATGCTGAGCGGAGCGCGCGGTCGGCTCGCCTTAGCGCTGCGAGGGACACGCGCGCCGCCGTCCGCGGTCGCCAGGAGGTGCCTGCACGCTTCGGGCTCGCGGCCGTCCGCGGACGAGAACAAGAAGGAGGGGAAACCGCCACGCGCCTTCGACCCGGCGCTGCTGGAGTTCTTGGTGTGCCCGCTGTCCAAGAAGCCGCTCAGGTAAGATTCGTCCGCTGCGGCTTTTCCCTGGTGGCCCCCTGTCGCCGGGGAGACGTTCAGGTCACCCGGGTGTTCTTCGCTGCCATGTTTTGGACCCGGGCCCGCCAGCTTCCCGGGTACTCGCTCCGCCGCGGGAAGGGCGGGAGGAGGCCCCAGCCGAGCCCCAGGCCTCCCGGACCAAACCGGCCACTCGCAGGCCTGGATCCTGGCGGGCAGCTTCTCCGCCGGCAGCGTTTTAGAATCTCGGGGGAATCCTTCTTAAAACGCAGATCTCTAGGCAACGCCCCACCCGGGCTCAATCCGAAGGCCTTGGGGCCGAGCCAGAGCAACTGCGTATTTTCTTGAAAGGATCCCAAGTGATCTTCCTGTACAGCCAGGGTTATGAACTCGGGATTCGGAAGACTAATCCATGGCATTCAGATTTTTAAGGCAAGGCGATGAAAAATGTGATAGCTTCCAGATTGTTGCGAAAACGCCGGGTAGGATCTTAAGCGCATCAGCTACGTGTGCGGCCCTTTGGTTTTTAGTTCTCGACCAGCCGGTTCTGTAAAGGCCTTCTTAACCTTTCACCTAGACTCTTTAGGATAAACATCTCTGCAGTTGCAGGCTGCTAAACCTGAACGTGGACAATACTAGCAAACACCGCAGTGTCATCAGTGGCTGCCTTTGGGTGGTAGATTGCTGCTTCCGTGGTTTCCTTCTCATGGATCAGTGAGGCAGGTGTTCTGATAAGCGAAGAAGCTGAATTTTCCTCTCGTGTCTGTTCCAGTAGTAAATTAGCTGGGATCGTTTGAGGGTTTAAAAGAGTCATGAAGGAATATTTGGATGAAAAGGAGAGATCTTTTCTTTTTTTTTTTTCCACTAAGGCATAGCTTAAGAATAACGTGAAAAAGAAAATGAGAGAAACAGACTAAAATGGGAACAATTAGAGATTCCTTTTCTAAGAGAAATGGTTGAATTGGCTACTGCTGCTTTTAGAATGAAAAACAGTCTAATTCTGCTTTTCTGGCTCTAACTGTGTGAAGAATTGGATAAATGTTACTGTTTATTGAACCTCAGACTCTTCCGGGATTCATTTTGGTTTTCTTCTGCCCCTCAGATATGAACCATCGACAAATGAATTGATTAATGAAGAGCTGGGAATAGCCTATCCGATTATTGACGGGATTCCTAATATGATACCACAGGCAGCTAGGATGACACATCAAAATAAGAAGCAAGAAGAAATGAAGCAGCACTAGGTCATACGTAAACACAACACAAGGAAATTTTCTAAACACCATCCACCTTCGAAGAAGCCAGCGTGGCGGGTGGTGGGTGGGAGAGAAGAATGTTTCTGTCTCTTCCCACGCTGACTGTCCTTGTCCCCCTGGTCTCTCTGGGAGGACTGCTGTACTCCGCCTCCGTGGAAGAGAGCTTCCCCCAGGGCTGCACCAGCACAGCCAGCCTGTGCTTCTACAGTCTGCTCCTGCCCATCACCATCCCCGTTTACGTGTTCTTCCACCTCTGGACTTGGATGGGTATTAAACTCTTCCGGCATAATTAACGCAGCCGGAGCCACGATGGTATTTAAACTCATGATATGCTTGAGTGAGTGTGTCCGAAAGCTCCGCCACATGGAAATACTGGAAACCCAGACTTTGCAGGAAAGAGGCTTTGCTTATTAGCCTTTGTCAGAGGTTTAGGACTATGTGACGTTTAAGCTGCAAGAGGCTTCTTTCTTGTATTTTGGTTCTTCCCCTGCTTTTTGAAGGTTCTGATTTATACCTGGTCTCTCGGAAGAAACATTTCAACAAAGTGGCTTGTTGGAAATTAGCACCCCCACAGCCATCATCTGATGGCTTGTTCTTATCCCATTCATAATTAAAAATTACTAATTCGAAATTGTAGGTTTGTTTTTAGGTTCAAAGCCTTTGGTAAAGCCACATGTGAAGGATGACTGAGATAATTCCAAGGAGCTATGGGGAGTAATTGTAGAGAAATGCATTTGGACTAGTGTGATATAAAACTATAATAAAATGTAAATTTCATGTACTTGCCAAAATTCTGAGTTGGTAAAATTGCCTTCATTTCTTTGGCATCAGATGGCTTACATTATTAATAAGATATTGACATTTTCCATAAAACAATTTGCAGTTTTGTGTTTGGTTTTTTTTTTTTTTTCCTTTTGGTCACAAGAATATAATTCAAAGACAAGGAAATTATATGTTTAGAGAGGCACCCAAAATAGAACAGAATTTCCCAGGAAAGTATGTGCTGTGAGGAGAGGTGGAATTGAAAGACTGGCAAATAGCTGATTGTGTCCTGTTGAGTTTAGTTAGGGCGATTATTGAGCCACATTTCAGTTTATTTTTCTGCCATAAGAGACCTATTTATTTAGCAATACTAAGGGCATGAGCATTTGACACATTAATAGTTATTGATTTTCCAGAATTTTCAATAAGACTGATTAGTACAATAACTGTTTCAGAAGTATAACAAATGTTTCAGTATTTACCCTCATGAAGCCTAAGAACTCAATGTAACCTTAACTGATTCTTAATAGAATTTTAAAGTAGTGTAAAAGAAGCTTTAGACAGTGATTCTTCCCCTTAAAAAGAAAATTTAAAACATGAGGTTAGGCATTCCCGTCGTCGTTGTTGTGGCTCAGTGGTTAATGAATCCAACTAGAAACTGGGGGGTTGTGGGTTTGATCTCTGGCCTCTCTCGGTGGGTTAAGGATCTGGTGTTGCGATGAGCTGTGGCGTAGGTCGCAGATGCAGAGCAGATCTGGCATTGCTCTGACTCTGGCTCTGGCTGGTGGCTACAGCTCCAATTAGACCCCTAGCCTGGGAAGTTACATAAGCCGCATGTGCGGCCCTAGAAAAAAATAAAGTATAAGGTTAGATGTGTTTTCTGTTGCATTAATTCAGTGTATACACTATAGTGCAAGTCACGTTTTAAAAATTACCCTGGGGGGTTCCCGTCGTGGTGCAGCGGAAACAAATCCAACTTGGAACCATGAGGTTGCAAGTTCGATCCCTGGCCTCGCTCAGTGGGTTAAGGATCAGGCGTTGGCGTGAGCTGTAGTGTAGGTCGCAGACAGGGCTCTGATCTGGCGCGGCTCTGGTGTAGGCTGGCAGCTGTAGCTCTGATTCAGCCCTTAGCCTGGGAACCTCCATGTGCCTTGGGTGCAGCCCTACAAAGAAAAAAAAAATTGCCCTGGGGAAAAATACAAATAATCAGGAGACAATAGAAGTACCTGTCATTTCCTGAAATGGTATTACTGTTCTTTTTAATTTGCCCTAAATATCTCTATAGTCAGTGTAAATGAAACCATTTTGCTGAAAGAACAAGCACCCTGTTCTGAAAAGTCAGTTTCAGCTTGCAAAAGTTAAGCATTTTAATCATTTTGGAGGAAACTGACTAGTGTCTCCCTGGGGGACCTCAGTGTTAACTCTATCCTTTCACTAGTAGAATTCCTCTAGCAATCACTCGTATAGTACAAGCTACATAAGGGATAGTTCTAATGAGCATATCACACACAAATATGAGGGGTTGGGTAGGAAGTATCGGCACCATTTTACAGGTAGGGAAACTAGAGCACAGAGATTAAGTGGTTTACCCAGAGTAACAATTAATACTTGAACTGAAGTTGAAACCACTTGGCGGTGTGACTTGCCTTCTCAGTCCCTGCAGAGCGAAGCTTTATTTTGAGCAAATTCATCTTTTCTATTTATGTGAAAAATGGAATGAGGAATCAAAATGCTTAGATTCAAATTCTGGCCCAAGCCTGACGCCCTTACTGTTTTCCTAAGTCCCGTATGTTTTTCGCTCTATTCTAGCACTTAACCTTGCACGTAAGTGCCTGTTTTTGATAGTAAATTGTTGGTTTTTAACCGAATGCTTAGCCCAGAGGCAGTAAGCACTTCCGAGAGGCAGAGGCAGTAAGCACTTCCGAGAGGCGTGAACGCATGGCTCCGACAAGCCTTCTAACTAGGCAAGTTCACATCTCGGCGCGTCATCCTCAGGCCCCCGAATCCTTCCCCGCTTCCTTTGTAAAACCGAGGAACAAGCTAACTCCGTGTGAAAGCACTCTGGCACCGACAGATGGCACGGCTGCATGGGGGGCTCTGGAGACCAGCTCCCCAGTCAACAACCCCAACTGGTGAAAACGGTAGGCAAGACCCTTTCAAGCCTGGAAACTGTCCTAAGGGCAAACAGCCCTGCGAGGAAACAGACAAACTCGTTAAGGACCCGTTTTGTAACATCTGCACCAGCAGGCAGGTCCCTCCTCTCATCTGGCTGATTTTTGAGGAGGTTGCAGCCAAGAGCACAGGGCCCCCACGTCCCCCACCTGAGGGGCAGGGTGTTTTCCCACGAGGTACAGGCTACCAGCCGAATGAAGAATAATTATAGAATTATAAAAGTGTACATGACAAAAGGCTTATTATTTATTTGCAGGACGATACGTATAAAAAATTGTCTTGGGATCTTTACCGCATCTTCCACTAACAGCACAAAGGAAGTGAAGGGTTGGGAGCAGAGCTGTGGTGAATGACTGCTATCTTCTGCGCTTGCCACTAGGTGGCACCTGTGGCTAACTCACTGGACCACAGGCAGTGCCACTTTTCAGATGGTATAGAGAAACAATTTTTGGAGTTCCCATCGTGGCGCAGTGGTTAACGAATCCGACTAGGAACCATGTGGTTGCAGGTTCCATCCCTGCCCTTGCTCAGTGGGTTAACGATCCAGCATTGCTGTGAACTGTGGTGCAGGTTGCAGATGCGGCTTGGATCCCGCGTTACTGTGGCTCTGGCGTAGGCCTATGGCTACAGCTCCGATTCCACCCCTAGCCTGGGAACCTCCATATGCCGCAGGAAGCAGCCCTCAAAAAGACAAAAAAAAAAAAAGAAAAACAATTTTTCCTTTCTTTTTAGGGCTGCACCTGCAGCATACTGAAGTTCCCAGGGTAGGGGTTGAATTAGAACTGCAGCTGCCGGCCTACTCCACAGCCATGCCAGATCCTTAACCCACTGAGCAAGCAGGAATTGAACCTGTGTCATCACAGATACTATGTTGGGCTCTTAACCCTCTGAGCCACAATGGGAACTCCAGATGCTGAATTTTAAATCTCACTTAATATTAAATAGCCACATGTTGGACAGCAAAGCTCCACACTCTTTTTCTCCCCCTCCTCCCAAGTGAAGTTTCCTCTCTTCAGAATTCTTCAAAACCTAAGCTGTACCCACAGCAGGGGTCTGTCTTCTTCAATGGTGCAGGTCTATCTAGATTTCTAGGCTCACAGAAGGTTCTGGTAGACAGTGCTGTCTCGACACAAGGAGCACAAATGAGAGATGACTGCAGCGATGGGGTGGGAGGTGAGGAGCACTTAAACAGCACCGGCAGTGGGCTCAGAAGGAGATGGAGAATGGCAACTGTCCGGACTCGACTGATTTTTTTCCATGTGGAGGGTGAAGAAGAGGGAGAAAGGCAAGGTGGTTGCCGGAGATACTGGTGGCACCATTCCAACCTTCAGAATACAAGGAAGATAACCATTTTCTTTGTCAACATGTTGGGGTAAAAGAGCCCAGGGGAGTGCAGGTAGACACACAGACTACACAGAAAGACAGCTGTGGTGCTGGAACACATCACTTCCTGCAGGGAAGAGAGAGGTTACCCGAGCATGGACGTGGTAACTGACGCCATGGCGTCGGGAAGGAGTAGCTGTGGGTGCAGAGAAAGGATGGCTACACTAGCACTTTAGGTCAAGCGAGTGTAGGAGAAGCATGCAAAGGAAATGGGAGAGCAGCCAAGAAAGAGAAAGGCTACAGCTCCCGGGAACTGAGGAGAAAGGAGTCAGCGGTTTCAAATGCAAAACATACACTGTAGATGGAAGTGAAACGTTTCCAGGGAAATTTGCAACATGGGAGTTCCCTGGTGGCTTAGTGGGTAGTGACCTAGCATTGTCACTGCTGTGGCGCAGGTTTTGATGTCTTTTGCATGCTTCAGGCGCAGCCAAAAAAAAAGAAAAAAGCAATTTGCAACAATAAAGTCACCTGTTGACTTTTATCAGAGCAGTTTGAGAGGGAGAAAAAAACCAACCCTGGACAAACTACCCAGGCATTTAGGAGAAAAAAAACCCCAACAACTTCAGTCTCATTTAATGCCCTATGTTTCAGGGTCACTTTGTTTTAACAGCCTTATCTGTATCCATGTTAATACAACTTACATGCAAAAACAGCAATTCTAAAAAAAAAAACAAAAACAGGAAAACACACCGAACAGTCAGCAAGACTCTTTGGTTAAGTTCTGAGTTAATGTTAATTTCTGAAGCTATTCCTCCAAAGGGGTGGAGTGTGAGGGAGGCTCAGCCAAATCCCCTGTGGTTGCTGATGGCCACCTGGAGGGCTTCTTCGACCCTCTCCATCGTGGAGTACTTCGGGAGGTAGAGGACACTGAAACAGGTCTGTGCTCTGATGGGGTCTTTTTCATTCATGTTTTCAGGACAGCAAAATGTTATCTTCATGTTCTTTAAACCTCTTACTTGAATTCTGTCAGTTCCTGTGAGAAACACTAAAAAGAAGAATTTAAGTGAGTGATCTGCTTCAAAGAGACCAACATTTATGGCAAGAAAAATGTTTACTCAGAAACACCGAGGGCCCACGTTCGTGCCCTGGGGACCAGTGTTCGGACCAAGTCTGACACACAGTCACTGCCTTCAAGCAGCTTACAGCCTGGGTGGAGTATCAGATTCTTGTGCAGGAAAGAAAAGCAGCAAAAGAAAACGAAGAGGGTGTGAGACAGCCAAACAAGGTGCCATGGAATCATGCACCAAGTGAGTGTGAGTGCCTTGCTTGGAGCAGGGAGAAAGCCAGGCTGGGGATGCTGGGGGCAGGGGCAGGGGCCCCACAGTTCAGAATAAGTTGCACCTTTAAGGAGGGAAAAATTGAGAGAGGCAACAAGGACGCAGGCGAAGGTTCAGGGCAGGGAAGGAGCTTCCGAGAAAAAGCTGCAGGGGGAGGCGCCCGGTGAGCTCCGGATCGTACAGACAAGAGAACCATCTGGCCAAAACGAAGAACTCTTGTAAGAGTTAAGATTGGGGAGTTCCCGTCATGGGGCAGTGGTGGCGCAGTGGTTAACGAATCCAACTAGGAACCATGAGGTTGCGGGTTCGATCCCTGCCCTTGCTCAGTGGGTTAACAATCCGGCGTTGCCGTGAGCTGTGGTGTAGGTTGCAGACGCGGCTCGGATCCCGCGTTGCTGTGGCTCTGGCGTAGGCCGGGGGCTACAGCTCCGATTCAACCCCTAGCCTGGGAACCTCCATATGCCACGGGAGCGGCCCAAGAAATAGCAAAAAGACAAAAATAAATAAATAAAAGAAAAATTAAAAAAAAAAAAGAGTTAAAATTGGGTTGTGTTGTTGATATAAAGCTTCATGTGACCTCTGTCTATTTGGGAGATTAATCCCTTGTCAGCTGATTTGTTTGCAGAAATCTTCTCCTGTTCTTTGGCTTATCTTCTCATTTTTTTTTTTTTTTTGGTCTTTTTTTTTTGTTGTTGTTGTTGTTGTTGCTATTTCTTGGGCCGCTCCCGCAGCATATGGAGGTTCCCAGGCTAGGGGTTGAATCGGAGCTGTAGCCGCCGGCCTACGCCAGAGCCACAGCAACGCGGGATCCGAGCCGCGTCTGCAACGCCAGATCGTCAACCCACTGAGCAAGTGCAGGGACCGAACCCGCAACCTCATGGTTCCTAGTCGGATTCATTAACCACTGCGCCACGACGGGAACTCCTCTTTTCATTTTTTTAATGGTTTCCTTTGCTGTGCAAAAGCTTTTACATTTGAAAAACGTTCGGAAGATCTAAATAGACATTCCCTCAAAGACATACAGATGTGCCAAAAAGCCCATGAAGAGATGTTCAACATCATTCATTATTCGAGAAGTGCAAATCAGTACTACAACGAGGGTATCCCTCACTTCAGTCAGAATGGCCACCATCAAAAAGCCTACAGACAATAAATGCTGAAGAGGGTGTGGAGAAAAGGGAACCCTCCTACTCTGCTGGTGGCAATACAAACGGGTTGAAACCACTATGAAAAACAGCATGGAGGTTCTCTAAAAAACTAAATACAGAATACCACAGGATTCAGCAATCCCACTCCAAAGGCATATATATATATCTGGAGAAAAACCGTAATTTTTTTTTTTTTTTGTCTTTTTGCTATTTCTTTGGGCCGCTCCCACAGCATATGGAGGTTCCCAGCCTAGGGGTCCAACTGGAGCTGTAGCCACCAGCCTACACCATAGCCACAGCAACGCCGGATCGTTAACCCACTGAGCAAGGGCAGGGACCGAACCCGCAACCTCATGGTTCCTAGTCGGATTCGTTAACCACTGCGCCACGACAGGAACTCCAGAAAACCATAATTTGAAAAGATATGTGCACCTCAGTGTTCAATGCAGCACTAACAACAAGAGCCAAGACATGGAAGCAATCGAGTGTCCATCAACAGAGGAGTGGATGAAGAAGATATGGTATATACATACAATGGAATATTACTCAGTCATAAAAAAGAACAAAATAATGCCATTTGCGGCAACAGGGATGGACCTAGAAATCATCATACCACCTGAAGTGAGTCAGAGAAAGACAGCTATCATATGAGATCACTAATACATAGAATCTAACTAAAATGATATAAAAGAACTTATTCACAAAACGGAAATAGACTCAAAAGATTTGAAAACCAAACTTATGGTTACCAAAGGAGAAACGCTGCAGGGAGGGGTAAACCAGGAGGTTGGGATTGGCATATACACACTATGATACATAAAATAGATTAAGTAGCAAAGGACCTACTGTATAGCACAGGGATATCTATTCAATACTCTGTAATAACCTACATGGGCAAATAACCTGAAAAGCAATGGATATATGTACACATATAACTGATTTACTTTGCTGTACGCTTACAATGAACACAACACTCTAAGTCAACCATACAACAAAATTAAAGCAAAGAAGAGTTAAGACTGAAAGTTAAGTGGAGCTTCTGGAGAAGTCTGAGTATCTGCCAACCACCGTGTTTTCCACAAAAATAACATAAATGTTTCTCAAAAATAAATAAGGAAATTGAGTAAGAAAATGAGTAAGTCATTAAACAAAGAAAAACCACCAAGTAGACACAGAACTGAGACCAAAATCTGAAGGTGCAGTGAAATAGTGCAGACAAGTGACAGTGCACAGCTTGGCTAGTCCCACAGGGCCTGGGTAAATGAATGATGACAAAACAACAGAAAGAAGGGTCTATATTCAGCTCAAGAAGAAAAAATTGGAAGCAGCAGGCAGAGCTGGGACTCACAGGGGAAAGACCTATAGTAACATCTACTTTTGCTGTTGGGATAACCTGGGAGGCAGGACCTTCAAGTGGATAAGTGGCTCCGACACTATGATTTGCTGCATGCGGTGCCCACGACAAACAAGGTTTTCTTATCCCACAAATGATGTAAGATTTCAGATCTACTCCTGATGTAAGAACTCAGCAAGGTAAAAATCATTTAAAACCACTGACACTGGCGGAGCAAGACGGTGGAGGAGGAAGAGGTCACGCTCACCTTCTCCCGCAAACGCATCAAAAACCCACATCTCCATGTGAACCGACTGGCACAGGACATCAACTCCAAAAAAGGGCAAGAGACTCCTGGCATAACTGAGTAGGACGCCAGAAAAAGAGAGACAAGGCATCAGGCCGGGACTCGCATTCCCGACAGGGAGCCGTGAAGGAGCAAAGGAAGCCACCTCTCGGACACCAGGTGGGCTGAGTCGGCGGGACCGAGAGCAGCGAAGCAGAGCGAGAGCCGCGCAGACCGGCTGCACCACCGGCCCCGACACCACAGCCCGAGACGCCCGGGCGGGGGCTGGGGCTGGCATGAGGGGCTCAGGGGTTGGCAAAAAAGAAAAAAGAGAGCACTGCAACCAAGCACCATCCGCTGTTGCTCTCTCTCCCCTGGGAACACACCCACCCTGCAGCTGCCACTGCCAAACGCTCTGGGTGACCCCCAGACACTTGGTCACTGTCCCTTCCCAAGACCCTACAACTAGGAGCAACTGGTGCAGCACCTCCTGTGTGGGCTAAGTGGGACGGGGTGCTTCTTGCGTGGCCTGCAGGCGGCAGGGGCAAACCCGCTGCAGTTATCCCTGATTCCAGAGGTGGGCATGGCCCACTGCCATTGGAGATACCTGAACAAAAATCACTTGCAACCCCATTCACCTCAAAGGCACCACAGAAGAGGGCATTGTGACTGAACACCACGTGCTGGTGCTCCACCATCTCCCGGAACACACCCGCCCTGCTGCTGCCACTGCCAAACGTTCCAGACAGTACCCACACGCCTGATCTCTGCCACTTCCCAGGATCCTGCAACCAGGAGCACCCTCTGCAACACCTCATATGTGGGCTAAGTGAGATCGGTTGCTTCATGCATGGTCTACAGGTGGCGGGGGCAAACCACAGTAGTTGTCAGACTCTAGAGATGGCCATGGCCTGCTCCCAGTAGGGGCCCCTGAACAGGCACCACCTGCGGTTCCAATCCCCTCAGAGGAGGGCACTGCAATCAAACACAAGCTGTTGTTGCTCTTACTCCCCTGGGAACTCACACACTCTGCTGTTGCAACTGCCAAATGCTCTGTCCCCTTGCAGATCTGCCTGGAGCTCATTACCACCTCCCAGGGCCCTGCAACTAGGAGTAGCCTCTGCTGCCTTCCTGCAGGTCCTTGCTGCTGTTGAGAGCCCAGCGACCAGGCATGGACTGCTGGCCCTGTCCATTGCCTCCTTCTCCTTGAAAACACACTGAGCATCCTGGGAATAACAGCCTGCTCACACCAAAGAAAGAGACAGCAAATTTTCAAACTCCCACACCAAAAATAAATAGTAACCCCCCCCCAAAAAATACAAAGGGTTATTCTTGCATACAAGTAGCCTTACAAGACTACAGTTTGGCGTCCCCAAACTCACAGAAAAAGAAAAACACAAGCAAGAAGAAGAAGCACAGAAACCATTCCCAGTTAAAGGAACAGAAGAATTCACCTAAAGCAGTCAACAGTGAAACAGAACTCTGCAGTCTGACAGACATTGAGTTCAAAAGGGAGATACTGAAAATACTGAAGGAATTAAGAGAGGATATGAACAGTAATGCAGATTCCTTCAGAAAGGAACTAGAAAATATAAGAAGGAGCCAAAAAAAAAAAAAAAAAAAACTAGAATATCCATTTGCAGAGATACAAACTGAGCTAAGGGCAGTAAAGAGCAAAATGAATAATGCAGAGGAACAAATTAGTGACTTGGAAGATAGAATAATGGAAATCACCCAATCAGGACAGCAGACAGAAAACCAAATGAAAAAACATGAAAGCAATATATAAGAGACCTAAGGGATAATATAAAGCGGGCCAATCTTTGCATAATGGGGATTCCAAAAGGAGAAGAAAAAGAAAAGGGGATTAAAAATATATTTGAAGAAATTATGGCTGAAAACTTTCCAAATCTACAGCATACTGATACCAAGATACAGGGAGCACAGAAGGCCCCAAACAAGCTGAACCCACACAGGCCCACACCAAGACATATTATAATAAAGATGGCAAAAGTTAAAGAGAGGATTCTAAAGGCAGCAAGAGAAAAGCAAAGCGTTAATTGTAAGGGAACCCCATAAGGCTATCAGCTGATTTCTCTACAGGCCAGAAGGGAGCCGCAAGATAGATTTAAAGTGCTGAAAGGAAAAAAATTGCAACCTAGAATACTCTATCCAGCAAGAATATCATTTAAATTAGAAGGAGAAATAAAGAATTTCTCCAACAAACAAAAGCTAAAAGAGTACAGCAATACTAAACCCATTCTAAAATACTGAAAGGCCTTCTTTAAATTAAAAAAAAGAGAGAGGAAAAAAAAAAGAGAAAAAGAAGAATTGGGATAGAGGAAATCACAACTGGAAAGCAATCACTTCAATCACTTAAATCAGCCAGCATACAGATCAAAACATAAAGATGTTAAAAAAAAAAAGACATCAAAATCATACAATGTGGAGAAGAAAAGTAAGAAAACATATTCTTTTTTTTAATTTTATTAATATGTTTGAGCCTATATGAATACCAGGCAAAAGCAAGCAGATATAGGAAGGGTTTGATGTGCTTAAAAAACAGGGCAACCACAAATCAAAACCAAACATCACATTCACAAAAACTGAAAAGAAAAGTACTCAAGCATAAAACAAATGGAAGCCATCCAACCCAAAAAAGAAAAGAGAAACATAGAATCAACAAGGTTTAAAATGACAATAAATACATATCTATCAATAATGACCTTAAATGTCAATGGACTAAATACTCCAATAAAAAGACACAGAGTGGCAGATTGGATAAAAAAGCAAAAACCTTCAATCTGCTGCCTACAAGAAACTCATCTTAGGGCAAAGGACACATATAGACTGAAAGTGAGGGGATGGGAAAAGATATTTCATGCCAATGGACAAGACAGGAAAGCAGGAATTGCAATACTCATATCAGATAACATAGACTTTAAAGTGAAGGCCATAAAGAAAGACAAAGAAGGACTCTATTTAATGGTTAAAGGATCCATTCAAGAGGATATTAAAATCATCAATATATATGCCCCTAATACAGGACTACCAGCAAATACTAACAGACATAGAAGGAGAAAATGATGGGAGTACAATCGCAATAGGAGACTTTAACACCCCATTCACATCAATGGACAGATCCTCTAGACAGAAAATCAATAAGGCCACAGAGACCCTAAAGGACACAATAGAAAAGTCAGACTTAATCAACATTTTCAGGACATTACATCCAAGAAAATCAGAGTATACATTCTTCTCAAGTGCACATGGAACATTCTCAAGGATTGATCACATACTGGGGCACAAAGCTAACATCAACAAATTTAAGAATGCAAAAATTATTGGAGTTCCTGTCGTGGCTCAGCAGAAAGGAATCTGACTAACATCCATGAGGACACAGGTTCCATTTCTGGCCTTGCTCAGTGAGTTAAGGATCTGGCATTACCAAGACCTGTGGTGTAGGTTCCGGATGCGGCTTGGATCTGGTGTTACTGTGGCTGTGGTGTAGGCCGGCGGCTACAGCTTCAGTTCAACCCCTAGCCCTTGGGAACCTCCACATGCCCCGGGTGCGGCCCTAAAAGGACAAAAAAAAAAAAAAAAGAATACAGAAATGATTTCAAGTATCTTCTCTGACCACAATGGCATGAAACTAGAAATCAACCACAGGAAAAGAAATGAAAAAAACTTACTACATGGAGACTAAACAACATGCTACCAAAAAACCAATAGGTCAATGAGGAAATCAAGAAGGAAATTAAAAAATACCTTGAGACAAATCATAATGAAGACACATCCACTCAAAATCTATGGGATGCCTCAAAAGCAGTGCTCAGAGGGAAATTCATAGCAATACAGGCCTTCCTCAAAAAAAGAAGACAAATCTCAAATCGACAACTTAACCCACCACCTAAATGAATTAGGAAAAGAAGAACAAACAAAACCTGAAGTCAGCAGAAGGAAGGAAATCATAAAGATCAAAGAGGAAATTAATAAAATAGAGATTAAAAAAATAATGGAAGAAATCGATAAAACCAAGAGCTGGTTCTTTGAAAAGGTAAACAAAATTGACAAACCTCCGGCTATACTCACCAAGAAGAGGAGAGAAAAAAACCCAAATAAACAAAATAAGAAATGAAAATGGAGAAGTCACAACAGATGCTACAGAAACACAAAAAAACCATGAGAGCATACTATGAACATCTGTATGCCAACAAATTTAACAACCTAGAAGAAATGGACATCCTTTTAGAAATCTACAGCCTGCCAAAACTGAATCAAGAAGAAATAGATCAACTGAACAGACTGATCATTAGAAATGAAAAGGAATATGTCATAAAAACTCTCCCTACAAATAAAAGTCCAGGACCAGATGGCTTCACAGGTGAATTCTACCAAACATACAAAGAGGAACTTATACCCATCCTCCTTAAACTTTTTCGAAAGGTTGAAGAAGAAGGAACACTCCCAAAGACATTCTATGATGCCACCATCACCCTAATTCCAAAACCAGACAAAGATACTGCCAAAAAAGAAAACTATAGGTCAATATCTTTGATGTATATAGACGCAAAAATTCTCAACAAAATTTTAGCCAACCGAATCCAACATCAAAAAGATCATACACCACGACCAAGTGGGATTCATCACAGGTGCACAAGGATGGTTCAACATATGCATCAATCAACACCATACACCATATTAACAAAAGAAAAGTCAAAAACCACATGATCATCTCAATAGATGCAGAAAAGCATTTGACAAAGTCCAACATCCATTCATGATAAAAACTCTCACCAACATGGGTATAGAGGGAACATACCTTAACATAATCAAAGCCATTTATAACAAACCCACAGCAAATATAATACTCAATGGAGAAAAGCTGAAAGCCTTCCCACCAAATTCTGGAACAAGACAAGGATGCCCACTCTCACCATTTTTATTCAACATAGTACTGGAAGTCCTAGCCACAGCAATCAGACAAACAAAAGAAATAAAAGGCATCCAAATAGGAAGAGAAGAGGTAAAATTGTCACTGTATGCAGATGACATGATACTATATAAAGAAAATCCTAAGGACTCCACACAAAAACTACTCGAACTGATCAACAAGTTCAGCAAAGTAACAGGATATAAGACTAACATTCAGAAATCATTCGCATTTCTGGATACTAACAATGAAACATTAGAAAAGGAATACAAAAATACAATACCTTTTAAAATCGCACCCAAAAAAATCAAATACCTGGGAATAAACCTGACCAAGGAGGTGAAAGACTTATATGCTGAGAACTATAAAACATTCATCAAGGAAATGAAAGAGGATTCAAAGAAATGGAAAGATATTCCATGCTCCTGGGTGGGAAAAATTATTATTGTAAAAATGGCCATACTACCCAAAGCAATCTGCAGATTCAATGCAACCCCTATCAAATTACCCATGACATTTTCCACAGAACTAGAGCAAACAACCCAAACATTTATATGGAAGCACAAAAGACCCAGAATTGCCAAAGCAATCCTGAGGAACAAAAACCAAGCAGGAGGCGTAAATCTCCCAGACTTCAGGCAATATTACAAAGCCACAGTCATCCAGACAGTGTGGTACTGGTACAAAAACAGACACACAGACCAACGGAACAGAATAGAGAACTGGGAAATAAACCCAGACACCTATGGTCAATTAATCTTTGACAAAAGAGGCAAGAACATAAAATGGGAAAAAGACAGTCTTTTCAGCAAGTATTGCTGGGAAACCTGGATAGCTGCATGCAAATCAATGAAACTAGAACACACCCTCACACCATGCACAAAAATAAACTCAAAACGGCTGAAAGACTGAAACATAAGACAAGACACCACCAAACTCCTGGAAGAGAACATAGGCAAAACATTCTCTGGCATCAACCTTAGGAATATTTTCTCAGGTCAGCCTCCCAAAGCAACAGAAATAAGAGCAAAAATAAACCAATGGGACCTAATCAAACTGACAAGCTTTTGCGCAGCAAAGGAAACCAAAAAGAAAACAAAAAGACAACTTACAGAATGGGAGAAATAAGTTTCAAATGATGCCATGTGTCAAGAGACACGTTTCTACAATATTTTCTTAGCCTCTTTGCTGAAAACTCCATCTTGTCCCGCTTAACTTTACCCCATCTTCCTGCTTGGAAAACAGTCGCAGTGCTGGTAAATGACTTAAGCTTAAGAACAAAGACCTAAAGGCATAAGTTATTCATAGGGTCAGCTGAATGGGGACTTAATGCGTTGGTCTAGGCACGTGGGACCTGTGCAGATTGGCACAGCATGATACATCCTCTTAAGAATAAAAGAAAGAGGAGCCTCCTGGCCCCAAGGGGTTTATGAGGTGTCTTTAGCAGGATATGCATTAGCAAGGAGAACTGAGGTGCAAACCTAGGGTTACTGCAGATAGGCAAGCAGTCTGCAGAAGCACAATGGTGACTCTCTGGATGCTAAGCATAGACAGATGATGCCAAGCTTTCTCAAATGCTAACGACTGTTAAATGCCTTAAGGTCAGAATAAAAGCTTCATCAGAAACTGGCCATGTGACTTTTAAAATAACTTAAAAAAAGCTATATCCTGTACCTACAACCCCCTCCTCACTTGACAGAATCCTCAAGAGCACAATAAAAGCAGTGTGGTTTCTTGAGGTGGCGCTCTAGGTCCCTGAGACCTTGAATCCCCCGGTTCCCACCTTTACTTAAGATAAATGTCTCTGTGTCTTGTTTTATGTTAACTTTTTTCCTTAAATTTCACAGCACCCGTTCTTCAGCCCCATCCTGCTGAGCTGGTCTTGGCAGCAACAGACAAGGGCTTAATCTCTAAAATATACCAGCAACTTATGCAACTCAACAGCAAAAAAAGCCAACAACCCAATGGAAAAATGGGCAAAAGACCTGAATAAACATTTTTCCAAGGAAGATGTACAGATGGCCAATAAACACATGAAAAAATGCTCCACATCCCTGATTATTAGAGAAATGCAAATCAAAACTACCATGAGATACCATCTCACACCTGTCAGAATGGCCATCGCTAATAAGTCCACAAATAACAAATGCTGGAGGGGCTGTGGAGAAAAGGGAACCCTCCTGCACTGTTGGTGGGAATGTAAGCTGGTACAACCACTATGGAGAACAGTATGGAGATACCTTAGAAAACTATTCATAGAACTACCATATGACTCAGCAATCCCACTCTTGGGCATACATCCGGACAAAACTTTCCTTGAAAAAAAACACATGTACCCGCATGTTCATTGCAGCACTATTCACAATAGCCAAGACCTGAAAACAACCCAAATGTCCATGGACAGACGATTGGATTAGGAAACTGTGGTATATATACACAATGGAAAACTACTCAGCCATAAAAAAGAACAAAATTATGCCAGCTGCAACAACATGGATGGAACTAGAGACTCATACTGAGTGAAGTAAGTCAGAAAGAGAAAAGACAAATACCATGATATCACATATCTGGAATCTAATTTATGGCACAAATGAGCCTTTCCACAGAAAAGAAAATCATGGACTTGGAGAACAGACTTGTGGTTGCCAAGGGGGAGAGGGAGGGAGTGGGATGGAGGGGGGGCTTGGAGTTAACAGATACAAACTATTGCCTTTGGACTGGATTAGCAATGAGATCCTGCTGTGTAGCACTGGGAACTATGTCTAGTCACTTTATGATGGAGCCTGATAATGTGAGAAAAAAGAATGTATACATATATGTGTAACTGGGTCACCATGCTGTACAGTAGAAAAAAAAAATTGTATTGGGGAAATAACTATTAAAAAAATAATTTAAAAAATTTTAAAAATAAAAACACAAAAGAACTGAATGAGGGCTTAAGACTGTATCCAATTCACAAGTGAAAAGAAATCCCTCGGTTTTTAAAAAAAGGAAAGCAGAAACAAACAAACAAAAACTTACCAAGGAATTTCTTCTTTTCCTCCAATGTAAGTTTATGCAAAGCCTTCCAAAACATCACTATGGTGGGATGTGAATTGTCATACCCGTGCTCATAACGTGCATTCTAGAGAAAAATCAAAAAAAGAAAAAGTATTCAGGAAACAAACAAAAATTTTAATGCAAATTACAAGGCCTTTACGATGTACCTTTTCAAATGTTTCCCAGTCATAGTCTGTATTTCCAATAATGACATCCTTGAGTTCTTCAGGATGGAAAAATTCAATAATCTCCTTGTCACACACTCTGTAAAATCCTCTTTGAAACTCTTCATAAACTTCCTTCACAGAGATGTTGAAGATGTAGTCAACATACTTAGAAATATACTCTCTCCTTTAAGGAAGCAAAAAAGGATTTCAGCTTTTACTGCAATACCCTGGACAATATCGGAGGAAGGAGTAAAAAGAAGGATGAAAAAAGTAAGAGCTGGAATAGCTATTAATTGGGTGCTTGCCATGTGGCATGAACTGTTTGCGCTGTTTTTCATATATTATCTAATATCTTGATAAATCAGGCAGCTTCTTACAGCATTTTGGATACGAGGAAACAGACACGGTGAAGGTACATGAGAGCTCAAGGTCACACGGTTACGAGAACAGACATGAAGAGCAAAGGGCTGGAAGAATAAAACTTGCGCTGCCATCTCCAGGGAGTGGGCTCGGGAGATACGGGGAAGCCTCCCATTTTATTTTACACACTTCTGTACCGTCTGAATTTTTCACAGTGAATAATTCTTATTTATGGTTAAACACAGAGAGGGGATGTACACATCTCGCTACGATGGAGCAGCTGGTCACAAGGTTCCCAGGGAGAAGAATTAGAAAAGGCCAGGTAATATACACAAGCACGTGTAGCTCCAGGCTTCCCCATCTGAGTCCAGACTCTGGATCTAAGAGAGGGGAGCTCCCTGGGGTGAGCCCAGCTCTTTATGTGTAGTTTCTTCCTTTGGGTACATCTGCCAGTTCTTTCAGGGAAAGGGGTGGGGCAATCACTAACACCATGGATAAACTGGGGTACATTCATCGAACATGCCATAGAACTAGAAATGTTCTTTTTGTTGTTGCTGTTGTTTGGTAGGGCTATACCCATCACATATGGAAGCTCCCAGGCTAGGGACTGAATCAGAATTGCACCCACAGGCCTACACCACAGCCACAGCTACGTGGGATCCTTAACCCACTGAGCAAGGCCGGGGATCAAACCCGCATCCTCATGGATACTAGTTGGTAACCCCCTGAGCCAGAAAGGTTCTATTTCTTGATCTGCACACTTAGAATTGGTGTATTTTCTGTATGTTACACCACAATACAAAGGTTTTTAAAAGAACGATTTTAAAAATTAAAGAAAAATCTTTGGCTTAGGCCAGAATACTCCCTAGATTATCTCTTTGCCACTCTGACCAACTGTCAGGGGGACGGTGTATGATCCCAAACTCTGTGGCTCTAAATGGCATCCCATGAGGTGCTGGGAGGTCAAGATACCACAGTGACATCTACTACTGGTAACTAAACCAGTGTCTCCTGTGGACCAGGCACCACCACGGGCTATGCGGGCACTGGATACGCAACCGTGAACGCGACAAAGTCCCTGCCATCATGCAGCTCCTAAGAACCCGGGGAAACACTCAGCAAGACCTCCTAAAGGAAGGTAACGTGTGACAGACAGCAAAGAAGTAACAGGGATGGGGACAGCGAGAGAGGTCAGTGATCTAACAGGAAGCTAGGGAACAGCCCCTCCCAGAAAGCCCCTTCCCTCCCCGCCAGCACACAAATGCCAGGGGGCACACGCGTACTACCACACACACGCGTGACAACGGCTTTACCGAGAAAGGGTTAATCAAGAAAGAAAAATTATAATCACGAGGAATTTTAAGAGCTCAGTGCATAACTACAGTATATAAACAAAACGAGTATTTCACTTGTTTGTACCTACTTGTTACTCTGGTCAACGATGACGTCACTTCCATGAGGAATTAGGTCCACGCTGTCTTTGTCCCAGTGCATCTGGAACCACAAACGAATTTAGACAGTATCTCCAGTATAACCCCAATCAATCTACTATCAGCAAAAATACTTTGGAACACACCTCTTTTCCTCAAGAATCTGTCGAAGTGTACATTTTGACATAAAAATCATAAGGAATGGGGAGTTCCTGTTGTGGCGCAGTGGTTAACAAATCCGACTAGGAGTCATGAGGTTGCGGGTTCGGTCCCTGCCCTTGCTCAGTGGGTTAACGATCCGACGTTGCCGTGAGCTGTGGTGTAGGTTGCAGACGCGGCTCGGATCCCACGTTGCTGTGGCTGTGGTGTAGGCTGGTGGCTACAGCTCTGATTCGACCCCTAGCCTGGGAACCTCCATATGCTGCCGGAGCGGCCCAAAGAAATAGCAAAAAGCCAAAAAGCCAAAAAAAAAAAAAAAAAATCATAAGGAATGTACAAATAAAAATCAACACCTCTGCAGTTCCCCATGTGGCACAGTGGAAACGAATCTGACTAATATCCATGAGGACGCAGGTTCGACCCCTGGCCTCTCTCAGTGGGTTAAGGATCTGGCGTTGCCGTGAGCTGTGGTGTAGAAATTAACACCTTTATCATGTAGAAAGAAATGAAATTTTTTTTGTCTTTTTGTCTTTTTAGGGCCGCACCTGTGGCACATGGAGGTTTCCAGGCTAGGGGTCTAATGGGAGCTACAGCTGCCAGCCTACACCACAGCCACAGCAATGCCAGATCTGAGCCACATCTGCCACCTACACCACAGCTCACGGCAACGCCGGATCTCAACCCACTGAGCGAGGCCAGGGGTGGAATCTGCATCCTCATGGTTCCTAGTCGGATTCATTTCCACGGCACCATGATAGGAACTCCAGAAAATGAATTTTTGTAAAAGCCTGACTTGTCTATTTTAACTGATCATATGGAAAAATTAATTGGAAAATCGCCATGCCCAGTATTCTCTTTACACAGTACAGACCTAGTGTGGCATAGCTGCAAAAAAACGGCCACGAATTCTCCCATCCTGCTATTCAGGCCCCTTGGCAATGTGACTTGGCAACCCCTCCATCACGGGGTCGGTCTCTTCCGCTCTTGAACTTGGGTGCGGCCACCTGAAGCACTTTGGCCAAGAAGATCTGATAGGAGCAAAAGCTGGAAAAGAAGCTTGTGTGCTGGGGCTTGCCATCTCCTTCTGCTCTCTGTAACCCTGAGACCCCTCTGTGACCAAGCCTCAGCTAGCCTACTGGAGGATAAGGGACCACAAGAACGGAGACAGCCGCCCCCGCCGACAGCCCTCAACCAGCAGCCTGCTAATGACCAGGTATGTGAGCAGGGCCACTGAGGACCACGCAGCATGGCCAAGTCAGCCCAGCCCAGAGACCCACAGACTCCTGTTTGCTGTGTTAAGCCACCAAGTTACGTGTTGTCTGTTACACATAGTAAAATCTAACTGATATGTCCAGCTTATGAAAAAGAGGGAAAAACACCTTTTCTACTAGTAATTCAAACTTTTGCAGTTTTCCATGAAAGTTGAAGTATATGAGGGTGAATCAGATTAAATATGATCTACGATTGAGTTCTGTTACTCACGTTAAAATGGACATGAAATATTTTTCCAAAGTCGTCGTCTTCATAATCCAGGAGTGTTTGCAAACTCCTAAAGAACAAATAATTGTACTCTTAAGAAGTCAATAATCACGACGGCTAGATAGCTCTCCTCAAATAAATGTCAAGGTCACGCCTCTTCTCAAGGTGGGAGGTCAGGTTCAGTTCACCGCACCTGCTTCTGTGTGTTGACAGTCTGACTACGGCCAGATCTCAACTACAAGTGTGAGCTTAAGAGGTTTCTTTGCTATTCTGCAGGCTCCCCAACCAATTCTCTTCTCTCCACCCTGCCTTTACTCAGAGACTGCAGCCTTCTATGCAGAAAAGGATCGCCGACATGCCTACAGATACTAGAATGCGTTCAAATTGGTGTTACCTCTCATCAAGCTTTTATACCTTACAGAATAACAGATTTAATAATCAGGTACCATTTAACATCTTTGAGGATTCGCGGGTCCAAGGACCTTCTCTGTACCTCCTGTCCCAATATCCTCAAGCGTAAGACGGACCTAAAATTTGACTACCTTAGTTACCGCAGGGCATCTGTGAGAACAGAGGTTATGTCAGGACCAAGAGCAGCCAGCCTTTATAATCCCGTCGTTACAAATACTTTAACAGTGATACATTGCGTATTATATCATGTGCCCCTACACTCAGCAAACATTTATTAAGTACCTGACAAGGGATGCCAAGTTGAGACTGAGACAGTACTATCAATAAACCCTGAGAGGAGTAGGTAACACATGCTGATGCAAGCCTGCTACAGCGAGGCCAGATACATGCAGCCAGAAACGGTGCAAAAGGTACAGGTCCGGCTTGGGAGAGCTTGGTCGACTCTTCCTCAAGGAGGCACATCACTGGGGAAGGTCTCTGGGAGAAGGAGGAATTCAAGTTGATGTGGTTTTTTTTTGTTTTTGTTTTTTTTTTTGGCCTGCTGGACTTCTTATTACTGTGCTGTGACAAAACACTGCATCTTGTACTATGGTCTCTTAATAAAACAGATCATGTTTTATTTATTGTGTTTTGGGGGGGCTGAGGGAGAGGAACGGGGACTCAAGTGACAGAACTGGATTCATCACATAACACGTGATACTCTGTCAGTACATGTCCGTGTGTGGCTTATTTGCGTATTTACGGTGTCTATTTAGAACACCTGTGAACCTGCCTCCCCAGAGAACGACTGAATCGTTGTCCGCATCTTACACCCACCCACAGGGGGCCCCTCCCTTAGCCTATTTGTCTACCACCCCCCAAACGCTATACGAGCATCTACGGTTGGAAGATCATCATTTCTCTTCACTCAGATGATTTCTTGATGAACACAGAACTTCATTCATCTTACTTTAAATTTATCAGTCCTTCCATCTTGTACTTTTTTGTCTTGCTTAAGAAATCCCTTTGGTGAGAAAAGCATTTGTCCATAATTGCATCACTTTTCCATCCAATGTTTAAGTCCTTTACCCACATGCAGTTGATTTTTGTACATGCATTTATTGAGCAGTACTGCTACTCCCATTGATCTGATATGCTACCTCTTAACAAAGGGCCATGAGTATAGGGGTCAGTTTCTATAGCCCCTGCCCACTGGAAAGCCTGTATCAATACCATACAGTCCTAATTAATATAGCTAATGATTTTTTTTTTTTTTTTTTGTCTTTTTGCCATTTCTAGGGCCGCTCCTGCGGCACATGGAGGTTCCCAGGCTAGGGGTCGAATCAGAGCTGTAGCCACCGGCCTACGCCACAGCCACAGCAACTCGGGATCCAAGCCATGTCTGCAACCTACACCACAGCTCACGGCAACACCGGATCCTTAACCTACTAAGCGAGGCCAGGGATCGAACTCGCAAGCTTATGATTCCTAGTCGGATTCGTTAACCACTGAGCCATGATGGGAACTCCCAGCTTTCTAGTGATTCTTGATATCTGCTAGGCCAAGTTCCCCATCCTTATTCACCTCACAAATTATTTCTGGTTATTCTTGGCCTTTGATCATCTGTATAAAGTTTAAGTCAGCTTATCAAGTTTTTTTTAAAGCCTGCTGGGATTAAAATAGAAATTTTACTGAATATGGGGATTAGTGATTCTCAAAGTGTGATCCAGACCAACGACTCAGGGAATCCCTGAGGCCTTTACAGAGCGGTCCACAAGGTCAAAACTGTTTTCATAAGATGTCATTTCCCTCCTTCACATTCTGTCATGAATCCGGAACAGTCTTCTAGAGGCTACTGATAGCTAACAGAACGAGAGTGCACTGCTGCACTGAAAATATTTATCACTTTTAATTTCTCATACTGTACATACTGACAGATGTACCCAATGTAAGTAAAAACTCTTTGGGGGGTTCCTCTCTTAATTTTTAAGAGTCTTGAGACCTAAAAGTCTGAGAAACGCTAATAATATAGATTTAATGGTCTTTACTAGGTCTATTAAAGTATTTAGCTTATTAGGTCTTCCCTGGCATAAGCATTATTTAAGTCATTTCTGGGTTTTCAGTGAAAAAAATAACACATTTGTCTCCTCCTTTCCAAATCTTGTGTTTCACTAATTTTTTTTTCCTCGTCCTATTAGTGTAAGTAGCATAACAAGTAACGGTTGGATTCTGGAGCCAGACTCTGTGTTCCAATCACAGACAGATCTGTCAGTCACTATGGGGCAAGTTACCTAACTTGTCTGCATTTCAGTTTCCTCATCTGTAAAACAGGGATAATAAGAAGAAGAGGGTCATACTATTGTTCTCCTTCTTTTAAAAATCTCCATAGCATTCCACTGCTTAAATACACCAAAAATATCCATTCTCTTAACTGTAGAACATTTCAGAGGTCTACATATCATAAACTATCTAATACAATTTGCATTAGCATACATACATCTTTGCATGATTGTGTATTTCTTTGTCTTCTGTCTTTTGTCTTTTTAGGGCCATACCTGCAGCATATGGAGGTTCCCAGGCTAGGGGTCAAATCAGAGCTGTAGCCAATGGCCTACCCCACAGCCACAGTAACATGAGATCCGAGCCGCGTCTGCAACCTACTCCACGGCTCACGGCAACGTGGGATCCTTAACCCACCACGTGAGGCCAGTGATCGAACCTGCATCCTCATGGATGCTAGTCAGATTCGTTTCCGCTGAGCCCCGAAGGGAACTCCTGCTTGTGTATTTCTGAATGTGGAAGGTCTAGGGGTAGAACTGCTGGGTCAAAGGAGCACATTTGTTGGGATTCTAAGCACAGGAGTCCCCTGGACCATGGTTTTACTGTCCACCATCTCAGTTATCTGTGGTCTACCCACTACAACTGGAAAAACATATTAAACAGAAAATTCCAGAGTTAATACCTCATCAGTTTTGAACTGCATGCCGTTCTGAGTAGCGTGCTGAAATCTCACACAATCCCTCTATCTGCCTGTACGAGACTCATCCCTTTCTCTGACCTATCTCACCTGTTAGTCACTTAGCAGCTGTCCCATGACCACCGCAGTATCACAGTGCTTGCATTCAAGTCACCCTTATTTTACTGAATAATGGCCCCCAAGCGCAAGAGTAGTGATGCTGGCAATTCAGGTATACCAAAGAAAAAACATAAAGTATTTCCTCTAAGTGAAAATGTTACAAAAAAAAAAAAAAAGAAAAGAAAAGAAAGAAAGAAAGAAAAGAAATCTGGAATTCCCGTCGTGGCACAGTAGTTAAGGAATCCGACTAGGAACATGAGGTTTCGGGTTCGATCCCTGGCCTTGCTCAGTGGGTTAAAGATCCAGCGCTGCTGTGAGATGTGATGTGGGTCGCAAACACGGCTTGGATCCCGCGTTGCTGGAGTGGATAAGCAATGGGGTCCTGCTGTATAGCACAGGGAACTGTTTCTAGTCACTTGCGAGGGAACATGATAGAGGATAATGTGAGAAAAAGAGTATATATATGTACGTGTGACTGGGTCAATTTACTGTGCAGCAGAAATTGACAGAAAACTGTAAATCAACTTATAATGGAAAAAATAAAGATCATATAAACTTAAAAGGATGGAATAGACTTTAGACTTGTACAATAAGATATTTTGAGAGAGAGACCCCACTCGCCTAACTTTTGCTAGAGTATCTTATAATTACTGTATTTTACTATTATTATTATTAATTTCATATTGGGCAGAATTTATAAGTTAGGTTTTATCTTAAGTACATATACATAAGACAAAACCTGGTATATATACGTATGGTGTGTGTGCCCGCCTCCGCCACAGCCACAGCCACATCAGATCCGAGCCGCATCTGCAACCTACACCACAGCTCAAGGCAGCGCTGGATCCTTAACCCACTGAGCGAGGCCGGGGATCAAACCCGAAACCTTGTGGTCCCTAGTCGGATTCGCTTCTGCTGCGCCACGACAGGAACTGCTCAACCTCCACTTTCATTAGCAAGTCCTGAAATTTGAGTGAAACTTTGCCCAAACCCTTGCTGACACTACACAGCATCAGTATTTCCAACCACACCTGGTCCATACTGGCCTCTCAGGTCACCATGCATTCCATGGTCACTGGAGGACGGGCCATCTTTTAATTTATGAGCCATTTCCATTGCTTCTTCTGTGGGTTGTTTTCTTGTAGACTGCTGATTTTTCTCACGGATGTGCAGGAACACTTTATACAGCAGGAAGGGTCATGAAGCCTTTCTATTCTATGTCATCAGTATGTTTTTGGAGGGGCTAGCTTGTCTTTTAACTTATGAATTAGTTTTCATTTTAAAAGTGATGATATAAAACAACTTTTAAAATAAACATCGCAGAGTTCCTGTCATGGCGCAGTGGTTAAGTGATTCGTTAACCAATCCGACTAGGAACCATGAGGTTGCGGGTTCGGTCCCTGCCCTTGCTCAGTGGGTTAACGATCTGGCGTTGCCGTGAGCTCTGGTGTAGGTTGCAGACGTGGCTCGGATCCTACGTTGCTGTGGCTCTGGCGTAGGCCAGTGGCTACAGCTCCGATTGGACCCCTAGCCTGGGAACCTCCATATGCCACAGGAGCGGCCCAAGAAATAGCAAAAAAAAGACCAAAAAAAAAAAAAATAATAATAATAAAATAAATAAATAAATAAACATCGCTTGCAGGATTTGCACCAAGGTGTAACTTGTGCTCTGTCGTGTCTGTCTCTACAGAAATTAATTCCAAAGATTAATAGAAGCAGTGCGAACTAATTATACAAAAAGTCAACTTTTTTAATTTTAGAAAGTTACATTACCATCTAACAATTCTTGCCAAAGTTAAAATTGGTGAAACTACCTAGAATGCTACTGTTGAACATGAAAATATTACTGGGGTGTGTGTTCAACATATGTTATGTGTCGTGTCTGTGAATGGGGTTGTGTCACACAAACGTCATTCAGGCTTCTGAAAAAGCAACTTTGTCAACTTACTGTCCCAAAACAGGGCTGAGTTCTTTCAAGTCTTCCAACGATGGCTCTTGGTCCAACAGTTTCTTAAACAGAGCCAGTGGGAAAGGGATGTTGGCAACATTGCAATTGAACAAAGAAAGTCCACAAAGAATCCCAAAGAAGAAATAACTCTTATTCTCAAATTTAGGCTGAAAAGAGAAGAAAAAAAAAAAACCTTAATGTATTATGTATTTTTACCAGTGCAATGGAACATTTATATTAGGTAAACATTTTTTCCCCTTCCGCAAAACAGAATCACAAATTAAGAGCAAAAATCTTCAGATGAAAATACGTAAAGGGTTTAAAGTCAATCATTAGGTCCATTTAAATCCCTGCCACGGTTTCAGTACGAAAAGCATTACCAGGGTGGGGGTGAGGGGACAGGGGGGTTGTTGCTTAGGGGGAAAAACTGCAATGAGCAGCAGACTCGCCCCAGAGAGGGAACGCACCGTGTAAAGGACATGGACACTAAGAGTGTGTTAGAGCCCTCAGATTTGCGCAGGTACTAGACCTTGTTATCCTGACCACTAAAAAGAAATAACCATCACCACCACGGCAATGACGGGACAAATGCATCAAATCGACATGCCGTCCACCTTAAATTTATACAACGTTGTATGTCAAATAGTCCAGTAAGAAACAGTAAAAGTATTAAGAGGAAGAGGCTCAGTAATTCTCATAAAGTCAGTTTTCACAATTTCTTTTCAGAGCCTTTCATCTTCAAATTCACTGGGGAAAACAGAACATAAACAAAGAACGAGTGCCTGAGAAAGCAGGCGTTCCTTTTTCACACCTCTAATTCCACGCATGGTCAGACGCATCCCTGGCATAGGTTCTCCCGGGTGGACACGGGAACTCAGGGAAAGAGGATCCCCACGTCAGAGAATGAAGACGCATCTCCACAATTACACCTGCAACTCCTCTCCTGCAATCCAACAGCGGAGATAACCCAACTTCCGACGGCCCAGCCCCGCACCCTTTCTCTCAGGCAACACCGAAGCCAAGCAACGAGGACTCACCCTGGCAGGAAACCACATGCAGGAAGCGTCTTCGGGGTACGTGAACAAGCCGTACTCCGGCTGGGTCAGTTCTTCAAACAGACAGTGGAAGAACTCTGCCCGGACCCCTCCAAAGTCATAGCCGATTTCTCCACTGAAGGACACCTGAGGAGACAGGGCCGCGCTCTGGATGCTGCGTGTTCGATCCCACCTAATAATCAACTATGGGCCCGAGCACTCAGGAGGTATTAGGGTCATAAGCAAATTACTCCTGTCAGCGTCTTTCATTCTCCCATTCATTCTACGAGGCTGACGAGGCTTCGAGCATTTAACTTTCCTGAGGTTACACAGTCGCCCAGAGGCGCAGCCTCGATTTCATCCTGTATCTTTCAAACCTGAGAACGTGCATGAAATGGACCTCATTTTTATAATCGTAAGTACGTTAAGGAAGATGAAAATAAACATAAAGAAATCATAAACATGAGGTTTTTCAAAAAACTGAAAAGCCAAAGCCCGCACGGAGCATTTATTAGCTTGGCTGCTGACTCCAGGAGAAAGTGGTGTCCCCTCCTGGAGAGACTCGATCACGACCAATCTGCTCTGCCATCACTCGCCCCCTCGCTGCTCTTCCTTCTTGGGAAGCTTCACTTAAGTGTATAAACGTGTTAAGTTTGTACCCTTAAAAGAATAAAAAAAATCTCAACGCCACTGTTTCCAACAGTACTGGCTTCCTCTAGGTTGCCAACTTTCAGAGCTTTATGTACACCAACCTCTTTTTTTTTTTTTTTTTTTTTTTTTTTTTGGGCTGCACCTGCAGCACATGGAAGTTTTGCAAGTTCCCAGGCTAGGGATCCAATCAAAGCTATAGCTGCCAGGCTAAGGCACAGCCACAGCAACGCCGGATCCTTAACCCACTGAGGGGAGCCAGGGATCAAACTGGCTTCCTCACGGATGCTAGCTGGGTTTGTTACCGCCGAGCCACAATGGGAACGCCAATGGACACCAACTTCTAAACCCATTTCTCTATTTCTGTGCTTCTCTCTAAGAGAACTGGGAACGTGCAAACGCCTCAATTCCGAGGACCTAAGTTCTCACGTTTCATCTCCGTGATGCTCCCAGTTCACTTGACACCTGACTGCCTTCTCTCTGCTCGCCGTCTTTCGCCCTTGCTTTGCTCTCTCTGATGACGCACTATTTCGGCTTTTACTTCTGTCTTTTTCCTGCTGCTCCACTAGAAATTCCCTGCGATTCTACGCCGGCCCCTCTGTCCTTTCTGTTCTCTCCCCAAATGCTCGCTTTACTATTTAAACCTCATTCATCACTTGCAGGCACTGAACCCTCATAGCCATTCTGCCTTCTCTCCTGATGGACACACACTCGTTCCAGATGCCCGCTCGGCATTTATCTGGATGTTCCCACAGCACTTCCAAAAGCTCCTCTTCCTGGTTTATGTGGATGAATGCCTCCTCCGCTTTGCAGAGAAGCAAGTTTCAAACCTAAGTGAATTATTAGAAATCTTCATAAAAAGACCAAGTGTCAAACCCTTACCTCGCCCCTTCATATGGGCAAGCTCCTCAGTCTTACAAAGCCTTAGTTTCCCCACAGGATTACCAGAAAGATTGAGTGGGATGACACCGGTAAAATGCCTCACGGTCTGGCAAATGCTTATCAAATGTTACCCAAACGGCAAAAAAGGATGAATGAAATATAAAAGTGGAGCTAAAATACCTGAGTGGACTGCCCGGCTGACACAAAATCATTAAAATCATATACTGAGGTCACCAGGTTTTTAAAAACCTTTGGAGTTCCCAGGTTAAGATCTGGCATTGTCCCTGCTGTAGCTTGGGGCACTGCTGTGACTTGGGTTCATTCAATCTCTGGCCCCAGAATTTCTGCGTGCCGCAGGTACGGCCAAAAAAAATTATCTACGTGCAAAAATTCTGCAGAAATGCCAACTCTAACTGCAGACTGCAGTGCAACATACTTTTAAAATAGTATCTTGAGCTTTAGTGAAGTCAATTGTTATTTTGCTTTTTCAAGTCAAAGCTCTGCTTTATTACTGACGGTTTTTAAAATTTTTTTATAATTGATCTACAATGCTCTGTGAATTTCTGCTGTACAGCAAAGTGACCCAGTTATACCGATATGTACCTTCTTTTCCTCATATATTATCTTCCATCAAGTTCCACCACAAGTGACTGGAGGTAGTTCCCTGTGCTATATGGCAGGACAAGTCTCATCCAAGGACAGGTGACAAACTGATGTCTCCCACCGAAACAAACACACTCTAATAAATATTATCAGGAACATCTTGATTAAGTGGAAGGTCCAGAGCCTGAGGGCCCAAATTCTGGCTCTGATACTCATCAGCTGTCTTGCCCCGGGATAAATGACTGAATGGTTCTGTACCTCAGTTTCCCCGTCTGTTAAAGGAGGAAAAACCAGAACCGCCTACAGTCTGGTTGAAGGGGTTACACAAGCAAGTGTAAAGCTTTTGCAACAGTTCCTGGCACGAGGAAAACATTCATTAGGTCCTCGAGCCATCATTAGTCTTCTGTGTCGAACACCTCTTCGTAAGACAAGCTGCACAGCATTGAAGCCAAAGATCATTACCGAACGTTCAGAGCATGGTGACGTCTGCAACGACAGCCTCAAAAAGCCATGCAGGAGCTCCCGTTGTGGCTCAGTGGTGAACAAATCTGACCAGGACCATGAGGTTGCGGGTTCGGTCCCTGCGCTTGCTCAGTGGGTTAAGGATCTGGCGTGGCCGTGAGCTGGGGTGTAGGTTGTAGACACGGCTTGGATCCCACGGTGCTGTAGCTCTGGCGTAGGCCGGCGGCTACAGCTCCGATTGGACCTCTAGCCTGGGAACCTCCATGTGCCGTGGGAATGGCCCTAGAAAAGGGGAAAAGACCAAAAAAAAAAAAGCTATGTAGTTAATAAAGAGACTCTCCTCTCTTCCACAAAGCCATCTGGGCTGCTGCGTGAGAAAGGAAATGCACCTTCATTTCTCCTCTGTGCCAACCCCATCTCACCGGAACCCTTAAAAGTGATGACCAGCCCGGCTGGATCCAGCCTCAGGACGGACCGGACCCCTTGGGGCGAGCAGCAGGCTCTCCACCCGATCAGGGTCGGGGAGGACAGCCCTGCCACCTGCTGCTCCTCAGCCGGAGCGGACTGACAGTCCTCAGCCGAGGCGAGGGGGGAGTCAGGGGAACACCCCTGCAGACAGCGCCAGCCAGCAAGGAGCTACGTCCCCCTCCGGAAGCCCACTGTTACGTTCTGTTCTGCTTCCCTTCTCTCTGCAGCAAGAGCATTAAGTGAGACTTATACTTCACCAGTAACTCTCTCCTCAGATCTTCATTCTCGTATCGACTTAGATGACTGAACACATCCTCGATCAAGTGACCCCTTCTCACTAGCAGATTCAAGGTGGGCGGGAGCGCTAATTCAGACCCTTCTTGTCCCAGGATGCCGGCCAACGGCATATAGGCTCGTATTTTCTTCTGCTGCGAAGAGAGGGATGTTTCCCGTTAGGTTGCCATTTGCTCGAAGAAGAAATGTACAAAGTGGAATAAACTGGGTCCGTTTATTACAAGCGCATGTCACAGGCACTGATGGAAAAAGCCCTAATACCCCGCAGGAGACAGGCTGCATATTCAGTGTTCAGCCCCAGCGAGCAGCAAAAACACAGGACCTGGGGAATGCAAAGCTTGAATGCAAAGCTTTGTGGGGCCAACTTGGGTGAGCAGGAATGGGCCCAACTGCAGGCTCCGCTGGACCACTTTATCCTGAGAAAACACAATTACAAACATTTCCGTGACCAAGCCAATCATCATCAATAGACCAAGAGACTGATTCGTGAGCCTAGAGCAGTGCGCTGAAACGATCTGTTCTCATCAGCAAGAGAAGATGAGAAGTTAGAAAAGAAGCTGGGGGCAGGAAAAGTGCAGGATGAGAGACCTCCCTAAAGATGCCCTCTTCCAGGAGGAAAATCCAGGCAAGATTTTAGGGGACAGATAATCTAGGAAGTTAACAGGAGAGACACAGGAGTTCCCCATCATGGCTCAGTGGTAATGAACCCGACTAGTATCAATGAAGATGTGGGTTCAATCCCTGGCCTCCCTCAGTGGGTCAAGGATTCAGCACTGTGGTGAGTTGCAGTGTAGATCCAAGACATGGCTTGGATCCCACGTTACTGTGGCTGTGGTGTAGGCTGGCAGCTGCAGCTCCAATTTGATCCCTAGCCTGGGAACTTCCATTGGCCACAGGTGCGACCCTAAAAAAAAAAAATTCAAGAGAGAGGAGTTGAAGTAAAATGAAGGTCTTATATTTTTTCTTCTACTTTCCTTTGTTAAATATTTCATTAATATTTAATTAACTGCATTATGTATAAGTATCTACTTTTATGATATATATTTGAATATTATTCATGTATATACATACAGAGATGCGTATACAAGCATAAAAGTGATAACAAGACCTACCATTTTGGGGCACTCGGTGCGAGACACTATTCTAAATGCTTTACCCATATGAACAAATTTCACCCTTTTAAAAATTCACTGAGGAGCACACACTTTTGTATGTGCAACGGATGGTCAAAAGGGACCTGGTGCAGAGCCCTGGGAACTCCACCCGAGAGTGTGCGATAACCTATGTGGGAAAAGAACCTGAAAAAGAATGCACACGTGTATATGTGTAACTGAATTAAGTTTGCTTTACACCCAAAACTAACACAACACTGTGAGTTAACTATACTTCAATAGACTTTTAAAACATGGGCAAAAAATGCAATGAGGTACACTTCCTGAGGCATTTTCAACTGTCCAATTTTAAGGACTGTGCTGGATATGCTGGCCAACAGAACCAACTCAGCTGGTCCCAGCAGGTGCATCTGAAAAGGAAGTACTTTTTACAAATCTTTAGGACGGCACCGTCACAGACTACCAGCCATTTATCTGGGTGTAAATTTCAAGAATCCTCTGTCACATCCGTTCATTCCTTCTTCTCTGTTTTCTCATTAGATTGGACCTTCTTAAATATGGGGGCTAATATCATTCAAGCCCAAGGGCTCCGCGTACCATTCAGAAGACTACACGCACCAGCCTCCAGGTAAAAGCCCTACCATGAGTCCTAAGCTCTGTCCTTTGCTACTGAGGCCCTAAGATACCCCCAAGGCCAACCCAGCCCAAATTACACACTGTCTCACCTTCTTCATTCGAATATAAGCTCCCTGAATGCTAGAACCACTGGCTTCACTAATGGGTGGCACCCTTATCACCCCCCAAATATCGTACATGGAAGAGCGTAGTTCATTTGCTAAGGAAGACAAAGAAATAGGCAGGCATACCTGTATTTTTAAAAGTGAATCTGCATACAGGAGTTTAATTTTCGACAGAATATTAAAGATAAATGGAAAGTGACTGAATATGACAGGATACTGGATGTCTACTGAAGTGTCCTAAAAACGGAAATGACAACAATTCTGATAAATGAAAGGACAGAGAAATCTCACGTCTTACCTCTTAGCCTTACCAGTACTTAAGGCCAAAGCAATCCAAACTGCTCGTCAGGAGTACTCAGAACTATGTAATTCTAAGTGTTTCATATACATCAATGAAAGGCATAGAAATTTAGTATTTTCAGTGCTCATTTAATTTAGCCAGTCATTATAAACTATGGACATTTTCTCAGAGTCTATTCTGCTGCCACTTGTACTTTTTTTTTTTTGACCACGCCCACGACATACAGACCTTCTCAGGCCCGGGTTCAAATCTGAGCCACAGCGGCAGCCTGTGCCACAGCTGTGGCAATGCCGAGTCTTTAACCCACTATGACAGGACAGGGAATGAACCTGTGCCTCCACAGTGACCTGAGCCGCTGCAGTTAGATCCTTAGCCCGCTGCACCACAGTGGGAACTCCACCACCTGCACTTCTGACATGTAAATTAGTTCATACATGTTTGGAAAACAGGGGAATGATATAATGTAGACAGCTGGTTAGCTCAGATATGATTTTTGCCACGCAAAGACTGACATGCTAGAAAGAGAATTATAAACTTCAGCTAAAAGGAGGAAAAGGAGTTCCCACTGTTGTACACTGGATTAAGAAGCCGACTGCAGTACCTTGGGTTGCTGCAGAGGAATGGGTTCAATCCCTGGCCTGGTACAGTGGGTAAAGGATCTGGTATTGCCACAGCTGTGTGTAGGTTACAGCTGCAGTTCGGATTCGATCCCTGGCCCAGGAACTTCCATATGCCTTGTGGGTGACCATAAGGTAAAAAAAAAAAGAGGAAAAAAAAATATATCAGATTAGCCGCTGGGTTGGCAACATGAGCCCTTTAACTTTATTTTTTTAATTAATTAATTAATTAATTATTTTGCTTTTTAGGGCCACACCTGCAGCATATGGAAGCTCCCCAGCTAGAGGTCAAGTCCCAGCTGCAGCTGTTGGCCTACACCACAGCCACAGCAAGTCAGGATCTGAGCTACATCTGTGACCTACAGCATAGCACACAGCAATGCTGGGTCCTTAACCCACTCATCCAGGCCAGGAATTGAACCCATGTCCTCATGGATACTAGTCAGGTTCATTTCTGCTGAGCCACAATGGGAACTCACTTTTAACTCTGTTATGAGAAAATTTAAAAAAAAAAAAACAGTACTTACACCTAGGCAGCCTTCCCCAAAGTCACAGCCTTACACTGCGGGCTTCTGGCTTATACCAGAAGTAGAAGGTATAAGCCAGCACTGCCTCCTATGCCCACCTTAAGAGCAGAACTCCTCTCCCATCTGGCTTATTCCCAGTACCACTGGTCCTCAAATTAGGGTGTGGACAGATTTCTACCCTGCAGTTTTTGTGCTTTTTTCATCTTTTCGTGGCACTCTCCACAAGCGGCTTGCCTGGCTGATCTGAGCTGCTTCCCCAGGTAGCAACAAACTCTTTTCTGTCGCTGCTCTGGTTACAAAGCTGCAGAGATTTTGAGGCATCTCTGTGGCTTTTAAGCCTTGCTGTTTCCATTGGGCAATTTTGGAGAGTGCAAGAAGTTTTGGAAACTCCTGTGCAAAGTTACAGCACAAATGCCTCTACCCACATCCCAGCGCTCCGTACCTTCTTTAAACACGCCATACTTACTGAGCTCACTTTCCAAAAGGACCTCCTATATGCATCTTCATGAAAGTCAAGGTAGTCTGTGAGTTCGTTTACTGTGAAGATGCTTTCAGGCAGGTGACACTTAGTCTGGTTGACCTTAAATGAAACACAACCTGTGAGAACATTTTATATGTAAACACAATTTTGCTTAATGACCATTAACTAGATTATCAGAATAAATAGCAAGTTAAACACACTCTTAAGGACCAGAGTTAAGTTCTACCCAAATCCTCCACTGCCAAAGCCCCAAACTTCCAGGAACATAAAAATACCTAAGATTTAATAGTAGAAACTGATGGTAGGATGATAAACTTCTAGGTACTTTTAATTCATACATAAGTTTTAAAGAAACTTAAGTCCAAAGAAAAATACAGTGTGACATGAATCCAAATGATTCTGGGGCCCAATACTTCATGTCACTACTTTTTTTGGTCTTCTTTTTTTTTTAGGGCTGCACCTGTGGCATAAGGCAGTTCCCAGGCTAGGGGTCGAATCAGAGCTGTAGCTGCTGGCCTGTGCCACAGCCGCACCAGATCCGAACCATATCTGTGACCTATAACGCAGCTCACGGCAATGCTGTATCTGCAACTCACTGGGTGAGGCCAGGGATCAAACCCGCATCCTCATAGGTACTATGTTGGGTTCTTAACCTGCTAAGCAGCGGGAACTCTGTCATTATTCTTTATTTTATTTTTTGTCTTTTTGCCTTTTCTAGGGCCACTCCCGTGGCATATGGAGGTTCCCAGACTAGGGGTCGAATCGGAGCTACTGCAGCCACCAGCCTACGCCAGAGCCACAGCAACATGGGATCTGAGCCGCGTCTGCGACCTCCACCACAGCTCACAGCAACGCCAGATCCTTAACCCACTGAGCAAGGCCAGGGATCGAACCTGAAACCTCATGGTTCCTAGTCGGATTCGTTCACCACTGCGCCACGACAGGAACTCCGTCGTTAATCTTTAAAGGTTAACGCTGACCTCACTGGCAGAGGTTCCTCCTGGCAAGGCACATGTGGACACCTCCCCCTAAACCGTGGGGGAATCTGCCAGCCTTCCATCCCCTGAGATGCGCAGGGTCATTACGACATGCGCATGAATGAAACACGGCACCACGCCAATCACTGGTCACTGGAGACACTGGTAACACCAGATGCTTCGGACATGCGTCACCATCAGTGTCGGACCTGGTGGGCACAGCCCTGGCCGACATGTCGAGTTCTCAGCACGTCTTCCGAAGGCCCCTCGCGGCCATGACAGCTAAGACCATGCACCTGGAAGATCCTTAGTGGCTCTGGCCCAGACCCGAAATGGTCCAGGCCCCCAGGCCCCACGTGCAATCAATATTCCCTCAAAAAATGTTGGTTGAGGAGCTCCCGTCACTGCGCAGTGGTTAACGAATCCGACTAGGAACCATGAGGTTGTGGGTTCGATCCCTGGCCTCGCTCAGTAGGTTACGGATCCGGCGTTGCTGTGAGCTGTGGTGTAGCTCGCAGATGTGGTTCGGATCTTGCGTTGCTATGGCTCTGGCATAGGCTGGCGGCTACAGCTCCGATTCGACCCCTAGCCTGGGCATCTCCATATGCCAAGGGAGCGGCCCTAGAAAAGGCAAAAAGACACACACACACAAAAATTGGTTGACAGTTTATCCTGTATATATGCTTTAAAAAAAAAATAGTCTGCCCTACTGCTGAAAAGTGACGTTTGTCCTGTAACTACGGTCCTCCGGACCCTGCTGCCCGCAGTCCTGCGCGGGCGCAGCCTCAGCATCCCCACTGGAGAAAGGAGATGCTTCATTCTCATGGTTTCTTGTGACTGTGACGCCCCTTCTGACACTGTGTGGGGGGAGCTTGACAAAAGAGTCAGGATCCCACCAGGGTTTTCTTCTCTTGTCGCTTCGGTATCTTTAGGAATTCTCCTCGTAAGTGACGAAAGTTCATGACAATATCCCTTCCCTGAGCTCTTCGGCAAAGCCCCTCATTTTTCAAACTGTTTTTTTGTTTGTTTGTTTCGTCTTTCTCTTTTGTACAAAATTGGGAAAAACAGCCAAGGACAAACATTAGTGCAGAAAAGACAGAATTTCGGTTAAGTGGTGGTAGGTAACTGTTTTCCTATGGGAACTAATACCAATAAATTTAGAGTAAATTTTCAATTGGATTAAACACCAATCATGAAAGGCAACGCTAACCTCAATACTCCCTTTGAATGTGGGCAAGAGTGGCCTCTGTCCCGGGTCTGGGATTTAAAGGTCCTTGCTCCAGCCTTCCTCCTGCCAGCTCCCTCCCCACAGGGCTCTGCTGGGTCAAGGGGGCCTGTTTACATGCAGCCACCATATCCCCCTGGAGTCTGAGCTCTGGAGTCTGAAGTCCCTGCACACATGGCTCCAGGCCAGCTCTCCCCACTTGCCCTCTGGGGAGCACAGACCCAGGGCTCCAGGGTTGGCCAAGAAGCGACTGTTGCAGGAGGCAGGGGAGTTTCAGTCATGCCTCAGTGGGAACAAATGACCAGCATCCATGAGGACGCCAGTTCAATCCCAGGCCTGGCTCTGAGGGTTAAGGATTGGGTGTTGCCTCGAGCTATGGGGTAGGTCACAGACTCGGCTCTGATCTGGTGTTTCTGTTGCTGCGGCTGTGGTGTAGGCCGGCAGCTGTAGCTCTGATTCCACCCCTAGCCTGGGAAGGTCCATAGGCCACACCTGTGGCCCTAAAAACAAACAAACAAACAAACAAACAATGCAGGAGGCGGTGACAAAACTTAGAAACGGGCTGGGGTGTCCACTCATGGGCATGCGATGGCCCTAGGGTGGGAGAGAAGCAAGGCACAGGGCCTAGGAGGGGGCTCTGTCTGAGCCTCTGCTTTCAGGGCAGAACTCAGTATGGGGTCAACAGTTCTATTCAAACCTAGCCTCTAAATTCAAACCCTATCATTGGGAAGGTTTATTTGTCAAGGCAGGAGGACAGAGTGTATTTTATCTCATTTAACAGGCTGTTTGTCAGCTAGATTTCTAACCTTTTATTTTTTTTTTTTTTTGTCTTTTGTCTTTTTTGTTGTTGTTGTTGCTATTTCTTGGGCCGCTCCCGCGGCATATGGAGGCTCCCAGGCTAGGGGTTGAATCGGAGCTGTAGCCACCAGCCTACGCCAGAGCCACAGCAACGCCAGATCCGAGCCGCGTCTGCAACCTACACCACAGCTCACGGCAACGCCGGATCGTTAACCCACTGAGCAAGGGCAGGGACCGAACCCGCGACCTCATGGTTCCTAGTCGGATTCGTTAACCACTGCGCCACGACGGGAACTCCTAGATTTCTAACCTTTCCAATATCAGACATACGGTAGGTACATGGGCCTCGGTGTGTACCGTCCTTGGATCCTGGCTAGCATCTCCGTTAGAAGACGATTCAGGGCAGTTCTAGGGGCCAAATCTGGCCCCCTGCTTATCTGGAAAGTCTCAGGAATGCCTAAAATATTCACCATCTGGTTCTTTCTAAAAAGAGGCCCTGCCAATCCCTGATTTAGGATAATAATTTAAAGCCTTGAGGAGAAAAAAAAAAAGGTTTAAAACAAAACACATGGAATAAAAATTATAAAGGCATGGAGTGACAAATTTATCTATATTAAAATTAGAATGTGGGTTCATCAAAAACCACTGAGACAAGCTACAAACTGGGACTTGTTGTTTGCAACACATATAATTGACAGAGGACTAGTATCCAAAATAAAAAGAACTCCTATGATCAGTAACAAAAAATTAAACACATTTAAATTAAGCAAAAGAACAGGAATTTTACAGAAGAGGAAAACAAATACTGTAATTATAAACATGAAACTCTGCTCTCATGGGAGTTCCCGTTGTGGCTCAGTGGAAACGAACCCGACTGATATCCATGAGGACACTGGTTCGATCCCTGGACTAGCTGTAGTTCCGACTTGACCCCTAGCCTGGAAACTTCTTTTTTTTTTTTTTTTTTTTTTGTCTTTTTGCCTTTTCTGGGGCTGCTTCCCAGGGCATATGGAGGTTCCCAGTATAGGGGTCGAATCGGAGCTATAGCCACCAGCCTACACCACAGCCACAGCAACGCGGGATCCGAGCCTTGTCTGCAACCTACACCACAGCTCACGGCAACGCCAGATCCTTAACCCACTGAGCAAGGGCAGGGACCGAACCCACAACCTCATGGTTCCTAGTCGGATTCTTAACCACTGCACCACAACGGGAACTCCTTTTTATTTTATTTTACTTTTTTGTGTGTGGAAACTTCTATATTCCACAGGTGCGACTCTAAAAAACAAACAAACAAAAAAGCTCTCATGCATTTACAATTAAAATCATAATCCGGCACCATTTCAATACAGTACTAAAAATGTTTTCCAAATTTTAGAGTATGACATGGAGCAAGAGAATTCTCATCAGCTCCTGGAAAGGATTTACGTCAGTCCCATCACTTTGGAAGAGAGTCTGTCACCACCAGGGAGGACACAGGCATCTCCTCCACCTGTCAATTCCAGAATTAGGTACGGAACCTGAAAACTCACTCCTGACACATGAACACCAAGAGATGTGTACAAAAAAAATGTTTTCCCGTAGAAGAACTGTCTCCCCACCAACAAGAACTGCAAAGCACACATGCTGTATACCCACCAATGCGGGAACAGACAATGATGGTGGATTCGTACTACGGACCATGGCACAGAAGTGAAAAGGAATGAAAGACAGAGAGAAGTATTAATTCGGACAAATCTATAAAACGAAGTTGCATAAGCAGCATGTAATCCATTCATACTAAACTTTGAAACCAGCAACTTCAAACAGCATATTCTCTAGAGATCTATCCACTTATATACTCTTCTTCTACAACAGAGAAAAGTAAGGGAATGATGAACCCACAATGCAAGGTTCTGGCTGCCTCCAGGAGGTGCGGGGTCCCCTCTGTGAGAGACACACAGGCATTTCTAAAGTACTAAAAATATTTTCTTTTGTAACCTGCGCGGTAGTGACACTGATGCCTGTTTTATTACTTTTTTTAAACTATACATAGATACTACACATACTCCTTCATTTGCATGACAAGTCACAAAAAGCAGAAAATTTCACACAGCAACATACACTTCATGTTTCCTAAGAGTCTGCCTAAGATTCAAGCCAGGTGAAACCAAGGGGATTTTTATTGCACAATAAAGCTATGTGCGTTTCTTTTTTTTTTTTTTTTTTTTGTCTTTTGTCTTTTGTTGTTGTTGCCATTTCTTGGGCCGCTCCCGCGGCATATGGAGATTCCCAGGCTAGGGGTTGAATCAGATCTGTAGCTGCCAGCCTACGCCAGAGCCACAGGAACGCGGGATACGAGCCGCATCTGCAACCTACACCACAGCTCATGGCAACGCTGGATCCTTAACCCACTGAGCAAGGGCAGGGACCGAACCCGAAACCTCATGGTTCCTAGTCGGATTCATTAACCACTGCGCCACGACGGGAACTCCGCTATGTGCGTTTCTAAAAGAACCCTTACCCTGTGCAGCTTTTTCAAAAGTTCCAGGAGAGCTTTAATGTGACAGTTACTCTCGGCGCTTTTAGTCCAACAACGCAGCTGAGCGACGATGGCTCTTTTAAACATCTGGACCAGTCTGATGAAAGCAGATTCTCCTAGAGATGCCCAATATTCCTCTGAGGGAAACGAAGGTGAATAACTGTTAGCACGCGATGTTTCTTGGATTCCTTTTTTGTTGTTGTTGTCTTTTTAGGGCCATAAGCGAAGCACATGGAGGTTCCCAGGATATGGGTTAAATGAGAGCTGTAGTGGCTGGCCTACACCACAGCCACAGCCGCCAGATCCGAGCCACATCTGCGACCTACCGCACAGCACACGGCAATGCCAGATCCTTCACCCACTGAGCAAGGCCAGGGACTGAACCCATGTCCCCATGGATACTAGTCGGGTTCGTTAAGGATCTCATCTTGGATTCTTAAAGGTAAAAAGTTGTCAATATTTTCTAAAACTTATAGAATATTTTTATATATATCAGAGTTAAAACACAGTCGTCAGATGCAAAGTATTATATATAAAATGGATAAACAACAACTGCACAGCCCAGGGAACTGGATTCAGTATCCTGTGCTAAACCATAGTGGAGGGGGTTCCCACTGTGGCTCAGCGGGTTACAAAACCCAACTAGCATCCATGAGGACGCAGGTGCAATCCCTGGCCTCACTCAGTGGGTTAAGAATCCAGTGTTGCCGTGAGCTGTGGCTCAGGTTGCAGACATGGCTCTGATCTGGTGTTGCTGTGGCTGTGACGTAGGCCTGAAGTTCCAATCTGACCCTTAGCCCAGGAACTTCTTTACGCCATACGTGCAGCCCTAAAAGGCAAAAAAATAAAATAAAAGGTTGTAGTATACTTTGGGGGGGCCACGTGCAGAAATTTGAATATGGCCTAGATATTAGGTAATATTATGGAACCACAGCTCATCTGACAGGTGCGGTAACAATGCCGTGGGAATTAACGCCGGACTCCACATTCTTAGGAGACACCCGCTCAGTTGTGGGTGAAATGTTATCATGTCTCCAACTCGCTTTCCAATAGCTCAGAAAAAATAAAACGTAACCTCTGCACCCAGAGGGAGGACGCACCCAGGGCCACAGGCTAGCTGCTCCGCCTCTCAGGGAGAGACTGTCAGGGATACGCTTTCAACATCGACGCATAAAGTCCTTCCTAACGGAAAGGAGGGGACGAAGGACCTCGTGACCACCAGGCCGCACATGCGGCACCACCAGAACGCTGCAGAGGAACAGGAGCGATCGGTGTGGGCGGCCTCGGAACTGTTACAGCACGTGTAGAACAGGCTAAGCGATGAGCGAAAACCACGAGCATGCTTGTCATCACTCCCCAAGCTTTGCCGTAACTTTACTGGGCATGTGGCTCCGTGGAGGACCGCCGTACGCCGTCAAGTGTAAATGGTCGGTCTTACCCAGGACCCCGGATGACGGGTCACTCATCTTCCCAACAGCCTCTGCGAATGGAACCACCAGGCTCTCCCAGTTGTTGTCATCATGCATCACGGGACACTCCGGGAGAAGGAAGAAAACCTCGACAGCTTCTCGGTGTGGAGAATGGCACGGAAGTGCTTTGAGCAGATTCTCCCTGAGACATGCGGTTATCTGTGGGCCAAAAGGATCCAGGAAGAGACACTCAAAACACAGCAGGAACCAGGTGCAACTTATTGTAAGAAAAGAGAGTGGGATCTGGAGTTTCATTGCACCATGAAATGGGAACAATCACTGAGTCTTTCTAAAACCCAGGTTTCCACCCCATCTCCCCAGCCTCTGGGCGTAGCTACGTAACGAGTATTTTTCTGTCCAAATTGCTGGGGCCCAGGAAGGAAATCAAGAAGAAATCACACGTGCACGATTATATTGGAGGAACAATGGATTCCGAACTAAAAGGCAGCCCTCCCAAAAAGTTCCACATTCTTTCCCCTGGTTCCACTATCACACCTTGCTTTTTTATAAATTTTTTTTGTCTTTTGTCTTTTTAGGTCCGCACCCGCTGCATATGGAGGTTCCCAGGCTAGGTGTCCCATCAGAGCTGCAGCCACCAGCCTACGCCACAGCCACAACCAACTCGGAATCCCTAACCCACTGTGAGAGGCCAGGGATCGAACCCGCTTCCTCATGGATGCCAGTCAGGTTCCTTAACCGCCGAGCCACGACAGGAACTCCAACACCTCACTTTTTAAAGAAGAATGTGTCAGAATCCTCAAAGGCAAGACAGATTAAAAACTAAAAACAGGAGTTCCCGCCGTGGTGCAGTGGATTAAGAACCCGACTGCAGCGGCTCAGGTTGCTGAGGGCACCTGGGCTCCATGCCCGTAGGGTGCAGAGGTTTGAAGGATTTGGCTTTGCTATAGCTGTGGCTCAGATTCAGGCCCTGGCCTGGGAACGTCCATACGCCACAGGGACGGCCATAAAATAAAAAACAAAACTAAACTAAAAACAAACAAGAACAACTGCAACAATAAAAATCGACATGGTTTCCTGTTATCTTCTCCAAGAATCACCTGTCTCAACACAAACTCTCTCCACCAAACTCGAGGTTCTAGCCCCTCCAATCTCCTTACAGTTTTCCCAATTCAGAACACAAGTGCTGGGAAAAAATTCAAATGGAATTCTAAATTTTTATGTGTTACGTGGGCTTAGGTAACAGTGACAATTTACCTAAGAGCCCACTAAAAAAGGTAAGCTAGTGCTTACGGAGTACGTATCATTTGCCAGATAGTGTGCTACACATGAGGTCACTCATCCTTGCAGTTTCTCTGGAACACAGAAGGTATTATTAGCCCTAATTTATAAATGAGAACTCTGCACACGAGAGAAACTAACCTGCTCCGGGTCACAGAGCGAAGGGGGAATCTGTCCTGTCTGATGCCAAGGCTCAAACTCAACCACTAAATTATGAGATACTTGCTAAATGGTATCTCTAAATGTACACCTTTTTATAATTAGCCATTTTTACATCAAAACACTGTATCTGGTTCCCCTTGTAAGCTTCAGGCCACGGAGTTATTTACACCTGATGACCGCCCTGCAACCCATCTCAGTGCTTTTCCTCTGCTCTTCATTCTCCCAAACGTCCTTGCCCTTCGGAACCACGGCCACACTCTCAGCCAGCCACACTGCTCACACCTTGGGCCTGACCTTCCTGCCTGGAATGAGCCTCCCCTCGGGCGCCTGGCGAGCTGAGCTCCCACTCTGCCTGGGCGCACCGTCTTTCTGACTCTACGGAGAGCGAACCATTCACTGTCCTTGTAATGACTGAGGTCACGCTTGCAAATTATTTAGACGAGAACCACTGTGTTCTACGGCGGACACGAGGGAAGAGAGCAGAGTGACCAGCACACCCAGCCTTCGCACGGACACCTGCAGGTAGGGATCTGCCTCCCTTGCTACACCAGGGGCCTCTGGAGTCAGGAAGCGTGTCTCTCTCATCTCCAGCCGGAGTCTCCCCACGGGGCCCCCCCGCGCAGAGCAGCGGGCCCAAACCCGACAAACCCGTACCACAAAAACCTCAAAATAGAAAGAAGCCTTACAGCTCTTCCGATCCAACTATCCCGCCGGAAACAATGCAAGACCGCGCTACCATCATGTCACCTGCACCGTGTATGACACTGTCTGGCACCTCCAGGTACAGTCAGCCTTCGTGGCGACCCGGCCCACCCTCCTCCCTCCACAGATGCAGAAGCGGCCCCTTCTGTTTTCGGTGATGGTCCCACTAAGTGCTGCGGAGGCCTGGTAACGGGGCATAATTAGGAATCCGTTTGTCTTCTGACGCCTCATTGGGATCTGGTTCTGCCAAAGTTAACGTAATGAAATTTCCCATCTCTCCTTGAGAAAAACGAACGTTGTGTGTCAGAGCAGCTGCAGCTAAGATACAGACTGCTGACCGTGACAGACAGGGCGGAGCCAGACAGCAAGGATGGAACGAGCACGAGACCCAGAGGGAAAGGGAGCCAGAGCCACCGAGGCAGAAAGAAGGTAAAGACAGATGGGGGGGCGAAGAGGAGGCGAGAGAAGACAAAGAACCCCAGCAAGGCCAGGAAGAAAGAGGCGGAGAGAAGGGCACAGCACCACCCCAAGACCAGTCCGCCCAGAAGAACAGGGAAATAAATTAAGAAAAGCTGCATCCAGAAAGGCAATAATAAAGGAATATTAAAATAACAAATAATAAAGGAAGGAAAATAATAAAGGAAGCATGTGTGAAGCGCCTCCACCTGGGAAGTCTTAGAGGTAGTAATTACAGTGCTGAAACAAACAAGAACATTCTAGAACAGGAAGGAAGTGCAATGCAGCAAACACAGGGGAAGAATCCAGGCAGGCCTTGGTCCTGGAGACATGAAAGTCTTTTCATTTCTACTATGTTTACAATGACCGCAAGTAAAACATTGTTCTTATTTTAGGATACCAGTCTCACCAAAAAAATTTTTTTTCCTTTTTTCCTTTTCCCTGGAAGTTCCTGAGCCAGGGATCACCTCCAAGCTGGAGCTGTGACCTATGCCACAACTGCAGCATCGCTGGATCCTTAACCCAGTGCACCAGGCCAGGGATTGAACCGGCGCCACCACAGACAAGCCGCAACAATTAACCCACTGTGCCACAGTGGGAACTCTCTCGACAGGTACTTTAATCATTTCCCTAAAACCCTGAGTTGAAAACACTCCCTCGGAGAGTGTCTGTGAATAGATGTGCGTGTGTGTGTGTGTGTGTGTGTGTGTGTGTGTGTGTGTGTGTGTGTGTCTGTGTGTGTGTACACACACAGATGAACCAAGTAGACTATTTGGAACCTATGCGCCTACTCTACCAACTACTTCAGCCTAGTGGGCAACGGGGTGTGACTCAAGCCGTATATGCCACAGGGCCTCAGGGAATCTTCCCAAACAGGATACTTCTGAATTTCGCGTTCTCGCGAAAATACTTGAGTGTGTAACAAGCCCAGAGTTCTCGCGTTCTCGCGTTCTCGCGTTCTCGCGAAAATACTTGAGTGTGTAACAAGCCCAGAGTACCACCGTGTTGGTGATGCAGTCCTTCCGGGCCAGCTCGCTCAGGGCGGTCCTTGCTGTGTTTAAGTCCAGATGAACAGACGTCCTTCCTCCGGTTATTCTGCGAATGGAAGATGAATGAAAAATGGAAAGTAAGTGAAGCATGACACTTCAAGAGTAACTATTTTACTAGATTATCTTCTCCGGTTTATTCGAAGGCTTGCTTCATTTTATAAAATTTACTTTTTTCTCACCTTTACAATAACTATAAAAATTTGGCTGAACACAAAGACAACTGAAAAGGAAGCTGACAGCACATGATTATTTTTAAAATGCCAAAAAAAAATCAAGGCTGTGTTAGCAATCTATATGCTATTAGACATGAAGCCAGATATTGTCTTATGCTAAATGAGTAATCAATAAATATTTATTTCCCAATTTAAAAAATATTGGCCACAGGAGTTTCCTGGTGGCATAGCATTTAAAGGATCCAGCATTGTCACTGCTGTGGCACGGATAACTGCTGTGGTATGGAGTGGATCCCTTGCCTGGGAACTTCTGCATGCTGCAAGTGTGGCCAAAAAAAGGGGGGCGGGGAGAGAAAAAAGAAAAAGGTTTTCCTTGTTTCCCAGGTACATGAACTATATAAGCAGGGACCAAAAATGGGATTTCAGAGTAGTAACTTTTCGGTAATCCAACAGAAAATTACCAGTGAGGAGTTCCCACCGGGGTGCAATGGGATCAGCTGCATCTCTGGAGCAGCACTGGGACACAGGTTCAATTCCCAACCCAATACAGTGGGTTAAGGACCTGGCATTGCTGCAGATGTGGTATAGGTCTCAACTGTAGCTCAGATTGGTCCCTAGGCTGGGAACTCTAAATGTCATAAGGGGAGGCCAAAAAAAGAAAAAATAAGAAAAAGAAAAGAAAATTACTAGTGAAATGTCTAAATGTCTAAGTATCTTAACCCAAGAATTACATTTATACTGGACTGAATTGAGTGTATGGTCTAAAAATAGATACTTTGTAAAAGAATACATATATTTAGTGTCTGAAAATAGAAAAAATTCTTTTAAATAAATACAATACCAATATTAAAGGAAAGAAGTGCAGAGTCCTTCTTTCATAATACTTAAAAATTCAAAGAGGAGTTCCCATCATGGCTCAGTGGAAACAAATCTGACTAGCATCCATGAAGACGCAAGTTTGATCCCTGGCCTTGCTCAGTGGGTTAAGGATCTGGCATTGCCGTGAGCTGTGGCTGGGATCTGCAGTGGTATAGGCCGGCAGCCGCAGCTCTGATTTGACCCCTAGGCTGGGAACCTCCATATGCCGCCACCGCCGGTGCATCCCTTGAAAAAAAAAAAAATTCATAGACATCTTAGTATCTTGCAATAAGGAAATAATCAAATATATTAAGGTATATCCTTCCTACGGAATACTATACTGCCATTAAAATGCTACAGGAAAATACTGAATAATACAGAAATTGCATAAAATGGAGAATGAATAAATACATTAAGGAAACGTATAAAGCAACAGAATCACTTTTTTGTAAAAAAAATTTACATAGAAGATTTATGCAAATGCTAGCTATTACTCTAAAGTGGTAAATTTTGGCTGGTTTTCACATTTTTATTTCATGTCTGCATTTTTCACATTTTCTACAGTAAGCATATATGTGGTTTTGCTTTAAAAAAAAAAGGTAATGTTTACAAAGAAATAAAGACATAGATAATTATTTTACCCTCAAACCATTTTCTTCACAACCATTCAGTTTTTAAAATTGAGATCTCACCGACGTCTCGCATTACTTTTGGGTATGCATACATATGGTGTATACTGTGAAACGATCACCGCCCTGAGTCCAGTTATCATTCATCAGCACAGTTACAGATTCTTCTTTTTTTTTTGTCTTTGTCTTTTTGGGGCCGCACCCGGGGCATATGGAGGTTCCCAAGCTGGAGGTCTAATCGGAGCTGTAGCTGCCGGTCTACACCACAGCTCACAGCAACGCTGGATCCTTCACCCACAAATTCTTTTTCTTGTGGTGAGAACTGTAAGATCTACTTTCTTAGCAACCTTCAAGTATACAACACTGTACTACTACCCATAGCCACAATGCTCTCTGGACATAGTATTTTAAACAGAATTTTAAATGTATTATATATATTACCTTTCCCTTAAAAAGCTTCCAGTCAGACATGCAGGAGATGAAAATATCTCTCTGATTTCCCTGCATTAGGAATAAGAGGGTGGTTAAAACAAATCAGGGTATGCCCTCCTTAGAGCAGGAGACAGGATAAGTAAAACACCTTATGACTGTCCTTCGAACGCCTTCCTCTGTCTCTGATTTATGGGCATATTACTGTGGGCATCTGCAAGTCTATTTCATTTGTGAAATCTCAAAATTTCAAAGGCACACATGACGGGAAAAAAAGATCCGTACTCAAAAAAGCCACAGGGAAAGGGAAGACTTGACCTATGGTCAGTATCTTCTTGTATAAATAAAACATCCCAACCCACCCAAGCTTTCCAGGTGCTATTTATTTCTATTCCACTGAAGTGGAAACAAACAAACAAAATATCAGAAATTAAATGGGGAAGGGACACTCAGCTCTACTTATGGAAGGAATTGCACACATGGTTCTTGCTCACTTGTTCTCTGCACATTATGATGCGGCTACTTGATATAACTACTTTCCAGAATTAGAGAGCCACACCTAAAAATTTCTCTACGAGGAAATGGCTGTAAAAATGAGTATAATTTGTACAGATGGCAGGCGTCCGCTCATTTAGAGCAAGGCTGCCCAAGCCATTCAGCTGTGAATAGGAGTCCTGGGAAACAAACTGTAGGCTATATTTCCCGCTCAGAGTCCCAAACACAAATATATCAAAAGGCCCAGAGAAGTCCTGCAGCAAAGAAAGCCACCCTCTTGGAGCTTACATGCTAGGTGTGATGGTTAAGTCTATGTGTCAACTTGTCTAGGCCGTGGTACCCAAACACCGACCTAGCCAGTGCTGTGAAGATATTTTTCAGCTAAGATGAACCTTCAAATCAGCAAGCAGACTTTGAGAAAAGCAGGCGACCCTCCATAATGTGGGTGGGCCTCATGCAATCCGTTGAAGACCACAAGAGACAAAGTCCCAGGTCTCCTGAGGAGACCCCAGACTGCTCTGGAACGCAAGCTGCAACTCTTCCCCGGGTCTCCAGTCTACTGTCCTGCCTTACAGATTTTGCACGTGCCAGTCCTGACCACTGCACGAGCCAATCCTTAAAATCTCTTTCTTTATACACATACCCTGTAAGTTCGGTTTCTCTCAAGTTTCCGACAAACCAACCACTAGTGGAACGCAAAATCTTTTCTCTCTGTGTGGGGCAGCAGCAGCTGGGGAAACGCTGCTTTGGAGCTGTAGGAGCAGACAGACACACGGAAGGTACCTTTTTGTGTTTTGCCACTGTTTGGTCCCCACATCAGCAAGCCATCTCTTTACAGTGCCTTCATTTAAGGTAGGAATTTTCCTCCTCAGATTAACATAGGAGTTCTGAAAACAAAACAGTAAAATACAGGGGGTTCTCCTGCGGCACAGCAGTTGCAGGATCCGGCGTTGGCACTGCAGCAGCGTGGGTCGCCCCGATGGGGCAAGTTCAATCCGTGGCCCGGGAACGGCCACGCGCCTCGAGGGCAGCCAAGCACATAGTAAAATACAGTGATTCAGACACAACTGAAATAGGTAACCAACTTGTAGGCACATTCTAAGGATGGAGAACACGACTAAATAGGGATGGGATAACTCTGAAAATCACAAAGATTCTACCAAGGAGCGATCAGTCATTTGCCTGCTGCCAACTTCTTACCCAAGGGGGGGGTTTAGACCCAAAGTAAATTTCTCTGAGTGCCCCACCCACTGAACACTTTCCACGGGTACGATCAGGTCCAACTGAACGTCAGACAGCTTCGAGTGGGGAGATCCTACACGCAATGGGGAGAGAAGCAGGAGGAACTCAGCCTTGGCAAAGCAGGAGAGGGAAGTTATGGGTCGATTACTCAGAGGCCTACAGACGCCGGGTCTCTCTTGGTCCTGTCTGGCAAAGTCACTTCCCAATGCGTCAGCTCCCAAAATGTCATTGGCAAGGAGCCTCAGCAAAGGTAAGGGGAGCCTAAGGAAATCATCCTTGCTTGACATCCACGAAGGGTAAAGCTACTGATTTCTGTGAGTAAGTTATGTGTGTACCTCAGACAATAAAGGATCAGTAACGTCCAGCCCTTCTCCAGAGTCAGCCTAGTAACCTGCTGATCTGGACTAAATCTAGATTCTGGAACCTTTCGTTTTGCCTAAAATATCAAGTCCTAAAACATCTAGAGATCTACTCTTACCTCTTTTTCCATCCAAAGCAAAATGCTCTGATTCCCTCCAGCAATCATTATTAACTCCTTTTCTGAGGTGCGGCTTTCTGAAAGGGATTCACAAAAAGATAAGCGTTTAAAAACTCATTTGGTCCACATATACACACCCAACTTAAATAATTTCAGACTCTTTAAACAGAGGCCTTTATCTTTCTCACAAAGCAGAAAGGCCCATCTACTTCGGGGGAAGGCTCGTTGGCATCAGAGCTCATTTGCAAGCTCATTTGCAGAGCTCATTTGCAAGCTTGACACGTGGTCTCAGTTTAATATACAAAATATAAAGGCTTATATAGAAAGCAGTCAAAGGGTCACTGCTCCCTGGTTTAATTCCACTCCCCGCACTGAAAACCGTATTCTACAAGTGACAACTTCATCAAGGACCACTGGCTGTGAACATAAATGAGTCCTTCAAACGTCTACGTAAGGGGTGTGAGGAAACTCCATGTGATAAATGAACCGCTTACGCAAAGGGCCCTACCGTGCATCCCCCAGCAGAACGCGGAGCATCCTGATACCTGAGGTCACCACTTGGCTTTCAGAAACCCGGGACGACCCAAGAGCTCCGAGGCACTTCGGTAGGGGGAGGTTTCAGAGCTCGCGCTCTGAAGGCGTGCAGGGGACGGTTCAAATCCAGCCACACCACCTACTACTGGCTAACCCTTCACTCGACAAGGCTCTGCACCTCTCCAGAAAAAGAGGACTGAGCATATGGACCCCGGGAAGTGTGTTGGGACAGGTGAGATAACAGACGGGACTGCTAAGCACAGTTACCATGCCCGGCCTATGTCAGCTGCTCATCATTCTGACGGGTTTATGTGATGGTGAGTCAGTTTCCCCAGGTGAGACAACTGAATCACCATGCCACTACTGGGGCCCTTGCAAACTGGAATCAGAGGCTGCCTCGGCCTCTGAACCCACATGCTCTATTTTATATTATTTTAAATCCACGTTAATCTTAATCTGAAGGGCTAAGAGAAAACTTATAGTTATTTTGACTTGATAAATCAGACTGCATATGTTAAGCAGCTTACAAGTATAAAAAAAAAAAGAAAAAAACCCACGAAACCAGCGTTTAGAAATACTCCCTTCATAGCCAAATATTTCTTTTCTTGCCCACGTTATACACTTAGAAAAATGAGCTTCTCCACAAAGGTATTTATTTATGCCAAACCCTGTGCTCCTAAAGAATTTACCAAATTTGAGCTCTTCATTTGATGGCAATTTCATGGGACGTGGTATCAGCTGATTATGTGTTCCACCGTTTCCCAGTTGTCCTTCTGTTCCAGAACCAAAAGCAAACACCTTCCCCAAATCAGAAACATAGGCGAGTGTGTGCTCCCTGTTAAATAAAAGCACACAGAGTCAGTTCTCAATTATCCATTATCCACAGTGAGAGTATCAGCAACATGGTCAACAACTGCAGGAGTTGCGCTACCAGAGAGGGAAACTAGTTAACCAGCTCCCGGTGGGTGAACCTGCCATCCGGAAACTAAGCAGTCCCTAGGGCATGACTGAATTGACTTTGAAACCCCGAAGTCTGCTGAAGGCCACCATGCTGCCCCCTGGCAAATGATGGGCCCTTTGTCAGAGCAAGCACCTTCTCTCGTCTTCAGCTCCTTTTTTTTTCTTTGTGTGTGTGTGTGTGTGTGTGTGTCTTTTTGTCTTTTTTTAGGGCCTCACCCACGGCATATGGAGGTTCCCAGGCTAGGGGTCCAATCGGAACTATAGCCACCGGCCTACACCACAGCCACAGCATCGCCAGATCCGAGCCGTGTCTGCGACCCTCACCACAGCTCACGGCAACGCCGGATCCTGAACCCACTGAGCGAGGCCGGGGATCCAACCGGCAACCTCAGAGTTCCTAGTCGGGTTTGTTTCTGCTGCACCACGATGGGAACTCCTTTCTTTTAATTTTTCAGTTATAACTGATTTACAGTGTTCTGGCAATTTCCGCCGTACAGCAAACTGACCCAGTTATATGTAGACATACACATTCTTTTTCCACATTATCTTCCATCCTGTTTCCTCACTAGTGACTGGCCGCAGTTCCCTGTGCTACACAGCAGGCCCTCCTTGCCTGTCCGCCCCAAATGCAACAGGTTGCATCTACTCCTTTTTTAAGCCTTGGCTTGAGTCACACCCCCTCCGGGAGGCTCTGAGTCCCTCCTCTCTCCGTCCTAGATGGGATGAGGTGACCCACTCTGTCTCCCAAAGACCTCCGCCGTGCTGATGTGCTCACTGATTTGCCGGAAGGCCTCGCCCACTAAGCAGAGGTGCAAGGGAAGACTGGCCCTGTTCAGAGGTCTGGCCTTTGTCCGCAGTTCCTGGGAGGGAACGTCTAAAGGCTTAGACTTTCCCGTGACGGCAGTGTCTGTTACTCGTGGCAGGCCCCTGAGACTACAGCCAGGGGGCTCAGGGAGGCTCCCCCAGCTGTGTGCAAGCCCAGTCTCTGGGTACACTGAGGCTGGAGGTTCAGTTCCACCACATGGGCCCGGATCCAACCAATCGCGACTAAGCAACGAAGCCCCGATAACAACCCTCGCCTTGAGTGGGTGTCCCTGCTTGGCAAAACTCTACACAGTCAAGTATCAGGACGGGGGGAGGTCCTTGGCTCCGAGGGGAGTGGACACCAGAAGCTCCTCATCTGCCCCCGTTCTAGCCTCGGTCCCATGCTTCTCTTCCGCTGACTGGTTCTGATTTGTCTCCTCTTCTTGTAATAAAAATGACCATCGGTGTGACAGCTTTCGCTGAGTCTTGTGGCCTTTCCAGGGACTTCTCCTGCATTAGTAAGGGTACGGCCCCGGTTTGCATGAAGGCCTTTCCAAAGTGACGAGTCTTCCTGTGACCCGCTACTCAGAGGAAGTGTGTTATGAAAAATCCAAAGGGGTGACCACGTTCTTCCGGGTCACGCAGATTCTGAAGGCAGAGGGTTCTCCCGTTCCAGGAGCCTGGGTACCTTAACGACACCCACTTATGTCATTTTGCTGCAAGATCGTAAGAGAATATGCCTATAGACCGAAAGCACATACACCAGTTTGGTTTGTTTCGTTTCATTTTGTCTTCTTTGGCCGCATCCGTGGCATCTGGAAGTTCCCAGGCCAGGGATCAAACCTGTGCCACAGAAGTGACGTGCCCCATTGCAGTGACAATGTCAGGTCCTTAAGTACTAGGCCACCAGGGAACTCCAATACACGAGCTTTTTATAGTAAAGGTTTTAGTAAACAAACAAAATGAACCCAATCATCAGATACAGTCTGATTTCTGTTTAGGGAGGAGAAAAACTGCCCACAGGAAGGATAAATGTATCTGGGTGAAAATATTTCTTAACCACACCAAGACCCATCATCCCACTAACGAGAAGTGGACTGACTGATGATCAAGAAAGAAAACAGGGAGTTCCCGTCGTGGCGCAGTGGTTAACGAATCCGACTAGGAACCATGAGGTTGCGGGTTCAATCCCTGGCCTTGCTCAGTGGGTTAACGATCCGGCGTTGCCGTGAGCTGTGGTGTAGGTCGCAGACGCGGCTCGGATCCCGCGTTGCTGTGGCTCTGGCGAAGGCCGGTGGCTCCAGCTCCGATTCAACCCCTAGCCTGGGAACCTCCATATGCCGCGGGAGCGGCCCAAGAAATGGCAACAACAACAACAACAACAACAGACAAAAAAAAAAAAAAAAAAAAAAAGAAAGAAAACAGTATAGTAAATCAAGGAGTTTGAGTTACTTTACTTTTGATGGAAAAATCTGTAGAAATCAAATTTCTCAGAATATTCTATACCAATCAGCAAAGACTGTCTTACAGGGTGGTCACTCTGAAAGACTTACTGGCAACAAAGTATGCTGACCCCTGAGAAGTTTGTGAGAAAGGATGATTATATCAGTGAATAACCCCTTCTAACTCATGTTTGTTTACTTTTCCCCCAATATATGATAAGGTATTTTTCTTAAAGATGAGAGCACATTCGAACAGTTACAAAGGTTTTCCACTACGGGAGCAACAGAAAGTGAATACAGGTGTACCCATGGTGGCGCAGAGGAAACGCATCTGACTAGGAACCATGAAGATGCAGGTTCGATCCCTGGCCTCGCTCAGCGGGTTAAGGGATCCGGGATTGCCGTGAGCTGTGGTGTAGGTCGCAGATGCGGTTCGGATCCTGCGTTGCTGTGGCTGCGGTGTAGGCTGGCGGCTACAGCTCCAATTGGACCCCAAGCCTGGGACCCTCCATATGCTGCGGATAGAGCCCTAAAAAGCAAAAAAGAAAAGAAAAAAAAAGTGAATGTACCTGCTCATTTAAAAAAAATTAATGGGAGTTCCCGTCGTGGCGCAGTGGTTAACGAATCCGACTAGGAACCATGAGGTTGCGGGTTCAATCCCTGCCCTTGCTCGGTGGGTTAACTATCCGGCGTTGCCGTGAGCTGTGGTGTAGGTTGCAGACGCGGCTCGGATCCCGCGTTGCTGTGGCTCTGGCGAAGGCCAGTGGCTACAGCTCCGATTCGACCCCTAGCCTGGGAACCTCCATATGCCGAGGGAGCGGCCCAAGAAATAGAAACAACAACAACAACAAAAAGACAAAAGACAAAAAAAATAAAAAAAAATTTTTTTAAATTAAAAAAAAATAAAAAAAATTAATGAAAGCAAATATGGATACCAAAATACAGATTTATTATGATTATTTAATAATGTAAATTAAGCATCTGCACCCATCTGGAAGTATTTGAAATTTCATCTCAATCTAAGAAACAGACGGAAATTTTATTCAGCTAGCTCTCTAAATTCACGGTATCTATTTTATCAACGTGCGCTGTCACTTTACAACCTACCTTCCACACGCCATCTGGGTCACTCTCTTCCCAACAAGCTCAGTCACCAAACGGGGTCTTAACTCATTCTGTGTTGAATTGTGTCCGAGCTGCCCACATCTTCCATCACCAAAAGTCAACACCAGCCCACCCTAGAGCAAGAGAACTTCGTATCAGATGCCAGAGAAATACAATACAGAATATCCCCGGATACCCACGCATCAGTGGGTAATTAATAAAAACCACCGTCAAAGCAAAGCCCCGCCGTTAGCAGGACCATCCCGCACGTGGGAAGCGCTGACCTTCCCCCCCCGGAAGTGTCCCCACCTCCACATTCGAGTGCTTTCCCACCGTGACGGGGGCAGGTCTTCAGGTGCTGCCGTGGGAGAGACAAAGGCGCACGCACCTTTGTGAGCAGGGCCGTGTGAGAGGCTCCGCAAGCGAGAAATTCAACGTGCTGACCGTCCAGTGCTTCGATACGGGAAGGAAAATCTGCATCTACGCCAGGGAGAGAAGAGTTCAAGGGCCCAGAAGGCGAGGCAGAATCCCACCTGGAGCTCCAGAGGAAATACCCAAACCACTTCGGCGAAGCCCAGCACAGGCGCTCCCAGGACGTGGACAACAGGAGCTGTCCATCAGCCCACGCCAGACTCAACATGGAGGTGGAGATGTCAAGCCTCTCCCCCGAGCCCGGTGGTCTCTTTTTAGCCCGGCTGGATTAGCTTCAATTGCAGCCCATCTGCTAACTCCAGTGCCCGCCCAGAAGGGCCCTCCTAATGGACACGTTCTTTCTTTCCAATTCTCCACCACGGTGTCCTGGCCTCACGCCCCCGCTTCCCGAGTTCATGATTATTTTCTTGCCCAAGTGCTTAGAGTTCAGCTAAAGTGAGTTTAAATGGCCCGATTCCTTTTTCTCCTCCGAGTAGTTTTCCAGCACTGACTGATGTGCTCTCCTGACGAGGGAGCCCTGGGCCTGTGGTCTGAGCCCCAGCCCGGGGCGAGGGGGGCGTGTAATATTATCACAGCTGATGAAGCCGTGGAGTTTGCCCCACCTGCCATCTCTAACAAGGGGCTTGGGGTCATCAGAAATACTGCCGCCTGCTTTGCAGCAGGAGCTCAATAGGGTGTGTTACCTGAGCGAGTGTACAGATGTCAGTATACCTTATCGAGTGAGATGAGACTAGGGGACTTCCTACACAGAATGTGAGTAGCCTTCTGTCACACGACAGTCCTAAGTATGAATAGACAGGTCAGTGCACGGGGACCTGGAAAGTCATTTCACCCAAACGCGTCACTTCCCAGAAAGCAAGTAAGACCTGGAGAAAAGGGAAGCGACCCGGGGAGGCCGGGCAGCGAGTTACCCCCAAAGTGGGAATCACAGCCCAGGGGTGCCGAGGTCCCCAGGTGAGGGCTGTGTCCCCTTTTTTTCCCACTCGGCTCTGACACCTGTCTCAGTGACAGCCTGACCGCCACACGGGGCAGGTCCTTTAGCCCAAGTGTGCCCTGAAGCCCGAGAACAGTGCGAGTCAAAGCGGGGCTGTGAGCCATTTTTGACAGGGAGGCCTGGGTTCAAGTCACAGACACACGTGGCGACGACACGAGGAGGAAAGCGCACGTCCGTACCGTCAGTGTGGCCCAGGCCCAGCTGTCCAAAATCATTTCCTCCCCAGGAGTAAACGTTTCCGGACATGGACAAGGCCACGCTGTGGGCTCCGCCGGCAGAGACCTGAGCCAAGGGGACCCCATAGAGATGCTCCACCATCTGGGGTGTGGGGGTCGAGGCGATCCCCCTTCCGACGCCCAGCTGGCCGTGCAGGTTCTCTCCCCACGCAAAAAGCTCACCACCTGGACGTGAGGAGAGCAAAGGCCGTCTTAGTGGGTTTAAAAGGCAGCAGCCAGCCCCCCGCACCCTGTCCGCCTCCCAGACGACACCGTCTCGAAAGTCCCTCCTGCCACACCGAGATCTCACGCCGCAGTCCCAGCAACGACAAGCACGTCCCTCTTGGGCAGCAACGCTTACACTCCCTCACCTCCCACGTCTGTGTCTCCTCCCCGGAAAATGCCAGGTCGAAGACCTAACTAACCCCCCCTGCAGGGGGACGAGATGAGCTCGGGACCTCGGAGCTCCGTGACTGGGGGCAACGCCCTTTGGAAAGGGACCGCAAGGGACCGCAGAGAGCTCGCTTGGCGTCTCCACCTCTAACAAGACCAGCCCCCACTAGACATCGAATCTGCTAGAACTGTGAACTGGGCTTCTGCCTCCAGAACATCTGCTGTTTAAGCCACATCTTTTTTTTTTTTTTTTGTCTTTTTGTTGTTGTTGTTTGCTATTTCTTGGGCCGCTCCCGTGGCATATGGGGGTTCCCAGGCTAGGGGTTGAATTGGAGCTGTAGCCACCGGCCTACGCCAGAGCCACAGCAATGCGGGATCCGAGCCGCATCTGCAACCTACACCACAGCTCACGGCAACGCCGGATCGTTAACCCACTGAGCAAGGGCAGGGACCGAACCCGCAACCTCATGGTTCCTAGTCGGATTCCTTAACCACTGCGCCACGACGGGAACTCCCACATCTTTTTTCTTTTTTTTTCTTACTTTTTAGGCCACACCCAAAGCATATTGAAGTTCCTGGGCCAGGGGTTGAATAGGAGCTACAGCTTCGATCCTACACCACAGCTCACGGCAACACCAAGATCCTTAACCCACTGAGAAAGGCCAGGGATCAAACCCGCATCCTCGTGAATACTAGTCGGATTCGTGTAAGCCGCTGAGCCACAACAGGAACGCCCCACCCAGTCTATTTTTATTATAGCAGCCTGAATGGACAAAGACAGGGAGAACAAAGCTGTCTGAACATACTATATGCACATTTTTAAAATACTTATTTTTAAAAACCCACGGATGGGCCCATGAAAGACAGAAACATTCTACATTTGGGAAAATAAAACAGAAAACTACTGTTTTCTTTCTCTCCCCCTCCCAAGTGCCTGAAGATGCCAAATAAACAACTTAAGGATGCATCTGAACTTGTAGCATGGCATGCTGAGTCAGCATCGTCTTCCATTAATTGGAAAGATGAGACATATTTTTAAAGAAAAGTTCTTAGGAGTTCCCATCGTGGCTCAGTGGTTGACAAATCCGACTAGGAACCATGAGGTTGCGGGTTCGGTCCCTGGCCTTGCTCAGTGGGTTGGGGATCCCGCATTGCCATGAGCTGTGGTGTAGGCCACAGACGCGGCTCGGATCCCGAGCTGCTGTGTCTGTATAGCATCAAGTGGAGTCTGAAAATATACACATCAGAGAATTAGTGCTCACTGAGCACAGCTCTGTAAGATTCTGTGCAGGACCTGGTGGAGGCAAGAGAGGTTCCTTCAAACGAAATTACCACGTGCCTACAGGCCACCAGGACACCATGATGAGCAGAAGGAGCCTTTCTTGTTGTCTTCCCCTAGATTTTGATTCGCCAATAACAACCCCAGAACCACCCCTTCCCCCACATCACTAGGTCCTAGGCTTCTTAAAGGCACAATGTGTCTGCTTCATTTTCCTAACTTGCACGTGGCAGATTCGCCAAATAAGACATCTATTTGTAAATGGATGAAGCCAAACAACCCGTTTTCTCCAAGTTCTACACTCAAACCTTCACGGGGCCTTCAGGAGAGGTCAAATCCTTGATCTCATTAACGTCCCTGGAGTCCCAGCTTTCCTTCAGTTTATGTTTGCATCTGTCCTATGTATCTAAGAAATTCCCTTGACCCTGGATTCCCCTCTGCGCCTTCCCGTCCTCATTAGCCCTCCAGGGTCAAGTTTCCTCAGGAAAGAATCCCCATTCACCACTTCCCTTCCCCACCAGCGCGGTGTCTGATAAGAAACGGGAAGTAAAAACGGGCTGGAGAGAACCCCGAATTCAAGAGGTAATGCTGAAAGCGTGTCAGTGGTCTGCAAACTGGCCAGAAACACGCACCCGAGCCATTCGGAGCTCCCACCGTGGGAGCTGGAAGAGCCCTACGACAGGGGAGAAAGTTCTGGAAAGGGCGGACCCTGCCTGGTCCTGATTTCAGAAAGGATGATTCTGATTATTCAGCATATGGTCACTGTTTTGTATTTGAAAAATAAAAAAACATGGCACTGTCGAAATACATCTCGAGGTCCCACAGGGAGCTGCCCCCGCCAGGGCGCCACCTCAGCAAACCCAACTGTCATGCTCCCGCGAATGCTTAGCTTGACCGAAAATGCAGTATAGCCAGCGGGCCAATCCCCAAACACCTCGTCTGCTGTGGGCTCTATGTTTATCTCCTTGTTCCCTGATCTTTCTCAATGAGGTCAGATGTGCAGCCTCAGCCAGTTCCCGGGCTAAGGCCTCCAGCACTCTAAAACTCACCCTTGTCCAAAATCCCAAGGCTTCTACTGCTTGTGAGGCCCTATACACGCTCAATCCCTTAAATAAAGGATGTCAAACACATCACTAAATTGTCTCAGTTTTGTTATTTGATAGAACCAAACGGAGGAATAGTAACTGCAGACACCTGCAGGCTTTACAGGTCCGAGGATTCGAATTTTGCGTCTCCTCGAATAGTGGGCTGGACCCGATCAGATCTAGAACCATATCTCTGACCTGTTACAAAGAGACACACACACATTCTACTAGTTCTACACACATTTGCTCCCTCTGAAAGACAATGACCCCAGAAAAGTACCTTTGGAGAGTGCCAGAGAATGATAATCTCCACATGTGATCTGAATTATAATTTTTTCTTGTAAAATGCACTGAAACCTGATGAGAGAAAATACATTTTATGTCAATCACATAATAAAAGTCACTACACTGATATAAGAAATATTAACTAATTAGGATCGAAGCTCAAGAAAAACACTAAGTTTACTGCTTTGCATTTAGCACATCTAAAACTATTATCAAAATAATACATGTTTCGATGAGTGGCTTAAAAGGAAAAGAAGGTGCATTATAAAACTGCAGTATGATGAGTCAAAGTGTCTTTTGCAGACAGACAGGAATATGATGCAGGAATAATACAGGATGAAAATAAGTTCCATGGGAGTTCCTATCGTGGCTCAGTGGAAACGAATCTGACTAGAATCCATGCGGAGGCAGGTTCGATCCCTGGCCTCCATCAGTGGCTTATGGATCCAGCCTTGCTGTGAGCTGTGGTCTAGTTCGCAGACGCACCTTGGCTCTGGTGTGGCTGTGGCTGTGGCTGTGGCCAGCAGCTACAGCTCCGATTGGACCCCTAGCCTGGGAACCACCATATGCCGCCAGTGCAGCCCTAAAAAGACAACAACAACAAAAAAAGTTCTAATTCACATGATCTACTAGGAAAAAGTATAACAAATCATTCCATGATAATGCATTCTTTCCTTAGGTTGAAACCTGTTTTGGTAAATCTAACATACAGCATTATCATGAGGGGTAAATGAGTTAATGAATGTGAAAGCCCAATGTGGGGCCACGTGGACTACCCACTCTTCTCCCTTAGATGCCAGAAGAACACGTGGCCCGCGCCCTGGGAGACACGGATTTACAGTTTACTGACAGAAATCACTAATCTGCTCAGAATTCCTCATTTACTTAAGATGCCAAAGTACAGCAGGGGGCAAGGGTCATACACAGTAACGTGGTCCTACAAAAATTATCATTGCCTTTTAGTAAGATTTAAATAATCTTTAATAAAAGAAAAGACAACTTCCCTACCTTGCATGTTCTATGCTGTAGTTGTACTCAAACGGTTTTCCATCGGAGGAGAGAATCAGCATGTGCTCCGCTCCTTGGTCCATGGAATGTATCTTCATTTTTTTTCCTAACTTAATGCACTCTGCAGAGCAAAGCCAACCAGAAACCACCATCACTCCGAGCGTTACCCACGCTTATTATTCACTTCATTATAATACACTTAAAACCTTTGGAAAAAATTTCTACTGGACCACTTTTGACTTAACACGAACTTCTCCTTAAAGAAAATTCAGGTGTGGAAAGCAACTTAGCAAGGACTAGTGTCTTGACAATGCATTTTTTTTGATTTGGGAAAACACTGATTCATACTTTGTTGACTGCACCTTTAAATTGGCCAAATAACATTTACCGTTAAATTTCTGTTTAATAAGTTCAGACAGAGAAACTAAATTTGAATTGAAAGGAATGAAAAACATCTGTAAGAAAATATCACTTAATTTTTGGACAACCTAACTCATTTTAGGAGTAAATATATTGTGTATTCTGAGATATACTCTTTCCTAAAACAAACCAAAAAACAGTAATAGGAGTTCCCATCCTGGCCCAGTGGAAATGAACCCGACTAGTATCCAGGAGGACACCACGGTTCAATCCCTGGCCTTGCTCAGGGTTAAGGATCTGGCATTGCCTGTAGAGCGGCAGCTACAGCTTCGATTCGACCCCTAGCCTGGGCACTTCCACAGGCCTCCGCTGTGGCCCTAAAAAGACAATAAAATAAAATAGCCCCCTCCTGACTGCTCCATCTAGAAGCCAAGGTCCACATCCTTAAAAGGGGTAATTGTATTTGATTAATGATTCTTAAAAAGGATGCTGTTAAGAGAATTTTTATTGGCATTAATACATATTCAGCCCTTTCTAAAAGTTAAAGATTTAAAATTGTCCTCTGTACCATTTACACTGATCGCGTTTCATTCGTTCACAAAAAGCAGGATTTGGGACCTTGTTTCACTTTTCAGTTCTAACGAAATAAAATCTATTCATATAAAAATATCAAAGCACAAATCACTTCAACATACACATGCTAAGAGAAACCAAAGCAGCTGGATAACAAAGAAAAAATGGCCCAACGGGCTGAAGTTTTTCAGAGACTCAGCATTTCAAATCAATTGAAAAATAAGGGGGGGAGGGGGCTATTCCAAAAACGTACTGAGACATGAGGCTAGCCATTCTGGAGAAACAAATCAATCCAGATCCCCCATCTCACTCCTTACGTCAAAATAACATCCAACTGTACCAAAATGTTTAGGTTTAAAAATAAAAACTAAAAAATACGGTAAAGATGGAGTTCCCCGTTGTGGTTCAGCAGTTAACGAACCCGACTGGGATCCAGGAGGACGAGGGTTAGATCCCTGGCCCGGCTCCGTGGGTTAAGGATCCGGAGTTGCAGGCGGCAGATGCGGCTCCGAGTCGGGTGTTGCTGCGGCCGTGGTGTAAGCCGGCAGCTGTCGATCCCATTCGACCCCTAGCCTGGGAACCTCCCTATGCCGCAGGTGTGGCCCTTAAAAAAAGCTCACTATAAGGATGAGAATATGAAACAGAACGCCTTGGAGTGTGAATCGCTTTCTAACGTAACACAAAGCTCTAAGCCTCCTTAAAAGAAAAGACTGACGAATAACATGAACGGAAAAGTTTTACAACGTACTTGGCCAACAAAGGGCTACTCTTACTCCATATTCTAAAAACCCTTCCAAGTTACTACGAAAAAGATTCGCAGCGCAATTTATTTAAAAGCCAGGCGAAGGTATGAACGAACAGGCAGGTAGGTCACCATAAGGAAATGCAAACGACCAAGAGGAAAAAAAAAAGATCTTCGTCGCTGAAATTAACAGAAAACGAACAAAGGTAAAATATCATTCTCGACACTCAAAAGAGGAACACATTTTTCAAGATAAAGAATGTGGTCCTTTGTCTGCCCCCTACCTGTAAACTCGGAGCCACACGTTACCCCACCTGATCTCTACACGGGATGACCGCGGAGAAGCGCCACCCTAAGCACCCTGTTTAAACTACTCGCTAACGTAGGACAGAATCCTTGCGAACAAGGTCACGAAAACAAGGTTCTCCAAAGACGCAAAACTGGAGCAGGTACGTTCTAAAGAGGAGTTACGTGGAAACCGGACTCTGAACAGGATCGAGGCGGACGGGCTAAGACAAGACGCGGCCGGTCGATCCCCCCCGCGGGGTCCGAGGGCGGCGCGGACCAGCGATATCTGGTCCCCATCCCGCCAAGCTCCGAGCCCGCGAGTGGCGGGGTGGCAGAGCCCAGGGGCGCTGCACGCGCCAAACGCCGAAAAGGCCCGGGCCGGGGGGCGGGGGGCGTTTCTGCGGCCCCGCGGACCGCTGCCGGCGTCGGGGCCTCTGCTGAGTCTCCCGGGCCGTTTAGAGAAGGACCGAGTACCCACAAGCCGGGCCGCTCCGGAGAGAAGGGTCCGGGCCCGGCCCGACCGCGACGCCGACCCCGCAGGCTCGGACCCCGGCCGCCCACCTCACTCACAGCCCTGGCCCGAGGCGGGAGCGGCGCCGCCCCACTCACTCGGCTTCCTCGCGCCGTCGCTCCCGGCCGGCAGCTGGTGGACCTCCACGCCGGCCCCGCCGCGCTCCAGCACCGCCAGGCGCCCGCCCGTGCAGCACATCTGGCGGGTCGCCTCGGTCCTCCCGGCCAGCGCGCTGCGGAGACCCGGGGCGCTGGGGAAGAGCCAGAGCTTCGCGCCCCGCGGCTCCGCGGGCCGGGACCCTGGGCGTCCGGACGCGGTGGGGCGGACCGCCGGGGGGCGGACCGCCGGGGGCCGGGCCGCGGGGGGCCCGGCCGCGGGGCCCCGCCCGGGCGCCGAGCGCGCGCCGCCCCGCGACCTCCTCCGTGGTCTCCGCTCCATCGCCGCTTTCCTGGGTTCCAGGTCCACGCCTCCGCTCTCCGGGGCTCCAGCCCGCCCAGGGGCCAGGCGCCGGAGCGAGAAGGCCCAGGCCCGGGAGCGCCCACCGGCCCCCCGCGTCGCGGTGCGTGCGGAGACTGAGCGAGGGGAGCGCTCCGCGCCGTCGAAGACCCGCAGCCTCCCTGCCCCGCCCCTGCCCCGACGCCGGGCTCCCAACGTGCTGTTTGGGGGCGGAGCCGGCAGGTCCGGGGAGAAACGAAACTGAATTTTTTTTTTTTTTTAAGGGGGCGGAACCGAAAAGGAAAAGAAAAGGGAAACCCGACCGATTCAGGACTGGCTTTGGCAGGCGGCCAAAGTAAACAGGGCGCTGGCTGGTGAAGAGGTGGGCTGGGCAGGGCTGAGAAGGTGGCCCCGGGTGGCAGTGGCCACCTGAAGCCCTGGACCGGACGGCCTTCGAAGAAACACTCGATTCTAGTAGGAGGAGCCCTAACACAGGCAGAGCCCTGAAACCGGCGGACTGGCAGAATTTCCACAGTATTGTGGCAAGGAAAGCTAACGTTTGCTGAGCATCCTGTTCCACGGTCTGATCCACAACCTCTCGGTGAAACCAAAGAAAACCACGGTCATCCCCAGGGCCCACACTGCGGTGTCTGCAAACAGTGATCTGCTTTCCGTTGATATATTTTTGCCTTCTCTAGATTTGTGTACCAGTGGAATCGAACTTGTGCAGTCTTTTGTGTCTGCCTTTTTTACACTTAGCATAAGGCTTTTGAGATTCATCCTATTGTGTTTAATCAGTTCCCTCTTTGGTTTGGTTTGGTTTGGTTTTGTTGCTTTTTAGGGCCGCACTCCGGGCCTATGGACGTTCCCAGGCTAGGGGTCAAATGCGAGCTACAGCTGCCGGCCTACACCACAGCCACAGCACCCGGGATCCGTAGCGTCTGCGACCTACACCACAGCTCACCGCAATGCGAGATCCTCTCATCCCACTGAGCAAGGCCAGGGACCCAACCAGCATCTTCGTGGATCCTAGTCGGTTCCTAAGGCGTTGAGCCACGAAGGGAACTCCCCCCTCTTTGTTACTGCTGAATGGTAGTCAATTATATGGATGTACCACAATTTATGCATTTACCAATAGGCAGGCATTTCAGCCCTTTCTAGTCTGGGGCTCCAATGAATAGGTAGAGGTGCTATGAATGTTTGTGAACAAGTCTTTGAGTGGATAAATGTTTATATTTCTTTGGAGTAAATAACTAAGAAACAGTTGCTGAATAGCTGGTAAGTACATAAATATTTTATATCATTATAAGAAAGTGCCAGGCTATACTATTTTGCATTTTCCTCTAGCAATTTACAGGAGTTCCAGTCTCTGTGCCCTTGCCAACCTTCAGGATTGTTAGTGTTTTAATTGCAGAAATTGCTGTGGTCTGTAGTACTATCTTAATGCAGTTCTGCTTTCCATTTCCCTAAGGATTAATGATGTTCTCTTTTCTCTTTAGTGAGGTGTCCACATCTTTTGTCCATTTATTTATTTATTTATTTATTTTTATCTGTTTAGGGCCACACCCAGGGGCATATGGAAGTTCCCAGGCCAGGGGTCCAATAGGAGCTGTAGCGGCCAGCCTAGCCACAGCCACAGCAAGGCCAGATCCAGATCCCAGTGGCATCTGAGACCTACATCGCAGCTCAGGGCAAGACTGGGTCCCTTAACCCACTGAGAGAAGCCAGGGATTGAACCCGCATTCTCATGGTTCCTAGTTGGTTTCCTTACCACTGAGCCACAATGGTGGCTTATTATCTAAAAGTTTTTTTTTTAATATAGAGTTCTTTGTGTTTTAGAGCAAGTCCTTTATTAGATATATGTTTTGAAATGTTTCTTCAGTCTGTGGGTAAGCTTTTAACTTTATTAAAAATAACATCTGGGAGTTCCCATCGTGGCTCAGTGGAAACGAATCTGACTAGCGTCCATGAGGATGCAGGTTCCATCCCTGGCCTTGCTCAGTGGGTTAAGGATCCCGCATTGCCGTGAGCTGTGGTGTAGGTTGCAGATGTGACTCGGATTTAGCGTTGCTGTGTCTGTGGTTTAGGCTAGTGGCTGCAGCTCCGATTGGACCCCTAGCCTGAGAACGTCCATATCCCCGAGTGCGGCCCTAAAAAGAAAAAAAGAAAAATAGCATCTGAACACAACATTGTAAATCAAATATATACTTCAATAAAAAGAAAGCTATGATAAAACTAAAACAAAAAAAATGTTTACATGAAAAGAATGTCATTTGAAGAGCTAGTTTTCATTGTGATGCAATTTATCCATTTTTTCTTTTACAAAATTCATGACTTTTGTCTTAAGAACTCTTTGCTTAACCCCAAATAATAAGGATCTTCTTCTTTGTTATCTTCTGTAAAAACCTTTAGGTCTTTCTTACATTTCAGATGAATTGTTCTTTATGGTGTGAGGTAAGGGAAGAAGTTCTTTTTTTTTTAAGGGATTACCAGCTGTTCCAGTTTGCCTTTACTTGCTGACTTGCCTTTTGGCATCTTTGCCAAAAGCCTGTTGGGCACATGTGATTGGACTTATTGCTGGACTTTTATTGTATCCCATTGATCTGTATGTCCATTTTTACGCCAGTACCACACTGCCTTGATTACTGTAGGTTCTAATTAAGTCGCAAAATCAACTCATTCAAGGGTTCCACCACTGCCCTTCTTCAATGTTGTTTTGGCTGTGTTAGGTCCTTTGCATCTCCATATATATTCTAGGATCAGTTTATTGATTTCTACAAAACAGACTGCAAGCGTTTTGAATCGCGCTAAATTAGATCAATTTGGAAAGAACTGACAGGCTGAAAATATGGGTTCTTCTGACCATGAGCATCTCTCTCTCCATTAATTTAAAGCTTCTTTCATTTCTTTCAGCAGTATTTTCTAGTGTTCAGGAAACAAACATTTTGCTAAATTTATCCTTAAGTATTTTCTTAGTTTTTGGTATTCCAAATGGAACGTTAAAATTTTAGACTATGATTGGTGTGAGTATATTATAAGTGCAACTGACTTTTATGTATTGACCTCCAATCCTGACACCTTTCTATATTTACTTAATAGTTCTGGTATTTTTTAGTGGATTCCTTTGAATCGCCTACAGATAACCATGTAGTCTATAAATAGGATAGTTTGACTTTTTACTTTCCAATCATTATGCCTTTTCTTTTTCTTCGCTTGCCCTATTTTGTGGACTCATACCCCTATGGTGAATAGAAGCAGTGAGAGACATCTTTGCCTTGCTCTCAATTTTAGGAGGAAAGCACTTGCTCTTTCCCCATTGAATACGAAGTTAGCTGTGTGTTGGCTCCTTCAGGTTGAGGAGGTTCCTAGTCGGCTAAGAGTATTGGTCATATGCACAAGGAGCTGTTGACGCCTATCAATTTTTTTCTACCTGTATGGAGGTAATTATATGATATATTTTTTTTTGGTCTATTATGGCAAAATAAAATGGATTTTCACGTGCATTTCTGGACCAAATCCCAGCTGGTCACAAGGTAGCATCCTTTTTCTATTTCGCTGGATATTTGATGTGTTAAAGCTTTGTAAAAGATGTTTGTATCTGTGTTCACATGAGAGAGATATTTAGTTTTCTTTTCCTGTAATGCCTTCATCTGGTTTTGGTATTAAGGTTAGCATGTGAGAATTAATCTGGAAGTGTTCTCTCTTCCTCTATGCTCTGAAAGGGTGTGTAAAGAATTGATATCATCTCTTCTTAAGAGGGTTTGCACATTTCACCCATTTGCATTGAAAAAGTAATGTTGGCGCTGAAAGGCCTAAAAAACACAACCCAAAAGTCAGGTGTCTAAGGATCCCCAAGATTTAGAGGTTACCTGTTTCCATAAAATTCAAATGGTTTACCTTCCTTCTATGTTTCTAGAAACCAGAAATGTCCACGACAACGATTGTTATGGCTGCTGCGCAGCAGCCCCGTGGCCGCAGTGTATCAGCTCCAGCGGCTCTTTTACCGGCGAGAAACCAAGCGAGCCCTCGGAGAGTTGGAGAACTCAGGTTTATTATGTGGGCTCAGAGGAGATCGCTCTCCAGAGTCTGAGCCCCAAGGAAGGGTTTCACAAGGCTTTTACGGGCTAGTTCTTACAGGTCCATGCTTGGCGGGACGGACAGGCAAGGTAGTAGATGCGGAAGCAGGTGTACAGAAGCGGATGCGTGCAGGAGGGTGGTTAGGGGCAGCTGGCTGGACTTTGCTTTGGCATCATGGCCGGGGTGTCTCTACCTTTTTATCGGGGCATTTTCTCCTACACTATAAGGATTCTTGTGGGGCTTATGTTTCTGCTAAGCCCTCACTTGCTAGTGTCCTCGGTGGCTCCTCATGCCTGCCCCCTTTCCACATCTGCACCCCAGTGTGGATTTCACTTGAGAGTCTCCTTTCCCAAAGTACCGGTGACACAAGGCTTCTGTGTAAGGTTTGGGGATGACAATAGGCATTTATAGAACAGCTTACAGTTTAAAATTTCCTATGAGATAGAAATGGGCCACAAAAATCATTTCCAACACACTTTATCTCTCCTTCAAGTCATTCTATAGCCCTGAGGCTGAAACATGCTTCATATTCCTCATTTTCCTCAACTGTAATTAGAAGTTCCTGGTTGAGCTCAGCGTTTAACCAAAATAATGATATCTGCAATTAGAATGATTCTTGGACTGTAGCACTGAGCCTAGGTCATTATTCCATAAATGAATGAATCCCTTAACGTTTAGATTTTTCACATAAATTGTCTAGCTAAAATAAAAACCCTAGAGCCATTCCAGAATATAAAAATCTCTACGTGTTTCAAAAACACGTTGAATTAATTTGTAGTTGTATTTTTTTCAAACTTCAGCATGTCTTTCATATTTGCAAGCAGTGTATATTCAATATACAGTATTTTTTAAAATATCTGTTATTTTTTAATATTCATCTTATTTTGATTTAAATTGTTTTGACCATGCCTGTGGCATGTGGATGTTTCCAGGGCAGGAATCCAACTCATGCCAACAGCAACCCAAGCCGCTGCAGTGACAACGCTGGATCCTTAACCTCCGGAGAACCCACTGTACCACAAGAGACCTCCATATCCAGTTTATTTTCACATGATAATTATTATTCAGGAAATAATTCCGTAAAAAGCAAGCATTCTAATAGCAAGTTAAGGGGTCAGGAAATGTTGATTCGTTAAAAATATTATCTTTGACTCATCACCTGTGTTCCAGCACTTGTCAACTAATGCCAACTAAAGTCCATCGACTCTTTGTGCTAATTAGACCTAAAGAAGAACAGAAGGATCAAAGGGTGAGGACCTGCAACCTGAGCCTCTCCGAGGTCACTGTCACCCTGTGACTCTGGGTGAGGTAAACCCTTTGTGGTTGTTGATGGCCACTTGAAGTGCTTCCTCCATTCTTTCCATTGTCGAGTATTTAGGGAGGTCCAGAATATTATGACAGGTCAGTGGCCTTGGGTTATCTCTTTCACTCAAAGTTTCAGGACAACGAAATAAGATTCCCATTTTCTGTACGCCTCGTACATGCAACCTGTCATTTCCTGTAAGAAAAACTAAAAAAGGAATAAACGTTGGTCAAGATACTTCAGAGAAAGAGCAAAACTTAAAATAAAAAGGAAGAGGGAGTTCCCACTGTGGCTCAGTGGAAATGAATCCGACTAGCATCCATGAGGATGCAGGTTCGATCCCTGACCTCACTTAGCGGCTGTAGCTCTGATTCAGCCGCTAGCCTCGGAACTTCCATACGCCTTGAGTGAGGCTGTAAAGAGCAAAAATATAAATAAATAAATAAATAAAAAGGAAGAAATACCTCACTATGCAGAGAAAACTACACAGACCATGTAGAGTCAAGAAAAATCATGACTTTTTTTTTCCCCCCTTAAGGGCTGCACCCACAGCGTATGGAGGTTCCCAGGCTAGGGGTCAAATTGGAGCTGCAGCTGCTGGCCTACGCCACGGCTACAGCAACACAGGATCCAAGCTGAGTCTTCGACCTACACCATAGCTCATGGCAATGTCAGATCTTCAGGCCAGGGATTAAACCCACATCCTCACGGATACTAGTGGGGTTTGTAACCCACTGAGCCACAGTGGGAACTCCCAAGAAAAATCATGATGTTTGGTCTTTGTCTTTGGTGAGTTCATGATCTGGCTGGGGGAGATTACACACAGGAAAAGATAACAGCAAGATACAAGGACGTGAAGAGCTCACGAAGACCCCGAGACCCCAGGCAGGGAGAGAGGCACCAAGCTGGGGTGCCAGGGAAGCATCGGAGGTCACATCTGGCTAGTCAGCTCTCAAGAAAAGGAGCCGGGTAACCTTTCTAGGCAGAGGGGGGAAAAGCCCAAGAAAAAGCCCAATGTAGGAAACTGTCTGTGAACTCACTGAAATTGCAGCCAATGGAACGACTGGGCTGAAGCAGAAGTTTCCCATTAAGAGAGAAGATTGTTGGAAAGATAGTCTGGGCTTGTAGAGAAATAGGTTAGGCTAATGAGAAATCGGAATTGTCCTCAGACATCCGCCATCACAACAAAAGTAGCAAGAAGAAACGTGTATCTCAGGAGGAACTGAGAAATGGGATGAAAAGGTAAGAAAATAAGTCATTAGGCCTGTCCTATGGAAACCACAGAGAAGAGAAACTGCACCCAGAGAAGTTCTTATGCCAAGGTCACAGGGCTTAGTGGTCCTGAGCCTGGGGCTTTGAATTAGCTTGCTGGGTTCAAATTCTCCTTCTAACACTCACGAGCTGTCTGAACATGGATGGGCAAGCTACTAAATGCCTCAAGCCTCTCTTTTTACCTAATTCGTAAGGTTGCTGTTAGGATAAAGGGAGGTAATAGATACAAAGTGATCAGTATAATGCCTGGCATAGAATAAGCAAACAGAATAAATGCCATTATTATTATTATCCTCTAAGTTATTGCTCTTATCATTTCTAAAATAATATTTGAAAAAAGAAAAAAAAAAGACAATAGTATTTGAGACAGTTTACATTGTCCTATTTCCACAGGACCTTAGACAGTTAAATAAGGTAGAAATGTGAGCTAAAAGCTCTATAAGGAGCCAGCTAGAGTGAAGAAAGAGGACACAAGTGGAAATTGGAGGTGGGAATAAATCAGTGTAGACAAGGTAATAAAATAGCAGTATCTTTATTACTATTGTTTTTTTAAATGAGGGAGGTTAAGGATTGGGTGTTGTCACCGTTGTGGCTCAGGTCTGATCCCTGGCCAGGGAACTTTAGCATGTTGCAGGCACAGCCAAAAAAATTTTTTTAAAACTTAAATTTTTTTAAAAAATGGGAAAACAGGCTATGTGAGAGAAAGATACTGGTCTAGAAGGTGGGGACCTGGGTTCTAACCCTTGCTTTGCCGTTAACATACGTGATGCACCATTAATAACGACTTCCACTCAAATCAGATACGTTACAAGATATAATTATAGATCAAACCATTACCGTAATACTTACAGAGGAATTTTTTCTTTTCATCCAAAGTTAATTTATGGAAAGCTTTCCAAAACATCACTATGGTAGGGTGTGATACATGGTATCCTTGATCATATGCTGAATTCTTGAAAAGAAAAGAAGGAGTGAACTGGTTTTTAGGGGAATAAAGAGAAGGAAGAACCGGGGGCACTTGAATTATCACCTACCTTTTCAAACTGTTGCCAGTCATAGTCCGTATGTCCAACTATTGCGGTCATTAGTTCTTCAGGGTGGAAAAGCTTCAGAATCTCCTTGTCACAGACTTTATGAAATCCTCTTTGAAATTCCTCATAAACTCCCATTACAGAGGCATTGAAAATGTAATTGACATACTTAGAAATATAGTCTTTCCTTGAGGGGAGCCAAAAAAAAAAAAAAAAAAAAAAGGCGGATAATATACCAATGATTAAAATATTCTCCCTGTTTGCCGTTGCTATTGAGAAGGAAGAGTAAATGACGTTAGCATAAGACACAACCCCAGAGGACACAGGGCTAGGAAAGCACTCGGTCGCCTACAAGAAGGGAACTTGGGGATCCAGCAGAAGGCTTTGTTTTGCTTTTGCTCCCATTTCCCCGGGCTGCAGACAGGATGGTATTTGATGGTTTCAAAACACGCATCTGAATGTGTCATTCCCCTGCTTAAACTCTTTCAGAGGCTTTCCACCGCCTTTAGGGGGCATTTCAGACCTCTTCAGCCCGATGGACGAGGCCTCTGTGCTGTGAGGCTTGCCCGACTCAGCAGCCCCTTCCCACTTCTGCGGGACCCTCCAGCCACGCCGACCCTCAGTTCCCTGGCCTCACTGTCTCTCTTACAGTTGAGCCACAGAAGGCAGTTTGCTCTTCACCTTCACCTGCCAACTTCTGTCACTCATCAGAATTCAAAATGAACACGACGCATCACGTTGCTCCCTCTCTCCCCTCTCATGACGCATCATTACATGAGGATCTGTTTCGACAAAGGTTGTCTTCGCCACCCCGTGATGATGTCTTAATCACAGGTTTGCTCCTGGAGGTCTTTCCCCCGGCAACATGCTAGTCCCCCACCCTCTGAGTACCCTTCGTGGACCGTACCAAGTCAGCCCCCTCTGCCCTCCCCGGTAACCAGTGGTATGCTGCTAATTGTTCTACAAGCAGCTCTCTTAAAAGGAGAGAGAAAAAGAAGACACTCTCATTCGCACCCACTTGCCAATTCCTACTCCCACCATAGCTGATTTCAAGCTACTTACACTTTTAATAACCCTCAACATCTCTGAAAATTTACCAATCAGCTCTCAGAAGCTCCAGCATACCGCTATCTGTCACTCTCTAGACTTTTTTTTTTTTTTTGGCTTGTGCCCTTTTAGGGCTGCACCCACAGCATATGGAGGTTCCCAGGCTAGGGGTCCAATCGGAGTTGTAGCCGCTGGCCTACACCACAGCCACAGCAACACCAGATCCGAGCCGTGTCTGTGACCTACACCACAGCTCACGGCAATGCCGGATCCTTCACCCACTAAGCGAGGCCAGGGATCGAACCCACCACCTCATGGTTCCTAGTCGGATTCGTTTCCATTGTGCTGCGATGGGAACTCCTCTCTAGACTCTTAATTGGTTTTCTCTTCAGCGTGCTCTTCTTATCTGACATCCTATTACATAATAATTTCTCTGTGTACTGACTTTCTGCCCCACTGGAATTTAAGCTCCAGATTTTGTCTTTTTCACTGCTGTATCTCTGGCTTCTAGAATAGGGTCTGGTATAGAGCAAGAGCTCTAAAATAGTTGTTAAATAAATAGTGAAAAGTGCTGCCGAGGCAGTATTTAATCCTGCCTCCTCTCTCCCCTTCTTTTCCTTGTAGCATTTTATCTTTTGAAAGAGATCAGGAGCTGAAATGATCATTTGAGAAGATAAAACACATTCATAAAGTATAGCGATGTAAACATTTTATGTGTATTCAAAGCAGATATACTAGGTCTCAAAACTTACTTGTTGCTTTGGTCTACAGATATAGAGCTCCCGTTTGGAATTAAATCAACAGCCTCTTTGTCCCAGTATATCTGTAACCAAAATATATTCAGGCATCAAATATGAAAGAAAATATGAATTATCAATCATAATACCATTATTGCTAGTATAGTCTTCCCTATAAAATGTTAAATAACTAGGAGTTAAATAATTATTTATGTAGTTCAGTCTTCTAAATATATATAAAAATAAAAACATACCCTAGTATGTGTTGGATATTGCTTTTATTTATTTTTATTTTTTTGCTTTTTAGGGCCACACCCACAGCATATAGACGTTCCCAAGCTAGGGATTGAATCGGAGCTGCAGCTGCTGGCCTACATCAGAGCCATGGCAACGCCAGATCCTTAACCCACTGAGGGAGGCCAGGGATCAAACCTATGTCCTCATGGTTATTGGTCAGGTTCATTACCACTGAGCCGAGAAGGGAACTTCCTGTATATTGCTTTTAAACATATATCATTCCATGTGATTGTTTACACTGTTCACTGTAATTGCTGTCTTTTCACTTTCATTGAGAGGATACAGACATATAGTATCAAATGCAGAGCAAGTGGGGGAAGTCTCATAGGACAGAAGTCAAATACCCTTCAAAAAAGCAACCCCATGTTTAAGACACTACAATAAAAAATAACTCTTTTTTTTGGGCCACTCCTGTGGCATGTGGAAGTTCCCAGGCCAGGTATCAAACAGATGCCACCACAGTGACCTGAGCCACTGCAGTAACAACTCTGGATCCTTACCTGCTGCACCACAAAGAATTCCCAATAGAAAATATTTTTTAAAAAACCATTAAATCTAGGAGTTCCGGTCATGGCTCAGCAGAAACAAATCTGACCAGCATCCATAAGGATGTAGGTTCGATCCCTGGCCTCGCTCAGTGGGTTAGGGATCCAGCATTGCTGTGGCTCTGGTACAGGCGGGCGACTATGGCGCCGATTGGACCCCTAGCCTGGGAACCTCCACACGCCGTGGATGCGGCCCTAGAAAGACAAACAACAACAACAACACAACCCCATTCATTTCAACTCTGACCTGGCTTTCATTAGTACTCACAGAAAAACACAGGCCAAGTTCTTCCTTGATGTCATCAGCTTCATCATTTAGAACTTCTTGCAAACTCCTAATGAAAATTTTGGTGTAAAAAATTACATTTATTGATTTTAGAAAAATTTAAAAGAAGTCAATGTTCAATGGAAAAAACTGTGGACAATGCAGAAATACATAAAATGCCACGTGACCTTCGTCTCCACCTTCCCGTTCCCTCTTCCCAGAGTTAACGTCTGCTTACAGTTTGGTCAACCCACGGCTAACGCATAGATAGCTGCTGCTGTGTCTTGGTGGAAATTAGAAAAAGAAGCTCCTTCCTCTAGGCCAGTGTTTCTCAACGGGGGGGGGGGGGGGTAATTTTGGCCTCCAGGGGACATCTGGAAAAATCTGGAGCCAACTTTGGTTGTCATGATTAAAAGGAGAGTTGCTACTGGCATCTAGTGGGTAGTCACCCCCTATGTTGCCAAACATCCCGCAAGGTCCAGATCAGTCTTCCATAACAAAGAGTTATCCAGCCCCAAACGTCCGTGTTGCCAAGGCTGGGAAACTGCTCCAGACTGTCAGAGCGAATGGTGTAAACCGAGTCAGTGTATTCTTCTACAGCACCTGAGAAAAGAATCCTTTTCCTCCACCTGCTGCCAACTCTATCTTATGACACTTTTTTTTCAATTTGTTTTATTGAAGTATAGCTGATTTACAATGCTGTGTTATTTTCTCTGGTACATACAGCAAAGTGATTCAGCTACACACACACACACACACATTGCTTTTTTAGGGCTGCACCTGCGGCATATGGAGATTCCCAGGCTAGGGGTCTGATCGGAGCTGTAGTTGCTGGCCTACGCCACAGCCACAGCAACGCCAGATCTGAGCCACGTCTGCAACTCATGGCAACCTACACTGCAGCTCGTGGCAACACCGGATCCTTAACCCACTGAGCAGGGCCAAGGATCAAACCCCCACAGACAGTATGTTGGGTTTTTAACCCCCTGAGCCATAAGAGCAACTCCATAAATGAAATACTTTTTAACAGTTGTCAATCTGTAAACAAAGAAATGATATCTCATTTTCATTTTCATTTTCTTGATTATGCGTAAGGTTGAGCATATTTTCATATTTTGATTATACACATAGCTATCTACACACACACACATATATAACCATATCTATACCTATATCTATATATTTATGCATCAGAGATATTAATTCTTTGTCTATCATATGTGTTGCCAGTATTTTCCTCACAGGATACAGTCTGCCTTTGAATTTAGAACAAGTATTTTTCCATTCTTAAAGAAGAAAGTTGATGACAAGCTAATTTGTGAAAATAAATTCAATACAATTAAATATGATTTATTTAAAATTGATAGCACATGCATGATTCTCATTAAGCATATCATGCACCATCCAAAGCAACTGTTCCATCTGGATAGATTCAAGAGATCAGGCCAGAGCTCAGTTTATTGTACAGCTTGATAATCAGAGGAGCATTTGGCTTTTCTCCATCTTTGAGGGTTTACTTAATTTTGCAAAAATCAAATTCCTCTAAAGAGCATACGAATTTATTGAAACTGAATTCTTTGTGTGTCTGTGTATCTATGTGTCTGTGCGTGTAACATTATCTATGCCTGAACAGTTGAGACTGACTAGATATATAGCCCTAGAAAAGCAATTATATTTACTTACTTCCCCAAAAGAGGACTGAGTTCTTTTAAATCTTCCAGTGATGGTTTTTGATCCAGAAGCTTCTTAAACAGAGCCAATGGGAAAGGAAGGTTGACAACATTTAAATTGTATAGGGAGAGTCCACACAAAATCCCAAAGAGGAAATACATCTTCTTCCCACGTGTAGGCTAGAAAAGGAAAAAAAAAAAAAAAAAAAAGATTAATGTATTATAAATAACCAATAATCAAAAGGGATAACTAGGAGTTCCCGTCATGGCGCAGTAGTTAACGAATCCGACTGGGAACCATGAGGTTGCGGGTTCGGTTCCTGCCCTTGTTCAGTGGGTTAATGATCTGGCATTGCCGTGAGCTGTGGTGTAGGTTGCAAATGCGGCTCGGATCCTGCATTGCTGTGGCTCTGGTGTAGGCCGGTGGCTACAGCTCTGATTCGACCCCTAGCCTGGGAACCTCCATATGCCGAGGAAGCGGCCCAAGAAATAGGAAAAAAGACAAAAAAAAAAAAAAAAAAAGGGATAACTAGATTAGTAAAAAAATGGTTTGGTTCCCTCTCCTAAAAGTCAGAAATTAGAAACAAAATGAGCTTTAGGAAAATCAAAATTTGAGGTTCTTATATAGGCTATAATACAACATAAATTTTTCCATAAGTTAAAATATAAATTTTAGTAGTTCCCATCGTGGCGCAGCAGAAATCAATCCGACTAGGAACCATGAGGTTGTGGGTTCGATCCCTGGCCTTGCTCAGTGAGCTAAGGATCCGGTGTTGCCATGAGCTGTGGTGTAGGTCGCAGATGGGGCTCGGATCCTGTGTTGCTTTGGCTGTGGCATAGGCTGGCAGCTACAGCTCTGATTAGACCCCTAGCCTGGGAACCTCCATAGGCCACAGGTGCAGCCCTAAAAGAACTAAAAATATATATATATATATATATATATATATATATATTTATTTTTAATAGTTCCGATTATTAAATAATTGAATTTGCTTTTTGTTACTAATAGCACAACCGGACTATGAAAAAGAAACATGCACAGACAGCCTTATAAACCAAGCTTTCCACTATTTAATTTTGCAGACTTTGCCTTCAAATTCACATAGAAAAGCGACACTTGGGAAGGCAGGGTGCACTTTACCTACACTCGCAGTGGGCACCAGGCCTGTCAGGTGTGTGTCGGGAGCGCCACCCCCTTGGGCGCTGCAGCCCTCCACTTCGGTGTGCTTACAGACAAGCTCAGGGAAGGTGACTAATGCCACTGACCACGAGGGGCAGTGAAAGGAAGACGGAAAGAGTCCTGTTGAAAGTGGCTTCAGCCTTCTCTGCACTTGGTGGTCCGGGATGTGAGAAGACCCTGGCCACTTCTGGCCAGGCCATCACTGCAGCCCGACCGAGAGGTCACTAAGCCTAAAAATTCTAACATCTCAATTCCAGTGCCAGCTTTGCTGTTGGCAGGTACATGACTTTAGGTCAGCCACATAAGGGTCTGTGCCTCGGTCTCCTCGCCTTATTTATTTCTTAGGGTAATGGGAGAGGACAGATGTTCAAAATGCCTTTGAATTTCGAAAATGAGTGAAAAGTTCAATACAAGTACCCACCAAAGGTGACCTCTTCTACCCTAATCCGTCTTGTTTCCCGTATTTATAAGGCGTCCCCTGATTCTAGTTGATTTTGTCTCTTCACTGAGCCACACACAAATCAGACTTCTGTCTCTGTGTTTTCTATCCACCAGGATAGTATAATGCTTAAGAGTAAGAGCTTTGGGGTCAGAGAGTCCCAAATTCATATTCTGGCTTGGGCACTTGCAAGTTGAATGCCCCTGGACAGCTTATTGAATCCGAGCATCAGGTTCTTTATCTATAAAATGGGAACAACCTCACAGAGTTGATGGAAGGTTTATTTCTCTCCTCTCCATTCCCTCCTTGCAGCTCTCGGATCTATTTCGTCCCTACTCTTCAGCTTCGTCCTCAGAGCTCCACTTTCCCATGACCCTTTTTCCAATCATTTCAGTCTCCCTTCACTTCTTTCTTTGCTAACAAAGAATTCCTTAAACGTGTGTCGTGCCCTAACGTTTTCATGGCAACAACATACCTTGTTTTAATCTCATCACAGCTCTCCAGAGCAGGCAGAGCAGGAATTATGACAGCCACGTTATAGGAGAGGGAACTGAAAACTAAATGACCCCCACCCCCCACTGCTCAAGGCTAGAACACCAGGCTTCTGATCCCGCAGGAGAGCTCCTTCCCCCACCCTACCGAGTTTCCCAACAACTGCTGCAAAGCTCAGAGTCAGCCGTACAGAATGTCAACAAATGGCTAAAGTTCCAGGTGGTTTTAGTCTTATTGCTCCATCCACAGGTATACAAAGTTTCAAGAGGAAAGAGATTATGTCATATACTCATTTGAATCTTCTATAATATTTAATACAATGGGCAGACTTCAAGAAACAGCCAATAGGAGTTCCCGTTGTGGCTCCGTGGTAACGAACCAGTCTAGTATCCATGAGGATGTGGGTTCGATCCCTGGCCTTGTTCAGTGGGTTAAGGATATGGCGTTGCTATGGCTCTGGCGTAGGCCAGCAGCAACAGCTCCGATTAGATCCCTACCCTGGGAACCTCCATGTGCCATGGTTGTGGCCCTAAAAAGACAAAAAGACAAAAAATAAATAAATAAGTAAATAAATGGAAGCGCAATACATGATTTTTTTTTTTTTTTTTTTTTTTTTTTTTAGAATTATTTGCTCTTTACTAACAGAGAAATAAGCCGAGGTGTTTTTCTGCTCTTAATTTTCTTTCCCTTTGGCTGCCCCAAGGCATATGGAGTTTCTGAGCCAGGGATCAGATCTGAGCTGTAGTTGCAACCTACGCCACAAGCTGCAGCAGCACCAGATCCTTAATGCACTGTACGGGACCAGAAATCAAACCTGCATCCCAGTGCTCCAGAGAGGCCAATCCCACTGAGCCACAGCAGGAACTCCTGTTATTTTAAGAAAATGTTTACATATTGAGGGTCTTTGTAAAAATATAATCACTGCAAAAATGAATCACCTTATTAGAACGAGCAATTATCTCCAGGATTCTATTAACAATTTCTCTCTTAATTTGAAACATTCTTGATTCCTGCCTCTTAAAAGTTAGGAAGTCACCCAGACATGCATTAGCTGGAGACTACATAAAGAAAATGGAGTACATCTAAGAATGGGCTACTACTCAGCAGCGAGAGGGAATGAACTACGAGACACATAACAGCAGGCGTGAGTCCTAAGAGCATCATGCTGAGGGAACCAGGGCAGACAGAAAGACTGCTTATGATTCCACTTAAATAAAATTCTAGGAAATTCGACCGACTCTATAGTGACACAGGTCACCTCAGGCAGGAGAGGGCAAGAAGTAGAAGTAGTTGGGGGGTGACGGCTATGTCCACCATCTTAATTGTGGTGAGTTTCCTGGGTATAGCTGTACAACCAAACGTATCAAATCGGACACTTTATGTGCCAAGTACACTTCAGTCAAGCTGTTTAAACATTTGATGCTCATATGAACCACCAGGGGACCTTAGAAAATACATATTCTGAACTGGGCCTGAGATTGTACCCTTCTAACAGCTCCAGGGAATGCTGGAACATCTGCTCTGTGGACCACATTTTGAGTAGCAAAGCTCTCTGTGACTGAATTTGACATTATTATGTATTGTTCTCATGTGACAGTATATAGTATGCTTCTTCTGTTCTGAAAACCCATCGGAATATAAATGAGGCATTCCTGTCGTGGCTCAGTGGTTAATGAAGCTGACTAGAAACCATGAGGTTGCGGGTTTGATCCCTGGCCTTGTTCAGTCGGTTAACGATCCGGCATTGCCGTGAGCTGTGGTGTAGGTGGCAGACGAGGCTCGGATTTGGCATTGCTGTGGCTGTGGTGTAGGCCGGCGGCTACAGCTCCAATTAGACCCCTAGCCTGGGAACCTCCATATGCTGTGGGTGTGGCCCTAGAAAAGACAGAAAAAAAAAAGAAAAGAAAAGAGATGAAATGAAAGGCTTACGTTGACAGGAAACCACATGCAGGAACCATCTTCAGGATATATGAACAGGCCATATTCTTTCTTGATCATCTCTTCAAATATACAGTGGAAGAACTCAGACTTCACCCCTTCCCCCACAGAACAAATTTCCTTAATAAATTCAACCTGAGGAAAGAGAACACACTCGCAGGTCCAGATTAAAACATAAGGCCCGGACCCTTAGGGAAAAGTTTCAAACCTGCAGTTCCCAGAATTTCCAGAATCTTCCGTCCTTACCCCACTGTCTCTGTTCTCCCTCACTTTGCTTCTGAGTAGCAGATGCCATGTACCTATTCACCATCGGATCACGGCAAGGCGAGTGCATGGGTCCCTTCCACGGCCGCATGAACCAAAGGAAGCAGGATTCTAGCAAGACTTGGCGTTCACCATTAATGCTGACTAGTGTCTTGAACCAAATGTTGCTGTGCTTCCAACCCCTGGGCCACGGAACTCCTCGATTGTTCTATCTTGTCTACCTTCACCTCATCATTCAGGCTTTACAGCTTGGGCTCCTGTCAGCAATGACTTGGTTTCCCCTGCCTCTCCCCCGGTTAGGACTCTGACAAACAGCTCTCCCAGTCAGCCTGGGCATGGCACCTTTGTAGGGACCTTTAGACCTGACTGCCCAGAGCCCTTGGGTGGGACTCAATCAGAACTAGTCCCTTGGAGTTCCCGCTGTGGTGCAGTGGCTTAACGACCTGACCTTGTCTCTGAGGGAGCGCAGGTGTGATCCCGGGCCCAAAGCAGTGGGTTCAGGATCGGGCGTTGCTGCAGCTGTGATGTGGGCAGCAACTTCGGCTTGGATTGCATCCCTGGCCTGGGAATTTCCATATGTCATGGGTGTGGCTAAAAAAAGATTAAAAAATAATAATAAGACAGAACTGGTCCCCCTTTCTAAAGTCCTTTGAACTGAATGCTATCCTGGTTTTCCTCTGACCTCACTAGCTACACCTATACTTCCTTTCCTGGTTATTTTTTTTTTTAATCTTTTAATATAAAATCACCAAGCTTCATGAAGAGTCCTCTTTCTCTTCTCTTCACCTAGAAGATCTTATTTCCTGGTACTTTGATCAACCAGCTCCTTGGCTACCATCCATCATTTCCAAGAGCCTGCCTCACATTAACAAATTAAGCTTATTTTGGAGTTCCCATCATGGCTCAGTGGTGAATGAATCCGACTAGGAACCATGAGGTTGCGGGTTCGGTCCCTGGCCTTGCTCAGTGGGTTAAGGATCCGGCGTTGCCGTGAGCTGTGATGTAGGTCACAGACACGGCTCGGATCCCGCGTTGCTGTGGCTCTGGCGTAGGCCGGGGGCTACAGCTCCGATTCGACCCCTAGCCTGGGAACCTCCATGTGCCGCGGGAGCGGCCCAAGAAATAGCAAAAAGACAAAAGAAAAGAAAAAATACGGCTTGTTTCCAGCTTTCTTATTTCTGCTCATTTACACTAGCTGGTCTGCCTTTGCCACGTCAGGTCCTGCTGGTGAAGGGCCTTGACACCACCACCTTGGTCTATGTTTTGATTGGATCTGTCTTGGAGTTTACCCTCTTACCTCTGGCATCTCTGCAGACAAATTCATTTTCTATTGATTTCCTCAGAATTGGGATTGAAAGGAAAATAGGGTCCCAGGGGGACAACAACTAGAAAGTCTGGCTTACAAAACAGTTTCTTTGGGAGCTCCCATTGGAGCTCGGCAGTAACGAACCCAACCAGTATCCATGAGGAAGCAGGTTCGATCCCCGGCTCTGCTCAGTAGGTTAAGGATCCGGGGTTGCCGTGAACTGTGGTGTAGGTCACAGACATGGCTTGGATTCAGCATTGCTGTGGCTGTGACATAGGCCAGCAGCTGCAGCTCTGATTTGACCCTTAGCCCAGAAACTTCCATATGCCATGGGTTCGGCACTAAAAAGGAAAAAAAAAAAAAAAAAAAAAATCTTTGTTTTGCATTAGAGCCCCACACTGGGAGACAGACTCCTGCTCTGAGTCCTACCCTTCAGGTTCTGATTTCTTCTCTGAGAACCTAACTCTTCCCTTCATGGCAGGTATCTGGAAAATCCACTCTCTTCTGGATAGACTCCAGCTCTCACCTATAAAATCTGTCATTATTCTGTGAGCAAACAATCTGAGATACCCACAGTGAAAGCCCCTACAGTGCCCACAAAGGATAAAGTGAAGGATGTGGCTAGAATTGAAACCAATATAGTGGGAAGTCTATGACTAAATCTAGGGCTAACATGCAAAAAAGGATCTTTTCCACCTGCCGCTTGCAGATGGCATTCACAGCCCCCATTCTTCACCCTTTTTGATCTGTGTCTTTGGCATGTGACTCTTCAGTTCTTCCCATGGAAGAGGCTGAGTATACTTTGCCAGGCCTTGACTTGGGTTCAGCCACAGGACTTGCTTTGACTAAAACACGTTTTCTGTGTGACTGGGCTTGCTCTCCTCTACCTCTGACACTGCTGCGAGAAACACATGCTTGCAGGTCCCAGGAAGAAGGTGGAAAACATGGGAAGCGGGGCCAAACCGTTCCAGCCAGGCCTAGCCTAGATTAGCCAATCTTCAGACAATTCCCAAATATGTAACCAAGTACAGACAAAATCTGCAAAGCCAGAGTTCCCATCGTGGCTCAGTGGTTAACAAATCCGACTAGGAACCATGAGGTTGTGGGTTCGATCCCTGGCCTTGCTCAGTGAGTTAAAGGATCCCGCGTTGCCGTGAGCTGTGGTGTAGGTTGCAGACGTGGGTCTGATCTGACGTTGTTGTGGCTGTGGGGTAGGCCAGCAGCTGTAGCTCCGATTAGACCCCTGGTCTGGGAACCTCCATATGCCTCGAGAGTGGCCCAAGAAATGGCAAAAAGACAAAAAAAAAAAAAAAAAAAAGAAAAGAAAAAAGAAAAGAAAGAAATCTGCAAAGCCACCCAGATGAATTCGACCTAGATCAGCAGACCATCAGCTGAACTGCAGATATGTAAAAGTATTGTCATTTTAAGTCATTATGCTTTGGGATGGTCCACCGTGCAGCATTTCTGTAGCTATAGATAATATATAACCCCAGTGTTCAATTAAACATCCAATTCTCTGAAAGGTAAGCAGGGAATCCTGGAAACCGTTAGGCTGCTAACTACAGCTGCAAAAACAGGCTCTTTCTGTGCCACGTGTTATAACTATTTCCCTCCCATATTGGTAAAAACGTCCAGCAAGACTTTTTACCGTACCACTAATACTTTCCGGAGGTCGGTGGCGTCGGCCTGGCTTAACTGACGCAGAGTATCTTCAACCAGGTGACTTCGTCTGACTTTAAGGGTAAAGATAGGTGATGGAGGGAATTCGTCCTTTCTTTGCAGAATTACTTGGTTAAAATCCATGTGTGCTTTCCCCTCTAATTCCTAGAAAAAAAAGAAATATTTTAGGACGCCTCGTAGAACTACTAGGCATTATTTAATAGTTCAAATAAATACATTTTACGAAGCATATAGTTACGCCCACCATTGCGATATATGCTCATCATTATTGAAGGAAAAGAGAACCATTTCTACATTACGGAAGATAAAGAGATCGTAGGATCTGTGCGACTGTGACCCCCAGGAATTGTGTACAGAGGATTAGTCACCACGGGTGTGCCCGTAAGTAATTAAGAGCCTCTCAGATCATGGGTTATAGCACCATAATTCTTCAAGGCACTACTGGAGTGATACTGGCCACGCTGAGACATTGGTCCAGTGTTATCCACTTAGCAGTGTTGGCACCACAGGCCTCAAGAATATAAGGCAGTGGAGGATTCAGATAGAATGTCAGGCACAGGAAAAAACTTGAGGAAAGACTTGCTCAGAGAAGATCCACGCCTCTCCTTCAAATACCTATGATCCCTCTACTGTCTCTGCCCAGGAACTCCCTAAAAAGATGCTCCTGGTGGCCTCATTTCATACCTAGCATTGTTCTTGGCCTTCCGTTTAGCTTTTCTGAATTCTCAGTGTTTCCTTACCAACTGAGTCCCCTGATCTTGTTTCTGCTGAACTCCCCTGGATGAGGAATTGAGTGTTGGCCTTGCTATCCTCGCTTTGACCTTCAACACTCCTCTAGGACTTCTGCTTTATTCCAAGAACAATAAAGGGGTGGTAAGGACTTATAAACCAATGCAGTCTTCTTGGGGCCTGTCGTGCAACAGTGACAGGAAGACAGGTGGACAAGAGCTATCCTGTTTCAGGTGTCCAGGCTGAGTGTGGCTGCCCATAGAAGCCCTCTGCAAGCATCTCAGAGACGTGTGCCTGAGGCTCTGGGCTTGGGAAAGCTCCGCACAAGATCTCTGCCACCAAGTACTAGGAAATGTGCGTGTGATGCCACTAGATTCTTCCGGTTTTTCCTTAAGATGTTATTCCAGATTCATAGGGAAGCAGACCAAGTACCGTCGCTGGTTCCTCCTGGTGGTGAGTCTTCTCTTCCTGTGGCCTAGGAATCTGCAGCTCTGGGACGCTTTCGCGATACTGACTGGCAAGCACCAGGTCCCCTGGATTTGAGTGACAGGGAGTGACCAGCAATGTCCTCCACTGACTCTCGTAGGGAGAAGTGTATGTGGCCTGTTGTGGGCCCACCCTTCTCTCAACTAACCCAAGATTGGACTGGAAACCTACAGCGTATTTCACCTTCCAGTTTCTCTACTCCCATTTTCCACGTGTTGGTCTCCCCTCTCTGTATCTATGCATCTGAACTGGTACTGCTGTTCGGAGCTCACAGTTTTAACTCCGTCCATCATCTATCCTTTGAGGGACAGGATTCTAGAGTCTGCTTTCTAACTTCACCCTTGACGACTATAATTAGAGTTTTCCTGTCCGCACATCTGCCCTTATGCTTCATGATATGCAACCTGCCTGGGCCTACTGTCCACTCAACACTCACTAACACAGTAAACAGGTTAGATAGAGCGCTGCTGTAGAAAGAGATACCACGCACAGAAGGACTCGCCTAAAGAACACTTTAAGGAGCAGTTAGGTTTGGTAAGGAAAGATAATCTATCTTCTCCCATTACCAGGGGTATAAGGAAAATGTTTAAAAGGAGTAGCTAGGAAACAAAAGAAGAGACGATTCAGTCAAATTCCCTGTAAATAAGCTGATGCAGACCCTCTTAACAGCAACAAGAGGGAGAGTCCTTATCTACAAGATGGCTTTAGCAGATGGATCTACCTTGTCCATCCGGGTTGCTTATTATAAATAAACCTAGAGGAGTTCCCTTGTGGTGCAGTGGGTTAAGGATCCGGCATTGTCATTGCAATGGCTTGGGTCGCTGCTGTGGAATAGGTTGGATCCCTGGCCTGGGAACTTTCCCATGCTGTGGGAACAGCCCAAAAGATTAAAAAAAAAAAAAATTTAAATTGTTAAAAAGCAAAAACAGGAGTTCCCATCGTGGCTCAGCAGTAATGAACCCAACTAGTATCCATGAGGATGCGAGTTTGATCCCTGGCCTCGATCAGTGGGTTAACAATCCAGCATTGCCGTGAACTGTGGGGTAGGTCACAGACTCAGCTCGGATCCTGCATGGCTGTGGCTGTGGCGCAGGCTGGCAGCTGCAGCTCTGATTCAACCCCTAGCCTGGAAACCTTGGTATGCTGCAGGTGCAGGGCCCTAAAAAGAAAACAAAATGAAACAAAACCAAAAATAAACAAACCTAGATTTTATAGATTTATGGAGCATGGCTCACTGGAAAATGTCCCGTAAGCTAAATAATTAATAAGGTGTATAAAGGAAATGTTTAATGACTGACAAGGCTTCTTTTGCGCGTGTGCTGTCCCAGACTTGTCCGTGCTTCACCCAGATGGCCTATCTCCTTTGAATTATTCATAAAAATAATGGGTATGACTTCTGATTCCAATGAATCTTGAATCTATAAATACTATACATAAATAGATACAAGTCTTTCTTGAGGAAAGGCCTAGGAAACAAGCCTCAGAAATTATAGTATCCGGCCTGACACTTAGGTCTTTAATCCATTTTGAGTTTATTTTTGTGTATGCTGTTAGAGAATGTTCTAAGTTCATGGACGTTCCCATTGTGATGCAGTAGGTCAAGAATCTGACTAGTATCCATGAGGAAGCAGGTTTGATCCCTGGCCTTGCTCTGTGCATTAAGAATCCAGCACGGCAAAAAAAAAAATAATAATAATAATAATAATAATAATAAGGAGTTCCCGTCGTGGCGCAGTGGTTAACGAATCCGACTAGGAACCATGAGGTTGCGGGTTTGATCCCTGCCCTTGCTCAGTGGGTTAACAATCCGGCGTTGCCGTGAGCTGTGGTGTAGGTTGCAGACGCGGCTCGGATCCCACGTTGCTGTGGCTCTGGTGTAGGCTGGTGGCTACAGCTCCGACTGGACCCCTAGCCTGGGAATCTCCATATGCCGTGGGAGCGGCCCAAGACCAAGAAATAGCAAAAAGACCAAAAAAAAAAAAAAAAAAAAAAGAATCCAGCACGGATGAGAACTGTGGTAGAGGTTGTAGAGGTGGCTCGCATCTGGTGTTGTTGTGGCTATAGCATAGACTGGCAGCAGCAGCTCCAATGTGACCCCTGGCCTGGGAACTTCCACATGTTGTGGTTGCAGCCCTAAAAATAAAATAAATAAAAAATGAAAAAAAAAAAGTGTGTGTGTGTGTGTGTGTGTGTGTGTGTGTGTGTGTATAGTAAGTTCATTCTTCTACATGGAGCTGTCCAGTTGTCCCAGTGCTACTTTTTGAAGAGACTGTCTTTTTTCCATTTTATATTTTTGGCTCCTTTGTCATAAATTAATTGACTATGAGTGCATGGGTTTATTTCTGGCTTTCTGTCCTGTTCCATTGATCTATATTTCTCGTTTTGTATCACTACCATACCATTTTGGTAACTATAGCTTTACAGTATAGACTGAAGTCAGGGAGCCTGATTCCTCCAGGTTTGTTCTTCCTCAAGACCTTTTTGGTTCTTAGGATCTTCTGTGTTTCCACACAAATTTTAAAATTACTTGTTCTAGTTCCGTGAGAAATTTCATTGGTATTTTGACAGGGATTGCATTAAATCTGTAGATTGCTTTGGGTAATAAGGCCATGTTAACAATATTGATCCTGGAGTTCCTGTCATGGCGCAGTGGTTAATGAATCCAACTAGGAACCATGAGGTTGTGGGTTCAATCCCTGGCCTTGCTCAGTGGGTTAAGGATCCAGCATTGCTGTGAGCTGTGGTGTGGGTTGCAGATCCTGTGTTGCTGTGGCTCTGGTGTAGGCCAGTGGCTACAGCTCCGATTTGACCCCTAGCCTGGGAACCTCCATATGCCACGGGAGTGGCTCAAGAAAAGGCAAAAAGACCAAAAAACAAAGAAACAAACAAAAAAACAATATCGATCCTTCCAACCCAAGAACATAGTATATCTTTCTATCTGTTTGTGTTGTTTTCAATTTCTTTCATCAGCGTCATAGTTTTCCAAGTACAGGTCTTTTGCCTCCTTAGGTACTTTATTCCTAAATATTTTATTCTTTTTGATGTGATGGTATATGGAATTATTTCCTTAATTTCATTTTCTGATCGTTCATTTTTGGTGTATAGAAATTCAACAGACTTCTGTATATTAATTTTGTATCTTGCAACTTTGCCAAACTCATTGATGAACTCTGGTATTTTTTCGTGGTGTCTTTAAGATTTTCTACGTATAGTATCAGGTAATCTGCAAACAATGACAGTTTTAGTGCTTTCTTTCCAATTTGGATTCCTCTTATTTCTTTTTCTTCTCCGACTGCTGTGGCTAGAACTTCCAAAACTATGTCGAATAAACCTTGTGGGAGTGGACATCCTTGTCTTGTTTCTGATCTAGAGGAAATGCTTTCAGCTTTTCACTACTCAGTAGGAAGTCAGCTGTGGGTTTGTCACATACAGCTTTTATCATGCTGATTTACGTTTCCTCTATGCCCACTTTCTGGAGAATTTTTATCATAAATGGATGTTGAATTTTATCAAAAGCTTTTTCTGCAACTATTGAGATGATTCTATGCTATCTATTTTTCAGTTGTGAATGTGATGCATCACATGGATTGATTTGTGGATAATGAAAAATCCTTGTATACCTAGGATAAACCCCACTTGGTCATGGTGTATGATCCTTTTAATGTATTGTTGTATTTGGCTTGCTAGTATTTTATTGAAGATTTTTGCACCTATGTTCTTCAGTGATACTGGCCTGTAATTTTCTTTTTGTGTGATTCTTTTTGTCTTGTTTTTGTATCAAGATATCACTGGCCTCATAGAATGAATCTGGAAGTGTTCCTTACTCTGCAGTTTTTGGAAATAGTTGGAGAAGGATAGCTGTTTCACTCTTCTCATAGCAGTATTATTTAAAATTGCCAAGATATGGAAGCAGTCTCAGTGTCCATCAATGGATAAATGGACAAAGAAGATGTAGCATATATAGAATATATACAATGGAATACTACCCCGTTATAGAAAAGAATGAAATTTTACCATTTGCAGCAACATGGATGGACTTGGAGGGCATTATGCTAAGTGAAGTAAGTCAGATAGAGAAAGACATATACTGTATGATATCACTTATATGTGGAATCTAAAAAATACACCAAACTAGAGATTAAAATTCAAAAGAAGTACACTCAGAGATATAGAGAACAAACTAGCAGTTACCAGTGGGGAGGGGGAAAGAAAAAGGGCATTATAGGGGTAGAGGACTAAAAGGTACAAACTATTACATATAAAATAAGCTACAATCAGAGTTCCCGTCGTGGCACAGTGGTTAACGAATCCGACTAGGAACCATGAGGTTGCAAGTTCGATCCCTGGCCTTGCTCAGTGGGTTAAGGATCCGGTGTTGCCCTGAGCTGTGGTGTAGGTTGCAGACATGGCTGGGATCCTGTGTTGCTGTGGCTCTGGCGTAGGCCGGTGGCTACGGCTCCGATTAGACCCTTAGCCTGGGAATCTCCATATGCCATGGGAGCAGCCCTAGAAAAAGACAAAAAAAAAAAAAAAAAAAAAAAAAAAAGCTACAAGCATATACTTTACAACACGGGGAATATAGTTAATGTTTTATATAACTATAAATGAGGTACAGCCTTTAAAAATTATGAATCACTATAGTGTACACTTTTAACTTATATAATACTGTACAGGGACTATATTTCAATTTTTAAAAAAAGGTCGATGGAAAACTTTGTAACGGAAGAATTATGTGGTCATCACTGGAACCCAATGATGAATCACAGCATAAACAAAAGTGAAGCAAGAAATAATGCATGGAAGTATGGACAGGTGCAAAAAAATCGGGCCTGGAATTTGCTTTAAAAGATTAGCAAAGGAGTTCCCATCATGGCGCAGCAGAAATGAATCCAACTAGGAACCATGAGGTTGTGGGTTCGATCCCTGGCCTCGTTCAGTGGGTGAAGGATCCGGCGTTGCCCTGAGCTGTGGTGTGGGTCGCAGATACGGGGATCTGGTGTGGCTGCAGCTGTGGTGTAGGCTGACAGCTACAGCTCCAATTAGACCCCTAGCCTGGGAACCTCCATGTGCCACTAGTGCGGCCCTGAAAAGACACACACACAAAAAAAGACTAGTAAAAATAGTAACAACCACAAAAACAGTAAAAAATGACAAAAGAAGAAAGTGTGGCAAAATGTTGATGACTGCTAAAACTCTGTGCTGTGGTTCCAAATGCCATTATACCTATTTTGTATGTGTCTGAAAATTTTACATAATAAAAAAAGACATACATACCATCATTTTTAGATGGGAATCCGCTTGTAATAATTTAATTTTGGATGGCAAATTAAAGACAAATGGAAAATCACTGAAAATAATGAAATCAAAGTTTTCTGCAGATATCTAAAAATTAAAAAGAAATAACAGTTTTGATAATCAAAAGAAAAGGAAAACTTCATTCCTTTACCTCACTCCTTAAATTACTTCCCTCCACACATTTTAGAATATATATATATATATTTTTTTTTTGTCTTTTTAGGGCTGCACCCATGGCATATGGAGGTTCCCAGGCTAGGGACTGGATCAGAGCTGTAGCAGCCAGCCTACACCACAGCCACAGCCACAGCCACAGCCACAGCCACAGCCACGCTGGATCCTTAACCCACTGAGTGAGGCCAGGGATCCTCATGGATACTAGTCGGGTTTGTTACCACTATGCCATGATGGGAACGCCCCCATACTTTTTAGAAATTGTCTTTAGGAACCCAAATCACCTAGAAACAAATTTCTAAGAAAATGCATTCGTTTTGTGACTGAAAGAGGTTTAAGTTTTCCAAGATCATCTAATTTAGCAAATTCAGCATTACAATAAAGACATTTTCAACTCAATTTACCAAAGAGATGTCTACATAGCTACTGATATGACCCCCTTTAAAGTATGAAAAATTTCAGAAAGTAAAAATGTTACTCTTACCTGGCTTTTATTCCTAAAGATCATTCTACTTCTCTCTGCATAAAAGTTCAATAAAAAGTGGAGTTCATCTATGTAGAAAGTATTTTCCGGTAGTCGACAGTTAGCTTTGTTTACCTAAAAGAGAATATGACCTGTGAATTTCATTTTCTATGAATAAATGATTTAACCTATGTTTATATGTGACTAGTATATAGATAATTAGAATAGGCTCCCTAAACCCAATGCATTGGTCAATGATGAGGGGGAGTTCTATAAAACTTCCATTTTTTTGATGTGTAATTTCTCCAATATTCATAAATATTATAAAAGGCATAAAATATCAGCAGCTGAGATTAGTAAGCCAATTCCTAGGGCGCAGGTTCACTAGAAAACAGTTTCCAGGTCTTGAGAATAAAAGCACACAAAAAAAACCAAAAAACCCCAAACTGGGAGTTCCCTTCATGGCTCAGCAATTAATGAATCCAACTAGGATCCATGAGGATGCGGGTTTGATCCTCATGGCCTCGCTCAGTGGGTTAAGGATCCGGTACTGGCGTGAGCTGAGGTGTAGGTCGCAGATGAGGCTCAGATCTGGCATGGCTGTGGCATAGGCTGGCAGCTGTAGCTCCAATATGACCCCTAACCTGGGAACTTCCATATGCCGTGGGTGCAGCCCTAAAAAGAAAAAAAAAAAAAAAAAAAACCAAGATACTTTTAACAAATTCTTCCTTTTCTCTAGAAATCAATGAATATTAATTTAGCATACACTATTTGTCAGGCATGAGACAAAATATAAGCTAAAAACTGTCCTGGCTTATATATATCGCTTACTGTCTAGCAGGGTAATCAGCAAGCTCTTTCTTAAATCCAGAGAGTAAATATTTTTAGCTTGGGATCATACAGTTTCTGATGCAGCTCTTCAACCCTGCAGCTTTGTAGCACAAATCACCCATAGACAATATGCAAATAAGTGCATGGGGCTGTGTCCCAATAAAACTAATATTTTTGAAAATAGGAGGCTGTCTATGGGCATAGATACCCAACCTATGGTCTAGTAGTAAAAATAACAAGTAATCAGGTACCTAGGATACAGGGGTTGGGGGAGGTTTGGGTTTTTTTTAAAGAGCCGAACCTGCAGCATATGAAAGTCCCCAGGCTAGCAGTCGAATTGGGAGGTGCAGCTGCTGGCCTACACCACAGCCACAGCAACGCCAGATCCAAGCCAAATCTGTGACCTACACCACAGCTCACGGCAACAACCCACTGAGCGAGGCCAGGGATGGTACCCACATCCTCATGAATACCATTCTTAACCCTCTGAGCCACAGTGGGAATTCCAGGATACAGTTTTGATTGGAGAAGGACCTAAGGGGTTCAAGAAGGCTTCCCAGAAAAAGCAATGCTGGAAAATCAATGAACTAAATAAGCTTCGCCACATCAAATTAATCCAAGGACTAGAAGAGAGGAAATAAATTTAAGAATATAAATTAAGGAAATAAAAAAGGAGATGTACAGAAGATCAACAATTAAAAGGTTGGATACTAGGAGTTCCCATGGTGGCTCAGTGGTGGATGTTGGGAGTACCGCCGTGGCTCAGCGGTAATGAACCTGACTAGTATCCAAGGCCTCGCTCAGTGGGTTAAGGATCCGGCATGGCCATGGGCTGTGGTGTAGGTTGCAGACGTGGCTCATATCTGGCGTTGCTATGACAATGGTGCAAGCTGCCAGCTGTAGCTCAAATTTGACCCCCAGCCTGGGAACTTCCATGTGCCACAAGTGTGGCCCTAAAAAGCAAAAAAAAAAAAAAAAAAAAAAAAAAAAGACAAGAGATAAGTGTTGACAAGGATGTGGAGAAAAAGGAATGTTTGTGCACTGTTGGTGGGAATGTAAATTGGTGCAGCCACTGTGGAAAACAGTATGGAGTCTCCTCAAAAAATGAAAAATAGCAATCCTGCTTCTGGGTCTATATCCAAAGGAAATAAAATCACCATCTAAAAGAGATATCTGCAGCCCCATGTTCACTGCAGCATTATTTAGATCAGCCAAGACAGGGAAACAACCCAAGTGTCCACCGACAGATGAAAGGATCAAGAAGACATGGTATGTAACACAGTAGAATATTATTCAGCCATGAAAAACAGGAAAATTCTGCCATTTGCAATAACAAGGATGGACCATGAGAACCTCATGCTAAGTGAAATAAGCCAAACAGAGAAAGACAGATACAGTAGGATATCACTTATATTGGAATCTAAAACAGCCAACCTCATAGAAACAGAGTGGAATGGTGATTGCCAGGGGCTGGGTGGGTAGGGGTGGAGGAATGGAGAGGTGCTGGTCAGAGGGTAAAAACTTCCAGTTACAAGATGAATCATTTCTGAGGATCCAATGTATAGCATGGTGACTATAGTTAAAAATACTGGGCTATACAGTTGAAAGTTGTTAAAAGAGTAGATCTCAAGTGTTCTCACCACAAAAAAAAAATAAAGAAAAGGTAATTGTGTAAGGTAGTTTACATCCACTAACCCCAAACTCCCAGTCCACCCCACTCCCTCCCTCCTCCCCCTCGGCAACTACAAGTCTGTTCTCCACGTCTGTAGGTCTGTTTCTGTTTTGTAGATAGGTTCATTTATGCCATATTTTAGATTCCACATACTACTGGTATCACATGGTATTTCTCCTTCTCTTTCTGACTTACTTCACTTGGTATGATACTCTCTAGCTGCATCCATGTTGCTGCGAATGGCATTATTTCATTCTTTTTTACGGCTAAGTAATATTCCATTGCATATATGTACCACATCTTAATCAGTGGACATTTAAATTGCTTCCATGTCTTGGCTATTGTAAACAGTGCTGCCGTGAACACTGGGGTGCATGTATCTTTTTGAATTAGAGTGTCCTCTGGATATATGCCCAGGAGTGGGACTGCTGGATCATATGGTAATTCTATTTTTAGTTTTCTGAGGGAGCTCCATAGTGTTTTCTACAAGGGTTATACCAATCTACACTCCCACCAACAGTGTAGGAGGGTTCAAAGGGATCCTGACTTAATAAAGTGGTATATACATTCCTTTGGCTGAGCCCTTACCTTATACACTTCTTTCATCATTTTGAGAAGAGCTTTAAGATTGTTGTGACTCTGAATGGTTTCAGTCCAATAATACAGCTGAGAGAATATGGCCGTTTTTAGCATCTGGACCAGTGCGTTGAAAGAAGATTCTTGCAAGGATTCCCAACATTGCTCTGAAGGGTATAAAACAGCCATGATAAATACGCATCCCCCCCACAAAAGAACTCCCTCAGCTTCTAAGTTCTTTAATGTAAGAAATAATTCATATTTTCCATTTCTTGTGGCATAATCCAAGAAATATCTTTTCTAAGGATAATATCCTAGAGAATATTTATTACTCACAGATGTGGAAAAAAATTTTTCCCTAATTAACTATCATTGGAGTTAAAAGCTCAAATGCAAGTTTCTGAAAACATTTGTTGATAGTTCATATTCATGCTTGAGTACATGATTTTCAAAGTGAAAATTCCATAGGGTATCTATAAAGTCTAAAAACATACATAAGCAAATACACAAATATACACACTCAAACACACACACACACACACACACAGAAGAAATATAATGTCATCAAGGACATTTTTAATCTGTAAAAAATAAAATAATATCATCTATGTTTTCAGACTTTTGAACACCTGTTATAGATGGATTTTTTTTTTTTTTTTTTTTTTTGGTCTTTTTGCTATTTTAAGCCTGCACCTGTGGCATATGGAGGTTTCCAGGCCAGGGGTCGAATCAGAGCTGTAACCGCCAGCCTACACCACAGCCACAGCAACATGAGATCCGAGCCACATCTGTGACCTACACCACAGTTCACAGCAAGACTGGATCCTTAGCCCACTGTGCGAGGCCAGGGATCGAACCCACATTCTCATGGATGCTAGTTGGGTTCGTTAACTGCTAAGTCACAACGGGAACTCCAAGATGGATGTATTTTTTCATTAGCTCAATAAAAATACTTTAATTTCACCGAAGTTACAAACTGGATTTTTGTACCTTTAAAAGACAATTCTCAGAAAATAAATATATCAAATGTTAGAATATATTTTCAAGCTAATATATATTAAATAGTATGACCCAGACACATGAAAGGGAGCTAACATAGCAGAGATTTCATAAATGGGCCCAAATATACATGAGACTTTACTGTATGATGAAGGTGTCATTGCATATTAGCGGAAAATGAAACATCATTTAATAAATGTGCGGCAACTGGAAACTGACTCCCCCCCCCCCAGGAAAAGAAGTTTAATCAAGATAAACTCCACATAGTTCAAAGATTTAAACATAATAATGAAACAATATTGGAGTTCCCGTTGTGGGTTAGCAGGTTAAGAATCCAATGAGTATCTATGAGGATGCAGGTTCAATCCCTGACCTTGCTCATTGGATTAAAGGATCCGGCATTGCTGCAAACTGGGATGTAGGTCACGTGTGCAACTCAGATCTGGCGTTGCTATGGCTCTGGTGTAGGCTGGTGGCTGTGGCTCCAATTCAATCTCTAGCTTGGGAACCTGTGGCCCTAAAAAGACTGGGAAAAAAAAAAAAAAGAATGAGACAATAAAAATTCTAGTAAAGAGCATGGGAAATTTTAAGATTTCATCATAAGTAAATTTTTTGAGGTAGGAACAAAATTCAGAAATCATGAAAGAAAATATTAATACCATAGGCTGCAAAAAAAAATGTTTAAAAATATTTGTGTATGTAAAAATACCACAAAGTAAAACAACAACCTAAAGGAAAAAATTGCAACTCATATTATTGATAAAGAAATTAATTGTCTTGGAGTTCCCTTGTGGTGCCGTAGATTAAGGATCCACTATTGTCACTGCAATGGCTCAGGTTGCTACTATGGCTCAGGTTTGATCCCTGGCCCAGGAATTTCTACATGCCATGGGTGTGGCCAAAAAAGAAAGAAAGAATGAATTTTCTCAGTGGTCTAAAAACTCCTAAATAGGGAGTTCCTTTCGTGGCTCAGCAGTTAATGTACCCAAGTAGTATGCATGAGGACTCGGGTTTGATCCCTGGCCTTGCTCAATGGGTTAAGGATCCGGCATTGCCATGAGCTGTGGTGTAGGCCTGGAACTTCCATATGACATGGGTTCGACCCTAAAAAGCAAAAAAATAATAATAATAACTCCTAAATAAAAAGGAAAGATATTAGCAACAAATGAAAAAATAGGTAAGAGGGGAGAAACTGATAGTTCCTAGAATACGATATGCACGTGGAACTGTGATACGGGAAAACTGACACAACTTCATTCACGATGAGAAAATTCAGATTCGGATTGAGAGAGTCTTCTTTTCAGAATGGTAAAGACCAAAGTTTGGTTAACCCCGTGGAAAAGCGTGCGGGCCGCTGCGCTCATACTTGTGGATGAGGTGGTACACCTCAGTGGTTGGTACTGGTACATTTCTGTCGGGGTGGCCCTGCTGCCGAATTCCAAGGGTGACTGTGTGAACGGTGCCCACTTCCAGTTGGGCAGCATGGCGGCCCTGACTTCTGCGGAGGCTCGTTTGGCAAAATCTCTCAACATTTAAAATGCACATACAATTCCACTCAGTCATGCTGCTTTCTGGAAATTTCCCTGCCTCTGTGCATTTATATATGTACAAAGAAATACACTGTAGTAGTACTTAGTTAGAACTATGATAATAGCAAAAATTTAGAAACAACTATTCATGTATATCCTCCCCAAAGAAGACTATTTAGTCATTGAACAGAACAAGGCAGTTGTAAGTCCTATAACATAATGACCTCCATGGTACGCTGTTAAATGGACTGTATGTTAACATTTATTTAAAAAAAAAAACAAACCACACATTCTATATGTTTTTATACAGATGGAATATCTTTCAAAAGTTCCACGATAAACCTTATTCTCTAACTGCTTTCTGGGAGAGAATGTGGGTGGTTTATATTTCACCAGATATTTCACCTTGGTACCTCTTAAGCTTTGGACCTTGAATATTAGCTCGAGGTTGTAAAAGGAAATCCGGAGCTCCCGACGAGGCACAGTGGTTAAGGAACCCGACTAGGAACCATGGGGTTGCGGGTTCGATCCCTGGCCTTGCTCAGTGGGTTAAGGACCCAGCATTGCCGTGAGCTGTGGTGTAGGTCGCAGACTCGGCTAGGATCCTGCGTTGCTGTGGCTGTGGTGTAGGCCAGCAGTTGCAGCTCCAATTAGACCCCTAGCTTGGGAACCTCCATATGCCGCGGGTGTGGCCCCAGAAAAGACAAAAAGACAAATAAATAAATAAATAAATAAAATAAAAGGAAATCTCAGAGCACTGGGTAAAATAAAAAACAAGAATGCAAAGTTAAATATTTTCCCCCTTACCTGTGGTCAAAATAGCTAAAATTTTAAAACATTATAAACAAAATGTTTTCGGGTATGGATTTATCTTGACTGGATACTCTGTGATTATTCAACTCTGATGTCAAAGCCATGACCAAAACTCTAAGAATTTCATATTTTGTAATGATAAGAGTAATGATTATAATAGTTTTGAAACTGAGCAGGACCCTGTGGGGCCATCCTGGGTACTAAAGCATTCCTGTGTCCCCCATTTCTTGTTTGCAGAAAAAGGATTTCAGCCTCCTAGGCCTTCCCTGAGTTCCAGAGGGCAGATTCCCGTCGTGGCTCAGCAGTTACGAACCTGTGTCACATTTTGAAATCGTTTATCTAAAATTTGCTGTGACTTCTACATCAGACCGTGACTCTCTAACGAGAACACAGATCAAGTGACATAAAAGTAATCAAACTTACTCAAGACTTGTAAAGACTGGCTCGTCATTTTACGAACAGCCTCTGCAAATGGCACCACCAGAGCCATCCAGTTCTTAGCATCATGCATCACAGGACACTCTGGGAGCAGAAGGAAAACAGATAGCGCTTCTTGGTGCCGAGAACGGTGGGGAAGAGCAGGGAGCAGATTATCCTTGAGACTTGTGGTTATCTGTGGTGGAAACAGGATCGGGAAAAGTCCAAGATAGATTAGATACAGGGAACTGTAAGGCTGGGAGACCAGCGGTTTCACTTCCACCACCTTCCACGTGGAATAATCATTTACTTTGCCTGAAACCTCCTCTTCAAACTCCATCTCTCCTTGTATCCCAGATGCCCCCGAGGTAGTGAGAACTGTCCTCTCTATTTTATATGGGGGAGAATGAAGGAAAAAGTAAAAAGTGAACTCATATGCATGGACATACTGAATAAACCATCAACGCTGCTCAAAGAGAAGGGGTCCATACCCAGAAATACCTGACCTAAAATCCACATGGCAGAGAGAACACCGCATGTTCACCTCGATAATCCTGTTTCATCTCCCTCCTGGGCTCACAGGAGGATGGCACTTCCCAGCCTCCCCTGCAGTTGGGTGGGGCCGCGTGACTTGAGTTCTCCCTCAGGGAAGGGGAGTGAAGGTGACACTCCAGGCTCGGCCCCTAAAGCCTCTCCTGTGGCCTTTCATACTCTCTTTGCTAATCTGCCAGACAAACACAAAAGATCTACTGGAGAATTTCATGGGCCTGGGGCTGAGAACACCAGAGAGACAGAGTCTGAGGGACCCTTGAGGGAACCGAGGCAGAGGGGCGACATAGAAGTGCCATCCCCAAGTATGCCGCTCTGACATGGGATGGTTCTGCGCTGAAGGCAAGTAAGAAAAGGCTTTCTAAGGACCAGCTTTCTGACCTCCCCCATCTGAAAACAGAACCTAAACCCCCCCTTGTGAAGGTGTCCTCCTGTCCCCAACCTCCTGTATCAGGAAGGGGACAACAGCTTTATCAGCAGAGATGAGCTGGCACAGAGGAAGACCACACAACAAACCTTCTAACTAGCCCTTACCCACCAATCCTTTCTTCACATATTTGCCTTCCCACAATTTGCCCCCAGAAGCTCAAAGTCCTTTTCCTCTGATGTCTCACTTCTCTATAAAAGAACCGTTCTTCGCGAAGATGCTATAGAAGTCCACATTTTTTATTTTTTTTATTTAGCTCAATGAATTTTATTACATTTATCGTTGTACAATGGAAGCCCACATTCTATCCGCGACTTTAAGTTCCTCATCACTGAGTGCTTTTGTGTATATACAGGACGCACATGGTAATAAACTTGTTTCCCCTCTCGTTCATCTGTCTTTTCTCAGTGTGATTTTTAGGGCCTCAGCCGATGAAACTAAGATATGGAGAGGAAAAATCATTTTTCTGCTTCCCTACAAGTCCCTCCTCTCAACCCTCTTTGGATTACGGTGTGGGGAAAAAATCCCCACTGCGTCAATGAGCCTTCGAGATTTGGAAGGCGGCTGCTTCAACAGCCTCTGTTGGAGAAGGTACTCAAGGGACTGCCCCCTGACCCTGCAGCTAGACGTAGGCAATCAAAGGCTCCTCAGCCCCTCGCTGGCTTTGGAATGGAGGTCTGCCCACTGTCCCCATCGTGGGAGCTGTTCCAAGCATGCAGGCTTGAGGAAATCAGGTGTTGCTGAGACTATCTGGATGCTACATGTGACTAAACCCAGCTGTTAATGCCACTATGTAGACTTCCAGATTCTGGAGGTGGGTGTAAGAGATGGACTCATCTCCTGGTCACCCAAGACAGACCTCCTAAGTTCCCTTGCTTATTAAACCTGCCACCTCCCGGAGTTCACAGTGGGGTTTAGCAGGTTAAGAACCTAACTAGTATCCCTGAGGACACAGGTTTGACCCCTGGCCTCCATCAGTGGGATAAGGATGCAGAACTGCCATGAGCTGCAACATAGGTGGAATATGTGGCTTGGATCCTGTGTTGCTGTGACTGTGGCGCAGGCCTGGGCTGAAGTGCCGGTTCAACCCCAAGCCCAGGAACTTCCTTTAGGGTTCAGCCCTAAAAAGAAAAACAACAACAGAAACCTGGCACCTTCCAACCTGGAGGCTGACTCTTTCTTCAGTCTCTCCTTGTCCTCAGAGCAGAGGGGTCAGTTCTTGAAACAAAGCTTATTTATTCCCTCTAAAAGACCTTAGATGGTCTTTTTTTTTTTTTTTTTTTTTTGCCTTTTTTAGGGCTACACCCAAAGCATGTGGAAATTCCCAGGCTAGGGGTCGAATTGGAGCTGTAGCCATTGGCCTACACCACAGCCACAGCAATGCCAGATCCAAACCCTGCCTGTGACCTATCACAGCTCACGGCAATGCTGGATCTTTAACCCACTGAGCGAGGCCAGGGATCGAACCTGTGTCCTCATGGATACTAGTCAGATTCGTTTCCGCTGAACCATGGCAGGAACTCCATTCCTTAGATATTCTTAACTATGAGTTCCTGCCTCTGTGTGTTGTAAGGGTTAAGTAAGATGATATATGCAACAATAAACTGTGAAGTAGTGTATATCATTATTATTACATTACTATTCTTAAAATCAGTGTTTTCATAGGTCCAGAAGGATGTGACTTCTGTGAAATGCTCGTAGGTGTATACAGGGAAATAGTGTTACAGAGTCAAACAACTTTGAGAAAGAGAGGATCAGAAAAGCTAGATTTCTTTCAGTGCATATGACATCATAGAATCTTTGATTTACTTAAGTGTGCCATGACTCCATAATAGTATGCAGTGTTCCCAAAATTGCTTCATTAAGAATCCATTTTTATGGAGCACTGTACAAAACCGATATTTCTTAGAACTCACACCGGGAATACCCCCAGTGACTTCCCACATCACCTAAACATTTATTTTAAAAATATACTTGATAATAATTTACTATGCTCGGAGTTTCCGTCGTGGCTCAGTGGTTAACGAATCCGACTAGGAACCATGAGGTTGCGGGTTCGATCCCTAGCCTTGCTCAGTGGGTTAAGGATCCAGCGTTGCCGTGAGCTGTTATATAGCTTGCAGATGTGGCTCGGATCCTGTGTTGCTGTGGCTCTGGCATAGGCCAGCGGCTACAGCTTTGATTGGACCCCTAGCCTGGGAACCTCCATATGCCACAGGAGTGGCCCAAAAAATGGCAAAAAGACAAAAAAATAAAAATTAAAAAATTAAAAAAAAAAACACATTTACTATGCTCACTTTTTCATCTTGAAAATAAAAATAGTTTCTACCCCATATTTTTGGGGGCCAAGCCTGTGGCACGCAAAAGTTCCCAGGCAGGGATCAAACCCACCCCACAGCCGTGACCCAAGCCACAGCAACCACAATGCCAGATCCTTTAACCACTAGGCCGTTGGGGCACTCTGACCCTTGCAGTTTAGAAGTTCCAGGGCACCTCCTATGGAACACAACTGCTGCTACCCAGACGGCTTCATTTTTGTTCAAGAATACTGGAAAATGGCACGAGGCCTCTATTGCATATGAAGGAACACTCTTCAGCCTTCCCTTCCGAATGCTGGGATTTTAAACTAAAGACATGTGAGATACAGTTGATACAGAAAGATGCCTTCAGGGCTTCCCACATCTGACTAAAGGCAGAGCCCTCAGAAAGCAAAGCCCCATAAATCCCCTCCTGGTGGGCAAGCCAGCTTCACAGCCAGGGAGAAGACCACGCATTTGCCCTTGAATGAGACATTGCATAAACAGGGAGTTCCCTTCGTGGCGCAGCGAAACGACTAGGAACCGTGAGGTTACAAGTTCCATCCCTGGCCTCACTCAGCGGGCTAAGGATCTGGCATTGCTGTGAGCTGTGGTGAAGGTCGAAGATGAGGCTCAGATCTGGCATTGCTGTGGCTCTGATTAGACCCCTAGCCTGGGAACCTTCATATGCCTCGGGTGCAGCCCTAAAAAGACAAAAGAAAAAAAAAGAAATTGCATAAACAAACATTATCACAAGCTATCCTATCTTCCATTTGTCCCCCTAAAAGCCCATTTATTTCCCTAAGAAGGAAATTTGCCTTTTTCCCACAAAAGGCTCTCTCCCCCTTCCCTAAGTTGGTATATAAGCCCTCATCCCTAGCTGCTTGGCACAAAAGGACGTTTCATTCCCCCTGTTAGTCTGTCTCCTGCTACTTGGTAAAGCCTCCAACCATATGAACTGAAATTGGTAGAGGGAAAGCTTTCCTCCCAACATAACCCAGAATCACAGAAGATTAAGCTAGAATAGACCTTAAAGATGAACTCAATTTACAGGCTAAAAAATATATGTGGGAGTTCCCATTGTGGTGCAGCGGAAACGAATCCGACTAGTATACATGAGGATGTGGGTTCGATTCCTGACCTCGCTCAGTGGGTTGTGCATCCCGTGAGCTGTGGTGTAGGTCGCAGACAAGGCTCAGATCTGGCATGGCTGTGGCTGTGGCATAAGCCAGAGGCCACAGCTCCTCGGATTCGACCCCTGGGCTGGGAACCTCCATATGTCGCAGGTGCGGCCATAAAAAAAAAAAAAATATATATATATATATATATATATATGTTTTAAAGGGCTTTTCTGTCTCCCAGTCCAGGATAAGGCTATCCTGCTTCCCCAACTAGTGCTCTTTTTGTAACTCATACCTCTCAAGCATTGGTATTCTCTGATTGAAAATTAAAATACTGTATCTACTGCACATTGAATGTGTAATAAATACAGTATCTGGCTTACAGTAACCTCATAACACTAGCCTCCTCCCCACTCACAATTCCATCTCGCTCAGCACCCGACAAAATAAAACTGCAATCATGGTGGTTCCTGTAAAGAAATCTTATTGCTCTATTTTTTAAGTGAGTATTGGTTATTACCAGGAAAGAAATCCAATCCTTTTTTGTTAACTTCTCAAAGGTATCTCTTGCCATTTGTAAGTCCACGTAAATGGAATTCGTTTCTCCACATTCCCTTTGGATGCAAGAAATGAAAAAAAGAATCAACAGATGGAAAGGGATATTTCTAACTTTACATATTTTATGTATCATTTTATTTTACTACATATATCAGATATTATCTTTTTTCCTTAAAGCTCGCCTCCTTTCAAAATAATCAATTTACTCGGAACAAAAAAAATTCTATAAAATTTATGGTCTCCTAAAAGAGAGTAGGTACAAATTTATTTTCTCAAGTTTGGGCTGCAAAAATAGCAAAAATTTACATGCTGCACCTGAGGACTGAAACCAGGCACTCTCACACTCTGCCAGCACGCCGAGCACTGAAATTCCCAAACCTCCACATAAATTACCATCTGTTTACATGACTTTGGGCTTCATTAGCATGACTTTACTGTTCCAAAACACTCTTGCCCAGGCAAATGGCTTGATTGTTCATTGTAAGAACTTCCTGAAAAGACCCATTAACTCTTGCAAGGAAAGCAATCAACAGTTTACGCCCTATAATTCTTTGAATCTCTCGTCTCAAAAGCCTTGCCCTGCAGTTTCCGTCCCTTCTGGATTGTGGTTTCTTTCCTTGATCCTAACTCCCTCTCCCACACTGAAGATGCTGCCTTAATCTAAACTGGATTTTTAAAAAATTCGGACCTGGCCATTCCCCTCAGAAATACTACCAAGGATTTGTCTAGGTGTGGCATTTCCTTGGACTTTGTTGGTAATAACTTGAAAAGCCCTCATTCTGTCGAATGATTTGTTTTTACAATGTACTATTAAGAAAGACCTCGGGAGTTTCCGTCGTGGCTCAGTGGTTAACAAATCTGATTTAGGAACCATGAGGTTGCGGATTCGATCCCTGGCCTCGCTCAGTGGGTTAAGTATCCGGAGTTGCCGAGAGCTGTGATGTAGGTCACAGACGTGGCTGTGGTGTAGGCTGGCAGCTACAGCTCCGATTAGACCCCTAGCCTGGGAACCTCCATCTCCCGGCCCTAGAAAAGACAAAAAAAGAAAGAAAGGAAGAAAAGAAAGAAAGAAAAGAAAGAAAGAAAAGAAAGAAAGAAAGAAAGAAAGAAAGAAAGAAGGAAAGACTTTATGCTTGCTGGATTAACCAATCAATTGAAATACTAGGGCTAAAACATTTGTGCAAGTACTGAAAAAAAAAAGATTGTATGTAAATTTCCCTTTAACATCAATTCTCCTTTGCAACCTTTGGCATCTTATGATCAAACCTTAAGGTTTTATCACTCCTGGGAGGATGGCATGGATACCTGACACTTTAGAAAGATAACATAGATGTATTTTTGCTTTTTAGGGCCACACCCTCAGCATACGGAAGTTCCCAGGGTAGGGGTGGCATGGGAGCTGCAGCAGCTGGCCTACACCTCAGCCACAGCCACGCCGGATCCAAGCGACCTACACCACCGCTTGCCGCATCCTTTAACCCACTGAGCGAGGCCAGGGATTGAACCGGCATCCTCATGGATACCAGACGGGTTTGTTATCCTAGAAAGATAAAATTCTTAGTGTAGCAAAGATTCTCCTATTTGTAGTGAGACTTCACTTGAGGCTACCGTGGGGAAGAGAGGACGCGCTGTGTGGCAGAGTCCCACTTATCTGGGCTGGAAGGATCGCAAGGAGAGGAAGGCAAATGGGAGGGAGAGCGAGCAGAGGGAAGCCGCGTCTTGATTTCTCTTCTCTTGCCTTTGTCGGGAATATGTACAAATGAACCAGAGGCCTTTGTGGACTCTAGAAAGACAACTGCCTCAGGAGCTGCCAGGTGGGGTGGAAGCCACGACATTCAGCTTCCCTGAGCTTCTCTGGCTCCCAAGCGAAGCTGTTGGATCCAAGAGTTTCTCCAGTGTCCCTGAGGAGGGGCTGGGAGTACGGCTGCATTGAGAATCAAAGGGACAACTAAGAAATACCTGCGACAGGGGTTAAGCAAGTACCACCTAGTGGCCAGGACTGGGTACTAGATGTGTACAGCTATCTTCTGTGAGGGTTTGTTTGTTGTTGTTGTTTTTTTGCTTTTTTAGGGCCACCCCTGCAGCATGTGGAGGTTCCCAGGTTAGGGGTCAAATCGAAGCTACAGCTGCTGGCCTAAGCCACAGCCATAGCAACCCCAGATCCTAGCCTCATCTGTGACCTACACCACAGCTCACGACAACACCAGATCCCCAACCCAATGAGCAAGACCAGGGCTCGAACCCACATCTTCATGGATACTAGTTGGATTCATTTCTGATGCACCACAACGGGAACTCCTGTACAGCTATCTCTGAACCAGTGAGTCAACCTGAGGCCAAATCAACGGAGAGAGACAGGACCTGACCTGGCAAAGAAGGACTGGGATGAGTTATATCAGCTGCAGACACACCTGCAGGACACCGGCCTCCAGAGACAATAGAAGGCAGCCTAAGGGTCCCTTTTTGCAGCTATTGTAACCAAGCAGGACCCTATGGGGCCTTTCATGGGCAGGCCTGTCCCCCCACCCTCTGCTTTAACTCCTCTCCAAGCACTTTGATAACAGTATTTGATGTATATTTCCCGAGTTGTTTCACAAATGTGAACCCCCCACCCCCCACCCCCCTAAAGGGAAGAAGTTAACTACTTGCTGACCAGGAGCACCTAGGCCCCAGGCTTCCCAGGGCCTAAGGACGGATGACGTCAACCCCTGTGACACTGTCTTATTACCCCACCTTCGACCAATCAGAAGTCACTTACTCCGCAATCCCTCCCCCCCATCACCTTGCCTTTAAAAATGCTTTGATGAGGAGTTCCCGTCGTGGCGCAGTGGTTAACGAATCCGACTAGGAACCATGAGGTTGCGGGTTCGGTCCCTGCCCTTGCTCAGTGGGTTAACGATCCGGCTTGCCGTGAGCTGTGGTGTAGGTTGCAGACGCGGCTCCGATCCCGCGTTGCTGTGGCTGTGGCGAAGGCCGGTGGCTACAGCTCCGATTCAACCCCTAGCCTGGGAACCCCCATATGCCGGGGGAGCGGCCCAAGAAATAGCAACAACAACAACAACAAAAAGACAAAAGACAAAAAAAAAAAAAATGCTTTGATGAAACCCTTCCAGAAGTTGGGGGGGTTGGGGAGGGCATAAGCCCCACCCCTGTTCCCATTCTCCTTGCATGGCCCTGCAATAAATCTTTTTCTGCTCCAAACTCCCACATTTTGGCGGGTTTGGCCTCCTTGCGCACTGGGCATAAGAACTTGCACTGGGTAACACTATCCCCCCCCCCCATATAACTGCTGGATTAATTAAACCCGGAGGCCATTACACTGTGGCGGCAAAACCAAAACCTAGGTCTATAAATGCCTCAAAGTTATGTGACCAAAACCTGGAGACGGCCAATCACAAACAGCCCCCAGGGTTTTCAAGTTATAGTCAATCAAATAATTTCCTTTCTTTGTTTCTGCACCTTCTCTCTATGTCGCTCCCTGAGCTCACGTCGGTGGAGTACTGCCAACCACTTCCGAATTAGTGCGGCACGATTCAAGTCGAGGTTTGTTCAAATAAACTTAAAACATGTAATATGCCTCACTATCTTTTAACAGTTCCCAGCACAGTACTGGGGAGCGCAGACAAAAGGGGAGAAACAGAAGCCCAAATGCGGAGCATTTCACAGAGGCAGTGTTTAAACTACTGGATTAGGCCAAGTAGCAAACCAAGTAAGAGAGAAGTTAGATCCCCCTGTGGTAGTAAGACTAGTTAGAGATAAAATAAATGGGATCTGTTTTCCGTAATCGTCTCACAATAAGAACTGCAAAGGGCAGCCTTGGCCTCCAAGTATTAAAGCAATGTGAGGATGAACTGGTCACTCCTAGACACAAAGATGCTGAAAAACACCAAACCTCAGATACCAAAGGAAAGCAGGGCAAAGAAAGTGAACAATATAAATTTAGAAGCTACAACCTGTAGTGCTCCAAGAGGAAATTACAAAGTAGAAGAATTTTGTAACAACCTATGGAGTTTTATGTTAGACTTTTTTTGTTCAAAGATAGCAAAAGTCACAAATTAAAATGACCAAATCGGGAGTTCCCATCGTGGCTCAGCGGAAACGAATCTGACTAGCATCCATGAGGACACAGGTTAAGGATCCGGAGCTGCCTTGAGCTGTGGTGTAGGTCATAGATGTGGCTCGGATCTGGCATTGCTGTGGCCACGGTGTAGACGAGTGGCTACAGCTCCGATTCAACCCCTAGCCTGAGAACCTCCATATGGCTCGGGTGTGGCCCTAAAAAGACAAATAAATAAATAAATAAATAAAAGGCTGAATCAAAACATTTCATTTTAAATATTCCCCAATGTTTTAAATAAAGATAAATCTCATGTAAATATTACCTTTTCTTTAAAAAACTTGCAGTCAGACAAGCAGGAGATGAAAATACCGCTTTAATTTTACTGCAAAAGTAATAAGTTAGGGATAAGTCATAACATACAATAAAGCATGTCCCTTTTAACTTCCTGAAATATATATAACTGAAGACACGGAATCATTATTAATGAAAATAACTACTCTTAAGAGTCTTCCAAATTCTGGGTATACTTGGTGCATGTGACTCAAAATTTCACCAAAACCCTTCGTAGTTGACTTGATCAAGTCATTTAGATTTAAATAAAATCCATCCTTCTGAAAATGGAAATGTATAGAGCTCTAGAGAATAAACTCTGAAGCTATAAAGACAGTCTGCCTTGGTTAAGGCTTCGTGGGGCAGAAAGCACATTTGACCCTCTCTGTATCCCCCTACCTATCAAAGTGCCTGGACTACTGTACACCCTCAATGTACCTCTGTTAAATCAATGATGAAGGAATGAACACATCGGTGACTTTGTCAAACAAAGAGATGGTTTGAAGAGCATCAGGGTTAAAACGCAGATTCCTTCACAACAAAACCAAACCCTCTTCCTTACGGCTAGGCTAAAAGGACCAAGGCTGCAGAACCAAATAAAAGTGCTTTCCAGTGTATCAGACAGAGTCACCTCTCAGCCGCTTCAAACTGTGCACTTCCTTTTGCCACTGCCATCCACTCTTCTGTCAGGGACTGATGAATTCGGCTGATTTCCGGCAGAGTTTTCCGGGGAACACCGTTGGAACTAGGATCCTTCTAGGAAGGTAAAAAAAAAAAAAAAAAAAAAAAAAAAAGAATGATCAGGAAAACACACGCATGAATTAATAAATAAGAGAGTAAAGCTTGTGGCACAGGTGGGAGGCAGGCCTCACCATCTCAGACACTGGGGTATGGCGGGAGGATCTATGGCATCAGACTGGTCCAGCTGTTCCATTTCCAAGCTGTGGGCACTTGCTTGGCCTGAGCCTTAGTTTTTTCATTTAAAAAGTAACATAACACTGGCGTTCCCGTCGTGGCGCAGTGGTTAACGAATCCGACTAGGAACCATGAGGTTACGGGTTCGGTCCCTGCCCTTGCTCAGTGGGTTAAGGATCCGGTGTTGCCGTGAGCTGTGGTGTAGGTCACAGACGTGGCTCGGATCCCGAGTTGCTGTGGCTCTGGCATAGGCCGGTGGCTACAGCTCCAATTAGACCCTTAGCCTGGGAACCTCCATATGCTGCAGGAGTGGCTCGAGAAAAGGCAAAAGCACAAAAAAACATTATGCACACTGAAGTTTGAAAGCAAAGTTTTGGACAATTGCTCCTAAAGACGAGGAGCTTTGCCTGGCTTATCTCTGGCATAGGCTGGTGGCTACAGCTCCAATTCGACCCCTAGCCTGGGAACCTCCATATGGCATGGGAATGGCCCAAGAAATGGCAAAAAGACAAAAGAAAAAACAAAACATAGAAGAATTGAAAGCAGGGACTCAGATACTTGTATGCCAATATTCATTGCAGCATGACTCCCAATACCCAAAAAGATGGAAGCAACCCATACCCATCAACAGATGAATACGGTAAATACATGCAATAGAATATTACTCAGCCATCAAAAGGAAGTTCTGACACATGCTGCAACATGGATGAGCTTTGAAAACCCTATGCTAAGGGAAATAAGCTCCAAGAAAAGGAGAAATGTTATATAATGCCACTTATATGGAACTGGCCAATTCAGAGACAGAAGGGATATCAGAGATTACCTGGGGAGTAGGGAATAGGGAGGAATGGGGAGTTATTATTTAATGGTTAAGAGGTTCTGTTTGGAGACTAGTGTTTGCCAAGGGGGAGGGGGAGGGAGTGGCAGGGACTGGGAGTTGGGGTAAGTAGATGCAAACTGTTGCATTTAGAGTGGGTAAGCAATGAGGTCCCGCTGTATAGCACAGGGACCTATATCCAATCACTTGTGACAGAACACGATGGAAGATAACATGAGCAAAGGAACATATATGTGTATAACTGGGTCACTTTGCTTTACAGCAGAAACTGACAGAACACTGTAAATCAACTATAATTAAAACATAAAAAAATAGGAGTTCCCGTCGTGGCGCAGTGGTTAACGAATCCGACTAGGAACCATGAGGTTGCGGGTTCGGTCCCTGTCCTTGCTCAGTGGGTTATGCATCCGGCCTTGCCGTGAGCTGTGGTGTAGGTCGCAGACGCGGCTCGGATCCTGCGTTGCTGTGGCTCTGGTGTAGGCCGGAGGCTACAGCTCCGATTGGACCCCTAGCCTGGGAACCTCCATATGCCGTGGGAGCGGCCCAAGAAATAGCAAAAAGACAAAAAAAAAAAAAAAAAAAACCATAAAAAAATAAAGAAAAAAGATTTTCTGTTTGGGGGAAAAAAGTTTCTGCTTGGGGTGATGAAAAAGTTTTAGAGATGGACAGTGGTGATGGTTGCACAGCACTGTGAATGCAATTAATGTCACTGAATAAATAGTACATTTTAAAACAGTTGAGATAGAAATTTTGAGTTCTCTGGTAGCACAGCAGGTAAGGATCCAGTGTTGTCACTACTGTGGCTCAGGTTCAATTCCTGGCCTGGGAATTTCTGCATGCCCCTGACACGATCAGGGAAAAAAAAAAAAAAAAAAGTAAAAAGAAAGAAAAAGAAAAGAAAGAAATAGCAATTTTTTTTTTGGCTGTGGCATGCAACAATGAAAGTGCCAAGTTCTAACCACTCGGCCACCAGGAATCTTCCTGAAATAGCAAATTTTATGTTATATATGTTTTATCACATTAAAAAATGAAATAAAAATTCCTACCTCTCTGGGCTCTTGTTAAGATTTAAAGATATTAGGTATACAAAACCTTTGGATTATAGTAAATATTCAATAAGTATTTCCTTTCTCCTCTTTAGTCACCCATGAATTTTTCTTTTTCCTTTTAAGGGCTGCACCCAAAGCATAAGGAGGTTCCCAGGCTAGGGGTCAAATCGGAGCTGCAGCTACTGGCCTAAGTCACAGCCACACAGGATCCAAGTCATGTCTACAACCTATACCACAGTTCACAGCAATGCTGGATCCTTACCCACCGAGCGAGGTGAGGGATCGAACCCACAACCTCAGGGTTCCTGGTTGGATTTGTTTCCACTGCACCACAACAGGAACTCCAATCACCCACAGATTTTTGCTTTTATATCAGTGGTTTTCAAACTTGAGCATGCAACAGAATCACCTGTGATCTTTTTAAAGCACAAATTTCTGAGCCCGTCCCCGCAGTTTCTGATTCAACACATCGGGAGTGGAGCTAGAAGCAAATGCTGCCAATGTGGGAACCACACTTTGAGAACCACGGTTGTGTACAATACTTGGAACTAAATGGCTCAGCCAAGGTGTCAGAAACCACTGAAAAGAAAAATCTGTCCTTGGGTTTCCTGTTGTGGCTCAGCAGAAACAAACCCAACCAGTATCTACGCGGATGCCAGTTTGGTCCCAGGCCTTGCTCAGTGGGTTAAGGCTCCGGTGTTGCCTTGAGCTCTGGTGTAGGTCACAGGTGCGGCTTGGATCCTGCCTTGCTGTGGCTGTGGCATAGGCTGGGGCTACAGCTCCAATTGAACCCCTAGCCTGGGAACCTCCATACGCTGCGGGTGTGGCCCCAAGAAAAGAAAGAGAGAAAGAAGGAAGGAAGGAAAGAAAGGGAGGGAGGAAGGAAGGAAGAAGGAAGGACAGAAAGACCTGTTTTTAATACAGTTTTCCAAAGACATTGGTGCTCTGCTCCATATTATACCTTGCTTCCACTAAACTTATATAATAATTAAGGAAATTCTGCATCACTTGTGTTTAATGCTTAAATAAAGATATCTTGAAAAAGATATGTAACCATGACTCCCCCGATTCTCTTCGCCTTGATCTGAATCCTGGGGGGCCCCTGGGTTGAAACAGGAGGAAGCTTTTTCTCTTTGACACCCCAGGAACCTTAGGACAATGAGGTGTTCCCTACTGGCACTTAGATGCCATTTCTTCTACTTTCTACTTCAAAATCCCGGCTCCTCTGACGTGCATGACAACACACCACGTCATGTGCTTCCCCTTCTGTGATCACCTAGTCACTACCCTTCAATCATTGAAAACTTCACACTCTGCTGACTGCCTTCCTCGGCACAACCATATCTGTTATCATTCTTGGCAACTTCAGAATTAATGAAGATAGTTCATTTCCTGCCTTGATCGCTTGTTTTTAATTCAAGTCTAGTTAATTTACAATGTCGTGGTAGTTTCAAGTGTACAGAGAAGTGATTCAGCTATACATACATATACACACATACGTAGTATTTTCATATCCTTTTCTTTTATAGGTTATTATAAGATATTGGGTATAGTTACCTGTGCTTTAGGTCCTTGTCGTTCATCGATTTTACATACGATAGTGTCTATGTGTTAATCCCAAACTCCTAATTTACTGCCCCACTCCACCACCACTATCGCCTTGCATAACCATAAGTTTATTTCCTATTTTTGTGAGTCCATTTTGTTCACTGGCATTATCCTTTAGATCCCACAAATAGTGATTATCATATGACAGTTATCTTTGTCTGTCTGACTTATTTCACTAATACGGTAATCTCTAGGTCCATCCACATTGGGGCAAATGGCATTATTTTTCTTTTTTTATGGGTAATATTATACTGTGTACACCACATATACATATATATACTCTCTCTCTACTATAGATAGATAGATCGATAGATAGATAGAGCGATATATATATACACATATCTGCCTTATCCATACATCTGTCAATGGACATTTAGTTTGCTTTCATGTCTTGGCTTTTTTTTTTTTTTTTTTTTTTTGTCTTTTTGCTATTTCTTTGGGCCGCTTCCATGACATATGGAGGTTCCCAGGCTAGGGGTCCAATCGGAGCTGTAGCCACCAGCCTACACCATAGTCACAGCAACGCGGGATCCGAGCCGCGTCTGCAACCTACACCACAGCTCACGGCAATGCCGGATCGTTAACCCACTGAGCAAGGGCAGGGACCAAACCCGCAACCTCATGGTTCCTAGTCGGATTCGTTAACCACTGCGCCACGACGCCACGACGGGAACTCCTCCCGTCGTTGGGTTGTTTCTTTCTTTGATATTAAGCTGTATGAGCTATTTGTATATTTGGGAAATTAACCCCTTGTCAGTCTCATCATTTGCAAATATTTTCTCCCAGTCCACAGGTTGTCTTTTTGTTTTGTTGATGGTTTCCTTTGCTGTGTGAAAACCTAATTAGTTTAATTAGATCCCATTTGTTTATTTTTGTTGTATTTCTATTATTGTAGGAAGGATATGCAAAATATATATATATATATTTTTGCTATTTCTTGGGCCACTCCCGCGGCATATGGAGGTTCCCAGGCTAGGGGTCCAATCGGAGCTGTAGCCGCCGGCCTACGCCAGAGCCACAGCAACGTGGGATCCAAGCCGCGTCTGTGACCTACACCACAGCTCACGGCAACGCCGGATCATTAACCCACTGAGCAAGGGCAGGGACCGAACCCTCAACCTCATGGTTCCTAGTCGTATTCGCTAACCACTGCGCCACGACGGGAACTCCTATTGTAGGAAGGATATGCAAAAAATATTGCTGTGATTTATGTCAAAAAGTGTTCTGCTATGTTTTCCTCTAGAAGTTTTATAGGATCTGCATTTACATTTAGGTTGTTAATCCCTCTTGAACTTATTTTTGTACATAGTGTTAGAGAATGTTCTAGTTCCATTCTTTACATGTAGCAATCCATTTTTCCAAGCACCACATATTGAAGAGACCATCTTTTCTCCATTGTGTATTCTTGCCTCCTTTGTCGTAGATTAATTGACAGTAACTGCATGGGTTTATTTCTGGGCTCTCTATCCTGTTCCATTGATCTATGTGTCTGTTTCTGTGCCAGTACCATACTGTTTTGATGACTGTAACTTTGTAGTATAGCCGGAAGTCAAGGAGTGTGATTCTTCCAGCTTTGTACTTCTTCCTAAATATTGTTTTGACTATACAGGATCTTTTGTGTTTCCACATAAATTTTAAAATTACTTGTTCTAGTTTGGTGAAAAATGCCATTAGTAATTTGATAGGAATTGCATTGAATCTGTAGATTGCCTTGGGTATTATGGCCATTTTAACAATATTGATTCTTTGAATCAAAAACACAGTATATCTTTCCATCTATGTTGTCTTCAATTTCTTTCATCAGTGTGTCATAGTTTTCCAAGTACAGGTCTTTTGTTTCCTTAGGTAGGTTTATTCCTAGGTATTTTATTCTTTTTGATGTGATTGTGCATGGGATTGTTTCCTTAATTTCTCTTTCTGGTAGTTCATTTTTAGTATATAGAAAGGCAATAGACTGCCATATATTAATCTTGTATCCTGCAGCTTTACCAGATTCATTGATGAGCTCTAGTAGTTTTTTGGTGGCATCTTTAAGATTTTCTTCTTTTTTTTTTGTCTTTTTGCCTTTTCTAGGGATGCTTCCTGCAGTATATGGAGGTTCCCAGGCTAGGGGTCTAATCAGAGCTGTAGCCGCTGGCCTACAACACAGCTCACAGCAACACCGGATTCTTAACCCACTGAGCAAGGCCAGGGATCGAACCCACAACCTCATGGTTCCTAGTCAGATTTGTTAACTACCGAGCCACGACGGGAACTCCAAGATTTTCTATGTATAGTATCAAGTCATCTGCAGACACTGACAGTTTATTTCTTCCTTTCCAATTTGGATTCCTCATATTTTTCTTCTCTGACTGCTGGGGCTGAGACTTTCAAAAATCTGTTGATTAAAAGTGGTGCAAGTAGACATCTTTGTCTTTTTCTTGATCTTGGAGGAAATGCTTTCAGCTTTTCACCATTGAGTATGATGTTAGCTGTGGGTTTGTCATATATAGTCTTTATTATATTGAGGTAGTTTTCCTCTATGCCCACTTTCTCGAGAGTTTTTATCATAAATGGATGTTGAAATTTTTTTTTCTTTTCTTTTTAGGGCCACACCCTCAGCATACGCAAGTTCCCAAGCTAGGGGTCCAATAGGAGCTGCAGTTCCTGGCCTCACCACACCCATGGCAATGCGGGATCCAAGCAGCATCTGGGACCTACAACCATAGCTTATGGCAATGCTGGATACTTAATCCACTAAGCAAGGCCAAGGATTGAATCCGCATCCTCGTGGATACTAGTTGGATTCATTTCCACTATGCCACAACAGGAACTCCCTGAATGTTGAATTTTATCAAAAGTTTTTCTACATCTCTTGAGATTATGGTGTGTTTTTTATTTTTTAATTGTGAATGTGGTGTATCACATTGATTTCCAGATATTAAAAAATCCTGGCATCCCTGGGATAAATTCCACTTGATCATGGTATACGATCCTTTAATACATTGTTAGATTTGTTTCGTTAGTTTTTTTTTTTTTTTTTTTTTTTTTGGCTGCCCCATGGCATATAGAGTTTCTGGGCCAGGGATCAGTTTGCGCCACAGTTGCAACCTACGTCACAGCTGTGGAAATGTTAGATCCTTTAACCCATTGTGCCAAGCTGGGGATTGAGCTAGCATCCTGGTGCTGCAGACACATTGCCAATTCCACTGGGCCCAGTGGGAACTCCAGTTAGCTAGTATCTTGTTGAGGCGTTTTGCATCTTTGTTCACTGGTGATACTGGCCTATAATTTTCCTTTAGTGTGTTATCTTTGTATAGTTTTGGTATCAGGGTGATAGTGATCTCACAGAATGAGTTTTGAATTGTTCCTTCCTATGCAATTTTTTGCAAGTTTCAGAAGTATACGTTTGTGCTCCTTTCTAAATGTTTGGTAGAATTCACATGTGAAGCCATCTGGTCCTGGACTTTTATTTGTTGGGAGGGTTTGTTTTTGTTTTAACGGATTCCATTTCAAGACTGATAATTGGTCTCTTTGTATTTTCTATTTCTTACTGGTTTAGGCTTGGGAGATTGTACCTTTCTAAGAGTTTGGCCATTTCTTCTAGGTTGTCCATTTTATTTGTGTTTAGTTGCTCATAGTAGTCTCTATGATCCTCTGTACTTCTGTGGTATCAGTCACAACTTTTTCATTTTTTTTTTTTTTTTTTGTCTTTTTGTCTTTTTGCCATTTCTTGGGCCACTCTCCCGACATATGGAGGTTCCCAGGCTAGGGGTCGAATCGGAGCTGTAGCTGCCAGCCTACGCCAGAGCCACAGCAACGCAGGATCCGAGCCCCGTCTGTGACCTACACCACAGCTCACGGCAACGCTGGATCCTTAACCCACTGAGCAAGGCCAGGGATCGAACCTACAACCTCATGGTTCCTAGTTGGATTCGTTAACTACTGCGCCATGACGGGAACTCCAACTTTTTCATTTCTGATTTTATTGATTTGGGCCCTCTCTTCTTGATGAGTCTGGCTAAGGTTTATCAATGCTGTTTATCTTTTCAAAGACCCAGCCTTTATTTTCATTGGTCCTTTCTATTGCTTTTATTTTTTTGTCTATATTTCATTTATTTCTGCTCTGATCTTTATGATTTCTTCCCTTCTACTAGCTTTGGGTTTGTTCTTCTTTCTCTGGTTGCTTTAGGGATAAGGTAAGGTTGTTTATTTGAGGTTTTCCTTTTCTTTTTTTTTTTTTTTTTTTTCGTCTTTTTGCCATTTCTTGGGCCACTTCCACGGCATATGGGAGGTTCCCAGGCTAGGGGTCTAATCAGAGCTGTAGACGCCGGCCTACGCCAGAGCCACAGCAACGTGGGATCTGAGCCGAGTCTGTGACCTACACCACAGCTCACGGCAACACCGGGTCCTTAACCTACTGAGCAAGGGCAGGGACTGAGCCCACAACCTCATGGTTCCTAGTCGGGTTCGTTAACCAATGCGCCATGATGGGAACTCCCGAGGTTTTTCTTGTTTCCTGAGGTAACCTTCTTTCGCTATAAAATTGCCTCTTAGAACTGCTTTTGCTGCATAGGCTTCAGACAATAATGATTTAGTGTTCATTTATCTCTAGGTATTTTTTTAAGTTTGCTCTTTGATTTCTTCAGATCCATTGTTTATTTAGTGGGATATTGTTTAGCCTCCACGTGTTTGTGTTTTTTGCAGTTTTTTTTTTTTTTTTTTTCTTGTTGGCTTCTAGCTTCATAGCATTATGGTTAGAAAAGGTGCTTGATATGACTTTAGTGTTCTTTAATTTACTGAGGCTTGCTTTGTGGCCCAGCAAGTGACCTATCTGGAAGAATGTTCCATGTGAACTCAAAAAGAATATGTATTCTGCTGCTTTTTGATGGAATGCTCTATAAATATCAAGTGCATCTGGTCTAGTGTGACATTTAAGGATTGTGTTTCCTTATTAATTTTCTGTGTGAATGATCTGTCCATTGAAGTGAGTAGGATTTTAAAGTCCCCCACTGTTATGTCAATTTCTCCTTTTATGTATGTTAACACTTGCCTTATATATTGAGGTAACCCTATATTGGGTGAACATATATTTACAATTGTTATATCTTCGTCTTGGGTGCATTCTTTGATCATTATGTAGTCTCCTTCTTTGTCTTTTGTAACAGTATTTATTTCAAAGTCTATTTTGATATAAGTACTGCTACTCAAGCTTTCTTTTGATTTCTATTTGCATGAAATATCTTTTTCCATCTCCTCACTTGTCATCTGTATGTGTCTCTAGAACTGAAGTGAATCTCTTCTGGCAGGACACATACAAGTCTTGTTTTGCGTCCACTGTATCCAGTCTGGGTCTTTTGCTTGGAACATTTAGTCCATTCACGTTTAAGGTAATTATTGATAAGTATGCTTCCACTGCCATTTTGTTAATCGTTTTGGATTGGGTTTTGCAGGTCTTTTTTCCCCTGCCTTCTTTTGTTCTCTTCTCTTGTGATTTGATCTTTAGCATTATGTTTGGATTCCTTTCTCTTTTTGGTGTGTTTATCTATTAAAGATTTTTGTCTTGAAATTACCACGAGATCTTTTTTTAATAGAAGTCTCTATTTATATGTGCTTGCTTTAAGTTGCTGATCTCTTAATTTCAAATGTATTTTAGACACACTCACAATTACTGTTTTTCATATTATATTATACTACCCTGGGACTGGCTTGTCCCAAGCAGTTGGGTGGTAAAAGGGGAGTGAACTGCAGGAATGCACAGGATATCTCCTTTTGGCGAGGGCCACTTCGCCAAAGTTGAGAACCATAACCAACCTACCATATACATAAAACAGCATAAATAGCAATTTAGACAATATGAAGCAACAGAGGAATATGTTTCAAATGAGGAAACAAGATAAAACCTCAGAAGAGGAACTAAGTGACATGGAGAAAAGCAACCTACCCAACAAAGAGCTCGCAGTAATGATCCCAAAGATGATCAAAGAACTCAGGAGGGATGGATGCATAGAGCAAGGAATGAGAAGTGGTCTGTCAATTCTTGATCTCATCTCCACTCTTTTCCTCTGCTCTCCCTCAGCCGCCCAGGCCTTGAATCAGGGTTTCTTTCTTTCTTTTCTTTTCTTTTTTTTTTTTTTGTATTTTTGCCTTTTCTAGGGCTGCACCTGTGGCATATAGAGGTTCCCAGGCTAGGGGGTCTAATCGGAGCTGTAGCCACCAGCCTACGCCACAGCCACAGCCACGCCGGATCCGAGCCTCGTCTGTGACCTCAGGGCAACGCTGGATCCTTAACCCACTGAGCGAAGCCAGGGATCAAACCCACAGCCTCATGGTTCCTAGTCAGATTTGTTAACCACTGAGCCATGACGGGAACTCCACTGAATCAGGGTTTCTAAATGGATGCAGTTGATATTTTACATCAGATAATTCTTCGTTGTGCAGGTCAGTCTTGTGCATGGTAGGATGTTTAGCAGCATCCCTGGCCTCTAGCCACCAGATGGCAGTAGCAGCCACCCTAATGCATATTCCCCTCCTCAGAACAAACTAAAAGGACCACACACAGACAGTGCCAAATGTTTCCGGGGGCGGGGGGAGGGGGACCATCCTAATTTAAAACTTTCTGCCTCAAATACACATGATATCCTGTACTTTGAAATCATCAATAATCGTTCCACCTACTAAATTTCTGTTAGAAACATTTTCCTCTGTAATCGTCATATACCGTCTTTCCAATTCATTTACTTTAGAGTAGAATTCCCAGTCTAACTTTAAAAAAAAATTTCTTTTTTGTCTTTTGTCTTTCTGGGCCTGCACCCGCGGCCTATGGAGGTTCCCAGGCTAGGGGTCCAATGAGAGCAGTAGCCACCGGCCTACGCCAGAACCATAGCAACCCAGGATCCAAGCTGCGGCTGTGACCTACATCACAGCTCACGGCAATGCTGGATCCTTAACCCACGGAGCGAGGCCAGAGACTGAACCCGCCGCCTCATGGTTCCTAGTCAGATTCGTTGCTGCTGCGCCACGGTGACAGGAACTCCCCCAGAGAACTCTTAAGCCCTTTCCACCATGTGAGGAACACTGAGAAGACAGCTATCTACAAATCAGAAAGCAGGACCTCATCATTCATCAAACACGCTGGCATCTTCATTCTGGACTTCCTAGCCTCCAAACACTGTGAGAAATAAATTTCTGTTTATAACCCATCAAATCCATAGTGTCTTGTTATAGCAGCCTGAGCAGACTAGAACACGTTATAGCTGAACCCACTCCGAAGTTCTTTGAGGCCCCTGGGCTCTCCAATCCATTGACCATAGTTTGTTCATTATTCGTCACCCTCCTCATGTCGTTCTTACCCAGCTTAGATTCTGTGGCCCTTTGCAAATACCTCTAAGTCTTCTGCCCCTTTCCTATCGTATTTACCCAGCAAAAATCCATGTGTAATTAACCTCAGCTCCGAACTACGCCAAGGGAATCCAAGCAGCTTGACATCAAAGGGAAAAAAACCAAACAACTAGGCTTGACTGATTGCACCATAAGTCTCCAACCCCCAGTTTCAAATGGGCACTCTCTCCCGTCCGGGAATCTCCCCCAGTGTTTTCTCTCTCACGCAGAGACACTACGGCTCCTCTTCCTTTTACTCCTCAATCTGTACCAGTTCTCCTCCACATCGTTCACTTTCAGATGAGGACCGTGCCTTGGGCATCACTGAGAAAACCGAAGCAACCCAGCAAGAGCTGACCAGGTTCCCACAGTCTGCCTCCCCTCGCTCCCCTGTTCCCCAGAACTGAATGAGCATTTCTGTCCGAAGCCCTCCCTTCTACGCTGGACCTCGCTCCCTTTTCTCTGACTCTGCCACGATTCACTCTTTCTCATGCATCATTGCTTTGCTCTCCTGCGTCGGATCCTTCTCCCTGGCATACGGACATGCCTTCAGACCGCCTCTCTAAACACCCACAAAACCCTCCCACGGTCCTCTCCTCCCCGCACAACAGAACTGCTCGGAGCTGTCACAGTCCTTGTGGCCTCTTACCCCGCTCTAGTCTCGGCCGTCGCCCTCAGGCAGGTGGCACCCTCTCTCCCCCGTGATGACTCAGCCTTGACAAAACAATAGCAAGCTCTGGGCTTGTCTCACTTGACCTCTCTGCAGGAGGTCAAAGGTTTGGCTACTTCCTCTTTCTAGAACACAGTCATCTCCTGTCTCCACGCGCCACCCTCTCCTGGTTTTCCCCCACCGCAGAAACTGGTGCTTCTCGGTTCTTCTCCTGACCCCTCCTCACTGTCTGGCCTCCTAGTGGAGAAGTCCCTCAAGGATTCTGTCCCTTTTCTCTTCTCCTTTCTACTCGCACTCTAGGTAAGGTGACTCTCTATCCAGGACCCTGACTTCAAATACCATCTGAAGTTTATTTATTTCATTTGGGTTTTTTTGGCTGCGCCCGTGGCACACGGAAATTCCCAGGCCAGGGATCAAACCTGAGCCACAGCAGCAACCCGAGCCACAGCAGTGACAACACCAGATCCTTAAGCCGCTGCGTCACCATGCTGAATAACCACAGGTGTGCATTCCAGTGCTAGCCCTGGATCCAGATTTGGACACGCAACTAAAACTCTGGATCTCTTCTCCAAAGTCTTCTCCCACGTGGCTCCGCCTCACACAGCTCTTCACCCTTCCGGACTATGCTCTGCCAGACTGGCTCCCCTTCTGCCCCTCCCGCACGCTACACTTCTTCTTGCCCCAGGGCCTTTCTCTGTGCGGTTCCCTCCACCTGGAACACTCTTTCTCTGGATCACGGCCAAGATCTCAGCTCAAATGTCACCGCCTCCAGGACGTCTTCCTTGACTGACGTTTCTAAAGGCGCCCACCTCATCAGTCTCAAATGGTTCCTTTTTTGTCTTTGGAGCACTCGCCACACTCTAATACAATCGTATTTATTTTGCATTTTGTGTTTCTTGCCTGTCTTTCCATATAGAATCCAAATGTCATGAATGAAGATAAGCTTGAGGGTATTAGTCACGTTACCACAAGCACCCTGAGCAGAGCCTGAGACAGGAGGCCTTTGCTGACGTGCTGCCTGTAAGAGAGCAACCAAGCACAGTCTCCTGACTCTCCCCAGAGCCCAGAGACCTTGGCTTCTGACCATCTTCTGTCCCAGGGCACACGGTAAGAGTCCATATGGATGTCAAGTTTAAAACATTCCCAATAATAGAAGAAAGTTCAAATTACAAAAATAAGTATGTATACTTTTGTCTCCCTACAAACATTTCGGAAGTCACCCAGAAATATAAAAATAAAATCCTCTCTGTTAATAATTAAGAGGGCACTAGAACATGGTGGGTAATGGGGTGAGCTTTGGAGCTGGATTGCTGAGGTCTGAAACCAGCTCTGCTGCTTCTTAGCAGTGAAACTCTGGGTGAGTCCACCTCCCTGAGACGTAGTGTTTTTTCTGTAAAATGCAGAATTTAATGGCAATTGGAGCTGACACGAGGATTAAATGTGTTGATTCATTTAGAGGACTTTGGTGGCTTCTCACCGGCAACCACCACTAATCATTATTATCATCACCATCGGTATCGGTTAGGAAGCCAAACGAGGAAGTGAGTGAGAATCACAAGCTCACCTGCACCTCTGCGGCGGCCTAAGCCACCGCAGTGCCAGTGCTGGATCCTTGCCTCACGTGCAACAGCAGGAACTTCTGTGTTTTATTATTATTATTATTATTTTGTCTTTTTGCCATTTCTTGGGCCGCTCCCGCGGCATATGGAGGTTCCCAGGCTAGGGGTCGAATCGGAGCTGTAGCCACTGGCCTCCGCCAGAGCCACAGCAACACAAGATCCGAGCCACCTCTGAGACCTGCACCACAGCTCACGGCAACACCAGATCCTTAACCCACTGAGCGAGGCCAGCGATCGAACCCACAACCTCACGGTTCCTAGTCGGATTCGTTAACCACTGCGCCACAATGGGAACTCCAGGAATTTCTGCTTTTAAGGAAGCATTCTAACAAAGGAGCTTACTGTTTTAGTAAAAACTTTGAATATATATAAATGATACAATGTTTCAAGTACTGCTATGAAATCTAGCAGAAAAAAATGATTTTTAAAATAAACAGAATATGTCATAGATACCTGGCAAGTTGTCACAAAATCAGCATATGTTCCAGCAAAAATGTGTTTGACTTGACTGTCTGCAAGATCTAAAAGAAAGTCATAAATCCACGATTATTGATTTTATTTTTTATTTTTTTTTTTTTTGTCTTTTTTGTCTTTTTTTTTTTTTTTTTTTTTTTGTTGTTGTTTTGTTGTTGTTGTTGCTATTTCTTGGGCCGCTCCCGCGGCATATGGAGGTTCCCAGGCTAGGGGTCTAATCGGAGCTGTAGCCTCCGGCCTTCGCCAGAGCCACAGCAACGCGGGATCCGAGCCACGTCTGCAACCTACATCACAGCTCACGGCAACGCCGGATTGTTAACCCACTGAGCAAGGGCAGGGACTGAACCCGCAACCTCATGGTTCCTAGTCGGATTCGTTAACCACTGCGCCACGACGGGAACTCCACGATTATTGATTTTAGAAGTAAAAACCAAATCTTTTGTTGTAAACCTAAAACTGCTCTAAATAAGTCTTTAAAATGTTTTCCTATATTACCAAGCTAAATTTACTTCTTTATTGGGGATCATAGTCTTCTAAATGGATTTTGACTATAAATAGCATAAAAGATGATTTTTGATCTGAGTATATGTCATATATTCACTTAAAATTTAATTTTTCACACACTTGCATAATGAAGCCAGGCTGATTTGCTTTAGAAAGGGTTTGATTAAATATATAAAAGTGTACTGTTCTGAAGCTTAGGTAACGATTTGGGTTCTTCCTTTGTATTACCTTAATCTTTAGAAAAGATTACCGAATCCTCTAGGAAGCACTGCACAAGGAAAAAACGCACAGTGCACAAACTGAAAATAACAGGACTAAAAGAACCACAGTTCTATGCACTCCTTTGAAAGGAAGCTAAATAATATTCCTCCTCCAGGGGTGTCAATTAACACAAAAGCACAAATTAGTGGGATCACTCATACCATCAGCAGAAATGAGGCAGCTAATGTCAAAGTCCTCTGCCAGAGCCTCTGGATGAAGTGAGCTGCCTGGGCAACTTGGTCCACGACCAAAAGACACCACCTGACCAGTGGTGTAGACATATGCAAGGGTGTGGTAACTGCAGAAGAGAGAATATATCATACGAATCGTGCTTTTGGAGAAAGGTGATGTCTCAACACAAACAGCAGATTTATCTTATACTAAGTACCCAGACTCCACATCACAGTGTCAGGGTCAGAGGTGCCAAAGCATTTAGCTAGACAAACGGTAGGTGACGGTTAACTCAGTGCTCACCTGAAAGGCAGAATGTTACTGATGGGTCTTTATTAGGGTTTCTATCCTTTGCTTTAAATAGAAGCTTTTTTGTTTTTCTTTTTCTTAATGAATTGGATAGATAATATTCCCAGTGTCCTCATAATTAAGTTATGCCAAACTCTGAATATATATGCAAATATACATCCTCTTCTACTTGCATGAGATTAATTTTATCTAATGAACTCAAGTAGGCAAATACCACTATCTTTGTTATAAACCAGTTTCCACCCATCCCCACCCCCACCCCAGGAAGGTGGTTTATACACAGTAAAAATTACAATAATTTTTTTGTTTTATGGCCGCATCTGCAGCATAAAGAAGTTCCCAGGCCAGGGACTGAACTTGGGCCACAGCAGTGACAACGCCGGATCCTTAACTGCTAGACCACCAGAGGACACCCAATAAATTCTTATTAAATAAATGAAATGTCTAAGAAGAAAAAATGGAAAAACTATATTCGAGAGAGGTAAATTTGCAGAAAGGAAAATGGTCTCTCAAAAGAGTAATCACGTATTTTAGAGTTTAGGGTTTGATAATATTCCACAAGAATCACCTGTGAGTAATAAAGTATAACACTTTCTACTCATGCTTTTAAAAAAAAAAAAACAACTTTATTACCTGCCACAATCTATCTGTGAAACCAGGCCCTCAATTCTTTCCACGAGTCGTGGACCCCTCTTCTCAGCAGTGGGGCTGTGTCCCAGCTGTCCATAGCTATTGTCGCCAAACGTGAACACTTTCCCATCCTGTTTAAAAAAGGAGGGATCAGACTAATTTCAGGTTGAAAAAATAACTAAAAACTGAAAGATCAAGTAGCATGAGAGAGTTGTATGAGAGCACTATGGGAAATATAACCTCTATATAAAGAGGAGGGGTCAATATTTATTATTTCTAATAGTGAATTAACACATAAAACTTGAAAAATCTTTGGAACTCCCTTAAGAACTAGGCATGTAATACACATTTGTAGAAAGAATTGATGGACCAATTAACTAGTTCGAGAGTAACGCTAACATTTAAGCACAGGGTCGCTTTATCTGGGTCCTTCTCTGAAAATAAAGCTCCTTCAAAAAATAATTCTAAATTAAAACAACTCTAGCTTTCTCCTGCCAACTAAGAATAATACAATCCAAACATGCTTTTACTTATTTATTATTTTATTTTATTAGTTTTTGCTATTGTAGGGCCACACCCTCGGCATATGGAGGTTCCCAGGCTAGGGGTTGAATGGGAGCTGTAGCCGCTGGCCTACACCACAGTTGCAGCAACATGGGATCTGAGCCGCATCTGCAAACTACACCACAGCTCACAGCAATCCCGGATCCCTAACCCGCTGAGCAAGGCCAGGGATCAAACCTGCATCCTCATGGATCCTAGTCAGGTTCGTTAACTGCTGAGCCACAGAGGGAACTCCCAAACATGCTTTTAAAACGAACAATGTAAATTATTTTAGATGCTTAGGGGTGTTTTGTCGTCTTTTTTTTTTTTCTGTCTTTTTAGGGCTGCACCCGAGGCATTTGGAGGTTCCCAGGCTAGGGGTCGAATCGGAGCTGTAGCTGCCAGCCTATGCCACAGCGACAGCAACGCCAGATCTGAACTTCCTCTGCGACCTACATCACAGCTCACAGCAATGCTGGATCCTTAACCCACTGAGCAAGGCCAGGAATTGAACCCTCAGCCTCATGGTTCCTAGTCAGGTTCATTTCCACTGTGCCACGACGGGAACTCCCAGATGTTTAGTTTTTAAATAAACATTTCAACCACACAAATAGTCTTCAAGTCTATTTTTCATCAGGGCTAAGGAGAGTCCACCCCATTGGAAGGTGTTGTATGGCTGGTGTAAGCAAAGGTGGGAAAACATTCAGGAAATAGATTCGTAACTGTGCCGAGCAAGAAATGGAACAAAGATGTTCTAGTCTGTAATGTGGGCCACCGAAACCTGAAAAAACTACTTCGTTGCTCCTATAATAATTTTTCAGGTGTAGAACTACATTTTGAATGAGTAATCGCTAAAGGATTAGCTCCTATATAAATCCAATTTAGTAAGTATCTAAAAGCATTTCCTAAAGCGGAAATCAGCCTTTACGACAGGACCTTAAAAACTCCATGGTTTATATTAGGCTTTCTCCTCTGTAGAGACCCGTACAATGAACAGATGTGTTCAGATGTTGACACACATAGTGCTTTCCGTGATCATCAGTACAAGCACTATGTGTGTCAAGACATGGGGTTCCCGTCGTGGCGCAGTGGTTAACGAATCTGACTAGGAACCATGAGGTTGCGGGTTCGACCCCTGGCCTCACTCAGCGGGTTAAGGATCCGGTGTTGCCGTGAGCTGCAGTGTAGGTCGCAGACGTGGCTCGGATCCCGTGTTGCTGTGGCTGTGGTGTAGGCCAGCAGCTACAGCTCCGATTCGACCCTTAGCCTGAGAACCTCCATATGCCTCAGTTTCGGCCCTAGAAAAAAGACCAAAAAAAGAGAAAAAAAAAAAAGCAAGACATTTTGGATTACCTGGGTAAGCACAGCAGTGTGCTCATAACCGCAGCTGATGTAAATCACACCGAGATTCTTCAGGGCACCAACGGATCGGGGCTTGTAGGCCTGCGCTGCTGAAAGAAAGCAGTCTCTTGAGTGTGAGAAACAGACTCACATTCCGTGAGTTTTCATATCTTTCAATATTTTTATCATCTTATAATTCATCAACAGGATCTTAAAAAATGAACAATTATAAAACAGAGGGAAGAAAGCCTTGCTTTGGAAAACTGGTCCTTGAGCATTTGTTTCCGGAAACAGTTTTAACCTTTTGAAATGATGAAGGCTAGTGGCCCAGAAAGCTGAGTTGTTTTTTTTGTTTTTTTTTTTCCTTCTTTCTTTCTTTTTTTTTTTTATTTCCCACTGTACAGCAAGGGGGTCAGGTTATCCTTACATGTATACATTGCAATTACAGTTTTTCCCCCACCCTTTCTTCTGTTGCGACATGAGTATCTAGACATAGTTCTCAATGCTATTCAGCAGGATCTCCTTGTAGATCTATTCTAGGTTGTGTCTGATAAGCCCAAGCTCCCGATCCCTCCCACTCCCTCCCCCTCCCATCAGGCAGCCACAAGTCTCTTCTCCAGGTCTATGATTTTCTATTCTGAGGAGATGTTCATTTGTGCTGGATATTAGATTCCAGTTATAAGTGATATCATATGGTATTTGCCTTTGTCTTTCTGGCTCATTTCACTCAGTATGAGATTCTCTAGTTGCATCCATGTTGCTGCAAATGGCATTATGTCATCTTTTTTATGGCTGAGTAGTATTCCATTGTGTATATATACCACATGAAAGCTGAGTTTTAAGACCTTCCCAACAATACTTCCACTATGTTGTATTCATTTCTGTCACATATCAGGTGTTCTGTGAATACGGAATGATTATTAAGAAAATAGAGGACCTGCTTCATGTTGACGAAGTTCAATGAGATGTGAGAGCTCAGCACCGTACTGGCACATGAGAGGTGCTAAATGCATGTGAACAGAATGTAAAGAACTGAACAGAGGGATTCTTGGGGGAGACTTCACAGTGAGTCTTGCTGAAAGGCTGCCAGCACAACTAGTTTTTTCCCCTACGGCTAGCAGTCTTCGCATCGAGTGGTTCCCAAACTCTGCTGCGTTTTGGAATCAGCTGTGGGTCGTTAATTGTCACTGATGCCTGGTTTCCATCCCCAGACAGTCTCGTTTCATTGGTCTGGGGTCCAACCCGCGCATTACGATTTTTTAAGCAGTCTTAGAGGAGACAGAATAAAGGCCTTCCAAAGACATCCATGTCCTTTCCCCAGAGCCTGTGAAAATGTTAGGTTACATGGCAAAGGGGAATTAAGGAAATAGATGGAATTAAGGTTGCTAATCAGCTGACCTTAAAATAGGGGGGGTTAGCCTGCATTACCCAGTGGGGCCCAATGTCATCTCAAGGGTCTTTTAACTGAGGAAAAGGGAGGAAGAAGAATCCATGTCACAGTAATGTGACTTGAAGAAGACTTAACCAGCTATTGCTGGCTTTGAAGAAGAAAGAAGGCTGAGTCAAGAACACAGGTGCCTTGGAGTTCTGTCGTGGCTCAGTGGTTAATGAATCCAACTAGGAACCAGGAGGTTGTGGGTTCGATCCCTGGCCTCGCTCAGTGGGTTAAGGATCCGGCGTTGCCGTGAGCTGTGGTGTAGCTCGCAGATGTGGCTCGGATCTTGCGTTGCTGTGGCTGTGGCATAGGCTGGCGGCTACAGCTCTGATTAGACCCCTAGCCTGGGAAACTCCATATGCCGTGAGAGCGGCCCTAGAAAAGGCAAAAGACAAAAAAGACCAAAAAAAAAAAAAAAAAAATCACACAGGTGCCTCTAGATGCTAGCAAGGGCAAGAAAATGTTCCAGTCCCCTCCAGCCTTTGGAAAGCAATGCAGCCCAGTAAGACCTACATCAGACGTCTAATCGCCAGAACCACGAGATAATCCATTGATGTTGTTTTGTTTTTTGGTTTTGGGGGGTTTTTTCAATGGCTGCACCCACAGCAGATGGAAGTTCCCAGGCCAAGGAGTGCATCTGAGCTGCAGCTACGAACTATGTCCCAGCTGTGGCAACACTGGATCCTTTAACCCACTGCACAGGGCCGGGGATCGAACCCACACCTCTGCTAACCCACGCTGCTGCAGTCAGGTTCTTAACTCACTATGCCACAGAGGGAACTCAAAAATCTATGTTGTTTTAAACCACTAGGCTTGTGGTAATTTGTTACGGCAGGAACCAAAAGTCGATATAGCTCCCAAGGTGATTCTTTTTTTTTTTTTTTTTTTTTTTTTTTGCTATTTCTTGGGCCGCTCCCGCGGCATATGGAGATTCCCAGGCTAGGGGTCGAATTGGAGCTGTAGCCACCGGCCTTCGCCAGAGCCATAGCAACGCGGGATCCGAGCCGCGTCTGCAACCTACACCACAGCTCACGGCAACGCCGGATCGTTAACCCACTGAGCAAGGGCAGGGACCGAACCCGCAACCTCATGGTTCCTAGTCGGATTCGTTAACCACTGCACCACGACGGGAACTCCCCAAGGTGATACTAATATGTCACAGAGTTTGGGAACCATTGTCCTAACTGTGAGTATCCCCTCTGCAGAGCTGGTTTTCCAACTAGAAAGGAAGAAGGACTTATTACAAGTACAAGACTATCTCCTTACCTGGGACATTATTCCCGCTGAGGGCCAGCTGCCCTGCTCTGTTGCTTCCCCAGCCAAATGAGGTCCCAGGGAGAGACAGGGCAAAGCTGTGGGCCCCTCCTGCAGCCACCTGTGCCAGCGGGATGCCTTCCAGGGACCTCACCCTTTGCGGACTGGCTTGGGAGGGGACCTCCTTCCCCAGGCCCAGCTGCCCGTCGCTGTTCTTCCCCCATGAAAACACTTGGCCATCTATAAAAATAAAGAGGAGAAATTCAGAATTGCAAACCCATGGCAATACCAAATTCAAGGAAAAACTATCGCCGTAATTCTTAAAATCTTTAGAGAATAATACTTTAAAGGATAATGCTCTCCTTGTCCATCGACAGAGGAGTGGATCAAGAAGCTGTGGTACATACACACAATAGAATATTACTCAGCCATTAAAAAGAATGAAATATTGGCATTTTTAGCAACACGGATGGACCTAGAAATTATCATGCTAAGTGAAGTCAGCCATACAATGAGACACCAACATCCAATGCTTTCACTGACATGTGGAATCTGAAAAAAGGACAGACAGAACTTCTTTGCAGAACAGATGCTGACTCACAGACACTGAAAAACTTATGGTCTCCGGAGGAGACCGTTTGGGGGGTGGGGGGATGTGCTTGGGCTGTGGAATGGAAATCCTGTGAAATTAGATTGTTACGATCTTTATACAACTACAGATGTGATAAATTCATTTGAGTAATAAAAAAAACAAAAAGGAAGAATATTCTCCTTTAGAGATTAAAGGAGGTTAAAGTATCCTCACTAAAGGCAAAGGGGATGGTCAAGGTCACGTTGAAAAGTCCCTTCCCACAACATCCGCTCTTCCCCCTCCCAGTGAAGGGTAACCAAGTTCTTTCTGGTGCTCAGATCAAAAATCTTGGAGTCGACCTTGACTTTTACACCCTTCAACCCAGCAAATACTAAAGCCTCTATCTTCAAAATCTATCCAGGATCCAACCACGTCTCACCCCTCCACTGTTACCACCTTACTGCCCCGTCACCATCACTCCTCTTCTGGAAAGTTACAGCAGCACTTCTCTGTGCCCCCAGGTTGCACCTTTGCTCCCAGCAATTTCTTTTCCAAAGAGCAGCCAGAGTGTTCTTTTAAAAAGAGAAGTCAGATGGAACCCTTCAGGAGCTTGCTCTCTCACTCAATCAAAGGCCGATTCTTTTTTTTTTTTTTTTTTTTTTGCTATTTCTTGGGCCTCTCCCGCGGCATATGGAGGTTCCCAGGCTAGGGGTCGAATCGGAGCCGTAGCCACCAGCCTACGCCAGAGCCACAGCAACGCAGGATCCGAGCCACGTCTGCAACCTACACCACAGCTCACGGCAACGCCGGATCGTTAACCCACTGAGCAAGGGCAGGGACTGAACCCGCAACCTCATGGTTCCTAGTTGGATTCGTTAACCACTGCGCCACGACGGGAACTCCCAAAGGCCGATTCTTAACCACGGCTCACGAGCGCCTTGGCACCAGGATTCCCAGAACAACTTCGATCACCTCATCTCCTTTTGCTCCCTCTTTTCCCTCTCCAGACCCTCTGCTGCTCCTGAGCACGCCTCTGGGCATGGCTTGCATCTGGATCATTCTCTGGACCATGGCCTTAGCACCATGTCTCTTTCTCTTTTGGTCTTTGTTCACACGTCACCTATAAAGATAGCTTCCCTGACCTCCTTTATAAAATAGAAACCCTTTCGGAGTTCCCGTCATGGCTCAGTGGTTAACGAATCCAACTAGGAAGCATGAGGTTGCAGGTTCCATCCCTGGCCTCACTCAGTGGGTTAAGGATCCGCTGTTGCCATGAACTGTGGTGTAGGTTGCAGATGCGGCTCGCATCCCATGTTGCTGTGGCTCTGGCGTAGGTCAGTGGCTACAGCTCTGATTAGATCCCTAGCCTGGGAACCTCCATATGCCATGGGTGCGGCCCTAAAAAGACAAAAATAATAATAAAATAAAATAAAATAAAATAAAATAAAATAAAAAAAAATAAAATAAAATAGAGACCCTTTCCCTCCATCCATGTCCTCTCTCGACCCCTTGTCTGGCCTCACTTGTCTTCACTGCCTTATCGGTTATGCCACACAACCACCTGTCTGTGTGTTTAAGGCTCACTTTCCTTACATCCCCCCAGAACATAAGCTCCATGAAAGTAGGGTCTGAGGTTTGTTCACTGCTATATCCTCTTTGCTGGGAACACTGCAAACACTCAAAAAAATACTTGTGGAATGACTCTGGGGAGGTGGGGGAACCAACATTTTATGTTGAACTTGACCAGAGAAGGATACCGGGCATGAGGTCAAAAATCAAGCTCTTCTAAAAAAATAAAAAAAATAAAAAGAAAAAATAAATAAAAATAAAAAATAAAATAAAAATTAAAAAAAGCATTGAGAACTTTGTCTAGATACTCATGTTGCAACAGAAGAAAGGGTGGGGGAAAAAATGTAATTGTAATGTATACATGTAAGGATAACCTGACCCCCTTGCTGTACAGTGGGAAAATAAAAAAAATAAAATAAAATAAAAATTAAAAAAAATCAAGCTCTTCTAATGCATAATTATTTACACAGAGGAATGCCAACACACCTCAGATTTCTATAAGTTACTATATCTAGGTTTTCTTTTTAAATTTACTTGCATCAAAATGAAGCCTGGTGCATTAAAAATCAACAGATATCATTCATACTCAAAAACTGACTTCTTAATGACGCTTAGGAGTTCCAAAAGGCTTTTTTTTTTTTTACCTTCTGATAATGCCAGGGAGTGGTAGTGTCCGCAGGAAACTTGTATAATTTTTATATCAGTCAGAGTTATCTTCCTATAATTAAAATGATACAAAATCTATTAATCCTTCTTAAGAGTTGGTCACCTAGATATTTCAAACTCTCCCAGGTCTAGGGAAAAAAATTTTCTTTCATTTCTGTAATACATTTATTCCAAAGCCCTCAAACTGTTTTTAACACAATATGAACATGTACTAAGACACAGATCAGAAACCAAAACAGTATATAGTGCAAAGGTGATTTTTAATGGACATTTAATGGATTATATAATGTACTAACATGATTATTATTTTTTTTGACCTTGCCCACAGCATGTGAGAGTTCCCAGGCCAGGATCTGAACCTGTGTCACAGCAGCGACCTGAGCCACAGCAGCAACAATGCTGGATCCTCAAACCGCTACACCACAAGAGAACTCCTATAATGTACTAACTTTTATGCTATACTTATCATCCTAAAAGAAAAACAAATTTCTTCATACACATATAGTAGAGGGCTTTAGAATTTATAAAGCACTGTTGCCCACCTCACCTAAGACCTGAGAGACAAAGAAACATTAGGTGGATTCCAATTTAACTGTCGCTATTGAGAATCAAAGCCATCACTATCAGCAATTTCATAAGTACTCAGAGAGGTCAACTGGTATCAAGTTGTAGAACTAGACTCAAACTTTGGTCTTTTCTTTCCAAGTTCAATGCTCATTCCCCCAAGCCACAGTGATCTCTTGTACAATTTAATGACTGAGAAGCTAACAAAAGATAACTCATATAAAAAAACCTGCTTGTGAAAATTCCCAAAGCACATAATCCATGAACACACAATTCAGACTCCTTGTCATGTCATTGTCCTACGAAGCCATATGTGAGGTCATGACTTTTTCCCCAACTTTACTAAATAAAATATTAGGATCCAGGGAGTTCCTGTCGTGGCTCAGTGGTTGACGAGTATGACTGGGAACCACGAGGTTGCAGGTTCGATCCCTGGCCTTGCTTAGTGGATTGAGGATCCGGTGTTACCATGAGCTGTGGTGTAGGTCGCAGATGAGGCTTGGATCCCGAGTTGCTGTGGCTCTGGTGTAGGCCGGTGGCTGCAGCTCCGATGGGGCCCCTGGCCTGGGAACCTCCATTTGCCGCGGGTGTGGCCCTGGAAAAAGGCAAAATATATATGGATTCAGTGGCTTATGACAAGCCAAAAGATTATGTTGGGGGAAAACCTTTCCTTTTCCAACTTGTGTCCAGTGATTGAGGACCTGCAAATTAACTGACAATAGACAGATATAACAGGAAAAAAGACAAAGTTTATTTATACGTACAAACGAGAGCTCCCAGTAATGGAAAATTTGTGCAACAGCCTGACTAAAGGTTTATATAGATTAACTTAGCAAAAGGGTTTTGTTTGTTTGTTTGTTTTTAAGAGTTTCAATGGGAGCACATGGAAAGTTCTGTTGGATTGTTTGATGCTGAGTGGGCACTCTGTCTTCCCAACAACTGTCTTCATAAGAAATTCCCTCCAAGGATGTTTAATGATAGTTCTATTTTCAGGAGGCTCTGTTTTAGTCAGATAAGATGTCTTTGTGCATCTTCTGTGGCTGAAATATTTTCACTTTAATATAATCTTTATACCAACTCTGGAGGTCCAAGTTATTAGACCGGTTATTTCCAGTAATAAGATTAAGATCACAGGATCAGGAGTTCCCGTCGTGGCGCAGTGGTTAACGAATCCGACTAGGAACCATGAGGTTGCGGGTTCGATCCCTGCCCTTGCTCAGTGGGTTAACGATCCGGCGTTGCCGTGAGCTGTGGTGTAGGTTGCAGACGCGGCTCAGATCTGGCGTTGCTGTGGCTGTGGTGTAGGCCGGCGGCTACAGCTCCGATTAGACCCCTAGCCTGGGAACCTCCATATGCCTCGGAAGCGGCCCAAAGAAATAGCAAAAAGACAAAAAAAAAAAAAAAAAAATCACAGGATCATACGTTCTCACTTCACACCATCCTTCTCCTTCAAAGGACTCAAATTAAATAAGGATTGGCGTTACATGCTTTCCCTGCCCCCTCCCTTCACTGCACCTGTAACCCTGGAGGTGAGGGTCTGTGCCTGTCATGACCATCTTTGTACTCTGCCATCTTGCATGGGGCCTGGCATATGAAACTCAAAAATATTGAGGGAATAAATAAAGGAATTAAAATACTTACTTAGGTATAAAATTTACTTCCTTAAAGTCTCCAGTTCCCAGCTGTCCTTCAGAACCAGCTCCCCACGCAAAGACCCTTCCTCTGTGGCAGACAGCCAGGGAGTGCTCTTTGCCGCAGCTCACCAGACGAACTGGAAGAGTTTTCAAGGCTGGAATTCGCTCTTTAGGAACAAAACCAAAACAAATCCCCCCCCCCACAAGACTGTTAGTTTAATAACAAGTTTAAGAACGTGCTTTTCTTCAGAAAGAAGAGTCACGGATTTCTCATCTCTTGCAGTGACTTTTATATCAATTTTTTTATTGAAGTATAGTTGATTTACAACGCTGTGTTAGTTTTAGACTTACAGCAGTGATTCAGTTACATAAACACACACACATTCACATATATAAATCTATTTATATAATCTATACACTTCTATATAGAATATATAATAATCTCTATATATTATATATAAATCTTTATAAATACATAAATCTATATAAATCTTTCTCAGATCCTTTTCTATTATAGGTTATTATATGATATAGTTCCCTGTGCTCTACAGTAGGACTTATTGTTTGTCTCTTTTACACATAGCACTGCATATATGTTAAACTTCTAATTATCCCTCCCTCCCCTTTTCCCCTTCAGTAACCATAAATTTATCTTCTATGTCTGTGAGTCTAGTTGTGTTTTGAAAATAACTTCATTGGTATCTTTATTTTATTTTATTTATTATTTTTGGCCACACTGGCAGCATGCAGAAGTTTCTGGGCCAGGGATTGAACCTGAGCCACCGCAGCGACCCAGGCCACAGCAGTTGCAATGCCAGATCCTTAACCCACTGAACCATGAGGGGACTCCTATATTATTATTTTAGATCCGATATATAAATGCTATCATATGATATTTGTCTTTTTTTGACTTATTTCATTTAGTTTGATAATCTTTGGGTCCAACCTTGTTGCTGAAAATGGTATTAGTTCATTCCTTTATATGGGTGAGTCATATTCCCTCAAACATATATACCACACCTTCTTTATCCATTCATTTGTCGATGGACATTTCGGTTGCCTCCATGTCTTGGCTATTGTAAAAAGTGCTGCTATGAAGATGGGGGCCCATGTATTTTTTCGAATTAGCGTTTTCTCTTGATAGATGCCCAGGAGTGGGATCGTTGGATCAGACAGTAACTCTATCCAACGACTCATAAATCAAAACCTAAAGTCCACCCCAAAGGTGTGAAGGAAATAGGCTCAATCAATGTGTGACACTATATGGTTGCAGGGCTGCTATTTAAAAGGGTGGGCAATTACTCAGCCATTAAAAGGAAAGAAATAATGGCATTTGCAGCAACATGGATGGACCTAGAAATGATCATGCTAAGTGAAGTCAGTCAGACAGTGAGACACCACTATCAAATGCTATTGCTTAAATGTGGAACCTCGGAGTTCCCGTCGTGGCTCAGTAGTTAACGAATCTGACTAGGAACCATGAGGTTGTGGGTTCGATCCCTGGCCTTGCTCAGTGGGTTAAGGATCCGGCGTTGCCGTGAGCTGTGGTGTAGGTGGCAGACGAGGCTCGGATCCCGAGTTGCTGTGGCTCTGGCGTAGGCTGGGGGCTACAGCTCCGATTAGACCCCTAGCCTGGGAATCTCCATATGCCGCGGGAGCGGCCCAAGAAATGGCCAAAAAAAAAAAAAGAAAAAGTGGAATCTCAAAAAAGGACACAATGAACTTCCTTGCAGAAGAGATGCTGACTCACAGACTTTGAAAAACGTATGGTTTCCTAAGGAGACAGGTTGCGGGGGGAGGGGATGCATTGGGGGTTTGGGATGGAAATGGTATAAAATCTGGTTGTGATGATTGTTGTACAACTATAACTGTAATCAAATTCACTGAGAAAAAATAAATAAATAAAAGGGTGGGCATGTGAAGGAGGGAACTTGTAAGGACCTGATGCTTTGGCCTAACATTTCTCTGTGACAGCAGAGGCAAAACCCAGCCAGACAAGGGGAGCCAGAGAGAAGATGAGATTTTTAGGTGGAAAACTCTGAACAACCAAACAGCCACAAAGGTGTCACCATGAGCTATAGATCTGCTCCAGCCTGCACTTGTCACCACCTGAGAACACCGTGGGACATTTCTGTCTGTTTAAATTTTGGCCAGCTAAAGATGAAACCTCCTGCCTGGACCAGACCCCAACCACCATCCCATGACGATGTGACTCCACACACCACTTCCGCCCTGTAGAACTTCACTCTCCCTAAACGGCGGGGGGCCTGAGTTCTCCTTTCTCGGTGCTCCCAGCCATGCCCCGGTCAATGAAACTGGCCCGGGGGACCTCACTGCTCCAGACGACTGCCTTTTCTTCTCTCCTGCGCGCTAGCAGGGATCACCTCTATTCCACTGCTCTTCCCAGCCCTCAAGAGTGAGAACAGATGAAGTCTTTGCTCAGGAAGGAAAGGGCAGGAAGCCTTGCCTTCCTGTGAGAGGCAGATGCTACATGCTCTCACAATGAAGCCTGCGGTAATTTGGCTCCGATGGGCCAAAAGGACCCACAGTTGAAAACCTGATCACATTTCCCTACAAGACAAACTGTTCTCCCCCAAGGGTGCATCTCTGAATTGTTAGAGAGTTAGGTACTTCATTACCAGGAAAGTTCTTGTTAATACTTAAGGTTTGGTGTTTTTTTTGTTTTTTTTTTTTTAATCTTGTGATCTTTCCTTTTCAATGATTTATTTTTCCAACTATGCAACAATAATAAAAATTCCTAAAGATTCGTACACTGATGGAGGTAGAAACTGGTGCCTCCTTCCCAGAGAATAATTTGGCTTTAAATATCATGTTGTCCCTTGTTTCCACCTGAAGGGGTTCGGGATGTGCCACCCGAAAATGTGCCACTTTGGCATAAGGATTATTCTCAGCTGGAGGCAACTGAGAATCACCAGATGCAGGAAGAGTTCTCTGCCTTCCTCTTCGCAACATAGAGCATAGATTTGTGAAGGTGTGCCGCTCCCCACCCCCCATCACTTTCCCACCAGAAAGAGCAGAGTCACCAGAGCTGGCACTGAGATGAATGCATAAACAGACCTCAGTGAAAATAACAGCTACCACCCATTAGTATCCCCTATATATTTCAGTCATTTCCCAAAACAGATCACCCCTCAAAACCTAAGCCCCTTGTTCGCTGTTAAATGGCATATAAACTCCTAAGTCTAACCACTTCTTGCGTTTCACTTCTTTTCTGTCAACTCCTGTGCACATAAAATATTGATAAAATTGTTGTGGGTTTTTTTCTAGTTTATCTGTCTTTGTCAGTTTAGTTCACTAACCCTCATGACAAGAATTAAGAGGGTAGAGAAAAAGTTTTTCCTCTCCGACACATCCCTTGGAATTTATTCCAAGTAAGTAATCAGAAAGTTGGTCAAATATTTACTTAGAATGTCAATCTTAACATTATTTATAAAAGTCCCTAATGAGAAAAAAACCTAATTTCCATGAAAGGGGAATGATTAAATTGTACTCTCAGAGCCTAGAATGTTAGGTGACAACTTAAATTTTATTTTCAAAAAATTCATAATAAAAGGTAAACATGGGAGTTCCCATTATGGCTCAGTGGTTAGCGAATCCGACTAGGAACCATGAGGTTGCGGGTTTGATCCCTGGCCTTGCTCAGTAGGTTAAGGATCCAGTGTTGCCGTGAGCTGTGGTATAGACTGCAGATGTGGCTCAGATCCTGTGTTGCTGTGGCTGTGGCGTAAGCCGGCGGCTACAGCTCCAATTAGACCCCTAGCCTGGGAACCTCCATATGCCAAGAGAACGGCCCTAGAAAGGGCAAAAAGACCAAAAAAAAAAAAAAAAAGGTAAATATGTTCATGATATTATGTTTCGTGAAAAAGCAACTTACAGTTATATAAGCTCTGCATATATAAAACTGTATAATGACAAGATTTTATAAAAATCAAAAATATAATAAAAAAGGGCAAAATAGAAATGCATCAAAATATTAGGAGTTGTCTTCTGGTGTTAGAATTATTAGTGATTTCTCTTTTTGTTGTTGTTGTTAGTGATTTCTCTTTTTGTTTGTTGTTGTTGTTTGTTTGTTTTTGCTTTTCAGGGCCGCACCTTCTGCATATGGAAGTTCCCAGGCTAGGGGTTGAATCAGAGCTGCAACTGCCAGCCTACACCACAGCCACAGCAATGCAGGATCCCAGCAGCGTCTGCAGCCTACACCACACATCACTGGCAACTCCAGATGCTTAGTCCACTAAGTGATGGAACCTGCATCCTCTTGGATCCTAGTGGGGGGGTTGTAACCACTGAGCCGGGACGGGAACTGCAATGATTAGCGATTTCTTTCCCTATTTTTCTACAATGATAGTAAAATCGCTACCACATATATTTACATAATACATATGTTAACTACTATTAGGTACATTAATTTTAGGGAAAAAAGATGCCCTACAGTAATTCTGAGGGAGTTACAGGTGCCCAAAGCACAAAGCACGTTTGGAAAGTTACTCTGTTCAGATAGATTCGCGCAGGTAAGGACTGGTCTCGAAAGGCAACTTTGCTCAGAGGCAGGCAGTCCAATTTAGTTTGGCTTTCAGTTTCCTTTTGAAAATAAAACTACTAGAAACCGAAACAAACCCGAGGCTCCTCGGGAAAACGAAACTGGTGAGTTGCGCTCTGGCTGCGCGGAGCACCGTTCTCCCGGCTCCTATGGCCAGGCGGACCCAAGGCTCCCAGCCCCGCCACCTGCCTGACCCCGCGCCCCGCACCTGCGTCCCGGCGCTCACCTGGTCGCTCCCCGCGCTGCACGCCCTTCCGGCCCAGCTGGCCGTGGCTGTTGTCCCCGCACGACTGGACCGCGCCGTTGCTCAGCAGCAGCAGAGAGTGCCGCTCCCCGCTGGCCGCCTGCAGCAGCGCGTCGCCTCCCGGGCCCGCCGGCCCCGGGTTCTGCGACCTGGGGCGGTCCCCGCTCCAGCAGAAATACATCGCGCTCCCGCACACAGCCGCCTGCCCGAGTCCTTGCGCTCCTGCCCGCTCGGCCAGCAAGTCAGACGGATGTGCGCTGACTTTCCGGAAAACACCAGGCTAAGTGAACCGCGCCCTTGCTGAAAGCGCGCTGGGGTCCAGCTCGCTCCCCGCCCTCTGTCCCCAGCACTGCCCCGGCACTCGTCATCCCGACGCCTCCCCACGAACCGCTTTCGGAATCAAACGTAAGCCGGCAAGTGCTAAGGAGCAGAGGGACCCCAAAAGAAAAGCGTCTGGATTTGCATCCTAGCTAAGCCGTTTACAAGCTGTGCGACTCTGAGCAAGATACTTAACGATTCTGTGCCTCCGCTACCATGCCAATGAAATGTGGACAGTAATACAGCAAATCTAACATAATTTAATAGATAATATTGTGTTGGAATAATGCCTAGAGTACTTAGTAAAAGCATCAGCATGCCTCTTCTAGACTGTTTTTGGCACTGAAAGTGCAAAATCCTCGTGATGCTTGTATTCATTCTCCTGTTTACATGCAAATAAACAGTAAAATGTCAAGTGGCCACATGAAGAAAAATAAAACAGTAAAGGAACAGAGGATAGGGACAGAAAGAATTAGCGTTTTTGATAAGATATCAGGGAAGGGCTCTCTGATGAAGTGACATTTGAGCAGAGAGCCAAGGGCCTGGGAAAGGAAATGAGTGAAATGAGTCATGTTCATATCTGGGATGAAGGGTGAAGTGGAGCATTTGGAGACTTTTGAGCAGAGAAGTGATATGATCTTTAACTTTAAAAGAATTACTCTGGGAGTTGCCGTCATGGCTCAGCAGTTAGCGAACAGACTAGCATCCATGAGGACGCAGGTTCAATCCCTGGCCCCACTCAGTGGGTTAAGGATCCGGTGTGGCCGTGAATTGCGGTGTAGGTCACAGACACTGCTCAGATCTGGCGTGGCTGCGGCTGTGGCTGTGGCACAGGCCGGTGGCTACAGCTCTGATTCGACCCCTAGCCTGGGAACCTCCCTATGCCGCAGGTGCAGCCCTAAAGAGCAATAAATAAATAAGTAAGTAAATAAATAAATAAATTTATTTTAAAAAATCACCTGGAGAACAAAACTGTAAATGTAATGTGCAGTTTCTGTCCCCAGTACTAAGTACAGTGTGTGCCACAGTAAAAGAACTCAAATGTCAGCGAGATAGTGAATAAAGAAATAGAGAAAATTCTAGAAAAAGTAGAATTCTCAGTTGACTGTGTTCACGCACTTGGAAACCGTAGCTCCCATCTATAATCATGTTTACCATGGGTTGACTAATTTATATAAAATATCTAATTTGATTCTTTCAAGGGGTTTTCTCAGTTAAGGTTCTGTGGGTTGCGAGTGACGGAAAACATGACCTAAGTTCGCCTAAGCAAAAGGGAAATTTACTGGTAGATTGTATTGTTATTATTCAAAAATATTTGCTGTCCTCTCCACCCTGTGGCGTCAAGTTGGAGCATGTGAATTTGCTCTGGCCAATGGCATGCAAGCAGGAAATGTCTTCCAGGCAGACCATTTAAGAGCCAGTACTTGGCAGACACTGTAAGTCGACTATGGTGGAAAAAATAAAAATCATTTTCAAAAGGGCCAGTTCTTATTTTCCCTACTCTCTTTTTTCCTCCATGACAATAATTGGTGATTTTCTAGATAGAGATTGTTCCATCATTCTGGGTCCCAGGTCAAAACAAAAAAAAAACAAACAAGCTTCAACAGGGTTGCAGCTAATCGATGTACTATAAATGAGAGAGAAATCTTTGTTCTTATAAGCCCCTGAGCTTTTGGGGGGTGTTCCTTAGCCTCTTCTGACGGTCACATAACGGAGACGCCTGTCGGCACGGCTGATTTCAGGAAGTGCTGTCAACAAGGACTGTCAACACAGTTCTGATCGTGTCACTTAACTTTTTGCAGGGTGGTCGGCCTAATGGTATGGAATGATAAACGCAAAATCTTCTGTGTGTAATTTAAGGCCCTCTGTGATTCGCTGGTAACTGCAATTTCATTCATTCATTCTCTCTCTCCCTTTCTCTCTGTCTCTGTCTCTGTCTCTGTCTCTCTCTCTCTCTCACACACACACACACACACACACACACAGTTTACTGTCACAATGAACAGCTCGCCTTTTCCTACTTGATTTTTTCCAAATCCACGCCTTTGTTCATTCTGTATCATTCCGAGAAGAGGGTTTTCTTCTCGCCTTTTCTGTTTATGAAACGATGTGTGTCTCAAATGCCCCATCTCTGTGAAGTGCTTCGTGGACTCCACAACATCCAGGACGGCTTTCTGGGCAACGGACGATGACCTCCGAAGCCACGCTCCCCCCGACGTGACACTGCTCTCACTCCGTACCGCTCTGCTGTGTCACCATGGCCCAGCCAGCCTGTGCAGCCACACCAAATCCTAGCGACGGGTCTGTTACACAAAACAGCGCGTGGCCCTTCGTAAATACCCAATAACTATTAGATGAATTAATTAGGTAAAGCTTGCAGTTAATTTTTTAAAATATTTACCAAATATCCACGAGGGGTATAACAAGGAACAAAGAAAATATAATTATTATCTACATTAGTATTTATTTTATTTATTTTGTCTTTTTGCCAAAATGATTCTACATTTTGACACTCCTGTGGCATATGGAGGTTCCCAGGCCAGGGGTCTAATCGGAGCTGTCACTGCCTGCCTACACCACAGCCACACCAACGCCAACGCCACATCCAAGCCACGTCTGCGACCTACACCACAGCTCACGGCAACACCAGATCCTTAACCCACTGAGCAAGGGCAGGGATCGAACCCGCAACCTCATGGTTCCTAGTCGAATTCGTTAACCACTGAGCCATGACGGGAACGCCTACATTAGTATTTACTTTAGACTTTACAAAATCCTTCCAGCTATTTCACCCTCTGTCCTCACAAGCACAGAGTAAATGGTCATAAGAAGGAAACTATCTGTTCCCAGATGAAGAAGCGAGACTCAGGGAAGTGAAGGTGACTGGTCTAAATTATAGATCAGTAAGTGGAATAGCTCCTGGTTTTTTCTTTCCATTAAATAACCAAGTCTGATAAGCTTTCCTTTCTCAGAGAACACACGGGTGATAAACAGAAAAGCAGCGGACATTGACTGTCATTGTATCTTTAAAATCGAACTTTAGGAGTTCCCGTGGTGGCTCAGTGGTTAATGAATCCGACTAGCCTGGGAACCTGCATATGCTGTGGGAGCAGCCCTAGAAAAGGCAAAAAGACAAAAAAAAAAAAAAAAGGTAAATATGTTCATGATATTATGTTTCGTGAAAAAGCAACTTACAGTTATATAAGCTCTGCATATATAAAACTGTATAATGACAAGATTTTATAAAAATTAAAAATATAATAAAAAAAGGCAAAATAGAAATGCATCAAAATATTAGGAGTTGTCTTCTGGTGCTAGAATTATTAGTGATTTCTCTTTTTGTTGTTGCTGTTGTTATTAGTGATTTCTCTTTTTGCTTGTTGTTGTTGTTGTTGTTTGTTTTTGCTTTTCAGGGCCGCACCTTCTGCATATGGAAGTTCCCAGGCTAGGGGTTGAATCAGAGCTGCAACTGCCAGCCTACACCACAGCCACAGCAATGCAGGATCCCAGCAGCGTCTGCAGCCTACACCACACATCACTGGCAACTCCAGATGCTTAGTCCACTAAGTGATGGAACCTGCATCCTCTTGGATCCTAGTGGGGGGGTTGTAACCACTGAGCCGGGACGGGAACTGCAATGATTAGCGATTTCTTTCCCTATTTTTCTACAATGATAGTAAAATCGCTACCACATATATTTACATAATACATATGTTAACTACTATTAGGTACATTAATTTTAGGAAAAAAAGAGGCTCTACAGTAATTCTGAGGGAGTTACAGGTGCCCAAAGCACAAAGCACGTTTGGAAAGTTACTCTGTTCAGATAGATTCGCGCAGGTAAGGACTGGTCTCGAAAGGCAACTTTGCTCAGAGGCAGGCAGTCCAATTTAGTTTGGCTTTCAGTTTCCTTTTGAAAATAAAACTACTAGAAACCGAAACAAACCCGAGGCTCCTCGGGAAAACGAAACTGGTCAGTTGCGCTCTGGCTGCTCAGTGGTTAATGTATCCGACTAGGAACCATGAGGTTGTGGGTTTAATCCCTGGCCTTGCTCAGTGGGTTAAGGATCAGGCATTGCCGTGAGCTGTGGTATAGGTCGCAGATGTGGCTGGGATCTGATGTTGTTGTGGCTATGGTGTAGGCTGGTAGCGACAGTTCCCATTTGACCCTAGCCTGGGGACCTCCATATGCCACGGGAGCTGCCCCAGAAAAGCCAAAAAGACAAACAATAAAATAAAATAAAATAAAATAAAATAATAAAATCGAACTTTGAAGATTATTTATACCTAATATCTTATACCAACAGCCTAGGTTTCGTTTTTTACTAATTTTCCCTAACAGTGATTTATGGAGGACAAGAGAATGAGAAAAGGGGAAGAAAATAGTTTCCTAACTTTGTAACCGCTTGCCAGTTTCTCTCACAACACACTTCCCCATTGAAGCTAGACAACCAGCTCATAAGGTTCATATTATATACCCCACGCAGATATGAATAACTGGAGTCCTGGGGAAATTGTAGTGACTTGTTTAAGATAAATAGTAAGATAAATGGGGGACCAGATTCAAACTTTGCGCCTTCTCTGCCCTCTTTCCACCAAACTGCACTTTCACACAGGGAGGTGAGACGGCTGTTGGAAAGAGGATGAGAGAGAGGATGAGTTTACCACAGGTCATCATGTGGCACATGGGCTTGAGGAAAACAGAACAAACCAGTTAGGGGGAAGTGGGCCCACAGTCAATACTTGATCGGCTGGAACGACATCTGAAAAGAGGGAGGGAGGGGTATTGCATTTCCAGTGCGTTTCCCCTGTCATCCCCTTCCTACACCCACTTATGCTTAACCCCCTATGCTTCTGAGTTCAAAGCCCATCACCATGGTACTTAGCCAGGACAGCTCTTAGAACAAACGGAAAATGGACCGCACTCCATGTATTAGCGTGGTTTGTGATTACACTCCAGCTGCTGTCCCAGATACCTCCAGGAAGCTCTCTGTAAAATATCATCTAGTAGCTCTTCAAAAAGGGACAAGACAATTAGGACGGCCAGCACAAGTCAGCAGGAGGAGAAACCACCTGCTCCAACCCCAACTTTTCAGGCTCCCTAGAGACAAGAAATGGTAGTTTTAAATTTTAACGCCAGGTGGCAGTATTAGTCAACCTGGTCTCTTTACTCTTAGGCAACAACTTGGTTTATTTTTTATGGCTGACATTTCTTTTCAGTAGGTAATCTTATAATTATCCACAAGATGTTTATGATTTTATTACCCATGCTTATTGCAAGATATTGGTATTTAAATTACCTAGGGAAGAAATGACAAAATGCTATTCTCCTATGTTAGTATATTATTACTATGTTACTTCGTAATGCATACATTATAACTCTACATTTATCTGGAGTCCACCTGCAAGCTCATTGTCCTGAACTGAGGAGAAAGAAGAAAAATGCTTCTGAATCCTAGAAACTGTTGCCGTTCAAACCAAGGGCTTCTAAACTTGTTACCCAATAACAAATTGAGGATGACCCACAGTTTGTACTTAAAACATTGCTTCACTTGTTTCGTTAACCTATGTGACACAGGTTATACCTACAACTGAGTAAGCAGGGACACTAAAGAGCCTCTAGAGACTACACTTTCTTTTTGAACTAGAAGTGGACTTCCAACAGAGAAAGAAGGCAGTGGCATTCTGAAAAACACAAAGGAGCAGAAACAGCATCATTTCTTATTCTTGTTCTCATTGTTAAGCAACTGCTTATGCTTGAAAATGATGATATAGAAGAAACAGAAAGTGCAGGCAACCCGTACTTCCTTTTCCTTTCAGTCCTTCCTTATCATTAGGCCAAATGTTAGAGTGTTGGTAGAACACGCAGGAATCAAGAAATGGAATAAAACAAAACAATTGGGTTCCTTTTGGGCGGTATTTCCGCTATTTTGATAAGAACAAAATACATTTGCATATAAGAGATACATAATATAAACGGCATAATTTCGACAATTTTACATAGGAATCAAATGCTTCTTTTGCCTTTATTCATTTTTGTTTTATTTTATTTTTCAGCCACACCCACGGTACATGGATGTTCCTGGGCCAGGGATCAAATCTGAGCCATCGCTTCGAGCTATACCACAGCTGTGGCAATGCTGGATCTTTCACCTACTTTGCCACATTGGGGATCAAACCCACACCTCCCGAGACAATGCTGGCTTCTTAACCCACTCTGTCGAAGTGGGAACCCTCTTGTTTTGCATTTAAAACTTGTATTGCGCAATGTAAAGATGAATGGTAAAATTCATGCAGATAATTTAAAATTCTATTTTTTCACACCTAGAATAACATTAAATAGCAAATAAAACACCATGACAAACTGAAAAAGAGACTGTGGAAGATGACCTTACTAAAGCCAAAGACATATCCAAGCAACAAAGGGGAAGACAAATCACCAAGATGTGAACACCAGAATGTTTACTGCTATTCTTTACAAAACAAACAACTGCAAAAGGAAGATGTCAGCAAACTTTTCTAGCAAACTGAGATCCCAGGAGTGCATGAACAGAGCCAGAGAGCGACCTCTCCGGTTTCAGCAAAAACCACTAGGTTTATTATTTTTTTTCTGGGATTTTACTGTTTTGGTAATATGAACCAAAGAAGAAGTATTAATACCACATGTGGAGACCCGTCAAATAAAGAAATCTGAAATATGTACTAAATGCTTTTTCCCCCTCTTTTGTTCACTTTGGATGCTGGGGGTAGACTTCCAAGTTTCATGATTTTAAAAAAGAAAATTATGCCCTTCTTATTAATTTCTAGACTGAAGCGAGGATAATATTTTGCTTTCTTATATGACCCTGAAAATGAGCAGCATGAGTTCCTCAAAAATAAAAATTTTTACCCTTGAAATGAAAAGATGGGGAAAAAATATTGTGAAAGAAAGGACTTCATATTTTAGCATCTTTAACTGCCCCTTTTTTGCATTTTTTGAACAAGTGGCTCAGAATTTTCATTTTTCCTTGGGCCCCACAAATTATGAAGTTGGCGCTAATAACTCAGGAGAACATTTTCTGGAGCCTATCCAGACTTATTCTCCAGCCTTTGTGCTAGGGGTGGGCAAAGATCTGATGTTTATCATCTAACTATCTCGATTTCTTCTTGCTTGAACTTTCGTTTTTCAGGCAAATACTCCATATTTAGACACTTTCTTCCTTTCCACCGCCCCCAGCCATGTGTCAATATAGGAACGACAGTGAAAGGTGGGAGGGAAAAGGTAAAGCAATGGATTCAAATTGAAATAGAAGGCGTTTCTCTTTGTAGTGTTCACCAGAAGAGTTTTATCTTCGTATCATGAAGTTTTGTGAGATTTTTTTTCCCGCTCTTGTAACCCTTAACCATGAGTAGTTTGTAATATGTGGGAAAAGTCAAATCAGAATATAGAAATTCAGTAAAATGATGTCAAAAACAGTAATCACAAGAGAAGGGTAAAATGCAAGATTGTTAAAAATAATGTTAGAAATTATGAGATCAGGAGTTCCCATTGTGGCTCAGTGGTGAATGAATCCGACTAGGAACCATGAGGTTGCGGGTTCGGTCCCTGCCCTTGCTCAGTGGGTTAACGATCCGGCGTTGCCGTGAGCTGTGGTGTAGGTGGCAGACGCGGCTCGGATCCCGCGTTGCTGTGGCTCTGGCGTAGGCCGGTGGCTACAGCTCCGATTCAACCCCTAGCCTGGGAACCTCCATATGCCGTGGGAGCAGCCCAAAGAAATAGCAAAAAGACAAAAACAAAAACAAAAACAAACAAACAACAACAACAAAAAAAAAAAACTCAAAAAAAAAAAGAAATTATGAGATCAGCAGCTTAAATAATCATGTATATATAGAGATTGCTACATATAAGTTCAGGGTAACCACCAAACAAAAATCTATAATAGATGCACATGCAGAAAATGGAAAGAAAAAGAGAGAGAAATCCAAGCGTAGCACAAAAATGGTCATCAAGGAGTTCCCACTGCGGTGCAGCAGGTTAAGGATTTGATGTTGCCTCTGTAGTGGTGTGGGTTTGAATCCCCAGACTGGCATAGTGGGTTAAGGATACAGCATTGCTGTAGCCGTGGACTATGCCAAGCTGTGGCTCGGAATCCACTCTTGGCCAGAACTTCCATATGCCATGGGTGTGGCCAAAAAAAAGATAGTTATCACATCACAAAGAAGAGAACAAAAGTAGTTGAAAGAAAGAAAAAAGAAGTACAAAAACAATTAACAGGAAGTTCCCATTGTGGCTCAGTGGTAATGAACCCAACTAGTATCTGAGGAGGTGGGTGTGATCTCTGGCCTCCCTCAGTGGATTAAGGATCTGGCATTGCTGTGAGGTGTAGGTTGCAGACACTGGGTCCAGATCCTGAGTTGCTGTGGCTGTGGCATAGGCTGGTAGCTGAAACTCTGATTCAACTCTAGTCTGGGAACTTGCACATGCCACAGGTGCATCCCTTAAAAAAAAAAAAAAAAATCTAATTAAGGAGGTAAAAGACCCATACCTAGAAAACTATAAGACTGTTGAAAGAAACTGAAGAGAACACAAACAGATGGAAAGATATAATGTATTCATGGTTTGGAAGAGTTAATATGGTTAAAATAACTCTGCCACCCAAGGCAAACTACAGATTCAACACAATCCCTATCAAAATACCAAAATCATTTTTCAAAGTAGAAAAAATAATTCTAAAATTTGTATAGAAACAGAAAATACCCATAAGAGCCAAAGCAATTTCAAGAAAGAACAGGAGTTCCCGTCGTGGCGTAGGGGTTAACGAATCCGACTAGGAACCATGAGGTTGCGGGTTCGATCCCTGCCCTTGCTCAGTGGGTTAAGGATCCGGCGTTGCCGTGAGCTGTGGTGTAGGTTACAGACGCGGCTCGGATCCCGCGTTGCTGTGGCTCTGGCGTAGGCTGGTGGCTACAGCTCCGATTCAACCCCTAGCCTGGGAACCTCCATATGCCGCGGGAGCAGCCCAAGAAATAGCAACAACAACAACAAAAAGACAAAAGACAAAAAAAAAAAAAAAAAAAAAAAGAAAGAACAGAGCTGGAGGAATCCTACTCCTTGATTTCAAACTACACTACAAAGCTGCAGACTATAGCACTATAGTATGTAGTACAGCACAGACTGTACTACAGTCATCACAACAGCATGGTACTGGCACAAAAACAGATACATAGTTCAACAAAGCAGAGTAGAGAGTCCAGAAATAAACCTGTGCCCTTATGTTCAATTAATCTATGACAGGAGTTCCACTGTGGCGCAGCAGAAACAAATCCAGCTAGTAACCAAGAGGTTGCAGGTTTGATCCCTGGCCTTGATCAGTGGGTTAAGGATCTGATTGCTGTGAGCTGTGGTATAGGTTGCAGACTCGGCTTGGATCCTTCATTGCCGTGGCTGTGGTGTAGGCCCACAGCTGTAGCCCTGGCCTGGGAACCTCCATATGCTGAGGGAGCAGCCCTAAAAAAAAAAATAAAAATAAAATAATTCTATGACAAAGAGGCAAGAATATACAATGGAGAAAAGACAGTCTCTTCAATAAGCAGTGCTGGGAATACAGACAGCTGCCTGTAAAAGATTGAAATTAGAACATTTTCTATCACCATGTACGAAAATAAACTCAGAGATCAAAGACCTAAATATAAAACCAGACACCATAAAACATCTAGAAGAAAATACAGGCAAAGCACTCTTTGGCATAAATTGTACCATATTCTCTTTTTGATCTGTCTCCTAAGGCAAAAGAAACAAAAGCAAAAATAAACAAATTGGACCTAGTTAAATTTAAAAGCTTTTGCATGGCAAAGGAAACCATCAACAGAACAGAAAGACAACTACTGAATGGGAGAAGATATTTGCAAATAATATATCTGATAAGAGATTATTGACCTGGGGGTTGGGGGATGCGCTGGGGGTGTGGGATGGAAATCCTATAAAACTGGATTGTGATGATCGTTGTACAACTACAAATGTAACAGATTCATTGAGCAATAAAAAAAATAAAATAAATGCAAAAAAAAGAGATTATGACCTAAAATATACAAACACATAGACCCCAACATAAACAAACTGATTTAAAAAATGAGCAGAGGGTTGGAATAGATATTTCCGAGGAAGACACACATGTGGCCACCAGGCACATGAAAAGATGCTCGACATCCCTAATCATCAGGGAAATGCAAGTCAAAACCACAATTTTATATCACCTCTCACCTATCAGAATGGCTGTTCCCCAAAAAAATAACAAATAGCAAGTGCTGGTGAGGATGTGGAGAAAGGGAGGTCTTGTGTAATGTTGGTAGGAATGCGAGTGGCAGAGCCGCTGTGGAAAACGGTACGGAGATATTACCAAAAAATTAAAAACATAACTACCGTATAATCTGACAAGTCCACTCCTTGGTATTTTTCTGAAGAAGTAGAAGGGCTAATTCAGAGAGTTCCCATTGTGGCCCAGCAGAAATGAATCCGACTAGAATCCATGAGGATGTGGATTCAATCCCTGCCCTCACTCAGTGGGTTAAGGATCCAGCATTGCTGTGAGCTGAGGTGTAGGTCGCAGACCCAGATAGGATCTGACGTTGCTGTGGCTGTGGCATAGGCCGGCAGCTGTAGCTCCGATTCGACCCCTAGCCTGGGAACCTCCATATGCCGCAGGGGTGGCCTAAAAAGAAAAAAACAAAAAACAAAAACAAAAACAAAAAAAACACTAATTCAAAAATATACATGCACCCCTAAGTTCACGACAGCGTTATTTACAATAGCCCAGATATGGAAGCAACCACAGTGCCCATCGATCCGAGCCTTGATTAAGATCATGTGGCAGGGAAGAGCTCCAGGATGCGGTGCTCACCTTCTCCCACAAACACATAAACAACTCACCTCCATGTAGAACAATTTGCACAGAAGTACTGAACACTGGCGAAAGATCTTAAACCTCCAAAGAGGCCAGGAAATCGTCCACATTACTGGTCGGAACAAAAGGAAAAAAAGAGAGAAAAAAAGAATCAGGATAGGACTAGCACTCCTGAGGAAAGGAACCCACATCCTGGGAAGCCGCCTAACTGACAGGGAGCTCTGCCGAGAGGGAGGGACCTCAAATCTCCGAGAAAAGGTCAGCAGCTGGACCGAGGAGGGCAGAGCAGAGTGAGAGCCGCACGGGTCCTCTGCAGCACCGGCTGGACACCACAGCCTGAGACGCTCAGGCAGCCCGGGCTGGGTGCTGAGACTCAGGCTCTGGGGCTAAGCGCGGGGGAGAGAACTAGGGCTGGCTGTGTGGAGACGGCCTGAGGGGCTGGGGAGAGGTGCCCCAGGGGAGGGAAGCTGGGAGGAGGTCTGGGCCCACAGGAGAAGCAAGGGGCCACTGCTGGGGAGGGGAGAGGAGGAGGCGGAGGCGTGGACCAGCACGGGAATGTCTCTCCCTGCACACACGCAGACTCCCAGAGAGTGGAAAGGCACCAACTGTGCAGGCTACAGGTAGCTCGGCATCTCTTACGTGGGTTAAGGGCAACGGGAGCTGAGTGTGAAGCAGCGCCTCTTGAGTGGTATACAGGTGGCAAACCACAGCAGTCATCTCAGTCACCTGGGCGGTGTGGCCAGCCACCACTAGGGGTTTGTGAACAGGCACCACTCTCGGCCCCAGTCACTTAGAAGTCAGCAAAAAACAGGGCGCTGCAACCGAGCACCACGTGTCCTTGCTCTCACTCCCTGGGAATGCACCTGCCTTGCTGCTGCCGCTGCCAAATTCTCCAGGTTCCACCTATATCTGCCTGATCACTGTCGCCTCCTAGGCCCTGCCACTAGGAGCAGCCTGTGCCACCTTCCCACAGGTCATTGCCACTCTCAAGGGCCCAGCAACCAGGCCCTGGCTACTACCCCTGCCCACTGCCTCTGTCTCCCTGGAAGCATGCACAGCACCCTAAAAATAAAAAAATAAGCTCTCACAAAATACCCAGGGGTGCTCTTGCATATAAATAGCCCTCTAAGACTACAGTAGTTGTTTTCCTGAGACTCACAGAATAAGAAAACTATAAGCCAAATTAAGAAGCTCAGGTACCATTTCCAGTTAAAAGAACTGGAGACTTCATCTGAAGGCGCAAACAATGAAACAGACCTCTGCAGTCTAACAGACACTGAGTTCGCAAAGGAGATAGTAATTGACAGAACATTGTAAATCAGCTATAATGGAAAAAATAAAAATCATCATTAAAAAAAAAAAACAAAAAGGAGATAGTGAGAATACTGAAGGAATTAAGAGTGAATATAAAGGAATTAAGAACAGATATGAACAGTAGTGCAGATTATTTTAGAAAGGAACTAGAAAATATTGGGAAGAGTCAAGAAAAATTATAAAATTCATTTTCAGAGACACAAGCTGAGTTAAAGGCCTTAAAGAGCAGAAGAATAATGCAGAGGAATGAATTAGTGACTTGGAAGATAGAATAATGGAAATCACCCAATCAGGACAGCAGGCAGAAAATCAACTGAAAACACTTGAAAGCCATATAGGAAATCTATGGGATGATATAAAGCAGGCCAATCTATGCATAATAGAGATTCCAGAAGGAGAAGAAAAAGAAAAGGGGATCGAAAATATATTTGAAGAAAATATGTCTGAAAACGTTCCAAACCTAAAAGAAACAGATATTAAGATATAGGGAGCACAGAGGGACCAAACAAGTTGAGCCCAAATGGGCCCACACGAAGACATATTATAATAAAAATGGCCAAAGTTAAAGAGAGGATTCTAAAGGCAGCAAGAGAGGAGTTCCCATCGTGGTGCAGAGGAAACGAATCCGACTAGGAACCATGAGGTGGCAGGTTCGATCCCTGGCCTTGCTCAGTGGGTTAAGGATCCAGTGTTGCTGTGGCTCTGGTGTAGGCCGGCGGCTACAGCTCCAATTAGACCCCTAGCTTGGGAACCTCCATATGCCATGGGTGCGGCCCTAAAAGACAAAAAAATAAATAAATAAAAAATAAAGGCAGCAAGAGAAAAACACAGAGTTAATTATAAGGGAACCCACATAAGGCTATCGGCTGATTTCTCTACAGAAAAACACAGGCCAGAAGAGAGTGGCAAGATATATTCAAATTAAAGGAAAAATTTTAAGCCTAGAATAATCTACCAAGCAAGAATATTATTTAACATAGAAGGAGAAATAAAGAATTTCTCCAACAAACAAAAACTAAAAGAGTACAGTAATACGAAACACATTATAAAAGAAATACTGAAAGGACTTCTCCAAATAAAAAAGAAGTAAGAAGAAATAGGATGGAGGAAACCACAATTGGAAAGCAATCACTTAAATAAGCCAGTATACAAATCTAAAAGGAAAAAAAAAAATCCTACTGTAAAAGTGACGATAAACACAAGGAGCAGCAAAAGAACAAACATGAAGATGTTAAAAAAGGACTTCAAAATCATAAAAGGTGGGGAAGAAAAGTAAAAAAAATCTAGACTTTGTTTTTAGAATGTGTTTGAGCCTATGACTCTCAGGCTAAAGCAAGCATATATAGGAAGGGGTTAACATACTTGGAAAATAGGGCAACCACAAATCAAAACCAAACATACCAGATATCACTTATATATGGAATCTAATAGATGGCACAAATGAACCCATTTACAGAAAGGAAACAAACTCATGGACTTGGAGAACAGACACGTGGTTTCCAAGGGGGAGGGGGAGCGAGGGGGATGGACCGGGAGTTTGGGATTAGTTGATGCAAACTATTGCATTTGGAGTGGCTAAGCAAGGAGACCGTGCTGAATAGCATAAGGAATTACAGTCACTTGTGAGAAACACGATGGAGGATAATGTGAGAAAAAGAATGTGTGTGTGTGTGTGTGTGCACGAGCACGCGCATGACTGGGTCACTTTGCTGTATGGCAGGTATTGACAGAAAATTGTAAATCAACTCTAATAGAAAAAATTAACATCTTTAAAAAAGAAGAACATGTGGTAATATTGGAATATAACTGAACCATTACTCAACCGTAACAAAGAATAAAACCTTGCCATTTGTGACAACACAGATGTCACGACATGGACATAATACCCTAGAGGGTATTAGGCTAAGTGAAATAATTCAGGCAGAGAAAAAAAATACAGCATGATTTCACTTGTAAGCGGAATCTAAAAAGCGAAACAAAGGAGCAGACATAACAAAACCAAAACAGAGTTATAAATACAGAAAACAAACAGGTGGAGGAGCCAAGAAATAGGCGAGGGAGATGAAAAGGTTCAAACTTTTAGCCACAAAATAAATGAGCAGGAGTTGCTGTTGTGGCGCAGCAGAAACAAATCCAGCTAGGAACCATGAGGTTGTGGGTTCAATCCCTGGCCTCACTCAGTGGGTTAAGGATCTGGCATTGCTGTGGCTGTGGCTGTGGTGTAGGCTGGAGGCTACAGTTCAGTGTCGACCCCCTAGCCTGGGAGCCTCCATATGCCGCGGGTGTGGCCCTAGAAAAGAACAAAAATAAAATAAAATAAAATAAATAAATGAGTAATAGGTATCAAATATGCGGTGTGGGGACCGTAGTCAGTAACTACATAACATCTTTATATGGTGACATATTAACCAATCTTATTGTGCTGATCAGTTTGAAGTGTATAGAAACATCGAATCGTTGCCTTGTACACCAGGAACTAACATAGTGGTGTATGTAGGTCAACTGTACTTCAAAAAACAAACATATAAACAAACTTATACAAAAAGAGATCAGATTTGCGGTTACCCAGAGGCAGGGAGTGGGCAAGAAAGAAGAGGATGAAAGCAGGCAAATGGTACAAACTTCCAGACGTTATATACGTAAGAACTAGGAATGTGCCTACTCACATGTACAACATGGTAAATATTGTCAACGCTGTTGTGTATTATACATGAAAATTCTTTTTTTTTCTTTGCTTTTTAGGGCCACACTAGTGGCATATGGAGGTTCCCAGACTAGGGGTTGAATAGGAACTGCAGCTGCCGGCCTCCACCACAGTCACAGCAACTCAGGATCCAAGCCGAGTCTGTGACCTACACCACAGGGCACGGCAACACCGGATCCTTAACACACTGAGTGAGGCCAGTGATGGAACCCACAACCTCATGGTTCCTAGTCGGGTTCGTTAACTGCTGAGCCATGAAGGGAACTCCCCTATACATGAAAATTCGTAAGACAGTAAGTCCTAAGAGTTCTCAGCACAAGAGAAAAAAAATTTTTTAATTTAAATTAAAAATTTAAACATTTTTTTAGGGAGTTCCCGTCGTGGCGCAGTGGATAACAAATCCGACTAGGAACCATGAGTTGCGGGTTCGGTCCCTGTGCTTGCTCGGTGGGTTAACGATCCGGCGTTGCCGTGAGCTGTGGTGTAGGTTGCAGACTCGGCTCGGATCCCGAGTTGCTGTGGCTCTGGCGTAGGCCGGCGGCTACAGCTCCGATTGGACCCCTAGCCTGGGAACCTCCATATGCCATGGGTACGGCCCAAGAAATAGCAAAAAAAGACAAAAAAAACCCACAACATTTTCTTAATTTCCTTAATTTGGTATCTACATGAGATGAAGGATGTTTTCTAAACTTCTTGTGATAATCACTTCATGATGTATATAAGTCGAATTATTATGCTGTACTACACCTTAAACTTACACAGCGCTATATGTCAACTATATCTCAATACAAGAGAAAAAATGAATAAACGCTTTTAAAAACTGTTTTATGAAAGTAAAACAAATCCTAGTCAGATTTGTTCCTGCTGCTTCATGACGGGAACACTCCCATTCATTTACTTACTTTCCATTTACTGAGTAACCCGCTTGTACAAGGTACCGCTTGAGAAATGTCACGGAATTTCCATTTCGAGGTGATTACATCTCACAGATCAGATGAGATATGTAGACCAGTAACCACAGGAAAGGCTGTGTATGAAGAGGCTCATGGATAGGAACGAACAAAGGATTACAGACACTCAGAGAGGCAAAGCCTCTCTCATTTTGGCCAAGGAGGTCAGGGTAAGTTTCCTGGAGGATGTATGTTGCCGCTGCGAAGTACCATCAAGAAGGTGGAGAGGGAGTTCCCTTCGTGGCGCAGCGGAAATGAATCTGACTAGGAAGCGTGAGATTGCAGGTTCAATCCCTGGCCTTGCTCAGCGGGTTCAAGATCTGGTGTTGCTGTGGCTGTGCCGTAGGCCGGTGGCTGCAGCTCCGATTAGACCCCTAGCCTGGGGACCTCCATATGCTGAAGGTGTGGCCCTAAAAGGACAAAAGACAAAAACAAACAAACAAAAAAAAAAGGAAGGTGGAGAATTTGAGACCTTCTTGGTGGCTCATGGGGTTAAGGATCCAGTGTTGTCACCGCTGTGGCTTGGGTCCCTGTTGTGGTGTGGTTTGATCCCTGGCCCAGGAACTTTTGTGTGCCTGGGGTGTGGCAAAAAAAGAAAAAAAAAAAAAAAGAGAGAGAGAGAGAGAGAGAGAGAGAGAAAATGAGAGAATGTGGAGAATTGAGAATTTTAATTTACAGAAATGGATGCAAAGGAATTGGACATGGAGAATTGGCATGAGCAAAGAAACATAGGTAGGGTGAGATATGTAGAGTGGGTTCCTAAATAACATTCAGATTTTAAAGTCAAAATGCCAAGGATCTTTAAACCCCCTCCTCTGAGGAGGTTGACTAGGCCAATTCACCTGGGGCCTGGCGTGGACATGTTAGTACAGTAACCAGATGGAGAGAGATAGGAGGCCTGGTAGGTTTGGGGGGTCAGGCCCTCCAGATGGAGTCTATTAAGCAACACTGCGAGGAATGGAACACTGCGCACCAAGATTTCTATTAAGCAACACTGCGAGGAATGGAACAGAGGCGCACCAAGATTTCAGTCAAATGTGGGACCTGATTATTTTCTATTTCAATCTAGAGAAATTTCTCAAATGCCAATTTAGCTCAACAAGAATTAGCAGAGCGCCAACCACGAATACCAGGTCCAAGGTTACATGCTCAGGAGCTTATACGTTTAAATAGTTACCCTTCGGATTTCCTACTTTAATGTAATTTTATTTGTCGTCATTCAGTTACAATTTAGGTATAGATTTTAAATAGCCATTCAGTGTTAAAGAGGTTGGGAGACAGAAGTAGAAGAGATTTAAGAGGAAGGAAACAGGACACCTTTGGAGCGAGTGTCGTGTGTCAGACTGCCATGAGCTTTACAGACTGTCTCATCAATGCAGCATGAATATTGGACAGTTTGGTAGAAATGGGGTGGGGGGAAGATATGGAGATGAGGCCAATTCAGAACGAAAGCTGATGCCTCAGTCTTATCGGTGAGATTAAACGTCTATAAATTCTTTACATTTGCCTCCCAAGTGTTTCATTGCATTTCACCACTGAGGCTCGGATGAGTTAGTGAACTTTGCTGAACTCCTGTCCTCTCATCTGAAAACCAGGAATAATTCCCTACCTTATGTCAAATCCCCAGCAGACTGCTTGCTGCCTAAGCAGGTGTTTAATAACGACTTCCTTTTTCCTGTTCCACTAACTGAAAGTGGCCCAACAGGTCTCTGTTTAACCTGAGGGTTTCTTTTAGTAAATTGATGAATCAGGAAAAAGTAGAGGCTATGACAGAAATACATCGGAAGGCAATGAGATAGCAATCTTAGCGATCCCAAAGCACAAATATGCCACTAAGCACAGGGTAAAGCATAGGGAATCTCTACATCCCATCTGAACATTGCCCCCTCAGGTTCAGAAGGCATGTCCGGAAGAATTTCATCAGTCCCATTTGACCATTTGTTTGTTTTGAGGTTTTTTGTTGCTGTTGTTTGTTTGTTTGTTTTTGCTTTTTAGGGCCGCGCCCATGGCATATGGAGGTTCCTGGGCTAGGGGTCTAATTGGAGCTGTAGCTGCCAGCCTACACCACAGCCACAGCAACGCCAGATCTGAGCCACATCGGCAACCTACACCACAGCTCACGGCAACGCCGGATCCTTAACCCACTGAGCGAGGCCAGGGATCAAACCTGCAACCTCGTGGTTCCTAGTCGGATTCGTTGCCACTGTGCCACAATGGGAGCTCCCCATTTGACTATTTGAAGGTTGATTTTAAGAGAAGATATAACACTAGGTAGAGTTGGTCGGTTTCTGAGTGTCAAGCCTCCACCCTATGCTCAGCCCTAGATCAGGTGCGCCGAAGGATTCACAGGGGATACAATCTCTTCCGAAACACAGTACAGACACACATAACACAGAGAAAAGAAGGATGTGCTAGAGTTAAGGGCTAAATGGAGCATTACTGGCAACTGCAGCAGGAATTCAGAGAAAAAGAGGAGGCCACTCCTGGTCAGTGGGGTTAGAAAAGAATGGCCTTGCAGGGATGCTAAAGAGAGAAGGGAGGGAGGATCCTAGGCAGAAAAAGCAAAAAGGTTAAAAGCAGGTAGCCAACAACTAACCTCGTGTGTCGAGGGGACAGTGAGTCTGGTTCCACACAAAGTTTGTATTTGGAGCAGAAGAAAACAAGTTTCAGTAGAAAGTGTGGGCCAAACACAGAGGCCCGGTAGTAAACCGGAGGTGCTGAGCCACCACAAGAGGTGAGAACACAGCACTTTTAAAAGAGCATCCTTGTGGAGTTCCCAATGTGGCTCAGTGGGTTAAAAACCTGACTAGTATCCATGAGGATGTGGATCCCTGGCCTTGCTCAGTGGGTTAAGGATCCGGCGTTGCCATGAGCTGTGGTGTAGGTCGCAGACGTGGCTCGGATCCTGTGCCGCTGTGGCTGTGCCATAGGCCAGCAGCAACAGCTCTGATTAGACCCCTAGCCTGAGAACCTCCACATGCCGCGGGTATGGCCCTAAAAAGACAAAAGACAGGAGTTCCCGTCGAGGCTCAGTGATTAACGAATCTGACTAGGAACCATGAGGTTTCGGGTTTGATCCTTGGCCTTGCACAGTGGGTTAGGGATCTGGTGTTGCCGTGAACTGTGGTGTAGGTCACAGATGTGGCTTGGATCCCGAGTGCTGTGGCTGTGGCGTAGGCCGGCGGCTGTGGCTCTGATTTGACCCCTAGCCTGGGAACCTCCATATGCCTTGTGTGCGGCCCAAGAAATGGCAAAAAGACAAAAAAATAAAATAAAAATAAAAATAAAACAAAATAAAAAGACAAAATAAATAAAATAATGTAATAAATGAGGAAGACAATTTCATCCACAGTAAAAGCCAAAGCCTCAGAGGGTCTACAGTCCAGCCACCAGCTCAGCTCTCCAATCCCAGTCCCAGATGCTCCCTTGCTTTCCTCCCTGGAGCCGCCCAGACCCCTTATAGTCCCTTCATCATGCCAAGCGTGTGTCATCTCAGAACCTTTGCACTCTCACCCCTTCTGCCTGGAAACTTCATCCCTGACATGCACGGGGCTGACCTCTCACCTCCTTCAAGTTTTTGCTCACATGTCACCTTCTCAGAGTGGCCTCTCCGGACCACACTATTTAAGGTTAGACACCACCCTCTTAGTCTTCTATTTTTCATTTTATTTTATTTTTTTGTCTTTTTGCCATTTCTTGGGCTGTTCTTGCAGCATATGGAGGTCAGGGATCGAACCCATAACCTCATGGTTCCTAGTCAGATTCGTTAACCACTGAGCCACGACAGGAACTCCCTGTTTTATTTTTTACATTGCACCTCTCAGCCTCTAAATACTATAGAATATACTGATTTACTGGGTTTATGTTGTCCTCTTCTTCTGCCCAACAGCATACTCCACGAAGGCAGGATTTCTGTCTGCTTTGCCATTAAGGATACCCAATGCCTCGGTATCTAGCACCCTCTCCCAACCCAACCGTTGACTGAACAGATCCGGTAGAACTCATGGTACAAACAGATGATTGCTCTGTTTTAGGGTCTAGGCATCACTGCCACTAACAGTGAGCAAAGAGGCTTCTCACTTAAAAAAAAAAAAAAATGACAGTGTCCAAAATGTGAAAATTCTCACAGCTGCCACCTTGACCTGTTGACTGGTTTTCCAGACACTCAGTTTTTCTTCCTCTTGAAATTGGTAACTTTCTGCAAAATCCTAACTTCACTGCTTTCTTTTTTCCAAGAGTCCCTTTAATCACAATAGCCAACTTGAGAGCTACTTCTACAGAAAAGGAAAATCAGTCATTTCTGTGTTCTTTAGCTATAAAAAATGTCTTTTTTTCTTCTTTGACATTTTCCTTGGCTCCATTATCATGTGTGCCTCTCTGCTCTGGGCTGAGGTGATCCATCTGCAAGCCAGAATTCTCGTGCTGATTCTGCCCAGAATCACCCATAAGTCAGTCAGCTTGTGCACTCACACTTTTTAATCCTCCTTCTCACATTAAGCCCCTGCTTATTTTAGCCTGGCAGGCAAAGGAGCAGCTGCTTGCCTGGAACCCCCTAGGTAGCTAAAGGCCTTATGTGTAGGGGCATGTGAAGAAGGAAGGAGTAAGCTGAACCTGACCCTAAAGTTTCCATCCTTAGCCTTTTTTTTTTTTTTTTTTTCCTTTTCTAGGGCTGCACCCACGCATATGGAGGTTCCCAGGCTAGGGGTCAAATCGGAGCTGTAGCCCGCGGCCTATGCCACAGCCTCAGCAATGCCAGATCCAAGCCATGTCTGCAATCTACACCACAGCTCACGGCAATACTGGATCCTTAACCCAACAAGGGAGGCCAGGGATTGAACCCACAACCTCATGGTTCCTAGTCGGATTCGTTAACCACTGAGCCACGACCAGAACTCCTCCATCCTTAGTCTTAGTTACAGAAACAAAGGTCTTTTTTCCTACTTGCAACCTGTCCAAAGAATGTATCTTCCCATCACCCCACGTATTGTACCTATGCTGATAATTATTAAATATGTAAACATCTAAGTTATTTTTATGTGGAAGGCATAATCAATATATATACTTTTCCAATATGGCCTTAAATATTCCCCCAATTTTCTTCGCTACTGATTTTTTTCCCTCTCTTTCCCTAAGTTATATATGTATTTTCCAAGTAGTTTTTTGTCCATTTAATAGCAGTAAGAGAAGTACAACTGCCTATGTCAGGTGTCAATAAGCTTCTGTATCTTGAAGGACTAGATATAGGGCCCTTAGGCTTTGCAGGCCATACAGAGGTCCTATGATGGAAAGAAGAATGACACCTTTGAGGAAAAACTATCAGTATTTGAAGAGAGCTCAAACACGCTAATGAGCAGATCCCGTTGTGGCTCAGCAGGAACTGACTGGTACCCATGAGAACGAGGGTTTGACCCCTGACCCAGTGGGTTAAGAATCTGGCGTTTCCTTGAGCTGGGGTGTAGGCCAGCAGCTGAAGCTCTGATTCGACTTCCATATGCTGCAGGTGTGGGCCTTAAAAAAAAGCAAAACCAAACAGACCAAAAACGTGCTAATGAGGGCTCACATTTGTGGAGTACCTACTAGTACTGCTAAGTACTTTACACGGATCCTCATGACAATCCTAAGTGGAAGATGTGTTGTTATTCCCTTTCTAAAGATTGAAAAAAAAAAAAAATGAGGCAGTTGGAAGTTCCCTGGTGGCACAGCTGGTTAAGGAGCCAGCACTGTCACTGCCATAGTGCAGTTTCAATCCCTGGCCCAGGAACTTCTGCATGCCCTAGGTATAGCCAAAAAGAAAAAAAAAAGAGAGAGAGAGAGACAGAGAGAGGTAACCTATCCAAAGTGATATAGTAAGTGGTAGAGCAGAAATGAGAATTGTTTGGAGTAGGATAGGACCAGGATATGCAGTGGTTCATAGACCATCAAAATTAAACATTTGGATTTTGAGGTTTTTTTGTTTTTTTTTTTTTTTGGCTTTTTAGAGCCACACCCTCAGCACATGGAGGTTCCCAAGCTAGGGGTCGAATTGGAGCTGCAGTTGCCGACCTACACCACAGCCACAGCAATGCAGGATCTGAGCCAAGTCTGCAACCTACACCACAGCTCATGACAATGCCAGATCCCCCACCCACTGAATGAGGCCAGGGATCAAACATGCATCATCATGGATACTAATTGGATTCATTTCCACTGCACCAGAATGGAACTCCGTGATTTTGATCTTTTCTTGGCCATGACCATGGCCTGTGAAAATTCTCAGGGCAGGGATCAAACCTGAGGCACAGCAGTGACTCAAGCCACAGCCGTGACAACACTGGATTCTTAACCCACTGCACCACAAAGGAACTCTAACATTTTGATTTTATGGTAAGAGAAAAAGGAAGCCACTAATGTGTTAATGAGGTAGGAAAGCCCTGTGTGCGTGCATGTGTGTGTGTGTTAACACAAATGTATTTGCATATGTTCATCTGAGCTGTAGCATGAAAACTAGGCGAAAGGGTGGGAACAGTGGATACTGAGACACCGGGAGGTAACTGCTATCGTGTGGGCAAAAGCCAATGGTGATATTAACAGGACCAGGGGCTTGGCCCTGGAGAAGGACAGAGTGGACGTGTTTGAGACACATCTTGGAGGGACAGCGGATGAGGAGTATGAAGAGACAACAAGAGGGAGGTGTCAAGAATGATCCCTCGGTGTCTGCTTGTCTACCTGGACAGAGGACAACGTCTCTCGCTGTCGTAGAGGACACAGCAAAAGGAGCAAACCCGGGCACAGGGAACAAGGTCATGACTTTGAGCAACGTGGAGACATTTCCAGTGGACAAGCTCAAGAAGACAGCTGTAGCTTTGCCTCATGGCCCAGCAGGTTAAGGATCCCATGTTACGCAGCAGCTGGACTTGCGGCTGTGGCCCAGTTTTGATCCCTGGCCCAGGAACTTCCACAGGCCGTGAATGCAACCGAAAAAAGAAAGAAAGAAAGAGGAGAGGTGTATTCGTGGGTCTGCAGCTCAGAGAAGTCTGGGTGAGAGATGTGGATCTGGGAGCCAGCGGTGGTAAGTGGCCACTGGGAACGGATGAAATGGAGCAAAGGAGAGGGAGGAGTGAGGTTACCTAACAGCCGGGGAGGAAACCCATATTTTCCTTGGCCTTGATTCAGCCCTTCACCCCTTTTCTCACTCATTGATCCACATCCCCGCTTCTGTGAGAGCAAAACAAGTCCAACTGGAGAATCACACCAAGAAAACGATAATGGAGTTAACACTGGGGACACCTTTTATCCAGCTTGAGGCAGTCCTTCTCAAAGGAAATAGCTAACCCAGCAGTTCTATTGTGTCTTAAGCCCTTAGTATCTCAGGCTTCAAAATGCATTTTTTTTTTTTTTTTTTTTTGGTCTTTTGTCCTTTTAGGGCCAAACCCTCGGCGTGTGAAGGTTCCCAGGCTGCTGCCGGCCTACTCCAGAGACACAGCAACGTGGGATCCGAGCCACCTCTGCGACCTACACCACAGCTCACAGCAATGCCGCCAGATCCTCAACCCACTGAGCAAAGCCAGGGATCGAACCTGCAACCTCATGGTTCCTAGTCGGATTCATTAACCACTGAGCCAAAATGGGAACTCCAAAATGCATTTTTCTTATACAATGAAAACTTAGAAATGAACACGCAGAAAGTAACTTGCCAAATAAGGCTCCCCAAAGCTTGGAAGAATTACTGCAGTTTCTGCAGGAGCTTGTGTTACAGATATGGAATAACTTGAGCACCCAGAAAGGTCGATTGTTCTTTATTTGATCTTAGTTTCTTTTATTTAATTAATTAACTTTTTTGGACATACCTGCAACATGTGGAAGTTCCTAGGTCAGGGATTGAACGTGAGCCCCAGCAGTGACACCACCAGCTCCTTAACTGCTAGCGCATCAGGGAACTCCAAACTCTTTTTTATTTTAAAGGTGTGATTACCAGAGCCATGATTTCATCCATAGCCTGCTGGGCATTGAAAATGCACCAAGGAGAAATACACATCTAGCTCTTACGCCATCTACTTACACTATTTTTTTTGTAATGGCCTCACCTGCAGCATATAGGAGTTCCCAGGCCAGAGACTACATCTGAGCCAGAGCTGTGACCAACACTGCAGCTGCAGCAACCTTTAACCCACTGTGGGATCTTTTAACCCACCGCACAAGCCAGTCATCAAACCTGCGCCTCCGTGGTGACCCGAGCACCTGCAGTTGGATTCCTAACCTACTGTGCCGCAGTGGGAACGCCAGCCCATGCTGTTATTAAAAATAGCTTTGGCACAGACGCTTATTTAACATGAGGGTTTTTGTGAGATACAAATCTGAACTTTAAAAGCAAGCAAGCAAACTGTTTCAGTTCGTAAGCCCCTGAGGATGACTGTTCCCCTAAGTTCATCCGTGAAGTTTCTTTTTCCTTGGGATGGGGAATTGAGAGGCTGCTGGGCCATGTGGTGATGAAAACAGGAGCAGTGAGCCTGTCAGCCAGACCAGTATATCTGGGCTGTTCAGCCACCAGGATCAACAGAGCAAATCATTCCAACTACAGTCTGGTGACAATCTGGTTGCCTCTATTAAGAGTGTGTGTCGAGTTGAGTCAGACACATCGCAGCAGGAAACAGGAAACAGATGGCTCGCTCCAATTAGGAGAGTCCCAACAGATTAAGTAAAGATTCTGTACCAAAGTGAGGGACGGACAGAGGAAGGGGTCAGGAGGGCGCGGTGGCCTGGGCCTTAAGAGGTGAGTGAGAGAATGGTTAACAAAACCCAGAGAGAGGAACTCAAAAAAAGCTGCCTGGCGAAGCTCTCCTGGAGAGGAGTTGGGATCTTTCTTGTATGCAGGGATCCTGCCAGCTTTAAGAGACCCAGTAGGGGAGTTCCCGTCATGGCGAAGTGGTTAACGAATCCGACTAGGAACCATGAGGTTGCGGGTTCAGTCCCTGCCCTTGCTCAGTGGGTTAACGATCCGGCGTTGCCGTGAGCTGTGGTGTAGGTTGCAGACGCGGCTCGGATCCCGTGTTGCTGTGGCTCTGACGTAGGCTGGTGGCTACAGCTCCGATTGGACCCCTAGCCTGGGAACCTCCATATGCCGCGGGAGCGGCCCAAGAAATGGCAACAACAACAACAAAAAGACAAAAAAAGACAAAAAAAAAAAAAAAAAAAAAAAAGAGACCCAGTAGGGAAGCCACAAGCAAAGACCCTCACCTCACATTCCTTGCCCCTTCCTGGAGCCCCATCAGCCAAGAGCTGATTCAGGCCGCTCAGGTCAGCCTCCCAGGTCAGAAGGCAGGTGGAGACGGACAGGGAGGACCTGGAGAAGCAAAGCACAGCAGCGTGAAGAGGAGGACAGGCAAGTCAGTGACCCAAATCCATGGACAGAAGTCATGGAGGAGAGGGAGGGTGGGGCAGTGGTTTCATATAAGGAAGCCCAAGAGGTTGATTCGAAAAGTTACACATTCGTTTTATTGTATTGTATTGTACTTTTTCTTTTTAGGGCTGTACCCACCGCATATGGAGGTTCCCAGGCTATGGGTCTAATCAGAGCTGTAGCCATCGGCCTACACCACAGCTCACGGCAACGCCAGATCCTTAACCCACTGAGCGAGGCCAGGGATCGAACTCGCCACCTCATGGTACCTAGTCGGATTCGTTTCCACTGCGCCACGACAGGAACTCCACACGTTAGTTTTATATGTCCATCATAATATGGCAATAGCAATCCTCAAACCAGTAGAAATGATCAAATTAAAGTGGATGACTAGCTCTTGGAAATTTTATAGAGATTAGGCAGGAGCAAATTATTTCTAAGGTCTCTTTCAGACTTGTGCACAATGATCCTGTTATTTGTTGAATAGAAAGTCAAGTAAAGTTAGCTTCTTGGCAAAGGTATGAAAAAAAGGTGGATTTTCTTTGTTTTTAGTAAAATGAATATTTGAAAACCCACTACTAAACTGAAAAATCCCTATACACAAAAATCTTCATCACAGCAAAGAGCAAGATGCTAGACCAAACTTCATTTTTAATAGTTGGGAAATAGTTAAGAAAATTATAATACTCTGCTCACAATTATTTATTTTTTATTTTTTGGCCACCCTGGGGCATGTGGTGTCCCCGGGCTAGGGATCAGATCCAAGCTGCAGTTGCGACCTGCACCAGGTCGCAGCAACACCAAGTCCTTAATCCACTGTGCTGGGCTGGGGATTGAACCTGTGTCCAGGTGCTGAAGAGACACCACTGATCCCACTGCACCACAGTGGGAACTTCCTTTGCTCACAATTTTAAAAAAATGCAAAAAAAGTCTTGAATGAAATTATCAAAAATTAGTTTTATTAAGATGGTAAAACAATGGACTCTTTTCTCCTTATTTTTCAAGTTTTCTGTAATGCGTGATCACATTTAATTAAAAAACTTTATTATTTACTTACTTATCAGTATTATTATTTATGTCAATCACAGTGTTTCATTTATTTTAATTGTAATTTAAACATATTACTTTAAAATGCAATAAACATTCTATCTTTGGGAGGGTTGAAATTTTTCTACATCTTTATTTGGATGAAGGTTATAAATGTATACATAATAAAAATACTTGTATTATTTATGATTAACACAAGTTATGCATATTTACATATGTACATTTATATATGTTATACCTCAGTACAAGTTTTTAAAATTGTAATCCATAATACATTATCTAAAGTCTACTGGATAAGTGAGGCCAACTGTAATTCTTTCTATCTTTACTTTCTGCATTTTTTTTTTAGGCCTTCCCTAGGGGAGGTGAACGTTGCCCAGTCAGGGATCAAACCCGCACCACAGCAGTAAGCCTAGCTACTGCAGTGACAATGCTGAATTCTTAACTCGCTGTACCACAAGGAAACTCCTACCTCCTGCATTTTATCAACACGATACAGCATGATATTCCTGAATTTAATCTCAAAGACAAAAAAAATCTTATAGCATTCCTCTTTATCAGTGCCTGTTTACTGGAAAACCCTTGTCTCTGGATATAGTATCAGACCATCTTCATTGACAAATTGGAAGCCGTTGACAACTGCCCTCAGCCCATGAAATTTTTAGTAGTAGCACTAAAAATAAAGAGAGGAAATACAGACAGAGACTGGGGACAAACTGCTATTTGAAAACACAAGAAAAGCTATCTTTATTCATACTTGTTATTTTCATAGTACTTTTTATTTGGGAATTCTTCACAGTGGAAACTACCTGTGGGGCACAGACAGCAATGAATACAATGCCATTATTTAGTTCACAGGAAGTGGAGATGCAGTAAGGTCAAATCTTTCTCAGAAATTAGCAGTCAGAGCCAAGCCAGAGCTAAAACAAGAGAGCTTCTGAAACAGTCCTGAGATTCAGATGTGCTAGTTATTCTGTGCTTTTAAAAGACCGGGTCTCAAGAATGTCATTCTTCTCGATGGAAGTTTTCATTAAAGGTGTGTACGTTGCGATTTAAATTTTTTAGTCATTATTGGAAAGAGTATGTCTAATATCTCAGATTATGGGAAGCTCTCCCCCACACTGCCTGACTGGACATATTTCCTGTTGAACAGGGATATTCTAATTCAAACAAAATGTAAATTTCAGGAATTGCTTTGAAGCACAGCTTAGCTTCCTCTCTATGACCTGGAACAAGGCCCATTTGGAGATGCAACGTGTCAGCGTAAAATCGGAAGTATTAAACAACTTTCCATTGTACCTTGACCTAGTTTCCAATGTAGACATAAGACTTTTTCACTACGAGCTTGTAAAGCAAGTCACTTATTTTCCCATGTTTCTCATTCTTTATGATTATCACACAAGATGTTTGAAAATACTAAGTAATAATATTAAAGACTCTAAATATGTCAAGTGCTCAATTTTTCCCTGACTTCCTTTTTTCCAGCTTTATAAAGATGTTACCCATATATAATAACATATAAGGTCTATAACATGATAATTCGATACATGTGTAAATTGCAACATGAGGGAGTTCCCGTTGTGGCTCAGTGGTGAACAAATCTGACTAGGAACCATGAGGTTGCAAGTTCAATCCCTGGCCTTGCTCAGTGGGTTAAGGATCTGGCATTGCCGTGAGCTGTGGTATAGGTCGTAGATGCAGCTCGGATCCTGTGTTGCTGTGGCTGTGGTGTAGGCTGGCAGCTACAGCTCTGATTCAACCCCTAGCCTGGGAACCTCCATAGGCCATAGGTTCGGCCCTAGAATAGACAAAATAAATAAGTAAATAAATAAATTGCAAAATGATTACCACAGTAAGATTGGTTAACATTTCCACATCCTCACATAATTAGCATATTAGCATTTTGTGTGATACCTGATTTCATTTTTTAAAATATTATTATTATTATTGTTATTGCCTTTTTAGGGCCTCACCTGTGGCATATGGAGGTTCCCAGGCTAGTGTTCGAATCGGAGCTACAACTGCCGGCCACAGCCACAGCAACATCATATCCAAGCAGTGTCTGTGACCTACACCATAGCTCATGGCAATGCTGGATCCTTAACCCATTGAGCGAGGCCAGGGATGGAACCCACAACCTCACAGTTACTAGTCAGATTCATTTCCAATGCACCATACCAGGAACTCCTAAAAAAATATCATTATTCTCTTTTTGTTAGCAGAGTTGTGTTGCATTCCTTTCAGGAGGCCCTCCGGAAGAATCCGTTTTCTTGTCTTTTCAGCTTTAGAAAAGACCTTGCCACAATCAAGTGCTAAGATTGACCCCCTCTCTCAGCTTGTGTTGTATGCACACCTCTGAACAAATCACTGTGCCCAGGAGAACCTGTTATTCTTCCAAGGCTGGCCTGGCTAATGTTCCTACTTCTAGAGCTAATAAGTAGATTTAACTATATCTGAACTGCACAGTGTAATTAATACTTGAAGGGAATAGTGCTCCAGGGCAAACAATTACACAAAAACAAGCAAACACACAGACACAAAAAAAACCCAGTTGTCGAATTCACGGAGATTAAGAGAAAACACATTCTCGTTATTGATAAACAGTCAGCCAGGCTGCTCAGTCCAAGGTTTATTGAGCGCTGAGCACTAGGTGCTGCAAAAGATGCAAAGATAAGCCAGGCAAAGCTCCTCGTCTTTCGGAGCAATTGTCGAAAACTTTGCTTTCAAACTTCAGTGTGCATAATGTTTTTTAGGGACCTTGTTTAAAATGCAGGTTCTGCGCCCTCTTCCAGACTTATTAAATGAATTTTTGGCTCTGGAGTCTGGGAGTCATCATTGTTTTAAAGCAGGTGATCACTGAACGATACTTTGAGAAACAAGTATAAAAGCTTTCAACACATAAACATGAACACACACAAAAAAACGATGCAAGGGATAGGTGGAAATATTAGAGGGTTTCAAATTGTGTGCTCCTGAGTAGAGCAAGCCTGGCTTAGTCTCCACTGTGAGACATTAACAAAGATTTGGTGGTGATAATGAGATGTGTTCTGGGCTTTTATAGGCAGATGAAAAAGAGCAAAGCATCCTAAGTGAAGGAAACAGCTTGAGCCAAAGCACAGACCCCTGGGACCTCTAGGAATCCTTTTTTAAAGAATGGTCTGAATAGGATAAAAATTGCATTATTAGGGAGTTTCCATTGTGTCTCAGCAGTGGTGGACCCAACCAGTATCCATGAAGGCACAGGTAATTTAAAAAAACAAAAAATAAAATAAAAATTGCGTTGGTGATAAGACTATAAAAACTTAATGCCACTGAATTGCTACACTTAAAATGGTGAGGTGATACACTGTGTTAGGTGTATTTTACAACTTTTTAAAAAAGTAAGTTAAGGCCTGTGGGGAGGGATTCTATCCATAATTTTTGTAGAAATTTGGTTTGCATCTGGAAGCCTTGCTAGTTGGAATCCCCTCAACACTTAAAACATGGCAAATGATCAGGGACACGGTCTTTATCAGCAGGAATGTTGTGCAAATATTTGCTCCCCGTTCAGGCACAGTCATCAGAAAGGACACCGGCCCCTGGCGCTGGGGCAGGATTCTGGAGACTCCTGCTGTGCCAGCTGGAAACCTTCTGGCAGAGGTCCTGGGGGAGGGGTGGGGCATCCAGGGAAGTGAAAGGGCACGTGGGCATTCAGGGGAGCAACTGGTTTATCAGCTGAAATGCAAGGGTTTTAACATGTCCAGAACTGGTCTGACTGTATCTGCGTAAACTGGCTGAACACCAGCAACATTCCTGGGTGTTTTGAGCACTGTGTTCTATTTCTAGCACCTATTTTGCTGCAGGAAAGCTTATGAGGAAAGCTGGATTTGCCTTTTCCTAGCCCATCTTACAGAAACACATCTCCTCTACAGTTTCACTTTTCCTCCTCTCCAACCTTCCTACCTGCCAGGGATCCCCATACACACACCCCTAGGTGCCCAGTCCCCATGAGTATAGTTCAACAGTCACCTGATTCGTTACTACTGAGCCACAACGGGAACTCCCTAGCCTTTGCTATTCTGTCAGTTTTGCTATAACACTTGTTTTGAAAGTGAGAATTTATTCCAGTGCAATTGATTTATTAGGAAATGATTTGAGCATAATGCAAAATTTGAATTTATGTGCAATTTATCTGTGAAAAGGCTCGGTGGATGTAGGAAACCACACCCAGCTGAATCGTACTCTGAAATTGCCAGTTGACACCGAGACCACGCTTCCCCTGGACTATTCCCAGCCAATGGCTGAGGGCAGAGAGACCTAAGGCAGGCCTGTTCCTAGGAGAAGGGGGAGGACTCACCTGACATGTCACCTTGGCTCAAAAATTCCCCAAAGACTTTGCCGAAGGTTTTTCAAACGTGCACTGAGGTCTAAGACTTTTCTGAGCCACCCTGCCTCCCTTCTCTTCTCCACAGGGGTTAGACCTTGCATTGCCATCTAGCAGCTCTCCTAGCCTCCTCTGGCTCTCTTCCCCTTTCCCCTCAGGTATTCTCCCCAATAAATCTCTTGTTCGTCTTAGAAAGAAAGAAAGAGAGAAAAAGAGAGAGAGAAAGAGAGAAAGAAAGAGAGAAAGAAAGAAAGAAAGAAAGAAAGAAAGAAAGAAAGAAAGAAAGAAGCAAGAAAGAAAGAAAGAAGGAAGGAAGGAAGAAAGAAAGCAAGAAAGCAAGAAAGCAAGAAAGAAAGAAAGAGAAAGAAAGAAAGAAAGAAAGAAAGAAAGAAAGAAAAAAAGAAAGAAAGAAGGAAGGAAGGAAGAAAGAAAGAAAGCAAGAAAGCAAGCAAGTAAGCAAGAAAGAAAGAAAGAAAGAAAAAGAAAGAAGGAGGGAGGGAGGGAGGAAGGAAAGAAGGAAGGAAGGAAGGAAGGAAGGAAGGAAGAGAGAGAGAGAGAGAAAGAAAGAAAGGAAGGAACACATTGTACCTAAATGTGTTCCAGGATCTTCCCAAGTCCCGGATCAGCGTCTCCCTTACACACCTACCCAAGCTTTTCCCTTACATCATCTGGCCTGACAACCAGCCAAGAAACAGACCTGATAAATCAAGATGAAGATTTGCGCTTCTCATCAAGACATGTGGAGGCATCTGTTGTCCAGAGTGGTAAACATATCCCTGCTGCTATACTTTTCAAGAGAATGGCTGGTGGGGTGGGGGCTATTTTGGACAGCAGGAGTCATGTGCGACATCACTCATCTCTTAAACCACACCATGGGGATATCCACTCACGAATGACATCTGGTGCAGCCACCCCTCAAGTATCTTCGCCCAAATGAGGTGAGATGACTAAGTAAAATAACATTCACCAAGAATCCAAAAACTCCAATGACTACAACCTCATTTCTTTTTTTTTTTTAATTACTCAAATGAATTTATCACATCTGTAGTTGTATAATGATCAGAACAATCCAATTTCACAGGATTTCTATCCCACAGCCCAAGCATATCCCCCCACCCCCCAAACTGTCTCCTCTGGAGACCATAAGTTTTTCAATGTCTGTGAGTCAGCATCTGTTCTGCATAGAAGATCCGTCTGTCCTTTTTTCAGATTCCACATGTCAGTGAAAGCATTTGACGTTGGTGTCTCATTGTATGGCTGACTTCACTTAGCATGATAATTTCTAGGTCCATCCATGTTGCTAAAAATGCCGGTATTTCATTCCTTTTAATGGCTGAGTAATATTGCATTGTGTATATGTACCACATCTTCTGGATCCACTCCTCTGTCGATGGATATTTAGGTTGTTTCCATGTCTTGGCTATTGAACATAGTGCTGCAATGAACCCTGGAGTACATGTGTCTTTGCGAGTCATGGTTTTGTCTGGATAAATGCCCAGGAGTGGGATTGCTGGATCAAATGGTAGTTCTATTTTTAGTTTTCTGAGGAATCTCCATACTGCTTTCCACAGTGGTTGCACCAATTTACAATCCCACCAATAGGGTTCCTTTTTCTCCACACCCTCTCCAGCACTTCTTGTTTGTAGACTTTTGGATGATGGCCATTCTGGCTGCTGTAAAGTGGTCCCTCATAGTGGTTTTGATTTGCATTTCTCTAATAATGAGTGATGTTGAACATCTTTTCATGTGTTTTTAGGCCATCCATATGTCTTCTTTGGAGAACTGTCTGTTTAGACCTTCTGCCCATTTTTTGATGGAGTTGTTTGGTTTTTTGGTATGGAGCTACAGAAGGTGTTTGTAAATTTTGGAGATTAATCCCTTGTCAGTTGATTCATTTGCAAAGATTTTCTCCCATTCTGTGGATTGTCTTTTCATTTTGTTTAGGGTTTCCTTTGCTGTGCAGAAACTTTGAAGTTTGATTAGATCCCATTTGTTTATTTTTGTTTTTCTGAGAATATGTTGCTGTTGTTTATGTCAGAGAGTGTTTGGCCTATGTTTCAACCTCATTTCACTAACATGATCTCAAATGTGTCAGGATGTGTTCTGTTTCTAACCCCTTTCCTTCCCTACAATCCCTCTTAGTCAATGAAACAATGGAATTAAAGGGGTGAAGTAACTAGACACAGTCAGGTATCCTGGAGGATTCCTGCTGTGCCACAGCAGGTTAAGGATCTGGTATTGCCACAGTTGTGGCATAAATTGCAGCTGCAGCTTGGTTTAGATCCCTGACCCAGCAACTTTGATATGCCATGGGTACAGCCATTTAAAAACAAAAAAAATCAGGTATCCTGAATTGGATACTGGAACAGAAAAAAAAAAAAAAAAAGATATTAGAGGAAAAACTGATAAAATACAAATAGAGCTTTTAGTTAATAGCATTGTACCCATGTTAATTTCTTAGCTTTGACAAACATAGCATTGTTATATAAGATACCAGCATCAGGGGAAGCTGCATGAAGTGTACATAGGAACTCTGTACTAGCTTTGCAACTTTTCTGTAAATAAAATTATTCCCCTCCAAAAAGAAGTTTACAAGTTCTCTGATGTTTCAGCAGGTTAAGGATCTGGCATTGTCACTGCTGTGGCTTGGGTCAATGCAGTGGGACAGGTTTGATCCCTGGCCCAGGAACTTCCTCATGCCCGTGGGCTCGACCAAACAAACAAACAAACGAACAAACAAAAAACAAAAAGAAGTTTATTTTTAGGAAAGGTCAAGAAGGAAGAGAGAATCTAGTCTATAATTACTCTCTATTCAAGGAATGATTGCAGTCCAACGATACCACTAACCTCCTCATTATAAAATCTTCCTCCTGGTCATTCAAAGCAAGGTCAACTGGCATTCCAGGTTGTTTTTCGTTTTTTTTTTTTTTTTTTTTGGTCTTTTTGCTATTTCTAGGGCCGTTCCCGCGGCATATGAAGGTTCCCAGGCTAGGGGTCTAATCGGAGCTGTAGCTGCCAGCCTACGCCAGAGCCACAGCAACATGGGACCCGAGCCGAGTCTGCAACCTACACCACAGCTCACGGCAACGCCGGATCTTTAACCAAAGATCCGGCGTTGCCGTGAGCTGTGGTGTAGGTTGCAAGGGCAGGGACCAAACCCGCAACCTCATGGTTCCTAGCCGGATTTGTTAACCACTGCGCCACGACGGGAGCTCCGCATTCCAGGGTTTTAGGAACAGTCCATAAGACATAATTGTTAGAAATATTGCACAAAAAAGCAATCAAAAAAATAACTTTTTTTTTCTTTTTAGGGCCATACCTATAGCATGTGGAAGTTCCTAGGCTAGGGGTCGAATCAGAGCTACACCACAGCCACAGCAATGCCAGATCCAATCCGTGTCTGTGACCTACACCACAGCTCATGGCAATGCTGGTCCTTAACCCACTGAGCAAGGCCACATCCTCATGGATACAAACCAGATAGTCAGGCTCATTACTGCTGAGCCACAACAGGAACTCCCAAAACACTAAAACATTTTAGATAAAATATGTTTATAGTGACTTAGATGACAAATATGAAAAGAAAAATTAACCCCAATAATTGTTTTACTTCTGGAAATACCTGTGGATTTCATCAAACTATTGCTTCAAGTACCTCCAGGAATGAGACCAGGGAAAGGAAGGGAAATTTATACATTTGGCTCTATATACTATTTTTTTTTTTTTTTTTTTTTTTGTCTTTTTGCCTTTTCTTGAGCCATCTCCTGCGGAGATTCCCAGGCTAGGGGTCCAATCGGAGTTGTAGCCACCAGCCTACACCACAGCCACAGCAATGCCGGATCTGAGCCGCGTCTGCAGCCCACACCACAGCTCATGGCAACGCCGAATCCTTAACCCACTGAGCAAGGCCAGGGATCAAACCTGCAACCTCATGGTTCCTAGTTGGATTGGTTAACCACTGTGCCACGACGGGAACTCCTCTATATACTCTTGTATTGCGTGATGTTTAATTGCTGCTATTTTTTACAATAGGAATATATTATTTTTATAATTTTTTCTTCACCCGAGGGTTCACTCTAATGACGTGAATAGTGTTGCATGTTCTGTGGGTGTGGACATGAGTATGATATGTATCTATCATTATAATGTCATAAGAAGTATTTTCACTGCTCTAAAACACTTCTGTACTCCGTGAATATTCATCTCCCCTTTCCCCCAAACTCCTCGCAACCACTGGTCTTTTTCTTGTCTCCATCATTTTGCCTTTTCCAGGATGGCATGTAGTTGGAATCTATTTTTCTTTTTTTCCTTGAAAAGAGAGGTTCAAAGCCTTTACGTCTATGAGACCACCCATGGCCCACCCATGCACGGACCGTTCAGGCTCTCAGTGGCAAACTCCCCCACTAAATGTTGCAGCTTTTCTTCCAGTTCTGAGCCCTGTCCCTCGGTCCTGCCCAACAGCCATGTGGAGGTTCAGCAGGACACCTGTTGGGTATTTGTTCACAGGAAGGCCACGAGTTTTGTGCCCCTTGTCACCATGAACCCAGATTCCTGTTGGGTGTGTTGTAAACAGAGAGGTCATTTCTTCAGGACCCCTGTTCTGAACACATCCCTGTAACTTTTTGGGGGGGTGGGCGGGAGCATGCCTTTTGAATGTGAAATTTCTCCTGGGCCAGGGATCAAACCTGAGCCAAAGTTGCAACCTGCACCACACCTGGGGCAATATCCAATCTTTAACTCGCCACACCACACAGGAAAGTCCACCCATACAGCTTTTTTTTTTTTTTTTTTTTTGTCTTTTTGACACTTCTAGGGCCACTCCCATGGCATATGGAGGTTCCCAGGCTAGGGGTCGAATCGGAGCTGTAGCTGCCAGCCTATGCCACAGCCAAAGCAACACGGGATCCGAGCTCCATCTGTGACCTACACCACAGCTCACGGCAATGCCGGATCCTTAACCCACCGAGCAAGGCCAGGGATCGAACCTGCAACCTCATGGTTCCTAGTCGGATTCATCAACCACTGAGCCACAACGGGAACTCCCGTACAACTTTTTAAACAAAGATTTTTTTTTCATTAGCATGTTGTTCACCATGTAGACAAGATAGCTGTGTTTGAAATGAAAACACAGCAACTAATTATAACCATAAAATAAAAGAACTGCAGTAGTCAAAAAGAAAGAAAAAGAGGGAAGGTAGTTTTTGTTTTTGTTTTTTGTTTTTCTAGGGCTGTACTCACAGCATATGGAGGTTCCCAGGCTAGGGGTCTAATTGGAGCTGTAGCTACCAGCCTACACCACAGCCACAGCAACGGGGGATCCGAGCGGCGTCTGCGACTTACGCAACAGCTCACGGCAACGCTGTATCCTTAACCCACAGAGCGAGGCCAGAGATCGAACCTGCAACCTCATGGTTCCTAGTCGGATTTGTTAACCACTGAGCCACGATGAGAACTCCCAGGAAGGTAGTTTTCTAGAGAATACTTCCAAGATGTTCATGGCGCTTATCATATTATAAGATGATTTTTTTTTTTTTACTTTTGTATTTTATGTTTTCTATGGTTAACATGAATTTTTCCATAATTAGGAAATTTTTAAAATTAAAATTACAATCTATACATACATGATTTATCGACTTTTGTAAGTATATTATGATGCATATTCCTATGTGGGTCTTCAAATTAGAGTAAATGGCAGTTTCAGAATACAGACCATAATCTAACTCCAGAAAAAATTCTATGTAAAAAAAATAGGCCTGGAGTTCCAGTCGTGGCGCAGTGGTTAACGAATCCGACTAGGAACCATGAGGTTGCGGGTTCGGTCCCTGCCCTTGCTCAGTGGGTTAACGATCTGGCGTTGCCGTGAGCTGTGGTGTAGGTTGCAGACGCGGCCTGATAGCCTGGATCCTGCGTTGCTGTGGCTCTGGCGTAGGCCAGTGGCTACAGCTCCGATTCGACCCCGAGCCTGGAAACCTCCATATGTCGTGGGAGCAGCCCAAGAAATAGCAAAAAAGAAGAAAAAAAAAAAAAAAAAAGGCCTGAAGACCCTGGCCATGACCCATAATTGGTTTAGCTTCCTTTTCAAAGTTGTTGGGAAAAAACATTTAGCTGTGTACAAGGTTGCTTTCCAAAATTCTAGAAGTAATGACCAGGCAGATGCTGTTTGACTATTCCAGTGAGGTATCTGAAACCAAACATTTGATCATTTGTTAATTTTTCAAAAGAAGAATTTCAAACCTCTGGTTTTCTTTCCCTGTGGTTTCTTTTCTCATCTCCCCTTGAATATCCTTGAGACACCAACAAAAACTAGCCCAAATCAAATCCAACCTCAGTTCCTTCCCATTCCCAGAATTTTCCTCCTCCTCTCCTTTCACCCTGGAATTAAAAGCTGAGCTTGATTCTCTCCAGGAATATCGGTCAGATCTGGAGGGGATTTCACTGCTTCTAGGAAGGCACTAGACCAAGGTCACATTCGCAGAGCCAAATGGAAGTCAGCCAGGCAAAAGGAGAAAACTCAGGAAGAGCAGGGTGACAATAACGGCGCCGTAGAGCAGAGGAGAGATTAGCAGCTGAGTGTAAATTTGGCAGGGTGTCTAAAGGGGATTTGTAGGAAAGTTTGCCCTGTAAGGTGCTGCATCCCCAGCCCCACCCCAGTGCAGCCCTCCACCCTTATTCCCAAACCTCCAAAAACCTCAGTCCTCCATTTACTGGCTGTGTGGCTCTGAGCAAATATTGATTTACCTCCCTGTTTATTGACTTCCTCATCTGTAAAACAGGGATGTGGTCACGCCGCTTTTGTTGTCAGGATTAATTGAATCAATCCTGTTCCATCACTGAAACAATGCCCATTGTAAGAGCTACACAGCTATGTATGAGTTAGCTACTGTTTTTCTGAGCCCTCATAGTCCAACTAAAGCTGCTTTTAATGTACCCTGAGCAGACTGGCTCAAAAGTAATCCTGTAGAATTTTTTTTTTTTTGTCTTTTTAGGGCTGCACTTTTGGCACATGGAGGTTCCTGGGTTAGGGGTCTAATCGGAGCTGTAGCTGCCGGCCTAGACCACAGCCACAGCAATGCGGGATCTGAGTCACGTCTGGGACCTACACCACAGCTCAGGGTAATGCTGGATCCTTAATCCCACTGAGCGAGGCCAAGGATTGGACCTGTGTCCTCATGGATGCTAGTCGGGTTCGTTAACCACTGAGCCACGACAAGAACTCCAGTCCTGTAGAATTTGAGCTACTATTTCAAATGAGGTGACCACCATCTCCCAGCCTTAATCAGTCACCAAGTTCTGTCGCTCCATCTTTTAAAATGCTTCCACCCTTTCCTCTCCAATGCCTTAGTTGATATATTGACTCTTCCACAGGTGGCTGGTAAAGTCACCAATTGCTCTTCCTTTCCTCAGGACCGTCTAGCCCTGAGGTCCTTCAAAATGGTGCTAGAGATTCTCTGGAGTATAGATCTGTATGCCTTACTCCTCAGCTTAAACCCCGTTGAGTATGTCAACAGTCACTGTGTTTAGCCTGCAGCGTATGGAAGATCCCAGGCCAGGGATCAAATCCAAGCCACATCTATGACCTCTGCCAGACCTACGTCACAGCTGCAAATGCTGGATCCTTAACCCACTGCGTCAGGTCACGGATCGAACTGGCAATGCCACAGAGACAAGTGGGAACTCCAGCAGTCCACTCTTTTCAACTCAACCTCTGACCTTTTCAAGGCCTGCTATTTTCCATCAATCTACGTCATCACTATCAGCAAACACTTTGCACTGTTATGACTCCAGGACTTTCCATGCATCGTCTTTCTCTGGATTGATCTTCCTATTATTCTTTAACTAGTAAGTTGCTACTTACCTTCAAGACACTAATAAAAAAAATCTTCCTTCTCTGTAGTTTTTCTCAGCAACTCTAGGCAAAGTTTGTCATTTCTTCCTCTCTCTTTCCATTTTAGTTGGTCCATGGTCCTGCCTTTGCAGTTAACAGGCTATACTGGAATTATGTCTTTATGGGTCTTTCTCAATAGCCTGTGATTTACTCAGTGACAGAGGCTGTGACTACTACTGTGTTTGCCACAACCATGCCCACATGCCTAGCCCATCAAAGATGTTTAGAAACAGTGTGACGAGTGGATGAACGAATAAATGAGTGGATCAGAATAACACCCCAGGTGACACTGACATTGATGGGAGAGTAAATACAGTTTTTAAAAAAGTAGCAAATAGGATTCAAGGTCCACCACTGTGACTTGGGTTTTGTGACTTGGGGCAAATTTCTTATTCTTTGTGCCTCAGTTTCCTCATCTACAAAATGGCAACAATAAACCCTTATGGTTGTGTGATGATTAAATTTATTTATAAATGTAAAGTGCTTAGAAGAGTACCTGCCATATAGCAAGAACTCTGTATATATTAGCTGTTGTTTGAAGAGAGAGAATCACTGTAAACTCCACAAGAGCGAGACTAAGCCTTGCGTTTCCAGTTCATTCCTTACATCTGCTACAGTGCTCCATGGAGAAGAGCCACTCAGTAAAGACTTTTGAATGAATATCAAAGTAATAAAAAAAAAAAAGAACAAAAGGGAAGAGAATGAAAAACTAAAAAGGCCACATGGGAATGCATTCGGCACAAAGAACACCGATGTGGCCAAGTCACCTCAGGTCCTCAACACTGGGCTGGGTGATGAGGTGTACTTAGAGGTCCTGAACCTTTTATTCAATCCTCATGGGAACTTTGCACGCCTCGGTCAAAGTGTTCATTTTAAAGACAGTGAGGAGGAAAGATGTACTGTATACAAGGAGGGATTTATTTTAATTTTATTTTTAAGGATTTTTATTTTTTCCATGATAGTTTACAGTGTTCTGTCAATTCGCAACTGTACAGCAAAGTGATCCAGTCACACACACACATACATTCTTTTTTCTCACATGATCCTACATCAGGCTCCATCACAAGTGACTAGATAGAGTTCCCAGGGCTATACAGCAGGATCTCTTTGCTTATCCATTCCAAAGGCAATAGTTTGCATCTATTAACCCCAGATTCCCAGTCCATCCCACTCCCTCACCCTCCCCCTTGGCAACCGCAAATCTGTTCTCCTAGTTCATGAATTTCTTTTCTGTGAAAACGTTCATTTGTGTCGTATATCAGATTCCAGATATAAGTATCACATGGTATTTATCTTTTTCTTTCTGACTTACTTCACTCAGTATGAGAGTCTCAAGTTCCATCCACATTGCTGCAAATGGCATTATTTTGTTCTTTTTATGACCGAGTAGTATTCCATTGTGTATATATACCACATTTTTTTTCCCCACTGTACAGCACGGGGACCAAGTTACACATATATATGTATACATAATTTTTCCTCCCATTGTCGTGTTGTGATGTGAATATCTAGACATAGTTCTCAGTGCTACACAGCAGGATCTCATTGTAAATCCATTCCAAGAGCAATAGTTTGCATTTGTTAACCCCAAGCTCCCGATCCCTCCCACTCCCTCCCTCTTTGTATGGTATTTGTCTTTCTCTGACCTATTTCACTCAGTATGAGTCTCTAGTTCCATCCATATTGCTGCAAATGGCATTATGTTGTTTTTTTTATGGCTGAGTAGTATTCCATTGTGTATATATACCACACCTTCCTAATCCAATCATCTGTTGATGGACATTTGGGTTATTTCCATGTCTTGGCTATTGTGAATAGAGCTGCAATGAACATGCAGGTACATGTGTCTTTTTTAAGGAAAGTTTTGTTCAGATATATTCCCAAGAGTGGGACTGCTGGGTCATATGGTAGTTCTATGTAGAGATTTCTAAGGTACCTCCACACTGTTCTCCACAGTGGCTATACTGGCTTAAATTCCCACCAACAGTGCAAGAGGGTTCCCTTTTCTCCATAACCCTTCTAGCATTTGTTATTTGTGGACTTATTAATGATGGCCATTCTGACTCGGGGGTGGGGTGGTATCTCATGGTAGTTTTGATTTGCATTTCTCTAATAATCAGTGATATTGAGCATTTTTTCATGTGCTCGTTGGCCATCTGTATATCTTCCTCGGAGAAATGTCTATTCAGGTCCTTTGCCCATTTTTCCATTGAGTGGTTGGCTTTTTTGCTGTTGAGTTGTGTAAATTGCTTGTATATTCTAGAGATTAAGTCCTTGTCCATTGCATCGTTTGAAACTATTTTCTCCCATTCTGTGAGTTGTCTTTTTGTTTTCTTTTAGGTTTCCTTTGCTGCGCAAAAGCTTGTCAGTTTGATTAGGTCCCATTAGTTTATTTTTGCTCTTATTTTTGTTGCTTTGTGAGACTGACCTGAGAAAATACTCATAAGGTTGATGTCAGAGAATGTTTTGCCTATGTTCTCTTTTGGGAGTTTGATGGTGTCTTGTCTTATATTTAAGTCTTTCAGCCATTTTGAGTTTATTCTCATACAAGGTGTGAGGGTGTGTTCTAGTTTCACTGTGTTCTAGTTTCACAGCATGCAGCTGTCCAGGTTTCCCAGCATCACTTGCTGAAGAGACTGTCTTTGTCCCATTTTATAATCTTGCCTCCTTTGTCAAAGATCAGTTGACCATAGGTGTCAGGGTTTATTTCTGGGTGCTCTATTCTGTTCCATTGGTCTGTCTCTCTGTTTTGGTACCAGTACCACACTGTCTTGATGACTGTAGCTTTGTAATATTTTTTGAAGTCTGGGAGAGTTATGCCTCCTGCTTGGTTTTTGTTCTTCAGAATTTCTTTGGCAATTCTGGGTCTTTTGTGGTTCCATATACATTTTTGGATTGTTTGTTCTAGTTCTGTGAAAAATGTCATGGGTAATTTGATAGGGATTGCATTGAATCTGTAGATTGCTTTGGGTAGTATGGCCATTTTTACAATATTAATCTTTCTAATCCAGGAACATAGAATATCTTTCCATTTCTTTACATCTTCTTTAATTTCCTTGATTAATGTTTTATAGTTCTTGGCATGTAAGTCCTTTTCCTCCTTGGTCAGGTGTATTCCGAGGTATTTGATTTTTGTGGTGCAATTTTAAAAATACCACATTTTCTTAATCCATTCATATGTCAATGGACATTTATATTGTTTCCATGTCTTGGCTATTGTGAATAATGCTGCAGTGAACATACAGGGGCATGTATCTTTTCCAAGGAAAGTTTTGTCCAGATATACGCCCAAGAGTGGGATTGCTGGGTCATATGGCATTTCCATATTTAGTTTTCTGAGGTACCTCCATACTGCTTTCTGTAGTGGTTGTACCAATTTACATTCCCACCAATAGTGTAGGAGGAGTCCAGGAGGGATTTAATAATAAGACATTAAGAACCAGTGAAGCTTGTGTTTTCTTCTTCAGTCCATGGACTCATGACCTGCCAAAGTCACCTTTTCTGGTCCTTAGTTTGATCTGGAAAAAAATCAAACTCTAAGTACTTGCATGCCTACCTGCAACCTATATAATCATGTCTTCAGCAATCACCTGTCATCTGCATCTCAGGGCCAGAGTCAAAATGAGATGTGTAAGGGTGATGTCTTGCTTTAACACTGTCATACCATAGTACCACAGACTGAGTGGTTTATCAGCCACAGAAATTTACCTTGCACAGTTCTGGAGGCTGGAAGTCTGAGATCAGACCAGCATGTTTTTTTTTCTTTTTCTTTTTTGGCTGCACCCATGGCAGATGTAAGTTCCCGGGCCAGGTTTCAAATCCTAGCCAAAGATGCAGCAATGCTGAATCCTTAACCCATTGTGCCACAGTGGTAACTCTAAGTAAGGTTCTAATGAGAACCCTTTCTGGGTTCTAGTTGGCTGACCTCTCATTTTATCTTCACAAGGCAGAAAGAGAGTTAACTCTCTGGCCTTTTCTTATAAGGGCACAGATCTCATCACGAGGACTCCACCCTCATGATCTAATTACTTCCCAAAGGCTCCACCTCCAAACACTATCACACTGTGATTAGGGTTTCAACCTATGAGTTTGGGAGGCGGAGCAGGGGGAGGGGGTATAAACTTTCAGTTCTTTGCAAGTGATTTGTTTCTTTATGTATGAGGAGAAGGGGCAAAGCTTCATCTCTCCCTCTCTTAGGTTTTTAGGTTTTCTGCTGGGGCTCTTTAACAAAAAAGACACATTAATAAGAGAAAAACAGTTTATTAATGCATACAGTGCACATCATGTGCGGAAAATTTTAAAATGAAGAGTAGCTCAAAGTGGGTGGCTCCTGTTGTGGTGAAGTAGAAACGAATCCAACTAGAATCCATGAGGATGAGGGTTCGATCCCTGGCCTCACTCCATGGGGCAGGGATCCCATGTTGCTGTGGCTGTGCTGTAGGCCAGCGGCTATAGCTCTGATTGATCCCTAGCCTGGGAACTTCCCTATGCTGTGGGTGTGGCCCTAAAAAGAAAAAGAGTAGCTGGAAGTGGAGGCTTAGAACTCTGGCTTATATAGCATGTTCAATAAAGAATAATACATTTGTAGAAAAGTCATAGGACAAAGGAAAATAGTTTTAGGATTCCAAGTGCACCAAACTGTGGGAAGGTAGATATATGGGAGCAAAGTAACGAAGTAAGGTTTGTTTGCAGATTCCTTTGCTTCCATCTCAGGGCTCATAGAGTTTATATCCACAAAAATGGAGAATTTATATCCTGTCTGCAGGCAGAAAAAGGGTCAGGTAGGGAGAGCCTTTCCTGTTCACTGTTTTTAACTGCTTTAATCTCCAAATAATTTTTAGGTCAAAGAGGCATTTTGGGGGTAACATATTCTGGTCCCTTTCATTTACTATGAAAAAAGGCTAAGAGAAGGAGAAAAATGAATGGAAAGAATTAATCCATCTCAGTCCACCAGTTTGAAACCCAAACTAGAAAAATAAAGAAAAGAGAGACGGCATAACCAGATTATAAACTCCATAAAGAGACTGTCAAAGTATAAGTTTCAAAAAGTTAAAAATATCATTCTCAAATGAATACATAATGAACACATGCCAAAGGTTTTATTCAGTTAATTAATAGGGAGTCCGCAAGATGGTAAAACTGGTTCCATTTAATGAAAGACTGTTAGAATAAGATTGCAACATTAGATACAAAACTGGTTAATGTCCTTCAAGGCAATAATTATAACCTTTGGGGTTATTATTTCTATTGGATAAAAATTATTTGCATCTTTATGGAAAAAAACATTCAACTTCACTAAGATTAGGACCTTTAATCAAGAGTAAATAGTAATTTGAACAAGGTATATCCCATCTAGAATATGAAATATTTCTTGGGTGTGCCTGATAAACAGTGCTCTCCCATGACATTCAAAGGACACGCCACTCACATTTTTGCTTTATTTCCAAGGTTCACAAGTTTCTAAATAAAAAATATTTTTTCTACTTTCTTCACTGCTGTGTTACTAGCACCTAGAAGTAGGGCTTGAAATTAGTAGGCTCATAAAAAAGAATGAAATAATGCCATTTACAGCCACATGGATGGGCTTAGAGGTTATCATACTAAGTGAAGTAAGTCAGCCAGAGAAAGACAAATACCCCATGATATCACTTATATATGGAATCTAAAATGTGACACAAATGAACTTATCTACAAAACAGAAACAGACTCACAGACATAGAAAACAGGCTTGTGGTTGCCAAGAGGGAGGGGTATGGGGGAGGGATGGATTAGGACTTTGGCATTAACAGATGCAAACTATTATATATACAATGGATAAACAACACAGTCCTATTGTATAGCACAGGGAACTACATTCAATAACTGATAAAACATAACAGAAAAGAATATGAAAGAGAAAATATATGCATATATATGTATAACTGAATCACTGTGCCGTACACTGGAAACTAACACGGCAATACAGTAACAGTTCTAAGTCAACTATACCTTAATTTTTTTTTTTTTTTTTTTTGTCTTTTTGCCATTTCTTGGGCTGTTACCTCGGCATATGGAGGTTCCCAGGCTAGGGGGTCTAATCAGAGCTGTAGCCCCTGGCCTACGCCAGAGCCACAGCAACGCGGGATCCGAGCTGCGTCTGCAACCTACACCACAGCTCATGGCAACGTCGGATCCTTAACCCACTGAGCAAGGGCAGGGATCGTACCTGCAACCTCATGGTTCCTGGTCAGATTCGTTAACCACTGAGCCACAACAGGAACTCCAACTATACCTTAATATTTTTATTACAAACAAAAAAAGAAACTAGTAAGCTCTTGGTAAATAGCTGTGGAATGAATTGTTATGTTCCTTTCTTGGTTGTTTCTAACTCTGCATGCATTTTCCTTAAAAGTCATGTTAGGAGTTATGGTAGTTAGTTCACTGGTCAGCCCACAAATCTTTCCATCCTGCAATGGCACCAAGAGGGTCTGGCAGTCAAGGGCGAGATGTTTTCAAGAGAAATACATTCATTAATTCAAAATGGAGAGCCAGGGCCACATCTTCTCTCCCACCTCTGCACTTACATCCCCTCAGCCCCACCTGCCACTTCTACTCCAAGGACTTTTTCTCCTGAAAGGTCGCTGTTGCTGGGGAGTGGTACTGGTCACTGCTGCTGGGCAGTGGTACTGGTGTCTGTTGCTAAGCCGTGGTACTCCCCCTGGAAATGCTGGGAGCTTTATGTGAGAGCCCACAGCAGGCTGAGGGTGCAGAGAAAGAAGGAGCAGGAGCAGGCGGTCTTGGGTTTGAAGATGAGGTGCTGTGGGGCCTGGAACTCTGATGGTGTAACTCCAAGCATTACCCTCAGTCTAAGGCTTTTAACTACCCACCCTTTCCCCTGTAAGTCCCAGCAAGGACCTGCTGCTTCCCTTAGAATATCACCATCTCAGGTTCTGACCGGAGTCTGTCTCTTCTGTAAACCACTGAAGGACACAAGCAGGTCACAGGTGGGCCTAAAACTTTCCACCCTCTAATCATGCCTTGGTCTTTAGGATGATCAGCCTCTATCCCGAAGTCCCCAAGAGTGGCCTCATTAGAACAAAAGATGCTCCTATCACTCAAGGGACTTAGAAGCTGTATACCAGGAACCAAGGATTAAAGACCAAGTATAGATTCATCATAGCCAGCTTCAACACACAAAAACACCTCTTGCTTCTTCCATACCTCTGCCCACTTTTCCCACTCCTCACCAGACTTTTTTTTTTTAATCTTTTTAGGGCCATACCCGTGGCATATGGAGGTTCCCAGGCTAGGGGTGGAATTGGAACTACAGATGCCGGCCTATACCACAGCCACAGCAGTGCAGGATCCGAGCTGTGTCTGCGACCTACACCACAGCTCACGGCAATGCCAGATCCTTAACCCACTGAGCAAGGCCAGGGATCGAACCTGCCACCTCATGGTTCCTGGTTGCATTCGTTTCGGATGCACCATGACAGGAACTCCTCACCAGACTATGTTTTGAAGCAATCCACCTTACAAAATTTCATTCATATTTCAATATTTGTCTCTAATAGATAAGAACTATTTAACATAGCAATAATACTATTACCACAGATTTTAAAAAGTTAAAAATAATTGAAAAGCTTTGTCTCTTACGACTATTGTTACATATTTCTAATTTGCCCTCTTTGAAGGTGCAACAATTTACCCTCCCACCTTCAGTTTATAGCAGGGCAGCCCAGATATTATCAATCTTTTTCATCTCTACCAATCTATGTCTCTCAAAAATGATGTCTTTTTCTAAATCTCATTTCTTTGATTGTTAATGAGATTGAGTGACTTCTCATTTTGTATTATCCATTTATGTGTCTTCTTTTATAAAATGCCTATTCAGAGTTCCCATTGTAGCTCAGTGCGTTAAGAACCTGACTTAATGTCCTTGAAGGTGTGGGTTCAATTCCTGGCCTTGCTCCGTAGGTTAAGGATCTGCATTGCCTGTAAGCTGTGGTGTAGGTCACAGATGTGGCTCAGGTCTGGTGTTGCTGTGGCTGTGGGATAGGTTGGCAGCTTCAGTTCCAGTTTGACCCCTCGCCTGGGAACTTCCATATGCCACAGGCGTGGCTGTGAAAAAAGAAAATAAATAAATAAATAAGATGCCTACTATGCTACTTCCATAAAAACAGACTAAGAGCAGATTTTGGTGCACCTCAAAATTGAGTGGAAAGTACAGAGATTTCCCATTTGCCCCGCCACTTGCAAGGGAGCTACTGTCATCAATCTATCTATTGACACGGAAAGCTATTCATTACATATACATGTGTATGTGTCTGTTATATACATGTGTATATATGTATATATGTTCATATATACATAATAGTAAAAACAAAATTAACAGAATATGCATAATAAATAGGATATCATTTGAGCTTTAATATGTATATTTATAATTGCATAGAAAATACTTAGAAAGGATATGTAACACACTTTACTATCATCCCCACTGTATGTGGAAAAACAGATGCTCTGAGAAGTTAAATGACTTAACCCAAAACGACCAGCTGTAAATGGTGCAGCCAGGAGAGTGAAAACCAAGTCCATCTGGCATGGAACCTGGCTTATTAGTCCATCTTAACATTAAGTAGGACAGTCTGCGAGGAAATGCCAGGAGCCATTGGCAGAATGATGCAAAAGCTGGGGTTGTGGGTACACTGGTTTTAAGGAAACTGTGTACAGAGCTGAGCTAGTAGAAACGCTGGGGAAAAACAAAACAAAACAAAACAAAGGAAACGCTGGGGGAGGGGACACTGTGGAATCAACAGTTCAACCTCAGTAAAGAGCAAAGTCAACCATTTTCCATATCAGACAGCCAAGGTTAAAATCCTGTTTTGGAAAAAGGACGCCAGCTACTGACCTTCAAAATAGTCAGTAAATTGGGTCATTTCAAGATCTGGCCATAATCTTGCAAACTTTGTTATCTATGGAGTTGTTTTGGCTTCTCCAGCGCTAGACTATTGGACACTACCTCTTAGCCAAGGCAGAAATCCCACCTAGAGATTTATTTGTGGATATTTTTTCATCTGTACTAGCTCTATAAATCCTGACCTTTTATGAATCATTGGTGGAGGAGCCTGCAGGCATAGGGATAATTGCCATTTTATTTGAGGGGGCTGACTTTTTATTTGAACAGTTTATTGCAGGCTATATTGTTTTATGCATGCTTATTTTAAATTTACGGAAATGGTGTTATATATCTCCAACCAGTGTTTATATTTTCCCACTCAGCACCATGTATTTAGGAGTCAACACGCAGCTTTACCTACATCTAACCTGACGTCACTAACAGAGCCATTAGACCTCGGCATGGACAGCGCATCTTACCTCTCTGCTAGCCCACGGCTTGAGTGCCCAGAGAGACTCCAATTCCTTTCACCCCGGGGCTGCAGTGCAGGGAACATCTTTGCACAGGTCCCCACATAGACCCATGTAAAAAAATGTTTTAATACATATACCAGGAGCTGCATTGCTGGGTCATAGGTTATGCGTCCTCTTGATCAGACTACATCATGCCAGATTAGTCTCCAGAATGGCAGAAAGATGAGTGAGGAGAGATGCCCACCAGCAGAGAAGGACAGTGTGGCCTTCTTTTCCCACATGTCTTCCGACCCTTGGCAGGATCCACATTTCTAATTTTTTGTCAGCCTGAAAAGTGCGAAGTGATATCCCTGTGCATGTTTCAGTTTGTACTTCTCTGACGACTAGTGATTCTTGTTAGTGTGGGTTACAGCGACCAACCCATAGCAAAGCAGATGAACCGAGAAGGGTCAGATTGATCCTGCTGTTGCAGGTACATACCTTGTCCTGTTCCCTGGGTGGGCTGATCCCATTTTTTAAACAAGCTGATTGAGACATAATTCACATACTGTAAAATTTATCCATTGAAAGTGCACGATTCAGTGGTTTCTAACATACTCACAGGGTTGTGCCACCATCACCACAATCACCCTTAGGACACTTTAATCAACCCCCTAAGGAACCCTGGACCCATCAGCATTCATTCTCCACTGCTCCCCAAAACTCACACCTGTCAGCTCTCAGCAACCATGAAGCTTCTTTCTTTCCCTTTCTGTCTGTCTGTCTTTTTAGAACCACACCTGTGGCACATGGAGATTCCCAGGCTAGGGGTCAAATCAGAGCTGCAGCTGCCAGCCTTCACCACAGCCACAGCAACGTGGGATCCGAGCCATGTCTGCGACCTACACCACAGCTCACGGCAATGCGGGATCCTTAACCCACTGAGCGAGGCCAGGGATCGAACCCGCATCCTCAAGGATACTAGTCGGGTTCGTTAACTGCCGAGCCACCCTGGGAACTTCCATGAAGCTAATTTCAATCTACATAGATTTGCCTGTTCTGGCCATTTCATATAAATGGAATCACACAACGCATGGTCTTTTTAGACCGGCTTCCCTCATTTAGCAGAATGGTTTCCAGGACCATCTATGTCATAGCATGTACGGCGCATGTGCTTTTATTGCTGAGTAATACTCCAGTGTGTGGCTACGGTATTTTCTTTATACACTTATCAGCTGATGGACATTTGGGCTATTTCTGCTTTTTGGCTGTTATGAAAAACGCTGCTGTGTACATGCATATACCTGCTTTTGTGAGGATGCATCTTAATTTCTCGTGGGTATATACCTAGGAATGGCTAGGTCAAAGGTAACTATGTTTAACACTTTCAGCAATTGCCAAATTGTTCTCCACAGTGGCTGCACAATTTTATATTCTCACCAGCAATGCATGAAGGTTCAAATTTCTCCAAATGCTTATAGACACTTTTTTATTTAATGATTGTTATTTTTTCATTATAGCTGGTTTACATGTCCATCTTTCTTATGATGGCTCTCCTTGTGGGTGGAAAGTAGCATTTTATTGTGGCTTTGATTTGCGTTTCCCTAATGCAATGTATATTGTCTTTGGAGAAATATCTACTCAGATCTTTGCTCACTTTTTTTTGGCTTTTTTTCTTTTTTTTTTTTTTTTTGCTATTTCTTTGGGCCGCTCCCGCTGCATATGGAGATTCCCAGGCTAGAGGTCGAATCGGAGCTGTAGCCACCGGCCTATGCTAGAGCCACAGCAACGTGGGATCCGAGCCGCGTCTGCAACCTACACCACAGCTCACGGCAACGCCGGATCCTTAACCCACTGAGCAAGGGCAGGGACAGAACCCGCAACCTCATGGTTCCTAGTCGGATTCATTAACCATTGCGCCACGACGGAAACTCCCACTTTTTATTTATTTATTTATTTATTTATTTATTTAATTTAGCTTTTTAAGGCCACAACTGCATCATATGGAAGTTCCCATGCTAGGGGTCGAATCAGAACTACAGCTGCCTATGCCACAGCCACAGCAACACTGGATCCAAGTGTCTGTGACCTACACCACAGCTCATGGCAAAGCTGGATCCCCGACCCATTGAGTGAGGCCGGGTTCGAACTCTCATCCTCATGGATACTAGTCAGCTTCATTTCCACTGCACCACAATGGGAACTCCCTTTGTCCAGTCTTTTTTTTTTTTTTTTTTTTTCTTTTTAGGGTTACATCTGAGTCATAGAGAAGTTCCCAGGCTAGGGTTGAATCAGAGCTGCAGCTGCTGGCCTACACCACAGCCACAGCAATGCCAGATCCGAGCCACATCTGTGACCTACACCACAGCTTATGGCAATGCCGGATCCATAACCCACTGAGCAAGGCCAGGGATCAAACCTGCGTCCTCATGGATGCTAGTCAGATTGGTTAACCGCTGAGCCATGACAGGAACACCCCCTTTTCCCACTTTTAAAATGGGTTATCTTTCCATTATTGAATTACTAGAGTTCTTTATATATTCTGAATGCAAATGATCCAACAGTTCCTAGGTATATACTCAAGACATTTTCCTCACAATACTTCTGACACCAAATGTGAGGGTTTTTTTTTTTCACCAACCAGTTCTCCCTGGGCACCAAATAGGTGTTCTACAACTCAATTCCATTCTGATACTAATTAACCTGGAGTTAGCAAAGTCCCATGAGCTTGCCCTTACTTCATGCTACCACTGTACTTCTTACCAACCAGCTACAAATCAAGGTTCCCATGACCGTACAGGTTTGTAATTTGCTAGAATGGCTTATGGAACCCAGGAAAATAGTTTAGTTTCTGCTACTGATTTATTATAAGGTTACAATGCAGGAATGGCCAAGTAGAAGAGATTCACAGAGCAAAGCAGGGGGGAAAGGGTGCAAGCTTTCACGCCACCCTTCTAGAACCTCACATGTTCATCAACCTAGAAGCTTCCAGAACCTCACTGTTTAAGGGTGTTCATGGAGATTTTGATTGTGGAGGCATGACTGATTAAATCATGGCCATTGGTGATAAGCTCAATCTCTAGTCCTCTTCCCTCTCTGGAGGTTGGAAGTGGGATTGAAAGTTCTAAGCCTCTGGAGTTCCTGTCGTGGCACAGTGGAAACAAATCCAGTTAGGAACCACGAGGTTGTGGGTTCAATCCCTGGTCTTTCTCAGTGGCTTAAGGATCTGGCGTTGCTGTGAGCTGTGGTGTAGGTTGAAGACACGGCTCGGATCTGGCCTTGCTATGGCTGTGGTATAGGCTGGCGTCTGTAGCTCCCATTCGACCCCTAGCCTGGAAATCTCCATATCCCATGAGTTCAGCCCTAAAAGGAAAAAAAAAAAAAGAAAGAAAGAAAGAAAATTCTAAGCCTGTAATCAAGTCTTGGTCTTTCTGGCAACCAGCCCAAATTATGAAGCTATCTTTGTGGCCAGCAAGAGTCACCCCATTAGAACAAAAGATATTCCTATCACTCATGAAATTCCAAGGGATGTAGGAGCTCTGTGTCAGGAACTGGGGACAAAGACCAAATATGTATTTCTTATTGTATCACAGGTAGACATAATTAGATTAAACAGGAGTAGAAGAAAGAAAACAAATTCCAGGTTCATTACTAATTCTGTTTAATTCATTTCCCATATGAATAAACATTACATATGTGTAAGCTATTCTTTTTTTTTTTCTTTTTTTCTTTTTACCATGGTTCTTGCTGTATACGGAAGTTCCCAGGCTAGGGGTTGAATTGGAGCTGCAGCTACTGGCCTATATCACAGCCACAGCAACACCAGATCCAAGCCACAATTGCAACCTTTGCCACAGCTTGCAACAACGATGGATCCTTAACCCACTGAGCAAGGCCAGGGATCAAAAACCACATCCTTGTGGATACTAGTCAGGTTCTTAAATTGCTGGGCCACAATGGCAACTCCTGTGTAAGCTATTCTAAACCCATAGAGAAACTTCAAGAAGCTTACAATCCTAACACAAATGAGTGAGATGGAGACTGCTAAAACTGCAAAATACCAGAAGCAGGAATTGTTTGATAATTTCAGTGTTGCCAAGGCCTAGAAAGTGTCTGACACAGTAGCTACTTCACAAACATTGGCTCAATATAACTGAACTGAGATAAGAAAGTAACTAAAAGATGTGGAAGAAATTATAAAGGGACACAAAAGTATAGGCATCTCCTGCTCCAGCTGTTCCACCAGTCCATGAATTCAAATAGGGGCAGAAGATGGGGAAAGTGGGGGCAAATGAAAAACATGAAAAGAGATGAAAAGGAGGACTTTAAAAACAGATCAAAGATACCAGTGTTCACACAAAGAAGACATGGAGGGGAAAGCCAGGTAGACACTTGCCCGTGGGGATTTGGAAATTTTCAAAGAATTGTGGTTGAAATAATCAGGCTGAACTCTTTTTTGCGCCGATAATTAAGGCTTTGGTGGATCTGAGGGTTGTTTTACTAATTTTTTTAATCAGCCCTTCTGTTTTGTGCCATACAAGGTGTGAAGTAAAGAACAGCAAACGTTGAAAGGTCTAAAAAGTCAAAACTGCTGAAGAAGAAAGGAACCAAAACCATGTTCTCAAATGAGAACAGAATTATTTAGGTTAATTTTAAGTTCTGTTTTCTTTTCTGCCTCCATGACTCAGAGGTGAACTAACTAGTATGCCTAGGAATTTTTTGATAGGGGCCAATTTCACATGGTATTTCCTTGATGCAGTTTCCCAGAGCACAGTTCTTGTTTTTTTTTTTGTTTTGTTTTGTTTTGTTTTGTTTTGTCTTTTTAGGGCTGCATCCGCAGCCAGGCTAGGGGTCAAATCGGAGTTCCAGCTGCCAGCCTATACCACAGCCAAGAGCAATGCCAGATCCAAGCTGCAACCTACACCACAGCTCATGTCAGCACCAGAACCTTAATCCACTGAGCAAGGCCAAGGATAGAACCCATGTCCTCATGGTTACTAGCCAGGTTTGTTACCACTGAGCCACAGCAGGAACTCCCCACGGCACAGTTCTTGATGCAGCAAAGACTTTGCAAGGAAAGGAAGGATTCACTCATTCATCCATTCATCCATTCACCCATTTATTTAATAAATATATTTTGAGAAATTGGCTCTGTTCTAGGTGTAGGGGATATTACATTGCTATAACTTTCCTCTTAGAATGGCTTTTGCTGCATCCCACAGGTTTTGGAGTGTCATATCTTTGTTGTTATTTGCTTCTAGGTATTTTTTAATTTCTGCTTTGATTTCTTCAGTGATCCATTTGTTGTTTAGTCTCCATGTGTTTGTGTTTTTTGCAGTTTTTTCCATGTTGATCTCCAGTTGCATAGTGTGGTGGTCGGAAAAGATACTTGATGCGATTTCGATTTTCTTAAAAGTTACCAAGGCTTGATCTGTAGCCCCGGATGTGATCAATCTTAAGAGAATGTTCCATGTGCACTTGAGAAGAATGTGTGTTCTGCTGCTTTTGGATGGAATATCCTATAAATATCTATTAAGTCCATCTGGTCTAATGCTTCATTCAGGGCCTGTGTTTCCTTATTGATTTTCTGTCTGGATGATTTGTCCATTGCTGTAAGTGGGGTGTTAAAGTCCCCCACTATGGTTGTGTTATTGTCGATTTCTCCTTTTAAGGTTGTTAGCAATTGCCTTATATATTGTGGTGCCTTATATATTGGGTTGCCTTATTTATATATTGGGTGCGTAGATATTTTAAAATGTTCTATCTTCTTCTTGGATTGATCCTCTGATCATTAGGTAGTGACCTTCCTTGTCCCTTAAGATATTCTTCATTTTAAAGTCTATTTTGTCTGATACGAATATTGCTACTTGAGCTTTCTTTTGATTCCCGTTTGCATGGACAATTTTCTTCTATCCTCTCACTTTCAATTTGTATGTGTCCCTAGAAGTGAAGTGGGTCTCTTGAAGACAGCATATATATGGATCTTGTTTTTGTATACATTCAGCCAGTCTGTGTCTTTTGGTTGGGGTATTTAGTCCATTAACATTGAAGGTAATTATTGATATGTATGTTCTTATTGCCATTTTATGAATTGCTTTGGATTTGTTTTTGTTGCTCTTTTTTCTTCCCTCCTTCTCTTGTTCTCTCCTCTTCTGGTTTGATGACTATCTTTAATGCTGTATTGGAGTTGATTTTTCTTACTTGTTTGTTTATCAATTGTAGATTTTTGGTTTGCAGTTATTCTGAAGTTTTGATGTAAGAGTCTATGTATATGTGAGGTTGTTTTAAGTGTCCTGCATTTGTACCCTTCTCTTCTCATGATTTCTGATTTTGGTGGCATAATTGTGCATGGATGATTTTGTATCTTTACTGTATATATACCTTTACTGGTGAGCCATGTCATTTGTGGTATTTTTGTTTCTGGTTGCGGCCTTTTCTTTTCTGCCTAGAGAAGTTCCTTTAGTATTTGTTGTAAAGCTGATTTAGTGTTGCTGACTTCTCTCAGCTTTTGCTTATCGGTAAAGCTTTTGATTTCTCCTTCAAATCTGAATGAGAGCCTTGCTGGGTAAAGTAATCTTGGTTGGAGGTTTTTTCCTTTCATCACATTAAGAATATCATGCCACTCCCTTCTGGCCTGCAGAGTTTCCGCTGAAAAATCTGCCAATAACCTTATCGGGGTTCCCTTGTATGTTATTTGTTTCTTTTCCCTAGCTGCTTTCAAGATTTTCTCTTTGTCTTTAATTTTGGTCAGTTTGATTATTATGTGTCTCGGTGTGTTCCTCCTGGGGTTTATTTTATATGGTCCTTGTTGTGCTTCCTGGATTTAAATGAGTGGTTCCTTTCCCATGTTAGGGGAGTTTTCGGCTATTATCTCTTGGAATATTTTTTCTGTCCCCTTCTCTCTCTCTTCTCCTTCTGGCACCCCTATAATATGGATGTTAGTGCATTTAATGTTGTCCCAGAGTTCTCTGAGACTCTCTTCATTTGTTTTCAATCTTTTTTCTCCTTTCTGTTCCACATCTATAATTTCCACTAATCTGTCCTCCACCTCGCTTATTTGTTCTTCTGCCTCCTGTATTCTGCTGTTGGCTGCTTCTAGTGACTTTTTTATTTCAGTTATTGTATTTTGCATCTTTTCTTATTTAAGTTTTATATCTTGTATCTCTTTGCTCAGTGTTTCCTGTAAGTTATCCATCTTTGCCTCCAGTTTATTTCCAATGTCTTACATCATCTTCAGCATCAACACTCTAAAGTCTTTTTTCTGGAGGCTGAGAATCTCCTGATAACTTAGCTGATTTTTTAGGGTTTTTTCTTTCTCCCTCATCTGAGTTATAGTTCTCTGTCTTTTCATTTTTATAGGTTTTTGGTGTGGTGACCTTTTTACAGATAATAGTTGTAGCCTCTCTTACTTCTGGTGTCTGCCCCCGCTGTGGCTGAAGTTGGTATGGGGGCTTGCTGTAGGCTTTCTGATGGGAGGGACTGATGCCTGCCCACTGGTAGGTGGAGCTGATTCCTATCCCTCTGGTGGGTGGGGCTTTGTCTCTGGATGGGATTAGAGGTGGCTGTGTGCCTGGGGGGGGTCTTTAGGCAGCCTGTTTACTGAGGGGCAGGGCTGTGATCCCACCTGGATTGTTGTTTGCCCTGGAGCTTCTCAGCACTGATGGGTGGGATCTGAGCCCATCTGCAACCTACACCACAGCTCACAGCAATGCCAGATCCTCAACCCACTGAGCAAGGCCAGGGATCAAACAGGCTACCTCATGATTCCTAGTTGGATTTGTTAACCGCTGAGCCACAATGGGAACTCCCTATGTTGGGTTCTTAACCTGAGGAACTCCCATAGGGCAATTTTAAGAGCAAATATTTTGTAAATATTTGTGAATAAAATCTATAGCCTTACTTATATTTGCTTACATATATAAATGTGAGCAAATATATATGTAATATATATATGTATATATACTTATATTTGTATAAATAAATATAAGCATATATATATCACTTTCAGAGGCTCCTTTGGTTACAGACAATAGAAAAAACTGCTATAACTTGGGAAACATCATCAAAATTTCCACTAAAAGCAGCACTTTTAGAAGCAAAATCACCATCACAAATGATGGTATTGAGTCATCAAATATTTACTGAATGACTAATACTTGTAAAATATTATGCTAGAGACCGTGGTAGCTACAATGACAAATGTGTGTGTGTGTTATGATCAGATTTGGCAGCTCATGACAGAAAATCCCCAAATTAAAATAACTTAAAGGCTATCGAGGTTTATCTCTCATATGAAAGAAGTCCAGAGCTGAGCCTTCCAGGGCTGTCATGGTTGCTCTATGTTCACCAAAGATCTGACCTCCTACCCTACTGCTCTGCCATCTATACCATGTCGTGTCACGATTCAAGATGACTCTTAAGCTCTAGTCATCATGTCCTTAGTCCAGGAAAGGAGAATAACAGAAGGGCGTGCCTCTGTCCTTTGTATTGTAACTTTCTGCAAGTCCACATGTTTCCAATTACATCTTATGGCATGAATTTAACAGCACAACCACACTAATTATAAGGGAGGCCTGGAAACAATACTTTTTTTTTTTGGCCAGCAGTATGTCCAAATAAAAACCAGAGGTCTGGAGTTCCCATTGTGGTGCAGCAGAAACAAACCCGACTAGGAATCATGAGGTTGCGTGTTCCATCCCTGGCCTCACTCAGTGGGTTAAGAAACCAGTGTTGCTGTGAGCTGTGGTGGAGGTCACAGATGTGGCTTGGAGCCCAAGTTGCTGTGGCTGTGGTGTAGGCCTGCAGCTGTAGCTCCGATTTGACCCCTATCCTGGGAACCTCCACATGACCCTAAATAAAACAAAAAAACAAAACCATGGAGTTCCCACTGTGGCTCAGTGGTTAACGAATCTGACTAGGAACTATGAGCTTGCAAGTTTGATCCCTGGCCTCTCTCAGTGGGTTAAGGATCTGGCTTAACCATGAGCTGTGGTGTAGGTTGCAGATGTGGCTTGGATCTGGCATTGCTGTGGCTCTGGCGTAGGCCAGCAGCTACAGCTCTGATTAGACCCCTAGCCTGGGAACCTTCATATGCCATGGGTGTGGCCCTAGAGAAGACAAAAAAGATACACACACACACACACACACACACACACACACACAAACCAAAACCAGAGGTCTGTACTCATAGACTTCAAAAACAAACTTATGTTACCAAAGGGGAAAGGGGGGAGTTGCTTTTGGCACATGCACGCTATTGTATTTAGAATGGATGGTCATTGGAGACCTGCTGAGTAGCACAGGAAACTCAGTGTTCTGTCATGGCCTACGTGGGAGAAGAATCTAAAAAAGAATGGATACGTGTATATGTATAACTGAATCAATTTGCTGTATGGCAGAAATTAACACAGCATCGCAAGTCAGCTATATTTCAGTAAAATTAAAAAAAAATCAGGGTCTGTTACTAAGAAGGAAGGTAGCGTAGACATGGAATTAGGCATTTGGCTGTCTCTACCACAATACATAATGGAGCTTATCTTCTGGGAGCAACTATGTTAGTTTCTCAATAATGGCTATACTAGTAAATCTGTTAATTTTTTTAGTAGTCTATTCCTATTGTCATCACTTTGATTAATTGTTTGGTATTTCTTATGTATATATATGTATATATCATCATTTTTCATGTTCATTCATATTTAGTTCCTATACGCTTAGGATTTACAAATTCCTTGAAGGCAGAGAACATCTCTCTCTCTCTATATATATATATATATATATATGTACAAACACACACATATATGTATGTTTATATATCTGTATCTATATATCCACAGAACTCACTACATCTAAATGGTGATTGAAGTCAACTATTAAGACAGTCCACCTTTCCTCATGTTCGTTCTTTGGAAAATATACGAATAAAGAAGTTCATAATAGAAATTCCAGTTCCTATATTGTGTGTATAACCCGTCTTGACCTTTCAGGATCAGGTGGATCTCCACTTCACCTTGTTAGACTTCTGGTTGATGAATAACTCCCTCCTGGTACAAAGAAAGCAATGGGTCACCATGTATTCTGGACCCCAAGGAATACTGTCGGCCTTACACTTAGGTCAAGTGAAAAGTTCTTAAATAGTATTATCAAGGTTCTTTTCTTCTCTAGTCCTCCATTATTCTGTCAGATACCCCTAGAATTCTCTTATTACAAATTCATTTTTTTGTGTTAATAAGCATCTATCTTCTCATTAAATGCATGGAGGGAGTATCTTTATATGCTATTCACTGGTCATTCACGTTTTAGAGTATTTTGGGGAAAAAAAGACACTGTCGTGGGTTTGTACAATGGCCAGTATCTCCAATCTATTGATCTTGCCAGCTTTTTAATTAAATTATTTATTTATTCATTTATTGTCTTTTTGCCTTTTCCGGGGCCGCTCTCACAGCACATGGAAGTTCCCAGGCTAGGGGTCTAATCGGAGCTATTGCCACCGGCCTACGCAAGAGCCACAGCAAGGTGGGATCTGAGTGGCATCTGTGACCTACATCACAGCTCACAGCAAGGATCCTTATCCCACTGAGCAAGGCCAGGGATTGAACCTGAAACCTCATGGTTCCTAGTTGGATTCGTTAACCACTGAGCCACGACAGGAACTCCTTGCCAGCTTTTTAATTTCCATGGCACCACCCATGCCCTCTCTTCTCTGTTTATCCAGCTTGGATTCCAGGTCCCATTGTTATAATTTCTCACCTTCCTTGCCCCTCTCCTGCTTTGTCATACCCATGTCGCTAAATCCGAACCTGGTCAAATCTAACTCTTCATCTAAATCAGCAGCTGCATGCAAGTAGCTGAATATGGCCCGAGGAGGACATAAACGCGTGCTAGCAGGTCTCACAGCAAATTCATGAACCTAACCTCAAGTGGGTCCTTAGAGCTGTCTGGCTATGCTGCTCTCTCACCTGAGTGTCCTAAATTCTCCACTATCCTAGATGACTAATTTGCTCCTTTTTTTCTTCTTTGCTTTTCTTGCAAGTCAGTCACTCATTGGCTTCAAAATTATCCTCATCTGCATGTATACATGCGGCCATGTTCCACATCTTCAACAAACACTCCTGTGTTACTAGTTCATTCCTATTCCACCTTAAAACCTTAAAATGGGAGGGTTTTATTTATTTTTATTGCCTTTTCTGGGGCTGCTCCTGTGGCATATGGAGGTTCTCAGGCTAGGGGGTCTGATCGGAGCTGTAGCCACCAGCCGAAGCCACAGCCGAAGCAAGGTGGGATCCAAGTGGCATCTGCAACCTACACCATAGCCCAAGGCAATGCTGGATCCCTAATCTGCTGAGTGAGGCCAGGGATCAAACCCGCAACCTCATGGTTCCTAGTCGGATTTGTTAACCACTGTGCCACGAAGGAAACTCCCAGAACGGGAGGGTTTTAATTTGTTCCCTTATTCCTCATTCTCTCTTGAACTCATGCCAATTGGGTTTATGTGCCCCACCACACGGACACAAGTCTTGACTGGGTTTTCAATGACCTCTATGCAGTCAGGTTTAATCAGTTCATTGGCCTCAATCTACTTAATCTCTAACTACATTTGAGACAGCTGCTTACATCTACCTTCTTGAAATTTTCTCTATTGCTTTCCTCTCACTTTTTATTGGCTTTCCTCCTACCTCATTGCTACTCCTTCTTGGTCTCCTTTGCCCAAAACTCTTCCTTTTGCCAGCTTCTAAATTCTGCAAAATCCGGAGTTCCTGTCGTGGCACAGTGGAAACAAATCCGACGAGGAACCATGAAGTTGCCGGTTCGATTCCTGGCCTCACCCAGTGGGTTAAGGATCAGGCATTGCAGAGAGCTGTGGTGTAGGTCACAGACACGGCTCAGATCTGATGTGGCTGTGGTGTAGGCCGGCAGCTGTAGCTCCAATTAGATTAGATCCCTAGCCTGGAAACCTTCGTATGCTGCCTGGGTATGGCCCTAAAAAGCAAAATAAATACATAAATTAATTAATTCTGCAGAAATCCCAGGGCTCTGACTTCCAGGCTCCTCTCTTCTCCATCCTTCTCGCTCCCTGGGTAATCTCATCCACAGGGCTTTAGATTCCATCTACACACTGATGCCTCTTGCCTTGACTTTTCCCTGGAACCACAGATGAATACATCTAAGTCCTATGCAAGACCTTCCTCGTAGATAAGCCAAGCATCACAATTTAACACCCCCAAGGTGAAACTCCTGATTCTCTTCCGGCTCCGCTTGGAGGATTTTGTCTATTTAATCTTCTAGTTGCTACCCCTGCCTGCTCACGGTTCCTTCTCTACACAGCAACGTGAGTGATCCAAACACTTCTCAACACTCACCTACTCTCTCTCCCCAGGTCTTTCCACACTGAGAATAAAGCCCAAATTCCTTTTCTTTTCTATCCTGTCCTTTGTTTTCCTTTTCCTATCTTCTCTTGGTCTTATAGATGCCTTACAGACTCTGCCTTCTCTCTCTTTTTTTTTTTTTTTTCTTTTTTTTTTTGTCTTTTTGCCTTTTCTAGGGCCTCTCCCTTGGCATATGGAGGTTCCCAGGCTAGGGGTCTAATCAGAGCTGTAGCCATCTGTGACCTACACCTCAGCTCACAGCAACGCTGGATCCTTATCCCACTGAGCAAGGCCAGGGATCAAACTCGCAACCTCATGGTTCCTAGTCGGATTCGTTAACCTCTGAGCCACAACGGGAACTCCGACTCTGCCTTCTCTCTGAGCTCAGTTCTGCATAACTGCACTCGTTATCTCTGTTCCCGTCTTGCTGGCTTCCTTGCCCCTCGGCTGCAGGGCCTCTGTGCTTGCCTTTTCTTCCGCCTGGAATAATTTCCCTCCAAATATACGCAGGGTCTGTTCCCTCCCTTCATTAGGGTTCCTGCCCCCTGAATGCCAGGCTTTCCCTGGCTTGTGCCCCTCAAAGAGCACATATTCCCTTCTCTAGCCCATTATTCATCGTTTATGTTTCTACTGACCATTCGTGGTTATAGCTATTGAAGAATACATTTATCCGTCTTGTTTTCTGTTCCTTTCTCTAGAATGTATGTTCCACGAGAGCATAGACAAAAATTTTGACAAAAATTTTGTCTATTTAGTTCACTGCTATAGCTCCCAGAATAGTTTCTGGTGTATAGAAGGATGGATTAAATAAAAATTATTTGAATGAGTGAACAGCCACTTATTGAACAAACAAAAGAGAGAAGAAAGAAGAGACTTTCTGTGAGCAGGAAACCCTGTCAGAGACAAGCAAGCTCAGAACTAGGTAGAGTGTTCTAGACAAGGTCAGGGAATAATAAAAATTCCTAACATTGATAGATTGTCTAAAGTCAAGAAGGACTCTGATCTCATATGGTGTGAAGAAGTAGGATGAATCCTTGGCTAAGATACTAGAAATCTGGCCTAGATCCCAGCCTGTAGTTACCAGCCCTATGGTGCTGGACACATCTCTTTGCCTCTCAAAGTCTGTATTTAATTTTCTGAAAAATGAAGGAGAGAAGAAGAGGAGAAAAATAGTCCAAAGATATCTCCCAGCTCTAAAATTCTTGGATCATAATGACTTCTGGAATGGTCGAAAAACTTCTGGGGCCTTTCCTCCCCCAAACTGTAAATGCAGTCAGTGAGTTAGGAAGGCAGAGGTGAAAAGTCCATGGTGGGCGAACACGACTCCAGTATGATCCTTATCAACAACCAACAGTGTGCTCTGCCTTCTCCCACCGGGAAAGCAGGCCTCTTCCTGAATGAAACGTTCTCTCTCACTCATTTCCAAACAGGCTCACAGTAAGTTCACCTAATTCCAGGGCCAACAATGCAAAAGGGGCAATTTCTGTTGAATGTTTTCCTTTCCACCGATGATCTTGCCAGCAGACTGAGTTGAAGGGAATTCACTACTCGGGTTCAACGTAAATTCTAGGCTAACTCTTCATTTTCTCCTGCTTGAGTGCCTCAGGGTGATGTGCTTGCTCCTTGCAATTTCTCTAAACGCTGCGGGCCCCTAGCAGCTGATACGTCTAAACCCTAGCTGGTAAAGCAGGAAATGTTCTTTTTTTCTCTTTCCGTTTACTTTAGCTACCACCTACGTTCTTTCCTAGTGCACGAAGGAGTCAGAAATTTATGCTCAAGTGTACAGTGTATTTTACTTGTGGAATGCAGCAAAGCAGAATCAAAGTTTTTGTTAATCGGCAAAGCCAACTCTGGTTAGAGTAAAATCTTCAAAACACAGATAAGTAATTCTAACACTGATGAATTATGTACAGGGAGACAGTGTGGTGAGGGGGGGACAGACTTTGGAAACTGAGAGTCCTGGGTTTGAATCCCTGCTATTCCACTTATTACTGTGTGGCCTGGGGCAAAGTTATTAATGGCTCTGTGCCTCCAAGGTTCCTCAGCTGTAAAATAAAGATAACGCTATCACATCAAAGGGCTATTGTCTGAACTTATGTAAGGTTTCTGTAAAAAGTTGATTTCTAACAGGTAGTAATACAGGCAAAGATATTTATAGGGCAGCAGGAAGAACATATAAGGTATCAATGAGTTCAGCTTTCACTTTCCTATTCTTGAGAGGTAAATAATATAAACTCTGGGACCGGGTCATAAAGATTCAAGTTCCAGGATGCACTTACAAACTGTATGACCTCAGGCCAACTACCTAATCTGTGCCTCATCTTTTTTTTCTTTTTTTAGAATTTTTTTTTTTTTTTTTTTTGTCCTTTCTAGGGCCGAACCCGTGGCATATGGAGGTTCCCAGGCTAGTCGGAGCTGTAGCCTCTGGCCTACACCACAGCCACAGCAACTTGGGATCTGAGCTGTGTCTTCGACCTACACCACAGCTCACAGCAATGCCGGATCCTTAACCCTCTGAGCGAGACCAGCGATTGAACCCACAACCTTATGGTTCCTAGTTGGATTCGTTAACCACTGAGCCATGACGGGAACTCCATGTGCCTCATCTTTAAAAGAAGAAATAATAATAACCCTATCTCATGTTAGGGGTAGATGGGTTCATACATGTAAAGAATTTAGAACCATGCCCGGAGAGAATAAGCATTTGTAGGGGTTAGTGTGACGGTTAATTTTATGTGTTAATTTGACTAGGCCAAGGTGTTTGGTCGAACCTGAATCTAGATGTCTCTGTGAAGGTATTTTTCGATGGAATTAACATTTATTTATTTATTTTTACAGCCCACACCTGCAGCAGCACACAGAAGTTCCCAGGCTGGGGGTTGAATGGGAGCTGCACCTGCTGGCCTACCCACAGCCACGCAACACAACAGGAACTCCAGATGGGATTAACATTTAAATCAATAGGTTGATTAGAGCAGATTATCCACACAATGTAGGTGGGCCTCAGCCATCCAGTTTACTTTGGCCTTAGGAGAAAGACTGACATCCCCCAAGGAAGAAGGCGTTGCCTCCTTGGGACTTGAGCTGCAACATGAGCTCTTTCTGGGTCTCCAGCCTGTCACTCAGCTGCAGGGCCTCTGTGCTCACCTTTTCTTTGCCTGGAAGACTTTTCCCCGAATAGATGCACTGTCTGTTCTCTCCCTTTGTTGCGGAAACTGCAAAAACTGTGGCAACGGAAGGAGACAAACAGCACTCAGAGATATGGAAGAGCAAGGTTTATTCAGCACCGGTGCGGGCTCAGAGGCGTCACCTCCAGAGTCTGAGCACCAGGTCTTTGTCCTCAGTAACTTTTATACACTACAAGGTCTTGATTTTCCCAGGTAAGCATCCCGGACCTCCCCCATCCCCAAGCAAACAGTGTTCCTCCCTAAGAGACTGAGCCAGCAAGGTTACAGAAGCAGCACTGATCAGCAATGCTGGGTACCTGATTAGCAGGGCTGCTGGCATGGACAGAGGGCACACAGTTGTTACATTATTACAAGAAGGGTGGCATAGTGATGAGCACAGCTGGAAAGGCTTGCAGCTGCCTTCTTAGCCAAGGGGGGGCTGTTCTTTAGTTAAAACTCCATTTCATTCCCCCTCTTGATGTTCAGGGTGCATCTGCACCCTTTAGAGATCATCATCAGTCATAACCCTTTGGTAGCCTCTGATAAGTAGCAGGTGGGAGGCTGTTTTTCTTTCAACCATGGTTCTTATAAAACCTTTTATAATATTTATCAGGAGAGATACAAGGCAGGGAACAAGTAGGCACCCTGTGAGTATAACCATGACTATTCCGACCATTGTCTTAATTCCTCCCAACCAAGAGAACCATTTACCAAAGAGACTGTCTGCATCCCATCCTTTCCAAGTTTGTACAGGCTGGTTTAGTCATGCGGTCAGCAATTTCTTCTACCACCTTTCCGGTGTCATCTATTTGTAGACAGCAATTACTTAAGTTAAATTTTCCACAAACCCCCTCCTTTAGAAGCAAGTAAACAATCCAAGGCCAAGTGATTTTTGTAGATTGCACTGTGCATTTTAGTTTGTTGTTGGGCCAATATAGTCAAGGCCCTTGCAGTGTCATTTGTTATAAGTTCCAAAACCGCCTGTAGTCTGATGATGTGGTTCAGCATATAGATAGGGGTGCGATATCCCCAAGAGCCATCCTCTGCCCAGGTGGCAGGCCCATAATATTGAATTATCCATTCTGGGAGCCATTTATCATCTTCCCAGTCTCCAATTTGAAGGGCCCTCCGGTCTCTCTGGGCACCCTGTGCCCTATATATAGGAACTTCCAGTTGCTTCCCTAGTGACAGTGGGAGCAGGAAGAAGGAAGGTCTGATTGTTCCCAGTACACATGCCCCAGCCCAAGTTGGGGGGAGTATGGAATAGGCCATTTTTCCACAAATCCAATATAATCCCTTTGGTGCCCGCCACTGGATATTAGTACTGATATCTTCCCATGCTTGTCGAAGGTGGGAAAAGTTAGACAAGGGATTGGACTTGGGCTCTGAGCGATTGTAAGATGACCACCATTGAGTCTCTTGGGCAGTCAGAGTATAATACCTCAGGCCTAAACATGTTAGGCTTCCAACTGAAACATTAAACCATCCTCCCCGCCTCGCAAGACAATTTCTCCCTATAATAGCAGTTCTGAGGAGCCATACCCCATCGGTGAGTTGGGGGTATGCAGTCTCATTATGAGGCTCTAATGGGTCCAGTTCTCTGGCTTGCCAAGGCCAGTGGTCTCCTGTGTTCGTTCCCCCGCTTGCATAACAAGAGGAGACCTTGAGAGTTTGTGCAATAGTTTCTGCCAGGGCTAAGAACAAGTTCTTAGTTGTGGCCGGAATGGGAGGTGGGGTGTTTTTTATCTCTTCATAAAAGGAATGAAAGACACTGTGAGAGGCAGCTTGGAGCGCAAACGTGATTCTCTGGAAATGTAGCACAGCTGCAGGGTCAAGCCCTCTTCCGTCAATGCGAATGCTTATTTTGAAACCCTCCTTCCATTTGGGCTCACAGGCAGCCGGATTCCTCAAGCTTCAGCCATGCATTGACTGACCAGCTTCCTGGGTGGTCAGAGCAGGGCTTTGAGATCGTCGTCTCCTTCTCTGTATTGTCAGACAAAGAGGTCTCTCCGGATCGAGGGCAGTCTCCCACTCTCCACGGTCATCAGCTGTGCCAGCCGGTTTTACTCTAGAATGATGGATCCAAGCATCTATTCCTGTTACTTTAAGAGCAGTGGGGGTGGTTAGAATTACAGTATAGGGGCCCTTCCATACCGGCCTCAAAGGCTCCTTTTTCCAGTCCTTTATCCACACCTGGTCCCGCGGCTTGTGGGGGTGTACTGTTATACCTAAGGACACAGGTATTCTGTCTGTGACCCATTTATGTATCTGAGAAATAGTGAGCCCCAGTCCTTGTAGTTGTTTATGTAATTCCAAGTCTCCCAACTCCCGGGTGTTTCCTTTTAAACTGATTAGTGGAGGTGGCCTTCCATATAAGATTTCAAATGGCAAGAATCCTCTTCCCTCTCGGGGTGAGCATCTCACTTTTAGGAGGGCCACTGGCAACATGTCTATCCAGGGCAAGCCAGTTTCCTGACATAACTTTGCCAGGGTCTGTTTAAGTGTTTGGTTCATGCGTTCTACTTTCCCTGAACTTTGAGGGTGGATCTGTAAAGCTTTTGCCACCTGTTGTACTGTTTCGGCCACAAATGCTGGTCCATTATCTGACCCAATGGTCAGAGGCATTCCATATCTGGGAATAATGTCTCTCAGGAGTGCCTTGGTTACTTTCCTTGTCTTTTCAGTTCAGGTAGGGAAGGCCTCTACCCATCCTCCAGGCAGTTATGGTCTGGGGGCCCCTCTTCATCTGGCAGAAAGGTGGCTGGGTTCAGAGTTCGTACAACCTCCAGTTTCACCCGTGGATTTTCACATAGTAACCCTTGATATTGAGTCATTCGTGCATGTGTGAGCCAATGGTGGCCCCTGGTATCCATTAGGGTTACAACTGAGTGCGGGACTTTAACATTGAGGTTTTGTCCCAGAGTCAACTGGTCAGCCTCTCTTACCAACAAGGTGGTAGCTGCCAGTGCTCGGAGGCAGGGAGGCCATCCGGCAGCAACTGAGTCAATTTGTTTAGACAGATATGCCACTGGCCTCTGCCAAGGCCCAAATTCTTGAGTTAAGACTCCCAAAGCCATCCCATTTTTCTCATGAACAAAAAGGTTAAACTCTCTGGTTACATCAGGAAGTCCCAAGGCTGGAGCCTCAGTGAGTTTGGTTTTGATTGTCTGAAACGCTGTCTCCTGGCTTGGTCCCCATTTAAGGGGAGCCTTTTCTTCCCCTTTTAGAGCCTCATACAGAGGCCTGGCCAGGTCTGAAAACCCGGGGATCCATATCCGGCAGAATCCTGCTGCCCCTAGGAACTCACGAACCTTCCGGCGGGTGGTAGGGACAGGAATGGCACAAACTGCCTGCTTTCTTTCAGTCCCCAGCATTCGCCAGCCCTGCATGATGTTGAAGCCCAGATACTTGACTTGTTTTTTACAGAATTGTGCCTTTTTCTTTGATACCCGATACCCTCCATCAGTAGGGAAAGGAGAGCTCTTGTTCCCTCTAGGCACTGAGCCTCCGTGGTGCCAGCTAGTAAGAGGTCGTCAACATACTGTAGCAAAACACAGCCCAGTTTTTGTCCAGGAAATTCAGCCAGGTCAGCAGCTAAGGCGCAGCTAAAAAGAGTGGGAGAGTTTTTGAATCCTTGTGGGAGTCTAGTCCAGGTGAGCTGTTCCTTTGTCCCTGTATGTGGATTCTCCCATTCAAAAGCAAACAAGGGCTGACTGGCAGGTGCCACCCAGAGGGAGAAAAAAGCGTCTTTTAAGTCCAGGCAAGTAAACCACTTAGCAGTGGAGGGGATCGGCCCTAGCAGGGTGTATGGGTTAGGGACGGACGGGTGTAATGTGACTGTTGCTTCATTTATGGCTCTCAAGTCCTGTACTGGGCGGTAGTCCTGTGTTCCCGGTTTTTTCACGGGCAGTAAAGGGGTGTTCCAAGGGGACGGACATTTTATTAACAGTCCATGCTGAAGCAGCCTATCCAGGTGAACCTGGATTCCCAGTCGAGCTTCTCTGGGAATTGAGTATTGCCGTAGCTTTACCGGTTGAGCTCCGGGTTTTAGATCAATCAAGACAGGACCGTGGCATTTTGCCAGTCCTGGTGGGTTTCCTTCAGCCCAAACCAATGGGTATTTAGTCTCTAGTTCTGGGGGAATGGTCCCCATTTCTGAAGGGGAAGAGTACAGCGCTATTCCTCTTCCCTTTCTACAGCAAGAGCCATGATTAAAGGAGAGGGGGGTTCTGTCAATTTAAGTTGGGCCGATCCATCAGTAGAAAAGGAAATCTGTGTCCCCATTTTAGCCAGCAGGTCTCTTCCCATCAGGGGGACTAGGCAGTCAGGCAGGTAAAGAAATTCATGTATTACTTCATGGCCTCCTAACCGACATCGTCGAGGACCGCAGAAGGGCCTGTGGGTTTGGTTACCTGTGGCCCCAACAATGGTGGTTTCTTTCCCCGAGAGGGGAGCCACAGGTTGTATAACCACAGAAAGTTTGGCACCTGTGTCAACCATAAAGTCTATGGGTGGCCCCCTACTTGAATTCTGACCATAGGCTCTCGGGGGCCCAGTTGGAGAGAGCCTGGTCCCCCCTAATCAGACTCAGCTAGGCCGATCGGGTTGGTGCTGAATGGCTCAGATCGGTACCGGCTAGGTGGGGCCTTGGTCTTTTTCTCAGGACGGTTGGGGCATTCATTTTTCCAATGTCCCTTTTCTTTGCAGTAAGCACATTGGTCATGTTCCAGGGGACTCCTTTTCCCTGGCCTTGTGCCTTGTCCCCTATGGGGTGGTCCCACTGGGGGCACCGGTTTTGACAGGGCGGCTGCCAGAAGGGTCACTTTTTGTTTCATTCTCTTTTCTGCATCACGGCCGGCCACCTGGTCTCGGTTAATAAAAACCTTGTTGGCTATTTCCAACAGTTTAGGGGCATTCTCGCCTGCAAATCCTTCTAATTTCTGTAGCTTTTTACGGATATCTGATTGGGCTTGTCCCACAAAGGCAGCATTTATCATCTGTTGGTTCTCAGGGGCCTCGGGATCAAAAGGGGTGTAGGTTCGGAAAGCCTCACATAGTCTCTCATAGAATTTGGCTGGGCTTTCATTCGGCTCTTGTAGTATCTCACTGATCTTAGCTATATTAGTAGGCCTTTTAGCCCCAGCTTTTGCCCCCTGTAGGAAGGCCTGCCGGTACCTCTCTAGGTTACGTTTCCCTTCTTCAGTGTCATAGTCCCAGTGGGGGTTTTCTTCTGGGAAGGCTTCCCTCACCCAGTTTGCAAGTCTGCTCGACCCCCTGCATTGGCCTGAAGCCATTTTTGGGCTTCTGTGACAATTCGCCAGCACTCTTCTGTGTCAAATAGAGTAAAAAGGAGTTGCTGGCAGTCTATCCAGGTGGGACAGTGTGTCTGGAAAATGAATTCTAAGAGATCAATCAGCACCTGAGGCTTTTCAGAATATGAGGGAGTATGGTGTTCCCAGTTGAGGAAACTGGCAGTGGAAAAGGGCTGGTAATAATAAAAACGTCCCCCCTCTTGTATGGTCCCATCGGGGGCGACTTGCTGTGGTCCCCGTGTCTCCCGTAAGGGCATTTGTAATGCTGGAGTGGCTGCTCCCTGAGCTGAAGGGAGACGCCTGCTCATAGGTTCTGGAGAATCTGGCTGCAGGGGTGATATCGCCTCGGGAACTTCAGAAGCAGAAGGAGGAGGAGAAACAGAAGGCAGTGGGCTATCTGGCATCTGGGGACCTTCAGCTCCTGGAGGTGGGGCTGGCAGCACATAAGGTGGTGGCATAGGGGGTGAGTCCTCAGGTTCCCCTTGATAAATAGGTGGCACCTTCTTTTGAGACAAGGTTTTCTTCTTGGACTGGGCTACTAGCACCCTACATGGTCCCTGGTCTGTGGTGCAGAACCGAACCCATGGGGGCCTCAAATAGACAATTTCTAACCATTGATCAATATATGGAAATGGGTCTGGGTGTCCAGGGTCTCCTGTTATAACATTATATACTGCTGCAACTGTGAACACATCTAAGGTCCCTTCTGGAGGCCAGCCAACACCAAAGGAGGGCCACTCTAGGGTACAGAGGGTACCCAGTTTTCCAGGACTCAGTTTAACACCATAATCTCTAGAAAATCCTTTCTTAAAATTCTTAACCATACACTCTAAGACAGTGGGCTTGGAAGCCGATTTACCCATTGTGTAAAGTCCCACCCTGTGACGGTGACGCAGGACAAACAGTGAGGACAAGGCCTCAGGTAACGATCGCTTCGTCCGCCTGACTGCTCCCCCAGAGGAGATATTTCAGGCACCTCTTAGCATAGGTGGGACTGTATAAACCCCAAAGTCAGGATCCCCCCGAAGACGGCCACCATAAGCCGTATGAGGGTCGCCGCGGAACTGCAGCTTAGGACTCACTCTGGTTCCGTAGTCCAAGGACGGTGGAGCACAGGCTCTCATTCTCTCCAGTCACTCACACACACACACACACACACACACACACACACACACCAGAATTGACAAGCCTCCCGATCCCAAGGGAGCAAACCCTGACCTGAGTGACCCTTTGGTCACTGAGAGGTGATCAGTCTCTCCTTCCGCCGTATGGCGGGTCCTGACTTGGGCAGATGTCCCCGGGGCACTCACCAGTCTGACGTCCTGTCCAGGAACCTGTTTCCACTCTCCTTCTGAGTCCGTTCGGGAAGCGGTGTGGGCCAAGGCCACGGCCCGAGTGAGGGTCTGGATCCGACAAAAATGGCCGGTGCGCACTATCCACCTGTCACCGAGGCCGGTGACCGTGGCCTCCCCCGGTTCCCCGACAACGGTGGCACAAGAGGCCAGCTTGGTTGTCGGCTTCCCGGCCAACGCACCAAAATGTTGCAGAAACCGCAAAAACCGTGGCAATGGAAGGAGACAAACAGCACTCGGAGATATGGAAAAGCAAGGTTTATTCAGCACCGGTGCGGGCTCAGAGGAGTCACCTCCAGAGTCTGAGCACCAGGTCTTTGTTCTCAGTAACTTTTATGCACTACAAGGTCTTGATTTTCCCATGTAAGCATCCCGGACCTCCCCCCATCCCCAAGCAGACAGTGTTCCTCCCTAAGAGACTGAGCCAGCAAGGTTCCAGAAGCAGAACTGATAAGCAATGCTGGGTACCTGATTAGCAGGGCTGCTGGCTTGGACAGAGGGCACACAGTTGTTACATTATTACAAGAAGGGTGGCATAGTGATGAGCACAGCTGGAAAGGCTTGCAGCTGCCTTCTTAGCCAAGGGGGGCCTGTTCTTTAGTTAAAACTCCATTTCACCTTCAGATGTGGACTTGCCAGCCCTCACATCACACAAGACAATTCCTGAAATCTCAGTCTCTATCTGCACACACACACACACACAAATTGCTTGTTTCTCTGGAAAACCTTAATACAATTACCAATTATCATTTTCGTTTGCAGCACAAAGTGATGCTCTATTCTGACTGAACAAGCAATCAGGAATCACATGTCAAACTTTCACTTTAATCCTTTCATTTCTGAAGGCTTAAGAAAACTGAAAGCTGAAAACTAAGGTTTGCCTTCAACCGAGGCAAGGGAGCAAGGGGGCGGTTTAGCAATGAGTGTCTCTTTAGGGAAGTAGTGGGTCAGAAGGTTGGGGAAGAGCCGGATCAGCCCATAGACAAGTATGAATTCCAGCCTTAGAAGCTCAGGATTTTTTTTTTTTTTTTTCCTATTGGAAGATTTGTGCAACAGTGTTGTAAGATCAAAAACAGTACCAGTGGGAGTTCCAGTCGTGGCTCAGCAGTAACAAACCTGACTATGAGGATGCAGGTTCGATCCCTGGCCTTGCTCAGTGGGTTAAGGATCTGGTGTTGCTGTGGCTGTGGCATAGGCCGGCAGCTGTAGCTCTGATTCGAACCCTAGCCTGGGAATGTCCATATGCTACAGGTGTGGCCCTAAAAAGATAAAAAAAACCCAAAAAAACAAAAACAAAAAACCAGTACCAGGGGGTACAGGATGAATTAGGAGGAGGGAGAAACCAGGGAATAAAATAACATGTAGAAAATGTTATATAACTTTGCATCAGGCAGTTACATACAGTTTAACGAACACTAAGCATCTGTGTCCATCTGGTTCTCCTTGGGTCACATTTCAGGCCATCTTTTAGGGGTGGAGCAGGATAGTTATACAGGTGGTTGCAGAAGTCCAGTAAGGGACCATAGAGAGGGAAACCTAGGGGACTTTGGGAGATCACTGTAGGTTAATAATTGCTCAAGAGAGCCATCAGAACAAGGCAGGCTTGCTTGACTAGTGGAGGCGTGAGATATGCTTCAGGTCATTGGATGAGGACAGGGTGAGGGCTGCATTCAGGTTCAGTTCCTAGGGCTGGAGTTTAAGGACCATCCTTCTGTTGATTTGGATAAGCATGATGACAGTCCTAGTTTGACCTTATAGGGTCAAATACTCTCTTGCCAGATACAAGGAAGAGCAACTACTCAAAGAAAAAGAGGCAGTCTTTTCCGACCCCCACTCCCCGTGGATGATAAAACTGTAGCCCACCTAATCCTGGGGCAGAACCTCCTTGCCTGCCTGCTTGCGTCTCTCACATAGTCCTATCTTAATAAATCTATTTCTTGCCTATCAACTTGTCTCTCACTGAATTCCTTCTGTGCTGAGGCACAAAGAACCCGAACCTCTGTTAAGTCCAGACACTGGGTGAGTGATTCTAATTTAAAAACTTTGGGTTCAAGTCCCAATCTGGGTTTAAACTGGGTCGAGTTGCAGCATATGGGTTCAAATCCCAATCTGTGTTCTAGGTTCAACCCATAAGTGCGGTAGTTTCCCAATGACCATGACTGCCCTTGTGTAGACAGGCTGATGTCTCCCCCTTGGTCTCTTCCATTTTTTCCTTTGCTGCAACTCTGCCCTCTTCCCAGGTCTCAGCTTCCTACCTCTTCCCTGGAGTCTATACAAAGGTGGGGTGGGGGTGGATGACAGTATTTCTGTTGTTGAGACCTGGGGACATCTTATGAGTTTATTTAGATGAAAGTATCTTCAAGAAAACCAATCTCTCTCTTCTAATTTGTCATAGTATAATCATTATGGGCTATCAGTTTTTTTGAATCTTCAAAACTTTTTCTGGTGGTTTTTTTTTTTTTTTTTTTTTTTTGTATATAAAATGTAGAACAGCCAAAGCCAAAGTAACTTTTAAATGGTAAATGCTAAGCTGGTTTTCAAGTCTATATTTAACATAGCCAGCAAAAGAAACATAGTTGGGTACTTTCCCAGAATATGCTAATTAGCTGGGGAAAAAATACTTTCTCTTCTGCCATTGGAGCAGAAACTGACCAATAGAAAGGCAGTTCAGCACCTACACCCACTCTGTAAAAAATAAGGATGTGTGCTTGTATATGCCAATAACTCCTGTTGTGGGTTGCCTGACAACCAGTGACAGACGTTGCCTTTCAACATCTTTTACGATGTTACCTTGAGATTCTGACTCTAAATGAGACTCAGAAAAGAATGAGTTTAGAAAACTCGATATTTCCAATAGGTTATAAGCTTATACACTTCAGAAATTACAGACTTCAAAGACAATGGCAGTTTTCTTTAAACTTGCCAGCATTTTTCTGTTGTTTATCCACTTGTATGAGACTAGCTTTTTGTATATTCATTTCATTCTACTGTCAAGAAAAGTACTGACTGTTCCTTATGAAGATTGCAAGGGCATTTCTGGCCTCCTTCAACCATATCCTAATAGCAGTACATTAGCAGATGCTACTTGGCAATAAACATTGACTTTTAGATTCTTGAAGATATAATTTTTACCATGTTCCTCTGTACCATTCCCCACGGCTAGAAGGGTATAATCTTAATTTGTTTATATGTTGCTTTATAGGTAGACCAAACATTTTTTTAAATTTCTTTTGTCTTTTGAGGGCCACACCCACAGCATATGGAGGTTCCCAGGCTAGGGGTCTAATTGGAGGTGCAGCTGCCACCCTACGCCACAGCGACAGCAACGCCAGATCTGAGCCTCATCTGCGACCTACACCACAGCTCACAGCAATGCTGGATCCTTAACCTACTGAACAAGGCCAGGGATGGAACCCGAAACCTCATGGTTCCCGGTTGGATTTGTTTCTGCTGTGCCACAACAGGAACTCCAACTTTTTTTTTTTTTTTTTAAACTGGCTATGTATAGGTTCCTCTAATGCACTTCAAGTAAAATCATCAAAGAATAACACTTTATTTTTATGGGACACTTAATTCTCTGCTTAATTTAATTCTTGTAGCAATTATGAAAGTGGGCCAAGACAGGTTATATTTAGTGCTATTTTACGTCTGATGAAACAGAGGCACAGCCAAGCTAGCTACTTGTTGAGACTGTCCATTGGTCAAAAGCAATGTTGGAACCCAGGCTTCAGACTCAAGCAGTTTATGTTCTACGATTCTAAGACATTTCTCAAGAGTTAGAAATTTTTTTTTTCTTTCTCATTCTTTCTAGCCTTGTATAATATTCAGTAACTCAGTAATCCTTAAGAGAGACAGAGACAGAAATGGGATGATGGAAACACAAGGCTCCTAGGATAAACCTTAGAGAAAGCCACACTTTTCCAGTTATAGCGTTCATCATGCTTAGATGTATGCCCACTGTTTCCTCTGCCCCTTCTCAATTTTCATGAGAACAGAGACATATTGTTTGTTCATTGCTTTAAGCCCAGTAAGGGAACTTCATGAATATTATTGAAAAAAAATGAAAATTTCTTTTTGACTAAAATTGCCTCAGAAAAACTCAACCAAATGATCTAAATTTTTTTATTTTTTAAATTTATTTTTATTTATTTATTTATTTATTTATTTATTTATTGCATGGCGGCCCCTGTGGCATACAGAAGTTCCCGGACCAGGGGTCAAATTGCAGCTGCAGCTGGGGCCTTCGCCACAGCCATGGGAACACTGGATCCACATCACATCTGCGAACTATGCCACAACTTGTGGCAATGCCAGATGCTTAACCCACAGGGCGAGACCAGTGTCAAACCTGCATTCTCACAGAGACAACATCAGGTCTTTAAGCCACTGGGCCACCACAGGGACTCTTCAACCAAATGATCTTAAGTTGGAGCTATTACCTGTATTAGTCAAGACAGTCTAGGTTGAGTTGGCTCAAGATGCAGTAACAAACAGTATCAGTGGCTCAAAACAACCAAGGTTTATTTCGTGCTCAAGCTATGTGGCCATGATGGGTCGGCAGAGGAATTCTGCCCTTCAGACTTAGTCAGGAACCCAGATTGAAGGAGCAATCTTGTCTGGAAATTTGCTGGCTGCAATGGCAGAGGGAAGTAAGCCTTGCAGGGCTTGCAGAGGAACGTTCAACTCTCCAACTCAGAAACCCTGTCACCGCCACTCAGAATTCATTGACCTAAAGTAGTCATGGGTGCTCTGCCTTCCTGTAGCACCAGCCACTAGGGGACCAGAAACTGCCTGGGAGGCAGAGAGCAGGGAATACTTAGCAAATGGTGCTAATGAAGGACCACATTTCATTTCCTTGCTTTTGAGCTTTTGCAATTTAAGTAACAAAATGCAATTGTTTGTAACCTTCCCTACAATATATATACATGTATAAAATACAGTTTTGCTTATGACAGCACTCTCTGGGAATGATGCACAGTGAAATTAAATATATGAATAAAGTCAAGTATTTGATTAAAATCAGAGGCGGAATGGAAAGATAAGTCCAATCTCTATAACACGAGTACTGGATGAAGCTCATTTATTCCACATTTGTGGAAAAAATTAACAGTTATATTCTAAAATAAAATCACTCCAACAACCTTTAATAGGGGCCAAAGACAAGATGTAAAAACTCTTTGTGTCGGTGCTTTGGCAATTATTCTGGTGACATAGAAAAGTGACAGCTGGGCTAGCAACTCCAGATAGAATGGCCTGAAGGAAAAAATACACCCTGGCATCCCATGTTTTAGGCATGCGGCCCGAAATAGCATACAGATTCTTACCTGGAAAGCTGCTGATTCTAATTCAGGAAAAGAAAAAAATGTTTCCCTCTCCCCTGCAAGATTCTCCTGTTGGGGCCCTGGAAATTAAAGTGAGAAAAGACAAATTAACAACCAAAAAAAAAAAAAAACACCTGGTCGGTTTTCATTACCTAAGTATGCATAGAAATTCTATGAAGAAATGAGACCCTAGGAGTTGCCGTTTTGGCTCAGGAGTAAAGAACCTAACTAGTATCCATGAGGAGGCTGGTTCTATCCCTGGCCTCGCTCAGTGGCTTAAGGATCTGGCATTGCCCTGAACTTTTTTCCATGTTTGGTGGTGTAGGTTGCAGACACGGCTCAGAGCTATGGCCCAGATTCACCCCCTAGCCGGGGAACTTCCATATGCTGAGGGTGAGGTCCTAAAAAAAAAAAAAAAGCCAAAAATAGAATTAAAAAAAAAAATGAGATCCTAGGAGACCAGATGATAGAGGTTTATATACTATTTTATTTTTATTTTATTTTATGTACTATATTAGGCTAAACAAAAGGAAAAAAGGATTTGGGCTTCTGAGTGGGGGAGGCAAGTTATGGGAATGAGAGGAAGAAGTGGGCAGTAAATAAGGGTTGTCTTGTTATGTAGATAAAGAGTCTCTCAGGTGATAAAAGTTATCTCTGGGAGTAGCCCTCTTCCTGGTACCACCATTAAAGTTGGAAATGTCCCTTATAAATGTAAATTTCTTTTACTAAAGGGGAAATTAGTACTCTCTTTTCTGCCAGGGGAGGTGAAGCCTTTTTTTTTCACCTTCCCTGGTTCTCAGTTGCCTTTAGCTCAAAATCCTCCCAAGGGGCATATTTTAGGAGTTGCAAGCTCTGGTGCACTTCTCTGAGTATACAAAAATATCCACCTCTAACGTTTTAACAAGAAAAGTGTTGATGGTTCATTAGTGAATATTAATGAAATGATCAGTTCATTATCACAAAGCATTTGGCTCCCAGGAGCATTGGTAACTAATTAGGAAAATGCGTAGTGTTAAATTAATCAAACAAGGAGGCCATGGGACTGAGATGGTTTTAAGGCCGCAGTAGCCTAAGTAAGCAAACCAGAACCTGAGCCTGCAGTGCCCTACGGCTAAGAAACAGAAAGGGGGAGTTCCGGTCCTGGCGCAGAGGAAACAAATCCAACTAGGAACCATGAGTTTGCGGGTTCGATCCCTGGCCTCACTCAGTGGGTTAAGGATCCAGCGTTGCCATGATCTGTGGTATAGGTCCCAAATGTGGCTCGGATCTAGCGTAGACCCCTAGCCTGGGAACCTCTATGTGCCATGGGTAGGGCTCTAAAAAGACAAGAAATGGAAAAGGGAACTAGCAATGGACAATCACAAAGCCAAATAGACTTTCCCGAATGAAGTCATTGCTTAAGCTGTAGCCAATCAAATCATTTTCTTGCTTGGCTTTCACATCTCTATAAAATCCTGCCTCTAGGTGTATTCCTAACCACTTCTGGTTTGGTGCTGACCAATTCTTATCAATTTTTGCTCAAATTCTTAAAATGTGTACTATGCCTCAGTTTATGTTGTAACAGTTCTGAAAGGGATGGAGTAGGCACAGGTAGTTGTAGGAGCCCCAACAAGGGACCACAGATAAAGAGGGAAACTTAGGGGACTTGGGGAGATGACTGTAACTGTAAGTTCGTAATTGCTCAAGAAAGTCATCAGCACAAGGCAGGTTTGCTCGACCAGTGCAGGTGGGGGATGGGATGAGGCCTGCATTCAGGTTCAGAGGACTGCCCTTTTGCTCATTTGAATACACACCTTACCAGATACCAAGGAGCAGCTACTACTCCCAGAAAGGAAGAGGCGGGCCTTTCCAACCCCCAGGGCCCTTGGATGATAAAACTGTAGCCCACCTAATTCTCAGGCCAGAGCCTTTGTGCCTGCCTCCTTGCATCTCTCGAAATTGTCCTATCTACAGCTGCATGCAAAGCAATGAAACTAGAACACACCCTCACACCATGCACAAAAATAAACTCAAAATGGCTGAAAGACTTAAATATACGACAGGACACCATCAAACTCCTAGAAGAAAACACAGGCAAAACACTCTCTGACATCAACATCATGAATATTTTCTCAGGTCAGTCTCCCAAAGCAATAGAAATTAGAGCAAAAATAAACCCATGGGACCTCATCAAACTGAAAAGCTTTTGCACAGCAAAGGAAACCCAAAAGAAAACAAAAAGACAACTTTCAGAATGGGAGAAAATAGTTTCAAATGACGCAACCGACAAGGGCTTAATCTCTAGAATATATAAACAACTTATACAACCCAACAGCAAAAAAGCCAATCAATCAATGGAAAAATGGGCAAAAGACCTGAATAGACATTTCTCCAAAGAAGATATACAGATGGCCAACAAACACATGAAAAAATGCTCAACATCGCTGATTATAAGAGAAATGCAAATCAAAACTACCATGAGATATCACCTCACACCAGTCAGAATGGCCATCATTAATAAATCCACAAATAACAAGTGCTGGAGGGGCCGAGGAGAAAAGGGAACCCTCCTGCACTGCTGGTGGGAATGTAAACTGGTACAGCCACTATGGAGAACAGTTTGGAGATACCTTAGAAATCTATACATAGAACTTCCATATGACAATCCCACTCCTGGGCATCTATCTGGGCAAAACTCTACTTAAAAGAGACGCATGCACCCACATGTTCATTGCAGCACTATTCACAATAGCCAGGACATGGAAACAACCCAAATGTCCATCGACAGATGATTGGATTTGGAAGAGGTGGTATATATACACAATGGAATACTACTCAGCCATAAAAAAGAATGACATAATGCCATTTGCAGCAACATGGATGCAACTAGAGAATCTCATCCTGAGTGAAATGAGCCAGAAAGACAAAGACAAATACCATATGATATCACTTATAACTGGAATCTAATATCCAGCACAAATGAACATCTCCTCAGAAAAGAAAATCATGGACTTGGAGAAAAGACTTGTGGCTGCCCGATGGGAGGGGGAGGGAGTGGGAGGGATCGGGAGCTTGGGCTTATCAGACACAACCTAGAATAGATATACAAGGAGATCCTGCTGAATAGCATTGAGAACTTTGTTTAGATATTCATGTTGCAACAGAACAAAGGGTGGGAGAAAAAAAAATGTAATTGTAATGTATACACGTAAGGATTCCCTGACCCCCTTGCTGTACAGTGGGAAAATTAAAAAAAAAAAAAAATTAAAGCTGTCAAAGGATCATTAAAAAAAAAAAAAAAAGAAAGTGTCCTATCTTTTTTTTGTGTGTGTGTGGTGTGTCTTTTTGCCATTTCTTGGGCCTCTCCTGCGGCATACGGAGGTTCCCAGGCTAGGGGTCAAATTGGAGCTGTAGCCACCGGCCTACACCAGAGCCACAGCAACTCGGGATCTGAGCTGAGTCTGCGACCTACACCACAGACCTACACCACAGCTCACAGCAATGCCGGATCTTTAACCCGCTGAGCAAGGCCAGGGATCGAACCCGCAACCTCATGGTTCCTAGTCAGATTCGTTAGCCACTAAGCCACGACTGGAACTCCACAAGTGTCCTGTCTTAATAAAAATATTTCTTGCTTATCACATTGTCTTCTGCTGAATTCCTTGTGTGGAAGTATGAAGAACTTGAACCTCAGTGAACCCAAACACCGGGTGAGTGATTCTAACTTAAAACTGTGGGTTTAAGTCCCAATCTGGGTTTAGGCTGGGTTCGAGTCCCAGCACATGAGTTCAAGCCCCAGTCTGTGTTCTGGCTGGGTTCATGCCGTTAGTGCTGTCAGTTTCAGTTTCATTCAAGTGGTTCATTAGCCTAAATCTCAAATGGTTTATGTTCTCACTTGACAGTTTATAAAGCTCCATGCTACCTACCCACCCACATCCTTATGACCTGTCCCAGATGTAATTTCCTGACAGTCACCACTATCAAATAGCTCAATTCTTTAAAGTATAAAGTGAAATAAAAAGAAGCTCAAGTTAACGAAGGTACTGAGCGTTGCATCCACATCATTCTTTTGGATATTATGCAGTGATTTCCCCCATGCCGAGTACCTTTATACCACCTTTAGCCACGATTTAGAGATTCAAAAGCAGAAGTATAAAATTCAGAAGATGGCAACTGCTGGCTTTATTCTTATTCACCTGTGATTGGATGTGGAATGGTATGGTTTTCAAATATAAGACCAAGGACTGTACTAGCACCAAACATAGGCCTATTTTTCAGGACAGTGTAACTGACCTTGCTTATTATAGGACTGTGGATTATTGTCTATTATAGTAAAAGGATGTAGCAAAGTCATAGTATCAAATGCTGGACATGTAGTCTGCAACTGCTTAAAGGAAAGTCAAAACAACCAGACATAATTCAAAATGTTTTAGATTTCCAAACTTAAAATTTCCCATGTCAACAGTTCCTTGTGGCCAAAAGTTTTCGCATTTGTGAGAGCAAAGCCCTTCATTATCTGGTCCAAATGTTTGAGGTAGTGCAATCATGATGAATAGCTTTAAAAATAACTTCGTTGTATTTAAAACTCAGCCACCAAAATGCTCTACCAAAGAAAAGGCCATCGCCAAAAGATATTGGAATGTTCATAATAGAACTATCTGTAATAGCGCCAAACTGAAAACTACCCCAACTTCCATCCGGATGAGTTCAAAATTGTGGTATAGTCACAGAATGAAGTAAAATGAATAATCTACAACTACCTGCAACAATATGGAAGGATCTCACAAGCATTAAGAAGCCAAACAAAAGAACGCATTCAGTTATGATCATTATACAACTACAGATGTAATAAATTCATATGAGTAATAATTAAAAAAAAAAAAGAATGCATTCAGCGGATTAAAGATCCCACGTTGCCTTTGTGAGGATTCGGGTTCCATCCTTGGCCTTGCTCGGTGGGTTAAGGATGCCACGTTGCTCTAATCCAAGGCATAGGTCAAAGATGAGGCTTGCATTTGGTGTTGCCAAGGCTGCGGTGTAAGCCTCAGCTGCAGCTCAGATTCGAGCCCTAGCCCAGGAACTTACATGTGCCACAGGTGCGGCTGTAAAAAGAAAAAAGAATGCTTACTTTATGCTATTGTTAGGGGACCATTGACTGAAAGGGCCCACCTTGCCCAGGCCACAGTAATAGCTACTTCCTTGAGTTGTCTCACTATAGGAGGCCCTGATAAGGAACTCCTATATTATATATATTATATTATATTATAATATATATCATAATATATTATAATATATATTATATTATATATTATAATTATATATATTATATTATAATTATATTATATATATTATATTTTATATATATATTATATAATATAATATATATAATATATATATAATTATATTATAATTATATTATAATATATATTATAATATATTATAATATATATTATATTATAATGCATTGCGGCATTGCGCTGAAGACCAAAGGGAGGCTTAGGGAGGGGTCAGTGGGAGGGAGGAGACAACCAACCTCCCAGAATCCTTGGTGCTGGACCAAGTCTCGGCTGAGGGAGGTAGGTGCCCACCACCAAGAAGGTCCCTGCGCCAGACCAAGTATGGACTGAGCAAGACGACTGGCCAGAGACAGCTGGGAAACTAAACCCATTCCCATAAAACCTGAGACTGTGAGCCACTTGGCAGAGCGCTTCTCCTGGGTTCCCTCACCCTGCAGCTCTCCCTTCTCAATAAAGTCTTTTTCCTTGTCAGCTCATGTGTCTCCTCGAACAATTCATTTCCAAGTGTTAGACAAGAGCTCATTCTTGGGCTCTGGAAGGCCTCCCTCTTCCTGAAACAATTCTATAAAAACCAAGTCAAAGATTTGGCAAAACTAAGCTATGTTGTTGAAAGTCAGGTTAGGCAACAACCGGAAAGCAGTATTATAAGGTTCTTTGTTGTTAATGATTTTTTTCCTGATTTAGGTGGCAGATACAGAGATGTGCTCAAATTGTAAAAATTCATAGAGCTATAAACAGCTTGGGATATGTGCACTTTTCTCTGTGTGTGTGTGTGTGTGTGTGTGTGTGTATAATTCAATAAAGTTAAAAAAAAGTCCAGGAGTTCCCACTGTGACTCAGCAGTAATGAACCTGACTAGTATCCATGAGGACACAGGTTCTATCCCTGGCCTTGATCAGTGGGTTAAGGATCTGGCGTTGCCATGATCTGTGGTGCAGGTTGCCGACGTGGCTTGGCTCCCACTTTGCAATGGCTGTGTTGTAGGCGGGCAGCTGTGGCTCTGATTTGACCCCTAGCCTGGGAACTTCCATGTGCCGTGAGTGTGGCCCTCAAAGACAGAAAATTCCAGGAAGCCCATGAAAACTGAATTTCAACCCAACACAATCTTCAATCTCATTACTAGAACTTGGGGGCCGTCAAGGTGAGAATCACTCTGTAAATAGAGTACTCAATGAACAGGATTCCAAACAGTTGTGCCAGGACCAGGATACCGAATGGGTCAAAACAAGCCAGTGATTTATCTTTAAAGTCTCCAGTCTCTCTGCTTTTCTCTATCTCCAGTGGTATTGCCAGTGTAAACCAGGTCGTCTTCCACCTTGAATCCCCTCTGATCCTATCTCCTAACCTGTCTCCCAGTAACCTCTTCTACCAACCAAAGTGATTTAAAGTCTGAACCCCATCCTTTTACTCCTTTTCTTAAAATGCCTTGAGAGTCTCATTAAATTTAAAATGTAATGCAAATTCCAAATCTTGGCTACACTGTCAGGCCTGATGACCACAGAGCCTCTAGTCCTTGGGCTCAGCGCTCTCCTTCCCTCTTAAACTACAACCACACTGGCCTTCTGTTTTTCCAAAATGTCAAGCTGTCCCACTTAAACACCTTTGCTCTGCCGTCTCCTCTGCCCAGGACAATCATTACCTTCCAGGTTCCAAGGCTTCTGATCTCCCCACTCTTTGTTTAAATGTTATAACGTTCTTATATAACGACCCTCCATATTGAACCTCAACCTCCTATTATTTTCTATATTTACACCTTGTCTACTTCCTTCTTTGATTTATTATGTTATTTGCTTATTTACCTCTTTGTTTTCTCCCTCTTCCGCCTCATTAGACTGGGAGCTTTATGAAGGTAGCTATCAAGTCTGCTTGGGTCAAAATCGCATGCCTGGTATGCAAAAGGTCCTCCACACACGTGGAAACACCTGTCGAATGATGAATCGACTCTCTCGAGGGATCCCGAGATGTCTGTTCAGTCACGAAGAACGTCGCACGGTGAGTTTTTCAAAGAACAGCAATGGCACCAGAGGCCTTTCAACCTTTTTGCCTGGCATAGTGTTGGCATTCCGTTCTTGCTTTCCTGGTCGTCACACTAGGGCCTTATTGCCTCAGGCGGCACACCCCCTCTCCGCGAGCCGCCGGTTTGGTACCACATGTCTCGACCCCACCCATCGCGGGGGCGCTTTCTCATTGGCCAGCTCACCAACGCCTTCGGGAGGGCGGATATCTTCCCTCGGCAGCTACTGGTCCAAGTCTGCGTCGCTCTACCGTGAGGGGCTGAAAGGCAGCCAAGTCAAACGGCACTCGCGGGGAGGCTCGGTCCCATCGGAACCGGTGATTGGTTGAGACTGAGGGCGGGCGCCCCGCCTTGCCAAACGCGGATTGGCCAGAGCGGCGGTCAGAAAGCAGGAACAGCCTTTCCCCCCCTCCCACTAGCCCAAAACCGGGGACAAATTCTCGAGGTTTTCCAGCTGAGGAGCCAGTCGGTGGCTGTTCTAACTGCTTGCTCCAGAGATTGGAAACAACGGAGAAGGCAGTCGTATTGACGGAAAGCCCATCTCCAGCCGTCCGCTGGCTCATTAAAAATTTCCCAGGGACATTACCATCACGAGGTAAGAGCCTGGAGCGTGTCCTTCATTTATTTGTTAACCGTTTATGGTATTATTTACAGGCGGGGTCGCATCCCACCGCTCTGGATCCGCGGAATGGAGAGTAAACGGAGGAGGGTTCCCCGGGGAGGGGAGAGGAACGCGTCCGAGCCCGGCTGTCAGTCTGGGTGCTCTGTGCGCCGCTTTTTTCCCTTTCGAGGTCTGGAGCAGCGTGTCGGGGCGGGGCTCAGCCTCACCCTGGCTGAGCCTCGGGCTGCAGGCCTTTCCTGCACAGACTCTGCGCTCGGCCTGAACTTGACCGCAGGCTGGAGGCGCCTGCGGAGCGAATGTGGTGGGCTGGGTCGGAAGGAGGAAGAGACCTCGGAAGGGACGACGGACGCGAGAAGACAGCACCTGCCTGCTCGTGTTTCCCTTTCGCGCGGCCCAGAGTCGCCCAGCAGCAAACCCCGGACGCGAGGATGCCGCGGGGCTCGAGCTCCGCGCCGTCGCTGCTGCCGCGGCAGGGCTGAGGGCGACGGGGCGACAGCCGGAATCTGTACGCGGAGCGGGTGGTTGGCAGGCGAGACCGCGCGGCGGAAAGTGCGGTACCCCAGCCGCCTGCAGTGCCGCGCGGTCCGGACGCGGTGCTTCCTGCGCGTGTTGCCCTGGCCACTCATCTGTCTGAGCCCGGGAGCCGCGCCCAGGATCGCCAACTGTCCAAAGGTGAGCTTTTCAGGGGATCAGAATAGAGAAGGATGCAGAGCCCTGGGTGGTGTCGATCTGAGGACGTGGGGTTTGCTTTGCCAGAAGAGCACTGTAATCTCAAGGCCTCGTGGCTGTTGTCTCTTTTAGCAGCCGTTTTCGGTAGGGATTTCACAGGGCGTGACAAAGACGAGACTCCGGGTTGCAGCAGCCAAGGAATTTGGAGTCTCTGAAGCTCCACTGGCTTTTCTGGGCTTCAGACTGGGAATGTGCAGCAAGGCCCCTTCAGTCCTCGGCACCATCCTCCGGGGCGGGGGAGGAAGGAGGCTGTCGGTGGTTTCGGACTGAGCAACTAAGGTGACAGATGATGATGGTTTTGAAAAACAGCTATGGTGTCGTAGACTAGGAGAAAAATAAATGTACCATTGCGTATAAAAGATCTCGGTTATAATTGTTCGGTAGTGCGTTCTCGCTGATTTTTTTTTTTTTTTCCCCACCTTAGTCATTTTCTACAGACCACCGAGGTAGGCACCTCCCTTGACTGGACTCTTAGAGAAGAGGAGGGAGGTGCTGGTGATGTAGTGTAGAATGTACAGGAAAATTCTTCTTAAATGATGGTTTGGAGTGTGATCTGTGAGTTGGATCCACCTTTACTGAAATGTTTTAAAAGATATTTGTGGAATTAGAATTAATGAATATTTTTCACTGCTCCCCTGTTCGTTTCTCTATTCCCACATCTAAATATATATCCACAACAAACCTAAGGGGATTCATTTGGGATCCTTTTTTTTTTTTTCACCTCCTGTAGACTAATATATCTCTTCCTCTTGCTAATAAAGAGGATAGTGGAGTCCACGTTTCCTGAAGTGCATTTGGGAGATTTCCAGAGCATTTGAATTTATCGGGGTGGATTTGTTATTTTTTTATAGTGTCGTTAGGAAATATTTTCAGAATATTAAAACTGCCTGTGTTTTCATTGTGGAAGTTACTGATGTAAAGATACCCGAGTGGCACTTTATAATGGACAGATATGAACACTTCCTAAAATGTCTTTGCTCAAGGGATAGATGTAAGCAGTTTTCAGTAGTACTGGTCTTCATAACTCTTGGATAATTTTGGCATGTGCTTAACATGATGGCAGTAAGCTGTCCTTTTGACCTGATTTCAACAGTCAAGGGCAGTTTAACTCAGATCCCAAGTGCCTCCTGCCAGAAACCATGAGTGCCTCCCTTGTCCAAAAATACATTTGGATAGCTCTGTGTTGTTGAAAGCATTGTGGGATTATAAAGTTGGCATAGATATCTTGTAGATACATAAATGGCTTTTCTGCACGACTCCCTCCCCCAATTTTATTTTTACATCAAGGGTATACCTCAAAGTTTGCTACAAACCAAACGTATTTTTTTCCCTTCCCAATGCTCTTCACCTGAGAGTTCCTACTCTCAGAATGTGGCTTTTCACCAGTGCGCTTACGTAGACTCACAACGTATTGCATTTAACCCTCTTTGCTGAGAATCCCATGTTGGTCATTATTTCAATCAGGGGTCAGCCAATCAGGGGTCAGCTTTGTTCAGTAGTCCTCATTCTGTGTCAGAACTTTAGCGTATCATTAACCAAAGCACTGAGGAAGAGGAAGATGCAGGCCTGGTCAGACAGATGGATGTTAAAATGATGACAAAGGAAAGTATTTTCGGCATGTATATATTGAGAGTATGTAGCATATAGGCACTCACACATTTAAAAAAAAAATCATGTGGATTTCCCATCGTGGTGCAGTGATTAATGAATCCGACTGGGAACCATGAGGTTGCGGGTTCGATCCCTGGCCTTGCTCAGTGGGTTAAGGATCCGGTGTTGCCATGAGCTGTGGTGTAGGTCGAAGACTCGGCTCCGATCCTGCGTTGCTGTCACTGTGGCGTGGGCTGGTGGCTATAGCTCTGATTGGACCCCTAGCCTGGGAACCTCCATATGCCACAGGAGTGGCTCAAGAAAAGGCAAAAAGCCAAAAAAATTAAAAAAAAAAAATCATGTGAGTAAAGTCAATTCTGAGCCACACATTTTGGAAAACGGTTTGGGCAAGGTGACAGATTGTCAATTTTTTTCCCTATGGAATATGACCGCCAGTGTACTACCATTTTTTTTTTTTTTTTCCTTTTTTTTTTTGGCTGTCCCAAGGCATATGGAGTCCTGGGGCCAGGGATCAGTTCTGAGCCACAGTCACAACCTAAGCCACAGCTGTGGCAACGAGGGATCGCCAATCAAACCTGCAACCCAGCTCTTCCAAGTCGCCACCATCCCATTTCTCCACAGCGGGAACTCCTAGGTTGCTTATGTAAATAATCTGCTAGGTAGCTAGGATTCCAATAAAGTTATTTATTTTCTTGCTTAGTTTAGTTTTAAAATTTTATTTTTCCTAGTAGAATGTGTTGTGAAGCATAATGTGTTCTTGGGCTCTTTGTTTATTTAACTTTTGCTCTGACATTTGTGTGTCTCCAAATGGTTTTCAAGCAGAATTACTTCCACCTTTGACCCTTTGGGATTACTTTGAAAAATTGGATAAATATGTGAAAAATGAAAATAAACCAGTCTCGGTATCTGATTGAGAGATTGATACACAGGGTTCCTGAATAACGTTTTTTTTTCTTGGTTTTTTTTGATTTGCAGGATGGCAAAAATGGGTGCCAATTTTTAATTGCTGAACTGACATGTAATATTTCTTAAGTGTTTTTTAGTTTGTTCTCTATTTGTTACAAAGAACACTCTTCTTTCTTTCTTCCTTTCTTTCATTTTTCTTTGAAGGCTTTTGTTTTTTCTCCCGCAGTATAATTTTGACCTGCTAGTCAGTGCCTAGTTATTTCCATGGGCATCTGGAAAGCTGGGGGCCTATGGTGGCTGATTCATAGTTTGAAGCTCTGAAGGAAACTTTTCTTGATGCGCAGGTTTTAATTCAAAGTTGTTATTTAGCTTGGGAACACAGGTCGTCTTCGAATTGTTTTCCTGGGGAATATGGAAATTAGTATGATTTAGTGACATTGCATTTGACAGAGGAGATGGAACCACATTTTTAGACACTCCCCTGCTTGCATAAATGATGCTGACCTAAGCTATCTGTCTAACTGGGTTACCTACCTATGCCAATAGCCTTAAAGTATGCCTTAAAGTAAATGTTTCCCTGTGACCATTCTGCTTACTTTCTGAGATGATTATGCAGATAATGAATGAGGAAAGAGGCCCAGCTGGGTACTGATTTCAGTTTTTGCAAACTTAAACTCCTCTTAAACATTCTTTTTTTTTGTCTTTTTGCCTCTTCTAGGGCTGCCTCTCGCGGCATATGGAGGTTCCCAGGCTAGGGGTTTAATCGGAGCTGTAGCCACCAGCCTACACCACAGCCACAGCAACATGAAATCCAAGTTGTGTCTGAAACCTATGCCACAGCTCAGGGCAACGCCGGATCCTTAACCCACTGAGCAAGGCCAGGGACCTAACCTGCCACCTCATGGTTCCTAGTCGGATTTGTTAACCACTGCGCTATGACAGGAACTCCAACTCCTCTTAAACATTCTTAAATAATGTCTCCAGTGGATATATGTTCCATGACAGAAATGCAGCTGTTTCATTTTATTTATTTTACTTTTGGAAGATAGGGAAAAAAGAAGAGCTGCAGAAAAACTTTACTCAATATTTATTTGTTTGTAATTCTACAACTCTTGCTTAGCCTGATAACAAAATGGCCCAAGGCTGAATATGGTATACATGCTTTCAGATTGAAGCCAAAAGAAGCCAACTACTTTCCTAATTTCTGGTGCACTCTTCAAATGTGACTGTTGTCTGATAAACATATTTAAAGTTTTATTTTTTTCTATGTGGTATAAAGCTGCTTTGCGAATTATCTCCAACGGTAATTAATACGTGTTCTCTTACTTGCTAGATTGTATTATATTGTCAAAGTTCTCCACAAGGTCACCCTTCTATGACAGTTTTTGTTTTTGAATAAAATGTGACTTTCAAATTGAAGTCGTTACCACCTTTTTTTTTTTGAATGGAATATGTTGCTTCCCTTTGATATTTGGTAACCAGAGCTGCTATGTCTTCCCTGCCCCCAGTATTGTCATAGAAGAGAATTTCAGTCTTTTTGGTCTTTTAGGGCTGCACCTACATACAGCACGTGGAAGTTCCCAGGGTAGGCTCCAATCAAAGCTGTAACTGCCAGTCTATGCCACAGCCACAGCAACACCAGACCTGAGCCAAGTCTGTGACCTACACCACAGCTCACGGCAACCCCAGATCCTTAACCCACTGAGAGAGGCCAGGGATCAAACCCTTGTCCTCAGGGATCCTAGCGGGGTTCGTTAAGGGCTGAGCCACGCTGGAAACTCCCAAGTTTCAGTCTTTAGTACATGTTATCTAAAAGATATGTATCCAAGAAGGAGTGACCTCCTAAGTCTTTTGTGATCCATTAATTGTTTGGGAGGCCATCTTCATTCTAAATTTTGAGAAGACAGGCCTCAGACGTCTTCCATTGCTTAGGTGTCTAAGGGTGTTCTCAAATTTTAATACTGCTTTATTTACTGAAAGGAGTGATGGCTTTTCCTACACCATCGCTCGTCTGATGTCCAAAAACTTACTTGAAAGTGATTGATGTCTGTAATGCATTTTCTTACAGATGCACTCAAGCTGGGCTCTTTATGTGTGTACGTTTGTGCCTTTTGGGGAGATTCTTTTTTTTTTTTTTTTCCCCCGGCTGCACCCGCTGCATGTGAAAGTTCCCAAGGCAGGGATGGAAACTGAGCCACAGCAGTGACCCAAGCTGCTACAGTTACAATGCCAGCTCCTTAACCTGCTGAGCCACAAGAAAGCTCTCAGAGGCACATTTTTTTAAGTTCATTTTTTATTGTGAAATAATTCATACGTAATTCAAGTGTTGAATTTAGCATAACACCTGCACACCCTCCACCAGCATTGTCAGATTTACCATCTTCGAGATGGTTTTTTTCCTTTTTTTTTTTTTTTTGCATTTTAGGGCTGTAGCCTTGGCACATGGAAGGGTTTCTAGTCTAGGGGTCCATTTGGAGCTGCAGTTGCCTGCCCACTCCACAGCCACAGTAACGCAGGATCCGAGCATGTCTGTGACTTACACCATAGCTCATGGCAATGCCAGATCCTTAACCCATTGAGCAAGACCAGGGATCAACCCGTGTCCTCATGGATACTAGTCAGATTTGTTACCTCTGAGCTGTGATAGGAACTCCCAGGATGGTTTTTAATTCCTAAAGTGATAGAACAAAGTCCTGTGGAGATGAACTTCTGACCTTATCTGTATAGCAAACTGCCAGAAATACAGCCCTTCCTGCACGGTTGCAGGAGTTCCCCTGCCAACACCCTGGGGAGGCTTTCAGACGAACTGCAACTGTTAATGTAAATGCATAGATCAGCAGCTCATTCATAAGGGCTGCTTGTCATAAATGTCCTTCCACCCAGTCCCTGAGGTCCCACCTGTCACAAGTGGTTTATCCTTGCATATCTGGGAGTGTTCGCCTGAGCCGGTTTACATAAACCAGAGTTTCAGAATATGTCAAGTTTAGTAAGCTGACATATCTTAAAGCAAACAGCTTAGATCTTAGGTTGTATCTTTGCCAGGACATGGGCCCTCTTTGAGTACAAAATTATCAGAAATATTCCATTAACTAGTTTTTTTTTTTTTTCTTTTTAACTCTCCTAAGAGACTTTGTTCTTGCTAATATCTGCCCACCCTTTCTTTAGAGCAATGGAGTCGATGAAGGGAAGACTTTATCTATCTGTTTTCTATAGTCTCACTACTCAAAAGTCTGGGCCTGCCATCACCAGGGAGCTGGTTTGCATCTGAATCTACAGGTGAACAAGCTCCCCAGGTGATTGCAGGTCAAAGTTGCAGAAGCCCTTGTTCTACATACGGGCACCTGGGCGATTTTTGGATAGAATATAAGCACTGAATCCATCCATTTTTGATCCACTCTTTTTAGAAGTAGGCTGTTAGGTGCCACCTTTACCAGACTTCATTCTTGTTGATATTTGATGATGTAATTTCGAATTTAGATTTGAAATTACTGATGGGAGTTTCTCTCTCCGTCTCTTTCCACTCAGTTGCATCAGTTTTCTGGAAGACAGCCCGTTGTTCCACTGACCTTTTTCTTCATTCCTGAGCCCGCTGGAGTTATGTCCACAGCCGCCTTAATTACTTTGGTTAGACGCGGCGGGACCCAAGTGAGAAGCAGAGCGCTGCTCAGCGGCCGCCTGCTGCAGGACGGCAGGTGGGGGGTGACGCCCACGTGCCCCGGCTCCACGTCGGAGCCCAGGTGTTCACGGTTTGATCCCGATGGTAGCGGCCGGCCGGCCACCTGGGATAATTTCGGCTTCTGGGATAACCGCATAGACGAGCCAATTTTGCTGCCGCCCAGCATCAAGTACGGCAAGCCGATTCCCAAAGTCAGCTTGGCGAACGTGGGCGGCGCCTCGCAGATCGGCAAACGCAAAGAGAACGAAGACCGCTTTGACTTCGCTCAGCTCACGGACCAGATCCTGTACTTTGCGGTGTATGACGGCCACGGCGGGCCCGCCGCTGCCGATTTCTGCCACACCCACATGGAGCAGTGCATCCTGTAGGTACCATGAACACTGACCTGCCCTCTTTGCAGTTGGCCTTAGGCTTCCTGCTGAAATTTTCGTCTTTTGGCCAGGATGTTCGCAGTTACCATAATTATCTTAGTAGTTTGCAGAAGCTCAAGCATGCCATTTATTACTGATTATTACCATTTCAGAAAGTTTTTTTTTTTTTTTTGTCTTTTCTAGGGCCCCTCCCATGGCATATGGAGGTTCCCACGCTAGGGGTCTAATCAGAGCTGTAGCTGCTGACCGACACCACAGCCACAGCCACGCCAGATCCGAGCCGTGTGTGCGACTCACAGCTCAGGGCAACGCCAGATCCTTAACCCACTGAGCAAGGCCGGGGAGCGAACCCACAACCTCTTGGTTCCTAGTTGGATTGTTTCCTCTGCTCCACGATGGGAACTCCAGGATTCATTTTTTTAAAGAATGGAGTCTTGAGCTTTTATTGTTTTTTAAAGGCTTGTCTCTGTGCCTTATTTCTCAATCTGATTGGGTAATATGTGGGTTTTAAACATCAGAGGGGCAAGTCTCAGAGGAGGTCCTTTGTGTGGACTGACTCTGCTAACTGGAGGGACCAAGAGGAAGGCAAGAAATAGATTGTAAAATGGTTTTTTATGATTCTCCTTTCCTCTCCACAAAGGGATTTGCTTCCTAAGGAGCAGGACTTGGAGACTGTGTTGACCTTGGCTTTTCTAGAAATAGATAAAGCCTTTGCAAGGCACGCCCACCTCTCTGCTGATGGTAAGTAAAACAGTGTCATTCCTTAGGGTCCTGGGGAATTTGGGGTGCAAAGGAAACAGTTTAAGCCTTTTAGGGGTGGGGATTTCAATGTCCATGTATTTGTAAGGATGCTTATGTTGAAAATGATTTTTAAAAAATAGTCACTTTAAATGCCGTTTAGAATCCAAACGAATGGTCGTACCTCACTTTTAAATAAAGTATCTTGGAGATTGTTTTAGAAATTGAAGCTCCAAAATGGTTCTGATAATTGCATTTCAATTTTAAAAAGATTTAAAAATTTTTGATCTGTTTGATCACTCATTTTATGGACAAGAGGTCCATACTATGAGAGGGTTTATTGTTTTGGGTTTTTTTCTTTTTTTTTTTTTTTTAGTGGAATCCCATGAGCAAGTACTGAAATACACTACAGGGTAATCTCGGTTAGCCAGGGAGTGATTGCCAGAGAGACAAGAAGAAAATTGCTAATTGGTCCTTGGTAGGAAAGGACAGTGGGTAATATGCACTACTGCGTAAAATTAGAAGGAAGATATTTTTTCTTCCACTTCTTAAAAAAGCTTGATCTTGCAGCTTTTTTTTAACCACAAGGACATGTCAGCTGAGTTTCAGAATTTGTTTACTCTACATCCTTAAATTTTGAAAATAAAATGTTTTGGATTTTGAATAAATGTATCCAAACCGTTTCAGGAAAATGTAGCTCATGGTTTCTAGCTAGCTGGCCTCCCAATTTATTGCTCATTAATGTTAAGATGGGAAACTTCTGTAGCAACCATTTAAATATATGCCTGTAGGCCTCTTAACATTAAGGATTTGAAAATGAATTGTGCAGTAACATAAATCTGTGTCTGCTTCATCCTTTTGTTTAAAGGAGATCAAAGTGGACCGCAGCAGTGTTATTTTTATAATTTTCAGTGCGTATTTCAGTGCTAGGGAGCGAAATTCTCCTCTTTACAGATAAGGAACTGAAACTCAGAGAAGTAAAAGGTTAGCTTCAGAAACAGGCCTGGGATTTTCCTGGCACCCACTGAGGCCTCTCTCATGGGCATATTTAATGATTAAGTATAAGAGAAGATGACTGTAGGATGGCCTATTTGCCAGCATCAGGGATTTTTTCTCCTCTTTTTCAAGAACCTTTTCATCACCATACTTCTCTGAAAAGCGTTGGAGTCCACTCTCTTTGTTCAGGGATTTATTTTTTCATTGTACGTTTTTCAGGCTCATTTTCTCTTCCTCATTCCTTTGGACTTTTCCCCTTCCATCTGGCCTCTTACCTTAGGAAAATAAGGGTTGAGAGAAGGTAATTGTTAACAGAAGATTCTGTTCTTAATGAGTAAAACATACGAAGGCGAAGAATACATTAAAACATTTTCTTAGTGTTTTATAGCTGAATATTGGTGTGCTCTTATTTCATCCATAGCCAGGTTGGCCGTATCTCACGCCATGCAGTTGATCGGCTGTAGCGCAGGTGGTGTGCCCCAGCTGTTCTGTAAACAGGTAGAGCTTACTGGGCAAGGTTTTCAGATTCAAGCTTATCATGGGAATGTGGCCAACCGTCAAAAAAACACTACCCCGTTATAAGCGGAGTCAGCCTTTTTGAAAAGGATCTAATTGGCGAAGATGCTTAAGGCAGTGATAAATTTGGTCTAAAGATGTGCGAGGACGCCTTTCATTTATTAAATAATAAATTACAGGGAGAGAATTTACTTGTCTACCTTAAAAGAAACTTTGTAAAGATACCAGTCAGTTGTGCAAAGAAGTCACATGCTTCATTTCTAAAAATGACATGAAAATGTGTTTATTCAACTTAGCTCCTCTGTCATATACTTCAAAGAGTCAGTGATCTCAGAACTTTCGTAGGATACGCTAGAATTTATTTTTCATTCAATGGCTGTTTGCTTGCAGCTATAACAGGGCATGACAGAATGACGCTTAGTGGGCAACTAAAAGAGAGAGGGTCTTTTATGATGTTCTTAAAGCTTATTTTGCATGTATTCTTATAGATCAATTAGTCTGTGTGGTTTTTTAAAAGTAAGTATTCTGAGAACAACTTTTTTTTTGTCTTTTTAGGGCCGCACTTGCGGCATGTGGAAGCTCCCAGGCTAGGGGTTGAATCGGAGCTGTAGCCACAGGCCTGTGCCACAGCCACAGCCGCCCCAGATCCAAGCCACGTCTGCGACCTACACCACAGCTCACGGCAACTCGGGATCTTTAACCCACTGAGCGAGGCCAGGGATCGAACCCTCGTCCTCATGGATGCTAGTCGGGTTCTCTAACAGCCGAGCCACAACAGGAACTCCATCTGAGAACAACTATAAACTTTTTTAATAAGTTGCCAAGGCTTTCAAAGATGGCGAAGATTGATATTTGGGGCCTATTTTATCAAATCTATTAAAGCCACTAAAAATAGAATGCTGTCTATGTTTAACTTCTCAATTTGTGGATTAAAAAAAAAATAGCACTGCAGGTTTCAAAGTCACTATTTAAATTAAGCAATTTTTTTCTTTCAGTTTTTAGTAAGAACTGAAGCAGTGTCAGTATCATAAGGGTAGATAATATTCTTTTTGGCATAGCTATGAGTAGGATCAGTGCCAGTTAAGCATGATTGTGACGTAAGTGTAGTTGGCCCTCTCCAATTTCTTTCCCCCTTTCTTTTAGCTTCAGCTCCATTTGCCCTCCTCGAACCCTTCCTGTGAGAAGTTTGAGGGTAGGGACCATGGCTTATTCATTTTCAAATCTCTAGTGTTCAGCATCCTGCAGAGAATCTGGAAGGTACTCCATCATCATTATTTGGATTAAACTGATCTCCATTGGCTATTCTTTCTTACCAAAGTTATTACTTATTCCTTGATTATCCAGTAGCTGATGTAACCAAATTATTCATATAATGTATGAGTTATCACTTCTGGGGTTTTGAGTTTTGAGTAAGGAAACCTGAACAGAGATTGGTGAAGCCATAGGAATGAATCACTAATGGTGGAATTTCAGGTAGGGAGAAGTGCCCCACGTATATCAGCTTTCTTAAGAGAAAGTGGAAATAATAAGGGGAAAATAAAACTCTCATCTTTTTAAGACTTTGGTCAAAGCTGTCATATCTGTATAAAATACTTCAAATTATTTCATAAGCATTTAAAGTATTTATTGCTTCAGTTGAAAATGGGGGGTAGTTTGAGGATGATAAAACGAGAATGCCACTTAACAAGAAATGGCCATAAGAAATGGCTGGCTATTTTTATTGATTTGTTGTAGACGCATTTTTGAACTGACCATAATTTACGAGTAGCTAATTTCATCATCTTTAAATATTTCATATTCATTACAGACCAGTCATGTGTGTTTTTACAGTTAATGAAACCAGACAGTAAGGTCAAATGATATCCCTTGAGTCTATGGTTGACGAACAAATGGTCACTTAAACCAGGTGGTAGAAAACTTAGATGATATCCCATATATCCTATAAACTCTTCAAAGTGTTTCTAGATTGCTTAAGATTTGAAAGCAACAAAGCTCCCCAAGAGACAAATGGATCAAAAAGAGAAGACTTACTCTGACGTTCAGAGTGGGAGACGTTGGTGGCAGCCTTGTGAGTCTCATTGGAAACTTCCATGCTCTTCATATGACTTGATCTCTTTATGGAAGAATTAAAGTACAAGATAACCAGTGTGAGAAATGCAGTGTTTTTGATTTCCCTTCTCAGGCTGGAGGCAGCCAAAAAACAAAACAATAGAAACAGTACTGAAGAGATGTTCTTATTGGGCTGTCACTGCTTCAACTCATGAATTTGATTTAGTGTTTCTCTTTCATTCCTGTCTAGAGCAACCGTTTTAATAAATACTGAAACTGTATGGGTTTATACATATTATTGTTTACACAGTTGAATAATTATGGGGGGGTGTTTTAACTTTGAAAAGTACAGCTTTTACTCTTTATGTTGCCATTCAAAATCTTGATGGTTTTTCTTTTGATATGTCAACCTGCAACACTGGGGGAAAGAGAGAGCTGCAGAAATTCCCATTTGATGAATTACATGAAATTGTAAATATTGGTTAGACCTCAAGTCTTACTAGCCTTTATTCAGGCAATTGATTTAGTCATTCTACTCAAAAAAAGAAAAAAAGCCTTCTAGATACTGCAATCCTGCATTAAGCACCATTAACAAATAAGACATTCCTTGTTATCTGGTAAAGGAGGTGCTTTAATTCCTTCTTGATTTATATGTAAGTCCCAGTAATTTGATGGTATATTGTAGTTTGCATTCTTTTTAATATACTTTGTCAGATACAAATTATTTAGTGTTCTACCCACGAATTTTCCCTTTGGTTAGTGGGACAATTGTGATATGGATGCCAAACGAATTGACAGTGCATTTTTTTCCAACTCAGTAAAGGTACTAATTTACTCTTCAAGACTAACTATTTAAGTGAGTGTGAGTATGTAGATGTGTGCCTATGTCACCACACATGGGTCTTAGTGCACATGCACTTGTACATCAGTTTTCCTGCCTTCGGAAGCCACACAACTAAGTGTTACTCCATGATGAAAACGTAGACTCAGCTACAAAATACCATCAACCTGGACAAACTGAGCTTTAGAATCATTGATTTGGCATCTCCTGGAATATGGTACAATTGCTAGTGAAATTCTCACCAGAATAAAAACCCTTGGCCTTATTTTGCAGCTCTTTCTCTACCTTCCCTTGTGTTGCAGGTCTGTAACGTTTGAGCACAATTCCTGGGTGAATTTCCTATTTGCCTCTGTGCGTGTTATTTGTGGCAGAGAACAGTGCCGGGTCAGCAGCTCTAGACCTGGAGCCCGTGGACACTATATGCTGGGCTTCAGTGGCAAGAGAGACCTGCTTAATTTTGTCCCAGGTGATGCAGTCCAGCGGTTCCTAGCCTGGACTACTGGAAGGTTCCCACATCCTCTTTGTCCCATTAGTTGAGATGACTTGCAGTAGAAAATGTCCAGTGAGTGTTCAGAACTTATTGAAAGATGTCTTAGTTTTATAGTTTTGTTGTTAGGGAAAAAAGTGAGAATTTTTACTTCCATGTTAAATGCAAATAAATGCTGATTTAATACTTATATTGTTAGATGCTTAGCAAACCAGAGCCAACGGTTTTAAAAACTTTCCCATAAATCCTGGGATTTTGGAACTGTGAGGTTGGGTTGATTAAAAACTCAAGCTCTTTTAAATTCTTACGTGGCAGAGCTGTGAATTACAATCCTGAGGAGCTAAACTTGAAGTTTTCTCTTATGAAATGTTAACTCTTCTGATGTCGCCAATTAAAACCCACTTGGTAAAAAGCTGCCCCTGACAGTTTAAACAAGGAAGGGGGATACGAAACTCCCTGGACAGGCAGCATCTGGGCAAAAGCCCGTGTTTGCTTGCCTGCCTCTTCTAATCATTTGAAAGGATTACAGTGGTTAAACTGCAAAGATTGCTTTGCATAGGGTTTTCGGGAGCTCAGGCCGACATTTGTAATATAAACTTAACTGATGTACTAAAACATCTGTGTTGTACAATGAAAAAATTTAGCATTGCCAAGATAACGTTCCTTTGACACAACAGTTCCAAAATCAAGAGATGAGTGGGAAGCTAGTGCAACTACAAACGCTCTTTCTCAATAAAGTAAATTCAGCATGGATATAAAAGATTAAGCGAGGTTTATTCCTTTTTTCCTTTCCATTTTACTTATCTGATTAAAGCAGGCATTTCAATATACTGATTGGAAAATGTATGCATGTATATCTTGCCAAAATGCATTACTGCTGTTTTTAAAATTCTCTTAAAAAAAAAAAAAAATTGGGGCGTTCCCTTGTGGCCTAGTGGTTAAAGATCCAGCATCGTCACTGCTGTGGCTCGGGTTTGATCCCTAGCCTGGGAACTTCTCATGCTGTGAGCGAGGCCAAAATAATAAAATTTGTAAAACATTTTAAAAATAAAAATATATTTTAAAAGTATTAAAAAAATTCAGAAAGACAGCCTCAATCAGTCAAATTAATAGCATACTTCGTTTTTCGTAAATCTGCTTTTGTAATCAAAATCATCTTTAGATGATCACCTGAGTATTTTACTTAGATGCTGGAAAGCGTTAACCATGTTACTAAAGACAATACCTGCTTTAAATGTTATCTTTTTCAATTTCTTGAATTTCCTTTACTTTTTAGCCCATAATTTCCAGTATTCTCACTTGGACAAGGCTCAATGCACCCTTAAAAATTTTAAGAAGTAGTAAAGAACTTAGGGCAGACACTGTTAGAATAAACCTACAAAAGAGGAAGAATGTACTTTGTTTTGGTTTTTTTTGTCTTTTCTAGGGCCACACCCGCGGCATATGGAGGTTCCCAGGCTAGGGGTCTAATCGAAGCTGTTGTTGTACCACAGCCACAGCAATGTGGGATCCAATCCGCGCCTGCGACTTACCCCACAGCTCACGGCAACGCCAGAGCCTTAACCCACTGAGCAAGGCCAGGGATTGAATCCGAAACCTCATGGTTCCTAGTCAGATTTGTTAACCACTGAGCCATGAAGGGAACTCCAGGAAGAATGCACTTTGGATGGAGGAAGTAGTGGCGCCTTCAAGCCAACCAACATATAATTTTGTTATTGGTCGGAGGAAATTATTCTTGGAATGCTGTGGGCCCAGGGCGTGACCACAGAAGCAGGCAGTGCTGTCCTGCCTTTGGGTACAGACTGATGGTGTTAGATCCTGCCTGGACCAGAAGTGTGACCTGTAACCTGGCTTATGGGAAACTGGAATGAATTTCCTCCTCTGCCTTGCACATGTTCTCCTAATGTAATGATGGCTGTAACTTTGTTTCAATTTTGGGGAGGACAAAGATAAATAAGAAAAGAATGTGAACCTTTAATCATTTTAGGATTTTTTGTTGAACTTTTAAAATTTTTTTAAAGGCCATACCCACGGCATATGGAGGTTCCCAGGCTAGGGGTCTAATCGGAGCTGTAGCCCTGGGCCTATACCACAGCCACAGCCACAGCCACACCAGATCCCAGCCACATCTTCGACCTACACCACAGCTCACAGCAATGCCAGATCCTTGACCCACTGAGTGAGGCCAGGGATCGAACCTGTGTTCTCATATATACTAGTTGGGTTCATTAACCCCTGAGCAACAACGGGAATTCCATTGTTGAACGTTCGTAAAATTAAAACAGTTGTAGAAGGAAAGAAGATAAAATATAGCACTCGAAGAGCCAGTGGTGTGCACTCGGCATAGCCTGCTTATCCCATTAACGAAGGATACTGTCATAGGATGGGGATGAGAAATGTAAGAGAAAACCGAAGCGCATAGATTACAGAAAAGTGGGCTTTCCTGAATGGGCTCCGCAGAGCTAGAGCATGGTGCCATGTTAGTCAGTCTAATTAACTGTAATACTCTTATTTGTGACACGTGGTATGCACACAAAAGTGTCATAATAATAAACTGAACTTGACTATATAAGTGGAAGCCATTTGAAGACAGTGGTGCATTTTTTTTTTACCAAATTAAGTTAGCAATTTTTTCTTTTTTTTTTTCCTTTTTTGCTTTCCCGAGGCATATAGAGTTCCCAGCCAGGGATTAGTTATCAACTTTTTCTGTTTGCATGGAGCCTTGTTACTGAGTTAAGTACTTCTTTCTCTGCATGCTCTTACTTACATAGTTCATTTGCATTTTATTTGCATAGCTCTAGTTAAATTAGAATGATGCATTTCAGCATTAGTTTGACATGCCTGTGTTTTATTTTGTAATAATAATTCCATTGCCAATCATTTGACTGTCACTGACTGTACTCTTTATCATAATGTTTGCAGCAACCCTTCTGACTTCTGGGACTACTGCAACAGTAGCCCTGTTGAGAGATGGCATTGAACTGGTTGTAGCCAGTGTTGGGGACAGCCGAGCTATTTTGTGTAGAAAAGGAAAACCCATGAAGCTGACCATTGACCATACTCCGGAAAGAAAAGATGAAAAAGAAAGGTACCACTTCAACTCAACAGTCTTTCTAAGAGGGTGGTATTTATGTAGTTCGAGATAGAAATGAAATCTTGCACTTTAAACTGATTTCATGCTTAAGTTTAACCACGTTGGTTTTCTAAGTATCACATGATAGTTTTGAAACTTTTTCTTGAGCAGGATCAAGAAATGCGGAGGTTTTGTAGCTTGGAATAGTTTGGGGCAGCCTCACGTGAATGGCAGGCTTGCGATGACCAGGAGTCTTGGAGATTTGGATCTTAAAACCAGTGGTGTGATAGCAGAACCCGAAACAAGAAGGATTAAGGTAAGGAAGGGCTTGCAAACACTTGTGCACAGGCGAGGAATGAATGCACGGTTGTCTCCAGCTGCAGGCTTTCCCAGAAGCCTCAACTGAAGCCAACATGATTTTTTTTTAAATAAGTAATTAGGAGTTCCCATGTGGCTTAGTGGGTTAAGGATCTGTTACTGTCACTGCAGCGGCTCGGGACACTGCTGTGACGTGACTTTGATCCCTGGCCTGGGAACTTCTGCATGCCGTGGGTGTGGCCCCCACCCCCAAAATGGAAAGATAAACTCTTCAGATAAAGTAAGAAACTACTTTCCTGGCGTAAGTGTTGGTTTTGTTCCACTGAGCTGTGGAATTTGTCTGGAAACGTGGCTCTACTGCCCTTCCTCACCTGCCCCTGGTCATCCAGCGCCACCGTTACGGGGAAGCGGATCCTGACTTCCCTTTTCTACCTACTTCTCCCTCTGTGACATCTTCCGCTTGCTCCTAACCATTATGGTACCCTGACACTTCACCTGTGCGCCCCCCGGCCTGCTCTAGCGCCTGGCATTTTATAGTGTAGCCTCCCAATAATGGCAGCAAAGATGGTTAATTAATTGAATAATTTTGTAGCTATCCCATTTATATTCATTTTGTCTATCAGATACTTCTATAGGGTCTGCTATGTGCCAGGCTCTGTTCAAAATAGCTACTCCTACTCCATTTTACAGAGAAAGCAAATCTAGAGCGTGTAGAACTCAGCTCTGTTTGCCCAGCTGAAAAACAGAGGCAGGTTTCACATCCTGAAAGCCTGGCTCCAGAGATAGCGCTCTCAGCTATCCCATCAGCATTTGGCTATCTGGCTTCTTCCTCTCTGTTGTTAGTAATAAATGGTAGCTTTGTCCTCCATGGTTTATTGCTATTTTGGCCCTAAATACAGGCCTTCCATTTTCACTGTGTTCGCCTACAATCTCTGAAACACAGATGACCACTAAGCAAGCAGATAAAATCTTTGAATTATAAAGATTATTCTAAAGCTGAGTCTAGTTTATTTTATTCTATTTTTTGTCTTCTGTCTTTTTAGGACTGCATCCGCGGCACATGGAGGTTCCCAGGCTAGGGGTCGAATCGGAGCTACAGCTGCCGGCCTACACCACAGCCACAGCAACACCAGATCCCAGCCACGTCCTCGAGCTACACCACAGCTCAGGGCAACACTGGATCGTTAACCCACTGAATGAGGCCAGGGATCGAACCTGCAACCTCATGGTTCCTAGTCGTACTTGTTTCCTCTGCACCACAACGGGAACTCCAAGCTGAATCTAGCTTATAATGCTATGTATTTGGCTCTGATTGCAGCTACATCACGCTGATGACAGCTTCCTGGTCCTCACCACAGATGGAATTAACTTCATGGTGAACAGTCAAGAGATTTGTGACTTTGTCAACCAGTGCCACGACCCCAGTGAAGCAGCCCATGCAGTGACTGAACAGGTGACACAGCAGAGCTTCTGCTAGAAAAGTCCGTCCGAAGTGGGGGAGGAGAGAAGGCCAGAGTCGGCTGCAAGTCTCGGTGCAGCTTAGATGGGCTACCACTGGCCGGAGGTTTCTTTGAAATCTTGGGTTTTAGGAGTTCCCACTGTGGCTCAGCAGTTAACAAACCCAACCAGTATTCATGAGAATGTGGATTTGATCCCTGGCCTCACTCAGTGGGTTAAGGGTCTGGTGTTGCCACGAGCTGTGGTGTAGGTTGCAGACGTGGCTCAGATCCCACACTGCTGTGGCCTTGGTGTAGGCAAAAAAAGGGAAATCTTGGGTTTTAGCTGCAGTATTACAATGAATGCCTTTTTTACACTTGACTCCATATTAGTTCCAATTAAAATTTTTTTTACAATTCTCCCAAGTCATTAAATAAAATTAGCATGTCAAGGAAATGAGCTATGTTTATTTTTTGGCCTTTGTACACATCTTCTTGAGATGACAGTAACTGTGCTGGTAAATTATGACCACAGTAAAGTCTAACGTCACTGACTATGTGTCAGGCACTCTTCTACTCATATCTGTTTAACTCATGTAAGCATCACCATAACTCGCCAAGGCTGGAGCTAGAATTATTCCTCCTTCAGAGGGGAGAAGAGCAGAAGCACAGAGGCTGAGACATTAAATAACTTATTTACGATCACAAAACTGTCCTGTTGCCCAACTGGGCTTCAAACCCAGACAGATGGTCCAATGGTTTAGCCACTGGACCGTTTTAAACTAGACTGCTCCACGGAAGTACCCAATATAGAAACACTATAGCATAGTCAACTTCTAGTTTATAAAAATGGGCGTGTGAAGACAAACAAATATAAAAAGATACATGGATGAGTGGTGTGTCAGCCAGCCAGAGCTAAAATTTGGAAGCTGGATAATATCCAGTAAAAAAAAAAAAAAAAAAAAAAAAAAAAGGTAAAATTTCCATGTGTTAATACTCTGTGGGATAGGGAGTTCTCTTAAGTTATAACATCACTGATGGTTAGAGGCACCCGTTAATTCATACAGCTCTTTTTGCATCGCCCAATTTTTACATTTGCAAATGGGGAACCAAATTTGGTCCAAACTTTTTTAAGGGCTAATACTTGGAATTACCATATAAGACCTTATTTAAAAAGCATTATTTGCTTGAAAACAAATGGCTAAGCATGAATTATTCACTTGGTTACAGTGCGTGCTCACAGGATTAAGGAAACAGCCCAGTTCCATGTGTGACTACTTCTTTCCTAATTTCTTTTTTTCTTTCTTCTTTTTTTTTTTCGGTCTTTTTAGGGCCACACCAGCCACAGCATATGGAGCTTCCCCGGCGAGGGGTTGAATCGGAGCAGCAACTGAGTGAAACCAGAGATCAAACCCGCTTCCTTAGGTTCATTGCTGAGCCACATTAGTGTTTTATATTTGCATCTTTTTCTTTGTTGGTGGACCTAACCGTTCACACAGATTTATTAGCCATGTATACTTCTTGTCTATGCATAGCTCTTTTTTCTGTTATCTTAGAGACATGTTTGTCTATAAGTTACTGTAAGAACTTTCTGTATATTAAGTATATTGTCTAATAATGCAAATATATATATGTGTTTGTTCTTTCAATGTGTGGTAAAACTTTTTTATTCTTTGAGGCTTTTTATATCACATATTTTTTATTTTTATTTATTTATTTATTGGTCTTTTTGCCTTTTCTAGGGCCGCTCCCGTGGCATATGGAGGTTCCCAGGCTAGGGATCTCATCGGAGCTGTAGCTGCTGGCCTACACCACTGCCACAGCAACTCAGGATCCAAGCCGCATCTGCAACCTACACCACAGCTCACAGCAACGCCGCATCCTTAACCCACTGAGCGAGGCCAGGGATCGAACCCGCAACCTCATGGTTCCTAGTCAGATCCGTTAAGCATTGAGCCATGACAGGAACTCCATCACATATTTTTAAACTATTTATTTGTCCTTTTAGGGCCTTTTTTTTTTTTTTTTTTTTTTTTAATCCTTTCCTTCAGAGTTTTGACCTCAGGCCATGAAGTCTTTTGAAATACTTTGACTATTCAGCACTTGGTAACACTGACATATCATTTACTCTTTGCATTGGTTCCTAAAGTTGATTTACAATTCTACTGGAGGAAGTTTAGTTTATGCCAACTTTCCATTTCGTATGGACCATAGCCAACTTCCTTATTGTTCTGTATCTTTCTATACATCCATTTCCTTAGGTTATTATTTCTTTAAGCTAAATTGCAGAATTGCTATGCTGAATGCTTTACGTGTATTTTCTTCTTCAGGAGCTACGTATCTTGTACCTTAGTCCACTAGTGTATCTCTGGCCAAAACTGCTACAGAGGCCTATAGTTAATGCAGTTGTTTGGGGTCATCAGTTATTCTATCCGCAGTCTAAAAAACTGGGCATTGATAAGGTGGTGAAAGAATCACAAGCCCCTGAGAAATAACTGAGAAGTGACTGTGTGTTCAACCGGTTTGACCTTCCTGAGGAAGACTGACTCCTTTTTGTGCAGACTTTGATTGCCACTGATCTCCTCTTCCTTCCTGCCATACCTTGCAGGCAATCCATTATGGTACTGAAGATAACACTACCGCAGTAGTGGTGCCCTTTGGCGCTTGGGGAAAATACAAGAACTCTGAAGTCACCTTCTCGTTCAGCAGAAGCTTTGCCTCCAGCGGACGATGGGCCTGACACTTGCTGGGACTTAGAGTTTCTGTGTGACAGCTTTCACTGAGTGTGTCAAGAAACTGATGAGATCACAGAAGTCACCTGTACTGGGGTAACTCTAGGACTGTAGACCAGCACACAGATCAGTGTCAAAGTCGTAACCATTTACGTGGTAGTTTTTCATAAATACTTGTCATATTTATGTTTAGCCAATTGTACATACTTAGTATGAATAGATGTGTAATTCAGCTATGGTGAGTGAGTCTCTGAGTTGAGTGAGCAAATGAAAAATGTTTTTGATACACTTACTGAGTGCTAAATTTCTATTTCTTTCTTTTTTTTTTTTTTTTTCAATGGCCACCACTGCGGCATGTGTGGTTCCCAGCCCAAGGATTGAATCTGAGCCACAGCTGTGGCCCACGCCAGATCCTTTAACACACTGTGCTGGGCCCAGGGATCGAACCCGTGCCTCTGCAGCCTCCCTAGCTGCTGCAGTTGAATTTAGCAACCCCTCAATTTCTAATCTTTACAACTCTTAGGCAGCTATGAGTTTCTCATGATCATTTCTGATCTTTATTCATTTGACCAGTTTCTTGCCAAGTTCTTACAAACTGAGTATTTTGACAGCTACTCAATGTGATATCTGCAAGTGTTTATTTTTAATAACTGTACCAAGGAGTACATATGAAAACAGTTCTCTGTTTGTATTTTGTAGTCCAGATCACTTATTGGTAAATGTACCAATGCAGAAGAAATTAATTCAGCTGATAAGACACCACTAAACTGCATACAAATGTACAACAGTGCACTTAGATATTTCAACCGTGTCACCAGGTCTCCTCTGCCCTCACACAATTCATTCCTATTTTTCTGTAGCTAAGAATGTTATTATATAGATGTGACTTTTCCTTCATATCAGAAAAGAATATCCAGGCTAAGAGTTCTTTGGTCAAAGTGATACAAATAATATCCAATATTTTGTATCATGTTTCCATTTGTTATCTCTAATTATTTTGTGTTTCATAAATAGTATGTTTATATCGCTTTTTGTATAGAGTCAGCAAGTCAAATAATTTGTCAGTAAAAATAATCCTACACTGACTGATAATTGCTACAAACATAGCTTGAGGGTCCTGTCTCCTAAGAGAGTAAATCTATGAAAAATAATAAAACATTATCTATTTCAGCTTGCTATGTAATTTAGGAGTGTAAAACTATATTTCCTTATATCTGTATGTAAGTTTGCTGTTAAAATGTGAATTTCTAAATGTGCGTATGAGATTGTATCTGCAGCTTATTTCTGCAGGCAATGTGAATTTTTATGTGTATGTACATATGTATATTTTGGATTAATGGAAAATGAAAGGGAACAATTCTGCATAGCTCCTTCACCAGTTAGCTTTAAATTATTGATATGTTTATCTCTAAGCACTCTTGACAAACTGAAGAAAGTTTTATAGTGGAGAACCTGTGGCTACTGTCAGATAAAGGACTATTAAAAATGGCTATAGGAGATATTTTGTGGTGGGTAACTTATGTGGAAGGCCTAGGAACAGAACCAGCGTGTTGACGCTACATTGCTGCATGGTAATTTGCATGTAAAATAACAGGATGTGAGAAAAATAGGGAGTGTTAAGAATGACATGGAAGTTTGTTATGGAAACAAAAGAAAAACCAAAACAGTAAAGGTGATGTACCTTCAACTCTTAGCTTAAGTTTTATTTAGAGGCTTAGTAGAAGAAAGAGGGCAAAATAGCAATATTCACATTTTCTCCTCACCTTTTTTGGGAAGAAAATAAATCTTGAGTTTTCCTGCCGGTATTCATCAGGAAATGTCCTTTGGAAAATAGTGGTAAAGACACATTTCAAGGTTGTTTTGTTTTGTTTTCAAGGAAGTTTGGTAACAGAAAGAAAAACATTATAGGAAAGAACGCAGTCTCCTTTTCATGGCCTGGGAAACGAGGAACCAAAGGTAGGCTAAGAAAGCTGGAGAACGTTCGCCGTCTTTGTGAGTAGGGTCTCGGGACATAAGTATGGAAGCTACATTTAGGAGTATGGCGTTTCCAAACTCACAAGCAAGTGGAAACTCTAGAGCGCAAAATGACCTTCTGAAAATGCAGCTTTTGTTTTTGTTTCGAATTCTTCACATCGCTGTTCTGCTCTTTAACAGCTAGGGAGGGTAGGGACGGTGTGGATTTTTAAGGTCTAAAAGCACGGATGCATTGGGCGGATTGCCAGCTGCGACAAAGAGGAATGTGTAGGGCCTGTAGGTCTTGGTCTGGGCTGGACTTTGCTTTGCCCCCCCCCCAGAAAGTCTTCAAAACCTGAACTCGTTAGTGTTGACTAAAGCCTAAAAACACAGCAGGGTTTGTTTTTCAAGTTACAATGTTGAAGTACAATGTATAGATTGTTATAATCCAGAAAAGATACCCATACTTGTATTAGGCTTCTAGGTCTGTTAGTGGAAATTATGCAAATAGTGGGGGGAAAAGGACTGTTCTGAATAGTTTTTTCAGTTATAACTGTGAAATTGCCATGTGGCTATGACCATGTGGGTGTGGCGTAAATTATATTAATGTAATTAAACTTAAATCAATTGTATTTGTTTGCCTTTCATTTACATGTAGCATATAAATCACCTTTCTAAAATGTGTTGCCAAAGTTTATTTGCCAACATTGATTTGGCAAAATATTCTTTAAAATCATTGTCATTTTTCACACGTATAAATTCTTAAGTACCTTATATATTCAAGTGTAAATGTAATCCCACTTTCCATCAACCGTTCATTTGTTCCAGACCCTTGTGTTAAATGCTTCAAAGTTTTATCCATTTTTTCTGTGGGGGAAAATTTTTTTTTTGGAGGGATCAGTTTTGAATTCCTATGCTCTGTGCTGGGAACGTGTCTCAAGTTCCATTTTAAAAATGACTTCGGAGAACTGTTAGCATGTAATTTAAACAAGTTATTTTTTCAAAGTGGAATTTAATTTTTTTGAAATGAATCTTGGTGGAGAATGAGTAGGCCTAGGCTAACTCTTCAATATCAGAGGACATTTACTTTCCTTTCTAAGGCTGGACAGGGGTTTAATTTCACGGTAATATGATAATAAGAAAACGCATCAAAGCAGATGGGGGAAGGAATGGTTAAAGTTTACCATTGAGCCCTTTTTGCCTTTTCAGGGCCGCACCCGTGGCATATGGAAGTTCCTGGGCTAGGGGTTGAATTAGACCTACAGCCACTGGTCTATACCCCAGCCACAGCAACTCGGGCTCTGAGCCGAGTCTGTGATCCACACCACAGCTCATGGCAATGCTGGATCCTTAACCCACTGAACAAGGCCAGGGATCGAACCCGTGTCGTCATGGATACTAGTCAGGTTCTTTAACCTCTGAGCCATGATGGGAACTCCACCATTGAACCCTTGAGCACAAATACGTATCTGTATTTTTCTCTAGCTTTTCAGTTGCTCACATACCCATGTCTGTGGAAAGTGACCTAAGTTTTTGGTCGAGTTACATTTTATTGTATTTATTAGATTCACTTATCTGGATGACTGCAACAGAAATAAAAATTCACGTCTTTAGAAGCCAAACTGTGATGACCTGCTTTTGTTGGAATGAGACTGCTTGACTTTTTGGCAGCTCCCCTTGGTTGGTAGATGGTTGAAACGGTTCGTTGATGCTCACAGCTGAGTGTTTCGGGCTGTGGAATCATGGCATTGTCCCATCTTCAAGAATGACTCACCTTCTGCTAGATTTCTGTATAGGATTTAGCAGCTTGCTGTGTCCTAAATTAGCTTCATTTCTGCCGAAGTGCTCTTGTGTACACTGGTTTTGTAATTTGCCAAAGTACTAATTGGGGGTAGAGCACTTCTGCAGCGGGTTGATGTCGTCACTGCTTGGACCATTGTTTTAAATGTATGTATTAGAGTTGCACGCATACTGAAATCACATATCTCGGTGTTCAAAACAACATTCGAATAAAGGAAATGCATTAAACACTTTAAAACTGTGTTTATTTGGCATCCAGACTTTCCAACATTTATCATGTGACCCTGTTAACACTGATACAAAGGAGTCAATGAATGGTTTGGAAATTTTTTGAGCAGCCAAATTTTGGCTGTTTGCAAACACACACACTTATCTAGTCAAATCTTTTTTTTTTTTCCTTTTTTTTTGTCTTTTTGTCTTTTGTCTTTTTAGGGCCATACCCATGACACATGGAGGTTCCCAGGCCAGGGGTAGAATCGGAGAACACCTGCCGGCCTACACCACAGCCACAGCAACGTGGGATCCGAGCCGTGTCTGTGACCCACAGCTCACTGGCAACGCCTGATCCTTAAGCCACTGAGCGAGGCCAGGGATCGAACCTGCCACCTCATAGTTCTAGGCGGATTTGTTTCTGCTGTGCCACGATGGGAGCTCCAAATCTTTTTATTTAAAACTAGCTTTGTCTCATTTCTCTCTTCTAAAATATTGTTGGCATATCAGAAGAAAATGGTTGTGATTTCTACAATATTTTGCCTGTAGTATATTTCACCTCAGTATCTCCATGTCTTAAAAATTAGAAACAAGTGTTTGGCCGCGATACTGTAGAACTCAGCATTATGCATTTAATGAAAGCAATTTTTTTTTGTGTTTTTGGGTGGGGGCTTACTCATGGCATGTGGTAGTTCCCAGGCTAGGGGTAGAATCCGAGCTGCAGCTGCTGGCCTACACCACAGCCGTAGCAACGCAGGATACAAGTCGCTCCTGTGGCCTACACCACAGCTCACTACGATGCCAGATCCCCGACCCACTGAGCAAGGCCAGGGACTGAACTTGCATCCTCATGGATACTAACTAGTCGGATTTATTTCCGCACTACCACAATGGGAACTCCCCGTAAGCAATTTTTAATGTCCTGTCATTGACTGAATAAAATGTCATAGTTGGAATTTCTTGGCACAAGGATCTCTTCTAGAATATCCACTGAAGGTAACTCTGTCACCTCCACAGTGGCGGAGATCTATTTACATTTATTCAAACTCCTGACCTAGCGCTTTCTATACATTTAGGAATGAGGATAAAATGTTTGCTGAATCGTTAATATTCATTGAATGAGTGAGTTAATGCATTAAATGATACTTATTAATTTTATGTTAGTGGGGAAATGGGTATTAAATATTTTAAACATAAAGCCAAACAGAGTATTTAATGGTGAAGGAAGAGTATTTCACCTCTTGGTGTTTTCTAAGACAATGACCAGTTATGCCTTGTAAAGAACAAGTTAGTATAAATATGATTCAGAACTTAGTTTTGAACAAAACCTAAAGAGCAGTGTTGCATGGAATGACTGACCTTGCTTCTTTAGAAGGTGGAGAAAGGGAAATAAACATAAGGGGTCTCTTATGTGCTTTGCCCTTTGTAGATATCATTTAATCTCAACTGTATGCAGGGAAGCCTTTTTAGTTATTGTTTTTATAGATGAGAAAATTGGAGCCTTTCAGTAGCTAATAATAGCAAGATCCAATTCAGACCCTTTGACCTAAAAGTCTATGTTGCTATCTTGCCACACCTCCCTTATGTAACAGCAAAAGCAACTCATTGCTATTGAATATCATCTATTAATATCCATCTATTAATATTCATGTCTACCAGAAGGCTCTCTGGTAGACATGAAAAAGGAGTCATTCGGAGTCATTTGGATATGATCCAGGAACTGAGCAGAGGATTAAACATAGTAACCAAGCATTTGTCACCTAAAACTAGAGTCGTGAAACTAAAATTATGTCCAAGCAAAAAGTGTAACTGGGGATCAAGTGTGAATCAATGAAGAGAGATGTTTTCAACAGTACAGGGGTTAGAGGATCCCTTACGGACGCCCCTGAGGTCAGTTTACCAACGATAAGCATTTTTGGAGAACTTTATGCATGTCTGTAAAGGACACTAGGGTGGGTCTAGCGGGGCACGGGGTAGTGGTTAATATCTCCCTAGAACTTTGCCAGGAGACAGAGGAAAGTGAGTCATACCAGGTATCAGTATTCACCTGGACGAGTGAGCAACGACGTTTGGGACCAGAAGAGATCGAACCAGTGAAGTCCCTGAGCCTTTGTTTACATGGCAAGGGTAGGTTCCTATCAAGGACCAGAAGACCTATGTCATGTCTCAGGAAGCAGACAGCCAAAGGCAGGACTCGTTACATACGGTGCCAAACGAAAATGCCAGGACCTTATTCAAGACAGCAACTGCTGAGCACTAAACCAAATACTGGGCCTCTAAGAGCTGGGGCCTGGGCAGCTTTGCAGGTCTTGCACCCCTACCCAGGGGGAAGACACTCTCAGAGCAAACGCTGCAAGTTAATGCAGCGCACAGAAAAAAGAAGGGGGCCCATCCCCCGCCCTGCTAAAGCCTCTCCCCCGTGCTGGCCGCACATCTGGAATAAGATGCAGCCTGGCGCTGGGTCTCCCAGCCGCCTGGCGCCCCCGCCCCACTGGCCTCGGTGGGGAAAGCGGGGGGCGGAGCCCTCCGCGCTCTCGGGAGGGGGCGGGGGCGGGGCTGCGCCGAGACCCTGCGGCCCCCGCCCGGCGACCCCGCGCCGTTCGCGCGGCTGCTGCGCCTCCGGAGGAGCCGCCGGAGACCCGGCGCTGTGGCACCCGAAAGCAGGTCCGCGCGGCTCCTTGCCCTCGCGTCCCTCTTTCTCGCTTATTTTCCTTATTTTCCTCTCTCGTTCCTTCCTCCCGCCCCCCAACCGCGGCGGCGGCGGCGGCGGCGGCAGAAACGTCTGGAACACCCGGGCTGAGAGCACTGCCCGCCGAGCCGCCGCGGGCCCCGCCGCCGCTGGGCTCCTCTGGGCTCGTCTTCCTCTGTGCGCCCGCGGTGGGCTCGGGGCACCGGCCTTGGCCACCCACCCCCGCCCCCAGAGCCCGGCGGTCGTTGGAGGCCGGCTGTCCTTGGACAGAGGAAGTCGCTCTTCTGCTCGGAGAGATCCTGGCGAGGAGAGCAGATGGGCGCTGTCCCCTGGCAATGTCCCCGCAGCCGGGAGGATGCTGTAGTTCCTTCCGTCCTGGAGGTAGGTTCTGGGCAGCACAACGCAGCCTTGCTAGGAGTTAATCCTCTCTTTCTTTCCTTTTTCTTTTTTTAGGGCCGCCCCGGTGGCATATGGAGGTTCCCAGGCTAGGATGCGAATTGGAGCTGTAGTCACCGGTCTACACCACAGCCACAGCAACGCTGGATCCAAGCCGGGCCTGTGACCCACAGCACAGCTCACGGGAACGCTGCATCTGTAACCCACGGAGCAAGGCCAGGGATGGAACCTGCCACCTCATGGATACTAGTCAGGTTTAACCGCTGAGCCACGAGGGGAACTCCTAGGAGTTAATTCTTAATTCCCCTTTGCAGACAAGACTGAAAAGATCGAGCGATTTGTCTGAGGTCCCAGCTCGGACCCTCCTTCCCAGGAACTGCCCTGGTTGTGGCTTAAATATTCGCCCTTGGTGGCCACGTGTGTCCCAGATGCCCTGGTTGGACGACAGAAATTGAGCCAACCTCGTAAACAACCAGGTTTTTCTCTTAAATATCCCTGCTCAGGGATGAAGGGGCGCGCCTGTTGTATAATGGGAGGAGCCAAGTTGGAGCGATCAGGTCAGCCGGCAAGGCCATTTCTATATAATGTGCACACTTTTGACTTTGCAGAGTGGAGCTAGGTCCCAGAGAGTAACAGAAAAGTGGAGGGAAGAGCTGCCTCCATCCCCGTAGCTCGAGAGAATTTTGGTACAGACCCAAACGCTTGCAGATTGACGACATGCAAAGAGCCTGGATGTGCTGCTGGCTAGAGATTCAACCCCAGCCTTGTTTCATCCCAAAGCTGATTCATTTCCATTGCAGGGGTCAGGTAAGGTTAATGAGTACTTATACATTAATAGTTAGGTGGGGAAAAAAATACTAGCGGGAAACTGAGAACACGGCAGCTATTGGTTGGAAACCAGAGAATAATTGCAAAATGTGATGGGGGAAGGAAAGGAGGTAGTAAAAGCACCTCGGGACTAAGATCCAGACGAAGACAGAAGGTAACCAAACTCCTAGACCACATTCCTGACCACGTTTGAGGCTCCTGCTTCCCCATCTCTCATGTATTGCATTCTGCCACTCGACTACACCACACCAGCACAACAGGTAGCTCAGAGATGCACCACGACCTGTTGGCAAAACATAGTGATTCTTTTTAGTTTTTATCTTACTTGACCTCTCTTCTGCATTCAAGATTCCTGGCTACTTCTCTCTCTTTGAAACAATCTCTTCAGGCTTTCCTGTCACCTCTTTTCTGGTTTTCTGTCTAACTATTCAGCACCTGCTTATTAGTCTCCAGCCTTTTGATTGTTGGTGTTTCCTGGGTCTGTTATGATCCACTAAACCTCTGGGGGGAAAAACCCAACTAATTCAGCTTGCAGCTGAAGCAATAACCACCTCCCCCCTTTCCACTCCTTTAGGTGTTTTTCCTAACAACAACCATGGTATAAAGTTGGAGACAAGTATAAAAAAGAAAGAAACAAAAGAAACAACCATCAAACTCAGGCAGCAGCAAAGTGCTTTCATTTCCTCACGTGGAATATTGAAAAACATGTACTCTGGAGTCCACATTTAATCAAATCAGTAATTTGTACTTCTTCATCAAAGACAAACCAAACAAAAACCCAACCCTCCTCTCTCTGTACGGTCCTCGCTGAAGCCACTGCATGCTCATGACTTCACCCATCAGCTTTATACTGATGACTTCTGACTGTCCTGAGTCCAGATTTCTCTCCTGAGCTCCACACTCAAATCTCCAAATGTGGGCTGGAAGTGACCACTCAGAGGTCCCGTAGGCACCTCAACTCAAGTGGATATATCCCAAGTGGGATTTCCACCCAAACCAGTCTTTCTAGTCCCCGTTTGGTTTTTTTGTTTGTTTTTTGCGTTTTAGGGCTGCATGCGTGGCATATTCAACCCCAGGCTGGGGTTGAACCGGAGCTACAGCTGTTGGCCTATGCCACAGCCACAGCAACACCAGATCCAAGCTGTGTCTGTGACCTACACCACGACTCACGGCAATGGCAGATCCTTAATCCACTGAGCCAGGCCAGGGATGGAACCTGCAACTTCATGGTTCCTAGTCGGATTCATTTCCGCTGCACCACGACGGGAACTCCGAGCATCTTGATGGATGGCAGTGCCTCCCACTCAGACCCCTTTCCTCCTTCACGTCTGCAGTTTTCTTCTCTGCTCCATCCTCACTGCCATTTCCTTAGATCCAACTGATGCTGCGGCTTCCCGACTGCTTTCCTTGCTTTCAGGGTCACCCCTCGTCCCTTCCGCACTTGCTGATCACACACTCATGTTTGTGTTCTTTGAATCTCCCCGCCTAGATGAGGTGAACTCTCGCATTGCATAAAAGACCCTTCCTTCCTGGTCTCTTCCCTGTCTCTACTCCAGGGTCATTTTCCCCACGTGTAACGTTCCTTCTTAAGCTCTCTCCCAGCCTGGGTACGTTTTTCTCTCCCTGTAACACGTCTCCCCATTTCTTTCCCAGGCAGACTTTAAAGCTCAGGTGTCACTTCTCACAGGATTTTATTATTATTATTTCTTTATATATATATTTTTTCCATTGCACAGCATGGTGACCCAGTTACACATACATGTATACATTCTTTTGTTGTTGTTGTTGTTGTTGCTATTTCTTGGGCCGCTCCCGCGGCATATGGAGGTTCCCAGGCTAGGGGTCGAATTGGAGCTGTAGCCACCAGCCTACGCCAGAGCCACAGCAACGCGGGATCCGAGCCGCGTCTGCAACCTACACCACAGCTCACGGCAACGCCGGATCGTTCACCCACTGAGCAAGGCCAGGGACCGAACCCACAACCTCATGGTTCCTAGTCGGATTCGTTAACCACTGCGCCACGACGGGAACTCCCATGTATACATTCTTTTTTCTCACGTTATGTGTTCTGTCATAATCGACTAGACAGAGTTCCCAGTGCCACACAGCTGGATCCCATTGCGAATCCATCCCGAAGGCAACATTCTTCCTCTGTTTACCCCAAGCTTCTCATGGGATGTTTATTCTGACATTCCTCCAGGCTAGGTTAAGTCTCCCTTGTATTTATTCCTGTGATGTTCAATACTTCCTTCTCTGCTAACACTTATCACCCTGTATCATAACGTGCTGTTTCTTTCCCTTTCTTCACCTTAAACTGTGAATTCCTTGAGGGCAGGGATTAGGGCTTTTTTTTTTCTAGGTAATTCGAACACAGCGGTGGGCATTCAGTAAAGTTTGGAATGCATGAATGATGTGCTTAAAATAGAGACGTGATTATCTCGTTCCTGAGCCTTGTCCAGCCCTTGAAAGTACACCCGTCCCAGATGATAAATCATAGAATAAGAGTCACTGTGTTACTAAGAGAAATGAAGCCCCAGATTTTTTAGTTACAACCAAAGTGGGCAGGTGGGCCCAGCATCACTGTGTTAAGATCTTGTTCAGTCGGTTCTAGCAAGTTAGGCTGGCACTGCTGAGAAAGCGTGACAGTGATCTCGAAGTAGGAAACGATGATAACGTTGTAAGAAGGTCCAAGTGTGAGGGTCTCTCTAGGTCCTGCCACAAACATCTTTACACTGTGATGTTTCCCTAACGTGAAACATACTCATAAGGACCAAAGACAAGGGAAAGGTTGTCCCCTGCCAAAGCCTGAAGCCAAGTTCATGAAAGGGAATCTTTGCCCCAGAGTTTGTTTGCGAAGAGTGGCTTCGGGTTTCTAACAGTAAAAGCTCGTTTCCGAGGTCACACCGTTTGTTAGATGTCAAGCCGGGAGTTGTTCCACGCGCTGCACGCCATAGGTCGCTGTGTGGTTTTTGAGGACAGGGCCTGGTGGTTTTACTTAGTCTCACACACACAGCACGGGTCGTGGTCCTGCCACAGTGGGCAATGAGCATTAGAATGAAGGAAGGAGGGCACCTGCTTTACCACAGGGGGGTCAGTGAGAGGGGAGGACGTGCATTTCTCCGAGGATGGAATGCTTTAGAATTTCTTGGGGGAATCTGTATTTACTTCGGAAGTAAACCTTATCAACAACAACAACAAAAAGCCAAAAAAATGTTTTGGATATCAGAAAGATCTCTGTCGAGTTGCTGAATCAGCAGTCGCTGTTTCGGAGGACGATGGCGCATTTTTTTCTGAAATGTTGGCATAAGAGGTGTTAGGGCAGAATGGTTCCGTGTGGAGTTTGGAGTTGCCCTTCCTACCCGAATAGCTGAGCAAAGTATTTGACCCAGTCATTTAACAAATGACTCAGTTTTGCCATCTGTAAAATGGGGGTGATAATACAACTAGGGTTGTTGAGAGACATGAATAGTTAATATACAACCTTCAAAGTAGTATATCTCTTTTCTTGCCACCAATTACTATCTCTCTAGGTGTCAATTTACTTTTTGGTAAATATTTTTTTCTGTGTTTTTTTCCCCTCCTCTTCCGTGCCTTTTTCCCTCTTTTGTCTTTCTCTACTTTTTTTTAACTCTCTCTCTCTCCCTGCCTGACTGAATTTCTTCTTAATATTCTCATACTTCTTCCTCACATGCTTAAAAATGACTAATGACTATGAATTTAGTAAATTTACAAATGTAGCAAAAATTACAAAATAAACTTAATAGTAACTACTAAAACCCTGTTTTCCTTTTTCCAAACTGATTTCTGGCCTCTGCCATATTTTTGCATATTTTAAAAAATATTTATAGATCAGTGAATATATTCATGTTGATTTAGTTCTGCTTTTCTTCCCCATCATCTAACTTTATACTGAAGGGGTTCAGAAGGTCCCCCCTACCCCGCCCCCGTATGCTCTTTTGGCATGAGGACTATTTTAAGCTGAAGGCAATTAAGAATCAACAGATGTAGAAAGTAGCCTTCTTGGCATTTCCCTTTATCTGACTGAGAGCAGAGACTTCTGAGAAATGAGGCTGTCATAAATTCTCTCCTCAGCATGGGCTTAACTCTTAGACAAGAGACCAAAAGCAAAGGGAGCGTAAATCCCCTCTCTGGGAGTTTCATGGCCATGAAGAAGACAGCAAAGATCACTTGCATATTTATAAACTAATATTATCACAAACTTTTACAAAAATTCCACTGGAGGAGTTCTCGACATGGCACAGCGGAAACGAATCTGGCTAGTATCCATGAGGACGCAGGTTCAATTCTTGGCCTCGCTCAGTGGGTTAAGGATCCAGGGTTGCCAAGAGCTGTGGAGTAGGTCAAAGACTTGGCTCGGATCCCGTGTTGCTGTGGCTCTGGTGTAGGCCGGTGGCTACAGCTCCGATTGGACCCCTAGCCTGGGAACCTCCGTAAGTGGTAGGTGAGGCCCTAAAAAGACAAAAAAAAAGAAAAATAAATTCCACTGGAGTATTGGAGTGTAGGTGGTTTACAATGCAGTGTTCGTTTCAGGTGTACAGCAAAGCAATTCAGTTATGCTTATATACGTATGTCCATTCTTTTTCAGATTCTTCTCCCATATAGGTTATTACACAGTACTGAGTAGATTTCCCTGTGCTATACAGTAGGTCCTTAGTTTTATATACAGTGGTGTGGATATGTTAATCCCAAGCCCCAGCATTTCCCCTTTGGCAACCATAAATTTGGTTTCGAAATCTTTGAGTCTGTTTCTATTTTTACATACTTTTTTTCATATCAAGTTTATTCTCCTAAAAATGTGTTTGTTTTTCCTAAAGAAGCTTACTTGTTCTTTCCATAGAAGGCTTTTTTTTTTTTTTTTTTTTTTTTGTCTTTTTTTGTCTTTTTTAAGGGCACGCCCGAGGCTTATGGAGGTTCCCAGGCTAGGCGTCTAATCGGAGCCGTAGCCTCCAGCCTTACACCACAGCCACAGCAACGCGAGATCCGAGTCACAGCAATGCCTGCTCCTTAACCCAATGAGCGAGGCCAGGGATCAAACCCGCAACCTCATGGTTCCTAGTTGGATTTGTTTCTGCTGCGTCACAACGGGAACTCCATAGAAGGCTTTTCTCATCTCCCTCTTTCCCCTAATAAGTTAGGTAGATAAGCCTCTAACCTCTTAGGAACCAGTTAGCTACTAGCTACTTCCTAAGTATGAATAAGGCTTTTTTCTTGTGTTAATTTGTCTTTTGTCACTTTAATCCCCAGGAACTAAACCTAAGAGGGTGGAGCAAAAGTTTTTTTCCTTCCCACGTAGTTCATAAGCCATGATCAAGGTAGACCATATGCTTGTTAATTTTTTTTTTTTTTTTTTTTTTTGTCTTTTTGCTATTTCTTTGGGCCGCTCCCTCGGCATATGGAGGTTCCCAGGCTAGGGGGTCTAATTGGAGCTGTAGCCCCTGGCTTACGCCAGAGCCACAGCAGTGCGGGATCCGAGCTGGATCCGAGCCGTGTCTGCAACCTACAGCACAGCTCACGGCAACGCTGGATCCTTAACCCACTGAGCAAGGCCAGGGACTGAACCCACAACCTCATGATTCCTAGTTGGATTCGTTAACCACTGCACCACGATGGGAACTCCAGTGCTTGTTAATTTTTACGATGATGGTGTCATGTACCACAGTTTGTCACCTTCCCTCCTTGTATCTAATATTTTACTCTTAAAATATCTCCTTCCTTCATGACACTTTGCTTTACCTTCCCTGCTCCATAAGGTATATACAAACACGTGCAAGCATAATCATGTAAATATATGAAATTTGCTGCATTTGTTGTCTCGATCTTCAGTCTTGTGGAAAAAAAGTAAAACCAGGCAGTGCTGCTCTCCTGAGAGTCTCTTTTCTCTAAAGAGCTGATCGAGGTACCAGTCATAAACTATTGTACTTGGAGTTCTTAAACTCTAATCATTTCTTAACAGCCACGGAAACCGGCAGGGCAGTAAAGAGAGGTGGGGTTGGGGTTGGTCTGACCAGTAAAAAATGCTCGCTTTGATTTGAGTTTCCCTCTCCTGGAGCTTCTTTTGTCACTGGTTCAGTACATACAGAATCCAGAAGAATTTATAAGGAAAATCTGTCACCATTACTTTGTTTCTGTTGTGGTGTTTGGCTTTTAAATTTTGGAAGCAGCCAAATTTTAAAGGAGATTTAGCATTTCAGAGTTTTTCCATTAAGTGTGGTTCCATAAGCTAATGTTTATTGGATCAGTTTATATTATCATTTGGTTCGTAATGATGGTTATAAACCTTGGCTCAATAATTACCATGTGAGCAGCACTGGACCATGGGGCTACAAAAGCCCAAGGTGTGGCCCTCAACTCTGAGAAATTTATAACACAGTTAGTTAAGTGAGAAACCCAAACCGTGAGTGCTGAGGGACTTGTAAATCATAGTGTGCCTTTTTTTTTTTTTTTTGTCTTTTTGCCTTTTCTAGGGCCGTTCCCATGGCATATGGAGGTTCCCAGGCTAGGGGTCCAGTTGGAGCTGTAGCCACTGGCCTACACCAGAGCCACAGCAACGAGGGATCCGAGCGGCGTCTGCGACCTACGCCACAGGTCACGGCAACGCCGGATCCTTAACCCACTGAGCAAGGCCAGGGATCAAACCTGCAACCTCATGGTTCCTAGCCGGATTTGTTTCCGCTGCGCCACGACGGGAACTCTGAAACAATCCAATTTTTAATTTACCTATTCTGTTCCAAGCACATGGCTCTAGCTGAGGAAGACACGTAGTCTTAATAGTAAAGAAATGCAACATAAAATTTTTGACTCTTTGTAGACAATTGCTAAGCCTTGAGTTTGCTTCTAAACCTAAAAGAAAATTTGGAGCCACTTTTCCATACTCTGGAGCATAAGAATATATTATAATAAATTTTCCTAAGTTCATTCTAGAGAATTCTGAAGATTCCATTATAAACCAGTACAGGCTGGAAAACAAGTTGGGGATAATATCAGAGGCCCTCCCATCATTTTTTAGATGGCTAAGCTAAGAAGTAAAGTCAGGGAGAAAGCAGGACTGGTAACATATATGCCTGAGGACCGTCCTCCCCACCCCCCGACCTTGAGAGGTTGGATTGGCATCCTCCTAACTCCATGCTGTGGGTTCCGATAAAAGTTAGGGATCCAACCCATATCCTCATAGATCCTAGTCGGGTTCATTACCGCTGAGCCACAACAGGAGCTCCTCTGTTTTATTTTTTAATTGAAGTACAGTTGATTTACAATGTTGTGTTAGTTGGGAGGTGTTTTTTTTTGTTTGTTTGTTTTTTTGTTTTTTTTTTGTCTTTTTAGGCCTGCACCCACAGCATCTCGAAGTTCCCAGGGTCGCTTTGGAGCTGTCGCTGCTGGTCTACACCACAGCCACAGCAACGCCAGATCCGAGCTATGTCTATAACCTACACTGCAGCTCACGGCAATGCCAGATCCTTAACCCACTGAGCGAGGCCAGGGATGGAACCTGTGTCCTCATGGATACTAATCGGGTTCCTTACTGCTGAGCCACAGTGGAAACTCCGGGACATATTTGAAAAGCAAAGTTTGAGACCTCTAAGAATTAATAAACATGAGTTTTGCTACAACTCTTTACTCAGGCACAAGCTTCCCTTATAAGAAATAAGGGATCTTCACTGGCTCTTTTCCTTTGTAAAGAAGTAGCTAGGGATTTCACAGAATTTCTTTGGTTTATTCCTAGTGGTTTGAAACTTAGATGTTTCAGGATAAGATAATATGCATTGTTAGTTAACATGCCTAAGTTAGTAGAAAGGCTTCCAGTCAAAAAGCTTCCTTCCGGGAGTTCTCGTCGTGGCTCAGCAGTAATGAACCTGATTAGTATCCATGAGGATGTGGGTTCGATCTCTGGCCTTGCTCAGTGGGCTAAGGATCTGGTGTTGCCGTGAGCTGTGGTGTAGGTTAAGATGAGGCTTGGATCCTCTGTTGCTGTGGCTGTGGTGTAGGCTGGCAGCTGTAGCTCTGATTCCACCGCTAGCCTGGGAACTTCCATATGCTACAGGTGTAGCCCTAAAAAAACCAACCCCCCCCAAACCATGAACATATTTTTATGAAGATTTGTTAATTAATACATTTTATCAAGTACCTACTGGTATATCAGATGTAATTCTAAGGTCTAAGATTATATCAGTGAACAAAGCAAATAAAAATTTGTGCCCTTTTATAGCTTATATTCTACTGGAAGGAGAAAAACAAACCTAATAAGGACATTGCATACTATATTATAACGTGATAGTTGCTATCAACAAAAATGAGATGTGGCAGATGAAGAATGCTAGGAGGAGGAGCCGCAGTGTTAAGTTGGGAGGTTCAGTAGGCCTCATAAGAAGTTACCATTTTAGGAAAAACTTGAAGGAACTGAAAGAATGAGCCAAATAGAAAAATAGAGGAAGAACTTTCTAGGCAAAAGGAGCAACTAGGGCAAAGGCCATGAGGTGGGTCAGTGTAGGTATGAGGTATAACACGGAGGTAGATGTTGCTACATCCCAATAGTAAAGGGGGACTTGACATCAGAGAAGTAGGAGTGGGACCTTCAGATTGGAAAGGCCTTGAGCTTTTGCTCTAAGAGAAATACAAAATAGATGAATACATGCTGGGAAGTCTTTAAACATGAGACGTGTATATTTTCAACAGAGTATCCCCACTTCCTGATCCTAGGCTTCCCAGGTATTGCTATCAGTTTGGGTCTCACCTTTCCAAAGGTTTTTCTTTGTGATTTCATACATACATGGGTACGTATAGAAATACATGGTTTTGTTTTATGAGGGCTTGTGTGTCTGTCTGTCTACATGCATGCATGTTAACATAAATGAACTTACATGCCCTGTGTTAATTAGCAACTTGCTTTTTATTATTAATATGTCTTGGATAACTTTCTTTGTCAAGACAGTACATATATTTCTATCTCATTCATTTTAACTATTGCATAATATTTCATTTTATGCATAGGCTACATTTTGTTTAACTATATCCTTATTGATAAGTATTTAGATTCTAATTTCTCTCCTCCCTCCTTTCCATATTGAATTATTATTGTCTTAATCTATATTTAATAACATAAAGTTAAATGTTACATGAGACATGGAAGGAAATTAAAAAATTAAAGTTTAGGAGTTCTCGTTGTGGCTCAGAGGAAACAAATCTGACTAGCATCCATGAGGACACAGGTTCGATCCTTGGCCTTGCTCAGTGGGTTAAAGACCTGGCGTTGCCATGAGCTGTGGGGTAGGTCACAGACGCAGCTCAGATCCTGAGCTCTTGTGGCTGTGGCATGGGCCGGCAGCTGTAGCTCTGAATCCTCCCTTCCCCTGGGAACCTCCATATGCTGCATGTGTGGCCCTAAAAAGACAAAAAGAACCCCCAAAATAAAATAAAGTTTAGGAGTTCCCGTCGTGGTGCAGCGGAAACGAATCCAACTAGGAACCATGAGGTTGCAGATTCCATCCCTGGCCTTGATCAGTGGGTTAAGGATCCGGTGTTGCTGTGGCTGTGGCGTAGGCTGGCCGCTACAGCGCCAATTAGACCCCTAGCCTGGGAACCTCAATGTGCCGCACCCAGTGTGGCCCTAAAAAGGACAAAAGGACAAAAATTAAAGTTTGGAAGTTCCCATTGTGGGTGAGCTGGTTAAGAACCCGACTAGTATCCATGAGGATGCAGGTTCAATCCCTGGCCTTGCTCACAGGGCTAAGGATCTGGTGTAAGCCGCAGACTTGTCCAGATATGGTTGCTGTGGTAGGTAGGTAGGCAGCTGCAGCTGATTTGACCTGTAGCCTGGGAACTTCCATATGCTGCAGGTACAGCCCTACAAAAAAAAAAAAAAAAAAAAAAAAAAAAATTGGAGTTCCCATTGTGGCGCAGTGAAAACAAATCTGGCTAATATCCATGAGGATTTGGGTTTGATCCCTGGCCTCACTCAGTGGGTCAGAGATCAGGGGTTGCCATGAGCTATGGTATAGGTCACAGACGTGGCTCTAATCCTGCATTGCTGTGGCTGTGGTGTAGGCTGGCAGCTGTAGGTCTGATTTGACTACTAATCTGGGAATTTCCATATGCAAAAAAAAAAGTTTATATTGCCTTCTGTCAGAAAAGCAATATATGTTTCCTAAATTGGAATCACTTAGATTTATCTCAATGGAAAAGAGGCTTCAATGACTTCCTAGGCAAGGACTTGTCTAACGTTTACTGTTCAGGAATCCATGGGAATCATAAGAGCTGGAGCCCAGTTACTCTGAGCTTTGCTGAGAGTACACTCAGGTCTTTAGCCATAGGTCAATGTCAGTAGAAAGTGAGGAACCAGCATCCGCGATCTGCTTCTTCTATGCTGGGCTCTCTTTTTTATGACTGCCTATAGCCTGCACCTGTACACCGTTCAGCCAGCTCTGTTGCTGGCTCATGTGTGTGAGTCTTGTCTTCCCAACCTTGATGTCTGCCTCTGGGGGCAGGGACCATGTCTTACACTCCTTTTTCTCCCAAAGTGTCCAGCTGATCAGCTGAGCCCTAGGATCATTTTTTTTTTTTTTTTTTTAATCTTTTTCGGGCTGCACCCATGGCATATGGAAGTTCCCAGGCTAGGGGTCTAATCAGAGCTGCAGTTGCCTGCCTACACCACAGCCACAGCAACACCAGATTGGAGCCATTTCTATGACCTACACCACAGCTCAGGGCAACGCCAGATCCTTAACCCACTGATCAAGGCCAGGAATTGAACCCATAACCTCATGGATACTAGTCGGGTTTGTTACCGCTGAGCCGCAGTGGGAACTCACGTTATTTTTAATGTATGTTTTAATTATCTTTAAAATTGTATTTGCCAAGTAAATTTTATTTGGTTTAGAACAAAGCTTGGGTTAAAATTTCTGCCATGGAATATCGGCACTTCTTTTAAGTTTGCCATTTTTCACTGGTCTGTTTTTTTTCACACCCAGGCTTTGCACTGCTAGCATAGTACACACATGCTTTGTTCACTTAAATACCAGGCAGAAGACAGGTAACCCTGCTTTGCCCATGCTTACATCACAGCAAAATGGTCAACTGTGCAATAACTGGAAAATTATCACGGTAATATCATATAAATAATTTCGCATTTATTTATGTGTATGATAAAGAATGAGATGAGATTTGAATCCTTACTAGTACCCAGTGGCTGTCAGTAAATGCTAGTTGCTGTCCTCTCCCTTTGGAAGGAAATAATTAGGCTTATGAATTTAAAAGGGAGACCAGTTTAAAGAAGTTCGGGTATATTCACAGAGATGGCAGGAATTTTATTCCAGGGTTTGTTCTAAACCTTTTAACTAGCTGGAGTAAAGAATATTCTTACCCAGGAGTTTCCTGCCGTGGTTCAGTGGTAACGAACCTGACTAGTATCCGTGAGGATGCAGGTTGATCCCTGGCCTCACTCAGTGGGTTAAGGATCAGCATTGCCATGAGCTGTGGTGTAGGTTGCAAATGAGGCTTGGATCCCGTGTTGTTGTGGCTGTGGTGTAGGCCGGCAGCTGTAGCTCTGATTTGACCCCTAGCCTGGGAACCTCCATATGCCACAGGTGCAGCCCTCAAAAGCAAAAAAAGAAAAAGAATACTGTCACACTTATTTCAGATGTGCAGAGATTTGTTGTGTTATAAGATTAAAATGCAGATTTATTTTAAAAAGCTATCTATGTTATTCTTGGTGTTATGTATTTTCTCTTCGGGGTACTTAAAGTGCAACCATGAGGGAAAAGGGATCCCCCTAAATTAAAAAGTGATCCTCACATTTTTAAAAAAACCCTGGAGGAGTTACTTCTTAATGATTAGAGTTTCTTTTTGGGGTGACGAAAAAGTTTTAGAAAGGGCTGGTGGTGATGGCCACATAACATTGTGAATATAATTAATGCCACTGAATCAGACACTTAAAAATGACTAAAATCGGAGTTCCCTAGTGGCCTAGCAGGTTAAGAATCTGGCATTGTCACTGCTGTCATGCATGTTTGATCCCAGGCCCGGGAATTTTTGTATGCTGCAGGCACAGCGAAAAAAACAAAAGGCTTAAACGACAAAAGTTATTTTATGTATATTTTACCACAATAAAGAATGATAAAGGCGTTCCCATTGTGGCTCAGTGGTTAACGAACCCGACTAGCATTCATGAGGACGCGGGTTTCATCCCTGGCCTTGCTCAGTGGGTTAAGGATCCGGCATTGCTGTGAGCTGTGGTTTAGGTCTCAGAGGTGGCTCGGATCTTGTGTTGCTGTGGCTGTGGTATAGGCCAGCAGCTACAGCTCTGGTTCAGCCCTTGGGCTGGGAACCTAGATGTGTGCAGCCCTAAAAAGCGCCCCCCCCCCCAGAAAAAAGAACTTCTTAACAATGTCCAAATTTTTTCATCTTTCACTTCATTCAATATTGAACGCCTGATACATGCCTCAGTGGGCGTAAGAGGAGGAAGAATCAGGACAGTGATGTGACTGTAAAGAGAACTGAACAGCAAGGCAAGTTCAGTAATCAGCCCTTCAGAGTTACCCTGTGGCACAGTGGGTTAAGGATCCCCCGTTGTCACTGCAGCAGCTCAGGTTGCTGCTGTGTTTCAGGTTCCATCCCTGGCCCAGGAACTTCCACTTGCTGTGGATGTAGCCAAAAAGAAAAGAAAAGTAATGGGCATTTCACTCATCTCGCTTTATCATCATGACAGCTCTGTAAGGAAGGCATTATGGTTGCTTCCGTTGTCTGCTGGGGAGGTTTGGATGAAACAACTTGTCAAGGCTGGTGAAGAGTGGAGCCAGAAGCTCTTAGCAGATGTCCTGTTCTGTCACTTGACATCCTTCATGTTTTCAGACTATAACCTGCCTATTGAATACAGACTTAACTTCCGATTCTACTTCTGGTTTAGCAAAGAGAACATTAGCAGGACAGCATGGTTCAAATACAGCTCCCCCTTCAAATCTCTAGTGGGTCTTTGCACTGAAACCTGATGCTGACTGTACTGGGGATTCTTTCACTTCCTCTCCAAATCTGTGCTGTCTTCCGGCTTGTACTCTTGCTAGAAGGCAGGGCTTGAGAGGAGACCCCTGTTTTGTCATCTCCAGCCCAAGACAGGAAGTTTACACAGAGCAAAACCATTTGCTAGAACTGGTTTTGATCTTTACTGAAGTTGCCGTTAGAGTTGGAGATACTGTGGGTCAGGATTCTGTTGCACTAAGAGAAAGATATAAAAATCTCTCTCCGACATGTGAATGTCTTCCTTTCCCACCCCCTTGCCAGGAGCGCCGGAAAAGGATCCCAGCCGATTTCAGACATTGGTTATCCGTGTGAAGCCCAGTGATCGAGAAGGAAATCTGGTCATAACCAGCTTTTGGTGGAGAAAAAAGGACCCCGGGGAGCTGTGAGACCTGGACATCTCCCCAGGGCCAGCTTGTTTGGAGAGCCTCTGTCTTGCTGGTAGCTGCTGGACTAGGGCCTGGGCCCGAGAAGTTTGCTCTCTGGTGCTTTCTCTGGCGCCTGGAGAGCTGTCATGAAGAGAAGCTCCTGGACCTTAATAGACGTGGATCTTGGTTGATGTCTTTATGGGGAAGCTGGCAAGGTGGGGGCTGTTGTCCTTCCAGTGCCACGGATCATAACTGAGGTGAGTTGTTTTTTCCTAAAGTTCATACTGAGAATCTTGACTCTTTTTTGGTGTGTGCTTTCACAAGTGGGTTGGTTAAATTGGCACATCTCATGCTGGACCATAAGTATGAATCACCTGGAGATCTTGTTAAAAGGCAGCAGAATTCAGGAGGTGTGGGGTGGGCCTGGGGTTCTGCATTTCTGATGAGTTCCAAGGTGACCTCGGTGCTGCAGGTCCGTGACACGCGAGTAACAAGGGCTTAAACCCTCTGGGTTTATGGCTTTATGGGGGGGAAGGGGGCAGGGGATGCTGGCAGAATGAAGGTATTTGGCTGGGCACATGATTTATGTAGTGAGCCTGGGAGAAAAATCAGACGTCATCCCTGCCCTGGTTGTACCTCCTGTGATGGATCATCTTGGAGTTTGGGGTTTGTGTTAACTAGTTCCTAGTTGTGGTAAGCCGCGTCTCGCACGTGAAGAGGATGTCGGGCTGCTCTTAGATCGCGTGGGCCACTTGGAGCGGAGCCAGAAGTATTTTCATCATGTGGGGGGTTAAGGAGCCGTTCATGCCTCAGCTTGAACACAGCTAGTGTAGCCGTGGTCACTTGAACATTTCCGCTTCAGGTGAAAATTATGCATCTAGAAAAATAGCTGGTGTCTGCCTCCTGCCATTTGGGGAAAGATTGTGAGGCATGTGACTCTAAGACACGATTGAAAGTCAGTTCAAGTGAGGAAGGTAGGCCGTCTGTTTACCTTGTGGAAAGAGGGCCGAGAGAGTGCTGCTCTTTCACTTGAGTACGTCCCTGTTCTAGATGCTCCCTGTTTTTCTGAAAGCCACTTTTAATCCAAAAGCGACAAGCAAAGAGGGAAAAAATAAAAGAGTGATGGGAAGTGTATCTGTTCTGTGGGAAAAAACAGCCACGGGAGGAGAAAGGGAGAAGGAGGAGAGAGGTGGCCCAGGAAGTCACAGCTTTGCAAAATGAATAAAAGAAGCCGCAGCCTGATGGGATTCATCAGGCATGGGAGTTTTTCTACAAAAGTAGCTTGTGTCTTCCTCAGCTAGAGCCATGTGCTTGGGACAGAATAAGTCAATTAAAAATTGGGTTGTTTTGGAGTTCCCATCGTGGTGCAACAGAAACGAATCTGATTGAACCTGAGGTTGCAGGTTCAATCTCTGGCCTTGCTCAGTGGGTTAAGGATCTGGCGTTGCTGTGGCTGTGGCGTAGGCCGGTGGCTACAGCTCCGATTAGACCCCTAGCCTGGGAACCTCCATATGCTGTGGGTGCAGCCCTAAAAAGCAAAAATAAATAAATAATAAAAAATAAAAATTGTGTTGTCTCAGTGAACGTACTGAAACTATTTGTGGCTGAGTCAAGGACAATCAGTAATCAAAGGTCAGTGGTGTCAACGAGCCTGGTGAGGCCTTGGGTGAACCCTTTCAGCCATCCCAGACAGAGGGGAGTTCCTTCTGTTTGAAATAAACTTCATATAACATTCTTTTCTGTCATGGAGGATAATAGAGGTGTTACTTAAAATTTTAACAACCTGGAGTTCCTGCTGTGGCGCAGCGGGATCGGTGGCATCGCTGCAGTGCCGGAATACGGGTTCGATCCCTGGCCCAGCACAGTGGGTTAAAGGATCTGGTGTTGCTGAAGCTGCAGTGTAGGTCACAACTGCAGCTGGATCTGATCCCTGGCCCAGGAACTCCATATGCCCTGGGGCAGCCAAAAAAGAAAAAAAAATTTAACAACCGATGTGGCACAAACACTGACCGGTCAGAACAGAAGCTACTGTAAATAGCCCGCGTAACAGCAAACTCCTGGTGGGCTGTAAGAAGTGCTCGGGGCTGAATGTCAGCCTAAACCGTCTCAGGTTTTCATGAACCTTTGTAGGAGCAGAAACCGTAAAGTACAGATGACATGTCATCACATCATCGTATTCCTCTCACTGAAGTCAGCGCTTGGGCCCCTTCTCTCAGGTGAGGCCACTTCGCTGTCTTTTCAGGCCCAGAGCATCCCCTCCTTCTGGCTGTGTAGCTTCTGCAGCCTTCCCTCGAGTTCTCTTACATCACTGCAGGTGACTCGGAATCCTACCTGAGTAGAAGGGCAAATGCGTGTATTCTTTAGAAAAGAATTACAGCAGAAACTGGAACGGTCAACCACTCCATCCTTGCGTGCAAAGCATCGTGACCCTGCTTGATTTTTCTCCCTCATCAAGGGGTACAGGTCAAGAGGAGTATTATTTTAACCCGTCAGTGAAGCACCTGAGGCTCTGGTTAAGCAGCCTGTGAAATGTCAGACTGCTAGTTAGCCGGGTTTAAGTTGCCTGTTTGCGCTAAGTTCAGGTTTCTCCTGTACTTTTCTTCATCCTCTCAAGCATCCTCCTCAGACCTGTGACAACCCTTACTGTTCTCTTCTGGCATTTGTTTGCTTTTTATGTCAAAGTTTGAAACCTTTGTGCATTAAAAAGGATCCTAATTCTGTTTCTTTGGGCAGCATTATTCACGCGTTCGTCATAACCTTTGCATCCATTAAGGCCTTTACTCCCCAAGAATAAATATTTGAGAGCGGGGTTTCTCAAGCTTTGTTATGATTAAAAATCTCCTACGGAGGAGTTTCCTGATGGCCTAGTAGTTAAGGATCCAGCGTTGTCACAGCTGTGGTGTGGGTTTCCATCTGTGACCCGGGAACTTTTATATGCTGTGGGAATGGCGAAAAAAAAAAAAAATCACCTGAGGAACTTACTAAAACTCAGATTTCTGGGCCCCTCTCCAGCAGTCTGATTCAGTAGGCCAGGGCCCAGGCCTGAGAATTTGAGAATCTGACAGCTCCCAGGTAATTTTAATGCTACCATCCAGCAACCATGCCTTTAGACTACAGGCACGGCTTCAGTCAGTATTTTAATATAACGTATTTATGGTTTAGTGAACAGGCTTTGTGGGCTTAATAACGCAGAGTATAGGGGCAGAATTCCTGGGTTTGAGTATTGATGCCATCACACATATAAGCTCTACTCTCCTGAGGAAGTTAAACAGTCTGTGCCTTTGTTTCCTAATCTGTAAAATGGGAACAATGATACCATCTACCTCATGTGGTGTGTGTGAGGATGAAATGACTTAACAGTGCCAGGCACAGACTATCCCTCTCTGTGTTTGCTGTTATTGTTACTGAGCCTTGCTCAATTCATAATTACACTTTAACACCACCATGAAGAATTCACACAGGTATCGAATGTTCTTTTTTGATGTAGATGTTCCCCAGGGCTTAATCATAAGTTAAGCATGTTCCTATGTGTGTGTGAGTAGATGTCCTGGGCTGTGAGCTAGCTCTTTCCACTGAGGGGAGAGACAGTAGATGATGACCTGGTCACGCAGGGCTTTATGTATCATCTTAAAAGCTTGGACTTAATTCTGACAGTGATGAAAGCCATCGACAGAGTTGGAAGCTGCGGAATCCAATCAGATTTGCATTTTGTTTTGTTTTGTTTTGTTTTTCAGGGCTGCACCTATGACATATGGAGGTTCCCAGGCTAGGGGTCAAATTAAAGCTACAGCTGCCAGCCTACACCACAGCCACAGCAATGCAGGATCTGAGCCGAGTCGGCAACCTAAAGCGCAGTTCACTGCAGTGCCGGATCCTTAACCCGCTGAGCGAGGCCAGGGATGGAACCCGCATCCTCATGGATACCAGTGGGGTTTGTTTTCCACTGAGCCACAATGGGAACTCTCGAGATTTTAGAAGTGTCTCCTGCTGCAGTGTGGAGGCCAGTTTGGAAGGTGAGACTAGAGGCAGAGAGCTGTTTGAATAGACAGCTGCAGTCATCCTGAGAGAATTAACAAAGGCTCAAACAAAGGCAGGAGCAGAAAGCTCCGAGCAGGGATACCGTGGTTCAGGTGATGGAAGGGAGCTCACGATGTAACTCAGAAAGGAAAAGTGATATTGTATTCAGACCCCTTACCTTATGCCTCTTCTCTTCATCAAAGCTCCAGGGAGCTGAGGACTGAGCCTTCCTCTGTGGTCCCAGCCCCTAATGCCTAGCAGGTCCGTGATGGATGTTGGGTGAGTCGGGCTGAGGGGGAATAAATCAGGTCCTCCTTGTGGGTACAGGTGCCTATGTGATCTGCCCCCTGTGTCTCTCCCCAACCTCATCCCATCTCTCTCATCTTTGTTCTTATCACACTGGCTTTCCTTTAGGCCTTTGAAAATGTCCAGCTGTCACCTCTAGTCCAGGGGGTGTCGAATTACTGCCCTTAGGCCAAATTTGTCTTGCTACCTATTTTTTATAATTGAATGATTCTTTAAATTCTATAGTGCTTTATAATTTTCAAAAGTTTCACATATGAAACTTTATATATATAATCCCATAATATAATATATAATCCCGTAATAACTCCTTTTAAGAAAAGAATCCTCTCCTTCTATATTGCCCCTCTCTCCTCCCCTCCCCCCACTAGTAATTACGAGTATGTTGTCTATATCTGTGAGTCTGCCTCTTTTTTGGTATATTCACTAGTTTGTTGTAATTTTTACATTCCACATATAAGTGATAGCATACAGTATTTGTCTTTCTCTGTCTGACTTATTTCACTTGGCAGAATGCCCTCCGAGTCCATCCATGTTGCTGCATATGACAAAATTTCATTCTTTTAAAAAATACATTAAAAAATTTTATTAAAATATAATTGATTTACAAATCAACTCTAGCTGTGCCAGAAATTTCATTCTTTTTTATGGCTGAGTAGTAACCATTATATGTATGTGTGTATCACATCTTCTCTACTCATTCATCTGCCGACAGACCCTTAGGTCGTTTTCCTGTCTTGGCAATTACAAATAATGTTGCCATGAACATGAGGCGCATGTATCTGTTTCAGTTAGTGTTCTGTTTTTTTTCAGATATGTATCCAGGAGTAGAATTTTTGGATCATATGGTAGTTCTATTTTTAGTTTTTTGAGCAATCGCCATGCTGTTTTCCACACTAATTTATAGTCCTGCCAACAGAGTAGAGGGATTCTCTTTTTTTCCACATCCTTGCCAACATTTATTATGTGTGTTCTTTTTTTTGGGCTGTACCTGAGGCCTGTGGAAGTTCCCGGGCCAGGGATTGAACCCACACCATAGCAGTGACCCAAGCCACTGCAGTGACAATGCTGGTTACTTAACCCCCTGAGCCACATGGGAACTCTTGTGTTCTTTTTGAGGATGGCCATTCTGCCAGGTGTGAGGTGATATTTCATGTTGGTTTTGATTTGCGTTTCCCTGATGATGTTGAGCATCTCTTGCTGCCTATTTTTATAAAGTTTTATTAGAACACAGGCACGCCCATTTGATTATGTATTATCTATGGCTACTTTAGTGCTTAATACAGGGTAGAGTAACTGACTTATGAAACCCACAATGTTTATTGTCTGACCTTCTACAGAAAAAGTTTGCTAATTCTTTGCTCTCGTTCCTTGGGATTGTTGTGATTGCTGATTTACTGCTCTACCATTGGGAGTTCCCATTGTGGCACAACAGAAACAAATTGACTTGTATCCATGGGGTTTTGGGTTTGATCCCTGGTCTTGCTCAGTGTGTTAAAGATCTGGCATTGCCATGAGCTGTGGTGTAGGTCACAGATGTACTCTGAACCCGTGTTGCTGTGGCTTTGGCATAGCTTGGCAGCTGCAGCTCTGATTTGACCCCTAGCCTGGGAACTTCCATATGCTGCAGGTGTGACCCCGAAAATAAAAAACCAAAAAAATAAACTTCCAAAAACTCTACCATCAACAAAGCTACAGTAATTGAAACTATGGTATTGGCATAAAGACAGACTAATGGAATAGACTAGAAAGCCCAGAATTAAACTCATATATGTATGGCCAGAAGATTTTCTACAAGGGTACTAAAACCATCCAATGAGGAAAAGACATCTTTTCAGCAGATGGTGCTGGGAAAACTGGATATCCGCATGCGAAAGAATTAATAAGTTAGACCCTTATCTTATACCATATACAAAAATGAAGTTAAATTGATCAAAGAGGAGTTCCCTTCATGGCTCAGTGGTTAACAAATCCAACTAGGAACCGTAGGGTTGCGGGTTTGATCCCCGGCCTTGCTCAGTGGGTTAAGGATCCGGCGTTGCCCTGAGCTGTGGTGTAGGTCGCAGATGTTGCTCGGATACTGGGTTGCTGTGGCTGTGGCATAGGCCAATGGCTACAGCTCCTATTCAACTCCTAGCCTGGGAACCTCCATATGCGGTTGGTGCAGCCCTAGAAAAAGGCAAAAAAAAAAAAACAAAAACCAAAGACAGAAATGTAAGAGCTTAAAGTATAAAATTCTTAGATGAGTACATTGATGGAAACTCATGAATTAGATTGGCAGTGATTTCTTGGATATGACACCAAAATTATAGGCAACAAAAGAAAAAACTAGATAAACTGGACTTCATCAGCATTTTAAGGTTTTATGCATCAAAAGACATTATTTATTTATTTATTTTGTCTTTTTGCCATTTCTTGGGCCGAACCCGCAGCAAATGGAGGTTCCTAGGTTAGGGGTCAAATCGGAGCTATAGCTGCCAGCCTACGCCAGAGCCACAGCAACACGGGATCTGAGCCACGTCTGCGACCTACACCACAGCTTACAGCAACACTGGATCCTTAACCCACTGAGCAAGGCCAGGGATCGAACCTGCAACCTCATGGTTCCTAGTCGGATTTACTAACCACTGAGCCACGACGGGAACTCCAAAAAGACATTATTATTAAAATTTTGAGTAAAAAGACAACTCACAGAATGGAGAAAATATTTGTAAATCGTATGTGTAATGAGAGGTTAGTATCTAGAATATATAAACAACTCTTATAGCTCAACAACAATAAAAGCCAAACAATCCAGTTAAAAAGGGGCAAAGAACTTGAATAGATATTTTTCCCAAGAGGAGATACAAATGGCCAAGAGGCACCTAAAAAGATGTTCAACATCACTAATCTTTAGAAATGTAAGTTGGAGTTCCCATGGTAGCTCAACGGTTAATGGCTCCAAGTAGGAACCATGAGGTTGCAGGTTTGATCCCTGGCCTTGCTCAGTGGGTTAAGGATCCGGAGTTGCCGGGAGCTGTGGTATGGGTCACAGAAGCGGCTCTGATCCTTCGTTGCTGTGGCTGTGGTGTAGGCCAATGGCTACAGCTCTGATTCGACCCCTAGCCTGGAAACCTCCATGTACCGAGGGAGTGGCCCTAGAAAAGGCAAAAAGACACACACACACACACCAAAAAAAAAAAAAAAAAAAAAAAAAAAAAAAAAAAAAAAAAAAAAAGCAATTCAAAACCGCAGTGAGATACCGCTTCATACCCGCTAGTATGGCCGTAAAAAGAAAGAGAGAGAGAGAAGGAAAACAACAAGTATTGGCATAGATGTGGAAAAACTGGAACCTTTTGTGCTTTCCTGGTAGGACTGTAAAATGGTGTAGCTGCTATGGAAAATAATTTGGTGTTTCCTCAAAAAATTAAACATAGGATTCCTATGTTTAATTCCACTCTGGGTCTATACCAAAAGAATTGAAAGCAGACCCTCAAACCGATATTTGTACACCCATATTCATAGCAGCATTATTCACAGTAGTCGTATTGCTTTCAGTAGAAGCAAACCAAATGTCCATTGACAGATGAAGATTATCAAATGTGGCATAGGCATACGATGGGAGAGTATTCTGCCTTAAAAATTCTGACGTTCTGCAACACGGATGAACTATGATGACATTATGCTAAGTGAAATATACCAGACATCAGAGAACAAATATGGTGTGATTTCACTTATATGCAGTACCCATAGCAGTCAAATTCAGCTATGGCTCAGCTCTGATCCCTGGCCCAGGAACTCTGTATGCCTCAGGGCAGACAAAAAAGAAAAAAAAAAAAAAGAAAGAAAAAGAATATGGGCTAGAGGTGATGGGGGACTTGGCAAGGCCTGGAGACCAAGGTTTGCTCTGCACTCTCTTGTCTCTGTGGGGCGCAGATACGTAGGTAGGTGAGGCTACCAAACCCTTGGTTCTCCATCTCCATGTGAATTGCCTTCTGCCCCTTTGAAGTCCCAACCCTCCCCTTCACCTCTCAGATGACAGAAAGCTTCAATTGCTTGACTTGTCCTTTGGCCTTCTTCTTCTTCTTTTTTTTTTTTTTTTTTTTTTGTCTTTTTGCCATTTTCTTGGGCCGCTCCCGTGGCATATGGAGGTTCCCAGGCCAGGGGTTGAATCGGAGCTGCAGCTGCTGGCCTATGCCAGAGCCACAGTAACTCGGGATCCGAGCCGCATCTGTGACCTACACCATAGCTCACGGCAACGCCAGATCCTCAACCCACTGAGCAAGGCCAGGGACCGAACCCGCAACCTCATGGTTCCTAGTCGGATTCGTTAACCACTGAGCCACGATGAGAACTCCAGCCTCATTCTTTTTTTTTTTTTTTTTTTTTTTTTTTTGTATGGCCACACTTGTGGCACATGGAATTTCCAGGGCCCGAGATTTAATTTGAGCCACAGCTGCGACCTGCGCCCATGGAGCCTGCACCTCCACAGTGACCTGACTGGCTGCAGTTGGATTCTTTTTTTTTTTTTTTTTTGGTCTTTTCTAGGGCCGCACCCACGGCACATGGAGATTCCCAGGCTAGGGGTCCAATCGAAGCTGCAGCTGCTGGCCTACACCACAGCCACAGCAACTCGGGATCCAAGCCACATCTGCGACCTACACCACAGCTCACAGCAATGCCGGATCCCCAACCCACTGAGCAAGGCCAGGGATTGAACCCACAACCTCATGGTTCCTAGTGGGATTCATTAACCACTGAGCCACAACGGGAACTCCTGCAGTTGGAGTCTCAACCCAGTGTGCCATTGCAGAAACTCCCCATATTCTTACATACATAATTAAATTTGATTTTTCTCCTGTTAATCTGTCATGCCAATTTAATACCTAGAAGAACCTAGGACAGTAGAGGAAACTTTTTTCACTCTTCTGCAGTTAAATAAGCTAATAAAAACAGCTTAGTGAGGAGAAGAGACAGGGCTCCACCTGGAGGTTGTATTAGTAATTGTACTCCGTGGAGTGGGAAATACACAATATTCAAAAGCCGAAGTCAGACTAAACATTCAGCGTCAGTAGTATTAGTGGTGATGGTGGAGCGAGAGGAATGAAGGAGAAATCAATGCAACATCCTTGCGCAAAGCATTTCCCTTCGCCGACTTTTCACGTGGACTTCCTTCCATCTGGGACTTCGCTAGCTCCTGTCTCTCCATGTGTCATCCATCATTTACCTGCTGCCTGTGCTGCTTTCGTGCTTCACTGCCAGAGTGGAGCGGTTGTGACAGCAAGGGTATGGCCCACAGCCCCAAATATTTACTATCTAGCCTGTTACGGAAAAAGCCTACCAACCAGTCCCTTGTGTAGATAAAGATGATAGACAAGAGACATTTGTTTACTCTTCTCCACGAACTTTAATGATACTCATTCAAGTGAGTCTAGAAATATGTATTGAGCACCTACTCTGTTTCAGGCAGTATCTTAGGCACTGGAGCTAGAGCAGTGAATGAAATAGAACCCTGCTCTTATAAAATTCACCTTCTAGGAGTTCCTGCTGTGGCATAAAACGGGATTGGCAGTGTCTCCATAGCACCAGGAGGCAGGTTTGATCCCGGACCTGGCATGGTGGGTTAAAGGATCCAGCATTGCTGTATCTGCTGTGTAGGTCGTAGCTTCAGCTTGGATCTGATCCCTGGCCTGGGACGGCCATGAGACCGCCAAATAGAATAGAATAAATGAAATAAATAAAATAAAATAAAGCTCACCTTCTAGTGGGAGAAGACATAATAAACAGTAACTAAATCTGTATAGTATAGTACATTAGAGGGTGAGGAATGCTAGAGAGAAAGGCATGGTGAAGGAAAGGGTTATCAGGAAGGCCAAGGGAGATTTTGCAGTTTTAAAGAGAGCAGGAGAAAGCATTTAGATAGAGAGAATGGACTCAGGAGTAAGTCTAGAATGCTGTGGATGGAGGAATTATTCCTCTCTGAGGTCCCCACACCTATGCTTTCTGGCTCTGTATAATATTGGCTGCTGGTTTAAGGCACATACCCCACGCCGTAGGGTCGCATCCCAGCCTTGCATGATGTCCCAGCTGGCACTGTCATTGAGCTTTCATCACGCCAGTTCACTCTTGTCAAGCCAGCTGCTTCTTCATGGCAGGGGTGTGTAGTGGAGTTTTAGAGCCTAAGCCCATTTCCAAATCTTTGTGACCATAAACACGCCCAGGGTCAGAGTCAGTGTTGTGTGGGACATCATGACCGTGGACGAGACATTCTGTGACGTCGTGAGAGTAGTGTTCTCAGAAGCTCTGCAGGCAGTGAAGCAGACTTACCCAGAATATGCAGCCATCCCTGAAGGCATAAAAAGCTGTTCTCTTTATGGTGGAAGGAGTCCAGCACATCCGCTGCTATTGGAACAGTCACCTGTCACCCTGGACCCTGGTGCCATATCAGTGGCCTAGTACTGGCCTCTGCTGTTGATACATTGGGCACCTAGCAGTAGTTATAGCCAGACCAGCCTTCGGGGAAGTGAAAACTGGGCCGTTAGCTCTCACGTTCTTCTGTGCTGCCACGGCCACTTTGTATATGGACCTGTTGAGCAAGCACTGGCATGCCTGGAGGAGGAGGCTTCCCGACATTCACAAAATAGATCTACTCAATCATCTGATTCTTTTTTCCTTTTTTTTTTTTTTCCCAGTGCTGCACCTGCAGCATATGAAAATTCCCACACTAGAGGTTGCTGGCCACAGCCTTGGAAACACCAGATCCGAGCCGTGTCTGTGATCCATAATGCTGCTCATGGTGAGGCCAGGGATTGAACCTGCATCCTCAGCAGATCCTAGTCAGGTTCGTTGCCACTGAGCCACAGTGGGAACTCCAGTCGTCTGGTTTTTTGACCATCCCCACCGTCATAGATACCCTCTCCTGGGTATGTACATGACACACAGAGATTCTCACACTTCGAGTCCACGCCACGAGGCCCACACATGGTCCATCTTGTCACCGCTTTTTCAGTTCCTTCTAAGTCCCCAACCAGCCAGCCAATCCAGTAGCCCCTGCCCATAAGTCATTATAGATCTTTGTACCCCGGGCCATGGAATAAACACCCAGATATACCCCTCACAGTTCTGTCCACCTGGAGGGTTTCCTTCATCGTGGTCCTTCCTGGTGATGCCTGAGTGGGTTGTTCAGGGGACATCTCCTTTTGTCAGTCTCTCTGAGAGCAAGCCTTGTGCTTTATTCTCTCCATAAACTGCTCATTGGAAATTCTCCAACAGGATACCCTGTAGGTTTGAGAGAAGGGTAGAGAAGTGGTAGGAAAAGGTATCTTGGAAGGTACACACATGTCACTAGTCGTACATATTACTTGTGCCTTCTGCACCTGCTGGGGCTCAGTCTCCTTTATACTGCTTCCGTGTTACAATATAAGTGTTGCTTTTGGAGCTTCTGCTGTAGCACAGTGGAATCGGCAGCATCTTGGGAGCACTGGGACGACAGTTTGATCCCTGGTCTGGCAAAGTAGGTTAAGGATCTAGGGTTGCTGCATCTGTGGCTTGGTTCGAGGCTGTGGCTCAGATCTGATCCTTGGCCTGGGAGCTCCATATGCCACAGGGGGGAAAAATGGTGCTGTTGTGGTTCCTGATGCATGGTCACTTGGTGCCATGTGTTTGGTCTTAAACATTAGGACCAGTAGCAAGCCAGGAGCTGCTTTTCAAGGGGAGAATGTTTGTTATGAGAGGAGAGTTATCAGAGGAGGATGTCTGTGCCGTGATGATCCTGTTGGAGCTTGACTCAAGCCATACACATAATCTCTTTCTGCAACAGACACTTCTAATACCATGTGGTCTGCTGGGTTTCCGGGCCCAAGTATTGGGGCAGCTTCTCTTGAAGCCTGGAAGGCTTTCTTGTATACTTGCCACACTCAAAAAGGATAGCTTTGTAAACTTATCAAATGAATGGGTTGGAGCAGTATACTCAAATACTGCAAATGTCACCTCCAGATTTAACAGAGACCCACAAAGTATGGTGGGGTTTTTTCCTTCATGGCGGGGAGCACAAGGTACAGCAACTTGTATCTCATTTAGAAGGGCTATCCTAACACGCCAGATGACGAAGCCTCTACAAATGGCACAGATGCCATAGACCTATTAAATTTTACAGGGTTTAACTCCCCTCCCCTCGGTACTCATATATGTAAGGTATTTCTTTTTCTTTTTAGGTCCACATGTGTGGCATATGGAAGTTCCCAGGCTAGGAGCTGAATCGGCACTGCAGCTGCAGGCCTGCGCCACAGCCGTAGCAACATGGAATCTGAGCCACGTCTGTGACTTATATCACAGCTCACGGCAACACCAGATCATTAACCCACTGAGCAAGGCCAGGGTTGAATTCGTGTCCTTGTGGATACTAGTCGGGTTGGTTACTACTGAGCCACAACAAAAACTCCATGTTGGATTCTTAACCCACTGAGCTGCAGGTATTTTTGATGCTTTTTTCCTGTAAGGTATTTTTGCTTACCAGAGCCAGTTGGTATAGCAACATTAATATACAAGACCAGTATGATGTCTTGTGAAACAGCAAGATGATCAAGTTCCTCCTAACTGTTTTTATGATGGCAGGAGACAGAACGTGGCCCTGGGACATGAACATAAACATACATACAGCCTTCTGTATCTGTGGATTCAGCACCTGTTCAACCAATCTCAGATAAAAAAAATATTTGGAAGAAAAATTTCAGAAATTTCCGAAAGCCTGTTGTTGAGTTGCAGAAAAAGGGATGGGATTTTCTTCAAAGTGGAGATGATGCCTTAGGCCTTAGATAGGCGCATGGAACATTCGTCAAGGCCAGAGTAAGAGAAGGGAAGGCAGAATGTGCTGGTAGGTAGGCAGGTGTGGTGGAAGGAATCTAGAAGTTTCTTTTTTGATTGCTGTAGTTTTTCTTTTTTCTTTCTTTCTTTCTTTTTTTTTTTTGTCTTTTCTAGGGCCGCACCTGCAGCATAAGGAGGTTCCCAGGCTAGGGGTCTGATCAGAGCTGTAGCCACTGGCCTACACCAGAGCCACAGCAACTCAGGATCTGAGCTGTGCCTGTGACCTACACCACAGCTCAGGGCAACGCCGGTCCTTAACCCACTGAGCAAGGCCAGGGATCGAGCCCTCAACCTCATGGTTCTTAGTTGGATTCGCCAACCACTGAGCCATGATGGGAACTCCTTTTCTTTTCTTTTTTGAATTCACTTAACTTTGACTTGTAAAAGTTTCATGTGTACAACAGTATATTTTTACTTCTATACACTCTACAACATGCTCACCACCAAAAATACAGTTTCTGACCATCACTGTGCAGCTGATCCTCTTTACCCGTTTCTCCCTCCCCCTCAGCCTTTCCCCCTGGGAACTTCTACTCTGGACCCTGTATGTGTGTTTTGTCTGTTGCGCTTATCTTGTTTTGGGGCATTTATTAGCTTTTTATATTCCAGTATATTTTTAGGATATTCTATATAAGTTTTATGTCATCTCTAAGTAGTGACAGTTTTATGTCTTCCTTTCCAAACTGACTACCTGTTATCACTTTTTAATTGCTCTGGCTGTGACTTCCACTACTACGTTGAATAGGGGTCCAAAGAGTGGGCATCCTTTGCTTATTCCTGATGTTAGAGGGATAGCTTTCAATTTTTCAGCATGGAATATGATGTTAGCTATGGGTTTGTCATATGTGGCCTGTGTTACATTAAGGTATGTCCCTTCTATACCAATTTTATTGAGAGGTTTTTTTAAAATCATAAATAGGTATTGTCTTGTCAAAAGCTTTTTCTGTATCCGTTGAGATGATCATATGGTTTAATCCTTCATTTGGTTAATGTGGTATATTGCATTGATTGATTTGCAAATGTTGAATCATCCTCGAGTCCCTAGAACCCCATTTCGTCATGATGTATGATCCTTTTGATATATTGTTGAATTTGGTTTGCTAACTTATTTTTGTCTTTTTAGGGCCCCACCTGTGGCATATGGAAGTCCCCAGGCTAGTGGTTGAATCTGAGCTATAGCTGCTGGCCTACGCCACAGCCAGAGCAAGGCAGGATCCAAGCTGAGTCTGCAACCTATACCACAGTTCATGGCAACACCAGATCCTTAACCCCCTGAGCGAGGCCAGGGATCAAACCAGTGTCCTCCATGGCTACCAGTCCATAACTAGAGTTTGTTACCTCTGAGGCACAGCGGGAACTCCGGGTTTGCTAACATTTTGCTGAGAATTTTTATATCCCTATTCATCAGGGATATTAGCCTTTAATTTTCTCCTTTTGTGGCGTCTTTTCTTTTGCTGTCAGGGTGGTGGGCTCAAGATGAGTTAGGAAGTCTTGCCTTCTCTTCAGTTTGGGGAATATTTTGAAAAAGATAGGTATTAAATCTTCTTTGAATGTTTGATAGAATTAATCTGCCACCTGGTCCTGGACTTTTGTCGTGGGGAGCTTTTTAAGTACTGTCCCGGTCTCTGTACTAGGGATTTGTCTGCGCCTTCATTGTCGCTTCTTGTTGCTCCGGGGTGATTGCTGCCTTGCTTCTGCCGGAGCCATTGTTCCTCGGATGGTGGGCTCTTTCCTTGCGTCCAGGATCCCTGAGACACAGGCTTTGCAGTGGGGGGAGGGGAACAGTGTAGGGGGAGCCAGGGTCCCACAGGCATCTCTGCCATGTGTGGTATAAGGTTTGGGGGCTCTGCCACCGCGGATGGAGGTGGGTCTTGGGAGCTTCAGCAGCTAGAGAAACAGGGTCACAGGTACCACTGTCACTGCTGCCCAGTTACCTGTGGCCATGGGTACCAGTGCTGTTGGGAGGCTGGAGTCACATGTGTCAGGTCCTGTCCTGCTACTCAGTTCTCTGAAGCTGTGGGCTCTGCTGCCACAATCAGAAGACGGGATTGCAGGCATGACCCTTCTGTTCCCTCAGTTATGCCTCTGTTTCCAGCCTACTCAGCTTTAGGTGTGCAAATGTGTGGCATCCTCTGGTGTCCTGTTGTGTTGGGCAGAGGCACCTTTGTTGAGTCGTGGGTGTTTTATTGGTTGTAGATTGAAGGGAAGAGACAAATGTTGTTTTTCACTCTACCATGTTTCTGATGTCACTCCTACTTCTCTTTTCTTAGTTAAACAGGAAATAAGGTTACCAGCTGAGAATGACTATAGGTGAGGAGACAGAAGAAACCAGGACTTGTTGAAATAGGAAAATAGAGAAGTGAATGGGCTAGGGAAACATAGTGTGAGCTGCGAGGCACCACTTGGGCTCCCAGCATTAAGATTTGAGATCATGGAGTTCCCGTCGTGGCTCAGTGGTTAACAAACCTGACTAGCATCCATGAGGTCACAGGTTTGACCCCTGGCCTTGCTCAGTGGGTTCAGGATCCAGCATTACCGTGAGCTGTGGTGTAGATTGCAGATGTGGCTTGGATTCCACATTGCTGTGGCTGTGATCTAGGCTGGTAGCTGTAGTTCCCTAGCCTGGGAACCTCCATATGCCTCGAATGTGGCCCTAAAACGCAAAAAAAAAAAAAAAAGATTCCTGATCATGAATTTAAAAAATCAGATATCTGATTTTTTACCATAATTGTTTTTATGTGTTTTTCTCCACCCACATTCAGCTGCAAGGATGTAGGCGCAGAGTAGGGGAGATTTGAATTTAACTAGAGATTCTGGTTTTGCCCAGCAAGTGGCAATGCAGAAGAGGGGCAAGGGAGTCGAAGGTGTTTGCAAGGGTGTTAGCATAAGAAGTGATCATGGAATTTCAGCTGATAAGGAGATGAAAGGATGCAGTAGGGGACAGGGCATAGTGAACTATTAGTCAAGGTAATGATTATAGGGCTTTGGGGTGGGGGGTTGTGGGAGTTGGATTCCCAGAGGTAGCGAGGTGGAAAGATGGGAAAAGGGGGTCAGAGATGAGATGGGTGATGACAGCGTCTGTGGCATGAGCTGGGAGGGCATAGCTGAGGCAGAGCGAAGAACAGGAAGATCGGACGGGAGAAGTTCAAGGTTGGCAGAAGCCAGTGGGCTGGAAAAATAACCTGTGTGTATAGTGAACTCACAGGAAGTGAGACGGGGGAGAGTTAGAGAGAGTGACAGTGTGCCAGCTACTGATAAACGGGAGAAGAGGTCCTGGAGTCCGCAGAAAGCAGCACCCACGAAGAGCAGTCGGCGATCCAGTCTGACGCCACGCGGAGATGAGGAGGCCAGTTGGTAGATGATCCACTTGGGATGTTCGCATCTTGCGGCGGTTTCTTCTCTCAGAATAAGCAACGTGAAGTTCCCCAGTGGAACCTGAAGGAAGACTCTTGTTTCTAGAATGGCTTTTCGTACTCTCGTCACAAGAGGGCACCAGCCTCTGGCAAAGGATTGTTTTTGTTTTTCATCTCAAGCGGGGGCAACCATCTTTACTTCGGAGGATGAGAGGAGCACAATTAAAAGATACTTGGAGCAATACGTTTAAGCTGGACTCCTCCTCTGCAAACCGGGACACGAGCTCACACGCTGCCTGGCACAATAGAGCACAGCCAGGTTAATTATGATCTAGCTCTACGCCAAAGGCTCTCATTCCCTCAAATCATGACACAGAGTAGAAGGAGAAAAGTGACCCAGCTGGCTTTTATCTTGGAGATCAAGAAAGACTTTCTCCTCCACCCACTTCCCTAGTGATTTGTATTGTCCATCCTGTTTTTCCCCTCAGTGCAATCCTGGTTTGACTATATCTTCAAGAGAATTGCTTTATTCCTCAGAATAAGTAATATCTCTTGGTCATTTGAAAGTGGTCTAATACTGTTCTTTGAATTCCCATAGTTCTTTTCTGCCTATCTTTTATCTTCTATATTATATGATAATTATTCCTATACTTGTTTTATTTCTTCTTTTAGACATGATTTACACGCTGAGGAGATTAAAATACAGATAGTAAAGATGGCTCTTTTTTTTGGCGGGGGTGGGGAGTTCCTGTTGTGCCTCAGCAGGTTAGGAACCTGACCTGGTGTCCATGAGGAGCTGTGTTTGATCCCCCTCCTCACTAAGTGAGTAAGGATCTGACGTTGCCTTGAGCTGTGATGCAGGTTGCAGATGCAGCTCAGATCTGGCGTTGCTGTGGCTGTGGCGTAGGGTGGCAGCTGCAACTGTGATTTGACCCCTAGCCTGGGAACTTCCATATGCCACAGAGGCAGGCCCCCGCTCCCCTTCCCCCCCTCCCGCAAAAAAAGAAAGAAAACGGCTATTTTTTTTTCTTCTTCTAGTTTTATTGAGATATTACTGACATCTAGCACTGTATGTCTGAGGTTTACAGCATAGTGGTTTGATTTACATACATCATGAAGTGTTATGACAAAAAGTTTATCATCTCAAATGGGTACAAGATTCAGGAGTCATCTTATTATCATAAGCTCGAGTATGGTTGAAAGGGGATGGTTGTAAATAACAAAAGATGCTCCTGTCACTCAAGACATTACAAGAGTTTTAGAAGCTGTGTCAGGAACCGAGGACAAAGACCAAATATATATTTCTTACTGTATTTCACATGTCACTCTTGAAAACAGACCATCAGCTTCTAGGCACCTGGAGAATCTGAGGATGGGGGTTGGTTGCCTGAGAAACCAACCATATGATTGGAAGGTTGAACTTTCAGCCTCACCCCCCAACCTCCAGGGAGGGGAGAGGACTAGAAGTTGGGTTCATCAGCAGTGACCAAATATATAATCAATCATGCCTTACATAATGGAACCTCCATAAAACCCTCTAAATGATGGGGTTCAGAGAGTTTCAGGGTTGAACACGTCAGGGTGCTGAGAGGGTGGTGTCCCCAGAGAGGGCATGGAATTCCAAGCCACTTCTTCCATCCTGGCCCTATGTATCTCTTCTATTTGGCTGTACTTGAGTTGTATCCTTTATATTATTATTATTATTTTTGTCTTTTTGCCATTTCTAGGGCTGCTTCCCGCAGCATATGGAGGTTCCCAGGCTAGGGGTCGAATCGGAGCTGTAGTCACTGGCCTACGCCAGAGCCACAGCAACATGGGATCTGAGACTCGTCCGCCACCTACACCACAGCTCACGGCAACGCTGGATCCTTAACCCACTGAGCAAGGCCAGGGATTGAACCCGCAACCTCATGGTTCTTAGTCGGATTCGTTAACCACTGAGCCATGACGGGAACTCCGAGTTGTATCCTTTATAATAAACCAGAACTAGTAACTTGTTTGCCCAAGTTCTGTGAGCTGTTCTAGCAAGTTGTCCAACTGGAGGGGACCTTGGGAACACCTGATTTGTAGCTGGTGATGTAGGACTTGCAACTGGTGTCAGAAGTGAGAGCAGTTTTGCAAGATCGACCCTTAACCTGTGCAACCTATGTTAATTCTGGGAAGTTGATATCAGAATTGAATTGAATTGTAGCACCTCCAGTTGGTGTCTGGACTGCTGCCACTTGGAGAATTGGTTGGTGTAAGAAAACCCCCAGGTATTTGGTGTCAGAAGATTGTGAGTAAAAGCAGTTCAGATGTGGTAACAAGCAAGGCGTGCTGTATCTCTGAGCTTCCGTGGGCCACCCAGAGCTTTCCAGTATATCGGGACTAAAGCAAATGGAGCCTCCTCCTGATCCTTTGGGGCATTCATTCAGATTCTGAAGCCCTGAAAGACAAGCACCCTGCCAGGGAATGTTAGTGTTTCCGTGTAAGTCAGCTGCAGTAACAAAGCAGCATGTCACGTGCCTTGTGGACATCAGACATGGGAGGGGACACAGTAGAAGGGCTTTGGAAGATGTGTGTCAGAGTGCGATCCCAGAAACTAGTTGGAAGCTGGAGGTCCTGCGTCATGGAGAGAGAGGCATCCGTCAGTGAAATTCAGATAATCACCATCCCTGTAGCCTCACACGTACCCCCCCAAGCTGGTGCTTCTTAGAGAAATTTCAAAGTTATACCAATAGCCAAGAGTACATGGCCCAAGAGACACAGGTGGTGAGCTGGCTTCTCAGAATTCCGAAATGGATTACTGAGCAAACGGTACGTGGCTGTATGGGCACGTGGAAAGACTGAGGGGCTAGGACAAGGACTGTAAGGACCACTTGTAGCAAACCAGTAGTATTTCTTTTCAGAGTAGTGGTTTTACTTTGTTAAATTAAGAGAGGCTTTAATCTGGAGTATAGTGTCCATAGACTATCAAGGAGACAACCTGTTTAAGAGTGAATTATTTTGGAAATGAAACACAAAGTTATGGGGGTGTTTTCTCCCTCCTACTGTAGTTAGAATTTATATAACATTACTGAAAAACACTTGTAGTCAGTCATTAAATGTGTACATTTATTAATAGTTTCTTCTCTAGAGGGTGCCTTTGAAAAGGCTCAACTTGAAGAATTACTAGTGCAGGAGTTCCTGTTGTGGCTCGGTGGTTAACAAATCCGACTAGGAGCCATGAGGTTGCAGGTTCGATCCCTGGCCTCGCTCAGTGGGTTAAGGATCTGGCTTTGCCAAGGGCTGTGGTGTAGGTCACAGACACGGCTCCGATCCCGCGTTGCTGTGGCTCTGGTGTAGGCCAGTGGCTACAGCTCCGATTGGACCCCTGGCCTGGGAACCTCCATATGCTGCAGGTGCGGCCCTAGAAAAGACAAAAAAGAAAAAAAAAAAGAACTACTAGTGCAAATAGATTCATTTTCATTTCATGCTGGCAAATGCTTTGGAAAATTGCACCTGGATCTTTAGATCTAGCCATAGGCGTACTAACTAGGCCCAAATGAACATGACTCATTAACGGCATCCTAGCAGTTGGCATTCCTCTACCAGTGAAAGCATGGCCTACTGCATTGTTTCTGCTTCCCCCATTCTACCTTTTCCTGACCAACACAGAGATGGTTTTTCTCTTCATTCATTGCCGTTAAGAGGAAATTTAAATTCTCCTCACTACGTGGGCCACAGATATTCACTATGTAATGTTGAAGTCCTTTTAGGGATGTTAAGGTAACAAGGCCTTACAAAGCAAAGCCAGATACTTTCTTCAGATTAAATTATGGGTTCATTTGAGCATGGTAAAAGCAGGGAAAGACAAAAATGATCAAATCTACCTTATCTAACCTCAAACACATTGTTCCTCGTGTTGACCACAGTCCACCTGTGTCAGAGTCAGAATCACCTGGTGATATTTTTTTGAAGTCCAGATTCCTGGCTTCTTATCTACTGAATCAGAATCTTGTTTGTGTGTGTGTGTTTAGTAAGAGTATTTCTAAAAAGCACCAAGTTATTCTGATGTATCCTAAACAAGCTGTCATGGTTTTGTAATTAGTTGTATCAGCTTAAGTTTATAGTGTATTGATAGCTATATTCAAGACCTGACAAAAGAGCCAAAGAATACACCCCAGGAGATTTTGATCTAGCGATGTTTTTTCCAAGCTGGCTCTGTTAACTTCTGGGTCGATGGAAACAGCTCTATAATGATCTGTTTTAACTTTAATTTAAAACATTGCAGCATGGTAGTGAACTTAAAAACTGAATGATCAGCAAAAGGAATATATATGAATTCATGTCTAATTAATGTCTACTATATTAGCCATAATTAGTTATTAGTTCTAGCTTATTCAGTTACTAGGCAAAAATTAGATTTTTTAGATGTCTAAGATAACAATTTTAATTTTATGACAATATTAAGAATTCCTCTCATGGAGCTCCCATTGTGGCTCAGTGGTTTAAGAACCTGACAAGTATATTTGAGGATGCAGGGTTGACCCCTGGCCTTACTCAATGGGTGTTGACCCAAGTTGTGGCATAGGTCGAGGATGCTGCTTGGATCTGGTGTTGCTGTGGCTGTGGCATAGGCCTGCAGCTGCAGCTCCTGATTGAACCACTAGCCTGGTAACCTCCATATGCTGCAAGCATGGCCCTAAAAAGACAAAAAAAAAAAAAAAATTTCCTCTTTAAATAAGGAGTTAAGACTATGTATATTGATGTCACTCAAAGCAATAAAATTGCCTTCTTTAAAAAAAGAAAAAGGGCTAACAAACAATTGAATAGACCTATGTCTTAAAGTATTTGAATCAGTAATTAAAACCTTCCTGGGAGTTCCCATTTTGGCTCAACAGGTTAAGAACCCAAAATAGTGTCTGTAAGGATATGGATTCAATCCCTGGCCTCACTCAGGGCGTTAAGGATCTGTCATTGCCACAAGCTGTGGTGTAGGTCGCAGATGCAGCTCAGATCTGGTGCCACCATGGTTATGGCATAGGCTGGCAGCTGCAGCTCTGATTCAACCCTGGAAACTTCCGCATGCTGCAGGTGCGGCCATAAAAAGAATGGAAAGAAAAAAAATAGTTAATCCCCAGGTGAGTTCACTGGGGATTGCCACCAAACATTTAAGGAAAAATTCTACCAGCTCTCTACAGTCTCAGAAGGTAGAAGACAAGGGAATACTTCCATGAGCATTATCCGCATTATCCTTTTTTTTTTTTTTCTTTTTAGGGCCTCACCTGTAGCATATGGAAGTTCCCAGACTAGAGATCAAATTGGAGCTATAGCTGCCAGCCTGTACCACAGCCACAGCAACACCAGGTCCAAACCGCATCTTCGACCTACACCACAGCTCATGGCAATACCAGATCTTTAACCCACTGATCAAGGCCAGGGATAGAACCTGCATTCTCATGGATTCTAGTTGAGTTCATTGCCACTCAGCCACATCGGGAACTCCTATGAGCATTATCCTAATACCAAAACTGGATAAAGGCATTATGAGAAAAGAATAAGCTACAGACCAGTATCTCCTGTAATATAGAGAAATCCTCAATGAAATATTAGCAAATTGAACCCAACAATGCATGAAAAGAATTATATACTATGTGGGATTATACACCAAAAATTGTATACAACATGGCATATTTCAGGTATGCAAGGCTGGTTCAACATTTGTACTAAATTATTGTAACCTATCACATTAAGAGGCTAAAGAAGAAAAATCACATGATCATATATCAATAGATGCTAAAAATTTTTGATAAAATGCAATACTCATTTACGGTTTTAAAAAAACCCTCTCATCAAACAAGGAATAGAGGAGAACTCCCTCAACATGTTGTAGAATATCTACAAAAAGCCTGTAGCCAACGTCATACTTAATGGTGAGAAACTAGGAGCTTTCCCATCAAGATCACAAACAAGGCAAGAATGCTCTCAATATTCTTTTTTGTTTTTTAAAATTTTTAATTTTTTTTTTTTTTTTTTTTTTTTTTTTTTTTTTTTTTTTTGCTTTTTAGGGCCTCACCTGCGACATACGGAGGGTCCCAGGCTGGAGGTCAAATTGGAGCTACAGCTGCCAGCATAAATCACAGCCACAGCAACATGGGATCCCAGCCACGTCTGTGGCCTACACCACAGCTCATGGCAACGCCTGATCCTTAACCCACTGAGTGAGGCCAGGGATCAAACCCGCAGCCTCATGGTTCCTAGTCGGATTTGTTTCCGCTGCGCCACAACAGGAACTCCCAGTGTTCCTTTTAAATACCACACTAGAAGTCCTAGCAATGCATTAAGCTAAGAAAAGGAAATGAAATAAAAGTCATGCCAGTTGAGGGAGAAATAAAATGGTTTTTGGTTGCAGATGGAATGATTGTCTATATACAAAATCCCAAAGAATCAACAAAAACAACAAAAGCTCCTGGAACTAATACATGATTTCATGATGCAAGGTTAATATACATTTTCCTATATATTAGCAGTGAGCAAGTGGAATTTGAAATTAAAAACACAATACCATTTGCTATTAAATCCCCAAATGTGAAATATGGTATCAATCTAACAGAACATGAATACATCTGAATGATGAAAGCTATGCAACTCTGATGAAAGAAATCTATGAATAACTAGATAAATGCAGATATTCCATGTTTATAGGAAGATTCATTATTGTCAAGATGTCAGTTTTTATCAACTTGATCTGTAGATTCAATGAAATCCCTATACAAAAATCCAGCAAGTTATTTTATGAATACTGACATACTGATTCTAAAGTTTATATGGAGAGGCAAAAGACCTAGAATAGCCAACATACTGTTGAAGGAGAGGGACAACGTTGGAAGACTGAGACTACCTGATGTCAAGACTTGTTGTAAAGCTGCAGGAATCAGCTTTATATTAGTATGATAATAGTGGAAGAATAGGCAAATCATAGAGCAGAATAGAGATCCAAGGGAAAGACCTGCGTAGATCTAGTTCACTGATCTTTGGCCGAGGAGCAAAGGCATACCGTGGAGTAAAGGTGGTCTTGGACAAATGGTGGTAGAACAAATTGACGGCCACATGCAAAAAAAAAAAAAAAAAAAAAAAAAAATCTAAGATGCAAAACTTATATCCCTTAACAAAAATTAATGAATTTCTTTTTTTTCTTTTTGTCTTTTTAGGGCCACACCCATGGCATATGGAGGTTCTCAGCCTGGGGGGCAAATCGGAGCTGGAGCTGCTGGCCTACACCACAGCTGTGGCAACGCCAGGTCTTTAACTCACTGAGCAAGGCCAGGACCCTAGTCCTCCATCCTCATGGATACTAGTCAGATTTGTTTCCGCTTGGCCACAACGGAAACTCTGCAATTTTTTTCTTTTTTTTTAATGGCCATACCTGCGGCATATGGAAGCTCCTGGGCCAGGGATTGAATCCAAGTGGCAATGCTGGATCCTTTAACCCACTGTGCCAAGGCGGGGATCAAACCTGCACTTTCGCAGCGACCCAGGCCACTATAATCAGATTCTTAACCCACTGCACCACAGCAGGAACTCTTGGAGTTTCAAATTAAAACAAGAATGTAGTAGACCAAGCTCTAAAACACTGACAACATGAAAAGTTTTCCAGGAACTTTCATTCATTGCTGGTGGGAATTCAAATTGGTACAGATACTTGGAAAGTCAGTTTCATAGTTTCTTACAAAACTATACATACACTTACCACAGGATTTAGTAGTGACATTTGTCATTTACCCAAATGAGTTGGAACATTACGTCCTTACCAAAACCTGAACACAGATGTTTGTAGCAACTCTATTCATAATTGCCAGAACCTTGGAGTTCCCGTCGTGGCGCAGTGGTTAACAAATCCGACTAGGAACCATGAGGTTGCGGGTTCGGTCCCTGCCCTTGCTCAGTGGGTTAACGATCCGGCGTTGCCGTGAGCTGTGGTGTAGGTTGCAGACGCGGCTCGGATCCCGCGTTGCTGTGGCTCTGGCGTAGGCCGGTGGCTACAGCTCTGATTGAACCCCTAGCCTGGGAACCTCCATATGCTGCAGGAGCGGCCCAAGAAATAGCAACAACAACAACAACAACAACAAAAGACAAAAGACAAAAAAAAAAATTGCCACAACCTGGCAGCAAGCACGATGTCCGTCAGTGGGTGAATGCATAAGCTGCGGTACATCCAGACAATGGAATATTTTTCAGTGTCAAAAGAAATGCGCTATCAAGCCATGAAAAGACATGAAGGGAACTTAAATGCATATTAGTGAAAGAAGCCGATCTGGAAAGGCTACATGTTGTATGACTCCAACCACCTGACATTCAGGGAAAGGTGAAACTATGCCAACAGTTTAAAAAAAAAGTCAGTAGTTGCCAAGTTGAATGTGAAAGGGAAGAACGTGGCGCTCAGGATTTTTAGGGCAGCACAACGCCTCTGTGTGGCATCATAGTGGCAGACACATTTGTCAAAACCCGCAGGTCCATAGGCCGTACATCACCAGGAGTAAACCCTGATGTAAACCTTGGACTTGGGGTGATAACGATGTGTCAAAACGTGTTCATTAATTGTAAGAGGTGTTCACTCCAGAGCATTATGCTGATGGTGGATTGGGCTGTGCCTATGGAGGGCAGAGGGTGAGAGCTCTGTCCAGTGTTGCTGTGAACCTAAAAGTGCTCCAAAAAATAAAGTCTATTTAAAAGAAAAAAAGAAAACATACATGCATTTATTGACGAGGTATATACATGTAAACAACACCACCCAAACCAGCATGACACAGAAATTATGAACTTAATAATTCACTAGAATGCCAGGCTTTATTTAGATCCTGGTTCTCCTACATCGTAATTTGTCACCTTGACCAGTTGCTGTTTCTTCATCGGTCATAAAGGAGCCTCCTATCTTCTAAGAGACAATCTTCTAGGGTGTGGGAAGCACAAAGTGAGTTAAACCATGCCAAGTGTTTAGAAACATGTCTGGCAGTTAGTAGCACATCATAAATGTTAGCTGTTATCATTAATATTAAAAGAAGAAAACCAGCACAGCATTTTGTAAAGTTTATCATGCCAGGAGACATCATATCTGTCTGTTGGGAAAAAAAGGTACACATTTTCTTAGTATATCACAAGTGTAGGCCCTGAAGTATGGTAGAAGATACATATTATGACAAAATATGGTCCATAGATCGGATAGTCTCTTCTGAGATACTTAATTAATAAATAAGGCTACTTGGCAACACTGTCATAGTTTTAAGCCAAGTGATCCTTAAAGTATGCAAAACCAGGGAGTTCCTGTCGTGGCTCAGAGGAAGTGAATCCGACTAATATCCAAGAGGACACAGGTTCGATCCCTGGCCTTGCTCAGTGGGTTAAGGATCCGGCATTGCCGTGAGCTGTGGTATAGGTCACAGACAAGTCTCAGATCCTGTGTGGCTGTGGCTGAGGCTGTGGTGTAGGCTGGCAGCTGTAGCTCCAATTTTATCCCTAGCCTGGGACCCTCCATATGCCTCGGGTGCAGCCCAAAAAAGACAAAAAAAAAAAAAAAAGCAAAAACATCATATATGAGATTCAGGTTAAGGAGGTGCACAATTATGAAAATTGAGGGAGATAAAGATTATTGGACAACATGAACCAAAGGGAGATTTTGCAAAGAAAACGTCAAACACCATATTAGTTCAGAGAGCCTTGTACTGGGTTGTTTGGTAGGATATATCTGCTCTATGAACTGTTTGTTTTTTGTGGGGTGGGGATTGAGTAGTGTATTTTGTTTTGTTTGTCTTTTTAGGGCCGCACCCTTGGCATATGGAGTTTCCCAGGCTAGGGGTCGAATCAGAGCTGTAGCCTCCGGCCTATGCCACAGCCACAGCAATGCCAGATCTGAGCCGCATCTGCAACCTACACCATAGCTCACGGCAATGCTGGATCCTTAACCCACTGAGCAAGGCCAAGGATCGAACCCTCAACCTCCTGGTTCCTAGTTGGATTTGTTTCTTCTGTGCCACGACGGGAACTCCGAGTAATGTATTTGGTACATCCAACGTTAAGAACCATATTAAGACTCTATTGTTTTCATTTGTTATTTTCTTCTGATATTTGTGTTCTAGGAATTCAGAAGGTATAGAGAAGGAAGCAAAAGAGGCAACAACAAAGCTACAGCAGGCAGGGCAGAGTGATACATGGTCTAGACCAGTGGTTCTTGTGTCTTGATGCTACTAAGTGGTTCCTTGAAGCAGGAATGGGTCTGGGTTTTTGTATTTTTACCAAATTTCCCAGGTCATTGCGATAAGGACCAAAGTTTGATCTTTTCCTTGCTGCTTCAGGGCCAGGAAGGAACAGCATGAACATCAGCTAAGAGCGGGTTAGAAATGTAGAGTCTATTCTGCAAGTCCGTGGTTTTCTTTCCTGTGGAAAGGTTCATTCGTGCCTTATATTAAATTCCAGATATAAGTAATATCATATGGTATTTGTACGTGTAACTGGGTCACCATGCTGTACAGTAGAAAAAAAAAATCGTGTTGGGGAAATAACTATTTAAAAAAAATAATGGCGCAGTGGTTAACGAATCTGACTAGGAACCATGAGGTTGCGGGTTCGGTCTCTGCCCTGGCTCAGTGGGTTAAGGATCTGGCGTTGCCATGAGCTGTGGTGTAGGTCGCAGACGCGGCTCAGATCTGGCATTGCTGTGGCTGTGGTATAGGCCGGAGGCTACAGCTCTGATTCGACCCCTAGCCTGGGAACCTCCATATGCTGCGGAAGCGGCCCAAGAAATAGCTAAAAAAGACAAAATAAATAAATAAATAAATAAAATAAAAAAAATAATAATATCCCCCCCAAAAGAAATGTAGACTCTTGTGCCCCAGCTCCCAGATCTACAGAGTCAGAGTCTGCATTTGTATCAGGATCCCTTGTGGTGTCATATGCACACGAAGTGTTGAGCAGCATTAGTTCTCGACCTATCTGCAGGTTAGAATCCTCTAGGAGAGATTATGACTTAATTGTGTGGATTTAGCTTGGACATTGGAGTTTTTAAAAGCTCCCCAGGCTATTTAAATTTTAGCTAAATTTGAAAAGAGATCTTAAAAGCCACGGTGCAGTACTATCATGAATCTGGGTACAGTACTATCATGTTTAGCTCAGAGGGTCTTCATCAACTGCAGTATTCTGTGGGCTGCCCCCAACATGGTACTAATGGGGAAATATCCATTAATGCCCCTCAACAATGTAAAGAGATCATATATAGAGAATTATTTATTTCAATTGTTTAGTAACATAAAACTCTCCTCAGTTTCTCTTTTCTCTTTCAGTCCCACCCAGATTCCTTACCCTAGGAGGGTAGGTTTCCATTCAAATATGTCTATAATAAAATTAGTCAGAGTTCCCTCGTGGCTCACTGGGTTACTGCTTGGCTCTGGTTGCAGCTGTAGCACAGGTTTGATCCCTGGCCCAGGAACTTCCACATGCCTCAAGTGTGGCCAAACAAACAAAAAAAAACCATTTGGGAGTGACTTATGTGGCTCAGCGGGTTAAGAATACTGCTAGTGTCCATGAGGATGTGGGTTTGATCCCTGGCCTTGCTCAGTGGGTTAAGGATCCAGCATTGCTGCAAGCTAAGGTGTAGGTCACAGATGTGGCTCAGATCTGGTGTTGCTGTGGCTGTGGTGTAGGCCAGCAGCGGCAACTCCAATTTGACCCCTAGCCTGGGAACTTCCATATGCCGTGGATACGGCTGTAAAAATACAAAATAAAACGAAACGGAAAACAAACCCCAAACTGTTTGATATTCAGCAAAATGAGACTCCATTCATAACCAATGAAAATACAAGGTGATTCAAAAGATTTTATGGCAGATTATATATAGGAATATATATAGGAACTGAAGAGATGGGAACAGAACGGGGGGGATGGAAGTGAGGAGGAGGTAAAGAAATGAAAAAACTGGAAGACCAGAAAAAGTAAATACTTGCTTGTTCTTTTTGGTTTTTGTGAAACTATTAATGACAGCTGGATTCTGGCCACTGAATTCAATGATCCAGAGCTGCTCTAAGTGACTGCCATGGCTGGTTTTCAAAGAAAATCATCCTTAACAAATGGTAGGATGATTTCTTCAAAGTGGCTTAATTAGCATTCCGATATGGAACTCCAAAACGACTTAACAGCTAACCGGAGGAACTAGGCTTTCTTTAGACTTCATAAAGAAAAAGGGTAACTGAATGTCATTGGTGGGATCAAAATAAAATGATCCCAGTGGCACTAGGTTAATTGTTACAGATTACCCAGAGATACGTTACTTTCTCTTTTTGTACCAGAAAGTCTTTTTTTTTTTTTAAGTGCAGAATTATCTATTTTATTTTTGTTTAATCAGGAGAAATAGTACCATAACTTGCACATAACAGCACTGTATTTTGCATAGGCGACATTCAATAAACACATATTTATTGTACCAGAAAGCCTTAAAGCAGAAGCTGGACCAAAGGTGTTTCTGTTCTAAACATGTAAAGAGAAAATAACCAACCTTCTAAATAAAATTACGTATTTCCTTTTAATCACTTTGCAGACTTCTCTTTTTCTGTAATCTTCTCTTCAAGTAGGAAAGAATTTTGTTTGCTTCTGAAAGAGTGAACATACTCTACCTAGAAAGAACTCAAGCAGTGCAGTCCCCTCCTGCAAGAGGAGCAGATGTGGGATATTGACTGTGTTTGCTTAGTGTCCTATTTGGGTCCAGAGAATGACTTTGCTATAGATGTTCAATAGCAAATGTGGGCATAAGGTTGCTCACCCACTATCGCCAGAGGGGTGCATGCGTTTGTAACAGTTTTGTGCATATTTAGCACGTTTGGGGTTCTGGATCAGATGACCTCATTTGGCAGAGCAAGAAAATTCGGTATTGTTTTATTTGTTCTCTTGCCTACAAATAAAGGGGGTAGTTGACAGTAGAAGGAGCAGAGCATTTTGTTGCTTCTGGTGGCAAGAGGTTGGTTATTGTCTCCATCAGAGAAAGATTAACTGCATTGTTTTAGAGGCATTGGCTGTGAAGATTAGAGTGCTAATAAGAATATTTGGGAGTTCCCGTCGTGGCGCAGTGGTTAACGAATCCGACTAGGAACCGTGAGGTTGCGGGTTCGGTCCCTGCCCTTGCTCAGTGGGTTAAGGATCCGGCGTTGCCGTGAGCTGTGGTGTAGGTTGCAGACGCGGCTCGGATCTGGCGTTGCTGTGGCTCTGGTGTAGGCCGGTGGCTACAGCTCCGATTCGAGCCCTAGCCTGGGAACCTCCATATGCCGCGGGAGCGGCCCAAGAAATAGCAACAACAACAACAACAACAAAAAAAGAATATTTGATTTCATAATTTTTAGGAGTAGTTGGTTCTGCATGGAAACAGACTTGAAATCCAGGTGTTAAGCTGCTTCAGTATTTGTCAGTTCCCTACAAAATATGTTTGTGATCCCACAGAACAGGAAGGCCAGGCTGCCTGAACAATGCTACCCAGCTTCTTAAGAGGATGCCAATTCTTCGTTTTGGCTTTGCTTTCTTAAAGGTGCTTCCTCCTTGGCCAGGAGCTGTTCTCCCTTTCCTGAAGCACGTCTACCAGTGAGAACACATAAGGAAATGGCCAAAAAATTCCTTTAGTTCTGTTTCCTTCGACTTGCCCTGGCAGAGAGCTTGACAGCCTGCCCTGTTTCCTGAAGCACAGTCACCAAAGCTATTTGTGTCTTGGGCTCTTCTCTACAAAATGGTTGAAAAGTCTCCCAGAGACCCCAGCAGATTTTCAATATACCACCTCAGTGGTGGACAAGTTAGCTTGTTTATTTGAGCTTTTTCTTGTTTCCTGAGGTGGGCTTGTATTGCTATAAACTTTCTTCTTAGAATGGCTTTTGCTGCATCTCACAGGTTTTGGAGTGTCGTATCTTTGTTGTTATTTGCTTCTAGGTATTTTTTAACTTCCGCTTTGATTTATTCAGTGATCCATTGGTTGTTTAGTAGCACGTTGTTTAGTCTCCACGTGTTTGTGTTTTTTGCGGTTTTTTTCTTGGTGTTCATTTCCAGTAGTATAGCGTTGCGATCGGAAAAGATGCTTGATATGATTTCAGTTTTCTTAAAGTTACCAAAGTTTGATTTGTAGCCCAGGATGTGATCAGTCTTAGAGAATGTTCCATGTGCACTTGAACAGAATGTGTATTCTTTTGCCTTTGGATGGAATGTTTTATAAATATCTATTAAGTCCATCTGGTCTAATGCTTCATTCAGGGCCTGTGTTTCCTTATTGATTTTATGTCTGGATGATCTGTCCATTGCTGTAAGTGGGGTATTAAAGTCCCCCACTATGATTGTGTTATTGTTGGTTTGTCCTTTTAAGGTTGTTAGCAGTTGCCTTATGTATTGTGGTGAACCTATGTTGGGTGTGTAGATATTTAAAATTGTTATATCTTCTTCTTGGATTGATCTTTTGATCATTAGGTTGTGACCTTCCTTGTCCCCTAAAATGTCCTACCTCTTGATGTAGCCTCGTCTTCTGGAGTAGGATATCTTTTTGAAGGTTTCTGGTCTGTTTGGGTGAAGATTGCTCAGCATTTATTTGTAAATTTTGTTATTTTTAGGAGAGAAGTTGAGCTCTAGTCCTTCTTTTCTGCCATCTTAATCCCATCTTGTCATATTCTTAAAATCATAAAAAATCATAATAATCTTCCTCATTTCATGTAATCATGTAATTGTTATTTTGCTTGATCTTTTGTTAGACACTTTATGAAGTTATCAGTTTCTCTATTCTGTAAATTCTTATCCAATTCAGTGTATGACTTGACAATCACCAGAAACTTGTATTCTAGAAAATTTGTTAACTTCCTTTGCATGAATATCTTTATAAAGATGAAGCACATTTGCAGGAAGCTTTTATAAAAGCATTTGAGTAAAACAATAGCAGTCTACAAATAGTAAAAGACTTTTAAATGTCTATTATTAAAGATCTGATTCACTGTAGTGGAATTGACAAGGAGGTTTGTTTATCTCTGTGACACAACTTTTTAAGCTAGTAACTAGCACTATGACTGATGACATTAAGACATGTCCAAATTTTAGGAGTTTCTTATAATTTTTGGAGCGCCTATGTTAGTAACATTTACCCACACATTATAACCTAAGCAGGTTGAACATCATTTATTTGACTGTTTCCCGTGTGATGTATCACACCAAATAAACCTAAGTTTAAATCTCTTTTATAAGAAGAGAAAAGAAATATTTTGGGGTGTTCCAAGGACTCTTTGGAAAACTCCAAAATTATTCTTAGGTCAATAAGACTTCATTTAGAATTATGACATTTGGAAAGTTTGTCAAAAAATCAAAAAGGTTTTAAAACACTTGGTGAAGGAGTTCCCTTTGTGGCTCAGCAGAAAGAAACTTGACTAGTATCCATGAGGATGTGTGTTCGATCCCTGGTCTTTTCCAGTGAGTTGAGGATCCAGCATTGCCACAAACGAGCTGCTGTGTAGGTCGCAGATGTGGCTCGGATCTGGCGTGGCTGTGGCATAGGCCAGTAGCTGTAGCTCTGATCTGACCCTTAACCTGGGAACTTTCTATATGCTGCAGGTGTGGCCTTAAAATAAATAAATAAACAAAATAATTAAATAAAGCACTTGGTCAAATTGGATTATAGGGAGTTCTCTATGGCTTAGCAGGTTAAGAATCCAACATAGTGTCTATGAGGACGTGGGTTCCATCTCCGGCCTTGCTAAGTGGGTTAAGGATCCATTGTTGCCACAAGGTTTGGCATAGGTTGTAGGTTGCAGATGCAGCTCGTATCCAGTGTTGCCATGGCTATGGCATAGGCCTGCAGCTGCAGCTCTGATTCGACCCCTAGTCGGAGAACTTCTACATGCTGCAGATACACCTGTAAAAAGAAAAAACAAACAAAACAAAAAAATCAAATAGGGTCATAGGTCACTGTGAATCAATAGTTATCCATTTAGTCAAAATGACAAAGATATTTTAGACTAGTACAGCAAGTTCAATTGTTTCAAAAGGCCTTAACTCTTAATATCTAAAAGACTTGAGTGTCTTTTTTTTTTTCTTTCTTTTTTCTTTTTTTTTTTGCCATGCAACAGTGCTGGGTGCTTAGCCTGCCAGGCCATCAGGGAACTCCTTTTTTTTTTTCCCCATTTTTCAGGCCACACCTGCAGCATATGGAAGTTTCCAGGCTTGGGGTGGAATCCGAGCTGTCGCTGCCAGCTTACACCACAGCAGTGAAGGCTGAGACAACGCAGGCCCCTTATGGACTAGGGTCCCTTGTGATCAGTTCCCCTGAGAGCTGTCATGGCTGTAGAGAGAGCTGCGTATGACTTTGTGTCTTGGAACCCCGGAATAGTCAACTGGCTGTTGCACCCCCAGCGAGTACACTGGGAGATGGTGGGGCCAGAGAGAATATGCTCACTGGTTAGAAAGCCAGGCTCTCAGGACAGAGAATAAGATGGAAGAAAAGCCCATCCAGTTTTTACACGGGGACCCAGAGCAAAGTTTGTCTACACAGACTCTGGTCTGATGAGGACTGTCAACTCACCAGGCTGTGAGGCCAAACAGCTGGCTCACAGAGGGCCTCTGCCTGTTAGTTTGTCCTCTGGTTTGTCCTTTTGACAGACGACTCAACAGAGACAAAAAGAGTGACCATCTCTGGGAGGAAAGGATCAGTGAAGATCAAAGTACTCAATTACCAGATACCGGAGGTGCTGTGTCCTGAGGAAGCAGTTCCATGACTATTTTCTCCTCTGAATCTACGTTTAGAACGAGAAAAAAGACTCTCACTACTTTTTCTTCCGATGGGCCCTGCAGGCAGAGATCTGGGCGGCTGATGTGAGAACTCTTACCTTCCTCTGGCCTTTGTCAAAAGATCCCAGGATTTCTCTGCCTCAGCCTTGGGGCAGGGTGAGAGGACACAGCACATCCAGCTGTCCAGCCCGTGTCTTGTCAACTGTGCCAGCTGCCGGGGAGGGGACATTTCCCCCTTACCTGTCTTGAGTTCTTTTGGCTGGTTTAATAACTGAATTGACGCAAGGTGGATGAACATGAGGAAAAAAACCAATTCAATTCGTATGCAGAAGGCCTCATGGAAAGGACCCCAAAGCAACTAAAGCAGGCTATTTATCTATCAATTTTTAGACCAAGAAATGACTATTTGCAAAGATTTAACAAAACAAAGAGGCTTGTTTTTGGGGCAGCAAACTAATGAAGAAGTAACAAGGCTTATACAGCTTTCTTAGCCTTGAATTCCCTCTCTCTCTCTCTCTCTTTTTTTTTTTTTTTTTTTTCTTTTTTTCTTTTTAGGGCCACACGCATGGCATATAGCAGTTCCCAGGCTAGGGGCTGAATCAGAGCTGCAACTGCTGGCCTACACCACAGCCACAGCAACACCAGATCCAAGCTGCATCTGTGACCTACACCACAGCTCATGGTGATGCCAGATCCTTAACCTGTCAAGTGAGGCCAGGGATTGAACTCGAAACCTCATGGATAATAGCCAGTTTTTTTTGTTTGTTTGTTTTGTTTTTTGTTTTTTGTTTTTGTTTTTTGTCTTTTTGCTATTTCTTGGGCCGCTCCCGCGGCATATGGAGGTTCCCAGGCCAGGGGTCGAATCGGAGCTGTAGTCACTGGCCTACGCCAGAGCCACAGCAACGCAGGATCTGAGCTGCATCTGCAAGCTACACCACAGCTCATGGCAATGCCAGATCCTTAACCCACTGAGCGAGGGCAGGGACCGAACCCGCAACCTCATGGTTCCTAGTCGGATTCGTTAACCACTGCGCCACGACGGGAACTCCAATAGCCAGTTTTGTTATCGCTGTGCTGCGGTGGGAACTCCTCTCTAAGTCTCTTGATAAGGATGCTTTCTAGCCTCCTGGTATAGGGATGCTACCTTCACAAGCAGAGATTTATTTCCTACTTTTAGGGAGAAAGAGGGCCTGGGTACTTTCTTTTAATATCATTTTTTACCTCAACAGCTGTTTTTCAGGTAACTTTAATTCAAAATAATCATTATGCCATTGAACCAAGGAGGATAGCCTGCGCTGAGCCCTAGCAGTAAGCAGTACTGAGATGAGATTAACTTAGTAAAGAGGTTGGCCTCGCTTATGTGGGCCCAGAAACTGGATTTTTTTTCAGTGCACTTGTGCTGTTGGAGCTCATCGTTGCTGACTCATGACAATTAAACTCAAGAAATTGAGGTATGAGTCACAATGATAATGAATTGATTTTCTTATGGGACATTCCTTTCTATGACCGAGGTACTCAAGTCATACATGCAGCGCTTCTGGTATCAGAGTAAAGAAGTATATACACTTGAGAGTTTTTTCATCCATATAATGGAAAATGCTTGTGTGAGCTGTCTCAACCGCCAACAGAGAAAAACCTCTTTAGGGGCTGGTATTGTCATATTGCCTTAGTCCCGTGTTAAAAGTGTAATGAGGTATTTTCAAACTCTAGTAATCGTGATTAGTAAGAATAAAGGCACCATTTATGGGCCGATTCTTCTTGTGCCGGGACTGTGCTAAGGACTTGATCCTCACAGAATCATCAGAGATAAAGATGATTACATTTTGGTAGCTTAGGGAGGTTAAATGATTTGAGTCGTGCTCACCCACACAATTAGTAAAACCCAGAGGCAGGGTTCAAACTGAGTATTCTCTGAGACCACCATACACTCTATGGACTCTTAGCCATTCTTAGACCTTTTTTAAGGTTCTTTATAGACCAAATCCTTGTGTTAACACCTTAGTTTTCCGGATAGGTTACTCTAAAACTAGTTAGGAGTGATTTGGTTTTAGTTTTGGCCAGTTAATAACGGCGACTGTGAAAGATTTTCCATGAAATTTTATAACCTAGTGTGAAAATTAATAAAGCAAAACCTCACTAAAATGGAGCTGGGAGGCCAGAAGGGGGAGCTGTCACGCAGTACAACTGCACATCGATTATAGGAAGAATTGTTTACAGAGCCCCAAAGAATCAATTACTGTCCCCAATAGGAGAAGGTGTACATTGCATCTTCCTCTAAGAAACCCACCCTCAGAGTTCCCCTTGTGGCTCAATGGGTTAAGACTCTAATGTCTCTGTGAGGATGCAGGTTTGATCCCTGGCCTTGCTTAGCAGGTTAAGAATCTGATGTTGCTGTGAGCTGTGGTTGTAGGCCTGCAGCTGCAGCGCCGATTCCACCCCTGGCCCAGGAACTTCCACATGTTGCAGGTTTGGCCATAAAAAGAAAAAGATAAAATTAAAAATTAAGGAGTTCCCTTTGTGGCATGGCGAAAACAAATCTGACTAGGAACCATGAGGTGGCGGGTTCGATCCCTGGCCTTGTTCAGTGGGTTAAGGATCTGGTGTTGCCTGGAGCTATGGTGTAGGTCGAAAATGCGGCTAGAATCTGGTGTTATGGCTGTGGTGTACGCCAGCAGCTACATCTCTGATTCGACCCCTAGCCGGGGAACCTCCATATGCCTTGGGTGTGGCCCTAAAAAACTAACTAAATAAATAAAAATTAAGGAGTTTCTGTTGTGGCTCAGGGGTAACAAACCCGACTAGTATCCATGAGGACGTGCGTTCAATCCCTGGCCTCATTCAGTGGGTTGGGGATCTAGAATTGCTGTGACCTGTGGCCATAGACGTGGCTTGAATCCCACATTGCTGTGGCTGTGGTGTAGGCTGGCAGCTGCAGCTCTGATTCGACCCCTAGCCTGGGAACTTCCATGTGCAGCAGGTGTGGCCCTAACATGACAAAATAAATAAATAAATATTAAAAAAAAAAAAACCCACTACACTAGTGACTCAGCCAATGAGAAAATGTCATCACTTCAAATTCTCACTTTTCTTCAATGGACTTTGATTCTAAACTACCTCTCCCAACTTCTCCTATTTTCTATGTAAAATAATGTTCCTTTCCTCTGTTCATTGGACTTGCCTATGGTATTTGCCATTTTGGTCCATTTTGTTTTATAATTCTCTGCTATTCCCAGGTAAGTCCATTTATTTTGCCAGTAAAATAGCTGACTTTCATTTTTAAGATCAACACTAGAATATTTTAAACACATAAAAGAAGTATAGAGAATACTGTAATAGTTATGTTCCCATTGTATGGATTTAATATATTAGCATCAGTCTATTCTCTGCCAAGGAATTCTTTTAAAATATAAATCAATCAAGTCACTTTTCTTCTCAAAGCCCTCCACTGGTTTTCTACATCCAAATACATGCTCAAGCGTTCCCATTGTGGTTCAGTGGGTTAAAAATGTGACTAGTATCCGTGAGGATTCGGGTTTGATCCCTGGCCTTGCTCAGCGGGTTAAGTATCTGGCATTGCCTTATCTGTGGCATAGGTCAAAGATGTGGCTCAGATCCCCTGTTGCTATGACTGTGGCACAGGCCAGCAGCTGCAGCTCTGATTCAACCCCTTACACGGGAACTTCCATGTGCTGAAAGTATGGCCATAAAAAGAAAAACAAACAAACAAAAGCTCAAAGTATCAACGAACCCTATACCATCTGCCTCCGCATTTACCTCCCAGTCTCCTCCCTGTCTCCCTCTCATTACTGATACCTTAGCTCGATTACCTTGCTGCGCCCTGAAGATGCCAAGCACTTCCAAACTCAGAGATTTGGCCTACTGCTCCCTCTGTAGCACTACTGTGATCTCAGTCTACTCATTACAGTTAAGTTTAGTTGTAAGACCGTGATATAAAACAGGATGGGTGTTTATCTCTCTTGTTCAAGAAACCCAGAGGTAGACATTCCAGAGACAGTGTAGTAATTCCAGGGTTTCAGGAACTCTCATTCCTTCTATGTTGTTGCTTTGCCACATGTAGCTTCTATGCTCAGTCATCTCGTGCTCCAAAATAGTGATGGGAACTCCAGTCATGTTTGGATTCCAGCCAACAGGAAAGAGGAAGAGAGAAAGAACACTCTATGTTTCTATGAAATGTTGGGTAAAAGAGGAAATGGAACATCTGATTTTTTAAAAAATGGTTTTTTGAAGATAAACGTTTGCTGTCTAAGTAAAATCCCATCTACCTTCATGGGAGCCTCAGGGAATGATAATAAAGTGCTACTTTAAACCAAATGTATTTCTAAACATCCTACTAGTAAAAATGTAGTTAAGCTTAATCTTTTTGTAACACCTGTTGCCCAGGAGAATTAGATTTTTTTTTTTTTTTTGCTTTTGCTTTTTTTAGGGTCACACCTGCGGCATATGGAATTTCCCAGGCTAGGGGTTGAATAGCTGCCGGCTTACACCACAGCCAAAGCCACACCAGATCCCAGATGCAACTGGGACCTACACCACAGCTCACAGCAATGCCAGATCCTTAACCCACTGAGTGAGGCCAGGGATTGAACCTGTGTGCGTCCTCATGAATACTAGCCGGGTTCATAACATGCTGAGCCGTGATGGGAAATCCCTAGATTTTTTTTTTTCTTCACACCAGAAACAGTTAAATTTTTTTTTAAATAAATGCACATGGAGTTCCCGTCGTGGCACAGTGGTTAGCAAATCCGACTAGGAACCATGAGGTTGCAGGTTCGGTCCCTGCCCTTGCTCAGTGGGTTGACGATCCGGCGTTGCCGTGAGCTGTGGTGTAGGTCGCAGACGCGGGCTCGGATCCAGCATTGCTGTGGCTCTGGCATAGGCTGGTGGCTGTAGCTCTGATTCGACCCCTAGCCTGGGAACCTCCATATGCCGCGGGAGCAGCCCAAGAAATAGCAAAAAGACAAAAATAAAAAAAAATAAAAATAAAATAAATGCACAACTCCAATATATTAAAATATATTTATTAATATTTATATATTAAAATGTACACATTTACTATTAGGAAGTCAGTCAATAAAAACAGTATTTTTGATGAGCACAGAAATATTGTGAGAAGGGTTTATTATAGTTGCAGAAAGCCTCTGAAATAAATTTATTTCTGCATTTGGTCATACAGTATTGAGAAAAATCTGATTCAGATGAGTAGTTGGAGATAGTTCAGGTTTTTGTATTGTTTTGTTCATCTTACAATTTTATGATTTTTCTCTGATTAAACAGAGATGACAAGAGAAGATTTATTCTGAGATACATATAAAAATGACCCAAGTTGGAGTTCCCTTTGTGTCTCAGTGGTTAATGAAGATGCGGGTTTGATCCCTGGCCTCGCTCAGTGCGTTAAGGATCTGGCGTTGCTGTGGCTGTGGAGTAGGCTGGCGGCTACAGCTCTGATTTGATCCCTAGCCTGGGAACTTCCATGTGCCTCAGGTGGGGCCCTAAAAAAGCAAAAATTAAAAAAAAAAGAAAAAGAAAATAAATTACAGTGACCCAAGTTAACACATAGGCTTCCAGTGTGATGTATGAGAGGGCACACTACCTATAATTTTATGCAGTTTCTTAAAAGTCTTAAATGAATAGATATGTGCATATGTATGTGTGTATACACACACACATATATTTTGTTTATTGGCTTTAAACTACTTTAAAATTGCTTCCTTGAAAATTATATACCATACATTTTAAGTGTACAAGTCAATGAATTTTAGTAAATTTGTAGAGTTGTGTACCCCTTTTCTACCACCTCAGATAGCTCACAGTAAATGTTTGCTTACTGGTACCAGGTGCAGAGCCTGGGCCTTCTCTCCTGTATTTCCCGACCTTCCAGCTGGGAGGAGTGGATGGTCTGGAAGCCAGTGTGCCAGTGTCTGTACAAAAAGACCTGCGATCTCTGTTCCTGCAAATAGAAGTCTGAATATAGCTATAAAACTCATGATAAAACGGTGATTTTGTCATTAAGAGGCCTGTGGGCCGACTGGTTTGTGTGCTGTGTAGTCCTGCAGAGTCCGTACTGACGTGCGCGCTGTGTGTGGAACTGGAATGTGCGGGGTATCAGAGGACAGCTCTTCTGACGTCCAGAGGTCTCACTGCGGAGTGCCGTCTTGCGGAGGGGCCAGCTGCAGATGACATTCTCTGTGGCCTTGGATGCCTCCCAGAAGGCACATTTACAACACCCCACAAAACGGAGGCCACGCTTGCCAGATGATGACACTGGACGTTATGTGAGCGGGTTCACTACTGCGTGTAGCCGGAGAACTGCTGTCTTTTGCAAACTGTTGTCTCTGTCTGTTTCTGAGAACTTGTAGCTCCTACAAAACTGCTATCAAAGTTGGCCTGCTTGTCCCTCAGTAAAAGTGGCAACACTACACAGGACATTACCCCAACCTGTTTTGGCAGATTGACTCCATGGAATTAAACCTCCCCCCCTCTTTTTTTAAGCTGATAAGGTGACAATACTTTTTTGAAAAAAAATACAGGTGAGACCTACCTAGTGGACCAAGCAGGTATGGAACAGGTCCTAGGGGAGAGAAGCAGACCTCACTGATAAAGGGGTGACAAGGGATAGTCAGATACAACGAAATGTACTAAGGTCTCTTCTTGGAATACGTTGGAAAGACGTGATAGAAAGGCTGGGTGTGGACAAAAGCCTGATGAGACTATAGAGGCTTCTTCCTTGACTAGCAAATGAGGCTGCCCTGCCAGCTTTGCTCACACAGTTCTCTGTGGCTCACCCTATTGCTGAAACAGGAGGAGGAGCAAGAGGACCAGGTCCCCTGCTGAGATCTGTGCGGTGTGGACTGATGCTTACATCGCCATTCAGCACCACCTCCTCTTCTTCTGTCAGGAAGCAGCAGGCCCAGGGCAGGGGTTGAGGCTCCTCCATTTCTAACTGGAACCAGAGGACTTATGCATTGGTCCAAGTATGCTGGGAACTTGATGGCACTTAAATTCGTCAAACCTGTCAGACCTAGAAAATTCCTAGAAAATTCATCAGCAAAGTCAAAAAGTTACTTTGAATGCAGAAACAAATCTTCAAATGGATTACGGACTGATAAGAATATAAGGGTGGGCTCTTCTGAGCCAGTTACACAAGGTGCTGTAACAGATAACTGCTGAATGCACTAGAGCAAAAGTTGTGTTTTTTTTTTTTTTTTAATTCTTCTTGCTTATGTGCAGTCTTTCCTCTTTCCCACCCTGTGCACTAATCTATTTTGGACTGAATAGCTTTGCTTTCTCTGGGCATCTCATTAAATTGAGTTCTGAAATCTTCTTTGCTTGACTTCTTTCACCTCCAGGTTCTTGAAGCTCCCCCATCATATAACATGAATGATTAACTTTTATGGCCGAGTGGCACTCTGCTCTATGGATATGCTAAATGTTGTTTATGCACTGGTTGTCGCACATTCAGGTTGTTTCCAGTTTGGGGTTATTATAAATAATGCTGCATTTGCTTACAGGCCTTTGTGTGGATGTTTGTTGTTATTTCTCTTGATTGAGTCTTAGGAGTGACTTTCCTTTTTTTTTTTTTTTGGTCTTTTTGTCCTTTTTAGGGCTGTACCCTTGGTATATGGAGGTTCCCAGGGTAGGGGTCTAATTGGAGCTGTAGCTACTGACCTACGCCAGAGCCACAGCAACGCCAGATCTGAGCCGCATCTGCTACCTGTCACCACAGCTCACAGCAATGCCGGATCCCCAACCTACTGAGCGAGGCCAGGGAGCGAACCCACAACCTCATTGTTCCTAGTTGGATTTGTTTCTGCTGTGCCACGATGGGAACTCAGGCTTTCCTAATTTTTAAAGAAACTATCACACTGTCTTCCCAAGTAATTGTACCGCTTCACGTTCCCACTAGCAATATGAGAGGATTCCAGTTTCCTCAGATTCTCTCACCAACACTAAACACTATTGTGTCTTTCTTTTTTTTATTGAAGGATATAGTTGATTTACAGTGTTGCGTTGTCTTTTGCATATAGCTGTTCTAGTGGCATGATGTAGTATTTTTTTATAATGATTTTTATTTTTTCCATTATAGCTGGTTTACAATGATGTAGTATCTCATTGTGATTTTAATTTGTTATTTGCCTAATGACTAGCAAGTATATTTTTGTGTGCCTATTAGCTATTTGCAGATCTTTGATGAAATGTCTATTTAAATCTTTTGCCCATTTTTAAATTATTAATCCTCTTGCCTTTTTTTTTTTTTTTTTTTTTTGGTCTTTTTGCCATTTCTAGGGCCGCTCCCATGGCATATGGAGGTTCCCAGGCTAGGGGTCTAATCGGAGCTGTAGCCACTAGCCTATGCCAGCCACAGCCACAGCAACTCGGGATCTGAGCCATGTCTGCAACCTACACCACAGCTCATGGCAACGCCAGATCCTTAACCCACTGAGCAAGGGCAGGGATTGAACCTGCAACCTCATGGTTCCTAGTCCGATTCGTTGACCAGTGCGCCATGACGGGAACTCCTCTCTTTTGCCCAATTTTAAATTGAGTTATTTATCTTCTTGCTATTGAGTTGTAAAAATTCTTTATATATTCTGAATAGAAGTTATTCCTCTATCCTATACATTTTTTAAAAGGCATATGCAATATTTACATTTTTTATTTCATTTATAGAATGGAATCAAAACACATAAATGTTACTAATTTATTTATTTTGGTGGGGAAATCTATGTTATAAGTAGAAATTCTTAGATTTGCAAATATTTTCTATCAGTTTGTGACTTGTCCACTCATTTTCTTAATGGTTAAAATAATTTAAAAACAATATTTATATAAAAGGTTTGTGGAGTCCTGAAGCCTCTCCTTGGTACCCTAGGATTATCAGACCATAATTGGAAACTTACTGCTAGTAAGTATTTCAGTGGCATTTAAACTCATCTTCAGCAGAATCATGGACTGATGGAGTCGGAAAGGACCTTACAATTAACCAAATGCCCTTCTAATTTTGTAAATAAACTCCTCAGTGTTTGAATAGCTTAAATGCAATGCCAAGGTTTTACAGAGCACTAGAAGTATGCCTTGTACTTGAGGACAAAGCATCAGGAGCCATCAGGTCAGCTAAGGCAGGAGTACAGAGTGAAAAAATCAGTGCTTCCTGATAAGAAGAGAGATTTTTCTGCTGGCTCATGATTAAAAAAAAAAGTTTAAGCATAAAAGAGGAGTTAGGAAGAACTCTGAACTCTGTAGAAACCAGGCTTTAAAATTAGAAATACACCTCAATGACTGTTGTAAATACTAATAAAGAAATAAAACTGATGCTGTTAAGGGAACGGTATTGTGTTCAGTATTTTAGAGTTAGCTTTGCACACTTACGTCAAACCACCCATGCCTCCTTTGCATTTGTGATTTATGTACAGGTCTTTTCTGTATAACCCTTTAATCTTTATTCATCCACTTAACAGTGAATGTGTTGAGTACCTTATGTACTCATTAAAATAGCATCAAAAAGAATAAAATATTGGAGTTCCCACTGTGGTATAGTAGGTTATGTATCTTGACTGTAGTGGCTCAAGGGACCACCCCCCTCTTTCGCCCCAAATACCCAAAGATTGAAAATGAAGAACAGAGTTGGAGGTCTTACACTTTCTGATTTCTAAAATTACTGAAGAGTGACATTAATGTCATGCCAGCAAGATGCTTTGTCCCCCCCTTCGGTCTACAACTAATAAAACATAACTCGGGAGTTCCCGTTGTCATTGCAGTGGTTAATGAACCCGACTAGCATTCAATCCCTGGCCATGCTCAGTGGATCCAGTGTTGCTGTGAGCTGTGGTGTAGGTCGCAGACAAGGCTCAGTTCCCACATTGCTGTGGCTGTGGTGTAGGCTGGCACCTATAGCTCCGATTGGCCCCCTAGCCTGGGAACCTCCATATGCCATGGGTGCAGCCCTAAAAAGACAAAAAAAAAAAAAAAAAAAAAGGAAAAACATAACTCAACAGAGGTTCCTCTGCCCCAAAACACCAGGATGTTGGAGAGGTCTACAGTCTGTACATCTGAAGATGAGTGGTTTGGAACACATGGGGGAGGTGGAACTGGGGTAACAGTAGAGGCATTGCCTGCAATCCCAGCGCCTCTCCTTTAGCAGCTGAGCCTGCAGCCCCAGAGAATCAGGTAGCAGTAGTGGAGGCAGTGCACATGACTCTGGCCTCCTGGCCACAGTGGTGGCCACAGACATGGGGAACTGGGCAGTAGTTACAGGGCCCATGATCCCAGACCCTCTGCTGTGGCAGGCAGCTATGTCTCTTGCCACCCTGCCCATGGTGGTGCCTGAAAACCTGACGACACCAGATGTGGTGTAGGTACCTATGACCCCAAATTCTCCCATTCTCCCCTTCCTCCTGACAATACCAGATCCTTAAACTGCTGCACCACAAGGGAACTCCAAGATAACTTATGTAAAGAAATAATACCTGGGAACTTCCCCAAACTGGGGAAGGAACTGGATATAGGTCCGTGAAGCTAATAGAATACTTAATTATCTCAATGCAAAAAGACCTTCCTCAAGCCAAAAAATAAAATAAAATAAAATAAAAGGAGTTCCCGTTGTAGTGTAGTGGAAACAAATCTGTCTAGGAACCATGAGGTTGTAGGTTCAATCCCTGGCCTCACTTAATGGGTTAAGGATCCAGCGTTGCTGTGAGCTGTGGTGTAGGTCGCAGACGTGGCTTGCATCTGGCATTGCTACGGCTGTGGTGTAAGCTGGCAGCTACAGCTCCGATTAGATCCCTAGTCTGGGAACCTCCATATGCCACGGGTGTGGCCCTAAAAAAAGGAGAAAAGATAAATAAAATAAAGACCATCTTCAAAACACATTATATTAAACTGTCAAAGTTAATAAAGAAAGAATTTTCAAGACAGCCAGAGGACAAAAGATAGTAACCTAAATACCTCCATTAAGCTATCAGCAGATTTCTTAGCAGAAATGCTACAAACCAGAAGAGAGTAGAATGACATACTCAGAATATTAAAAGATAAAAACTGTCACCCAGTGTAGAGAAAGAGGAACCCTTGCACACTGTTGGTGGGAATGTAAATTGATGCAATCGGTGTGAAAAACAGAATGGAAATTTATATGTATATATTAAAAAAAACTACCAGCAGAACTACCATATGATCCAGAAATTCCACTCCTGGGTATATAGATGGAAAAAATGAAAACCCATTTGCAAAGATATGTGCACCCAAATGTTCATAGCAGCATTATTTACAATTGCTAAGATATGGAAGCCACCTAAGTGTCCATCAACAGAAGAATGGATAAAGAAGATGTGACTGGAGTTCCCATTGTGGTGCAGTGGAAACAAACCCGACTGTATCCATGAGGATGCGGGTTTGATCCCTGGCCCCACTCAGTGGGTTAAGGATCCGGCATTGCCATGAGCTGCGCTGTAGGTTGCAGCTGTTGTTGCTGTGGTGTAGCCTGGCCACTGCAGCTGCAATTCCACCCTGGCCTGGAAACTTTCATATGCTGCCCCTGCAGCCCTAAAAAAAAAAAAAAAAAAGGATGTGGTAATGTGATATAGGTATACAATGGCTTACTACTCAGCCATAAAAAAAAAAAAGAAAATTTGCCATTTGCTGCAACAGCATGGATGGATTTGGAGAGTATTATGATAAATGAAAAAGTCAGACAGAGAAAGACAAGTGCTGTATGATATCACTTATACGTGAATCGAAAATATGGATTATCTAAACATATGTATGAAACAGATTTATAGATACAGAGAATAGACTTGTGGTTGCAAAAGGGGAGAGGAGGTCAGGGAGAGAAGGATTAGGAGTTTGGGATTAGCAGATGCAAGCTATTAAACATGGAGTGGATAAAGAGTAAGGTCCTACTTGGTCAACAAAGAAATCAAAGGAGAAATCAAAAAGCACCTGAAGAAGAATGAAAATGAAAATTTGACATACCCAAGTTTATGGGATTCAGCAAAATTGATACTAAGGAGGAAGTTTATAGTAACACAAGCCTACCTCAACAAACAAGTAACATCTCATTATCGTAGTAAGTGAAATCAGAGAAAAACAGACATCATATGGTATTACTTACATGTGGAATCTAAAAAAAAAATGATACAAATGAACTTATTTACTAAACAGAAACAGACTCACAGACTTTAAAAACAAAGTTATGGTTACCAAAGGGACAGGTGGGGAGAGAGAGATGATCGGGGGTTTGGGACAGGCATGTGCGCGCTGTTACATACAGAATAGATGGTCAGTGGGGACCTGCTACATCGCACAGGGTAGTCTTCCCCAATGTTCTGTGATAACCTATGTGGGAAAAGAATCTGAAAAAGAATAGGTATATGTAGGAGTTCCCGCCATGGCTCAATGGTTAATGAATCTGACTAGGAAACACGAAGTTGCGGGTTCCATCCCTGGCCTCGCTCAGTGGGTTAAGGATCTGGTGTTGTCATGAGCTGTGGTGTAGGTTGCAGACACAGCTCAGATCCTGCGCTGCTGTGGCTGTGGCGTAGGCCGGCGGCTACAGCTCGGATTTGAGCCCTAGCCTGGGAACCTCCACATGCCTCAGGTGTGGCCCTAGAAAAGACAAAAAAAAAAAGAAAGAAAAGAAAAAGAATAGGTATATGTATAACTGAATCACTATGTTGTACAGCAGAAATCACAAGATTTTAAATCAACTATATTTCAATAAAACTTTAAAAAATGGGGAAAAAAGGAATCAAGAAAAATCTCAAATTAACCTAAAGGAACCAGAAAAAAGAACAAATGAAGCCCAAAGTCAGTAGAAAGAAGGAAATAATAAAAATCAGAACAGAGGAGTACCTGCTATAATGTAGTGGGTTGAAGATCCAGCATTGTCTCTGAGGCAGTGCAGTTTCAATCCCTGGCCCTGCACAGTGGGTTAGGACCTGATGTTGCTGCAGCTGTGGTGTAGGTAGCAGATGCAGCTTGGATTCATTCCATGGCCCAGGAACTTCCATGTGCCTGGAAAAAAAAGTTAAAGCAGAAATAAATGGTATAGGGACTAAAAAGACAATAGAAAAGATCAATGAAGAGCTGGCCCTTTGAAGAGAAACAAAATTGACGAACCTTTAGCTAGACTCAGTAAGAAAAAAGAGAGAAGGCTCAAATACATAAAAGCAGGAATGAAAGAGGAGAAATTACAATGAAGACTGCAGAAATACAAAGTATTGTAAGAGACGACCGTGAATAGCTAGCCACCAACAAATTGAACAACCTAGAAGAAATGGATAAATTCTTAGAATTGTACAACCTTCCAAGACTGAATCATGAAGAAATGAAAAATCCAAATAGATCAATCACTAGTGAGATTGAAACAGTAATCAAAACCTTCCCCAAAACAAAATTCCAGGATCAGACAGCCTCATTGGGAAATTCTACTAAACATTCAAAGAGCACTTAATACCTGTTCTTCTCGGACTCTTCCAGAAAATTAAAGGGGAAGAAACACTTCCTAACTCATTTTGTGAGGCCAGCATTACCCTGATGCTGAAACTGGACAAGGACAACACACACAAAAAATTTCAGGCCAGTATTTCTGATGACATATATGAAAAAAATCCTCAGCAAAATATTAGCAACCAAATTAAATTTGTGCAGACACTATGGAAAACAGTATGGAGGTTCCTCAAAAAATTAAGAATGGAACTGCCATATGATCCAGTTATTCCACTTCTGGGTATTATTCAAAGAATGTGAAAACACTAATTTTAAAAGATACATGCACCCCTATCCCTATGTTCATTGCAGCATTATTTACAATAGCCACGATATGGAAACAACCTAAATGCCCATCAGTTGATGAATGGATAAAGAAGATATGGTGTATATATATATACAAGGGAATTTTACTCAGCCACAAAAAGATGACACCTTGCCATTTGTGATAACATGGATGGACCTTGAGGATACTATATTTATTATGTGAAGTCAGACAAAGACAATAATATTTCATTCATATGTGGAATCTAAAAAATAAATGAAGAGTGATAATAAAACAGAAACAGACTAACAGATACAGAGAACAAACTAGTGGTTGGTTACCAGAGGGGAGAGGAGTAGGGAGAGGGGAGGACAGGTGAAGGTGACCAAGAGGTACAAACTACTGGGTATAAAATAAATAAAATACAAGGATATAATGTACAACACAGAGAATGTTGTCAGTGTTTTACAATAACTTTGAATGGAGTATAATCCATAAAAATATTAATTATCCTGTTGTACATTTGAAACATATAATATTGTAAGTCAACTATATGTCATCAAAAATTTTTAAGTATATAGGAGTTCCCGTTGTGGCGCAGTGGTTTACGAATCTGACTAGGAACCATGAGGTTGTGGGTTTGATCCCTGGCCTTGCTCAGCGGGTTAAGGATCCTGCATTGCTGTGGCTCTGGCATAGGCCGGTGGCTATGGCTCCAATTAGACCCCTAGCCTGGGAATCTCCATATGCCGCAGGAGTGGCCCCAGAAAAGGCAAAAAAAAAAAAAGAAAAATTTTTTTTAAGTATATAGAAACTATGCACTATGACTGTATTGATGTCTAAAAGTAATTTGTAATTTGTAATACAGTTTACAAAACAAAACATTACAGTGTTGGCATAAGAACAGATATAGAACCTAGTGGAAGAGACTAGAGAGCCCAGGAATAAACACTTGTGTACTTGGGCATTGATGTTTAACAAAGGCTTCCATTCAATGGGAAAAGAAAAGTCTTTTTCAAGAAATGGTGTTGGGTCCTTGACGTCAAAATGTACTACAAAGCTACAGTAATCCAAACAGTATGCTACTGGCAGAAAACAGAATGGAAAGCCCAGGAATAAACCTAGAAATAAATATAGTGAATTAGTCTACAACAAAGGAGAAAAGACAACCTCTTCAATAAATGGTGTTGGGAAAACTAGACAGCTACATCCAAAAATTAAACTGGACTACTTTCTCATCTCATATAGAAAAATAAACTCATTCCTGGATCCTATCTGCTCTGACTTCTTTTATGGTCAAGGATGTTTGCCATCACTTGGCACAGTTGATAAGGCACATGGAGAAATACTGTGACTCCAAGAAAATTAGGTGTAGAATAAGTACAATTCATTATTAGGGAAGGTGTGAGATTTAAAATGAGATTTAGGAGTACCCCTTGTGACTCAGCAGAAACGAATCTGACTAGTATTCATGAGGACGCAGGTTCAATCCCTGTCCTTGATCTGTGGGTTAAGGATCCAGCGTTGCTGTGAGCTGTGGTGTAGGTCACAGATGTGGCTCAGATCTGGCATTGCTGTAGCTGTGGCATAGGCTGGCAGCTGTAGCTCCCATTAGACCCCTAGCCTGGGAACCTCCATATACCACAGGTTTGGCCCTAAAAAGACAAAAAAATAAAACAAATTAAGAAAAAGTTAAATTAAATTAAGTTTACTTTAAACTTTCTACAGTACTCTTTGATTTAATTATAATATTTATAATCTGCCTATATAAAGAAGTAAATAGCTTAAACTATTGGTTAAAGATGACATATGAGATAAATATGAAAATTAATTACCAAGATAGAGTCCATATCTTTGCACATATGAAAAATTTATGAAATACATATTAAAATATTTATGAATAAAATTATTTGCTCTCTGAAATTTATTTCAAAATAACCTGTAGGAAAGAGGGAGTAAAGGGGAGCATCAGTGAAACAACAGTTGACCACTAGTTGAGATCAGCACATAGGCTTCATCATACTGTTCTATTTGTGAAATGTTTGGAAATTTCCATAGTAGCAAGAAAAAGGGAACAAGATGACATACATTTGAGGACTTCTATTTTCAGCAGTATTGCAGAGTTAAAGGCCCTGAAATGACCAGCTACATAAAATCTTTTTTTTTTTTTTTTTTTTGTCTTTTTGCCATTTCTTAGGCCGCTCCCGCGGCATATGGAGGTTCCCAGGCTAGGGGTCGAATCAGAGCTGTAGCCACCGGCCTACGCCAGAGCCACAGCAACGCGGGATCTGAGCTGCATCTGCAACCTACACCACAGCTCATGGCAATGCCAGATCCATAACCCACTGAGCCAGGCCAGGGACCGAACCCGCAACCTCATGGTTCCTAGTCGGATTCGTTAACCACTGCGCCACGACGGGAATTCCCCAGCTACATAAAATCTAAAGATGCTTGATAAAATATTAAAACCACTCAAATGATTGGATGAGTTCCCTAAGGTCAGAATGGAGTAGAGACTAGGCAGGTAAACTAAGTTGTCTTTTGTTTGTTTGTTTTGTCTTTTTAGGGCCACATCTGCGGCATATGTAAGTTCTCAGGCCATGGGTAGAATCGGAGCTACAGCTGCCAGCCACAGCCACAGCAACTTGGGATCCAAGCCACCTCTGCCACCTGCACCACAGCTCACGGCAACACTGGATCCTTAACCCACCGAGTGAGGCCAGGGATTGAACCTGCATCCTCCTGGATACTAGTCAGAATTGTTTCCACTGAGCCGTGATGGGAACTCCCAGGTAAACTAAGTTTTAAAGCCTTGGGTTTCCTGAGACTTGCAGTCTTCTTTGTTGAGACTCTGAATTGCATTGCAGAGGGGATGAGGACAAAGCCTGAGCTCACGTAAAAGAGAAACATAATGCCCAGGCCCAGGAGAGGTACACGCTCAGAAAGGACAGACTGGACAGGAAACCCACCCTGCAAAGGTGAACCACAAGAACACAGTTTTTCTTGGGCTGGGCTATGAATGAAGACATTTTAAAGGAGGAAAAAAATGTGTTGCCCTGAGAAATTGTAGCCACTGGCCAGATCTGTAGTTTGGAACCAAGTCCACATTCTTTCCATGGTCCAAAAACACAAGCCTGTAATTTAAGGAGTACCAGGACAGGTTGGAGTTCCCACCCTGGGGCAGTGGGTTAAGAATCCAACTGCAGCAGCTTGCATCACTACAGAGGTGTGGGTTCAATCCCTGGCCTGATGCAGCGGGTTAAGGATCCTGCATTGCTGCAGCTGTGGTGTATGTAGGTTGCCAGTATGGCTTGGATTCAATCCCTGGCCCAAGAACTTCCATATGTGAGGGTAAAGCCATTAAAAAAAAAAAAGAAAAAAGAAAAAAAAAAAGAGTATCCCAAGTGTCTGAGAGAAGCGAAAACAGTCTTCCCCAGATGGGAACATACCCTCAACCAGGCCTCAATTCTAGACACAGCCAATAAAAAGTCACAAGGAAAAATTATAAAACAAAAATCAAGCAGAGAGTTCTGCTTTATAATTAATTAGCAGAATTAAAATTAATTCTGCATGAGGTTTTTCCAGATTTAAAAAAGGCCTTGAGGAGTTCCCATCATGGCTCAGTGGTAATGAACTGGACTAGTATCCACGAGGATGTGGGTTTGATCCCTGGCCTCACTCAGTGGGTTAAGGATCCAGCGTTGTCATGAGCTGTGGTGTAGGATCCCATGTTGCTGTGGCGTAGGCTGGCAGCTGTAGCTCCAGTTCGACCCCTAGCCTGGGAACTTTGATATGCTGTGGTGCGGCCCTAAAAAGACAAAAATAAAAAATAAAAAAATGAAACAAGCATTGAAAACATGAGTGAGAATAGCAGACTGTCTAATGATCAGGTCAATTCGAAGAACAAAATATTACTTTGAGGAATTAAAAAAAAACCAACCTTACTGAAATTAAGAATTCCAGTGTATAGAAAGTTAAATGAAAAATTAATTTAACTGCATGGAGAATTAGTGACCTGGAAGATAAATGTGAGCAAATTATCCCAGGTGTAGTTTGGGGTGGGGGGATGTAGAAGAATGTAAGGAAGATTAAGAGGAGGAGAAGGAAGAAGACCCATCAGACTGTATATGTGTCTCCCTGGTTCCCGCGGACAGAGCAGTCCATTGGCTAAATCCCTAGCCAGAGCTTAGCAGTACTTTTTTTTTTTTATGAACGTGATTTATTTCATGATCAATCTTACAAATTGCTGAGGTTAGCAAGGCCAGGATTGTAGCTTGAATCTCACACATTCTGTTAAGGAACAGCCTGATTTGGGAAGCCCTGTTGTTGAGCAGAGAGCAGTGGACGAGGAGCCCCAGGTTATCCAGCAGTTATCCAGAGGCAGCAGGTGAGAGCAGGTCTTTCACAGGCAGAGGGCCACTTCAGTGGCTCCCAGTGTCCACTGCGCCCCTTTAGGGAGGCACAGAAGTCCCTAGAGGCACCAGGGAGGCACGATGAGCTGGAGACTGGGGAGGGGGGGCATCACCACCCAGGTGCTGTGACTCTGCCTCATCATCCCCATCCATATACCCTAGGCAGAGCTGGCAGCACTTTCTCCCACTAACTCCACCCTTTATAAGTGGGCAGCCCCATCCCTGGGGCTTGAGTTCCCTTTATTTAACCACATTCCTTATCACTATTACTTGTTTCTAGACTCAAGGCCTTCAACCCAGAAACCTAGTCATTCTTACTATTGTGAGTTTCTTTCATGGAGGTATTTATCATGGTTTTGCAATTGCCTAGATTTTCTTGCTTTTCTTCTTTTATTTGGATCCATTGTGGCTGAGGGGCGATTTTGAAGGTGAACACATTCATTCTACATTCTCTCTTTAAAGAATTTTTTAAAGCAGATTTTACAAGAAATAATAGTGTCATTATTTCTTCTTTCTTTTTCTTTCTTTCTTTCTCTCTTTCTTTCTTTCTCTCTCTCTCTCTCTCTCTTTCTTTCTTTCTTTTTTTCTTTCTTTTCTTCCTTTCCTTTTTAGGGCCACACCTCTGGCATATGGAGGTTCCCAGGCTACGGGTGTAATGGGAGCTACAGCTGCCAGCCTATACCACAGCCACAGCAACGCCAGATCTGAGCACATCTGCGATCTATACTCCAGCTCACGGCAATGCCAGATCCTTAACCCACTAGACGAGGCCAGGGATGGAACCCGAAGCCTCATGGTTCCTAGTCAGATTTGCTTCCGATGTGCCATGATGGGAACTCCCATTATTTCTTATTTCATCAGCACTAATGTAAACAGCCAAAATAAGGCCATAAGTTGTTTATTGTCTGTATGACCGTGAGCAAGTTGCAGTTTCATCCTCCGCAAGACAGCAATTTTAATAGAACCCACCTAAGGGCATTGTTGTGAAGATTAAATGAGGTTTTAAAAAACCCGTAAAACCTAAAGGCTCTTAGAACACTGCCTGGCAAGTAGCAAGTACTCGATAAATATTAACTGTTATTATGGGTATTGGGTAAAAATTGAGGTTCCCTTATGTTTTCCAAATGTACATTATTTTTTAATCTTTATTCAACCCTGTGACATAGGTGTTATCACCCTTAATTTGAGGTAAGAAATTGAGGCACCCATGAGTCAAATAGCAAAAACTGTAGGTTGGGCGAATCTTGGGTACGTCTAGACTGGATGTTGGTTTTGTTACGTATTGAATAATGAATGTGTGTTTTTAATATGGGTGATGACATAGGGAAAACGAAAATATAATTCTGGGTGAGGCTGTACATGCTTGGCTTTGTTGACATCGTCTCATATATTAAGCCTGACAGAAGTGAAAAAAATTTGAAGACATCTTATAATGAATCACATGTCATTGAGCGCTATTACACTTTAACTCCAGCTCCCATGAATAAACGTTTATCCCTACAGACCATAAAATGTTTATAGTAGTCAGTAATGTATCATATGAAAGAGGTCAGTCTCGATAAAACCCTCTTCCATTTTTACAACATAGCAGATACAGGTAAGGGTGGATAAGCCCCTGAATTACATAAGATAAACTCGGTTTTACTATTTGGACAATAAACATTTCTCAGTTATCTGCTGTGTTCAAGGCCTTGAGCGAGGCAATATTTAAGAAACACACTGAGGACAAGGACATGCTTTCTACCCTAGTAATTCTCATTCATGGCCCACAAGGCGTTCAGCTTCTCAGGTTTGTGACCTTGTAAGTCAGCTCTGTCCTTTGTCTCACACTTTCAATGTTCTGTCTGATACCAGGACTGCAAATTCTTCCTTTACCGTATTCCTTTCGTGTCCCTTTTCTCACCAATTTCTTCCACTGCTGCTCTAGTTCAGTCTTTACTTTTTTCATTTCAAGATTGGCCCATCCCCCATCCATTCTATATATAAACAGACCAATCTTTCTAAAACACCTGTTGACAATGTCATCCCCCTACACTAAACTTTTAATGGTTTCTCACTCTCAAGATCAAGCTACATTCCTTGGTTTAGCATTCAAGACTTCCTCATTCTGCCGGTGTTTTACTGAGAATACACAGCCTTTGATCTGTTTCTTGGTGAAGAGGTTCCATAAACACTGTGCTACACATATTTTGCAATGATGAAACCTAATTAATAAACTTATTTTAATCTAGCATGCTCCCATCTCTCTTCTCCACATAACACGTATCCATAAAGTCATTTGTTTAAGTAAACTTTTAAATTGCAGTATAACATACGTACAGAAAAAGAGCTAAGTAAACGATTTGCTGTATATTTACAAAGTGAATACACTTGTAGATCTGCCATCCGGACCCACATATACATATATATTTTATATGTACATATTTTATTTTATTTTTTTACTTTTTAGGGCTGCACCCACGGCGTAATGGAAGTTCCTAGACTAGGTGTCGAATCAGAGCTGTAGCTGCTGGCCTACACCACAGCCACAGCAATGCAGGATCCTTAACCCACTGAGCAAGGCCAGGGATTGAACCTGCATCTTCATGGATTCTAGTCAGATTCGTTAACTGCTGAGCGACGATGGGAACTCCGTTTGTACATATTCTAAAATATACATGTATATTTGTTTATTATCAACACCCCAGAAGTCTCCCTCATGTTCCTCCCTAGTCATTGTCCCTTCCAAAGATAACCACTCATCTCACTTCTGTTGCTTTACATGAGTTTTGCCTATTTTGGTTTTTTGGCTTGTTTATTTATTTACTTGCTTTTTAGGGCTCTACCCCAGTTATATGGAAGTTCCCAGGCTAGGGGTTGAATCGAAACTACAGCTGCCAGCCTCTGCTGCAGCCACCACCTACGCCACAGCCACAGCAATGTAGGGTCCGAGCTGTGTCCACCACAACTCACGGCAACACCGGATCCTTAACCCACTGAGCAAGGCCAGGGATAGAACCTGCAACCTCATGGATCCTAGTTGGGTTCATTAACCACTGAGCCATGATGGGAACTCCTGGCTTGTTTATTTTTTTTGAAATATAATTGACCTATGAGAAATACACAGACACACATGTATATATATAAACAAATATACAGATGTGTTTACTTTGGAAATAAACATCAAGCTGTTTACTTAAATTTTTCTGTACTTTGTCTATGTATGTGTTATACTTATTTTAAAAGTTTACTTAAACAGGGAGTTCCTCTCATGGCTCAGTGGAAATGAACTCAATTAGTATCCATGATGATGAAGGTTTGATCACTGGCCTCGAACAGTGGGTTAAAGATCTGGCGTTGCTGTGTAGTGTAGGTTGCAGATGCAGCTTGGATCCTGCATTGCTGTGGCTGGGGTGTAGCCTGGCAACTAAAACGCTAATTTGTCCCCTAGCCTGGGAACTTCCATGCGCCACAGGTACAGCCCTAAAAAGACCAAAAAAAAAAAAAAAAAAAAAGTTTACTTAAACAAAAGACATTAGAGGTAAGTGAAATTTCGTTTGGTGGACTCTCAAGACTTAACCTTTCAATCTGTTTTGCAGGGACAAATGTTACATCCTCTACCCTACTTTCTGACTTTGCAGGCTAATCATCTGTACGTAACTATAAAATTTTTTCTCCCTGCTATGCTCATTTTTTAGGGCTTGACTAAAAATGGTATTTATACCATGTGAATTGTATAACCAAATGAATTATTTATTTGGTCTTTTTGTCTACTATATAAAGAAATTTATATGAATCAAGGCAGTCTAGCTCTACATCTGGCCTCAACACCTCCACCACTTCCTGCGCCCCCAACCACAGTGTGCTGTCTTTCTCTGTGTTCATGCCTCCTTCCCTTCATATCTATTAAAGACATTGACAGCTGGTTGTCGGTACATCTCTTCTTTCCAAGACAGTCACTATCTTGGCAGGGTCTGTGTTCATTTGGATGACTAACCCATTGCCCTAGCTTCTGTGTTCCGACTTAACCTTCGGGGTAGGCAGAATTCTAAAGATCCCGTTCTCCCCCAGGGCCCCAAATTCCAGTTCATCCACTGGTTATTTAACCAAATGTTAATCTAGGGGCTAATCTGAGGAATTTTGCAGTTGTAATTCAAAGTCCCAAGTAACCTTACTCCAAAACGGGAGATTATCACTGTGGGCCTGATGTCATCACATCAGGAGGAAGGGAAGGGCAGTTCCCAGGTGGTGGAGTTGTAGGACCCTGCTGTGGCCTGGTCTGGGAAATGAGATCCCACGGCAAGCCACAGCGCCCCACAATAAAAAGGGGAGGGGGCGGCAGTGGGAGAGAGGAGATCCAAGAGATTAGAAGTTTGAGAAGGAACTGCTTTGAAGATGGAGAGGAGTCACTGGAGAGGGGGTGGGCAGCCCGCAGGAGCTGGTTGACTGACAGTCAGCAAAGGGGTAGGGACCTCCGTCCCAAGACTGCAAGGACTTGGGTTCTGCCAAACCTGCCCTTGGAAGCAGATTCTTCAGATAAGAATCTTCAGATAAGAGCCCAGCTGGCCGATACTTTGATTTGATCCTGTGATACCTATCCAGAGCAGAGCCCCGCCAAGCCCGCTTAGATTCCTGCCCTCCAGATTGCAGAAGAGTACATGAGTATTGTTTTATTTTATTTTTTATTTTTTTTTTTTTTTTGTCTTTTGTCTTTTTGGTCTTTTGTTGTTGTTGTTGCTATTTCTTGGGCCGCTCCCGCGGCATATGGAGGTTCCCAGGCTAGGGGTTGAATCGGAGCTGCAGCCACCGGCCTATGCCAGAGGCACAGCAACGCGGGATCCGAGCCGCGTCTGCAACCTACACCACAGCTCACGGCAACGCCGGATCGTTAACCCACCGAACAAGAGCAGGGACCGAACCCGCAACCTCATGGTTCCTAGTCGGATTCGTTAGCCACTGCGCCACGACGGGAACTCCGAGTATTGTTTTAAAATGCTAAACTAATGGCAATTTCTTACTCAGCAGAAGATAAATATTCCATATTCATAATACTACTGTCACATTCGGACCTTGGGACCTTGACAAAACCTGCAGTGCTCAAGTGCCCATGGTGACTCAGCAGTAACGAACCCGATTAGTATCCATGAGGATGCCAGTTCAATCCCTGGCCTCTCCCAGTGGGTTAAGGATCTAGCATGGTTGTGGACTGTGGTGTAGGCTGCAGATATGGCTTGGATCTGGTGTTGCTGTGGCTGTGGCATAAGCTGGCAGCTACAGCTCTGATTTGACCCCTAGCCTGGAAACTTCCATATGCCTGAGGTGCCAGATGCAGCCCTAAAAAGGAAAAAAAAAACAGAAACAAAAACACAAAAACCCTGGAATGTAAAAATAAATGCCAATTTCCTATTCAGTAATTTCATCCTCCTGTTTCAGCTCTTCAGCCTCCAGTGACCCCTCTCTAGGCTCTCTTTCTACCTCTTCTTCCCAGTCCAGGGATCCAGTCTGAGCCACAGCTGTGGCAACGCTGGATCCTTAACCCACTGTGCCACAGCAGGAACTCCCTGGCCTTACTTTCTTATGATGAATCACTTCACCCACTCAATCTTTTGCTCCATTTTTCTCTTGCCTTACCTGCCCAGCAAAGCCACATCCTAGAATTTATTCAGCTTTCTAATCTGCTCTATCTTTCCTTCCTTGCGATTGGGAAATCCATGCCATTTGTGCCTTTGATTCTACCATGTTTATAGAGTCCAGTCTTAGGGGTTGTTGGTGCTGCTGTGCAATCTCTCTCTAGGTCCTTTGGAGGAAAAACTTTCTCTACCAATTTAGGCTGGGGGCAGTGGGGAGAGGAGCTGAAAGTTAATTGAGAAAAAACAGATTAGGAGTTCCCGACGAGGCTCAGTGGTTAATGAATCTGACTAGGAACCATGAGGTTGCCAGTTCGATCCCTGCTGTTGCTCAGTGGGTTAAGGATCTGGCATTGCCGTGAGCTGTGGTATAGGTCTCAGACACCGCTTGGATCTGGCGTGGCTGTGGCTGTGGTGTAGGCCGGAGGCTACAGCTCCAATTAGACCCCTAGCCTGAGAACCTCCGTATGCCTCAGATTCAACCCTAAAAAGACAAAAAAAAAAAAAAAAAAAGGAAAAGGAAAAGACAGATTAAAAAAGAAAAGATGGAGTTCCCATCGTGGCTCTGTGGTTAACGAATCCGACTAGTAACCATGAGGTTGCAGGTTTGATCCCTGGCCTTGCTCAGTGGGTTAAGGATCCCGTGTTTCTGTGGCTGTGGTATAGGCCGGAAGCTAGAGCTCCGATTAGACCCCTAACCTGGGAAGCTGTGGGAAGCGCCCGTAGAAAAGGCAAAAAGACAATAAATAAATAAATAGAAAAAAGAAATAAAAGAGAAAAGATAAGGTCCTAGGGTTTCTCTGCCAGCTTAATAGGAGAAAGAGGGGTGGAGAGAAAGGGACTCTATTGGAAAACAAAGGATTTTTAGGAAAGACAAATGGCTTTCGGGGAAAGAAGCAAAGGATGACAGTGTGTTGTTTACGCAATTTTTCATCCAGGTGTGAGTGGTTGGTCTTCTACTCAGCAGTGAAGTTCCCTCGAGAGGGGATTTATACCAGCTTTACTGTCTGAGGGCTCTGCCTTTAATCAGATAAGGGAGGCTGCAGAAAGACTTCTTTCTTGACACAATTTTTAAAATTTTTATTTACTTATGTATTTTTTTCCCTTCCTTCCTCCCTCCCTCTCCATCTTTCTTTCCTTCTTTCTTTGGTTTTTAGGGGCTGCACCTGAGGCATGTGGAAGTTCCCAGGTGGAATCAGAGCTACAGCTGCTGGCCTACACCACAGCCACAGCAACGTCAGATCCCAGCTGTGCCTGAGACCTACACCACAGCTCATGGCAATGCCGGATCCTTAACCCACTGAGTGAGGCAGGGATCGAACCCGAAACTTCATAGATAGTAGTCGGGTTCGTTACCACTGAGCCATCATGGGAACTCCCTCTTGCTTTTCTTTTCTAATATTGATTCCTCTGAATTCTCATTCCATTCTGCTTTCCAAGATACCTGATTATACCAATTCACCGCCTCTTCTTTTGGCCTGTCCTCTTGACATGCACACTTACTCTGGCCTAATTTAAACCAAACAAATATTTTCTCTGAACCCCAAGATAGCCTTTCGGTATACTCTTTTGTCTCACTTTCCTTTTATAATGAGACCTTTGGGAAGAACTGTCTACACCCTGTTTGTTTCTTCACGTACATTTCAGTGCTCAAACCATTACAGACTGATGGTTCTCCCGCCAGTTTCATCAGAGGCCCCGGTAGCCGTAAGCAGAGCCGGGGAGGTCATGGTGCATACAGCATCTTGCACTGCCTTTTATTTGCTTCAGTTAAGCAGTAATGAAAATAAACAGGCTGGTATCCAATACAGATATTTTATATGTAACCCACATGGCACCAGGCTCATAGTAAGCCTGCCTGAAACCCGAACTTGCTGGGGGAAATTGACCCTGAGTTTACTACTTGGGGTAAGCATTAAGGAAGCGACTGGGTCCTTGCAAGCTCTTTGCACTTGGTGGCCAAACAGGCAAATAGACTGAGAGCTCAGGGCAGCAGGGAGAGGCTTGGAGGATATTAAAAATCCTATGAGAGGATGAAGAGAACTCCATCGAAGAGCTTTGATAATAGGGTGCCTGACTGATGGAGTTGTAGGCCCAGGAAGTTTATTCCTTTAATGAGAAGACTGTTTTTGATTGTGCGTTGGTTGCCATTCTGTACAAATCATGTCCTTTATCAACACTAAATGAACTTGTAACCTCTCCCTGTGCTTGACATCCCATCAAGCACTGATAACCCTTGTGAAAACCCTATAAGCAAGACTCTCACTGGTGTGATTATTGGAAAGGAATATTGGTCCCTCTCTTCCCTCTGAAACAGCCTCCTAGTTGTGTTAGTACTTTTCAAAAGTGAGGCTAAAGTGATTTCCTGAACGAATCTGTTTCCTTTACCGGAAGGCATCTTCTGTTTCGTCTAGTGAAGTCCATGTGCCCTGCCTACCACAGCACCTGATGCCATCTCACGCCTTCCAGTGCCCACTTAAGCTTTCTAACGTGTGCGTTAAGGGCATGGACTCTAGAGGGCCCCAAAGTTTTTCAGTTAGGATTGTAAAAAAGATCTTAATTTTGACAATTCTGTGGTTTGACTGCAAGCTACAGAAAACATGACTGTGATGTCAGCCAGCTTGGAGACAATCCAGCAGATCAAGGATAGCACCACAGATCCAGGCTCTGTTTACTGAATCTGCCGTCTAAGAAATTAATAGAAAGAAATAGGGAAAATTTTTTATTTGAGAATTTACAAATAAGCCACAAGAGATCAGTAAACATTAAAAAAGCTTACTCTGCTAAGTCAAAGAAATATAAAACACTGATAGGTCGTTTGTTATCAAATTGAAAAAAAGTATTCTGTCCAGTATTTGTGAGAATTAGGGGAACAAGCCATCTTTTATTTTAATTTTTATTTTTTATGTAATGATTTTTATTTTCTTTTTTCGTTATAGCTGTGGGGTATTTTTATATAATGATTTTTTTTTCAATAAGCCATCTTTTAAATTGTTTGGACATGGAGTTCCTGTCGTGGTGCAGTGGTTAAGGAATCCAACTAGTAACCATGAGGTTGCAGGTTCAATCCCTGGCCTTGTTCAGTGGGTTAAGGATCTGGTGTTTCCATGAGCTGTGGTGCAGGTTGCAGACGTGGCTCAGATCTTGAGTTGCTGTGGCTCTGGCATAGGCCGGCACCTACAGCTCCCATTAGACCCCTAGCCTGGGAACCTCCATATGCCATGGGAAGTGGCCCTAGAAAAGGCAAAAAGACAAAAAACAAACAAAAAATAAATTGTTTGAACACTTAATTTGGCACAAATTTTTTGTGGAAAATTTGGCTCTGTGTATTACATTTTTTTAAATGAGTGTACTTTTTGCCTCAGCAATTCCCTATCTGGAATTTATCTGGGTATATGCAATGACATTCATGCAAGGATGTTTTGTGAATAATAGGAAGATTGTTTAAACTAATTATGGTACATAACAAATGACTGAATACTGTTCAGTTGTAGAAAGAGGAGTTCCCATTGTGGCATAAGGGAAATGAATCCGACTAGTAACCATGAGGTGGTGGGTTCGATCCCTGGCCTTGCTCAGTGGGTTAAGGATCTGGCGTTGCCGTGAGCTGGGGTGTAGGTCGCAGATGCAGCTCAGATATGGTGTGGCTGTGGCTGTGGTGTAGGCCAGCAGCTACAGCTCTGATTCAACCCCTAGCCTGGGAACCTCCATATGCTGTGAGTATGGCCCTAAAAAGCAAAAAGCAAAAAAAAGTTTTAGAAAGATAATGAGTGACAGGGAACCATGTTTGCAATATAGCAGTTTTACAAAAAAATAGCTACCATCTTTTGAGTGCTAACCAATGATAATGACTTTATACACAGCATCAGTGCTTTATATATACATTATCTCATTTAATCATTGTAATAACTACCTTGCAAGATTTCCCCTATTACCAGTAGCCACCTAAAGACTAATAAGTAGTTCAAATCTCCAGGGTTTGGAAGAACCAGGATTCAGACACAGCCTATCTGACTGCAGAGATGACTTTCATCTCTGTACTTTGTATATAAGCCTGTTTTTGTTTTTTAAGAAAATGTGCGTGCATATAAAAACACCAAAAGAAAATTTTTGTTGTTGTTGTTGTTTTGTCTTTTTAGGGCCGAACCCACAGCATATTGAGGTTCCCAGGCTAGGGGTCCAAACAGAACTGTAGCCACCGGCCTACATCGCAGCCACAGCAACTTGAAATCCGAGCCACGTCTGCTATGTACCTCACAGCTTGCAGCAATGACAGATGCTCAACCCACTGAGTGAGCCCAGGGATCGAACCCACGTCCTCATGGATGCTAGTTGGGTTTGCTAACCACTGAGCCACAACGGGAACTCCTAAAGCAAAAGGTACGTGACTAATTGATTACAGGTGATTTTCATTTTATTCTTTCTTAATATGTAATGAGAGAAAAAGAAGTTTAGTTAAATGGGAAGGGAAAAGTGCCAGATTAAGAATACATTTGGTGGGAGTCCCAATATAACCAGGCTCTATAAACACTGGGCGGTTACTCTGTTCAGAGAAGTCATGAGCTAGAGAGCAGAGTGGCCTGAGAAACTGTGAGTCACCCATTATCCTCCTAACTTTTGACCTTGTGCAGAATGGTCCCCTCTGGGCCCGATGACTCACCCATAAAATTAGGAAGGCTGTCTCTAGATTCTACCCTTCCTAATAGTCTGTTGCCTAAAATACCCAAACATTCAATGAGGAAACAGCATTTGAAAATAATTAGCCCAAAATAAATGCTAACTTATAAGCTAAAATGACTCATTTCTTTACAATACATTTATGAAATGCTGACTTTAGTCAGAATTTTTCAGACAGAATTCGATAGCAGTGATCAGCTTGAGAAAGTATTAAGATGAGGTTAGGAACCCTTTTTATGAATCTGCACAATCGCTTTCCAGTTTTTCCACACATCAGTGTACTAAACAGAAGTACTTATTACAAGAGTGGGAAGAACACATTTAACCTGTACATAGTGGAGTTTCTGGAGTGGCCCAGCAGAAACGAATCTGACTAGTATCCATGAGGATGCAGGTTCCATCCCTGGCCTCGCTCAGTAGATCAGGGATCCTGCCTTGCCGTGAGCTGTGGCGAAGATCACAGGCAAGGCTGGCTTGCTGTGGCTGTGGTGTAGGCCACCAGCTGCAGCTCCCATTTGACCCCTAACCTGGGAACCAACACATGCTGCGGGTGCGACCCTAAAAAGACAAAATATACATATAGGTAGATTGAGACACACTGTTCATAGTAATATTTACAGAAAAAAACCCTTGGGGTCAGCGTCCCCTTGTGCTTAGAGGCGTAGAACACCAGCAGCGACCCAATCCATCCAGGTGTTCATCAGCCCAGGTAGCGTCCTGGGGTTTCCAGGGCTAATCGCCACTGTCCATTTCATACAGGCTCTCGAGGCGGGAGTTTCTGCTTTGTCCCTGCATGCTCTGGGATACTCATTTCTGTGACCCGGGCCCCGCGGGCAGGAGACAGTCCGGTTCAGCGCCCAGCTGGATCCGATCACAACACTTGCATGCGCTCCGCCCGGGCGCCGGGCGCTTATCGCCCCGGGCAGGCGGCGCTACGCCTTCCGCTGGCCTGCGGGCACTGACCTGGAGGACCAGGGGCGCGAGGGAGGGGCCGCGGTCCTGCGCACTCACCGCCCACTGCCCGAAGCGTGCGAAGTGAAGCCGGCGTCGGGGCTCCCTGCGCTCGTCCCTCGCCGCCCCGACCGCGCGGGTTGCTGCCGCCGCCCTAGACCGTGATTGTAACGCGGAGCTGGCCCTTTCCCAGGCCGGCCGCTGCGCCTGTGAGTGCGGGGAGCGCGCGGGCGCGGGGGTGGGCTTCGGGCTGGGCCGTGGGCGCCGGTCGGGGAGGGTCGCCCCCGCCGGACTTTGCCCCGGGCGCGGGCTGTGTCCTGAGTCCTGCGCCGGTGCAGACCGAGTCCCAAGCGCGTGAGACCGGAGAGGGAGTCCCCGGCGGTCGGACTCCCTGGCTGGGGAGACGCTGGACGGAGGCAGCCTGGAAAGCAGCCGGGGAGTTTTTGGAAAAGGTCTTCACCGTTTAGAGAGCACAGCACAGGTGCTTGATGTCGTTGTAAGTGGGACCTGCTTCCGCAGGGTATGTTTGGTCCCGCTGACTCATCTCAGCGTTTATATAAATGATTGTTAGTGCTCTGCCTCTGAGCATAAGAGTTCCTGAGATTGGAGCCCTTGGTTGAACTGAACCGTTATTAAGCTGAGTAAGTATATTGTGAAAGCCGATTGGGATGTGTGTGGCTTGAGAGGTCCGTGGGTATTGCGTGTTCATTTGGTGGACAATAGGAAACTGTACTACTGAAATGATTAGGTTTTCATTAGTTCCTTCCAGTTTCACTTGAAAGTGAGTCTGAAACAGACTGAAAAAAATTTTTTTTCGTTTCATTTTGTGTTCTTTTTCTTGGCCACCACGAGGCACACAGAGTTCTGGTTCAGGGATCGGATCTGAGCTGCACTTGCTTCCTAAGCTGCAGCTGCAGCAACACAGGATTCACAACCCACTGTGCTGGAGGGGATCAAACCAGCATCCCAGTGCTCAGATCCCCTTGTGCCACAGAGGGAACTCCAGATAACACATTTTTTTTTTTTTTTTTTTTTGGTCTCTTTGTCTTTTTTTTTTTTAGGGCTGCACCCGTGGCACATGGATGTTCCCAGTCTAGGGGTCCCAGACCGAAAATTTTGACTCTTTCTCAGGAAACAATGCCTTGGGGCAGCTGATTCCATGTCTGGTAGGGTGTATGTAAAGAGCTGGTTGGTAAAACTCTGGCTTTTTCCCAATTGTGTAAAGCTACAGTTGATATTGGATGGATAAAAACTTACTGAGGATGGAAGTGGGAGAGAAATTTGTTGATGTTAATACTTTTAAAGGGATTAACCAATATATTCTACGTCTTTTTCTTCTCCCCAGGACATAAAGTTTGTCCACAACTTTGGATGTTTTGCTAAAGTTACTGAGCTCCCTTTTGTAATTTTTCTGTGGGTAGTTGACTTTTAATAACTAACTACAAAAATTAACTGGCTTATTACAATATTTGTTTAAGATAATACTGAAGACATGAGAATACAGAAACTATATGGCAAAAGAAATGAGATTTTAAATCTAGCAAACAGTTAAAAAAATACTGGTAAAGGTGAATTACATTTCTTGCTTAATAGTAGAACTATAAAAGCTCATTCCACTTTCAGAAAAAAAAAGCATATTCATAGTAACAAATATTTATTGGTCATCTTTGTTCCATCCTGGGCATTCAGCAAGAGTTCCCTTGAAAAACACTTTTTTTTTTTGCATCCAAATGGTATTAAAATGCACTTACATCCAAAATGGATTTCTGCATTTATTTATTTATTTTTTCACATGTGTGCCATGTGGAAGTTCCCAGGCTAGGAGTCAGATCCCTGCACAACAGCCACAGCAATGCCGGATCCTTAACCCACTGGGCAGGGCCAGGTATCGAACCCTCATCGTCATGAATACTAGTTGGGTTTGTTACCCCTGAGGCGCAATGGGAACTCCTCAGCATTTATATTTATTAAGCATTCATGAAGCTTTGAGGAGAAGAGATGGAAAATAAAATACCTCTAGAGTCCCTGTGGGGGAGCACATTGGAACGGATGTGGGGAGCAGGTTAAATTACATCCTGGAGGCTAAAATAAAAAGGGAAGAGGAGAATTCAGGCAGGAAATATACCATGTCCTTGGAGAAGCTTCTCCCAGCGCCTGCTTCTGCTGGCAAGTCTGGCATCACAGCAGGATGCAGAGGAGACTGAAGAATGGCGGTGGGAGCGCCTCCTGGGTGCCCGCCCCATAGACCATGCAGTGGCACGTGTTCTAGGACAGCTTGCTGTGGTGGTCGCTTTCCTCGCTGTGTCCTATGAGAGGCCCTTGTTGGCTGCTGAGGCTGCCGTTGGATGGTTTGGGGCTTGCTGGGGACGAAATCGAGATTTGTGTAGCGGAGTGGGTGGACCTCGGGCTCTTTGGACAGACACCCGGTATTTCTCTCAGGTGTGTTTGGCAGCAGGTGAAGGTTCTGTCAAGCGGGACGCTTTATTCTGTGTTGCCTACTGGGGTGAGAGGTGAGGGTTGAGATCTTTTGGTGCAAATTAAAGAACCTGAATGGCCATCTTCTCTGGAGGTGATAGGATATCTAGACCTGTAGGAAGCTGAAGTCTATCCCGTAAAAAATCAGTTCCCAGTTCACCAATATTGACAGAGTGTCTGGATGATCTGGGCCTCATGTTTTTCCCCAACAGCAGCTTCATGACTTAGAATTCACGCATTGTACAGTTCACACCTATTCAGAGTGGACAGTTTGTTCGGCCGTCACATGTGCATGATCCTCTCCCCTAAAAACCCATTCCCTCTCACTCCCCCTTCTCATGATAGTCCCCTCGCCCCCTGCAGTGTTTTGGAAGCAGGTATTCTGCTTCACTGGGAGACCGTGTCTCGAGCCACATAGTTAGGTTGTTTGTAGGAAGAAAGGAAATATACAGAGAACCGCAGCATTGAAAGTTGGGGGTGTTCTGCGGTGTAGACTGGGGGGGGGGGGGTGTGGGCAAAGCAGAGGCACTGCCCTGGCCCTGATTTCAGTGAAGAAGTTTTGTTTTCGGCAAGCAGCCTGGGGTGAAGTCTTGGCGAGATCAGAAGCCCCGTGGACAATGCTGATCCCTATCTCAGTCCCTTGGGCTTGCAGCTGAAAAGACTGGTTACTCTTCAGAGCAGTGATTGGCTGGAAGGTAGTGTTTGGGGCAGGTAGCTTTAGGTAGTTCTGTGATTACAGGGGCGCTGAGTTCATAAGTGGGAGGATAAGATTGGGAGTCTCTAGAGAGCAGCAAGCCCTGTGATCTCCCTCGGAGGACGCTTGAGCTGAGGGTCTTACAAGGAGAGAGGAAAGACTGCCTGAGAGGTACCCCCACGTGGGACACCTTTTCGAGGGAGGTAGGTCCCCTGTCTCCCTGTCCTGCACAGCCTGGCCCTGGCCCCACCCGGACCTGACCCTAGGGGGAAAGAGGGGAGAGAGAAGTTACCGGGCCGTAGAAAAATCCTTAGAAAGGGAGCAGGAAGTGTCTCATTTTACCCTTTTCCCGCCACCATGCCGTATTCGTTTGGAATGCCTTAAGACAAGGTGTTCAGGTCCGCAGCGTAATAAAGGGACATGGCCATTAACCGTGGTAAGTGCTTGCTGTGTGCAAGGGGCTTGCTTTTACCTGCAGTCTCATTTGATGCTCACCCTGAACCTTGTGGGGTGGGGCTGGGGCTGGGAGACTGGAGTTGCCTCTGTTTTTAATTATAGTTGACTTACAGTTTTATCGTTCCAGGCTCTGCTGTGCAGTAAAGGGACTCAGTCAGGTGTACACACACATTCTTCTTTTCTGTCCTTTCCGTCATGGTCTATCCCAGGAGACGGGCCGGGGTTCCCTGGGCTGGACAGGAGGACCTTGTTGTTTATCGTGCTGAGAACGATGGTTTGCGTCTTCTGACCCCAAACGCTCGTCTGTCCCAGTCCCGCCCCCTCCGCCCTCGTCCTCTAGGTCTGTGAGTCTGTCTCTGTTCTGTAGACAGGTTCATTTGTGCCGTATTTTAGATTCCACATGTAAGTGAGATCACGTAGTATTTGCCTTTCTCTTCCTGACTTACTTCACTTAGTAGAGAGTCTCTGGGTCCATCCACGCGGCTGCAAGTGCCATTCTTCTTCTCTTTATGGCGGATAGTATTCCCCTTTACAAATGTGCCATGTCTTTTTAATCCGTTCATCTGCTGAGGGACCCTTGGGTTGTTTCTGTGTCTTGGTTATTGTGAACAGTAGTGCTGTGAACGTCGGGGTACATGTGTCTTTTGGACTTAAAGTTTTTTGTCTGAACATATGCCCAGGAGTGGGATTGCTGGCTTATAAGGTAGTTCTGTATTTAGTTCTCTAGGACTCTCCATCCTGTTTTGCATCGTGGTTGTACCTGGGTTTCGTATTTGTAGAGGAAGAGGCTGAGAATTCACAAAAATAAATTAAAAATAGCTGGGGCAAAAAGACCACATTGAACTTTATTGAAGTTTAATTTTTTTTTCCTCTCCCTCCCCGCTCCATCCCACTTGTCTCACATTTTCCCTCCCTGTTCACAGAGCAGCTCACTGTAAAGGCAGAGACGTGAAGAGAGTGTGTGTGTTGATAGGGAGTAGAGGAGTCTGGGCTTAACTTGGTTGTAATAAACGCTGCCGTTTCTTCATTTTCTACTTTTTTTTTTTTTTTTTTTTTTTTTTTTTGCTTTTTAGGGCCATGCTCGAGGCATATGGGGGTTCCCAGACTAGGGGTCAAATCGGACCTACAGCTGCCGGCCTACACGACAGCTCACAGCAACGCTGGATCCTTAACCCGCTGAGCAAGGCCAGGGACCGAACCTGCAACCTCATGGTTTCTAGCCGGCTTTGTTTCCGCTGTGCCACGACGGGAACTCCTCATTTTCTGTTTTTGCTGAAGTCCCTTCATCCCTCTGGATGACAGTTTCTTCCAGGGACTGGAGACGATAGGAGTTTGGATGGGAAGGATCTGGTTTGATTCATCGAGTCGAAAGTGCCAGGGTAAGAGCACAGAGTGTTAAGTGCGTGCTGAGAATACTTGGGTTTCTTATGTGACTCAGAAGTGAAGCGTTCCGCAAACTGTCATCCACTTTGATTTATAGCCTTTCTGATCCATTTGTCCTGTTTCATAGCGTGGAGGTACTGTTGTATGTCCTTCCAGAAGACCTCAGGCCATAGTTACCTCCAACGAAACGTGCGCGTCCGACACTGGAAAGCAGGAGGCTAAGTGTAGTTAAAAATCCATTGGTAGCATTTCCATCGTACCCAAATCGAATAGTTCTGTTACTGCCATGCCAGCCTGTTCACCGCTGCCGTGGAGAATGGAAGCTGCGAGCAGACCCGAGCAGTGTTTACACACGCCCAGATACAGAGCCAGCACCCCAGGGCCCTCCCAGATACAGAGCCAGCATCCCAGGGCTCGCCCAGATACAGAGCCAGCATCCCAGGGCCTCCCCAGATACAGAGGCAGCACCCCAGGGCCCACCGACTCACCTGGTTGCTGCAGTAGAGATCCATCCTTGCGGCTTGGCTGTTTCCTGAAGCTACAAACTACTCATTGTGTTCTCGTTTCCTACTTAGATCTGTGTCTTTTCTCTCCCCCAGCAAGATGTGTTCTATCTTGGCTCCTAAAATGCCACCCCAACCCAGAGGTAAATTCAAGGGGCTTGAATTTTTCAACAAGAATAAAATTGCTGGGAGTTCGTGTTGTGGCTCAGCGATGACGAACCCAGCCAGTATCCGTGAGGTTGTGGGTTCGATCCCTAGCCCCACTCAGCGGGTTAAGGATCCAGCATTGCCCTGAGCTGTGGTATAGGCCACAGACATGGCTCGGATCCCGTGCTGCTGTGGCTGAGGTATAGCCTGGCAGCTGCAGCTCCAACTCAGCCCCTAGGCTGGGAACTTCGATGCCCCGAGGGTGCGGCCCTAAAAAAAACAAAAACCCAGAAAGTGACACCCCACCCCCAACAGGCATTTCCTTACTTCCTGGTATTGGAAAATGCTCTAGGTTCGTTTTTGTGTCTTCCATGCCCCAGCTCTGGAACCAGCCATTTCTCCAAGACCGTCGGTTCCCTTTTTGAGAGGCTGTTAGAAGAAGTCCAGATCTGGGTACGGGGTATGTTGCAGGTGTTCCCTGGAGCTTCTTAGGTTTAATAGACCTGTGACCTAGCAAATGCTTCTGTACAAAGGTGAGCAACACCTTAAATTTCAAACACTCTAGAGGCCCAGATTAGAGTGTCAGTTTGGGTTCAGTCTCTCATCAGAAAGGAATTCAATTGGCAGGGCTTAGAATTTAACTATGTATTGATTTGTTTGTTTCTGTCTTTTTGTCTTTCTAGGGCCGCTCCATGGCATATGGAGGTTCCCAGGCTGGGGGTCGAACCTGAGCTGTTGCCGCCAGCCTACACCACAGCCACAGCAAAGTGAGATCCGAGTCCTGTCAGCGACCTACACCACAGCTCACGGCAAAGCCAGATCCTTAACCCACTGAGGGAGGCCAGGGATCAAACCTGAAACCTCATGTTCCTGGTCAGATTCGTTAACCACTGAGCTAAGATGGGAACTCCATGGGCTTAGAATTTGAAAAGATCCCAGTTTTTCTCAAATGATGACCCTAAGTGCTTGCGAAACAAACAGAATGATCACATTAATTTTTATTTATTCAGGCTCTAATAAGAAAGTAGGATTTTTTTTTTTTCTTAGGGCCTTTCCCTTGGCATGTGGAAGTTCCCAGCCTAGGGGTCGAATTGGAGCTGCAGTCACAGGAACGCCAGATCACAGCCACCTCTGAGACCTACACCACAACTCACAGGCAACACAAGATCCTTAACCCACTAAGCGGTACCATGGATTGAACCCAGGTCTTGGTGCTTCTGAGACACTTTGGATCCCATCGCACCACAGTGGGAACTCCCATGCTAGCTTACTTTTTTTTTTCTTTCTTTCTTTCTTTCTTTCTTTTTTTTTTTTTTTGTCTTTTTAGGGCCATACCTGAGGCACATGAAAGTTCCCAGGCTAGGGGTCAAATTGGAGTTGCAGCTTCTGGCCTACGCCACAGCCACACCAGATCAGAGCCTCGTCGGAGACCTACACCATAGCTGACAGCAACACCGATCCTTAACGAACTGATCAAGGCCAGGGATTGAACCTGTGTCCTCATGGATTCTAGTCAGGTTCATTACTGCTGAGTCACAATGGGAATTCCTAGCTTACTTTTAATAGTGAAATTCATTTACTCAATTTAACTTTATTTAATCTTAGCCAGTCCTGAATCTGTACAGAACTCTTTACAAGGTTCTGTTTCCACAGAGCAAGCTTTTGTAACTTTCTATTTTATCCTATTGCTTTTTTTTTCTTTTTTTCCTCTCCTTTTCCTTTGATAAAAGATGTTTGCCTTACAAGCTGTTGTTGTGTCAATTGCATTAACTAGAATTAATGTATTAACTACAATTCCTGTCCTCTTTTTTTTTTTTTTTTTTTTTTTTTTAATCTTTTGTCTTTTTAGGGTCCCACTCTTGGCACATGGAGGTTCCCAGGCTAGGGGTCTAATCGGAGCTGCAGCTGCCGGCCTACACCACAGCCACAGCAATGCTAGATCTAAGCTGCGTCTGTGACCTACAGCACAGCTCATGGCAAAGCCAGATCCTTAACTCACTGAGGGAGGCCAGGGATCCAACCTACAACCTCATGGATCCTAGTCAGATTTGTTTCTGCTGCGCCATGATGGGGACTCCAAGGATTCCTGTCTTCTTAAAACCTTAATTTTAGTAAAAACTAAGAAGTAAGCAATTATAAATTGTCTTTCATATTATTATTCTGTAGATTGGCAAAATCACAAATACTCTTGATGATTTCTAGAAAACGTGTGCTTTTTTTTTTCCCACTGTACCTGAGGGATGTGGAAGTTCCTAGGCCAGGGATTGAACCACCGCCACAGCAGTGACAATGCTGGATCCTTAACCACTAGGCCACCAGGGAACTCAAAACGTGTGCTTTTTTTTCTAGAAAAATTTTCCGTGTGTCATTGTTGCAGAAACTCAGCCTCTGTCCACCAGTGCTGATGCCCTAAAACCTTGCCCTTTTGGGCTTGGGGAAAAACTGGGGGGAGTTTTATAGTCTAAGAGGAGACAATCAGGGTATCAGATAAGAATCAAGGTTGGTACAAACATGCACTCCCCTTTCTTTCGGGGGAATCTTGGTCGTGGAAGCTGGCATGGAGAGATCTCCCTGTGATCCTGCTGGTGGTCTTCTGGGTGATTCAGTCTTGACCTTTCCTAGAATAATGACACAAAGGAAAGGCATGTAGATCAGAGATTAGGACAAACTAGGAGAGTTGCTGAACAACATCAGGTGCTTAGCCGTCTTGAACCCACAGGCAATTGTGTTCAGGGTGCCTGATCTTTAATTGTCAGCAGTGGTGTGCAGGGTGCGATCAAGCAGGGGAGAATCACAAGCAAGGGCTGGCAAGTATTCATTTCCGTCTGTTCCTGATGCCTCCATCATTATGTGTATCCCTTGAGGGGGAACCAGGACCCTGCCCCAAGGCTGCCCCATTGTTTCCAGACTGCTCCTCCTTTCTGTCTGCATCCCCTCCCTTCCCCGATTAGCAGCTGTTTGAACCTGCCCTTTGGAACCCAGGGAAGGTCGTGGAGGCTGAAGCTTAGCCCCTAAAAACAAGCAATGGGGGGCCCAGAAAGGCTTGTGTGCCCGGGAGTCCCTCAGGGCACATTCCTACGATGAATACTTAATGTTTCAGTGTTATTTTATTTGGGAATGATCTAGACACTTAATAAATTTCCATTACTTAATTTAACTTAGCAAAACTCTACAGTCTTAAGTCACCAAACATTTGGAGATGCTATTTTTATTTTTTATTTTTAATTTTTTTTGGTCTTTTGTCTTTTTATTTTATTTTTTTTAATTTTTAAATTTTTTTGTCTTTTTGCCATTTCTTGGGCCGCTCCCACAGCATATGGAGGTTCCCAGGCTAGGGGTCGAATCGGAGCTGTAGCCACTGGCCTACAACCAGAGCCATAGCAACACGGGATCTGAGTTGCATCTGCAACCTACACCACAGCTCAGGGCAACGCCAAATTGTTAACCCACGGAGGAAGGGCAGGGATGGAACCCCCAACCTCATGGTTCCTAGTCGGACTCGTTAACTGAGCCACGACGGGAACTCCTCTTTTGTCTTTTGAGGGCTTTTTAGGGCTGTACCTGGGGCATATGGAGTTTCCCAGGCCAGGGGTTGGATTGGAGCTACAGCCGCAGGTCCACGCCACAGCCACAGCATCTTGGGATCTAAGCCCCATCTGTAACATACACCACAGCTCACAGCTTCGCTAGATCCTTAACCCACTGAGTAAGGCCAGGGATCGAACTCCCAACCTCATGGTTCCTAGTCGGATTCGTTAACCACTGAGCCACGTCTGGAACTCCTGTACCACATCTTCTTATCTGTTAATGGACATTTAGGTTGTTTCCATGTCTTGGCTATTGTGAATAGTGCTGCTATAAACGTAGGGGTGCATGTATCTCTTTGAATTATAGTTTGTTCAGATATATGCCCAGGAGTGGGATTGCTGGATCATACAGTAGTTCTTTATTTAGTTTTCTGAGGGACCTCCCTATAGTGGTTGTACCATTTACATTCCCACCAGTAGTGAAGTTGTGTTTCCTTTTCTCCACCACCTCTCTAGCCTTTGTTATTTATAGACTTGTTAATGATGGCCATTCTCACTGCTGTGAGGTGGTACCTCCCTGTAGTTTTGATTTGCATTTCCCTAATAATTAGTGATGTTGAGCATTTCCTCTTGTGCCTATTGGCTATCCCTGTGTTTTCTTTGGAAGAATTTCTGTTTAAGTCTTCTGCCCATTTTTCACTTGAGTTGTTTGGTTGTTTTTTTTTTCCCGTTTGGGTTATTTGTTGAGTTGTTTGTAAGTTTTGGTAGAGAAACTATTTTTAAGTAAATATACCATAAAACATAATTGTTCCTAAACAGTTTATCTAAAAGTTCTTGCCCCATTTGTATCCTTTGAATTAAAATTGTGTTTAGATTACTCATGAGGAATTCCTTTATGATGCAACTGGCTAAGGCTCCAGTATTGTTACTGCAGTTTAAGATTACTCTTGAAAACTCCTTGGGACTTTAGACCAAGTCAGCCGTCATTTCAAGCTAGTTTTCTTAATGAATGGTGTAAGATAATGTAACCTATTTAACTTTCATTAAACCTAGGTCAATAAAAGCAAGACATGTCTATTAATTAAACCAACAAATTTAAACTTTAGTACCAAATATTAATTTAATATTGGATATTTTCCCAGATCACATGAGCTTGAAATTTTTGGGTTTAGGTGTTTTTTTGGGGGGTGGTTAGTTTTTATTATATTTAAGAGTATTCAATTTGTGCTTACTTTTAAGTCAGTTAAATTAAGTGCTCTATTAAAGTAAACTGTCAGTGTAATTTTGATAATATCTGGAGTTAAGACAACCTATGTTGGAGTTCCCATTGTGGTTCAGAGGTAAGGAACCTGGCTGGGATCATGAGGATGTGGGTTTGATCCCTGGCCTCGTTCAGTGGGTTAAGGATCCAGTGCTGCGGTGAGCTGTGGTGAGGTCACCGGCAAGGCTTAGATCCTGCGTTGCTGTGGCTGTGGTGTAGGCAGGCAGCTGTAGCTCTGATTTGACTCCTAGCCTGGGAACCTCCATATTGTCGCACATTCGGCCCTAAAAAGAAAAAAAAAAAAAAAAAAAAAAAAGGCATCATATGTATAATGTACACATAGACATAACTAAAGTTCTCATAGGTTCATTTCAAAACAGCCGTGAATCAACTATTGCATTATAAATTTACTAGTTTGTAGATAATGATTGAAATAATTTAAATTTATTTGTTCAGATGACTGAAGCGTTCCACTATTTGCAGAAAAGACTTTTAAGATTGGTATTTGTCCTTGCTCATTCCTTAAGGAAGCTGTGAATTAGCTTTGGTGAGAGAGCCTTTGTAGCAGATTGAGTTTTTAGAAAGCCTCTTTTTCTCTCTTGTGGAGAGGACAGTTCAGGTTCTATCTGACTGAGCCAGTTGGCCTCAGTCTCAGGTCCTCTTGGGCTCTATTTCTGTACCTGATTTGTGGAGGTTTGCAAGACAAAGGCAGTTGCTTTTAATTCCCCAGAGAACTTGGTCTGCCACCTAAATGATACTGGAAGATTGATTTGTCCAAGTACATTTTCTTTAATTTGCTTTTTTTTTTGTCTTTTTCCCTTTTCTAGGGCCTCTCCCTTGGCATATGGAGGTTCCCAGGCTAGGGGTCCAATCAGAGCTGTAGCCACCGGCCTAGGCCAGAGCCACAGCAACGTGGGATCCGAGCCACGTCTGTGACCTACACCACAGCTCACAGCAACGCTGGATCCTTAACCCACTGAGCAAGGCCAGGGATCGAACCCTCAACCTCATGGTTCCTAGTCGGATTCCTTAACCATTGCGCCACAATGGGAACTCCTTATTTGCTTTTTTAAAAAATCATTAATATTTCCAGCTACACTGGAATAAAGAGTTATATGTTCTAGAACTTTAGGATTCAGTTTATCACGCCTTTAGAAGTTTGCACAAGGCATTCAACAAAGGCCCTCTTTCTGAGTGTAAATTAAACCCATTAACCCTAGGGGCAAAAAATGTCCATTATTGTTTGTATTGGCCCCTGAATATTATCTCCCAGTTTTATTTCTTATTGTGTGGGCTCAGGTAACCCTATTGATATCCCTTGGTAAGTTTAGTCACTATTGCCCGAGGAGCAGATTTATGTGCCCTGTCTTTTTTTTTTTTTTTTTTTTTTTTTTTTTTTTGTCTTTTTGCTATTTTTTGGGCCGCTCCCGCGGCATATGGAGGTTCCCAGGCTAGGGGTCTAATCGGAGCTGTAGCTGCCAGCCTATGCCAGAGCCACAGCAACGCGGGATCCGAGCCGCGTCTACAACCTACACCACAGCTCACGGCAATGCCGGATCGTTAACCCACTGAGCAAGGGCAGGGACTGAACCCGCAACCTCATGGTTCCTAGTAGAATTCGTTAACCACTGCGCCAGGACGGGAACTCCTATGTGCCCTGTCTTATACCAGGCAGGGGAAGCATTCCCCAGTGAGACCACGTGCTCATCCCATGATGTAATTGGTGAAAGAGAGGTTACCATCTTATATAAAACCCATTCAAATATATCAATTTTTATAAATTTTCATCTCAATTCTGTTAGCTGTTATACCTTTAACTTTAGCCTCTGTTGGGATCTCATCAACCAATCTTGATGTTACAGGGAGTCTGAGAAATCTTTTTTTCTTTTTCCTTTTTTCACACCCGAGGCATATGGAGGTTCCCAGGCAAGGGGCAGAATCTGAGCTGCAGCTGCCAGCCTACACCACAGCCGCAGCCATAACAATGCTGGATCCCCGACCCATTGAGCGAGGCCAGGGATTGAACAGGCATTGTCATGGATACCGGTCACATTTGTTTCCGCTGCACCACAAGGGGACCTCCATTTAATGCACTTTTGCATAAAAGGTTTTGGGGTCCCCAAGGAGTGGTTAATAAGCCAAGGGATTCAGGACTTTTTCTCAATTTTTTAATTTGATTAACTGGCCTGTTGCCCCAAGCAGTTGCTGCTCAGGTATCTCAGTGAAATTTTCCAGCAGCCTTTTTTTTTTTGGTCTTTTTCCCTTTTCTAGGGCCTCTCCCTTGGCATATGCAGGATCCCAGGCTAGGGGTTGAATTGGAGCTGTAGCCGCCGGCCTACACCACAGCCACAACAATGAGGGATCCGAGCCATGTCTGGGACCTAAACCACAGCTCGTGGCAACGCCACATCCTTAACCCACTGAGCGAGGCCAGGGATCGAACACACAACCTCATGGTTCCCAGTCTTATTCATTAACCACTGAGCCATGACGGGAACTCCCTAGCAGTCTTTAAGTATGTATGTACTTTAAACTGGGGTAAATAGGGTGGACTTGTTTGCGGTTCTTTAATATTGGGAAATTGTAGAGGGTCCCCCTTTGACCAGCCAACCTTAGGTAGTATTGTATCAAAACTTTTGTTTTAACTCCATTAATATCTGTTTTATCTATCCTATTTCTTAACCACCTCAAGATTTTTATCCTTGTGGGACAAGTCTCTTTAAAATAGCCGGCTTTTTGAGAGTTCCCATTGTGGCACAGTGGAAATGAATCTGACCAGTATCCATGAGGATGCAGGTTCAACCCCTGGCTTCACTCAGTGTTTTGGGGATCCAGCGTTGCTGTGGATGTGGCATACACAGGGTGGCAGCTGTAGCTCTGATTCAACCCCTAGCCTGGGAATTTCTAAATGCAAAAAGAAAATAAAAATTACCCTCTTTTGGGAAGAAGTCTCTAGACTTTCCCTTTAGTTTTTTTTTTTCTAGTTCATCTGTTAATTAACCTAATTGACAACTGATCTAATGGGTTTTTTTTTTTGGTTTGTTTTTTTGGCCTCACCTGCAGCAGGGCTCAAACCCACACCACAGCAGTGACCTGAGCCACAGAGCGACAGTGCAGGATCCTTAACCCACTTCACCGCAAGGGAACTCCTGATCTAATGTTTTTATTAGCATCTCTAAGACCCACTGAGGGGAAACTGAGACTACAAATGTAGCGTCCCAAACCATTTTTGTTGCCATTGTTTATTTATTTTAAACTAAGGGAGTTCTAAATAAATTTAGCTGTTATATTTTTTTGTATCCACCTTCTACTTTGGTCTTTTCATAGGTACAAATAAAATACCTGTTTATAATGAGACCTCTCTAAAAATTTACCAATTTAGAAGCCTCTCTAATTTGAAGGATTCCACACCAGTGTTTTTCTCCTGAGCAAAATCTTCCCAGTGTTGTTCATCTGGGTGACCCAGGTCCGGCTTCTAGAAACTAAGTTCAAGGAAAACCTCCACCTCCAGTGAGGACGTTACTCACTACCAAATAAAACTTAGGATCATCAGCCAATAACGGGAAATCCAAGACCAGAAGAGATGCAGCTAAATTCCTCTGGACCCTCTGCGGAGGCGGTGGGACCCAAGGGGGCCCTGCTGGTACCACGGCTGCAGATCCTGGTAGAGTTCAAGCGAGGACGGACGTTGGCTCTGGGTCCCTTTGTTGATGTCCAGAACGGTGGGCTGAAGGAAAACACACAACCTGAAAGCTGCAAGTTCAATTTTATTTGGGGACCTTACTGAGGACCTAAGCCGGGAGACAGCCTCTCAGATCGCTCTGAGGAACCGCTCCAAAGAGTTAGGGGAGGAGTCAGGATATAGGGGAGCTTTTGTTAAAAAAAAATGTAGTTGAACATCAAAGATGACTGCTCGTCACAAAAACAGACCCCTCCAGTTCATGATTTTAGAGCTTTTCTCTCTTGGAGAAGATGCAAGAATCTGGGCTCATTGAACGTTATTCCTTAGATACGCATCCTAACTCTGGGGCCGGTGCCTGGAGCACAGAAAGCCTCCCTTTTCTGTACGCTCCCTCGGCCTGCACCCTGGGGGTGGGGCTGTGGCTGCAGGGGGTGATGGCTCCATCCCCACTTACTGGAAAGATAGGCAGCAGTCTTTGTTTACTGGAATGGCAGGTAACATTCCTTCTCTCGAAGTTTCCTCTTGAGCGTGCTGCGTGTAAAGATCATTGTGCAATGGGTGCAGATGTCAGTGACTTTTCCTGGGCCTGAAGCTGGACTCGCTATACTTGCCCTTGTTTTTCCCGGATTGGATGGGGTTGCGGGGGTGGGCGGAGGTGGTCAAACCGCAGAGAATCCTTAGGAAAACCTCTGCTGGCTGTGACCTTGCTGTGGGAATAAGGTGTCTTCTGCCTGCTGGAGCCCTGGGCCTTCCGCACCGTCCTAGCCCTGCCTTCTTACGGGTAAAGGAGAGGGCTGCAGACGGCGGTGTGTTGGCCTCAGGTATTGATCTGAATACACTCTTCCTTAGAAACCAGGTACTGTTGTCTGCTTCGCAGTTTCTGAGCACTTGCCTTGTGTTCGCCCTCACAGGCTGGGAGGAAGACAGGGAGCCCGTCTTGGCTCTTACATCACAGTAGCCTCCAGGTGGTCTCCCTGCTCTGCTCCACGCCCCCACCCTCGAGCGGTTGTGATCTTTTTAAGCCTGACATGACCTGTGAACCCTGACTCCCTGTCAGGATTGCGATCTCTGGGCATCACAGGAAATAGCTGAAGGACGTATGCACTTATACAGCACGTCCTCACGGCCACAAGGCAGGGCGGACTCTCCCTCTGCTCTATTAGCCCTGGGGAAAAAAACGGAAGAGCAAGGCCCAGACTCTAGACCTGGGGCGGCTCTGGCTTCTGCCAACAGCTGCAGTACCTACAGCTGTGGACAGGTCCCTGGCTGAGGACTTTGGAATTGACGCCTGTGCTTTTATTACCTACGTGCAGTTTTCATTGTACTATGTACTCCATTTATAGTAGACTCTCAGATTAAGGCACGGTAAAGAGTGAAATAGAAAAAAGTGGTGTTTTTTGGGTTTATTGTTTTTTGCAGAAGTTTCCAGGCCAGGGATTGAAACCCGTACTACAACAGTGATCCAAGCACAGCAATGACAACACCAGGTCCTTACTGCTAGGCCACCAGGGAACTCCTAAAAGTGGTTTGTTTATTTATTTATTTATTTTTTTCACGGCTGCACCCAAGGCATATGGAAGTTCCTAGGCTAGGCATCCAGTTGGAGCTACAGCTGCCGGCTTATGCCACAGTCATAGTAGCACCAGATGCAACCTACACCACAGCTCATGGCAACGCTGGATCCTTAACCCACTGAGTGGGGCCAAAGATCAAACCCAAATCTTCTTGGATCCTAGTCAGGATCGGTTCCAGTGAGCCATAGTGGGAACTCCAAAAGTGGTATTTTTATTTTATTTTTTTCTTTTTGCCTTTTCTAGGGCGGCACCCACGGCATATGGAGGTTCCCAGGCTAGGGGTTGAATCGGAGCTGTAGCCACCGGCCTACGCCAGAGCCACAGCAACGCGGGATCCGAGCCGCGTCTGCGACCTACACCACAGCTCACGGCAACGCCGGATCCTTAACCCACTGAGGAGGCCAGGGATCAAACCCGCCACCTCATGGTTCCTGGTTGGATTCGTTAACCACTGTGCCATGGCAGGAACTCCCAAAGTATTTTTAAATGCAGGTTATCATTCTTATGATAGATAACCAGCATCTATGAAAGAAGATTGTTCAAATGTTTCAAAAAAGTAAAAATGTGGCCTTACTGGTTAGAAAGCAACGAGACGAAAGGTGACAGAGGCAGAACAGCTGGAAAGCGGGAAAGAATCTCATTGTTCCAGCCCCTCAGTCATGTTCAGAAAGAGTATTGCAGCTGGTGAAAAGATAATCAGGCCAGTTAACAGAGAGGACAGAGTGCAGGTGAGTTGTGTAATGACGTGGATGCTTCTTTTATCGAAGGACTAAAGGGTTTTGAAATGGTTCTAGGACGCGGAAGGTGACCTAGCAGATGCTCTGGAAGGGAAGCAGCCACAAGGTAGAAAGTTGATTTTCCTTATGAAGGAATTTAGATGTGGTTTGGGTGTTTTGTTGTTGTTGTTGTTGTTTTGTAATATAGAAAGATAATGCAAATCTAATTGAAGCAACCTGAGTGGGCAGAAAGCTTCTGACCTTAGGTCAAGATTAACATTTACTTGGAGGTGATTACTTTAGTGACTCATCTAAACCCAGGATGTGGTCTTAAGGAGAGGCTGAGTGCTTTGAGGTGAACAGGGTGCTGAGATGTATTTTCTTCATTTTGTAGTCATTACTATATGGCTTTTCTTTGATCTTGTAGTAATTTATTGTTCCGTAGTGGTGTTAGAAATAAGTTTGTTTTCTCGGGTATGAAACAAAGCTTGTGGTGCTTCAGCTGGGTGGTGTACTTTCGTTGTGCCTGTTCAGCCTCTTGATTTTGTGATACTTGAACTTCTAAGGCCCTGCTGTCTCTCTGAGCAAGAGTATTAGAATTCTAGGCAGGAATCAAGCACCTCCTAGCAGTTGAATTACAATTACAGTGTGAATTACAGACTGAAATCCTGTCACGGTGAAGGCAATGTGACAGATTTGATCCTTGGCCTGGAAACCATGTATGTGAAGGTGTCGGGCCTCTGGATGACTTGTCCCTTGAACCTCGTCTCTCACTGCTGTAAGAGAGTGGGATTTCAGTATTGCTCAGTGGCACGTTTCTAAAAACGTGGTTGTGTTTATGCGTTTTAGCCCTCTGTCTTGGATGTATGGAGGGGTGGGCATGGATGATCTTTCTTGGCTACTTTAATTCCAATGAGTGCCTTATATTTAGCAGAAAATACCCCCAAAGTCTGCATAGATGTCTGTCTTGAGCCAATGACCTGTTTCAATTCAAGCAGTGTCATATTCGAGTCTCCTCATGAGCCTTGGGGAGGGTTAGGAAGTGTCCTCAGTGGCTCAGTATCAAAAGGGAGTCACAGCAGGAGAAGTGATTGCTCGGGTCAGGCTAGCAGAGTTTGGCCTTTGAAGACGCGGAAGCTGGCTTAGTTAAGAAAGTCAAGGCATCCCCGCGGTGGTGAAGTGGATCGGCAGCGTCTCTGCAGCACCTGGATGCAGGTTCAATCTGCAGGTTTGATCCCCAGCTGGGCGCAGTGGGTTAAAGGATCCAGTGTTGGAGTTCCCGTCGTGGTGAAGTGGTTAACGAATCCGACTAGGAACCATGAGGTTGTGGGTTCGATCCCTGGCCTTGCTCAGTGGGTTCCGGATCCGGCGTTGCTGTGAGCTGTGGTGTAGGTCGAAGACGAGGCTCGGATCCCATGTTGCTGTGGCTGTGGCGTAGGTCGGCGGCTACAGTTCCGATTAGACCCCTAGCCTGAGAACCTCTATGTGCCGTGGGAGCGGTCCTAGAAAAGGCAAAAAGACCGGGGAAAAAAAAAAAAAGAAAGAAAGAAAGAAAAAAGAAAGTATCCAGTGTTGCTGCTGCCGCTGCTGCTGCAGGGTAGGTCTCAACAGCTGCTCAGATCTGATCCTTGGCCTGGAAGCTCCATAGGTCAAAGTGTCAGGCCTCTGGATGACTTGTTCCTTGAGCCTTCGCTCTTACTGCTCTAAGAGAGTAGGATTTCAATATCATTCTTCATGTTCACAGATTAAAACTAAGCTCTTTTAACTTCCTGGGTGCCACTTTCTAAGAGGTTTTCTGCTTTTGCAGTTTCCAAAATTGAATAGTGTTTCAAATGCGATAATACTAGAGAAGTTTGGGGGTACAGAATCAATTACAAGTTATTTTGGTTTGGGGCACTTCTACTCTGATACACTCAGGTGTAGCTTTCGTGTTGTGTCCTGTTTAGGTGTTCCTGGAGCTTCTTCAGTCGGTGGCTTGATACCATTGCTCCATTTTTGGGACGGTATTTGTTCAAATATTGATTCTGCTCCATTTTTTTTCTCCCTCCCAGGTCTCCACTTACACGTATGCCAGACCTTTTTCATCAGCAGCCTCCTGTGTTTCTTAGCTCTTTTATGTAGTTTTAAAAAAGCCTATTTTTTTTCCAATCTTTTCAGTCTGGACTGTTTTTGTTTCTTTTCCATGGTGATAATTTTCATACACCCTTCAATCTCGATGTTTTCTACATAGTAGTTTCAGTTCACTAATTCTTTCCTAATCTGTTTAAACTGCTAGTAAACTTATCTATGGATTTAAAAAAAAAAAAAAAAGATTCTTGGGAGTTCCTATTGTGGCACAATGGAAACAAACCTGACCAGGATCCATGAGGTTGCAGGTTTGATCCCTGGCCTTGCTCCAGAGGGTTAAGGATCCGGCTTTGCCATGAGCTGTGGTGTAGGTTGAAGACACGGCTCAGATCCCGAGATGCTGTGGCTGTGATGTGGACCGGCAGCTGTAGGTCTGATTAGCCCCCAGCCTGGGAACCTCCATATGCCTAGGATGCGGCCCTAAAAAGACAAAAAAAAAAAAAAAAAAAGAAAAAAGCCTAGAGTTTAAATTCAAAGAAATCTCTCTTGTCTCTGACTGCCTGGCCAATTCCCTTTTTGTAATAACTCTGTCATAGATGAAAACAAAAACGGGGTCATCGTGATTACCTGGTCTGTCCGTGATCTTGAATTGTATCATAATATACTTTTCAAGTCAGATCTGACTCCACCTTATTTTTTCCTGCTTCATGAGTTTTAAGTAGTTTTATATCTAAGGAGTAAACATCCCTATTATGCAATGTTCTGTTGCCATCTGATTGGAGTTTATGTATTCAGAGTTGTGTCTGCCTCCCTAATAAAAGTTCCAGGGTTGTTGTTATTGCTGCAATACGGCCTGTTCATTGGAAGTGCAGGTGTTTATTTCATTGCAGTTTTAAATGGACTTGTTTAATTTTTTTTTTTTTTTTACGACTAAACCTGTGGCGTATGAAAGTTCCCAGGCTAGAGGTTGAATCAGAGCTGCAGCTGAGAGCCTATGGCACAGCTACAGCACCAGATCCCAGCCCCGTCAGTAACCTACACTTCGGCTTGGGGCAAGGCCAGATCCTCAACCCAGTGAGGCAGGCCAGGAATCAAACCCGCATTCTCACGGATGCTCTGTGGGGTTCTTAACCCACTGAGCCACGTTTTGGGAACTTCTAAAAGTTTTCTTAAGGTAGTTCATTGGATCCAGTATATCCATAATATTTTTACTTAAACATATAATCAGTATAAAAATGACTAATGTGGCATTTTACATTAAAATTTTTTGATGTCTGTTTAAATTTTTTTTTAAATTGAGATATAATTGGCATATAACATTGTGTTATTTCAGGTATATAACATAATGATTTTATTTTAGTTTTGGAGCAGTTCAATAATTGTTTTAATCTTGAAAGAAATCATCTTCGAACAAAATGGTAACGTTTTAAGAATTCAGAGAGTGTAATAAAGATGTCAGAACTGTCCAGATGCTCATTGTGCAATTGGAAACCACTCAAAAGTTGACACAAGTCTCCAAAAAAGAAAAAGAAAAAAAGGTCAATGAGCTCATTCATTCTTGCAACATCTGCCAGAAGCTACGGCTTCTTCTTCTTCTTCTTCTTTTTTTTTGTCTTTTTGCCATTTTCTTGGGTTGCTCCTGCAGCATATGGAGGTTCCCAGGCTAGGGGTTGAATCGGAGCTATAGCCGCTGGCCTACAACCAGAGCCACAGCAACACGGGATCCGAGCCGCGTTTGCAACCTACACCACACCTCACGGCAACGCCGGATCCTTAACCCACTGAGCAAGGCCAGGGATCACACCCGCAACCTCATGGTTCCTAGTCGGACTCGCTAACCACTGAGCCACGACGGGAACTTCTGCTATGGCTTCTTGAAGCACTAATATGTTTTCTGTCTTCTTTCGTTGCTCTCTCAAATGAAGAGCTAGCAAAATTCATCATATATCTCTTTCTGTCCTGGTGTCTGGTCTCACTGAGGTCCAGGTTCTTCATGTCTCTGCGCAGAAGGAATTTAGCGAGAGCCAAAGTGATAGGCGAGACATAGATTTATTAACATATGATGCTTGTAAGAAATGCAAGCGGGCAGACAAGGAGGCTTTGCCCCAAAATGATGTTATATGTTGTGAAATGTTCGCCACAGTAAGTCTAGTCAACATCCACCACACACAAAAGTCACCGTTTTTAGTTTTTTTCTTTTTATGATGAGAACTTCTAAGATCTCTCTTAGCAACTTCCAAATACATAATACGGTATCATTAGCTGTAGTCACCATGTTATGCGTTATATCCCCAGGACTTACTCATTTTATAACTGGAAGTTTGTACCACAGTGGACTTGTTCTGTTTTGCTTTTTGCGGCATGTGGAGGTTCCCAGGCTAGGGGTCGAATTGGTGCTACAGCTGCTGGCCTACACCACAGCCACAGCAAGGCCAGATCCCCGCCCCGCTGATGCCAGGGATCGAACCCACATCCTCATGGGTAGCGGTCAGGTTTGTTTCCACTGGGCCACAACGGGAACTCTCAACAAGCTTGTTTTCAGTTGATTGTTAACTGCTGTTTGCAGGCTCATTTACCTGGACCATCAACTTACTGTTGCTTTTCCCTCTGCAGAAAGGCAGAAACACTCCAGATGTCCTCCAATAGTTACCAAGTTTCAATCCCGATGTCAAAAAGGAACACCAATGGCCTGCCGGGGTCCAGCTCCAATGAGCTGAAGACGTCTGCTGGGGGAGCTGTGTTAAGCTTTCATGACATCTGCTATCGAGTGAAAGTGAAGAGTGGCTTTCTTTTTTGTCGGAAAACGGTTGAGAAGGAAATACTGACGAACATCAAGTACGTCGTCCATGAACTTTTACTGAAACAGGTTCATTGTCGTGCAGTGCGCGTCTCAGGTTTTGCTTAGTGCAGATCAAGGTACCGGTCTGCACAGGTAGACAGACACACGCTCTTCATTGCTTTCGGCTAAACGAGCTGAGCGGTGAGCCAGTTGGATGAGATGTTGGGTGTATGTATGTACATGTAAGACAACTGGAGCTTAGCTCACGTCTAAGAGACGGAAGAGAGTTTAGGACCCAAAGTAACACACTCGGTTGTCTTACAGAATTCAAGTCCGTACAAAACTATGATTTTTCTTCCCGCCATCCAGCAACTGACTCATCACATGGTGGTGGCGTGGGCGATAGAGGGACCCCTGAGTGTGAGAATAAGGAGAGGAATGGGAGGTGAAAAGCTTTTATCTTTTGCTGCATATGCCCAGACTAGCATCGACTGACCTTTCTGAAAAGCTGCCAGGTTATTTGTGGAGCAAAGAATGAAGAAAAGTGCTGGTCACTTGAGATGTTTTGCTGCTAAATGGAAGTTAGCAAATGATTTGCAATATGTGCAGGTTGAGTAAATTGAATATATTACTGCTCGAGGGTATATTTGTCTTGCTTATGTTTTGTTTGTTTGTTTGTTTGTCTTTTTTGCCATTTCTGGGGCTGCACCCGAGGCGTATAGAGGTTCCCAGGCCAGGGGTCCAATCAGAACTGCAGCCGCTGGCCTACACCACAGCCCACTGAGCAAGGACGGGGATCGAACCCGCAATCTCATGGTTCCTAGTCGGATTCATTACCCACTGAGGCACGATGGGAACTCCCTTGCTTATGTTTTAAAGTCCAATCAGAACTGCAGCCGCCGGCCTACACCACAGCCCACTGAGCAAGGACGGGGATCGAACCCGCAATCTCATGGTTCCTAGTCGGATTCATTACCCACTGAGCCACGATGGGAACTCCCTTGCTTATGTTTTAAAGCTAGTAGTGTGTTAACTTGCTAACACTAATGGTGTCGTCTGCTCAAGGCTTTACAGTGTTTTTATGGTTGAGTGGTATGCATTTCAGCAACAGGTGAGTTCATCCTTACACGCATTTCTAGGTTCATAAAAACTCAGTCAAATCTTGTAATCATTTCAAATTTTAGTAATTAAGAGGATGCCAGGGATTGTTTTTCTTGCTTACTCACATTTCTGGTGTAGGCAGTGGTGTTTCTTTTTCCTATTTGCTGGTTTCAACTGAGTTTGTCTAGGATGGGCAAAGGGTGCTCTCATTTATCTTGTTTATTTGTTTATTTTTTTAGGAGTGCAACTGAGGCATATGGAAGTTCCCAGGCTAGAGGTCAAATCAGAACCACAGCCACATGGATCCAAGCCCTATCTGCAACCTTCGTTGAAACTCATGGCAATGCTAGATCCTTAACCCACTGAGCGAGGCCAGGAATCGAACCTCCATCCTCATGGATACTAGTTGGGTTTGTAACCCACTGAGCTATAGCAGGAGCTCCGTCACTTTGTTTCTTTATGTGCTCACTGCTGTTGATATTTTTCTGGACCATGTGAGAACAGGCTGCCCATATGATGTTCCATTATCACCACCTCCTCCAGTAAATATTTCTAGAGACAGGGACTCTCCCTTATATAACCACTCAGTCATTGCCTGGGAGCAGTCCAGGGGTGGCCTCAGCCTGAACATAGGGGCGGGTCCTGGGGGGCTGCTGCTCAGCCACGCTTCTCAGCACGTTGTGTCTCTTCAGTCTCATCCACGCTGTCGTTTTTCTGTCCCATCCCTTAACCTTGATTACCTGCCCAGGTTGGGGTCTGCCAGCCTTCTTTAGTATAATGTCACCATCATCCCCTTTGTAATTGATAAATATTATGAAGGGAGATACTCTAACATTATTCCATTATTCCAAAATCCTATTTCTCAAAAAAAAAAAAAAAATCCTCTTTCTCATTAAACTTCAACCCACTCGCACTAACCCCCATTGATGACTCCTGCCCGAAACAGCAGTAACCATCTGATTTGGTAGTTAAAAAGGTGATTTTTAAAATTTTCACCCATTTCTTCTGTATGTACTTGTTTGTACTCTAATAAAAGGAAAAACTTGATTCGTCATCTCTTTATTCCCCACAGAGGGAAATGAGATTCTTATTCTCACCCATTTATTTCCACCAGTGTAGGCCCATGGGTTTGTCTTTTGTCAGTTGCACCTTATGGTCATTATCCACCTTGATGCTCTTCTAGTCCTGATTTGGTCAGTGGGAGACTTTCAAGGTAGTTCTGGTTAGTTTTGTTTGTTTGTGTTTTTAGCTTATTCTTTGGATATAGTCTCTCATTCTTTGAATGTTTTGTTGGCATGGCAAGAAGGTTCAGACTGTGTGCTTACCCTGTGTCAGACCTGGAATCAGCTTTTTTCTTTTTTGTGGAGGGTCGTATTTTACAAATCAAGATCTGTGTGTTTGGAATGTTCATTGCTCTTAGGATATTATAGCTTCTCAGGGAACAGACCTAGGGAAGGTATGTGTGTTTCGGTATATCTAGAACTTTCTATATCTATCTGTGTATACAGATTAAAACCTGTGACTTCTCATTACTATGTCCTCCAGTGTAGATCTAACACTCTCAGCTTCTTTCCACATTTCCAAGGTCATAAAAAGTGAGAAAAAAGTGAAAAACCTGATTCTCATTGTCTTTGACTTTCTCCATCAGTTTTCTTATTCCTCAGCATAAATGGTCTTCTGTCACTCCAGCTGTGCCTTCTCTTCCTCCCACCTCCCTTTGCAGCCTGTGTTCTTAGGTGCTGGCATTGCTACACCTCTGCCCGCTTCAGTCACCTTCCCCTTAGGAGGGAAGGGGAAGGCTAATAGAAATGACTGTCGTATTAATATTTGAACATGAAGTGACAAGTAGGGGATGCAGATTTTCTTTCCGATCAGTCTATACCTGTTTTTCCCTAAGTTTTCCCTACTTCTCGACACTTGTTTTTATTGAAAACATTTCTTTTGGTTTTCTCAGAAGTGCTTGTCATTTATAGAAGTGTTGATACTCACTTATTCCACAAATTTTGAATGTCTGCTAGGTGCTTGACATTGTGCAAGATGCTGATGACACAGATAAGCCCTCTGTCCTCAGAAACCGTCTAGTCTAGTGGGGGATTAGGACTAGAGTACCTCACTGTGTCATCCTACTGTGAAGAAGGATTAGGAGACACCGCGCATGTCCTCAACCCTAAATCGAGGTTCAGGGGTGTGGGGAGGAAGGAAATGAAGATTGTGTGTGTCTGGGTAGGGCAGGATTGTGTAGGGCAGGTAGGGAGGGGCCGTGCTCTGAGCACTGAGAGTGGCATTGACAACTCTTTTATAAACCGAGACCGAAGGATTAACCATTACCCACTAAGAAGTAATACATGTGATGTGACTTCTTTCACCGGGTTTCTTTATGTGTATTCTATACTCAGTAGTCCACTGAGCTCCATGCTGTTGGGGTAGGAGGTAAGGCAAGATGACATAATTCTCTTTCTTGGCCACACCCGAGGCATGTGGAAATTCCTGGGCCAGGGATCAGATTTGTGCCACAGCAGTGACAACACTGGATCCTTATCCTAATGAGCCACCAAGGGAACTCCCTGACATAATTCTTATTGGAAAGGTTTTACAGGGTAGTGAGGGGGACTTTGCTGCAAGTAAATGCTGTAAAGCAATAAATAAGGGTGGGGAACTGATTTCAAGGGATGAGAGTAGGGCATAGGGTAGGGTAGGGAACCAAAGGAATTGTTGGCATGGACTAGAGCAGGAGTCAGCAGATTTTTCTGTGAAGGGCCTGTGAGTAAATCTGTTCAGCTTTGGAGGCCGCCATTGGTGTTGCAACTGCCCATGCCGGCTGTTACGGCATGAAAGCAGCCATAGACATCCGTAGAGGAGTGGGTAAAGCTCCATCCCAATAACACTTTGTTTATGAAAACAGAAACCAGGTGACAGCTGTAGACTGCTGATCCCTAGACAAGAATGAAAATCCTCTGAGGCCCAGGACTTGATTTTATTCTCAGCTCTGTCCCATGTTCTAGAAGAGTGTCTTGTTAGACATAGTAGACACTGGATAATCATGCTGAATGAATGGAGGGAGAATTAGCCACTGCTCCAAACTGGAACTGTTGCCATGGTGATTGTACATTATTGTTGTTTTCTGCAGTGTTAGAGCTTAGTGCCTCATGGAGCCCAACTCAAGGATCTGTAAAACCCTTGGTCTTAGAATACTTAGATTCTGTTTGGGGTTAGTCATTTCTGATTGCTTTGTCTTGATTTGAGGAGGTATTTTGGAAACCTAGAATGGTTTTCTGGCAATGATATCTTAGTGGATAACAAGCTTATTCCTCATTATTTCAGAAGCTCTTCCTTGAATGCTGTTAATAAAGAAGGTACATACCGCGCTTTGGCTAAATGCATCTTGAGCATTCACTCACCACTAGCATGTCTTTTTACATCTGTGGGGGAAGGTCACTGAAAGAATAAGAGATTTGTCTGTTTTACAGCTTGTTCCTGGTTTACCGAACTCATTTATTTGTCCAGTGTTTCAGTGAGAGTCACTCCGGCTGATGAGCAAAGTGAAAAGTACATGTCACCCTAGCACCAGCCATTTCACAGCTGTGACAGTGCACGCACAGTGGTCCGTATATGCGGAGGCCTCCTGATGGAAACACTGGGGTACATGGAAAAGTTTATCAGTCACGGCAATTCTGTGATCATGGCAATTGGCTTCTGCAGGAATTATCTGAGAGTGAAATAGCCTTTGACTTTAAACCTTCCATTTGGAATGGGTAGTGTTTTCTCTGTGGACTACTTTTTTTCTTTTTTTCTGGCAATGCCCACAATATGAGGAAGTTCCCAGGCCAGGGATTGAACCTGAGCCATAGCAGCGACCCAAGCCACTGCAGTGAAAACAGCAGATCCTTAACCCACTGCACCACACGGGAATTCCATGGAATAACTTTGACTTACCTGCCAGTTCCAAAGAGAGGCTGGACTTGGTAACCAGGGTTTTGAAAGGGCCTGGAATTCCTCGGTTTCATCAGGCGGATGTAACTGCAGAGCCTGCCCGTCATTCTCTTTGGTCCAGCCCATCCTCCTTAACCATTCTACCCAGCAACCATTCTACACTCAGATCAAAGTATTTGCCGTCTTCTTGAGTCTCAGCACAGTCAACCCTGCCTTAAATTTTTTTCTTTTTAGGGCCGCACCCACAGCATATGGAGCTTCGTAGGCTAGAGGTCAAATTGCAGCTGCAGCTGCTGGCCTACACCATAGCCACAGCAACTGGGGATCTGAGCCGCGTCTGTGACCTCCACTGCAGCTCACAGCAATGCCAGATCCTGAACCCACAGAGCAAGGCCAGGAATGGAACCTGCATCCTCATGGATACTAGTCAGATTCCTTTCCACTGAGCCACAACGGGAACTCCCCTTTCTGTCTGGATGTTCACTACCCTCAAACGTCTGTGCTTAGTCTATATATCCTTCAAGGCTCTCTCCAATAGAAAGTGGCATCCACTACTTCTAAACCGAGAATGTCCCAGTCCATTTTTTTCTGATACTGTACAAGGAAGAAGACAAGATTATCCTGAGGGTATATGTTTTACTTTTCTAATTTGATTAAGAATTTGATGTGGGTGAAGAATTGGGGATATTTTCTTTGTACGCCTCGAGGTGCTTTTTTTCCAGCCATTGGGTTTCTTCTTCTTTTTTTTTTTATGTTGTCTATTTAGGGCTGTACCGGCGACGTATGGATGTTCCCAGGCTAGGGGTCGAATCAGAGCTATCGATGCTGGCCTGTGCCACAGCCCCAGCAACCCAGGATCCTTAACTCACTGAGCAGAGCCAGGGATCGAACCCACATCCTCATGGGCACTCGTTGGCTTCCTTACCGCTGAGCCCCGACCGGAACGCCCAGCCACTGAATTTCTGTTTCAGATATATTGTTTCTTGTGTGACTGGATTGGAGCAGTGGGAATGCTGCTTAGGTAGCACATGAGGTGGCGTGAAGCTGATTCTCATCAGGCATCACCCAGGACTGTTCTGCACTTTACACTGCGAGGGAGGAGTGAGGGGAGCAAAGGGCTTCGCCAGCGTCTGCGACATCAAGGAACCTAGAAAGTTCTTGTGTCCTTTTCCAAAACAATTTAAATGTAGTAGAAGAGAAGTGAAAGAGGAGTTCCCGTGGGGGCCCAGTGGTTAACGAATCCGACTAGGAACCCTGAGATTGCGGGTTTGATCCCTGGCCTTGCTCAGTGGGTTAAGGATCTGGCGTTGCCACGAGCTATGGTGTAGGTCGTAGACGCGGCTCAGATCCCGCGTTGCTGTGGCTCTGGTGGCTACAGCTCCAATTCGATCCCTAGCCTGGAACCTCCACATGCCGCAGGAGTGGCCCTAGAAAAGGCAAGAAAACAAAAAGACCCAAAAAAAAAAAAAAAAAAAAAAAGAGGTGAAAGGAATTAAGACCCAAGGCGGTTTTCTTCTAAGTCCTCAGTAGTGATTGACATTTTTTGTGTGCTAGATTTCTGTTAACCAACAATTGAGTATCTTTTTCCTTTGAGAGTTGATTGGTGCCTTTTTTTCTCCCCCTTGTCGGCAATTTCATCGGTTTTCACTGAGTGTGTTAAATGCCAACCCTAAATAATAGACTTGCTTTTAAAGTGGGTCAGTAACTTGGTGTGTTTTTGCATTTGCAGTGGGATCATGAAACCTGGCCTCAATGCCATTCTGGGACCCACAGGTGGAGGCAAATCTTCGTGAGTATAGCAGTATAAGTAAGCTTTCTCTTGGTAGTTTTAATGTGTGGCTTTTGAAAATGGAGCTAGAGTTGGCATGCAATCTTACATCAGTTGCAGGTGTGCCACACAGCGATTCGACACTGGCACCCATGGTGCCATGATCCCCGTGGTCCGTCTAGCCCTCTGTGCCGATACAGAGTTACTGGAGCATCACTGCCCGTGCTCCTCACACTGTGTCTTACATCCCCGTGGCTCACTGACTGTATAAGTGGAGCTTTGTAGCTCTTGGTCTCCTTCCTGTTCCCCACCCCGAGTTTCAGTGTGCCTTTAAAGATCAGCTTTATGTGAGCAGGTGCTCGTTGCGCTTTGTCTGGGCGTCTGGTCCAGGTCTGGGTGCGGTGGGGAGCGTGCAGTTGTGCTGGGTTGTGGTTCTGTCCTGAGGTTGGGGACGTCTTGCTAGGTCAGCCTTCCTAACAGGACATGATCAGGCGATTGGCATGCAGCTGTCAGCCGTGGTTTGTGCTGTGGACAGGGAAGGGAAGGGGTACAATGGAGAGTGGGGAGGCGGAGCCCGAGGCGAAAGGGAGGGCTTGAGTCTTAGACCGAGGGGCACAGGGCCTGCCTCGGGACCTCAGGACCGGATATCGCACAGCCTGGAGGCAGTTTGGGTGCTCTGTGCCGGATCAGCCCGCAGCGCTTTGCTTGCATTCACGTTTTTGGGCTTTATTGTAGCATGTAGTTAAAAAAAAAAAAAAAAGAAAAGAAAAGAGAAAAGAGGTGAGCCTTGAAAGAGCTGTATATCTTTATATACACATAAAACAATATGAGTCTTGAAAAGTTAATATTCTAACTTGAGCAGAATTTGGATTCAGGTGAGCTGAGAGCGAAAACCCAGGTTGGATGGAAAAAAAGCCGCAACAACGCATTTTTTTTTGAACAGGTTGTTAGATGTCTTAGCTGCAAGGAAAGATCCGCATGGATTATCTGGAGATGTTTTGATCAATGGAGCACCTCGACCTGCCAATTTTAAATGTAACTCAGGTTACGTGGTACAGGTAAGTATTTGTGGACTTGCATTATGGGTTTCTCTGTTTCTGTACTGGGCGAGTGCCTTGGCTCACAGGGGAGTGTGTTTCTAATTGACTGTGGGACATCCTTATAGAAACAGTTTTTCTTTATGTCAGCTTTTCATAATCTCCCATAAGATTCAGCACAGGATTCAGTGGAAAGAATCTGGAATATGCCTCCTGTAAGGGCAGTGATATCAATTCTTGTTGTCGTATCATTTCTAAAGGACATGACTGTTTTCTGCTTTCTTCACTTCACTTCTCTCCATCCTCGAGCTTAGAACTGTGTTTGGCAGATCTTTGTGTTAAACAGTCTGGAAATGTAGTGCTGGTAATCCCCTGTGTTCTCTCTGGGCGAGCAGATTGGGGACGAGAAGGATTTCATCAGGCTTTGCAGCAGTCTGCATCCTGGAGCTATTGTAAATTGTCTAATTGCAAGCTTGTTATTAGCTAGAACTTGGGTATTTTCTTTCTTTCTTTTTTTTTGGTCTTTTTAGGGCTGCACCCACGGCACATGGAAGCTGCCAGGCTAGGGGTCCAATCGGAGCTACAGTTGCCAGCCTCCACCACAGCCGCAGCAAAGCCATGTCCGAGCTGTGTCTGTAACCCTGACCACAACTCACGGTAACACTGGATCGTGAACCCACTGAGCGAGGCCAGGGATTGATCCTGCGTCCTCATGGATACCCGTCCGGTTCGTTAACCACTGAGGCGGGACGGGAACTCGGGGTATGTTGTTTTTATGAATAAGGTACGTGCACTACAGAGCGATGGTCTTGTGAAAATGCCATTTTGCTTTAAGGATGACGTCGTGATGGGAACGCTGACAGTGAGAGAAAACTTACAGTTCTCGGCAGCTCTTCGGCTTCCGACCACCATGACAAATCATGAAAAAAATGAGCGGATTAACATGGTCATTCAAGAGTTGGGTCTGGATAAAGTGGCCGATTCCAAGGTAATGTAGAGCAACGAGAGTGTCATAGCTGGCCAAGTGGGCCCTGTGTGGATAGTGGAACTTCTTCAGCGGTTTTCTGGCACATGTGTGGTCCCGAGTGGCTGCTCTCTGGAACCGTGAGAAAAGCGACGGGTTATCTAGCCTGAAGATGGGAGTGAACCAGTTTAAGAAACTAGGCATGATTGAACCCTGGAAAAGCAGTGTGGCCGTGTGCTCTAGCGTGTGAGTGTTCTTTGGCAAAGCATCCGTGGTCTTTCCACGTGATGCAGCTCTGGCTTCTCGCCCACGCCGACTGTTTGTCATGCCTCGTGTCGTGTCGTCACCCCTCCTGTCGTGTCGTCACACTAACCTTCCTTCTTCCTGTTTTCTTTTCCCCTTTTAGCTGTGCTTCTCTTCCTCCAGGGGACTTTGGTCCATCACTTTTGAGAGGTATACGTCTGGCATTCACAAATGGTGAACTTCCAGGGGCTCCTGCTCTGTATGCTTCCCTTTGCTGTAATTTGGCTTCTAAAATTATATTCAGTAGTATTAGGGTGTATTTCTTTCTTTCTTTTTTTTTTTTTTTTGTCTTTTTTCTTTTGAGGGCCGTACCCGCAGCATATGGAGGTTCCCAGGCTAGGGGTCTAATTGGAGCTGCAGCTGCTAGCCTATGCCACAGCCACAGCCAAACAGGACCCGAGCCACATCTCTACACCACAGCTCACAGCAATGCCAGATCCTTAACCCGCTGAGCGAAGCCAGGGATTGAACCCGCAACCTCATGGTTTCTAGTTGGATTAGTTTCCGCTTCTCCACATTGGGAACTTCTAGGGTGTATTTCTAATTTGAGTACATCCAAATTGCTTTTCTGGAGCTGTTCTTTTGGCACTTTTGTCTCCCGTCCCTCCCTCCCTCCCCTCCCCTCTCCCTTTCTTCTGCCAGTGTTTACTTACAGACTGTGATGTGCTGGGCTCTTTTAGGATGTAGAAATAACAGCTGTAGGCACGAGAGAGGAAAGTAATTCCTTTTGTGGGTTATGGAGACTCAAAAGAAGAAATGTGATGAATGAGTACAACTTTACAGTCGATGGCTAGGTATGAAAAATTTGCCAGGAAGACAGCTAAAGCTTTTTGGCTGGGAAGACGTCTAAAACTTTGGATGAGAATGAACTTTTTAGATTGTGATGGCGGTAGTTCAATCCACCTGTGATATCCTTTACTTAGATTTACAAAGAATGGCGATATTCAGCTGAGTGGTGCTTCATATGATACTTTCTGACATTCTTTAAATATATTGCTTATTTTGTTTGGAGGAATAACTCTGAGATGCCACTACTTCCACTTATTTTCATTTTATGAGTGATTAGGTTTTGATTATGTTGGCTCTGTTTCTTTAATTTTGTTTTTCCAGTAGGCATTTACCATTCTTCACCTTTAGGTAAAAGTTCTCTCCTGATAGACAGTCATTGCCCAACGTTCGATGCGTGGATTTCTAGGGAAAATAAGCTGAAGGGTATGATTGACTTAGAACTTACTAATCTAATTAGTTGAAATAATACATTAAAATTTTTTAACTTTTATTTTTTTCCTTTTAGGGCTGCACCTGCGGCACATGGCAGTTCCGAGACTAGGAGTTGAATCGGAGCTGCAGCTGCAGGCCTACACCACAGCCACAGCAATGCCAGCTTTGAGCCACACCTGTGACCTATGCCGAAGCTTGTGGCAGCACCAGATCCTTAACCCATTGAGTGAAGCCAAGGATCGAACCCACATCCTCATGGATATGAGTCAGGTTCTTAACCCACTGAGCCACAACAGGAACTCCAAAATCTTTAAACTTTTAACTAAAATTTAAGGATAACAATTAGAGTAGTCTGATTACTTGTTACTGAGTCCAAACTTGTAAGTCTCGCTGCATGACAGGGCAGTAAATTGAGAGATGTGTCCTTGGGGTCAGGGAGAGTGACTTTATTTGGAAAGCCAGCAAATGGAGAAGACGGTGGACTCTTGTCCCAAAGAACCAACTCACCCAAGTACGAACTCAGGCTTCTTTTATACTAAAAGAGGAGGCGAGGTGTGGTTGGTTGTTGCAGCCCTCTTGGGGCCAGAATCCTTTGTTCTTGCAGCCATCCCTGTGGCTCTGGTCGCCGTGTTCCTATAATCCTCCAAGCAGACAAAGGCTACTCTCTGTCCCACAGCCTTTTACTCCGTATGAGTGACAGTGGTATACCTTTAAAGGTCGAGGTCTAGAGAATGGGCTGCCCTGTATATTTCAGGCCTTCGGCAACAGTCTTTCACAAAAAGTGCAGAGCCAGCGTGACTAAGCACAGGCAGTGGCGCCCGAAGATGAGAGCTCTAGGAACAGACTCCGTCTGGAGACAGATTTGGTCTTTGTTACATAGTGATGACGTGACCATCAGGTAATTGATGTAATGGTACGATTACTAATAACATTTAGTAATTATAACAACTAGATTTCCCAGGTGTTCATCTTACCTCGTAATCGCCTCAGTTTATGTTTTCGGAAGCATTTTAAGGAAACTTAGGCGTATCATGGTATGTCGCTCCTGATCCTACTTCCGCATCTTCAAGAGAAGAACTTTGCCTGCATTTCCGCAGCACCATTATCAACTAACCAAATTAACGGTGTCTTGCTATCGGCTATGCCCAGGTCCTATCTATTCGCATTTCCCCAGCTGTGACCCAAGCGTCCCTGCCAGCTCAGGTGTTATAACACCAGTAAAGGGCAGGGGTAGCACTTGCTCGTGTCTCTTTGCAGACTCTTAATGTAGGAGTTGTTTCCTAGGGAATTCCCTGGTGGCTCAGCGGGTTAAGGATCCAGCGTTGTCACTGCTGTGGCTTGGGTTGCTGCTGTGGTGAGGGTTCCGTCGCTGGCCTGGGGACTTCTGCACGCTGTGGGTGTGGCCAAAAAGAAGAAGAAAAGGAGAATTCTTACCTCCCCCTAAGCCTTTCTGGTCCCCCACCACACAGTGACATGACTCGTTGGAAACACCCAGCCAGTTGCCCCGTAGAAACTCTGCCTCCTGAATTTGTCAGAAGGAGTGAGTGAGGCATTCTGCAGTGAGTTAGGGTGTAGGGGGGTTCAATGAGGGAAGCTTTGGTGGTTTCAGAGGTGCCAGTGTGATGTTGTGTCAAGTGAACGTTCTTGGCGTCAGTGGCATAGTGGTTAGCATAGCTGCCTTCGAAAGTGAACTTTCCCAGCTGCCAGGCCACACTTTGGACTTTTTGGGGTGGGCAGTGGGAGGGTGATGGGGAGGGTATGAGAAACTAACAAATTATAATAAATGCTTTCAGCTTTCGTCTCCTCTCCCCATCTCCCTTTTTAGTCTTGATTTCACCATGTCAGAACTGTATCTATTAGTGTTCTAGCTTAACTGTCTTAAAACTAAATATTTGATGGGATCAGAAACATACGGAACTGTTCAAAGCGTGGGTTTCCTTTTGGGATTAACCACTTCCCAGCTCTGAGCTGAGCCTCAGTGTATTCTTCAAATTAAAGAGCAACCTTTGGAGTTCCCGTCGTGGCGCAGTGGTTAACGAATCCGACTAGGAACCATGAGGTTGCGGGTTCGGTCCCTGCCCTTGCTCAGTGGGTTAACGATCTGGCGTTGCCGTGAACTGTGGTGTAGGTTGCAGACGCGGCTCGGATCCTGAGTTGCTGTGGCTCTGGCGTAGGCCGGTGGCTACAGCTCCGATTCAACCCCTAGCCTGGGAACCTCCATATGCCGCGGGAGCGGCCCAAGAAATAGCAACCACCACAACAACAACAAAACAACAACAAAAAAGACAAAAGACAAAAGACAAAAAAAAAAAAAAAAAAAAAGAGCAACCTTAGCTCTTCTCCCACATAGTCATTTATTTGCTGTTCAGAATCAGCGAGGCTGATGAGAGAAAGTGCCCCTGCTAGGGTTGGCACGTGTCAGGAGCTGCACGAGCAATCGTGGCTCTGGTTGTTACTGTTCATAACGATAATATTTGTGCTTTAGGTGGGAACCCAGTTTATCCGTGGTGTGTCTGGAGGAGAAAGAAAACGGACTAGTATTGCAATGGAGCTTATTACTGACCCGTCCATCTTGTTCCTGGATGAGCCCACGACTGGCTTAGACTCCAGCACAGCAAATGCTGTCCTTTTGCTCCTGAAGAGGTAAAGGCTCTGCGACTGTGATGCTTTCATGCATCCAGTATCTGTTCACCTGCTCTGTACGAGGTGTTATTCTTAGTGCAGGGGATCTAGTAGTAAGCACGACAGACACAAACTTCTCCCTTCTTTGTTGGAGGGAAACAGTCAACTAACAGGGAGAAGTGGCTCATGAAAATGAAACACACTGGGTGGCTTAAAACAGAACTGTGGCTTTTCACATTCCTGGAGGTTAGAAGTCCAGGATCAGGAGATCAGCAGGGCTGGTTCTTCTGCGTCCTTTCTCCTTGGCTTGTGGGTGCCTGTCTTCTCTCTGCGTCCTCGCTTCATTTTCCCTTGGTGTGTCTGTGTCCTGTTCTCCTCTTTTTTCGTTGTTTTTTTTGTTTTTTGTTTTTTAGGGCTGCACCCGTGGCATATGGAGGTTTCTAGGCTAAGGGTCCAATCAGAGCTACAGCTGCTGGCCGCCGCCACAGCCACAGCACATCAAATCAGAGCCACATCTTCAGCCTACACCACAGCTCATGAAAATGCCAGATTCCTTTTTTTTCATCTTTTTGCATGTTTTCTTGAGCCACTCCCGCGGTTGGTTCCCAGGCTAGGGGTCTAATCAGACTGTAGCCACCGGCCTACGCCAGAGCCACAGCAATGCAGGATCCAAGCCGCATCTGCGGCCCACACCGCAGCTCTCGGAAACACCAGATCCTTAACCCACTGAGCAAGGCCAGGGATCAAAGCCACAACCTCATGGTTCGTAATCAGATCCACTTCTGCTGAGCCACGGCGGGAACTCCCCGAGTTCTCCTCTTCTTATGAGGACAGTGGTCCTTATTGGATGGTGGCACCCACATGGCCTTATGTAACCAGAATTACCTGTTGAAAGACCCAATCTCCAAAATCAAGTATAATAAAAAAAGCAAAGAAAGACCGAATAGCCAAATACAGTGTATTCTAAGGTGCTGGGAGGTAGGACTTCAACTTGAATTCGGGGGCACGCAGTTCCGTCCATAATAGGATAGTGCCTGAGGTGGCATTGAGAGTGGCAGGTTCTGTCGACCGTGGGCCACAGTAAGCACTACGGCTTTGATGGTCCCTGGGGGACGTGGGAGGAGTTCCGAGCCTTTTAGAACAAAGGCCTGGCAGCTGTCTAGAGGAAAGGCTGTGTGGTCGGGCCAGGGTGAGTGGCAGGGACGCGGTGCGGAGGCGATGTCTGCATTGGCTCCGTTGAGACGTGAGGCCGTCGGCTGTGACTGGGGTGGTGGTGTGAGGTGGGTGGATTCTCTCCGTTTCGTAGGTGGAACCAACAGGATTAGCTCGGGAATGGGATGCAGGGTGTGATTACACCTGAAAAACCCATGCCTAAGATTTGGGGCCTGAGAGGCGGAAGAGTGGAATCAAGAGGGCCGTTTACTTCTATTAGGAAAGAGGATGGTGGGCGAAACGTGGTTATAGGAGAAACCACAAAAGCTAAGTTGTGGACATCTTTTTATTTATTAAAAAACCTTTTTTTTCCTCTTTTTGCCTTTTCTGGGGCCACTTTTTTAAAAATTTCAACAGTTTTTACCAAACAGTTAAAGGAATGCCCAGGAGTCCCACGTCCCCTTGCCTTGATTCCCCAGCTGCTGCCTTTTGACTCTCTTTGCCCCCCGCCCTCCCCCACATAGTCTTTTTCTGACACCGTGTACCGTCATCCTTGGGTGCCCTGGCCACTGTTCCCACGTTACCACCTCACGTGCCTGGCAGCCAGGGAGTTGGCGTTGGGGCCGTTGCTACCATCCGATCCGTAAGCTCCGTCAGACCTCACCATCTGCCCCAGAAAGTGCCTTTTTTTCCTTTTGGCTCAGGATTCTCTGCAGAAACACTCTATCTTTTCTCATCCTGAGCAGTTCTGTACCCTTTCCCCACCTCTCACGTCCTCACACACAGTGGACAGCACATTTCCTAGGGAGGCCCTTAAGCCGGGCCCGTCCAGTGCTTCCTCACGTGCAGACGCAGGCCGTGGACTCTTGGCAGGGACACCGCAGAAGTGGGGCTGTGTTCTCAGTGCAAGACACGAGGGGCTGCGTGATTCTGGCGTCTCCCGTCGTGGCGGATGGGAACCTTCATCAGCGGTCCTGTTGGTGTGTGGTGCCTTTGTCTGCGGTGACATAAGTGTTGTCCCCTTTGTCGTAGTTTGTCAGGGAAGATGGTCAGACCTCCTGTTCCCTGTCAAGTCTCCATGCACCGGTGGTGGCCGGTACTCACAGCTCCGGCCACTGTCAGCTGCTCGTGTGTTGCTTGCCAAGTGGTGATTGTCTCTTGACGTCATTCTTTCTACCCGTATTAGGGTAAAGGAGTTTTCCTCCTTCTCTGTTCCTTTGTATTTGTTCGTACTTTTCTTTTATTCCAAGGGTTATAATTTGGGTTGTTCGTATTTATTTTTATGACTAAATTCACCCCGATTTGGCCAGAGCACGTGTGTCCCTTTGGTCTGCTTTTGTGTCCTTTTGACGTGTTTGGAGTCACTCCTCAGGCATGTCTTTACTTTATGGTGAGCAAGATGATTCAGACTCATTTTGTGCTTTTCCTGCGTGAGATGTTCTCCACAGAGCCCCCTGGTTCCTTGTGGTGTAGTTAGGATTTAGACACCAAAATCTGGTTACTCAAGTGTGCTCAGTGCTACAGGAGTGTCAGTGCTTCTAGAGCCGCTCAGCAGACAGAGCTAAGAAGGACATGTGTATGTGTACATAAATAACAGAAATACATATCTATGTTTTATTTGGAAATATGTATTTACTATAAATATATATTTTGTGTGTGTGTATATATAGCATATGACTAGAATGATGCAAGTAAATGGATTTGTAACTATTGCTGTGTTAGTACATATATTAAAAAAACATGGGAGTTCCCGTCGTGGCACAGTGGTTAACGAATCCGACTAGGAACCATGAGGTTTCGGGTTCGGTCCCTGCCCTTGCTCAGTGGGTTAACGATCCGGCGTTGCCGTGAGCTGTGGTGTAGGTTGCAGACGCGGCTCGGATCCCGCGTTGCTGTGGCTCTGGTGTAGGCCGGTGGCTACAGCTCCGGTTCAACCCCTAGCCTGGGAACCTCCATATGCTGCAGGAGCGGCCCAAGAAATAGCAACAACAACAACAAGAAAAGACAAAAGACAAAAAAAAAAAAAAAATAATAATAATAATAAAAAAACATGTGGAGTTTCCGTCAGTGGTTAGCAAATCTGACCAGGAACCATGAGGTTTCGGGTTCAATCCCTGGCCTCGCTCAGTGGGTTTTGGATCCGGTGTTTCTTTGAGCTGTGGTGTAGTTTGCAGATGAGGCTCAGATCCCGTGTTTCTGTGGCTCTGGCATAGGCCAGTGGCTACAGCTCTGATTCGACCCTTAACCTGGGAACCTCCATATGCCGCAGGAGTGGCCCAAGAAATGGCAAAAAGACAAAAAATAAATAAGTAAATAAGTAAATAAATAAAAATCATGAGCTCATGACGTCATACTATTTCCAATTCTGATCTAATACTTGAGTTTTTTTTAGTCTTCATCCTTTCCATGTTTGTCTTTTCTTTTTTTTTTTTTCCCTTTTTTGGGCCACACCCACAGCGTATGGAAGTTCCCAGGCTAGGGGTCGAAGTGTGGCTGCAGCTGCTAGCCAACATGACAGCACCAGCAAGTCCAGATCCGAGCTATGTCTGCGACCTACACCACAGCTCGTCGCAGTGCTGAATACTTAACCCACTGGTCAGGGCAAGGGATTGGATCTGCATCCTCAGGTTCGTTACTGCTGAGCCTTGGTAGGCACTCCCTCCAAGTTTTTAAACTTTCAGATAGTGAGAAACTTGGCTCCCAGTATGGCAATATGTTTACTTACTTGCTTAGTCAAATAACATGATCCTTCAGTGTAATCAATCTCTCATCACTCTGGCCATTCCCTCTGCCTGCCACCTCTGGGATAACCCCCTGTTTCCATTTCTTAAAAGCTGCCACATGGAGTTCCTGCTGTGACTCTGCGGGTTAAGAATCTTGACTGCAGTGGCTCGGGTTGCTGTGGAGGCAGGGGTTTGATCCTTTGTAGGTTAAGGGGGCTGGCATTGCTGCAGCTGTGGCTCAGATTCAATCCCTGACCAGGGAACCTCACATGTCAGGGCTGCGACCATAAAAAAAAAAAAAAAAGCTGCCAAACAAACCATGTGGCACCCCTGCCTTATCATTACCGTGCATCCCCTGATGCCCTGCCCTCAGAAGCAAGTCTGTTTGCTCAGACAAGAAGAAACGGGAAGATGCTTGAGATGTCAGTTGTACACAGAAGTGAAGATGTCAAGTAATCAGTCTGGGGTTCAGTTTCAGTTAGAGACTACATGCATCATATATTTTGGGGGGTTTTTGGCGTTTTAGGGCTGCACCTGTGGCATATGGAGGTTCGCAGGCTAGGGGTTGAATCAGAGCTACAGCTTCTGGCCTTTGTCAGAGCCGCAGCAACGCAAGATCCGAGCCGAGTCTGCACCCTACAGCACAGCTCACGGCAACGCTGGATACTTAACCCACTGAGCGAGGCCAGGGATTGAGCCTGCGTCCTCCAGGATGCTAGTCATATTCCTTTTTGCTAAGCCACGACGGGAAGTCTGATGGGCCTGTTTTTTGATGCAGTCCCTCAGTGCCTGCCTCTATATGTCACCTCAGCTCTGCAGTGACACTGAAATACCTGTAGTTTCCCCCGCCTTCACTGCCCTTTCTCTTCCTGGCTTAGTCCGGTTGGCCTCTTACTATGCTGCTTATATCATCTTCAGACTGGGTTATAAGGTCCTGTTTGGCTTGCACATTCTGTTCCACATTGCTACTTCTGTTCCACATTGTTTTGAAATGACTGATCGACTGGCCTGTCATCTTGGAGACAGAACAAATGTGTACCCAGGGTCATCATACAGTAAGTGATTAGAAAATGCTTAAATTGATGTGATTCTTCTCATAAACTGTTTCCTAAATAACAGCTTTTGAACGGTGAGTTTCGACCTTTGTGTCTTCTCCCCATTCAGTAGTAACTCCTGTGTGAAGGTAATTTTGGCCATGGAAATAGCCCAGGGATCCAATCCCAGCCCTGCCCCTTCTAATTCTGATACTTTGAGCCATTGCTTCATTATCTCAGCCTTACCTGTTATATAAAAGTAAGAATAATTGGCCCTGCCTTATAACAGTATGGTGAAAATTTATTTCACGATAAATTTTCTATAAAGTATTTAGCAAAGATATAGTGAGTACCAAGTAATGTTCACTATATTATTAGGGCAGAAGAATGAAAAATAGTTCCTGAAGATCCAGAAGCGTTAAGTAAATGATCAGTGGGGATGGGACATATGACTACGATTTTAAATTTAATCCGTAGTAAGTTTTCAAACTTGAGTGTACTTGCAAATGACCTGGGTGCTTGTTAAAGATATAGGGATTCCTTCGACCCAATAGGTATGAGAAAACTGTCCAGGGAGCTGCACTTATTTTTTTTTCTTTTTAGGGCCGCACCCGCAGCAGATGGAGGTTCCCAGGCTAGGGGTCTATTCAAAGCTATAGCTGCCAGCCTACACCGCAGCCACAGCAACGCCAGATCCTCAACCCACTGAGCGAGGCAGGGATCAAACGTGCAACCTCATGGGTCCTAGTCGGATTCTTTTCCTTTGCGCCACGACGGGAACTCCTGCATGTTAAGAAAATTATAATTATGTTTTTCTTGGGTTTTGCCTGCAGCACATGGAGGTTCCCAGGCTAGGGGTCTAATTGGAGCCACAGCTACCAGCCTACACCCCAGCCACAGCAACACCGGACCCGAGCTGTAACTGTAATCTACACCACAGCTTATGCCAGATTCTTGACCCACCGAGCAAGGCCAGGGGTTGAACCTGCATCCTCGTGGGTACTAGTCGGGTTCATTCCTGCTGTGGCGCCACAACGGGAACTCCAGATCTGCATTTCTGATTAATATTCTGGTTGATTGTAGACTGCCCATAGAACCCACTTTAGAGACCCTAGCTTTTCATGAGAGCCTTGGCTTTAAGGTTCCCTAACTATCAGAGAGATCATATGAGCTGAGAAGTGTGGGAAAAGCAAAGCGAGTTTTTCTCACTCGGTGCTCTAAAGGCAGGGATACTAAGTATGTTGCCGAGAAATGCAAGTTTCAGCTGTTTAATGCCTTGTCGTCTTCTTGTTTGACGTAGGATGTCTAAACAAGGACGGACCATCATCTTCTCCATTCATCAGCCTCGTTACTCCATCTTTAAGTTGTTTGATAGCCTCACCTTGTTGGCCTCAGGAAGACTCATGTTCCATGGACCTGCTCGGGAGGCCTTGGGATACTTTGCCTCCATCGGTACGGTTGACTTTTTCGTTCGGTAGCAGCCTTCTTTCGTAGGCTCCTGAAAGAGAACAAGGGGTCGAGGGCGGTGCTGTTTGTCTTTGAAGTGATGGGCTTGGTTCCACCCCTTCAGCATGTCTTTGGCTGGTTTGGTGCTAGGATCGTTCTTCACCTTGCCCTGCCCGCTTGGTATTTTGGTCTCTTTTTCTGCCCCTGTGTGTGTGTGTGTGTGTGTGTGTGTGTGTGTGTGTGTGTTTCCCCTGGGTCTGTATCCATTGTCCCGGCTGCTGGTTCTGGTGACCTTTCTGGAACAGTTCAGTATATATATTAGCCTCAGAGCCAGTTACCTGTCAGTTGAGTATTTTGAGAAAGGCCTAATGTGGCCAAGTTCTCTGTCTTCTTGACCATACCCATCAGGCTTTATCATGGTTTTCCCTTACATGGGATGTTGATCTACCTTGGTTGGGGGCTCAAGAAGATGCTGCTGGATTTTCCAGTAAAATTAGATTGCAGACATAGGATGTGTGTGATTTACCTGTCAACCTAGTGGCTAGTCCTAAGTCTGACTTCAATGGGCCAACATTTCTGTCAGTTCCGGAGTGCCTGGTTCTATGGATTTATTGTATTAGTAGTACTGGTATTATTTTTTGCCTTTTTTTTTTTTTTTGTCTTTTTGCCTTTTCTTGAGCCACTCCTGCAGCATATGGAGGTTCCCGAGCTAGGGGTCGAATCAGAGCTGTAGCCGCCGGCCTACACCACAGCCACAGCAACACAGGATCAAAGCCGTGTCTGCGACTCACACCACAGCTCATGGCAGCGCCGGATCCTTAACCCACTGAGCAAGGCCAAGGATTGAACTCACATCCTCATGGATACTAGTTGGATGTGTTTCTGCTGAGCCCCGATGGGAACTTCTGCCTGATTCTATTTAAACGGAAATGGGAGTTCCCATTGTGGTGCAGCAGAAACACATCCAACTAGTATCCATGAGGATGTGAGTTTGATCCGGACCTCGCTCGGTGGGTCAGGGATCCAGTGTTGCCGTGATCTGTGGCGAAGGTCACAGACTCGGCTCGGATCTGATGTTGCTGTGTTTGGGATGAAGGCCTGCAGCTGTAGCTGCACTTTGACCCCTAGCCCGGGAACTTCCACATGCTGCAGGTGCAGCCCTAAAAAGCAAAACAAAAACAAAACCAAAACAACAACAGCAAAAGGAAATACAAAACTTTTTTTAGACTTGTGCGCTTTGTTTTCGTTTAGAGATACTTGGATACGATTATAGATGATGCTCCATGAACTCAGATATGGTTTTAAACATTTGCTGGCCTTATCTTAGAACAATTGCTTTCTCCCCCATCATTTAAAATGAAACTTCTTCATTTACGAAGTACACGTGAGTCTAGGGAGTTTAGGGGAGGTCAGACGTCAGGCCAAGCTGATGGTGTTGTCGCTGAGTCCCAGCTCATACTCCTGGCCGTATGCCAGGCCAGTAAACTGAGAGCTGAGTTGGCGAGGCAAGGGAGAGTGGCTTTGTTCAGAAAGCCAGCAGGAGAGGATGGTGCACTGGCTGTCCCGAGCAACCGTCTTCCCCAGCTTGGGATTCAAGCGTCTTTAATTTTAGCAGGAGAGGGGTTAGTTAACTGTTGCAGAAGTCTTGGTTTTAGAATCCTCTGTTCTTACAGCTGTCCACTAGGTTAGGGTACGATGTTCCTGTAAACCTCCGACAAGAGGAATTTATCCTCGGTTCTGCAACCTTGTATCGCAAACGGTACACCTTTAAAGGTCAGAGCCCTGAGAACGGCTGTCCTGTGTATTGCAGGCTAGAGGCAACATTCCTAACTGGTAGCAAATGCAACAGAACAGAAAGGGTAAAACAGAAGGAGCCGATCCAACAGGGAGTCAGATTTGTCCTTCCCAGTTACCTCGCCACAGCAAGTCCAGTAAGCATTCAGCTGTGCTGGGCTGGGCCAGCCCCGTCCTCCTGAGAATGCTGTTCTGGTGATGTGTTCACTGTGTTGGAATTAGGGCAGCCGAACAGCAGATGATCACTTGGGACCTGAATTTCGTAGGGGCAGAAGCAGTCATTCTAAAGTGGGTATTGGCATTCTGGCAGTCCCCAGGTGAACTTGGAGAGCAGAACTAGCCCAGGCCTCCCCCGAACACAGTCCTGCTGTGCCTTAGCCGGATTTGCTTATCGCCTTGCTTTAAGGAGCAGTAGTCTTGCTATAGTTTTTTTTTCTTTTTTTTTTCCAACGAACTTTTTTTTTTTTTTTTTGGTCTTCTGTCCTATTTAGAGCTGCACCCACGGCATGTGGAGGTTCCCAGGCTAGGGGTCTAGTCGGAGCTGTTGCTGCCGGCCTAGACCACAGCCACAGCAACACAGGATCAAAGCCGTGTCTGCGACCTTCACCACAGCTCATGGCAACGCCGGATCCTTAACCCTCTGAGCCAGGGCAGGGATCCAGCGGGCTACCTCATGGTCCTAGTCCGATTTGTTTCTGCCGTACCAAGATGGGAACTCCCCAGCTTGCTTTTTTCCTTGGACCTGTCTTTCGATTTTGGAGACGTCCTTTCTGATAAGCACCAGAGCGTACTGACAGCTGTTTCAGGTCTCCTGGATTATGATGCGTGAGGACCAAGCACTAGAGGAAGACTTTCTGAGAGTCCGAGGTTGGTTCAGCGTCTGTTGTGTTGCCAGGGCAGAGCAGTGTGGAAACATTTGATGACGGACTATATCAAAGGAGAGAGTAAATTAGTGAGGGGAGACGAGGGCCAGAAGGTGAGGGGGAAACTGTTGGATGCCGTCTCTGCCAGGCACACCTCCCTCACGTCCGGACTGTGTACTGCCCAAGACTGTCAAGTCTGTGTAGCTGCCTTCCTTTCTTTTGTAGGTTACAACTGTGAGCCCTACAACAACCCCGCAGACTTCTTCCTGGACGTCATTAACGGCGACTCCTCCGCTGTGGTGTTAAGCAGAGCGGACAGAGACGAGGGAGGTGAGCCCGTTGGGTGAATGGCAGCGGATTGCCCGGTTGCTTTGGCTGAAGTTTAGCAACGTGGCAGCTCCTGCCGACGTGGCTGCGTGAATTTATGTTCGTGCCGGCCGTCTTCTGGCACCACGTGTCCTCCTGTATTCAGCCTCTACTGCAAAAACACCGTGGACTGGCTGGTTTCAGCAGCAAGCATTTCTTACAGTTCTGTAGGCTGGAGGCCTAAGATCAAGGATCAAGGTCCAGCAGATTCTGTGTCTTTTGGGGACCTGCTTGTGATTCATCGATGGGCATCCGTCTCTTTGCCTCCTCCCATGGGGGCGTGGGGAGGGCGCTCTCTGGTTCCGCTTTGGTAAGGGCGCCAACCCAGCTCGTGAGGGCTCCCCCCTCGTGACCTGATCATCCCTGCAAGGCCTGGCCTTGCTTTCAGATTGGGTCCCAGTGGGGAGTGGGTTTGAGCATGTGCATTTTGGAGGCACACAAACATTCAGTCGCATGGCATCAGGCCACACAGAACTTGTCATCCCCGGGAGAGCCGTGTTTTCCATTTAACTGGTCCGTGAGCATTTGTGTGACAGTGTCAGTTCCAAGGGGAGTTGCCATTTTTAAAAACATCCCTCATTTACCCAGAGGCCCCACGGTATCCTCAGGGGATTGGTCCTAGGACCCTCCTTGCAGATAGAAACTTCAAGGATGCTCAAGTCCCTTCCAGTAGGGCCTTGGTATCCATGGGTTCCATGTCCACAGATACCGAGGGCCACCTGTATAATGTTCTGAAATGAGCAAGTTGGCAGTTGAGCATTTGCGTGTTGGAAAAGCAAAGACCAGATTTTTTTGGAGTCGTCTTGGTTTTAATGATGGGTTATAACTGCATATGATGAGAAGTGTATTTGAAACGAGCTAGGGTCTGGAGTTCCCACTGTGGATCTGGCTCGTGTCTGGAGGCACGGGTTCAATCCCCAGCCTGGTGCAGTGGCTTAAGGATCTGGTGTTGCTGCAACTGCATCGGTGGTCACAGCTCCGGCTGAGATTCAGTCTCTGGCCCAGGGACTTCCATACATGCTGTGGGGGCCAAGGGCCAAAAAAGAGAATCAGGGTTCAAATGGTATAGTTCGGCAAAGGTCACTGGGTTTACTGCATCTGCCCAAGCTTATGCAAGCAAGCCAATGCATTTTTCTGATTTGTAAAGCAGTGACCACAGCTCTCCTAATAGTTCATACTCAAGCCCTAGAACGATGGTGCTAGGGAGGACTCTAAGAGGAGGGTACAGAAAAATGGACAAAATCAGCCGTTATTTTGTTAATGACGTTTCCCTTCTTCATCCACTTCTGTTGCGCAGCCCAAGAGCCCGAAGAGCCTCCCGAGAAAGATACTCCCCTCATAGACAAACTTGCTGCGTTTTATACCAACTCCTCCTTCTTCAAGGACACGAAGGTTGAGTTAGATCAGTTCTCAGGGGGTCGGAAGAAGAAGAAGAGCTCGGTGTACAAGGAGGTCACCTACACCACCTCCTTCTGTCATCAGCTCCGATGGATTTCCAGGCGTTCCTTCAAAAACTTACTGGGTAATCCCCAGGCGTCCGTAGCCCAGGTACCCGGCGGGTCTTCTGGTTATGCCGTGAACTGTGCGTGGGGGACCCGGGCTCCGATGTCGTCTATCCTGGGAGGTGCTTACCTCCCACCCACGCTCCTTCACTATGCCCGTTGCACTGGGCATATAGAAACAAGGGGAACCCAGCTCAGTTTTCACTTGCAGAGAACTTGTTTCTGAGTGGGGTTTTGGAGTACCTCATTCAGAATTGTTGTCGATTCAGACATGGTGTAATAGATAATTTTTGTAGAAAAAAGTTTTTTTCAAAAATGTTGACGCATTTAGTTACTGTTCAGCCACATTGTGGGTTTTCTACACACGTTCATTTCCCGCTGCGTTCACCAAGTTGTCCTCGATCTTATGCCGCATTCTGGAGCTTGTATACAGCAGTGAATGAGTGGGAAGAAACAAGGTCCCTGTTCTTGTGGAGGGTGGCTCCTTATGAGGAGAGACGGATGACAAAGTCCCACAGGAATAAAATTCAGGGCATGTCAGATGGTCAAGGGGCAAGGAAGAGAGTATAACCCGCAAAGTGGAGAAAGGAAGAGAGAAAGGAAGGAAGAGGGGAGAGCGAGAGAAGGGAAAGGGGTTGGTTTGCGTCTTGCATCACGTAGGCAGCAAAGCGTTCAGCTCGGGGTCCACTGGGCGCTCCCGAAGGCAGGAGAGGCAGCCACCGTCTGCAGGAAAAGCCTGCCTGGGCATGCTGCTCCTTAGAAAAGTGCACCTTTCTCAGGGAGGGGCTCTAATCGTGGGAGAGCACTGGACCCCTGGCACGGTATAGAGTTAGCACAACGGTGATAAGCAGACTTGAGTTCTCTTCTCCTAGGATGGAAAATGCTGTCCTTTGTCTTTTTGGTAGATTCTGTTCATAGTTGTTGGTGATGACTCTTTCATGATTTTCCCATTTTTCTCAAGCCCTCGGCCATTCAGAACCCTTGTATTCCCACGTCATTGGACCATCTTTTCCAAAAAAAAAAAAAAAATCGGTGTAGCCAATTATTTTGGGGGTGTGGTTTTTATTTGTTGGGTTTTTTGTTTGTTTTGCTTTTTAGGGCTGCACCCACGCGGCATATGGAGGTTCCTGGGCTAGGGGTCGAATCGGAGCCGTAGCCACTGGCCTACGTCACAGCCACAGCCACAGCCACGCCAGATCTGAGCCGAATCTGCAGCCTACACCAGAGTTCATGGCCTCACCAGCAGCACCAGATCCTTAACCCACTGGGCGAGGCCGGGGACTCAAACCCACCTCCTCATGGATCCTAGTTGGGTTCCTTCAGCAATGAGCCACGAAGGGCACCCCTGATCTTCTTAGCCTTGAATTTCTGCCCAGTCCTAAAAGATGGCATGGTGTTGGCTCTAAGGAAGTATTACTGACTTCTTACCACACATGCTGTCATTGTCCCATCTCAGTGCTGCTGCCTTTTAAGTCTTAATGCCAAGAGACCTACGTTGAGGAGGAGTCCGCAACAGCGGTCAGCAGAGTGGACTCCTGCCTTAAGCTGGCATTCCAGTACTGACACATCTGAAGAGGTGTCCCCCGCAGGCAGATGCTCAGGGAGATACAAGGTTTAATCAGCTAAGGCAGGAGAGGGCAGACCTCTTTTCCAAAGGGTCAGAGAGTAAATACTTGAGGCTTTGCATGTCATGTGGTCTTTGTTTCAAGTAGTCGCTTCTGCCGTTGTGGCAAGAACGCAGCCGTAAATAATTGATTAAAAAGTGAACATAGCTGTGTTCCGATGAAACTTTATTCATGGATGCTGCAATATGAATTTCATGTGGCAAGCAACATTACTCTTCTCTCTTTCTTCCCAACCGTTAAAAGAATACTTAAAAATTGTTTTTACCTCATGTACTGAACAGAAATAGGCCTGGGGGCCATAGCTTACTGGCTTCAGGTTTAGCGTCTTTTAATATTTTTAATTTTGCTAGTGTGTCTTTTACTTCTTTGAGTGTTGGAATGTGGAGCTATTAAAATCTTTTATGGCTTCGTGTTGATCAATCTTGGGTAGGTCATCTTACACAAGATGGGAAACGCTGTCATATCTCTTGGGGATTCATTGTTCCCATAAGCATAGTTGACCATTTGACCATGGATTCATTTTTTCAAAGGCAGTCATAACCATCCCTCAGAATTCATCTTGATAAATGTTTTTTGTTTGTTTATTTGTTTGCTTTTATGGCTGACCCTGCGGCATCTGGAGCTTCTTGGGCTAGGTGTCTATTTGGAGCTGCAGCTGCCGGCCTACACCACAGCCACAGCAACGCTGGATCCTTAATCCACTGAGCGAGGCCAGGGATCGAACCCGCAACCTCATGGTTCTTAGTGGGATTTGTTTCAGCTGCAGCATGACGGGAGCGCCGAGAAATGTTGATAAAGACATTAGAACAAAGATGGAATGACATATTTGGGAAATTTCTTTTTGTCCCCTCTATTCAGAGAAGCCAGCTGTGCAGTACTCACAGAAGAGTCTCCTTGCTCCATTGAGCAATCTTTAGTTTCCCCGTTTATTTTCTTTTCCTCAGTACAAGAAGATGCACCTTATGAAAACAACAAAATTGTGAGATTAATCATTTTGTCATAATGTTTGAAAACTTTGGAAATATTTTTTGAACTTTGAAACCTTTAGGAAACTTCCTAAGGTAAAACTGACAGTCTTTTAATGTAAGTTATTAAGTTTGAGCACAAAAGAAACAAAGCTTATGGAGTGGCCAATGTTCAAGTCTGAACATTCAGAGTTATGCGGTGTGAAAGTATAGGCTTGTATAGGTGAGCTTGCCCACATGCTGATGGGGTCGTTTTTATTTATTTGGAAGCTTGGTCTGTTGACATGAAGTATATAGTATATGTGGAAGGTAATTAAAACATGCCAGGGTGAAAACTCTTCATTCCAAATTTCTGACTGTCTTTTTAGCAAGGCAATTTTTAAGGACATCTCAAATCATATTCTTTTTTCTTTTTATTTTTTCTATGGCCTCACTCACGCGGCATATGGAGGTTCCCAGGCTAGGGATCAAATCAGAGCTACAGCTGCTGACCTACACCATAGCTCATGGCAACGCCGGATCCTTAACCCACTGAGCAAGGCCAGGGATCAAACGTGCAACTCATGGTTCCTAGTTGGATTCATTGACCACTGAGCCACATGGGAACTCCTCAAATCGTATTGTTTACAGACGCTGGTCTTCACAAAGAGTCTTGGCAGATCAGGATCCTGTTTTCCAATTTTGTTGGCTTCCAGCCAAAGTGTCTTGACAACTTACTTCAAACCTTGATGCCACTGCACTATGCAGTACTGACTTTTTAAAAAATTTATTTATTTTTCACATTGAAGGTTCCAGGGAACCTTGGTGGAATAGTTTATTTTCTTTAGATTATCATTTCTTATATTTTTAGTACATTTAATAAAATTTAATTAAAAAGTACAATAAGTAGAAGTTCCCGTTGTGGCTCAGGGGAAACAAATCTGACTAGGAACCATGAGGTTGCAGGGTTAATCCCTTGGGTTAAGGATCCGGCATTGCTGTGAGCTGTAGTGTAGGCCAGCAGCTGTAGTTCCGATTTACCCCGTAGCCTGGGAACTTCCATATGCAGTTGTGGAGGCCCTAAAAGGAAAAAGAAAAAGAAAAGTACAATAAGTAGAATTTTCTTCAATCAATTATAGCATAACCCTTAACACTCTGCATAACCCTTAGCATTTTGCCCCTGGAAGTGAAGTGTCCTTAAGGAACATTTTATCAAACTTAAAAATGACAGTGATGTTTATCCAGGCTCTTAGGCGTCGTCAAACAGACTGAGTGAGTAAAGGTAGGTAGGAGTGGCTAGGAATTGGCCCCTCAGTGTTGCTGTGGCTGGTAGGCTTTCTGGGCTGAGGTTGCCCAAGAAGCAGTGGCAGGAGGGTGAGTAAGGGAAGCCCCTGAGTGCCCTTAGAGACAGCTCTGTGAATGCTTTGGTGACAGTGCACTTTTCCAGAGCAGACATGAACTCTCCCCAGGTCAGATGGGCGTACCCCAGCTTACCCTACTTCCTTATTATGCACAATTTCATTGTTGGAATTTTTATGTGTGTTTTTAAGATTTTTATTTAATTTTCATGTTAAGAGTAAAGATATCTTGTTTTTACTGGAGTCTCTTGAACTGTCAGACTCTGCATGTTCACTAGGACAAAGGTTGAGAGTTCAGGCCAGAACTCTTACCACTTGGGTTTTATTTTACCCCTAAACTACCTTGCTAGGTACTTGCATTGTTCTGCATGTTACACGGCATTCCCAGGCCCAGTAGCCTGAACTGGACCGTGAACTGGCAGTGCCTGGAAAACCTGGGAGGAATCTTTAGCTTTTCTGCTTTGTTCTCCTGTTAGTCTCCCCAGCACACAGGTAATTATTTTTTTATTATTTTTTTTTAGGGCCACACCTGAGAAATATAGAAGTTCCCAGGCTAGGGATTGAATTGGAGCTACAGGTCCTGGCCACAGCCACAGCCATAGCCACACTGGATCCAAGCCACTTCTGCAACCTTTGCTGCAGCTTATGGCAACACTGGATCCTTAACCCACTGAGCAGGGTAGGGATTAAACCCGCATCCTTATGGACACTAGTCCAGTTCATAACCTTCTGCGGCACAGCGGAAACGTCTGTAATACTTTTATTTTAATTTAAAAAGCAGTCTCATAACACACATTATTTTATATTTTTGCCCAAGAACTACGGCCAAGCCATTTAAGATATCTATATCAACGGAGAGATTTATTATGTAGCCAGATGTATTTTAGTAATAAATATCTTAAGTTTTTACCTTTAATTGAAAACATTTTTTTTCTTTTTGAAAAGATAATTGTGACGATCATCCTGGGCCTGGTTATAGGTGCCATTTTCTATGATCTGAAAAATGATCCCTCAGGAATCCAGAACAGGTAAGTCAATTTAGATCTTGATTTTGAGAAGGTTCTATTACTTTGTTTTCAAGCTTAAGGAAATCCATTACAAATTTGAATTTGAGACAAGCACCGGGTAAACTGCAGATAAGTCAGCGAATAGAAAGTTGGATGGAAGAGTTAATTTTCACATTCACACACACACACACACACACACACACAAACACACACACACACACACACACACACATATATACAGTAGTAAAATACAGAGAACATAAAGTTTACCCCGTTGACCAGGTTCGAGTACAGTTCAGTGGCATTAATCACATTCACATTATGATGCAGCTGTAAAAACCTCGGCCTCCGACCCCAGAATTTTTTTCATCTTCCAGACTGAATGTCTGTACCCATCAAACAGCAGTCGTGCCCTCCACCTTTGACCAGCCCCTGGAAACCGCCACTGTCTTCCGTCTCTGATGCTGACTGTTCTCGGTACCTCGTATCAGTGGCATCAGAGCATTTGTTCTTTGGTGACTGGCTGTGTCCCTTAGCATCATCCGTGTTGCAGCATGTGTCAGAATTTCTTTCTTTTTAAAGGCTGCGTAATACTCCACGGTATGGCCACACCACCTTGGGTGTCTCAGTTTATCTGTCCACGGACACCTGGGTCGTTTCCGCCTGTTGGCTGTTACCAACAGTGCTGCTATGAACATGAGTGTACGAGCAAAAATCGGGTTGCGTCTCTGCTTTAAATTCTTTTGAATTATACCCAGACGTGGAATGTTTGGATCATTTGGTACTTCTGTTAATTTTGCGAGGACCTGCCATGTTGCCTTCAGCAGCAGCTGTACCGTCATGCATTTCTGCCAGCAGTGCCCAGGGTTTCAGGTTCTCTCCAGCCTCACCAATACGTGTTGGTTTTTGTTGTTGTTGTTGTTGTTTTTTGGTTTTTTGTTTTTTTGTTTTTCCCTATGTAATAGCCATCTCTCCTTGTGGTTTTGATTTGCATTTCTCTAATGATTATTGTATTATTTTTTGTTTTTTTTTTTGTCTTTTGTTTTTTTCCTGCTCTTTTGGGCCACACCTGTGACATACAGAAGTTCCCCGGCTAGGGGTCGAATTGGAGCTGCAGGTGCTGGCCTCCATCACAGGCACAGCAACTCAGGATCTGAGCCGTGTCTGTAACCTACACCACCGCTTGTGGCAATGCCAGATCCTTAACCCACTGAACAAGGCCAGGGATCAAACCGACATCCCCATGGATCCTAGTCATGTTCGTTTCCACCGAGCCACAATGGGAACTCAGATTTGGTGCCTTCTTGCATGTCCTTGCTGGCAGAGAGAGAGCTCTCTTACCTCTCTTTTCTTGTCTTTGAAGGGCCCTAATCCGTTGTGGGGGCCCCACCCTCATGACCTGGTCCAGACCTCACAACCTCCCAAAGTCTCTGTCTCTGAGGGCCATTGCATTGAGAGTTAGGGTGTCCACACAGGAATTTCAGGAGAATGCAGTTCAAACCATAGCGAACCAGGACCTTGAATTTCCAAGTGTGCTACGTGGAGTCCCAGGGGTCCCACTCTGGAGACACCAGTGGAGAGAAACCTGATGGGCTCATACAGCCCCCTCTGATTGAACCAGAGCAGTAGTTTGTTTACTGTGTTCAGATGGCATTTGTTGGGGGGGGGGTTGCAGGTAGAAAAATATCTAAGCCTGTTTGTCTGCATTGCTTTTTTCCCTTCCTCTCACTGCAGAGCCGGAGTGCTCTTCTTCCTGACAACCAACCAGTGTTTCAGCAGCGTCTCGGCCGTGGAGCTCCTTGTGGTGGAGAAGAAACTCTTTATGTGAGTGGGTCTCTGTTCCTGGAAGGGGCTGTTGGTCAGCCGGGGCCCATCCAGAATCAGGCCTTGGTTTGGCTCCTGGGGATGACTGGTGTGGCCTGAGGCAGAGCAGCCAAGGGCGGGGGGTGGGTGTGGGGGGAATCCGGAGCACACTGGGGCCTGATGGGAAGGGAAAAAGGAGTGTGAAGATGAGGACACAGCCCCCAAATGCAAGTGCTGCCGAGGAGGCAGGCGCTAAAGAGGGTGAAGAGGACCTTTTGCTCTTAGCAAGGAAGAAGGCTTGGTAGAGGGAGGGCTTGGTCGAGGGAGGGTCATGGGTTGAACAGTGAATTCAAGGTGAGGAGGTAAAGCTGACCAAGAATGTAGAATGAGCCCGCTCTCAATGCCAAGAGGACTGGAAGGAGCCACAGGGCAGCCCTGACCTGAGGTGGGCTGGGCTGGTTCTTGCATAATTCCATGCAAATGAAGCTGTTGGAGGAATAGTTTGGAATTACAGGAGGAAGATCTCAGGAGAAGAGGGGTCTCAAACTTTGGAGAGGAGAAAATAGGCCTGGATAGCCAGCAGGGGTGTAGGGTTGGGAGGCGTGAAGGGTTGGCAGGCGTGATCGTGGGCAGAAGTGCCGTTTTCTTGTCTTTATCCTGAGAGTGGAAGAAGTAAGAAGAGGTTAGGGATCCAAAGCTGCATTTGAGGTTGGAGAATAAGCACCTTCACTGGAAGGAGGGGGAGTTCCCGTTGTGGTTCATGGGTTGAGGACCCAGCATTTCTCTGGGAGGATGGGGGTTTGATCCCTGGTCTCGCCCAGTGGGTTAAGGATCTGGTGTTGTTCTGAGTGTGGCATAGGTCAGCAGCTGCAGGTCTGATTTGAGCCCTAGCCCGGGCACCGCCATGTGCTGCAGGTGTGGCCATAAAAGAAAAAGAAGAAGCAGGGAGAAAGAAAGGCCCTGTGGCCACTGAGATCCGCTCCTGCCGCGCTGGCCTTGGAGGAGAGCCCACGTGGGAGGAGAGGGAGGTGATGCAGACTGTGTGCCCGGAGTGGGCGCTCAGAGGGCAGACGGGAGGACTTCCAGAGGGGTCTGTAGTGAGGAGGACACAGGCCCTGGGGAATGAGGTCCCTCGGCCGCGCGTGCCTAAGTCGCGCCCGCTGCCGGCAGGGGTGAAGGTGGTGGGGTAACCTCGCAGCTGTGGGAGCTGTGCTTGTTCGACCCTTGGCAGCCGCAGACATCTGTGTAGCAGGTGGTTTAATCTTCTGCTCTGTGCCTTGTTACTAAGCTAACGTAGGGTGCATGATGTGGCTTTTTGGTTTTAGACATGAATATATCAGTGGATACTACAGAGTGTCATCTTATTTCTTCGGAAAACTGTTATCGGATTTACTACCCATGAGGATGTTACCAAGCATTATCTTTACTTGTATAACGTACTTCTTGTTAGGTAAGCAGTAAGACCAGAGGTATGTGTCTCTAGTCTTGGGTATGAGGGGGCTTTTCCTAAGCATGCTTTGATTCTCAAAACCATAAATGAACTCATGAGGTAAAGAAGCGTCTGTCATTATGCATGCTCTGAAATAACTGTTCTCCAAGGAGATTGTTGTCCAGATTTTTCCCAAAGTAACTTTCAAATCTATTTATGAAACTGTATTTTATGTCCGAGTTGCCGTCGTGGCTCAGTGGTTAACAAATCTGACTAGCATCCTTGAGGACATGGGTTCGATCCCTGGCCTCGCTCAGTGGGTTAAGGATCCGGCATTGCTGTGAGTTGTGATGTAGGTCACAGACACGGCCTAGATCCCATGTTTTTGTGGCTGTGGTGTAGGCCGGCAGCTGCAGCTCCAATTGGACCCCTTGCCGGGGAACCTCCATATGCCATGGTTGCTGCCCTGCAAAGGACAAAAGACAAAAAAAAAAGAAAAAAAAATCCCAAAAACCCATATTGTATAAGAAGAGGTATTATGAGTCTTATATAAATATGGAAATAATTCGGAAAGCTATTTGACACTATGTTGGAGGGGCTGGGAGTTTTATTACTTATATAATTTTATATTTTTATTTGTGTGTGTACAAAGATGGTGAAGAGTGACTTTTGAGGCTTTTTGGCTTAATAAAAGTATTTGTTTGACAGATGTAGATCGATTGATTTATGCATCATGTTTAGACTACACCCCAGACTCATTGCATCAGAATTTCCACATCCTCTCTCTCTCCCACATACACACAGAGATACGCACATGTGCATGAAATAAATGCTTTTGAGAGAGCACTGCTTATTTAGCTTTAAACTTCCTGTTTTACAAATAAGAGTCGTGTCATAAAGAATTAGAGCTAGAATCTAGATCCTCAAACTCTTAACTGGTGTTCTCATGGCTATTCCAAAATCTTCAGCTTTTTGTGTGACCCATAATATTATCCCGTTTTAGTTTATGAAGCAGTTTTATGAAACTTAATTTAATTCCATCCAGAGTTCCCGCCATGGTGCAGCAGAAACGAATCCGACTAGGAAGCATGAGGTTGCGGGTTCAATTCCTGGCCTCGCTCAGTGGTTAGGGATCCGGCATTGCTGTGAGCTGTGGTGTAGGTCATAGACGGGGCTCAGATTTGGTGTTTGCTGTGGCTGTGGTGTAGGTCTGCAACTATAGCTCTGATTAGACCTCTAGCCTGGGCACCTCCATATGCAGAGAGTGCGGCCCTAGAAAGAAAGAAAAAAAAAATTAACCCCCTCCTCCGCCCATAGTTACAGGGTGATTTGTCTTGGGAGGCTTGGATTGTGGACACACTCCCAGATTTTAAGTCCACCGGGTCTTCCCAGCATCTTCACTAACGCGGTGACGGCCGTCAGCGACGGATGAGGTCTGGGTGAAATGAATGTGCTCTTGGCAGGTTCCTTCTTAGAAAGGAAGGCAGTAGAGTTTAGGCCAGTTGTGTCGCCTGCAGCTCTCCATCTCAGACACGCAGAAATTGGTAATAATTCCAATAGAGAAGCACAAGCGTTCCATGGAAAAGTGCTTGTGCAGTGAGACGAAAAAGGAGACCTGTGTATAACTTTGCACAGTTACCCCGAGGGGCACAGTGACCTTGATGAGCCACGGTAGTTGTGTAGAGAGGGACTTTATCGTCGTTCCGATGCTAGTTTCTCTAGTATCTGAGTGTTGCTTGCACGATAAATCCCTCCTGGTAGCCGGTGACGAGGACAGCTGGATTAACCCCCCGTCTGCTTCCTGACAAGGACTGAAGCCCGCGGTGGGGTCCTTCTTCATCATGATGTTTACCCTGATGATGGTGGCGTACTCAGCCAGTTCCATGGCCCTGGCCATAGCCGCCGGTCAGAGCGTGGTCTCCGTGGCAACACTTCTCATGACCATCTCGTTTGTGTTCATGATGGTGAGTAGGATCCTGCTTCCCTGAGACCTATCCCCACCCGCCTCGTTCCTCCCCACACATCACCTGTCATATAAAATCTACTTTGAAGATTCTATATGTTGGGCTCTTTCCTTTAAGGAGGACTTCTATTGAAGGATAGCTTATGTTATTAGAGAATGAACTAGCTTGTTCTTTTTTGGTTTTTTTCTTTTTCCTTTTTTCTTCTTACGGTCGAACCTGTGGAAGTTCCCAGGCTAGGGGTGGAATTGGAGCTGTAGCTGCCAGCCTAAACCACAGCCACAGCAATGCCAGAGCTGAGCCGCCTCTTCCACCTACGCCACAGCTCTCAGTATCACTGGATCTTTACCTAACCCACTGAGTGGGCCCAGGTATCGAACCCACATCCTCATGGATCCTAATGAGGTTCCTTAACCACTGAGCCACGACGGGAACTCCAGCCACTCTTTTAATATGGTTATTACAACCTTAGTTAATGTGTTGTTACATATCAGCTTTAAAAAGATGCTTCTTGGTCACATATGGTGAAAGCTTGATCCACTGGAACTTCAAAATCCAGAAAAATTTTGATTTTTCAAATTGTAAAAAAATCATAAAAATGACAGGTTCGTTGTCTGACTTGGGGCTGGCGGGCGAGGACTGCTGGCGTGTTTAACCAGCAGCTGAGACACGCTGGTTGGATCCACGACTCTCCAGGGAAGAAGCTAAAGAAGCTCATGAGAACAGAGCGACATGTAGCCTGGTCTCCCTTGGGTCCCTCTTCTGTTTTGCAAAGGAGTGTTTTAAAGATCCTGAAAAACGTCCGTTCTGGATCCCCTCCCTTCCGAGTTCCTGACACTCCCTTGTGTCCATCTATTTCTGCTCGCTTCTTACAGTGGCTGCTGACCCTAACCTGACCCGGCCCTACATTTCGCAGACACAGAGATGTATCAGTAGGTGAAGGCAGCCAGCTCCCACATTTCCCCACGAACATCACGCGAACCGGCCGGTGTGGCCTGTTGACTTAATGCACATGCCCTTCCTGCTAGACAGGAGGCCACGTCTTGAAAAGGCTGCACTAACGGTTGCCGAAGGTTAATTCTTCCAGTTCTGAGTTTGAAGACTACCCATCTAAGCCTTACGGAGAAAGTGGGAAACTTGTATATTTTCTGTAATAGCCTCAATCAGTTGTTCTTCAAATATAAAAATGTTTCGTTTGATATATTAGATGCTTTGATGTGTTATTTAAGGTTTGTATGTAGATGTTTATGCATTCATTGATTTATTTTGTCTTTTTAGGGCATCATTTTGTCTTTTCCTGCAGCACATGGAAGTTCCCAGGCTAGGGGTCCAATCAGAGCTGTAGATGCCAGCCTATGCCACAGCCACGGAAAGACGAATCCAAGCTGTGTCTGTGATCAGTACCACAGCTCACCACAATGCCAGATCCTTAACCCACTGAATAGGCTTGGGATCTAATCCAAGTCCTCACAGACACTTGAGGGCTCATTTCCACTGAGTCATGATGGGAACCACTATATAGACCTTTAAAAACAGTCCTAAGACTGTATTTTACTCACAGATACTGTGAGTTAAGTATTACTTGCTGTGATACATTGTATTAGTCATGTATTACTATATGGAATGTTACTTATATATTACTCTGTAATACATGTAATAATCATGTATGGCTCTTACTGTTAGGCCACATTTAAAAATATGTCGTCACACTGGGACCATTGTCACGGCCTTGTGCCAGTTAGAAGTTTATATGACTCTCTTCTCACTAGCCATCTCTTGCTGGAGCCATCCTGCCTGGGTCCCCATCGCAGTGCTGCTGCTCGGTAGCTTTACCTGAAGGGATTGACCATGTTTTATGCTGTGCTCCACCGCATTGTGCTATGTACCAGTTCCAGGCTGTGGGTTATTTTAAGCATGCATCCTGAAGCCAAAATTATTCCCAAGGTCATCCAGAGGCAGACTGCAAGCCCTTGTAAATAAGAAATATTACTGTAACATGGAAACAGGGGCATGAGCTGCTTGGAATATGTTCCTGTGTGTTTATTGGTGGGAACATACCATGGTTGTATCACTGGAATCGTCAGTGCTTAGTGACCTTCCTTTGCGTGCAGTGACAGAGAAAGCAGAAGCCTCGACAGTGAAAGACCTGCGGCTCAAATGCGTGCACACTGCAGATAGATTGTCATTTCCTTAGAAGTGTGAACAGCCTCAGCTCTAGGGAGAGAAACACGTTCAAAGAGGAGAGGGAGGAGTTCCCACTGTGGTGCATCGGGATCGGTGGCATCTTAGGAGCGCTGGGACGCAGGTTCGGTCCCCGTCCGGGCAGAGTGGGTTAGGGATCCGGCGTTGCCACAGCTCTGGCTTAGGTCAGCACTGTGGCTCAGATCTGACCCCTGAGCTGGGAGCGCCACATGCTGTGCGGTGGCCAAACAAAACAAACGAAAAAACGAGGGGAGGGTAGGTCTTCCGAGTAGGGGACGGGATTCAAGGAAGAGGCGGCCTTGGTGGATGTGTTACCAAGGCTGTGGGGACCCGAGGAAGCCGTCTGCTCGAATTCCCATGAAATCGCCGCACGCGTTCTGAGTCCGGGTATTTTCTTCTTGTAGATCTTTTCGGGGCTGTTGGTGAATCTCAAAACGGTCGTGCCTTGGCTCTCGTGGTTACAGTACTTCAGCATTCCTCGATACGGCTTTTCGGTACGTTCGCCTCGTCTGTCCCTGTGGCGGGGTCATTGTTCCCAGGCTGGGGACAACCAGCATGAAGCCTGACCCCCTCGTGTCCCTAGCTCGGAGTCGGGCCAGCTCTGGGAGAATGAGGGAGAGTTTCCCATCAAGCCTTGGGGCACCTCGATAATCACCAAGGATGTTCTCAGTCACCCTGCTGTTGAGGGTGGGGGGGCTGAAGAAAACCCACAGTGAAGGCCAGAGACGGACTGCGTGATGCAGAGAAAAAGAACAGTGTTTCAGTTCAGTAAGGGGAACCCTGAGAGGATGGGAGCCTAGCGTACGTAGTCTAAATTGAAAGGGAAATTGCAAGGAAAGTAAAGACTGTATAACACAGCCACTACTGGCTTTGCAAAGCTAACCCACTCCAGAAAATACTGCGCTTTAATGTAGGATGATTAAGTTTCTAACTCCCCAGAATTAGAACTGGTTTTGATGAGAACAAACAAGAACAATAAAAAGATTGTTACCCTAAATTAGCAGTGATCATTGAGTGCCACTCTATTACTTTAATGATTGCCTGTGTGTGGGGGGGGATTATAAAACTGGGGAGGGAAGGAAAGAGCTACGGCATAATTTAGCCAGAGGTCTCCCCTCCTGGCCAAACGCTTTCCTTCTTTTGTCCCAGAAGCCACAATCCCAAGCCCAGGCTTCTTGACCGCCAGGGAAAATCATTTGAGTTGCTCTGGTGTGACAAAGACTGTGGACATCAAGCCTGGTTTGTTTTCAGAGATGGCAGCAAAGATGAAACTCGGAAAACAGGATGGGGATGATTCTTTGGAGACCCTTTGAAATGTCAAACGCTTTTCCTTGCCCTGCTCCTCCTTGTGTTACAGGCTTTGCAGTATAATGAGTTTTTGGGACAAAACTTCTGCCCGGGACTCAACGTCACAACAAACAATACCTGTAGCTTCGCAATGTAAGTTTGCACTCAGCGTCGCAAAAGAGTTTGCCTAGAGCTGCGAAGTCTCTTCAGGGCCCCTGAGGTCTCTGAGCCTAAATGGTCTCGTCTGTGAAGGGAGCCGTCATGCTCGCAGGCAGCTGGAGGTGCTGTCACTCCCGGGTACCCTGCTATGGGCAAAATCGTGTTTTAGTTGTTGAAAGGCTTCTTTTGTGTGGCTTGTTTGTTGGGGGCCCTTTAAAAGGGCCTTTGGCTGTTTGCATGGGAGGTTTGATTTTGTACCTCTCCGAACATTTGAGTTTGCATGAACCGCTTCGGTGTTTCAGCAAGGCGGCACAGTATCAGAACTGTATGGATAGTGTGAGGGGCAGGGGTCCCTCATCTCAGGGCTTCCTCTGAGCCCGACCCAGGGCCAAAAATAAGAGCTGAAAGGGCAGCGGGAGCGGAAAGGGAGTGGGTATTTTCCTGCCACAGTCCTGGCTCTCACTGCTTCCTCCTGCATTTAAGAGACATCCCGAAATCAAAGTCTGCCGGTTTCTTTGGTTTCTTTTCATTTTTTTTTTAAAGCAGACTTGGAATACTCCCTCTCGAAAGGTGTATCCTCTAAAGAGAGGCACGTATTTCAGTGAGCTGAGCAGGAATTGTTGTGTAATGTCAATAAAACTGTCCAAAAAATGCAGATTTAATTAGAAGTGTTTTAAAATTGAATATCACTTTCCTTTTCAATGATTGTTGTTAGAGGTTTGCTCTCGATACAGTTCATTAGTGAGAGGAAAGAGAATGCTGGTGTCCTGAAGCTCGTGAACACCCGAGTTGGAGAGAGAGGGTTCTTGGTAGGAGGACGAACTGCTGGTCTGAAGTGTGGCCAGAAACCCTCGGTGAAGGTTTCTTCCCCTTTCCGCTCCCTTCCTTTTGATCTGGGTCTAACCTTTTTGGGGAACTGCTGCGTTCCAAGAGTCACACAGAAATGGTACAGGCAATAATTGTGTTTGTGCCAGTATTTTTACTGCCAGGTGCTTTTCTTTCTGGGGGGTGGGGGTGCACCCACGGCATATGGAAGTTCCCAGGCTAGGGGTGGAATAGGAGCTGTAGCCATCGGCCTACACCACAGCCACAGCAATGCCAGATCCAAGCTACATCTGCAGCCTACACCACAGCTCACAGCAACGCCAGATCCTTAACTCACGGAGCGAGGCCAGGGATCGAACCTGCGTCCGCACGGATACTAGTCAAATTCATTTCTGCTGAGCCATGACAGGAACTCCCCAGGTACTTTTCTAAACTGTGGCAGGGCTCCTCCATCCTGCTCTGCTCCAGCCCCCACAAAGGCTTACCTGGTCACTGGACCTGCCAGTGTTGGCTTGCAGCACAGCATCTCCGAGGCTCATTCCAGTCTGTACACCGTTGGCAGGAAGCCCGTCATTACCCTCTTCCTTAGTTTTGGAATTCTCCTCCTGTGTCTTATGTGTGGCTGGTTTGTGGGTAATAAGCTCTCTCAAGAGTGAGCTCTGATCGTCTCTATGAGGAAGGGCCTTGGTGTCACGTGCTAAAATGGAGACTTTCCCCACTAGGAGTAAGTGAAAATGACCTGGTTAGTATGTCTGGCCTCTGAAGAGAGTGGCATCATAGACTTGGAAACAGAGGAGTTTGACATTAGTCTCCTCATCTTTGAATGGGGGTCGGGGGGGATGGCTGCAACCACAGAAATTCTTGGGCCAGGAGTCGAACCCATGCTACAGCAGTGACCCGAGCCACTGCAGTGACAACACCAGGTCCTTAATCTGCTGCCTCAAAAGGGAACTCTTAAATTTGGGTTGTTTTAGGGATTAACTCAACTGTTATATGCAGGTTGCTTCGTAGCATCCGGCAGAATTGTAAGCACTGGATGACTGCTTTCCACTACAAATGAAGGGATGGTTATTCAAGACTGGGTCGCTCTAGGTTCCCTAGGCTTCTTTAGGGATCAGTGATCCGTGGAATGAAATTTGTCAGACGCTGAGGATAAAGTCATCCTGTTTTTGTGTTGAATTGCAGATGTACTGGCGCCGAGTATTTGGAAAACCAGGGCATCAGTCTCTCCGCTTGGGGCCTGTGGCAGAATCACGTGGCCTTGGCGTGCATGATGGTCATTTTCCTGACGATCGCCTACCTGAAACTGCTACTCCTCAAAAAATACTCCTAAATTCCCCTCTAGGTTACACCACTTACCCCCCATTAAAGAGAAAGCATTCTGGTTTCCATGTCGAGTGACGTCGTTTTGTCCGTCTTCATTTCCCTTTGCCACCAGACTGCTGTTCAGCAAGGATTATTGTCCGTGGGGACGTTTATAGACATCGGGGTGAACCGGGTTACGTATGCGAGAAGCCCGGTCCTGAGCTGTAGTGGTACTGTGCCCGACACACTCGCCTGGTCCGCCAGTAACCACCACGGGGAAGAAAGCCAGTTTAATGATTGACCTGAGAAGAACTGGGTTCTGTAGAAGTGTGACAGGTTACTCATAGCTCTGGCGTTGGTTTCCTTAACCTTTCAAAGGATGAGTAAGTTGCCCTCCATCTTCAGTGTTCGTTATTATATGACTCTGCCAGTATCTACTAAATAACATGTACACTGGTGCCGTAGGAGAGTGAAATCCAAGCCGTGGTGAAAAAGCCCAGTGTTGTTTATGGAGTGAAAAAGCCATTGTGCTAGAAAAAGCTTTTCAAAAGTTTTTTTTAGCTTTTATTTTTATTGATGATGGATTTTTGCTTTTTAGGGCCGCACCTGTGTCATATGGAGGTTCCCAGGCTAGGGGGTGGAATCGGAGCTACAGCTGTCAGCCTACAACACAGCTCACGGCAACTCTGGTTTCCTGACTAAGCGAGGCCAGGGATTGAACCCACATCCTCGTGGACCCTAGTCGGATTCATTTCCATTGCGCCACAATTGGAACTCCATGATAGCGAAACCTTTGATGAGCTGTTCTGAGGTCATTAGAACTCCCTGAGGTTTCCCTTAGTAGAATTACAAGATCTAGGGGTCTCCCTGGGGGTTTGGAGCACAGGTGTCGACGGCCGGAAACCTGGCGACTTACCTTCTGTCCAAGTTCCGTGGTTTGGATCTCAGTGTGCGTTGCCATCTCCTGTGGAATTTTTCTCCAGTACAGACCCCTGGGCTCCACGAGCCCCACTGCAGCAGTATGTCCAGGGCTACCTGGCCAGAGCACTGTCCACAGCAGGATTGGGTCATTTCCTAGATCCTTCGCAGCTCTGCAAATTTGAGACTTAGGATATAGTAACTGTTATAACTGGCCCTACACAGGTTTTTTTTTTTTTATATATATATATACATATCTATATATATATCTATATCTCATGGATTTATACAACTTCTCTTCATTCCAGCCTTTAACCAGTAATAGGGAAGTGTTTTTAAACTTTTTACTGAAGGGTAATGTAGGGAAAAGTACAGTCCCGTGAATTATAAAAGGAATACACCTGTGCAGCCACCAATCCAGGTCAAGAAATAGGACATTATCAGGGCATAGAAACCCCCTTCAGGCTCCTCTTCCCAAACCTGCTTCCTGCCTTCTCCCTGGGTTATTTATTTACTTATTTATAACTTTATGGCCGCACCTTTGACATATGGACCTTCCCAGGCCGGGGACTGATCTGAGCCACAGCTGTGACCCACACTGCAGCTGGCAGCAACACCAGATTCTTTGACCTACTGCTCTGGGCCGGGTCTAGAACCCACACTTCTGCAGCAATCCAAGCCACTGTAGTCGGATTCTTAATGCAGCGTGCCAAGGCAAGAACTCCTTTTTTTAAATTTTTGACCACATCTGTGTCATGCAGAAGTTCCCAGGCCGGGGATAGACCCTGTGCCACAGCGATAACCTGAGCCACAGCAGTGACGGTGCTGGATCCTTAACTGCTAAGCCACCAGGGAACTCCTGGGTTATTTTTGAAATGACACTTGTATACTTCCCTCTGTTGCTACCATCAGAACATCATTCCAGCTCCGTTTTGTGTTGCTGTGCACATTGGCACATCCTTAATTATGAAGTTCCCCAACCCTTTAATAAACTTCATTTTGGAATAATTTTAGATTTATAGAAGAATTGTAAAAATCATGTGCAAAGTTCCCATATATCCTGTGCCCCGCTTCCGTTAGTGTGAGTGTTTCACCTGCCCTGGTACATGTCAAAACTAGGAAATTAACAGTGGTACCTTACTGTTGTTTGTTTGTTTTCTCTTTTGTCTGTTTAGGGCCACACGTGAGGCATATGGAGGTTCCCAGGCTAGGAGTCCAATTGGAGCTACTGCTGCCGGCCTACTCCACAGCCACAGCAACATGGGATCTCAGCCGTGTCTCTGACCTACACCAGAGCTCATGGCAACGCTGGATCCTTAACCCACTGAGCAAGGCCACGGATCGAACCCTCGTCCTCATGGGTATTCCTCCCGTTTTTTAACCACTGAGCTAGGACAGGAACTCCAACATTGGTGCAATACTGTTAAACTGTACACTTTTTCCAGATGTCACTGCTTTGCCGTTCACGTTCCTTTATTGTTCTAGGATGCGGTTCAGGAGACCCCACTTAACAGACTCCCTGACTTACTTACTTAGGCCGTGACTGCCGCATGCAGCGGTTTCTGGGGCCAGGGATCGAACTGGCGCCACAGTAGTGACCCGAGCCACAGCAGTGACAATGCCGGATCCTTAACTGCTACACCACCAGGGAACTCCAATTTATTTCCTTTTTCAAAGTACATACTTTCCGGTGTCGGAGGACTTAAGGGGGCGGCCGAAGCCGAGTGTAGATGAGCCGCCGGGTCGTCTTGGAACATCGAGGGTTATCTGCAGCTGCCCTGCCGTGTTGTTGCAGCGCCAGTCCAGGGCCACAGCATGATGTTTTCACCCTGGGGCTTTCAGGAGCTTTCTTCTTGCTTTATGAGAGTGGATTAACGCATCCTCTTGTCACACCTTCTTTTTACCTGATTATTTTCTGTGACCATCAGGGTTAGTGAGTCTTTCCTGTTCTCGGGACAGTTCCTTCTTTTTACATAACGCAGGCGTACTCAACAGTTCCCTGGATATACTCTTCCTTACACAGGAAGAACTACGTCACAAGTTCTCTGTGTACATACAATATGGACAATATGTGTGTTTTACACACAAATTATACTTTCCAAAAAACAGTAAAGCCCCAATTTTTTTTTTTTTTTTTGTCTTGTCTTTTCTAGGGCCGCACCTGCAGCATATGGAGGTTCCCAGGCTAGGAGTCTAATTGGAGCTGCAGTTGCCTGCCCACACCACAGCTACAGCCACGCCAGATCCGAGACGCATCTGTGACCTCCACCATAGCTCACGGCAACACCGGATCCTTAACCCACTGAGCGAGGCCAGGGATTGAACCTGCAGCCTCATGGTTACTAGTCAGATTTGCTAACCACTGAGCCACAACAGGAACTCCTGATCATAAACGTTTGAGTTTATTTCTAGACGGTCTGTTCTGTTCCTTTGATTTGTGTATTTAATCTTTTATTACTACCTTCCTGCTTTGGTTACAGTAGCTTCCCTCCCACTCTTCCTCATTGGCTATACAAGATATTTTGTGAATTTTAATGGTTTTGTTCAATGACTCTTTCTGGTCCCATTCTCTACTTTGGTCCGACCCATAAAGGGGTACGCATCGTTTTATCATAGAGCTGTATCGAGCTTATGTCAGGTTTCCGTTTGAAAGATATTTTGAAATAATTTACAAATGTAAATTTGAATATCAACGTCAGTGTTTTAAATGAAGCAAGCGATTATTTTATTAATTCATCAGTTTTTCTTCTGTAGCCTTTGACTCTTCTTCTGAAGGCTAAGGATATTAGCCAATGTATACTCTCCACTAACAAACACTTTTAAAAATTAATGATAAATTTTATGTAGCCAGTCTATAAACTTTCATTTTTCCTAAAATAATAAATGTATTTATTTTGTATATTTAAATGTTTTCAGTACTCCTTGCCAGTACTTTTAAGATATGAACTCCCCTTTCCCGAGTTCTCTCTCTTGATTTAATGCTTTTGGGATAGATGTTCTTTTGTCAAGTAGTTTTTGTTTTTGTTTTTTAAGAAGGACTCACTAAATGCCTCATTGTTCCTAGAATCTGTACAAAATTGAGAATGCCTCTCTTTTGCCATAAACATCAAACAAATGGGCTGGGCACAATATTTTTGGCGCAATCTTTTTTTTTTTTTCTCTCTTGTTTTCAGTATTCTGGAAACATTCTTCTGAGACAGATGCGTAACTCAGATAGCCAGTGTAGGAGCATGGGCTCCGGTTCATTCTTTGATATGGCCATTGATTACTATTTGTGGCTTAAGTGTCCAGAGAGTAACACCCCCACAGGCCTTGTTGACTATAGGGAGTGTATCTTCGGGGCCCAGGTGGACGTTAATCCCTAACCCCCCGTGATTCAGTTTACAGCAAGAAAAGGGCAAAGAAGCCATGAGACTTACGGGGCATTTCCACCCCTAAGATCCCTATTGGCCAAGGACCAACACAGACCATAAATGTGGTCTAGGACAAAGCCAATGGGAGAAAACCATATTTATGGACCCCACGTTGGTTCCCTCCCATCTTTAAAAGATAAAAACCCCCATAGGACAATAGAGAGTGGGGGCTCTTCTCCCCCTCCCGGCAGCCCTGGGAGCTGTTTGCTTTCCTTTAATAAAGACGTTGCTTGCTTTCTGCCTGTGTGTTCGCAAAGTTCATTCTTTGGCTGCGTGAACAGGAACCTGGATTCTGGTAACATCTTTCTGGCATCATCTTTTGGGGGCTCGTCTGGGATCCAAGCCAATACACCAGCACTCACCAGGTAAGTAGCAGCAAGCCTGCCCTTTCTACTTTATTCGGTTTCGTTTGCCTCTGAAAGGAGGGGAATGTGTGCATGGGCGTGCGAACCTGAGACGTGTCCTGGGCGCGAAGCGAGGGCCGAGTCCTGACCCGCAGTTCTGTTTAAGCTCCTGGGCGACCTCATATGGCTTAAAGGCAGCCCTCCGGAGTCCAGTCAGGCCAGGAGTCCAGTCAGGGGTTGATACCGTCTGGCCACACGCCAAGAGGCACCAAATGGGGTGTCCCGAGAGGGAGACGGCCAGAGACGGCCGGAGCAGGTCCCGAGGCAAACGTTCCTTCCCGTTCCCCCCACCCCGCCGTCTCCTCTCTGTGCAGTACTGTTGGGAAAGCATTTGCGGAATCACAGGGTACGGTATTGCTGCAGCTTCGTGATTGTTGAAAGACCACATGAGAAGCAAAAACGTAGTTTTGTGAATTCTCAAAGGGAGATGAAGGATTTAAAGTAGCCGTCCCTGACCTCCCAGAGCCTCTCACTCCACCTTCCTGCCTCCCCCAGTGTGTTAGGAGCCAGCGTTTTACAGTAAATGATGTTAGTAGAGTAGCCAGGGTCCTCATTTTTTTTTTTTTTGTCTTTTTGCTCTTTCTTTGGGCCGCTCCCGCGGCATATGGAGGTTCCCAGGCTAGGGGTTGAATCGGAGCTGTAGCCACCGGCCTACGCCAGAGCCACAGCAACGCAGGATCCAAGCCGCATCTGCAACCTACACCACAGCTCACAGCAACGCCGGATCATTAACCCACTGAGCAAGGGCAGGGACCGAACCCTCAACCTCATGGTTCCTAGTCGGATTCGTTAACCACTGCGCCACGACGGGATCTCCCGGGGTCCACATTTTGATGGAAATCTTTTAGTGGCGTCCCTGAGAGGACAAGACGCAAGGAGACCACCTGGCCTGTGGACAAAAAAAAAGCAAAACAAAAGACAAAAAACCATTAAGGGCTCCATAGACAAAAGTCCTCTTCCAGTTCTGTAAGTTTAGGGAGCTCCCTGGAAGTAGAAATCCATTCTTTACCTTCTCCTTCCAGTCTTCCACCCCTCGCTGTTTTTAGCCAGTTCACACCCCTTGGGCTTTAGGCCAGTTGATGCCACCGCTCATAGACTTCGGCCTTGTCCCTCTGCTGGCCTGGTCACTGTTGCCTTCTTCCCAAGGGATGCCCGATCTCCTTAGGAGTCCTGTAAGGGGCTCGACTTGTCTAATCCTTTTTCCTTTGCTATTACCTCGAATGGAGCTGTAGGGGCAGAGGAAACAGACCTCTAGAAGTTGAGACCATGCCTGTGGGGGAGAAGGAGTTGATAACTAATATACATCCAACGTAGGCCGAGGGTTTCGTCTCAGAGCCCGGGCATGGTCAGCTTTGCATTTTGCTCGTTACTTTCTCCGTGGCTGAAGAAACCGACAGCTGGTTCATCCAATTTACCCGTTAACTGTGGCGTAGGCGCTTCCCTAATATTAACAGAGGGCATGTCAGCACGAGCATCTTAGGATTCGGAAACTCAGGACAGGGCCTGTATGCCTGGGTTTTCTTCACCTCTGTCCAGAGACAGGCAATGGGCAGGGACAGCGGGAGACGAGCTCCACTGGTAGAGAGTGGTTAATCCCAGTCGGATTAACTGAGGTTGGATGGGACGTTTCCCCACTAATGCCTAGCTGCTCCGTACAAGAGAGGGGACCCCTCACATAACCGAGAAAGGACAGTAGGTGCTGGACGCCGGTCTTGTCTGTTTTTCCGGTGGGAGCCACATCCTGGGGGCCTGGTGCATGGCTCAGTAGCAACTCTTCTGACATGTGCCTTGAGAGACGGAAAAGTTTTGACTCTCGAACTCTGGGACAGAAATGTCTTGTTTTCTTTTGCCTGAAAGCCTGGCCCCTGTATAACCTGTTGGACGGGGAGCAAGGGCCGTCTCAGGGCTCTCTAGGTTATAATGCTGCTCTCCAATTAGACCTGCTTTGTAGACGAGAAGGGAAATGCTCAGAGGTGCCTTATGTTCAGATCTTCTTTGCAACAAGGGAAGACGCCGAACTGAGGAGGGCTTGTGGATTTCCTCAGTGCGTGATGCCAGCTCCCCCAGGACCTGGATGCCCACCATGTCCTGGCCCGATTGGGTCAGACCCTCCCGAAGTTAATCAGCCTTCTCCAGTACTGCCCACGGCTCCTCCTCTGCCTGCTCCAGTGCCAAAGTTCTATCCCTCTTTGCTCCCCTTGCAGGAGGTAGCTAACGGAGAATGGGGACCAATACGGGTCCATGTGCCTTTTTCGCTTCAGGACTTAAGGTAGATAAAAACAGATTTGGGGAAGTTTGCTGATGACCCAGATAGACGTATTGAGGTCTTTCAGGGTCTCGCGCAGTCCTCTGAGTTAGCCTGAAAGGACGTCATGTTATTGCTAGACCAGACATTGAGTATAAGTGGAAAAAAAGTCTTAGGAGATGCTCAGAGCTGGGGAGATGACGGGTGTGCTGTAAATGCCAGAGGCAGATCAGAGGAGGAACGAAGGAGAGTCCCCAGAGGGTGTCAGGCAGTTCCTATGAGCGATCCTAACTGGTCTGCCGGTGAGGGAATAAAGAATTGGCATAGAAATCACTTTATTACTTGTATAGTTGAGGGGCTAAAAGCTACACGGGTAAAGCCTGTTCACTGCTCCAAACTGTTGGAGGTTTGTCAAGGGGAAAGAGAGAACTTTCTTAGGCTCAGAGGCACTGAGAAAACATAACACCAATGGACCCAGAATCAGCGGAGGGCCAGATAATTCTTAAAGACAAATTTATTTATTTTTTGTTTTTCAAACATTTTTTATTATTACTCAATGAATTTATTACTTTTATAGTTGTACAATGATCATCACAATCCAATTTTATAGGATTTCCATCCCACAACCCCAGCTCATGCCCCCACTCTCCGAACCGTCTCCTTTGGAAACCGTAAGTTTTTCAAAGTCTGTGAGTCAGTATCTGTTCTGCAAAGAAGTTCTTTGTGTCCTTTTTTCAGATGCCACATGGTAAAGACAAATTTATCACTCAGTCAGCACCAGATATACAGAGAAAGCTCCAAAAATTGGCTCTTGGTCCTGATCAGGACCGGCAGCACCTCCTTAGAGCAGCAACTACATCATAGTCGGGACCAGGAAGAAGGAAAGGAGAACCAGAGGAGGCACAGAGAAAAGCCTGAGGCTCCAGTTTGCAGCTACAGGGAGTCAGCGGGGAGCTTCCAAGGCCAGAGGACTAGGGCAGAGACCTGAGCCAGGAGCCTGTTTCCTCTGTTCCTCTGTGGAAAAGAGGACACTTTAAATGGGAATGCCCCCAAGCTCAGGCCACCGCACCTAGGCCTCTAGGCATAAACCCCCCTATTGGACAATGGTGGTGGTGGGGGGGGCTCTTCTCCCCCCTCCCAGCAGCCCTGGAGCTATTTGCTTTCCTGTAATAAAGACTTTGCTTGCTTGCTGCCTGTGTGTTCCAGGAGTTCATTCTTCAGCTGGGTGAACAAGAACCCGGATTCCAGTAACATCCTTCTGGCATCGCTTCCATGTGCCGCAGGTAAGGCCATAAAAAGACAATCAATCAAATCAAATCAAATCAAATCAAATAAAAATTAACTGGAATATATATAACAAAAGAAATTAGATTGTAAATCTAACAAACAGTTAAAAAATACCTATAAAGGGCGCATTATATTTCTTGCTTAAAGTAGAAATGTAAAAGCTCATGCCACTTTCAGAAAAAAAAAAAGATTCACAGTAACAAATATTTATTGGTCATCTTTGTTCCAGATCCTGGGTATTCAGCAAGAGTTCCCTTGAGAAACACATTTTTTTTTTTTTTTTTGCATCCAAACGGTATTAAAATACACTTACATCCAAAATGGATTCATGCATTTATTTATTTTTTCTTTTAGGGCCACATCTGTGGCATATGAAAGTTCCCAGGCTAGGGGTAAAATTGGAGCTACAGCTGCCAGCCCACATCACAGCCATAGCAACACTGGATCCCAGCCGCATCTTTGACCTACACTGAAGCTCATGGCCATGCCTGATGCTTAACCCACTGAGCAGGGCCGGATATTGAACCTTCGTCTTCATGGATACTAGTCAGGTTTGTTACCTCTAAGCCTCAATAGAAACTCCTCGGCATTTATTTTTATTAAGTATTCATGAAGCTTAGAGGCGAGCATAAGTCTCAAGAAATGGAAAATAAAATACCTCTAGAGTCACTGTGGGGGAGCACATTGGAACGGATGTGGGGAGCAGGTCAAATTACATCCTGGAGGCTAAAATAAAAAGGGAAGAGGAGAATTCAGGCAGGAAATATACCATGTCCTTGGAGAAGCTTCTCCCAGCAAGTCTGGCGTCACAGCAGGATGCAGAGGAGACTGAAGGATGGCGGTGGGAGCGCCTCCTGGGTGCCTGCCCCATAGACCACGCAGTGGCACGTGTTCTAGGACAGCTTGCTGTGGTGGTCGCTTTCCTCGCTGTGTCCTATGAGAGGCCCTTGTTGGCTGCTGAGGCTGCCGTTGGATGGTTTGGGGCTTGCTGGGGACGAAATCGAGATTTGTGTAGCGGAGTGGGTGGACCTCGGGCTCTTTGGACAGACACCCGGTATTTCTCTCAGGTGTGTTTGACAGAAGTTTGGCAGCAGGTGAAGGTTCTGTCAAGTGGGACGCTTTATTCTGTGTTGCCTACTGGGGCGAGAGGTGAGGGTTGAGATCTTTTGGTGCAAATTAAAGGACCTGAATGGCCATCTTCTCTGGAGGTGATAGGATATCTAGACCTGTAGGAAGCTGAAGTCTATCCCGTAAAAAATCAGTTCCCAGTTCACCAATATTGACAGAGTGTCTGGATGATCTGGGCCTCATGTTTTTCCCCAACAGCAGCTTCATGACTTAGAATTCACGCATTGTACAGTTCACACCTATTCAGAGTGGTCAGTTTGTTCGGCCGTCACATGTGCATGATCCTCTCCCCTAAAAACCCATTCCCTCTCACTCCCCCTTCTCATGATAGTCCCCTCGCCCCCTGCAGTGTTTTGGAAGCAGGTATTCTGCTTCACTGGGAGACCGTGTCTCGAGCCACATAGTTAGGTTGTTTGTAGGAAGAAAGGAAACATACAGAGAACCGCAGCATTGAAAGTTGGGGGTGTTCTGGGGTGTAGACTGGGGTGGGTGGGTGCGGGCAAAGCAGAGGCGCTGCCCTGGCCCTGATTTCAGTGAAGAAGTTTTGTTTTCGGCAAGCAGCCTGGGGTGAAGTCTTGGCGAGATCAGAAGCCCCGTGGACAATGCTGATCCCTATCTCAGTCCCTTGGGCTTGCAGCTGAAAAGACTGGTTACTCTTCAGAGCAGTGATTGGCTGGAAGGTAGTGTTTGGGGCAGGTAGCTTTAGGTAGTTCTGTGATTACAGGGGCGCTGAGTTCATAAGTGGGAGGATAAGATTGGGAGTCTCTAGAGAGCAGCAAGCCCTGTGATCTCCCTCGGAGGACGCTTGAGCTGAGGGTCTTACAAGGAGAGAGGAAAGACTGCCTGAGAGGTACCCCCACGTGGGACACCTTTTCGAGGGAGGTAGGTCCCCTGTCTCCCTGTCCTGCACAGCCTGGCCCTGGCCCCACCCGGACCTGACCCTAGTGGGGAAGAGGGGAGAGAGAAGTTACCGGGCCGTAGAATCCTTAGAAAGGGAGCAGAAAGTGTCTCATTTTACCCTTTTCCCGCCACCATGCCGTATTCGTTTGGAATGCCTTAAGACAAGGTGTTCAGGTCCGCAGCGTAATAAAGGGACATGGCCATTAACCGTGGTAAGTGCTTGCTGTGTGCAAGGGGCTTGCTTTTACCTGCAGTCTCATTTGATGCTCACCCTGAACCTTGTGGGGTGGGGCTGGGGCTGGGAGACTGGAGTTGCCTCTGTTTTTAATTATAGTTGACTTACAGTTTTATCGTTCCAGGCTCTGCTGTGCAGTAAAGGGGCTCAGTCAGGTGTACACACACATTCTTCTTTTCTGTCCTTTCCGTCATGGTCTATCCCAGGAGACGGGCCGGGGTTCCCTGGGCCGGACAGGCGGACCTTGTTGTTTATCGTGCTGAGAACGATGGTTTGCGTCTTCTGACCCCAAACGCTCGTCTGTCCCAGTCCCGCCCCCTCCGCCCTCGTCCTCTAGGTCTGTGAGTCTGTCTCTGTTCTGTAGACAGGTTCATTTGTGCCGTATTTTAGATTCCACATGTAAGTGAGATCACGTGGTATTTGCCTTTCTCTTTCTGACTTACTTCACTTAGTAGAGAGTCTCTGGGTCCATCCACGCGGCTGCAAGTGCCATTCTTCTTCTCTTTATGGTGGATAGTATTCCCCTTTACAAATGTGCCACGTCTTTTTAATCCGTTCATCTGCTGAGGGACCCTTGGGTTGTTTCTGTGTCTTGGTTATTGTGAACAGTAGTGCTGAGAACGTCGGGGTGCATGTATCTTTTGGACTTAAAGTTTTTTTTCTGAACATAGGCCCAGGAGTGGGATTGCTGGCTTATAAGGTAGTTCTGTATTTAGTTCTCTAGGACTCTCCATCCTGTTTTGCTTCGTGGTTGTACCTGGGTTTCGTATTTGTAGAGGAAGAGGCTGAGAATTCACAAAAATAAATTAAAAATAGCTGGGGCAAAAAGACCACATTGAACTTTATTGAAGTTTAATTTTTTTTTCCTTCTCCCTCGCCCCTCCATCCCACTTGTCTCACATTTTCCCTCCCTGTTCACAGAGCAGCTCACTGTAAAGGCAGAGACGTGAAGAGAGTGTGTGTTGATAGGGAGTAGGGGAGTCTGGGCTTAACTTGGTTTTAATAAATGCTGCCGTTTCTTCATTTTCTACCTTTTTTTTTTTTTTGCTTTTTAGGGCCACACTCGAGGCATATGGGGGTTCCCAGGCTAGGGGTCAGATCGCACATACAGCCGCCGGCCTACACCACAGCTCACAGCAACACTGGATCCTTAACCCGCTGAGCAAGGCCAGGGACCGAACCTGCGACCTCATGGTTTCTAGTCGGCTTTGTTTCCGCTGTGCCACGACGGGAACTCCTCATTTTCTGTTTTTGCTGAAGTCCCTTCATCCCTCTGGATGACAGTTTCTTCCAGGGACTGGAGACGATAGGAGTTTGGATGGGAAGGATCTGGTTTGATTCATGGAGTCGAAAGTGCCAGGGTAAGAGCACAGAGTGTTAAGTGCGTGCTGAAAATACTTGGGTTTCTTATGTGACTCAGAAGTGAAGCGTTCAGCAAACTGTCATCCACTTTGATTTATAGCCTTTCTGATCCATTTGTCCTGTTTCATAGCGTGGAGGTACTGTTGTATGTCCTTCCAGAAGACCTCAGGCCATAGTTACCTCCAACGAAACGTGCGCTTCCGACACTGGAAAGCAGGAGGCTAAGTGTAGTTAAAAATCCATTGGTAGCATTTCCGTCGTACCTAAATCGAATAGTTCTGTTACTGCCATGCCAGCCTGTTCACCGCTGCCGTGGAGAATGGAAGCTGCGAGCAGACCCGAGCAGTGTTTACACACGCCCAGATACAGAGCCAGCACCCCAGGGCCCCCCCAGATACAGAGGCAGCATCCCAGGGCCCGCCCAGATACAGAGGCAGCACCCCAGGGCCCACCGACTCACCTGGTTGCTGCAGTAGAGATCCATCCTTGCGGCTTGGCTGTTTCCTGAAGCTACAAACTACTCATTGTGTTCTCGTTTCCTACTTAGATCTGTCTCTTCTCTCCCCCAGCAAGATGTGTTCTATCTTGGCTCCTAAAATGCCACCCCAACCCAGAGGTAAATGCAAGGGGCTTGAATTTTTCAACAAGAATAAAATTGCTGGGAGTTCGTGTTGTGGCTCAGCGATGACGAACCCAGCCAGTATCCGTGAGGTTGTGGGTTCGATCCCTAGCCCCACTCAGTGGGTTAAGGATCCAGCATTGCCCTGAGCTGTGGTATAGGCCACAGACATGGCTCGGATCCCGTGCTGCTGTGGCTGAGGTATAGCCTGGCAGCTGCAGCTCCAACTCAGCCCCTAGGCTGGGAACTTCGATGCCCCGAGGGTGCGGCCCTAAAAAAAAACAAAAACCCAGAAAGTGACACCCCACCCCCAAAAGGCATTTCCTTACTTCCTGGTATTACAAAATGCTCCAGGTTCGTTTTTGTGTCTTCCATGCCCCAGCTCTGGAACCAGCCATTTCTCCAAGACCGTCGGTTCCCTTTTTGAGAGGCTGTTAGAAGAAGTCCAGATCTGGGTACGGGGTATGTTGCAGGCGTTCCCTGGAGCTTCTTAGGTTTAATAGACCTGTGACCTAGCAAATGCTTCTGTACAAAGGTGAGCAACACCTTAAATTTCAAACACTCTAGAGGCCCAGATTAGAGTGTCAGTTTGGGTTCAGTCTCTCATCAGAAAGGAATTCAATTGGCAGGGCTTAGAATTTAACTATGTATTGATTTGTTTGTTTCTGTCTTTTTGTCTTTCTAGGGCCGCTCCATGGCATATGGAGGTTCCCAGGCTGGGGGTCGAACCTGAGCTGTTGCCGCCAGCCAGCCTACACCACAGCCACAGCAAAGTGAGATCCGAGTCCTGTCAGCGACCTACACCACAGCTCACGGCAAAGCCAGATCCTTAACCCACTGAGGGAGGCCAGGGATCAAACCTGAAACCTCATGTTCCTGGTCAGATTCGTTAACCACTGAGCTAAGATGGGAACTCCATGGGCTTAGAATTTGAAAAGATCCCAGTTTTTCTCAAATGATGACCCTAAGTGCTTGCGAAACAAACAGAATGATCACATTAATTTTTATTTATTCAGGCTCTAATAAGAAAGTAGGATTTTTTTTTTTTCTTAGGGCCTTTCCCTTGGCATGTGGAAGTTCCCAGCCTAGGGGTCGAATTGGAGCTGCAGTCACAGGAACGCCAGATCACAGCCACATCTGAGACCTACACCACAACTCACAGGCAACGCAAGATCCTTAACCCACTAAGCGGTACCATGGATTGAACCCAGGTCTTGGTGCTTCTGAGACACTTTGGATCCCATCACACCACAGTGGGAACTCCCATGCTAGCTTACTTTTCTTTTTTTCTTTCTTTTTTTTTTTTTGTCTTTTTAGGGCCATACCTGAGGCACATGAAAGTTCCCAGGGTAGGGGTCAAATTGGAGTTGCAGCTTCTGGCCTACGCCACAGCCACACCAGATCAGAGCCTCGTCGGGGACCTACACCATAGCTGACAGCAACACCGATCCTTAACGAACTGATCAAGGCCAGGGATTGAACCTGTGTCCTCATGGATTCTAGTCAGGTTCATTACTGCTGAGTCACAGTGGGAATTCCTAGTTTACTTTTTTAATAGTGAAATTCATTTACTCAATTTAACTTTATTTAATCTTAGCCAGTCCTGAATCTGTACAGAACTCTTTACAAGGTTCTGTTTTCACAAACCAAGCTTTCGTAACTTTCTATTTTATCCTATTCCTTTTTTTTTCTCTCCTTTTTCCTTTGATAAAAGATGTTTGCCTTACAAGCTGTTGTTGTGTCAATTGCATTAACTAGAATTAATGTATTAACTACAATTCCTGTCCTCTTTTTTTTTTTTTATCTTTTGTCTTTTTAGGGTCCCACTCTTGGCATATGGAGGTTCCCTGGCTAGGGGTCTAATCGGAGCTGCAGCTGCCAACCTACACCACAGCCACAGCAATGCTAGATCTAAGCTGCGTCTGTGACCTACAGCACAGCTCACGGCAAAGCCAGATCCTTAACTCACTGAGGGAGGCCAGGGATCCAACCTACAACCTCATGGATCCTAGTCAGATTTGTTTCTGCTGCACCATGATGGGAACTCCAAGAATTCCTATCTTCTTAAAACCTTAATTTTAGTAAAAACTAAGAAGTAAGCAATTATAAATTGTCTTTCTTCTTATTATTCTGTAGATTGGCAAAATCACAAATACTGTTGATGATTTCTAGAAAACATGTGCTTTTTTTTTTCCCACTGTACCTGAGGGATGTGGAAGTTCCTAGGCCAGGGGTTGAACCACCGCCACAGCAGTGACAATGCTGGATCCTTAACCACTAGGCCACCAGGGAGCTCAAATCGTGTGCTTTTTTTTCTAGAAAAATTTTCCGTGTGTCATTGTTGCAGAAACTCAGCCTCTGTCCACCAGTGCTGATGCCCTAAAACCTTGCCCTTTTGGGCTTGGGGAAAAACTGGGGGGCGTTTTATAGTCTAAGAGGAGATAATCAGGGTATCAGATAAGAATCAAGGTTGGTCCAAACATGCACTCCCCTTTCTTTCGGGGGAATCTTGGTCGTGGAAGCTGGCATGGAGAGATCTCCCTGTGATCCTGCTGGTGGTCTTCTGGGTGATTCAGTCTTGACCTTTCCTAGAATAATGACACAAAGGAAAGGCATGTAGATCAGAGATTAGGACAAACTAGGAGAGTTGCTGAACAACATCAGGTGCTTAGCCGTCTTGAACCCACAGGCAATTGTGTTCAGGGTGCCTGATCTTTAATTGTCAGCAGTGGTGTGCAGGGTGCGATCAAGCAGGGGAGAATCACAAGCAAGGGCTGGCAAGTATTCATTTCCGTCTGTTCCTGATGCCTCCATCATTATGTGTATCCCTTGAGGGGGAACCAGGACCCTGCCCCAAGGCTGCCCCATTGTTTCCAGACTGCTCCTCCTTTCTGTCTGCATCCCCTCCCTTCCCCGATTAGCAGCTGTTTGAACCTGCCCTTTGGAACCCAGGGAAGGTTGTGGAGGCTGAAGCTTAGCCCCTAAAAACAAGCAATGGGGGGCCCAGAAAGGCTTGTGTGCCCGGGAGTCCCTCAGGGCACATTCCTACGATGAATACTTAATGTTTCAGTGTTATTTTATTTGGGAATGATCTAGACACTTAATAAATTTCCATTATTTAATTTAACTTAGCAAAACTCTACAGTCTTAAGTCACCAAACATCTGGAAAAACAATTTTTTTTTTTTGGTCTTTTTTCTTTTTAGGGCCACATCCAAGGAATCTGGAGGTCCCTAGGCTAGGGGTCTAATTGGAGCTGCAGCTACAGCAACACCAGATCTGAGCCACATCTGAGACCTACACCACAGCTCTTAGGTTACAGCAGACCCTTAACCTACTATGCGGAGCCAGGTATTGAACCCACGTCTTTGTGCTGCAGAGACACTTCAAATCCCATTACACCACAGTGGGAAGTCCCATGCTAGGTGACGTTTTGGTCTTTTCAGGGCTGCACCCCTAGCTTGCAGGCTAGGGGTTGAGTCGGAGCTGCAACCACAAGGGGAAATCCACTTAATATATCTTTGTATAAATGGTTTTGGGGTCCCCAAGGAGAGGTTGAGCCAAGGAACTCAGGCCCTTTTGTCAATTTTTTAATTTGATCAGTTGGTGCCCCAGGCAATCACTGCTCAGGTAGCTCAGTGTAATTTTCTAGCAGCCTTTAAATATGTCTGTGCTTTAAACTGGGGTAAATAGAGTGGACTTCGTGGCTGTGGCCGGCAGCTATAGATCTGATTCGACCCCTAGGCCTTGCCACATGCCTTGGTGAGGCCCTAAAAAGAAAAGAAAAAAAAATTCCGTCTTTTTGGGAAGAAGTCTCTAGCCTTTCCCCTCAGTTTTTTTTGTTGTTGTTGTTGTTCCCCTATTAATCAATCTCGTTAGCAGCTGACCCAACTGGCGGGGGGGGGGGCGGGGGGGGTGTTCGTTTTTTTTGGCCTCAGCTGCGGCATGGGAAGCTTCCAGGGTAGGAATCAAACCCACACCACAGCAGTGACCTGAGCTGCAGAGCGACAGTGCAGGATCCTTAACCCACTGCACCGCAAGGGAACTCCTGATCTAATGTTTTTATTAGCATCTCTAAGACCCACTGAGGGGAAACTGAGACTACAAATGTAGCGTTCCAAACCCATTTTTGTTGCTATTGTTGTTTATTTCAAACTAAGGGACCTCTTCCTTTTTTTTTTTTTTTTTTTTTTGCTTTTAAGGGCCCCATCCACTGCACATGGAGGTTCCCAGGTTAGGGGTTGAATCAGAGCAGCAGCTGCCAGCCTTTGCCACAGCCACAGCCTCACCAGATCAGAATTGCATCTGTGACCTACCCCATAGTTTACGGCAAGGCAAGATGCTTAACCCACTGAGTAGGGCCCGGGATCAAACCCATGTCCTCATGGATAGAAGTTGGGTTCACGGCCCACTGAGCCACAACGGGAACTCCAAGAGTTGGTTCTTTTAATTGTGTGCTTCTATAGTTGATTTTAGGAGGATGATTGGTTTGGACCAGATACAGGCAGAAAGTTCTTTATAAGTTATTTTGATTTTTAAAAATTAAAACTGGGTTTATGGATGTTTCACATTTCAAACCTATTTCACAAGCTGTTAAATTCACCTTAAGGTCTTCCTCTAAATCCTTTAAAGGGGCCTTTCGTAACTTGTTAATTGAAATATTTTAAGCTTCATTTCAAATTTAACCTCACTTTTTTTTTTCCGCTTTTGGCCACCCCACTGAGTTCCAGGGCCAGGGTTCAGGGCTGAATCACAGTCACAACCTAAGCCGCAGCTGCAGCAGTGCTGGATCCTAAACCCACTGTGTCGGGCTGGGGGTTGAACCCGTGTTCCAACAAGACCAAGACGCCACAGATCCTGTTGTACCACAGGGGAAGCTCCTAATACTCCCTTTGTGTTTTAAATTATTTAGCTGCTTAACTACTGGTTTGATTTCTTATTCATTTTTGTACATAATTCTAAACCTTCCTAGAATTTAAATCTGTTCACCCATTAAGGAAATGATCTTGTCTTTCCAAAGATTTTGGAGTTTATCCTCTTAGTGGATTGAAGGAACATAGCCACCAGGGATGCGAAATCTGGAGCTTTAAATTCAAAGAAATCTCTCTTGTCCCTGACTGCCTTGCCAATTCCCTTTTTGTAGTAATTCTGTCATAGAGTCAAACAAAAACAGGGTCATAGTGGAGTTCCCGTCGTGGCTCGGTGGTTAACGAATCCGACTAGGAACCGTGAGGTTGCAGGTTCCATCCCTGGCCTTGCGCAGTGGGTTAAGGATCCAGCGTGGCTGTGAGCTGTGGTGTAGGTTGCAGACGCGGCTTGGATCCCGAGTTGCTGTGGCTGTGGCTGTGGCCGGCGGCTACAGCTCCGATTCGACCCCTAGCCTGGGAACCTCCATATGCTACAGGAGCGGCCCAAGAAATGGCAAAAAGACAAAAAACAAACAAAAACAACAACAAAACAAACAAACAAAAAAACCGGGGTATTCGTGGTCACTTGGTCTGTCCGTGATCTTGAATTGTAGCAAAATACACTTTTCAAGTCAGATCTAACTCCACTCCATTTTTTCCTGCTTCGTGAGTTTTAAGTAGTTTTATATCTAAGAAGTAAACATCCCTATTATGCAATGTTCTGTTGCCATCTGATTGGAGTTTATGTATTCAGAGTTGTGTCTGCCTCCCTAATAAAAGTTCCAGGGTTGTTGTTATTGCTGTGATATGACCTGTTCATTGGAAGTGCAGCTGTTTATTTCACTGCAGTTTTAAATGGACTTGTTTAAATTCTTTTCTTTTTACAGCTGAACCTATGGCACATGGAAGTTCCCAGGCTACGGGTTGAATCAGAGCTGCAGCTGCCAGCTTATGCCACAGAAATGGCAATACGGGATCTGAGCCCCATCTGCGACCTACATTGCAGCTTGGGGCAGGACCAATCCTTAACCAAATGAGGGAGGCCAGGGATCGAACTCGCATTCTCACGGACACTATGGTGGGTTCTTAGTGAGCCACAATATGGAAACTTCTAAAGTTTTTTTTAATGTAGTTCACTGAATCCAGTATAGCCATACTATTTTTACTTAAACATGCAGTCAATATAAAAGTGACTGATGAGGCATTTTGCATTAAGTTTTTTGATGTCTCTTTAAAATTTTTAAAAATTGAGATATAATTGATGTATAACATTGTGTTAGTTTCAGGTGCATAACATAATGTGTTTTTTTTTTTTTTTTTTTTTTTTTTTTGGTCTTTTTGTCTTTTCTTGGGCTGATCCCACAGCATATGGAGGTTCCCAGGCTAGGGGTCTAATTGGAGCTGTAGCCACCGGCCTACACTATAGCCACATCAACGCCAGATCCTTAACCCACTGAGCAAGGCCAAGGATCAAACCTGCAACCTCATGGTCCCTAGTCGGATTCGTTAACCACTGCGCCACGACGGGAACTGCAACATAATGATGTTATATGTTGTGAAATGTTCGCCACAGTAAGTCTAGTCAACATCCACCACACACAAAAGTCACCGTTTTTAGTTTTTTTCTTTTTAATGATGAGAACTTCTAAGATCTCTCTTAGCAACTTCCAAATACATAATACGGTATCATTAGCTGTAGTCACCATGTTATGCGTTATATCCCCAGGACTTACTCATTTTATAACTGGAAGTTTGTACCACAGTGGACTTGTTCTGTTTTGCTTTTTGCGGCATGTGGAGGTTCCCAGGCTAGGGGTCGAATTGGTGCTACAGCTGCTGGCCTACACCACAGCCACAGCAAGGCCAGATCCCCGCCCCGCTGATGCCAGGGATCGAACCCACATCCTCATGGGTAGCGGTCAGGTTTGTTTCCACTGGGCCACAACGGGAACTCTCAACAAGCTTGTTTTCAGTTGATTGTTAACTGCTGTTTGCAGGCTCATTTACCTGGACCATCAACTTACTGTTGCTTTTCCCTCTGCAGAAAGGCAGAAACACTCCAGATGTCCTCCAATAGTTACCAAGTTTCAATCCCGATGTCAAAAAGGAACACCAATGGCCTGCCGGGGTCCAGCTCCAATGAGCTGAAGACGTCTGCTGGGGGAGCTGTGTTAAGCTTTCATGACATCTGCTATCGAGTGAAAGTGAAGAGTGGCTTTCTTTTTTGTCGGAAAACGGTTGAGAAGGAAATACTGACGAACATCAAGTACGTCGTCCATGAACTTTTACTGAAACAGGTTCATTGTCGTGCAGTGCGCGTCTCAGGTTTTGCTTAGTGCAGATCAAGGTACCGGTCTGCACAGGTAGACAGACACACGCTCTTCATTGCTTTCGGCTAAACGAGCTGAGCGGTGAGCCAGTTGGATGAGATGTTGGGTGTATGTATGTACATGTAAGACAACTGGAGCTTAGCTCACGTCTAAGAGACGGAAGAGAGTTTAGGACCCAAAGTAACACACTCGGTTGTCTTACAGAATTCAAGTCCGTACAAAACTATGATTTTTCTTCCCGCCATCCAGCAACTGACTCATCACATGGTGGTGGCGTGGGCGATAGAGGGACCCCTGAGTGTGAGAATAAGGAGAGGAATGGGAGGTGAAAAGCTTTTATCTTTTGCTGCATATGCCCAGACTAGCATCGACCGACCTTTCTGAAAAGCTGCCAGGTTATTTGTGGAGCAAAGAATGAAGAAAAGTGCTGGTCACTTGAGATGTTTTGCTGCTAAATGGAAGTTAGCAAATGATTTGCAATATGTGCAGGTTGAGTAAATTGAATATATTACTGCTCGAGGGTATATTTGTCTTGCTTATGTTTTGTTTGTTTGTTTGTTTGTCTTTTTTGCCATTTCTGGGGCTGCACCCGAGGCGTATAGAGGTTCCCAGGCCAGGGGTCCAATCAGAACTGCAGCCGCTGGCCTACACCACAGCCCACTGAGCAAGGACGGGGATCGAACCCGCAATCTCATGGTTCCTAGTCGGATTCATTACCCACTGAGGCACGATGGGAACTCCCTTGCTTATGTTTTAAAGTCCAATCAGAACTGCAGCCGCCGGCCTACACCACAGCCCACTGAGCAAGGACGGGGATCGAACCCGCAATCTCATGGTTCCTAGTCGGATTCATTACCCACTGAGGCACGATGGGAACTCCCTTGCTTATGTTTTAAAGTCCAATCAGAACTGCAGCCGCCGGCCTACACCACAGCCCACTGAGCAAGGACGGGGATCGAACCCGCAATCTCATGGTTCCTAGTTGGATTCATTACCCACTGAGCCACGATGGGAACTCCCCTGCTTATGTTTTAAAGCTAGTAGTGTGTTAACTTGCTAACACTAAAGGTGTCATCTGCTCAAGGCTTTACAGTGTTTTTATGGTTGAGTGGTATGCATTTCAGCAACAGGTGAGTTCATCCTTACACGCTTTTCTAGGTTCATAAAAACTCAGTCAAATCTTGTAATCATTTCAAATTTTAGTAATTAAGAGGATGCCAGGGGTTGTTTTTCTTGCTTACTCACATTTCTGGTGTAGGCAGTGGTGTTTCTTTTTCCTATTTGCTGGTTTCAACTGAGTTTGTCTAGGATGGGCAAAGGGTGCTCTCATTTATCTTATTTATTTATTTGTTTGTTTACTTGTTTATTTTTTTAGGGCCGCACCCACAGCATATGGAGGTTCATAGGCTAGAAGTCAAATTGTAGCTGCAGCTGCTGGCCTACACCACAGCCACAGCCACAGCCATGGGGGATCCTAGCTGCATCTGTGACTTACACCAGAGCTCACAGCAACGCCAGATTCTGAACCCACTGAGCTGATTCTCATCAGGCATCACCCAGGACTGTCCTGCACTCTACACTGCGAGGGATCGAACCTGCATCCTCACAGATACTAGTCAGATTCCTTTCTGCTGCGCTAGGCCGGGGACTCCCCCTTCTATCTGGATATTCACTACCCTCAAACGTCTGCTCGTCTGTTTGCAACATACTGTGTGTACACCATGGTTATATATCCTTCAAGGCTCTCTCCAATAGAAAGTGGCATCCACTACTTCTAAACCAAGGATGTCCCAGTCCATTTTTTCCTGATACTTTACAAGGAAGAAGACAAGATTATCTTGAGGGTATATGTTTTACTTTTCTAATTTGATGAAGAATTTGATGTGGGTGAAGAATTGGGGATATTTTCTTTGTAACGCCTCGAGGTGCTTTTTTTCCAGCCATTGGGTTTCTTCTTCTTTTTTTTTTTTTATGTTGTCGGCTGTACCGGCGACGTATGGATGTTCCCAGGCTAGGGGTCGAATCAGAGCTATCGATGCTGGCCTGTGCCACAGCCCCAACAACCCAGGATCCTTAACTCACTGAGCAGAGCCAGGGATCGAACCCACATCCTCATGGGCACTCGTTGGCTTCCTTACCGCTGAGCCCCGACCGGAACGCCCGGCCACTGACTTTTTGTTTCAGTTATATTGATTCTTGTGTGACTGGATTGGAGCAGTGGGAATGCTGCTTAGGTAGCACATGAGGTGGCGTGAAGCTGATTCTCATCAGGCATCACCCAGGACTGTTCTGCACTTTACACTGCGAGGGAGGAGTGAGGGGAGCAAAGGGCTTCGCCAGCGTCTGCGACATCAAGGAACCTAGAAAGTTCTTGTGTCCTTTTCCAAAACAATTTAAATGTAGTAGAAGAGAAGCGAAAGAGGAGTTCCCGTGGGGGCGCAGTGGTTAACGAATCCGACTAGGAACCCTGAGATTGCGAGTTTGATCCCTGGCCTTGCTCAGTGGGTTAAGGATCTGGCGTTGCCACGAGCTATGGTGTAGGTCGTAGACGCGGCTCAGATCCCGCGTTGCTGTGGCTCTGGTGGCTACAGCTCCAATTCGATCCCTAGCCTGGGAACCTCCACATGCTGCAGGAGTGGCCCTAGAAAAGGCAAGAAAACAAAAAGACCAAAAAAAAAAAAAAAAAAAAAAAAAGAGGTGAAAGGAATTAAGACCCAAGGCGGTTTTCTTCTAAGTCCTCAGTAGTGATTGACATATTGACATTTTTTGTGTGCTAGATTTCTGTTAACCAACAATTGAGTATCTTTTTCCTTTGAGAGTTGATTGGTGCCTTTTTTTCTCCCCCTTGTCGGCAATTTCATCGGTTTTCACTGAGTGTGTTAAATGCCAACCCTAAACAATAGACTTGCTTTTAAAGTGGGTCAGTAACTTGGTGTGTTTTGCATTTGCAGTGGGATCATGAAACCTGGCCTCAATGCCATTCTGGGACCCACAGGTGGAGGCAAATCTTCGTGAGTATAGCAGTATAAGTAAGCTTTCTCTTGGTAGTTTTAATGTGTGGCTTTTGAAAATGGAGCTAGGGTTGGCATGCAATCTTACATCAGTTGCAGGTGTGCCACACAGCGATTCGACACTGGCACCCATGGTGCCATGATCCCCGTGGTCCGTCTAGCCCTCTGTGCCGATACAGAGTTACTGGAGCATCACTGCCCGTGCTCCTCAGGCCGTGTCTTACATCCCCGTGGCTCACTGACTGTATAACTGGAGCTTTGAAGCTCTTGGTCTCCTTCCTGTTCCCCACCCCGAGTTTCAGTGTGCCTTTAAAGATCAGCTTTATGTGAGCAGGTGCTCGTTGCGCTTTGTCTGGGCGTCTGGTCCAGGTCTGGGTCCAGTTGTGCTGGGTAGTGGTTCTGTCCTGAGGTTGGGGACGTCTTGCTAGGTCAGCCTTCCTAACAGGACATGATCAGGCGATTGGCATGCAGCTGTCAGCCGTGGTTTGTGCTGTGGACAGGGAAGGGAAGGGGTACAGTGGAGAGTGGGGAGGCGGAGCCCGAGGCGAAAGGGAGGGCTTGAGTCTTAGACCGAGGGGCACAGGGCCTGCCTCGGGACCTCAGGACCGGATATCGCACAGCCTGGAGGCAGTTTGGGTGCTCCGTGCCGGATCAGCCCGCAGCGCTTTGCTTGCGTTCACGTTTTTGGGCTTTATTGTAGCATGTAGTTAAAAAAAAAAAGAAAAGAAAAGAGAAAAGAGGTGAGCCTTGAAAGAGCTGTGTATCTTTATATACACATAAAACAATATGAGTCTTGAAAAGTTAATATTCTAACTTGAGCAGAATTTGGATTCAGGTGAGCTGAGAGCGAAAACCCAGGTTGGATGGAAAAAAACCCGGAACAACGCATTTTTTTTAAACAGGTTGTTAGATGTCTTAGCTGCAAGGAAAGATCCGCATGGATTATCTGGAGATGTTTTGATCAATGGAGCACCTCGACCTGCCAATTTTAAATGTAACTCAGGTTACGTGGTACAGGTAAGTATTTGTGGACTTGCACTATGGGTTTCTCTGTTTCTGTACTGGGCGAGTGCCTTGGCTCCCAAGGGAGTGTGTTTCTAATTGACTGTGGGACATCCTTATAGAAACAGTTTTTCTTTATGTCAGCTTTTCATAATCTCCCATAAGATTCAGCACAGGATTCAGTGGAAAGAATCTGGAATATGACTCCTGTAAGGGCAGTGATATCAATTCTTGTTGTCGTATCATTTCTAAAGGACATGACTGTTTTCTGCTTTCTTCACTTCACTTCTCTCCATCCTCGAGCTTAGAACTGTGTTTGGCAGATCTTTGTGTTAAACAGTCTGGAAATGTAGTGCTGGTAATCCCCTGTGTCCTCTCTGGGCGAGCAGATTGGGGATGAGAAGGATTTCATCAGGCTTTGCAGCAGTCTGCATCCTGGAGCTATTGTAAATTGTCTAATTGCAAGCTTGTTATTAGCTAGAACTTGGGTATTTTCTTTCTTTCTTTTTTTTTTGGTCTTTTTAGGGCCGCACCCACGGCACATGGAAGCTGCCAGGCTAGGGGTCCAATCGGAGCTACAGTTGCCAGCCTCCACCACAGCCGCAGCAAAGCCATGTCCGAGCTGTGTCTGTAACCTAGACCACAACTCACGGTAACACTGGATCGTGAACCCACTGAGCGAGGCCAGGGATTGATCCTGCGTCCTCATGGATACCCGTCCGGTTCGTTAACCGCTGAGGCGGGACGGGAACTCGGGGTATGTTGTTTTTATGAATAGGGTACATGCACTACAGAGCGATGGTCTTGTGAAAATGCCATTTTGCTTTAAGGATGACGTCGTGATGGGAACGCTGACAGTGAGAGAAAACTTACAGTTCTCGGCAGCTCTTCGGCTTCCGACCACCATGACAAATCATGAAAAAAATGAGCGGATTAACATGGTCATTCAAGAGTTGGGTCTGGATAAAGTGGCCGATTCCAAGGTAATGTAGAGCAACGGAGAGTGTCATAGCTGGCCAAGTGGGCCCTGTGTGGATAGTGGAACTTCTTCAGCGGTTTTCTGGCACATGCGTGGTCCCGAGTGGCTGCTCTCTGGAACCGTGAGAAAAGCGATGGGTTATCTAGCCTGAAGATGGGAGTGAACCAGTTTAAGAAACTAGGCATGATTGAACCCTGGAAAAGCCGTGTGGCCGTGTGCTCTAGCGTGTGAGTGTTCTTTGGCAAAGCATCCGTGGTCTTTCCAGTGATGCAGCTCTGGCTTCTCGCCCACGCCAACTGTTTGTCATGCCTCGTGTCGTGTCGTCACCCCTCCTGTCGTGTCGTCACACTAACCTTCCTTCTTCCTGTTTTCTTTTCCCCTTTTAGCTGTGCTTCTCTTCCTCCAGGGGACTTTGGTCCATCACTTTTGAGAGGTATACGTCTGGCATTCACAAATGGTGAACCTCCAGGGGCTCCTGCTCTGTATGCTCCCCTTTGCTGTAATTTGACTTCTAAAATTATATTCAGTAGTATTAGGGTGTATTTCTTTCTTTTCTTTTCTTTTTTTTTTTTTTGTCTTTTTTCTTTTGAGGGCCGTACCCGCGGCACATGGAGGTTCCCAGGCTAGGGGTCTAATTGGAGCTGCAGCTGCTAGCCTATGCCACAGCCACAGCCATGCAGGACCCGAGCCGCGTCTCTACACCACAGCTCACAGCAATGCCAGATCCTTAACCCGCTGAGCGAAGCCAGGGATTGAACCCGCAACCTCATGGTTTCTAGTTGGATTAGTTTCCGCTTCTCCACAGCGGGAACTCCTAGGGTGTATTTCTAATTTGAGTACATCCAAATTGCTTTTCTGGAGCCGTTCTATGGCAGTTTTGTCTCCCATCCCTCCCTCCCTCCCCTCCCCTCTCCCTTTCTTCTGCCAGTGTTTACTTACAGACTGTGATGTGCTGGGCTCTTTTAGGATGTAGAAATAACAGCTGTAGGCACGAGAGAGGAAAGTAATTCCTTTTGTGGGTTATGGAGACTCAAAGAGAAGAAATGTGATGAGTGAGTAAAACTTTACAGTCGATGGCTAGGTATGAAAAATTTGCCAGGAAGACAGCTAAAGCTTTTTGGCTGGGAATACGTCTAAAACTTTGGATGAGAATGAACTTTTTAGATTGTGATGGCGGTAGTTCAATCCACCTGTGATATCCTTTACTTAGATTTACAAAGAATGGCGATATTCAGCTGAGTGGTGCTTCATATGATACTTTCTGACATTCTTTAAATATATTGCTTATTTTGTTTGGAAGAATAACTCTGAGATGCCACCACTTCCACTTATTTTCATTTTATGAGTGATTAGGTTTTGATTGTGTTGGCTCTGTTTCTTTAATTTTGTTTTTCCAGTAGGCATTTACCATTCTTCACCTTTAGGTAAAAGTTCTCTCCTGATAGACAGTCATTGCCCAACGTTTGATGCGTGGATTTCCAGGGAAAATAAGCTGAAGGGTATGATTGACTTAGAACTTACTTATCTAATTAGTTGAAATAATACATTAAAATTTTTTAACTTTTTTTTTTTTTCCTTTTAGGGCTGCACCCGCGGCACATGGCAGTTCCGAGACTAGGAGTTGAATCGGAGCTGCAGCTGCAGGCCTACACCACAGCCACAGCAATGCCAGCTTTGAGCCACACCTGTGACCTATGCCGAAGCTTGTGGCAGCACCAGATCCTTAACCCATTGAGTGAAGCCAAGGATCGAACCCACATCCTCATGGATATGAGTCGGGTTCTTAACCCACTGAGCCACAACAGGAACTCCAGAATCTTTAAACTTTTAACTAAAATTTAAGCATAACAATTAGAATAGTCTGATTACTTGTTACTGAGTCCAAACTTGTAAGGCTCGCTGCATGACAGGACAGTAAATTGAGAGATGTGTCCTTGGGGTCGGGGAGAGTGACTTTATTTGGAAAGCCAGCAAATGGAGAAGACGGTGGACTCTTGTCCCAAAGAACCAACTCACCCAAGTAAGAACTCAGGCTTCTTTTATACTAAAAGAGGAGGCGAGGTGTGGTTGGTTGTTGCAGGCCTCTTGGTGCCAGAATCCTTTGTTCTTGCAGCCGTCCCTGTGGCTCTGGTCGCCGTGTTCCTATAATCCTCCAACCAGACAAAGGCTACTCTCTGTCCCACAGCTTTTTACTCCGTATGAGTGACAGTGGTATACCTTTAAAGGTCGAGGTCTAGAGAATGGGCTGCCCTGTATATTTCAGGCCTTCGGCAACAGTCTTTCACAAACAGTGCAGAGCCAGCGTGACTAAGCACAGGCAGTGGCGCCCGAAGATGAGAGCTCTAGGAACAGACTCCGTCTGGAGACAGATTTGGTCTTTGTTACATAGTGATGACGTGACCATCAGGTAATTGATGTAATGGTACGATTACTAATAACGTTTAGTAATTATAACAACTAGATTTCCCAGGTGTTCATCTTACCTCGTAATCGCCTCAGCTTATGTTTTCGGAAGCATTTTAAGGAAACTAGGCGTATCATGGTATGTCGCTCCTGATCCTACTTCCGCATCTTCAAGAAAAGAACTTTGCCTGCATTTCCGCAGCACCATTATCAACTAACCAAATTAATGGTGTCTTGCTATCGTCTATGCCCAGGTCCTATCTATTTGCATTTCCCCAGCTGTGACCCAAGCGTCCCTGCCAGCTCAGGTGTTGTAACACCAGTAAAGGGCAGGGGTAGCACTTGCTCGTGTCTCTTTGCAGACTCTTAATGTAGGACTTGTTTCCTAGGGAATTCCCTGGTGGCTCAGCAGGTTAAGGATCCAGTGTTGTCACTGCTGTGGCTTGGGTTGCTGCTGTGGTGTGGGTTCGGTCGCTGGCCTGGGGACTTCTGCACGCTGTGGGTGTGGCCAAAAAGAAGAAGAAAAGGAGAATTCTTACCTCCCCCTAAGCCTTTCTGGTCCCCCACCACACAGTGACATGACTCGTTGGAAACACCCAGCCAGTTGCCCCGTAGAAACTCTGCCTCCTGGTTTTGTCAGAAGGAGTGAGTGAGGCATTCTGCAGTGAGTTAGGGTGTAGGGGGGTTCAATGAGGGAAGCTTTGGTGGTTTCAGAGGTGCCAGTGTGATGTTGTGCCAAGTGAACGTTCTTGGCGTCAGTGGCATAGTGGTTAGCATAGCTGCCTTCGAAAGTGAACTTTCCCAGCTGCCAAGCCACACTTTGGACTTTTTTTTGGGGGGGTTGGGCAGTGGGAGGGTGATGGGGAGGGTATGAGAAACTAACAAATTATAATAAATGCTTTCAGCTTTCGTCTCCTCTCCCCATCTCCCTTTTTAGTCTTGATTTCACCATGTCAGAACCTTATCTATTAGTGTTCGAGCTTAACTGTCTTAAAACTAAATATTTGATGGGATAAGAAACATACGGAGCTGTTCAAAGCGTGGGTTTCCTATTGGGATTAACCACTTCCCAGCTCTGAGCTGAGCCTCAGTGTATTCTTCAAATTAAAGAGCAACCTTAGCTCTTCTCCCACATAGTCATTTATTTGCTGTTCAGAATCAGCGAGGCTGATGAGAGAAAGTGCCCCTGCTAGGGTTGGCACGTGTCAGGAGCTGCACGAGCAATCGTGGCTCTGATTGTTACTGTTCATAACGATAACATTTGTGCTTTAGGTGGGAACCCAGTTTATCCGTGGTGTGTCTGGAGGAGAAAGAAAACGGACTAGTATTGCAATGGAGCTTATTACTGACCCGTCCATCTTGTTCCTGGATGAGCCCACGACTGGCTTAGACTCCAGCACAGCAAATGCTGTCCTTTTGCTCCTGAAGAGGTAAAGGCTCTGCGACTGTGATGCTTTCATGCATCCAGTATCTGTTCACCTGCTCTGTACGAGGTGTTATTCTTAGTGCAGGGGATCTAGTAGTAAGCACGACAGACACAGACTTCTCCCTTCTTTGTTGGAGGGAAACAGTCAACTAACAGGGAGAAGTGGCTCATGAAAAATGAAACACACTGGGTGGCTTAAAACAGAACTGTGGCTTTTCACATTCCTGGAGGTTAGAAGTCCAGGATCAGGAAATCGGCAGGGCTGGTTCTTCTGAGTCCTTTCTCCTTGGCTTGTGGGTGCCTGTCTTCTCTCTGTGTCCTCGCTTCATTTTTCCCTTGGTGTGTCTGTGTCCTGTTCTCCTCTTTTTTCGTTGTTTTTTTTGTTTTTTGTTTTTTAGGGCTGCACCCGTGGCATATGGAGGTTTCCAGGCTAAGGGTCCAATCAGAGCTACAGCTGCTGGCCGATGCCACAGCCACAGCACATCAAATCAGAGCCACATCTTCAGCCTACACCACAGCTCATGAAAATGCCAGATTCTTTTTTTTTTCCATCTTTTTGCATGTTTTCTTGAGCCACTCCCGCGGTTGGTTCCCAGGCTAGGGGTCTAATCAGACTGTAGCCACCGGCCTACGCCAGAGCCACAGCAATGCAGGATCCAAGCCGCATCTGCGGCCCACACCGCAGCTCTCGGAAACACCAGATCCTCAACCCACTGAGCAAGGCCAGGGATCAAAGCCACAACCTCATGGTTCGTAATCAGATCCACTTCCGCTGAGCCACGGCGGGAACTCCCCGAGTTCTCCTCTTCTTATAAGGACAGTGGTCCTTATTGGATGGTGGCACCCACATGGCCTTATGTAACCAGAATTACCTGTTGAAAGACCCAATCTCCAAAATCAAGTATAATAAAAAAAGCAAAAAAAGACCGAATAGCCAAATACAGTGTATTCTAAGGTGCTGGGAGGTAGGACTTCAACTTGAATATGGGGGCACGCAGTTCTGCCCATAATAGGATAGTACCTGAGGTGGCATTGAGAGTGGCAGGTTCTGTCGACCGTGGGCCACTGTAAGCACTACGGCTTTGATGGTCCCTGGGGGACATGGGAGGAGTTCAGAGCCTTTTAGAACAAGGGCCTGGCAGCTGTCTAGAGGAAAGGCTGTGTGGTTGGGCCAGGGTGAGTGGCAGGGACGCGGTGAGGAGGCGCTGTCTGCATTGGCTCCGTTGAGACGTGAGGCCGTCGGCTCTGACTGGGGTGGTGGTGTGAGGTGGGTGGATTCTCTCCGTTTCGTGGGTAGAACCAACAGGATTAGCTCGGGAATGGGATGCAGGGTGTGATTACACCCGAAAAACCCATGCCTAAGGTTTGGGGCCTGAGAGACGGAAGAGTGGAGTCAAGAGGGCCGTTTACTTCTATGAGGAAAGAGGATGGTGGGCGAAACGTGGTTATAGGAGAAACCACAAAAGCTAAGTTGTGGACATCTTTTTATTTATTAAAAAAACTTTTTTTTTTGTCTTTTGCCTTTTCTGGGGCCACTTTTTACAAAATTTCAATGGTTTTTGCCAAACAGTTAAAGGAATGCCCAGGAGTCCCACGTCCCCTTGCCTTGATTCCCCAGCTGCTGCCTTTTGACGCTCTTTGCCCCCCGCCCTCCCCCACATAGTCTTTTTCTGACACCGTGTACCGTCATCCCTGGGTGCCCTGGCCACTGTTCCCACGTTACCACCTCACGTGCCTGGCAGCCAGGGAGTTGGCGTTGGGGCCGTTGCTGCCATCCGATCCGTAAGCTCCGTCAGACCTCACCATCTGCCCCAGAAAGTGCCTTTTTTTCCTTTTGGCTCAGGATTCTCTGCAGAAACACTCTATCTTTTCTCATCCTGAGCAGTTCTGTACCCTTTCCCCACCTCTCACGTCCTCACACACAGTGGACAGCACATTTCCTAGGGAGGCCCTTAAGCCGGGCCCGTCCAGTGCTTCCTCACGTGCAGACGCAGGCCGTGGACTCTTGGCAGGGACACCGCAGAAGTGGGGCTGTGTTCTCAGTGCGAGACACGAGGGGCTGCGTGATTCTGGCGTCTCCCGTCGTGGCGGATGGGAACCTTCATCAGCGGTCCTGTTGGTGTGTGGTGCCTTTGTCTGCGGTGACATAAGTGTTGTCCCCTTTGTCGTAGTTTGTCAGGGAAGATGATCAGACCTCCTGTTCCCTGTCAAGTCTCCATGCACCGGTGGTGGCCGGTACTCACAGCTTCGGCCACTGTCAGCTGCTCGTGTGTTGCTTGCCAAGTGGTGATTGTCTCTTGACGTCATTCTTTCTACCCGTATTAGGGTAAAGGAGTTTTCCTCCTTCTCTGTTCATTTGTATTTGTTCGTACTTTTCTTTTATTCCAAGGGTTATAATTTGGGTTGTTCTTATTTATTTTTATGACTAAATTCACCCCGATTTGGCCAGAGCACGTGTGTCCCTTTGGTCTGCTTTTGTGTCCTTTTGACGTGTTTGGAATCACTCCTCAGGCATGTGTTTACTTTATGGTGAGCAAGATGATTCAGACTCATTTTGTGCTTTTCCTGTGTCAGATGTTTCTCCACAGAGCCCCCTGGTTCCTTCTGGTGTAGTTAGGATTTAGACACCAAAATCTGGTTACTCAAGTGTGCTCAGTTCTACAGGAGTGTCAGTGCTTCTAGAGCCGCTCAGCAGACAGAGCTAAGAAGCACATGTGTATGTGTACATAAATAACAGAAATACATATCTATGTTTTATTTGGAAATATGTATTTACTATAAATATATATTTTGTGTGTGTGTATATATAGCATATGACTAGAATGATACAAGTAAATGGATTTGTAACTATTGCTGTGTTAGTACATATATTAAAAAAATATGGGGAGTTTCCATCAGTGGTTAGCAAATCTGACCAGGAACCATGAGGTTTCGGGTTCAATCCCTGGCCTCGCTCAGTGGGTTTTGGATCCGGTGTTTCTTTGAGCTGTGGTGTAGTTTGCAGATGAGGCTCAGATCCCATGTTTCTGTGGCTCTGGCATAGGCCAGTGGCTACAGCTCTGATTCGACCCTTAACCTGGGAACCTCCATATGCCGTGGGAGTGGCCCAAGAAATGGCAAAAAGACAAAAAATAAATAAGTAAATAAATAAATAAATAAAAATCATGAGCTCATGACGTCATACTATTTCCAATTCTGATCTAATACTTGAGTTTTTTTTAGTCTTCATCGTTTCCATGTTTTTCTTTTCTTTTTCTTTTTTTCCCTTTTTTGGGCCACACCCACAGTGTATGGAAGTTCCCAGGCTAGGGGTCGACGTGTGGCTGCAGCTGCTAGCCAACATGACAGCGCCAGCAAGTCCAGATCAGAGCTATGTCTGCGACCTACACCACAGCTCATGGCAGTGCTGAATACTTAACCCACTGGTCAGGGCAAGGGATTGGATCTGCATCCTCAGGTTTGTTACCGCTGAGCCTTGGTAGGCACTCCCTCCAAGTTTTTAAATTTTCAGATAGTGAGAAACTTGGCTCCCAGTATGGCAATATGTTTACTTACTTGCTTAGTCAAATAACATGATCCTTCAGTGTAATCAATCTCTAATCACTCTGGCCATTCCCTCTGCCTGCCACCTCTGGGATAACCCCCTGTTTCCATTTCTTAAAAGCTGCCACATGGAGTTCCTGCTGTGACACTGCGGGTTAAGAATCTTGACTGCAGTGGCTCGGGTTGCTGTGAAGGCAGGGGTTTGATCCTTTGTAGGTTAAGGGGTCTGGCATTGCTGCAGCTGTGGCTCAGATTCAATCCCTGACCAGGGAACCTCATATGTCAGGGCTGCGACCATAAAAAAAAAAAAAAAAAAAAAAGCTGCCAGACAAACCATGTGGCACCCCTGCCTTATCATTACCGTGCATCCCCTGATGCCCCTGCCCTCAGAAGCAAGTCTGTTTGCTCAGATAAGAAGAAACGGGAAGATGCTTGAGATGTCAGTTGTACACAGAAGTGAAGATGTCAAGTAATCAGTCTGGGGTTCAGTTTCAGTTAGAGACTACATCCATCATATATTTTGGGGGGTTTTTGGCGTTTTAGGGCTGCACCTGTGGCATATGGAGGTTCGCAGGCTAGGGGTTGAATCAGAGCTACAGCTTCTGGCCTTTGTCAGAGCCGCAGCAACGCAAGATCCGAGCCGAGTCTGCACCCTACAGCACAGCTCACGGCAACGCTGGATACTTAAGCCACTGAGCGAGGCCAGGGATTGAGCCTGCGTCCTCCAGGATGCTAGTCATATTCCTTTTTGCTAAGCCACGACGGGAAGTCTGATGGGCCTGTTTTTTGATGCAGTCCCTGAGTGCCTGCCTCTATATGTCACCTCAGCTCTGCAGTGACACTGAAATACCTGTAGTTTCCCCCGCCTTCACTGCCCTTTCTCTTCCTGGCTTAGTCCTGTTGGCCTCTTACTACGCTGCTTATATCATCTTCAGACTGGGTTATAAGGTCCTGTTTGGCTTGCACATTCTGTTCCACATTGCTACTTCTGTTCCACATTGTTTTGAAATGACTGATCGACTGGCCTGTCATCTTGGAGACAGAACAAATGTGTACCCAGGGTCATCATACAGTAAGTGATTAGAAAATGCTTAAATTGATGTGATTCTTCTCATAAACTGTTTCCTAAATAACAGCTTTTGAACGGTGAGTTTCGACCTTTGTGTCTTCTCCCCATTCAGTAGTAACTCCTGTGTGAAGGTAATTTTGGCCATGGAAATAGCCCAGGGATCCAATCCCAGCCCTGCCCCTTCTAATTCTGATACTTTGGGCCATTGCTTCATTATTGAAGCCTTACCTGTTATATAAAAGTAAGAATAATTGGCCCTGCCTTATAACAATATGGTGAAAATTTATTTCACGATAAATTTTCTATAAAGTATTTAGCAAAGATATAGTGAGTACCAAGTAATGTTCACTATATTATTAGGGCAGGAGAATGAAAAATAGTTCCTAAAGATCCAGAAGAGTTAAGTAAATGATCAGTGGGGATGGGACATATGACTACGATTTTAAATTTAATCCGTAGTAAGTTTTCAAACTTGAGTGTACTTGCAAATGACCTGGGTGCTTGTTAAAGATATAGGGATTCCCTCGACCCAATAGGTATGAGAAAACTGTCCAGGGAGCTGCACTTCTTTTTCTTTTTAGGGCCGCACCCACAGCATATGGAGGTTCCCAGGCTAGGGGTCTATTCAAAGCTATAGCTGCCAGCCTACACCGCAGCCACAGCAACGCCAGATCCTCAACCCACTGAGCGAGGCCAGGGATCAAACGTGCAACCTCATGGGTCCTAGTCGGATTCTTTTCCTTTGGGCCACGACGGGAACTCCTGCATGTTAAGAAAATTATAATTATGTTTTTCTTGGGTTGTGCCTGCAGCACATGGAGGTTCCCAGGCTAGGGGTCTAATTGGGGCCACAGCTACCAGCCTACACCCCAGCCACAGCAACACCGGACCCGAGCTGTAACTGTAATCTACACCACAGCTTATGCCAGATTCTTGACCCACCAAGCAAGGCCAGGGATTGAACCTGCATCCTCGTGGGTACTAGTCGGGTTCATTCCTGCTGTGGTGCCACAATGGGAACTCCAGATCTGCATTTCTGATTAATATTCTGGTTGATTGTAGACTGCCCATAGAACCCACTTTAGAGACCCTAGCTTTTCATGAGAGCCTTGGCTTTAAGGTTCCCTAACTATCAGAGAGATCATATGAGCTGAGAAGTGTGGGAAAAGCAAAGCGATTTTTTCTCACTCGGTGCTCTAAAGGCAGGGATACTAAGTATGTTGCCGAGAAATGCAAGTTTCAGCTGTTTAATGCCTCGTCTTCTTACGTTTGACGTAGGATGTCTAAACAAGGACGGACCATCATCTTCTCCATTCATCAGCCTCGTTACTCCATCTTTAAGTTGTTTGATAGCCTCACCTTGTTGGCCTCAGGAAGACTCATGTTCCATGGACCTGCTCGGGAGGCCTTGGGATACTTTGCCTCCATCGGTACGGTTGACTTTTTCGTGCGGTAGCAGCCTTCTTTCGTAGGCTCCTGAAAGAGAACGAGGGCTCGAGGGCGGTGCTGTTTATCTTTGAAGTGATGGGCTTGGTTCCACCCCTTCAGCATGTCTTTGGCTGATTTGGTGCTAGGATCGTTCTTCACCTTGCCCTGCCCGCTTGGTATTTTGGTCTCTCTTTCTGCCCCTGTGTGTGTGTGTGTGTGTGTGTGTGTGTGTGTTTCCTCTGGGTCTGTATCCATTGTCCCTGCTGCTGGTTCTGGTGACCTTTCTGGAACAGTTCAGTACATACATTAGCCTCAGAGCCAGTTACCTGTCAGTTGAGTATTTTGAGAAAGGCCTAATGTGGCCAAGTTCTCTGTCTTATGACCATACCCATCAGGCGTTATCATGGTTTTCCCTTACATGGGTGTTGATCTACCTTGGTTGGGGGCTCAAGAAGATGCTGCTTGATTTTCCAGTAAAATTAGATTGCAGACATAGGATGTGTGTGATTTACCTGTCAACCTAGTGGCTAGTCCTAAGTCTGACTTCAGTGGGCCAACATTTCTGTCAGTTCCGGACTGCCTGGTTCTATGGATTTATTGTATTAGTAGTACTGGTATTATTTTTTGCCTTTTTTTTTTTTTTTTTTTTTTGTCTTTTTGCCTTTTCTTGAGCCACTCCCCCAGCATATGGAGGTTCCCGAGCTAGGGGTCGAATCAGAGCTGTAGCCGCCGGCCTACACCACAGCCACAGCAACACAGGATCAAAGCCGTGTCTGCGACTCACACCACAGCTCATGGCAACGCCGGATCCTTAACCCTCTGAGCCAGGGCAGGGATCCAGCGGGCAACCTCATGGTCCTAGTCCGATTTGTTTCCGCCGTACCACGATGGGAACTCCCCAGCTTGCTTTTTTCCTTGGACCTGTCTTTCGATTTTGGAGACGTCCTTTCTGATAAGCACCAGAGCGTACTGACAGCTGTTTCAGGTCTCCCGGATTATGATGCGTGAGGACCAAGCACTAGAGGAAGACTTTCTGAGAGTCCGAGGTTGGTTCAGCGTCTGTTGTGTTGCCAGGGCAGAGCAGTGTGGAAACATTTGATGACGGACTATATCAAAGGAGAGAGTAAATTGGTGAGGGGGGACGAGGGCCGGAAGGTGAGGGGGAAACTGTTGGATGCCGTCTCTGCCAGGCACACCTCCCTCACGTCCGGACTCTGTACTGCCCAAGACTGTCAAGTCTGTGTAGCTGCCTTCCTTTCTTTTGTAGGTTACAACTGTGAGCCCTACAACAACCCCGCAGACTTCTTCCTGGACGTCATTAACGGCGACTCCTCCGCTGTGGTGTTAAGCAGAGCGGACAGAGACGAGGGAGGTGAGCCCGTTGGGTGAATGGCAGCGGATTGCCCGGTTGCTTTGGCTGAAGTTTAGCAACGTGGCAGCTCCTGCCGACGTGGCTGCGTGAATTTATGTTCGTGCCGGCCGTCTTCTGGCACCACGTGTCCTCCTGTATTCAGCCTCTACTGCAAAAACACCGTGGACTGGCTGGTTTCAGCAGCAAGCATTTCTTACAGTTCTATAGGCTGGAGGCCTAAGATCAAGGATCAAGGTCCAGCAGATTCTGTGTCTTTTGGGGACCTGCTTGTGATTCATCGATGGGCAGCCGTCTCTTTGCCTCCTCCCATGGGGGCGCGGGGAGGGCGCTCTCTGGTTCCGCTTTGGTAAGGGCGCCAACCCAGCTCGTGAGGGCTCCCCCCTCGTGACCTGATCATCCCTCCAAGGCCTGGCCTTGCTTTCAGATTGGGTCCCAGTGGGGAGTGGGTTTGAGCATGTGCATTTTGGAGGCACACAAACATTCAGTCGCATGGCATCAGGCCACACAGAACTTGTCATCCCCGGGAGAGCCGTGTTTTTCATTTAACTGGTCCGTGAGCATTTGTGTGACAGTGTCAGTTCCAAGGGGAGTTGCCATTTTTAAAAACATCCCTCATTTACCCAGAGGCCCCACGGTATCCTCAGGGGATTGGTCCTAGGACCCTCCTTGCAGATAGAAGCTTCAAGGATGCTCAAGTCCCTTCCAATAGGGCCTTGGTATCCATGGGTTCCATGTCCACAGATACCGAGGGCCACCTGTATAATGTTCTGAAATGAGCAAGTTGGCAGTTGAGCATTTGCGTGTTGGAAAAGCAAAGACCAGATTTTTTTGGAGTCGTCTTGGTTTTAATGATGAGTTATAACTGCATACGATGAGAAGTGTATTTGAAAAGAGCTAGGGTCTGGAGTTCCCACTGTGGATCTGGCTCGTGTCTGGAGGCACCGGTTCAATCCCCAGCCTGGTGCAGTGGCTTAAGGATCTGGTGTTGCTGCAACTGCATGGTGGTCACAGCTCCGGCTGAGATTCAGTCTCTGGCCCAGGGACT